>NW_023276806.1:143663563-145159577 GCF_003668045.3 Cricetulus griseus | reverse complement strand
AGGCAATGGTCTAAGTCTCTATTAAATGATTACATCTCTAGTAAGTAAGAAGCCTCAATTTTCTACAAAAACAAATAAACAAATAAAACAAAAACACCTTTATCAACTCAAGGGACATCCCCAGTAAGACGCCTCAATTTTCTATAAAAACAAATAAACAAAACAAAACACCTTTATCAACTCAAAGGTGGGGGAAAAAGTTCCCAGTCTAACCTTTAATTGTAGAAAGAATTGTGTTTCCCTTTAAAACAAGAAAATCTAATTTAGATAGGAATAATATTTTTAAAGCAAATAGGTCTGTCTGAGAAATCCATAGAAGTAAAATAGAAAATCCTTGAAAGGCATTTTAGGACTTAACTGTGATTTAAAAATCAATCTCTTAGAAATAATGAGAATCCCTTATTTCCATGGAGGATTTCAATAAAATAATTATTTTTTTAGAAAGCTATAACAATGTTGGAAATGGTCTGTTTCTATAGACCTGACAGGAAACTGGTAACAAGTATCTCACTTTGGTTTGAAATACTGCTTTCAAAATGTTCTTTTACTAATGGGTGAGTATACATACCATAATTTATAGAACCGGTAGGCTAGAGCATTTCTTTGTATTGGAATTAGCATGAACATGAACAATGCTATGAGCAAAGGCCATGTTCCCACTATATTACAGGAACTGGTAGTTTTTGAGTTCCAGGGCAATCTTGTGGGAAGAGAGTCATTTATATAGCCTGACCGCAACCAAAATAATAGGAAGTACATAATGTAGTTATCTCTGCAAAGTGAAGCAAGTGGTTGATCATGTTTCCTCTTACTTGTATAAAGACTTTAAAACACAAATTAAATGGAGCATTGTGATGTTTTTGTAGACCAACCTTCCACCTTAAAACCTGGCATTTACCCTTCATTCCCTTTTCCTTTTAACAAACTTCTTTCTTTTATAGCATAAGAACAAGTAATAACCATCAAAGAAAACACTGAAGCAAAAATCAAAACCCTCCAGGGTTGAAATAAACTATCAGACAATATCAATAATAGCGATTTTGATTTCACCACTTACTGTTTTAACACTGGGGACTTTAAACATTTCCAATTTCAACTGTCATTTTACTTACTTTTAGCATGTATTAAAATACATGCTAAATAATATGTCTCAAGATATCCCCGTACCTGTGTACAATGTGCTTTACTCATAGTCACACACCCATCTTTATACCCTCTCTTCCCAGAGTCCCTCTTGTACTTTCATAATTATCCTTTTAGTTCCTCAGTTTTTGCTGTTTGGGAAAACATGTGGGTCTTTGAACCGTGGCTTAGAAATATCTATGAAAAACAGATAAATATTCACAGCAAGGATACTGCTCTCTTCTCCACACATGAATGCGTATTTTCCTTCTGCCTTTCTGCTTCACATTACTAGTTTCTGCATCTATTTACACTTCCTTTGTGTAACCCAAAAGAAATTTAAATGTTGAAGTAGTCATGACTAACGTATTTGCATACTTCAAATCTACTGAGAATTATCTTCAGTTCACAGTGTAGCTTCAAAATATGTGTTCTATTTAAAAGTTCTATTTGAGAATTGAAATAAACTATTTTCTACAGGGTATAATGTCATGGCCCTTTTAAGAACTATATTAAATTTCAGATGTGAAATAGAAAGTAAAATAAGCTTTTAACCAAGGCTATTACCTGAATCTAACATAGGCTACCTGTTGGGAAATGAAGGTGATCTGTAGTATACAGGCTTTCAGAGAGGTCCCTGATTACAAACGATGTGGTTTATTCAGCCTTGTTCTTCGGGATAGAGCCTTGGTGTTTTCATGGGTCAAATACAGAGTATATTCTCTTACAAGTACCACAGAAGGACCATATAAGATATGGAGAATAAAAATGAGCCTCTTCTCTCTGAAAGTTTTCAGCTGATGAGACAAATTAAGTAACTATCTTAATATGATAGCTCAAAGTCAATTGTGGTGACCTGAATGAAATTGACCACCATAGGCACATATGCTTGAATACTTAGTTTTCTGTTAGTGGAACTGTTTGGGAAAGATTAGATGTGGCCTTGTTTGCCAAAGTGTGTAACTCAGGGAAGCGTTAAGACTTCAGAAGACTGGTATCATTCCCAGTGTGTCCTCTCTGCCTGCCTCCTACTATTTGAGGATTGACATGTGAAATCTCAGCTGTTCCTGCCTCTACACCTTTGCTCCACTTTCTTGGACTCTAACCCTCTAATACTATAAGCCCAATTAAATGCTTTCTTTTATAGGTAGTCTTGGTCATAGTGTTTTTCAAAGCAAAGTTACTAAGACACCAGTCATACTCTCTGTTTTGAAATCAAATCAACCCCAAAGGGGAGTAGGGGAGGCTTAAAGATGAAGAGGAATTGCAAGTACCAAAGGGAGAAAAGAAGTATGCACATCCAGTTTATTTCCACCAAGGAAGTCACACTGTACCACAGAGAACTTTCAAGGGATTAGATTCAGCAAACTGCCAAAGAAAGTTTCTGATTTAATGCAAAGTTCAATTAAGTACCTACAGAAATCCTACTATGTGCCTTCTTTATGTCAGCCTTACATAACCTAGAAATAATACTTCTAGCAATTCAAATTATAGTTGAAAGGAAGCAATGATGTGTGCTATACATAGCCCCTCCCTAGAAAGACCACTGCCTTGTCATTTGTTTTACAAATTATGAAAATATGGCTTGAGTCACAAGCACTTGCTTCCTGCCAAATCAGCACGAAATGAATGAGTTGATTGTGATGTTCCTTTTGCATACGATCAACGTCAGCCTCACAGACCTGGCTGTTAACATCATTCAGAGGTGGATATAAATGACTGATCAGTTACCTAGCAGACACAATGACAGGACTCAGACTTCATTCTCTACTAGGAACCATACAAAATGTCCACATCCACAACATGGCAACAGGGAGCAGACACTCAGCTGGTAACCCCTGACTACAGTTGACATAATAACTAGAATTTGTATCACATAAAGCAATTAAGAAGGTCAGTCTTGTCAGCTGTTATGCAAAATAACAGAAGCCAAATTCTGTGTTGTGGAAACAACTGTCTCAGCTTTCTTGCCAAGAGATATCTTAGGTAGCAAGATATAAGAAGAGAGAATGTATTACTTATTGAACAATCATATACAAGAGAGCAAGAAGGCACAATGTCTCAAATTAAATAGTAAATCAATAAAAACTCACTCCATTCTACTTCAAATAAATATCTTTGGGGAGTATTCCATAACCCCATAAGAACAAAAGTGCATCACTGTTAGGCTGCAATTAATAGTTTACTTCCTGTACTTCCTATTATTTCAGTGGAAAGCAAAGGATTGCTAAAGCTTTAAATAAAAACACCACACACGATGTTGCATTTAGCAATGCAAATAGCATGCTCTCATTTGACTTCATACACTGCATGTTAATACAGATTTATAATGGTCATTAATATATATTTATAATAGTCATTAGTGGTCCTTTGTATAATTGTTATTCTTCAAATGTTAAATATATTTTGACAAAAGAACCATTTTGAAGCACACCAAGATAATCACCTACAATTTCTAGTACACTCTGACAGACAAAAATAAAACATGCAAGATAATAAGCATATCAGACTATACCAAATACTTAATTTTTAATAAACTGCTATTTTAGATTTAAGAATTCATAACCCAAAGGTTTATTTTTGCTAAGATCTATTAGGGATCTGCCTTTATAATGAAAGACAATGCAATGAGAATAGGGATGGTTATCTATTCCTTGGTAGAGAGTATGTACTTGTTCTATGGCAAGAAATTTAATGTTTCTTTAATAGTATGACAGATTTTTATCTCAGATGACTGAGCACACTGACATTAAATCCACTATGAAAACCACCACCAAAACATGCTGCATACATCCAAGGATGTCCTTTTCTCCTTCATACACAACTTTGTAATAGTATCTCATAGTGACACATTTTCTTTTGTATGCTAGCATTGTTACTACTTTACTTACATTTTAAAATACTAATACAAAACTTGGTGCTTATCAGGCACTGTGCTAAAAGCTCTTACCCTCAAGATACAAGGTCAAGTTTAAATAGTATTTGCTTTATACCTTAAAACTCATTTTAAAATAATCATTGTATTTGCAAATATCCTGGAAGAGGTTTCTAGTGTCCACCCATGTCTGGCTCTCATTTCATTATAAGGAAAATACATTTTCATTAGCCAAGTGATGACTGGTGACCGATAAGCTGAAGAATTAGGTCTTAAAGATGTGACCACAAATGTGACATAGCAAAGGGTGTGTTTAAAACAGAGTAGGGCTATGTATAATGGTTATGACTGAGTCTGACATCATTTTAAATTAAACATGTAGCATTACAGAATATCATTTTATTCAGTAAGATTTTAGCATTGGCTGATGAAATGTAATGACTGGTTCAGACACAGAATTCCTAAAATCCTTGTGATATTCTCAGAGTTAGGAATAAACTTTGTTCTAGTGAGATGAGCTCCCAGTGGTATCTGAATGCTTTATTATGGAGTTGATCGTCAGAAAAACCAAGCCATGACCTGCAGTCATATCTCTTTTTTACCTAGGAGGAACATGGGACTAGATATTGAATTATTAATCATTCCTATCTAAGCCCCATGGTATCCATAAGTATTTGAAGTGAGCTACTAGGTTGGTAACTACAACCACATGCTGGGAGAGTGATTTATCCTAGCTCCCTTCAAAAAGAAGTACTATGCTTGGGACCTTTCCTCTCCTTACCTTATGGACCTCTCCATCTGGTTGCCCATCTGTGTCCTTTGTAATATCCTTTGTAACAAACTGGTTAATGGATCTTCCCAAGCTATGTAAGCCAATACAGAAAATGTGATCTAACCTAGGAAGTGGGCTATGGAACGCTCCAATTTGCAAATTAGATAAAGGTTGTAGATAATCTGAAAACCCATTACTTGTAATTATCACCTGAGAAGCTGATAATATTAAGGGTCTGAGACCTTGACTTACTGAGTCTAAGCAAACTCTGAGGAAATGATTACAGAAGTGAATAAAATCAGAGGACATCTACTTGGTGCCTATAGAGAAACATATAAAACCTTGATATGGATAGACCTCTCACAGAGCTGTACCACAAACAATGTATATATAGTTGAGAAAACACTTGTGTATTCCTGCAGCATCACTATTCTATCCTGATGAGTACAAGCGTGATCATGGCAACACAATAGAAGAGGGCTTCAGAAAAGAATGACAGCTCATTTACGAAGCCAGGCTGAAATCAAAACACCATTAGAAATGATAAACAATAAACATAAAATCCAAATTGGAAATTACAAGACAAATCTGACAGGCTTTCAAAAACATAATAGAAATGAGAAATGCAAGGGTTGACTCCAATGAAGGGCTTGATGACAGAAATCAAAGATAACTGATTTACAACATATGGATGATAGGCATTTTCTTGAACTGGCTAAGAAAAGCAGAATAAACATAATAATTCAGCATATTAAAACCATAGTTCAATAATGATCTACATGATTAGATGGAAATACTCAGAAGACATGATGTAAGTCAATAAGAATTTAATAATCTACACGAAAAAAAGAAAGGGCTCAACACAAATATACCAAAGACCAATTCCAAGACCTAAAATTATTAGATATCTAGAAGAAGACATTAGGGAGTGACTTCGAGATATTGGCACAGACAACGATTTCTTACATTTCCCCAAAAGCACAGGAAATAAAGAGCAAAATAGACAAATGGGATGAATTACAATGAAAAGCTTCTGCAAAAGAGAGAAAACAATAAATGCAGTGAAAATGGGAAATTATTTCCTAACTGTTGAAATAATACAGGATTAATATCTATAGTACATAAAGAATTCAAATACCATACACAATCAAAAAAATTAAAATTTGATGCATATCTTCATAGGCATCTCTCAAAGCAAACAATCAAGTGGATAATAAAATCACACAAAAAAGACTCAGTTGCATTATCCATCGGAAATTGAAAATCAAAACTTTATGGAGGTATTTTCTTATCCTGGTTCGATTGTGTTTTGTTAAAATAACAAATGCTGGCAAGGATGTGGATGAAATAGACTCTTATATACTATATGGCTGTAGCAGAGAATAGCTGAGAAGCTCCTGAAAACCTGAAAAAAAACTAACATCTAATGTGTGCATGCCCAAAGGAAAGGAAAACATCATATAAAACATTACCCAAGTTTTGTGTTCATTGCAGCTTTTTTCACAATAATTAAGAAATGGATCATTTTATATCTCCATCAATGGATGACTGGATTAAAATGCAGTACAAATACACTATTGGGTTTTAATTAGCCTTAAAGAAGAGTGAAATCCTGTCACTTATGGCAGCATGGATTGAACCGGAGGATACTCCATTAAGAGGGCATGCTGGTAAGTGGCAGACACAGATGAAGACCATACACTGAAAATAACATTGACCAACTTGAATGCAGTATGGTGACTACTAGAGGCTGGGAATAGGGTGCTCAATACGAAAAGGTTGGATAACACATACCAGACACGCTCAGTGGGGCTGTGGTTCTTATACCACACTGTAGTAATTATCTGCCTCCAAGTTATGAAGTGTCTTAAGAGAGTGTTATTACAAAGAAGTCAGAAAGCGAAACAAAAATATAATAATAATTTATAAACCCAAAAATGTTTTTTCTAAGCTAAGGCTAATGCTTTTACTGAAAAAAAATATTATTTTTATCAATTTAGTGTAGTATAATGGTATAGTTTATGACATTTCAAGTCATGAACAATGATGTTCTAAGCTCCTGCCCTTCATCCAGAATAAGCTAAATTCCTTTAGCTCTTCTAAAGATAAAGTGCCCTAAAAGGAGACCATGTTTATTATTCTGCAACATGTTTTACTGTATCTTTTCTGTGCTAACATGAAGAAATACTTACGATTGTGTTTAAAAAGTGCCTACAATATTTACCATAGTAACCTGCTGTTTAGGCTTGCATCCTAGGGCCCCGGCTTTGCGATTCAATGACATGTGTGCAGTCCAGGTACACAAAATGCTCAATGAGTGATTCTTTGAGTATTCGGTAATATTCTCACAAATATGATTACATCAACAACTAGTCCATCCAAATATATGTGATGGATGACAACTGGACCAGATTGGAGAACGCCATTCCTGTAAAGATATGAGTAGGGGGCTGACAGCAGGAAGGTAAACTGCACACAGCTCAGAGACATTTGCTTTGCATTATCAAATAATTAAGAAGGTTTTCAAACCTAAGCACATGGCTCTAAATTGTAAACACCGGATGATTCTATATACATACAGACAGTTCATCTTAAAAGCAGTTAGCATATGTCTAAGTTAGCGAGGTTTCATTTTCTTTCATTTTTAAATATTAGTTTACTCCTATCAAAAACATCAGAGACCATAAAGTACAACAGGATCCCAAATGACACATAAATACAGTAACAAAAGTAGATCTACTGAAGTAAATGAAGTGCAAACTTTAAATAAACACAAAACATATCCTGTGTATTTCCCAAGTCTGAGGTGTTTTACAGTTAAGGGCTTCTGAAAGACAGCCAGCTTTGCCTACAACTCTTGACTTCATATAACTTTCTTCATTCTACAGTTAACCATTACTGCAATGGGCAAGGAACTGCATGATCACTGCTAGCAATACCAAATACTTGCATGAACAGAGTTTGATTGGTTAGGACTTACTGATAAAGATTTGATTGTTTTCAGAATGTTTTATCTGTTGCAGTAATGAGAAAATAATTACTGTGCAAAAGCTTCTACAAACAAATATTTTCTTATTATTGGTCCTCTGCATAGACTTGATATATAGCAAAATTACAGATGCAGTAATTCCATGATTACTTCCTTACACATTAATGATGAGAATAGGAATAATTACTAGTACATTTAACCTCTTAGACATAGAGTTATGTCTCTGTTCTTTAAAATCTATGTTTTCCCATGCTAGCATTAACACTTATGTTTACATTTTGCTACATATATTTAATCAGTAAAAGTCTTTATTTAATCAAAATACTCACATATCTTAATCAAATATTCAGGAACTAGAACTCAAAAGGCACCAAAGTACTTAACACTAGCAGGAAATGAGGACAAATGAAAAACAAAGACACACCAAACCAAGCAAAATCTTTCACCATTAAAAACACATGGATATCAGTGCTAATCACACAAATATTAAAGAAAAAAGTCCATTTTTAAAGGACAAAAGCCAGAAAGACATCAGAGTGTAGTTGAAAAGATATTTGTGCACACTTTTGCGTGTAAACACATAATAGAAATGCTGGATGATGCCAAGCCTGCAGAACAAGATAAAGTATCATAGAATATGGATCCCTCCCCCAGACTCAGGCATGTGTAAGTCTAGAAGCCCTGGACTGCTGAACAGCAGAGTACACTGTTACATCACTGATGTGCTGGTACTTTTTCAGCAGCCCACACCAACTGGTGAGTCCCCCACATCAGAATCCTGTATCTGAATCCTGAGTCACTTTCATCCTCGACTTCCATGTTCACTTAACCACCAATCCCTCCTGATTCAACCTTCTAAGTTCCCCTTCAACTTGCCTTAATGACCCTGCCACCTTCATCCATCAGCTGGAATGGTGACACGTTTCACACGCCACTATTCAGAGGAGGGAGGGATAACTCATCAAGGGAGACATCATGATGGAACTTTAAACCTTAAACAATTGGTTCCCTATTTGCCCAACTGTCCACTGTAACCTACAAAGGCTCTTGAGAACACAGCACTGGACTGCTCCATTTCCACCTTGTTGACTGCCCTCAATAACACTTTGCCATCTACGCTCAAGTGCTGAAAGACAAGTCCTTTCAATGAAGCCATATTCCTTTCTGCCATTGACTTTATAAAAATTTTCTTTTCCATCAGTATTACATAATTTCTGTTCTAGACTTAGGCTCAGCCTAAATGGGCCCTTTGGATTCTTGACACTGTTTTATTCTTGGCATTTTTCCAAACTTAGGACCCAAGACACGTTACTCCCATCCATTACCTACATTGCATTGGCTGCATTCTGATCAGTGTCATCTCCCTAAAATTTATATATTCATGTCCCCAATCACAACATAGTATCTGGAGGTACAGTTCTTATGAAGTTATCAGATTGTATGAAGTATACTCAATCCTCACAATGGGATTAATATAGTTCCTAAAAGGAGGTAAAGATAGAAGACTGCACTCCCTCTACCCATACACATCAAAGGAGAGCCATCTGAACACAACACCAGCAAAAGAGGTAACAGCAAAAACGTGACCCCTTAGATATAGAACGAAGCTCTAGACTTCAAAACAGAAAGCTGCAATGTACCTACCCAGTTAGTGCACATTTTTACAGCAGCCCAAACAAACAATATCTTCATCATTCACACTATGTCAAAAATCTATAGCTAGAAATCAATCTCCTTAGAAATGAGAATTCTGAGTCAACACCATTTTCTTAGCACTGATATGGTCTCTACCACAGCAAAGGAAACCTGTCAAAAAGAGCCCAAGGAACGTGACATGAATTTGATTAAGCTAATTGTACGTCTTTACAGATTCCTTATTAAATAAGATAAAACGTGCTCTTTGGTGCTACCTTCCCTATCCAAAAAACAAACAAACAAAAAGAAGCCTTTCAATCAGGACTTTACAATGTTATCTTAAAGTAAAAACAATACACATAATACTTTTAAAATGAAAGAAATATGATAAGAGGATTATAGAAAAGGAAAACTCCATTGGTACAACCATACTTAAAAACTAAATTCAAGATAATTCTTTTCTTGAACTGCCTATCTTATCTCTCACAGTCCATGTTTATTACACCTTTGATCACTAAATAGTAGTGGCACTAAATTCAAGTGGCATCTTGAATTCAACCCCAACTGCAAAGATAGAACAGAATTAGTCTACATGAACCATGACCTTTCTATTCCCACTGCTATTAATTTTATTTTAGAGATGAACCTGTAACTGGGTTTGTGCTAATGGGACAAGTAATTTCAGGGGAAGTTTAAGAGACTCACAGGAAGTGGATGATGACTCTGAATGAGAAGCATACAATTCCAAGGCCTATTGCAACCATCTTGACTACCACAGGAGAAGTACACATGGGTCCTCCTAATTGCACAGTAAGTACATACTATGCCAGCTGAACCATCTCTCTGACTCTAAAAAGCAAACTCTAGAGGGACAGGCAAGGGAACTTCCATGTAATGAAATCCCTCAAGTTCACAGCCAGATTGGAGACTTGACTTGGCACACACTGAGATGTAGTATTTATAACAGCTCAAGGACTTTTGAATCAAAATGATTCCTTCTAAAATTACAATACCATTCTATGAACATATATGCAAGAAGAATTGATATGTGGAACACATGCGTTAAATAATGCTGACTGAGCAACAACCAAGCTTTGAAGGGGACTTTGATGTTGATATTATAAGAGTGGCAATACAGGCATATGAAAATGGTGCTCACTTGTTGCCTAATGGTTATGGCAAGATGCCATTACAGCCTGTAACCCCTGTCACTAGCTGTCCTGACATTGTCCTGGGGTTTCTCTGGAAGGTTGCAGACTCAACACATCTGATTTTTGGTTTTCATTTTGATTTTGTAAATTCCATTTCCCTTTGAACAAATCCATATAATGCTTTTCAATATGATGTGTATAGGAATGATGTATTAAAATTTAATAAACACTGGGTCTTTGCTAAGACTGCATGGGTACACACATAAGGAATAGAAAACAGAAAAATAGAAATATAAACTTGTGCTATGGTGATAGAACAATAAACATTATTTTAAATAACTTTTATTGCTACTATATCATCACTTTGATAAAAATGCAATAAAAGGACAAATATACAGAATGACTTTAATCAAGCTTTACTTCTTTGTTTTGAAGTTAATATTGTTCTTTTCCTGATATGTAATTATGGAATTCAGGCTAATTTCTCTGGCAATGAGAGAAGGAAGCAAAGGAAGCCCCAAAAGCTTTCTTTTGTGTTGTGAAAAAACAACCACAAAACATGTTTTGTATTGAATATCAACATTTGAAGATCTTTGCACACACTTCTTTTGCTATCATATGCACCTGAATACATCCCTTAAAATAATAAAGGTTACATATGATGACACTCAAAGCTAATATCATCCTGCATGTAAGCAAAACTGAAAGCATGTCCTCTAAGGTAAAGAATAAAGCAAAGATTTTTGTCTCTCCCCTTTTTATTCAGTAGAACAGAATTTTAGCCAAGAAAGTGAACAAGAGAAAAAAATAGAAGACATGTGAAGAGAAAAAGAGAAAACCAAGGTACACCTGCTTACAAATTATATGATTATAGAAAAGTAAAACTTAATATGTCACAAATAAATTAAATAAATAAACCCAATAAATTAGGAAGATGATAAATGCAGTGCTATCTCCTAAATTTGTCAAGAATTTGCTGAAATAGAATACATGAAAATAGTCCTATCAATAATACCTACAAATCTACCTATGAATTGATTTAAGTAAGAAAGTGAAAGACTTATGCAATGAAAATTATTAACACTGGGTGATGGAAGAGCCTGTGATATGCAGCAACTAAGAATGCATGCCACTAACATATTGCAGATAATTTGTCCATACCACCCAAACTACTCACAGATTCAATCGAACTCTCACCAAAACACCAATTACTTTCTTCACAAAACTAGAAAAACAATCCTAAAATTCACAAGGAAGCACAAAAGACCACAAATAAGCAAAGCAATTGGGAAAAAGAGAACAAACATGGAGAAGCCACAATACATGATTTCAGAACATATTACACAGCCATTAACAGCCAGAACAATATAGTATTGGCATAAAACCTGGCACATTGACCAATGGAATAGAAATTGCAAAAATAACCCCATGTATCTTCAGCCAACAGATTCTTTAAAACGGCTGCCAGAAATATACAATGGAAGCCTCTTCAATAAATGGGATGGAGAAAACTGAATCACCTTACAGAAAGAAGGCTCAAACTAAACTCCTCTCACTCTACGTAAGAACAAACTCTAGGTGAGAGGTTACAGAACATACACAGAGAACACTTGCAAACATCAGTAAGGAAATTCATCTATGGAAGTTCCAAAAGCACAGAAGCTAATAAATAGGATTACATCAAACCTAGCAGCTTTGCACAGAAACAAAAGCAAAGAGACACCTTGAGAAATTGGAGGAAAGCTTTACTAGGTATTCACCAGGTAGGAGCTAACATCCATAACATGCTAACTTTTTAGACACCTAAATATAAAATAAGTGATCAGATTGGAAGTATGGCAAATTATCTGAACCTTTTTCATAGAAGAAATTTAAATGACCAATGAAGATATGAAAATTACCTAACAGCATAAGCCATCACAGAAGTAAATACAAATCCAAAACCTAAAATCAGGTTTCTCATTTCATCTACAACAGCCAATATTTAAATAACAAAAACAGCTATGAGGAAAGCTGGTGGGTTGACCAACCCAGCTACCACACAGGCCCAGAACTAGGGCTATGAATTAGCCCACCCCAATAAACACCACATCTATGAACTGTTGGAACAGTTGAAAAGATGAACCTATAGATCCTACGCCACAGGATCTCCATGACACAGAACAAGATATCTAAGAGAAGCCTCAGAGAAAGCCCATTATTGACAGTGTAGCAGAAGCCAGAGGCCTCAAACCAGACTAATGACTTATAGCAATAAACATTTACAAGTAAAGATAAATGAACTAAAGAGTAACTGTGTGACTCAAGGGGCCTCACTACAGCTTCCCCAAGGAGATGCTTCTCCTTTTTTTCTTTCTATACTTTCTTTTTGTTTATTTGGTTGGTTTGGTTTTTCTTTTAAGTTTTGTTGTTTGTTTGTGTTAGGAGGGAGGTTGTATGGACAGAGGGGAGATAAGTGGGGTCATGATGCACGATGCAAAGTCTACAAACAATAAATAAAAGTTAAATAAAATAAAACTACACACTATTGGGGAAAATGTAAAATAGCAAATTCAATATGTAGAACATTACAGAAGCTCCTCAAAAAGCTAGGGGTCTGAAAAAGAACGGGACCATCAAAAGTCAGACATGGTTAAAGGAGGACCTCAATGGGCCCTACCCCTACCTGCTGAACTTCTCAATACAGCTGTTTTCAGAGAACAGTGATATCACTGCCTTCAGTACCCACAACCCCAATAGGCGTGGAAGGATAACTCCAACCTAATGGTCACACAGACACTCCTCATTAAATAGGCACAAAACAAAACCAAATGTCATAAGCCTGGAAAACGAGATCATACTAATGAGGAGGGTGGATATGAGGGAAGGTAGAAAATAGAAAAGGGGAAGGGAAAGTAACCAGAATATACTACATGCATGTATGAGATTGTCAGACACCAAAAGCAACAAAACTGCTTGATTTGAAAATAATTTTTAAAGAAGAAAAAGGGAAATCATGAAGGAATGAAAAGACAGAGGAAATATGTTTCCTCAAAATGAGACATTGCATACAAATAAGTAAACTTGTCAAGGGAAAATATAATTATTTTATGGTTCAGCTATCCTACTCATGGGTATGTATTCAGAAGAAATTAAATCAACTTTCAAGTTGAGCACTTCCATGCCCTAGTTATTTGACATCACTCAAAACAATTAAAAGATAAGGAATCTGCCTAGGTATCTAGCAATGGGTGAATAAATCAACAGCACAAAGAGATGGGGATGGAGGAAGGGAGGGAGGAAGAATATGATTCATTCATGAAGAACAAAGAAATCCTAAAGAAAGTCATTCATCCCAAAGAAACCTAGGTAGAAAGTGGAGTAGCACAGGAAGACAAGTTACCACATGTTCTCTGTCTCTTGGGACAGTGATGGGGGAGAAGAGTGCAGATGAGAGGTAAAGAAGATGGTAGCAGAGTGTGGTCAACCATATGTGGGTGTGCTAGTTGTCCTCTATCAATTCCATACAAACCTAGACATAGTTGGAAAGAGGAAATCTCAGTTGAGGAAATGCCTCTACCACACTAGCCTGTAGACATGAGGTATTCTTTTGATTGGTGACTGATGTAGGAAGGCCTCAGCCCCCTGTAGGTGGTGCCATCCCTAGACTGGTGGTCTTGGGTGCTATAAGGAAGCATGCTGAGCAAGCCATGAGAAGCAAGCCAGGAAAAAAGTGTCCCCCCACCCCTGCTTCTGCTTTAGTTCCTGTCCTCTGGTTCCTGCCCTGCCTTCCCTTCCTGATGGAGTGTGATCTGAGAGTTGTAAGGTGCAATAAACCCTTTCCTCCCCAAATTGCTTTTTGTCATGGTGTTTTACCACAGCAATAGACAACCTGAATGAAATAGCATGTATGAAACAATTACAAGGCTCCCATTAATGTGTGTAATTTATATGATAATAAAATACACAACATTTAAAAGCATATTCATGTCAAAATGTATAGATATAAATTTCCCTAAGTTTTTTTTCAGGCATCATATGTGTTATCATCTAAAACTTCTTAATTTTTTCAGTTTTCTGGGGGACATGCTCTGGCAGTCACTCTACCAGTCAAGGATAAAGGTAGGGTACATACAACAAGTTACAGTAGCATTTCAATATACTTTCACATCCTGTCTTTCCTTTTATTTTTCATGTACTGAGAAAATTACATGCAATTTCCCTAAAAGGAGAAGAAATAAGAGAATAGGAAACAACCTTCCAAACAAATAGATTTATGTTTGTAGTTCTACTGTATATGCAGTGACGTTAATTAGCCAAGTAAAATACCACAGTGGTAGTTTCATTCCGAAATAAAATTACCTTTGAGGTTTTCTAAACCATGCAGATGGAAAATACATCATAGTTTGTAAGAACTTTTTACTATTAATGAATAAATTATTTCCATTTTTATCTAACCAGGCAACTGTTTTCCTGTATTTATTATTGCTCAATTTATGTGAATGGCAAATAAGCTACTAGATACCAGAGCTTTGAAAATTAGTCAAACTAAGTGAATGAAGCTTTCTTAGCAGAGAAAGAACTGCTTTCCTTTTCAACTGGTACACTGTGGCTTCTCTGTTGAAAGCCTGTTGGAACTTTAGCTAAAGACACAGAAGGTTCTGTCTCTAGCAATTGCATTAGCGAGGTGACAAATGAAGCTCTCTACAAGAAATGGTTTTATGTAATGAAAATTTATCTTAATATTTGTCTGTTCCTTCCAACACACAGCACTCAATGAATGCTTGAACCACAAGCAACCATTCATTAAGTAGTATTTTTCACTTTGGGGGGGTGTTATTTATCCTGAACAAGAAGAAAAATCTGAATCTTCCATAAATGATCCCACAAGCCAAATCACATACCAGAAAACCAAATTCACCCTTGAAAAATCAGGACCAATGGTGCTTCCCTACCGTAAAGTAACTCCACCAGCGTTGCATCCTGAGTTCACTCTGTGTCATGTTGTTTGCACTCAGTAACAACATATTGATGCATAATTCATAATTCACATAACAGGACAATTCATCCTTTTCAGGTGTATAAGCAAATGGTTTAGGAGATATTCAGAACTGCACAAGTATGACTGTTTAATTTCAAAGCATTTCCATTGGTCTTGCAGACTCTTTGTGCTTGTGAATGGATGTTCCCCATTCCCTCATCCTTCAAGAGTCTCACTACCATTACTGTGTTTTCGATGTCTGAGAATTTGACCATTCTGTGAACTTACCACATAGAGATTAGCAAAGGATGTTGACATCTGAAACTTATTTCTTTCCTTTATATCAGGCATCAATATTTATTTCTTGCCAAATAACCTTCAATTGTATAAAGACATCATATTAATTTATAAACTGTTGAATAACCAAGTTTCCAACTTGGTTAGTGAGTCACTGAGTATCTTCTTTAGAGTACAAATTTAGACATTCTGTATTTGTAAAGTGGGTGATTTTCTTTTTTTCTGTTTTTTATTTTAAATATTTTATTCATTTTACATACAAATCACAGTTCCCCCTCCCTCCTCTCCTCCCACCTATCCTGTCCACTCAGATGGCTCAGAAGTTTAAGTGGATGATTTTCATTTGGATGGTACATGTTATTTTTGTAGTCTAGATCCAATTGTCTTATGTAATACCAACATCTTCAAAACACAGACGTTTTAATTTTGATGAATTCCAATCTAACATTCTTCCTTTGTTGCTTGGGTTTTTGATGTCAGATCTAAGTATATAGTGAGTAATATAAGATTACTAAAGATTACTCATATGTTTTATACTAATAGTTTGATACTTTTATACATAGAAAAATCTATGTTCCATTTTGAGTTAAGGTGTATTTCATACTTTATAAGTTAAATGGGTTCCAAATCTATTCTTTTCTGTGAGGACATTCAATTTCCCACTACCTTTTTAAAAGGTTCTTATCTGAGCATCCCTGCTGAACATTCAAGTGTCTATTTGGAAACAAGTGCATTTGTTGAATTCTCTGCATCTATATATCTTCAAAGTTACAAATGATTTTCTTGTCATTCTAACTCCATGTGATACCTAAACTAGTAGTAACAGAGTTTCATCATAAAGATAAAGCTTCTTAAAGATGCAACATGTATTTGTGAGTTTCCACACTAACTATTCCATACTAAACCATGACAGCAATTCTAAAGCTGCTCATTCATTTTATTATAACTCTACATGTGGTTGTACAATCACCGGAAAATGCTCTACACTTAGGAACAGGATTAATTATTAAAGTCTAACTGTGTTTAAATCCTTCAATTTATGAAGATTAAAAAACAGTATAGTGGATAATTCTTGCCTCAGAGCTACCCCAGAGGCATTTGCTTTGCTCACAGTGTAGAGTTCAATCCAGGCATAAATTTTCCACTGTATGAAGTTTTCAATCAAGAGCTGCCTAGTCGCTACAGAGTTCTTATCAGTTCCCAATGATTTCAGGGTCAATTCGTTCTTCCTACCATCCATGCACAACAGAAGATGTATGGGGAGGGGACTTAGAAATTTATGCAGGGTGATGGGAAGACAGGTTTAACTAGTTGTGTTTATTAATCTCTATAAAGTGATCTGATAGTCAGTTCAGTCTCTTTGAGTCCCTATGAGCCCAGGTTACTTGATTCAGTGGGTTTTCTTTTTTTTATTAGAAAGAAAATTATTTCAGTGGGTTTTCTTATGGTCTCCTTGACCCCTCTGGCTCCTATAATCCTTGATGGGACTGACCTATGTCCTTTACATATACATTATATTTGTGTAAGTTGGTCTTCTTGTGGGACTCTTAACGGTGGAAACACAGGCTGTCTCATCCAGCCTTAATAGAAGAGGGGGTGCCTAGTCTCACTGCAGCTTGATATATCATGGTTGACTGATATCCAGGGGAGGCTTACCCTTTTCTGAAGGGAAACAGTGGAAGAGTATATAGGAGAGAGGAGAGTTGAAAGCAGGGACTGGAGGAGAAGAGGGAAGGGAAACTGATGTCAAAATATAAAAACAAACAATAAATGAAAACAAAGAAGCAAACCAAAAATTGACCTGAGAAAGATCTCTAACATTTTCCTCCTCACAAGAGCAACATGGCTGTGTGTTGTTCCTCTCTATTTGAAACCTAGTTTGTAAGATTCTTCTCAGTTCTATAAATAAAACCCTAACTTCAAACAAATGCATACACTTGCTTAAGCTATCTATAGTAATTCATTATTTGAAATAAATCCTGTTTTGTAATCAATTCAAAATATTTATCCAATTCTTTAATATTTCTCCATGAATAAAGTCTAATAAGGTTCTTTTGTTTAGTAGCTGTGTGAATGAAACTTACAAAATTTCTCAATTATGCTTGTCTTAGCAGGTAGGTTATATCATAAATATTTTCATAAGGTTCTCATTTGTCTGGGAACATCATCCACAAACATATACAGAGCTCTGAATATGTATACAATCCTGAGATATTTCTGTTAAGTTAGAGAAACTCCTTTGTTAGAACTTTTCAAGAACTACTGATTAGAAGACACAAAAATCAGAAAAATAACTGAATTTTGACAGTTATAAATAAGCAATGAGTTATAAGATTTGTCTTCTGGCACCCTCATTCTGAATAGACTGTCTGTATAAGCAACCACATTTACCTGATGAGATGGCTTGCTCCTGGACAACTAAGAGCCCAGTGTTACCTACCTATCATGCAAAGGCCCTCCTTGTCAGGGCTACATTCTCCATTTCCCAAAGGAGGAGGATATAATAAGCACTGACATGTCTGAAGTTGTTACACAACCATTGCCTAATGAAGTAGTACTGGATAGTGACTTAGTCCTTTGGAAAATTTAATATAAGATACTACCATTTTTTAAAGCATACTAACTTCATTAGTTTGGTCTGTTATTGAATATTACAGGTTGGCTGGCTCAAATAATAGACAACGGCCTTCTCACATTTCTGGATGCTAGAGCTCCAGGTTAAAATATGTCTAGAAATTATTTGAATCCTTCACCCACCAAAAATTAGAAAAAGTATCTCCTTGTCCTGTCCATTATGGTTTGTGATGGAGCTTTTCTTCCTGGATTAAAGATGACTTCCATCTTGCTATGCCCTTATACAATCATTTCTCAGAGTATACTTACAGGAAGATTTTTGTGTTTAACATCTCTTTTTATAAGAATACCTACACAATGAGGGTCCTTATGGCTTCGGTTAACCTGAATTGTCTCATTTAAGGCCCCATCTCTAAACACTGTAGCCACAATGCAGGGGGTGTTTATAGCTTTAGGATATGACTCTTAGTCAGGAGGATACATACATATGATTCAATCCACAACAGTTACTATTTAGAACTCTTCAAAACAATATATGTTCACTCTATTCCTTCTCTCTCTTCTTCATTTCCATAAAGATACATTTGTTACCATCAGATATTACCTTATATCTTCTCACTGCCTTATCCTCTTCAGATTTGAATAGCCTACAGATATTACCATAAGTCAATATCATGCCTCCCTGGGGTATTTATAATACTAACACTGCATATCATTGCCTATAATTTGTAATGACTGTGGGTTATGGTTTGGATCTAAAAATGCCTCCCAAAGGCCCCTGTGTTAAATGCTTTGTTACCAAATGATAGGCTTTGGAGAGATGACCGGACCACTGGTGGATTTGAACCAGAACAAACCACGGTGGGGTCAGGCTTAGCTGTATGAATCCTCACTAAGAGCATGCCTTCGGAATATTTAAGCCTCCTCCAGTCTCTCTTCTTACTCTTTCTACTTTCTAACCACTAATCAGTGAAGCACTTTACTGTGCTCCATATGGACTTCCTACTATCATAATCACATGTGGATCGTAGAAGAAATAGAGCCAGGTCAGTATGGACTGAAACTTCTCAAGCTGTGAGTCAAAGTGAGTAATTTCTCTTGTGTTTTCCAGTGTATTGTATCACACTAATACACTAAAGATACGACTTAAAGCAAATCCACATTTCTCTATATACTTTATTTAAGTATATCTTTGTTTATAATCTTTTTTCTAGCTCCCCTGATAATATTTAACATCATATGATACAGGTATGCATAAAGAGCACTGAATTCATTCAAAACCTGTTGTGTCATCATACACTGAACCACACATATATGGTGGTGTGAGCTGAATACATAGGCTGAGTTTCAATATATGACCAGAAATTATTTGGCCTTTTTCCCATCAAGAAGTAGAACAAATGTCCCATTGCTGTGTACACTGTGGTCGAGGACACATTCTGTGACTCTGGCCTCCCTGAAGGGGTATTTTGATCTTTATGTGAACAAAGACTTAATGACCAATTCCAAAACACAGACCTCTTGTCAACAGTTACCTCAAATTTGAATGGGATTGCCTGCAATGTTCCCCCTAAGGTGTCCAAGTTTTAAGTTCTAACACATGTAGAAACATAAGTTCCATGTTGAAAGGCAATTGAAGTTATGGTTGGTCAATGCTGTTGATCATCTATCCTTGAGATATGTAGATTGTTTCAGATCACCCAGATGAGCTAGTATTATCAGTAGGGACTTCATCGTGTAAAGGGTAGGGGTGGGGAGGTGGAGGGTGGGGGAAGGAGGCAATCCAGAGAAAGAGTTGAAGCTATGCTAGTAGATATGAAAATGGAAGAAGAAGTAATTGCAGGATGCCTCTAAAGTTAGGAAGTGCAAGGGAAAGAAGGTTTTTTTCTCAGACACACAAATACAGCCCTGCCAAAATCTTTTTTTTTTTAATCTCCACAAGACATAACTGAATTCCTGATTTCTCAGAATGATTAACTTTGCATTGTTTAGGCCATTAAATCAGTGATCATTTTTGAACAGATAGTGATCTAATACAATCCAAGTTGGGATGACTTCTCTAAATGGGCCATAAAAGGCCATGCAGCTTACATTTCCTTCTTCCTTGGATCACAACCCTCAACAGGCTACATGTAGGCACTCCTGTCTGAACAAGCTTTCGAAGTCATCCTAGCTGAGGCACCAGGCAGATGAGCCACATATTGTATGATTCTATCTCTTATGAAGTAAACAGTCCCTGTCCTTCTACACATTGTAGGCCATGTCTTAGAGAATGTGGAGCAGAGAGACATTCCACACTTCCTCCTCATTGTAGGCAATGTCTTAGAAAACATGGAGTGGAGAGAAATGATACCCCTATGCATTCACAATTGTATGGTTGTTTTAGAACACTGTTCTGAGATAGTTTTGTTTCTTTATTTCTTTAATAAAGTAACCAGACAGACTTTGGTTCTCAAAAAAAGGAGTACTGCGATGGCAGAACAAAAATGTGTAGCAATGGATAATCACTACAACAGGAACAGTTTTGTCCTCTATGAGATGTGTTTGGAGATCCAGATAAGTAAATGAGCTACACAATACAGAAGTGCCACGACATTGGCAAAATATCTACACTTGGAAATGTAGTTCCTGTGCCTTACTCCATCTGGAATGCGCGGAGAGAAGACTGGCTGTACAGGAACATCTTCGTTGAGAGCAGGAAGGTAGGAGGGGGTATGCTAAGCTGAAGAAAGTCTTGTGAAGTGTACATAGGGCACATATATAATATATTGAGGAACTAAATTAAGTCTCTCTATGCTTGGGAGCTTACTTAGCACGTAGGAGGAGAAAGTGAGTCTGAAGGGGAAGAACAAGAGACAAGGCTTTAAAACACTTCACATAACATGCCCAGTAATTGATTTCTAGTGCAACAGACAAGACTCCTGATATTTCAGTAAGGAGATCCATGATTACATTTGAAACCCAGAAGCATAACTGACCAAAGTAGGAAGAAGGGGCCATAGCAAAGAGAATGCAAAAACACTCTCTAAGGCAGAAATGGCATCCTGGGTTAGAAAGTTAATTGGCTAAGTAAGAATTACAGAGCTGGAAAATATACAGAAGCTTTGAGATGGGCTAATTAGTAAGGAGGAAAGTAGGGATCTGGAAAGTAAATGAAGTTTTCCTGTTTGGGAAGTGCATCGAGGCTCCAGACCTGACACAAGGTCTCAAAAACTGTAACATCTGGTAGGATAATAAGGTAGAGCATACAAAATGTTTGGATTCTTTCATTACCAAATAAGAGATGTTATGTCTTAAACATGAGTCTATTTCCTCTGTGATTTCTTCAAAAATAGATGGTGAGAAAGAAACAAACTTAGTAAGAATCAAATGCGTGGGAACATCAAAGATTAAAGCATTTGATAGATTTGCTATGTGGAAAAGGAGGTCAAGCCAAAAGCCAAAATCAATGGCAGCCATTTCCAGGTTTAACATCCTCTGTATAAATAATCCCCTAAGAAGGAAGCAGCTAGTCTTCCAAACACTGTCTATTCAGAAGGAGATTCTGCTCTCCAATCTCTCAGGAAATGGGAAATCAATGAGAATCTCCAAGTCTGGTGTGCCTGAATTTACTTAACAAGCCATCCCATGGCCAATCAGCCATATTATCTGTCATATCACAGCACAGTACCCCTACACTAAGAGACCAGATTAATTACACTCAACAACCACAAATAAACACTTCCTTTCTTACCATGATTTCCCTCTTAGTTCAGCTTGGGAACACAACAATATCCACTTTGATTGACAAAACGTTTTTAGACATTATCGTAATTTCTGCTGTTTTTTTTTTCTTCTGAGCACAGTGTGTTTTCAATATGAATTCCAACATAACTGGATAATTCACATATCAATATGATTCTAGGAGCACCTGGCATACCAAAATCTGCACTGTTTGAAAATTGAAAATGCTAAGTTGTTAGGACCAAAATTTATTTTGTTAAAGAATAACATGAATGGAGGTAAGGTCATGAGTTTACAAGCTTTTGAGAGGACTTTATAGTTGCTTTCTTCCAACTAGCACCCCTAATACAGGCCAGAATGTTTCCAAATGTAGGCCACTGAATACAGGGTAACTCTGTGTGATGAAGGCATTGTGAAAATTCTAATAATACCCAGAAAGTAAAACTAATGTTCAAGATTTAGTGATTATATCAGCAGCTGTCCTATTAACATATAGGTCAGTTAATACCCTCTACCCCCCTACACACACAGAGGTTTTTAATATCATGCCATTTTTCACAACTTTGTTTTTGCTTTGTTTTTGACACAGGACTGCTCTGTGCTAAGTCTGACCTAGAACTCACTACAGAGTCTAGACTGTCCCCAGAGTCCCAGAAATCCTCCTGTGTCACCTTCATAAATGCTAGGATTTTAGCCTTGAGCTACCACACATATCCATTCCGTCTTATTGTCAGAGCACTGCTCAACTGTCTCTTGCCCAAACTCATTATCTCCTGATTCTACTCTCATGAATCCTAGGCATCTAAGACTTAAAATTGCACTGGGAACTTATTTCAGCCATTTTGATACGGAATTCCTCTTCCTGTGGCTGCTTATCTCAGAAACACTGAAAACATCTCAACTATCAGTTCTTTACCCCACATGAAGCCTCATCATGCCAGTTATAGTTCCCAAACTAATAAAAACACTCATGAATATTCTCCAGCTGCTTTCTATTTCTTCTAACAAAAACAGGGGGAAATACAGAAACATATCACGCTGATAATATGAAGCCAATTTCTAGTATTAATGTATAATTAATTTCATTCCCTCCAATCCAATAATGTCCTTACCAGAAATCAATTGTACATTTTTCTTAATTTCCCTGCATCCTTGAGCTTGTCATTGAAATGATATACCTGAATGAACTATTACCAAAACCAAAACTAGTGTGATGGGGGATGTCCTTCTGTATATATGTTTCTCTTATTGGTTGATGAATAAAACACTGATTGGCCAAGACAAGGGAAATGCTGGGAAAAGGAGGAAGAGAGAAGCTGCCAGAGAGAGATGCCATGTAGTCGCTGAAGGAATAACATGCTGGAGATGTCTCTGGTAAAGTAAGGCCATGTAAAAATACATATATTAGTAATTATGGGTTAATAATTTAGAGAGAGCTAGCCAGTAAGAAGCTTGAACCATCAGCCAAACAGATTATAATTCAAATAAGCATCAGTGTATTTATTTGGGATTGAAGGGCAGCAGGACCAGGTGGGAAAGAAACTTTGTCTTACACTAGTGAAATGTCAATTTTAACACATTTATTTTTTTAAGAGCTAGGTAGAATTGTTAGAAAATATCCAAAGAATTTTTCTAAATGGATTGCCTTAATATATGGGTAAAATTAAAGGATAAACTTTAAAGATCCATGCTCATTCTCATCAATTTCACAAAATAATTTCAGAGACACCTTTAACTTCTCGTGTTACTTTAAGTGGAAGTAACTATGGATATGTTTCATTTATGCAAACAAAGAATTGCTTCAGAACTCCAATTCACAGATTCACATTCAAGAATTGTCCCAACAACTACATCCAAGATTAGCAATGCATGTTTATTTTTATGTTTTGTGTTTAAATAAAATACAATATCCACAAGCAACATAAAATATCTTGGGGTAACACTAACCAAAAAAGTAAAAGATCTGTACAATAAGAACTTTGAGACTTTAAAAAAAGAAATTAAAGAAGATACCAGAAAATGGAAAGATCTCCCATGCTCATGGATAGGTAGAATTAACATAGTAAAAATGGCAATCCTGCCAAAAGCAATCTACAGATTCAATGCAATCCCCATCAAAATCCCAACACAGTTTTTCACAGACATTGAAAGAACAATACTCAACTTTATATGGAAAAATAAAAAGCCCAGGATAGCCAAAACAACTCTTTACAATAAAGGATCTTCTGGAGGCATCACCATCCCCGACTTCAAGCTCTACTATAGAGCCATAGTTCTGAAAACAGCTTGGTATTGGCACAAAAATAGACTGATAGACCAATGGAATCGAATTGAAAACCCTGATATCGACCCACGCACCTATGGATACCTTATTTTTGACAAAGGTGCTAAATCTATACAATGGAAAAAAGACAGCATCTTCAACAAATGGTGCTGGTACAATTGGATTCGGACATGCAGAAAATTACAGATAGATCCATACCTGTCACCATGCACAAAACTTAAGTGCAAATGGATCAAAGATCTCAGCATAAATCCAGTCACACTGAATCTTCTAGAAGAGAAAGTGGGAACTACCCTTGAACAAATTGGCACAGGAGACCACTTCCTGAACATTACGCCAGAAGCACAGACATTGAGGTCTGCAATTAATAAATGGGACCTCCTGAAACTGAGAAGCTTCTGCAAGGCAAAGGAAACAGTCAGTAGGATAAAACGACCACCCACAGAATGGGAAAAGATCTTCACCGATCCCACATCTGACAGAGGACTGATTTCCAAAATATATAAGGAGCTCAAGAAGCTAGCCACCAAAACACCAAACAATGAAATTAAAAAGTGGGGTGCAGAACTAAATAGGGAATTCTCAACAGAGGAATCTGAAATGGCTGAAAGACACTTAAAAAAGTGCTCAAAATCATTGGCCATCAGAGAAATGCAACTCAAAACAACTCTGAGATACCATCTCACGCCTGTCAGAATGGCTAAAATAAAAAACACCAATGACAATCTATGCTGGAGAGGATGTGGAGAAAAAGGAACACTCCTCCATTGCTGGTGGGAGTGCGATCTTGTAAGACCACTCTGGAAATCAGTATGGCGGTTGCTCAGAAAAATGGGAATCAGTGTACCTCAAGATCCAGCCATTCCTCTCTTGGGTATATACCCAAATAGGGCATGTACTTACAACAAGGACATATGTTCAACCATGTTCATAGCAGCATTGTTTGTAATAGCCAGAACCTGGAAACAACCTAGATGCCCCTCTATTGAAGAATGGATTGAGAAAATGTGGTACATTTATACAATGGAGTACTACTCAGCAGAAAAAAGCAATGGAATCTTGAAATTCGCAGGCAAATGGATGGAACTAGAGGAAACCATCCTGAGTGAGGTAACCCAGTCACAAAAAGACAAACAAGAGCCCTCACCCAGTGACTGATGGAAACAGAGACAGACATCCACAGATATACAATGAACCGAAATTTAGTTGAAGAGAGGGAGGAATGAAGAACGAAGGGGTCTGTACTAGGATGGAGAAACCCACAGGAACTGTTGGCCTGAACAAGGGAGAGCACATCGACCCCAGATGCTGTCCAGGAGGCCTGTACAAGACTGATCCAGACCCCAGAACATGGATGTCAATAAGGAGGCCTCTGCACTCCAGGGAGCCTCTGGTAGTGGATTAGTATTTTTCCCTGGTGCAAGAAGGGACTTTGAGAGCCCATCCCATATGAAGGGTTACACTCTGGCCCTGGACACATGGGGAAGGGCCCAGGATCAGCATAGGAAGACTTGGTGGACTTTGCTGAGCTCCCGTTGAGGGCCCTACCCTGCCTGGGGAGTAGTGGGTGGATGGGGTTGGGGGGGTGGGCTGGGGGTGGGGGAGAAAGTTTGGGGGTGAGGGGAGGGAGAGGGAGAAGGGACTTGAAATAAGCTTGTTCCCTAACTAGAACTAATAAAATAAAAAAAAAAAAAGATCAACAACTAAAAAAAAAAAAATACTCAAGTATATACTATCTAATGTTTCCTATCTGTAATCATATTCAAATTAACCAATGAAGTAGTGTCAATCCCCTAATAAAATGTGAATAATCACAGCTAGGATTTACTCATTTCAGTCTTGGGTAAAGCAATTAACCAGAATCTACAGAGAATAAAATTGCAGGTATAACCTACACAACTCAGCTTTGCCCACTTCTGTCCATGCCCTTGGTCATTTGTGTCAAGAACCTTTAAGCATGTCTCCATAGATAGAGTAAATGAATAACAGTAAAATAAAAACTCCATTATGATTTTTCCATCTCCCACTTAAAACTGTTGAAGAAAAATAAAAAAAACTATTCAAAATCTTTACAGTGGCTTCCCAAGTCCTTGATGATCCATCTCCTTCCTTTCTCTCTCTCTCCCTCCCTCTCTCTCTCTCTCTCTCTCTCTCTCTCTCTCTCTCTCTGTCTCTTGTGTGTATGTCTATCTCACAACACACTCTTTCTTGATAATGCATGTCCTTTATTCCCTTTATTAATGTATTCCCATTGCTTTCTAGTTCCCTCAGTATGTACCAACCCTTTCTAACCTCTCTGAATTTCTCATGCTGATTACTCTAATAAACAAGGTGTGTGGTGTTTGCATGCACATGTGTACACACTAGTACTTGCATGAATGCATGCATGTATGTATCTACTTTGGCTACTCATCTTTCTTCAGATCTTGACTTGAGTATCAATGCCTGTGAATCTCATTCTTACCCTCATGTTAATTATCACTTACAGCACTCAACATTTTTCTTTCAGTAGCCTCTAAACAAGTGACAAACATGTACTTATGAGCTCATTTTAATGGCCTATTTCTAAGAAGAGAAGGGTCGTATATCTTTTGTTTACCTATCTTCTACATCTTATGATACCTTGGATCTAATAAGCTCATAGTTACTAACTGAATAAATCTACAACTGTGCACATCTCAAGTAAAAAGAAGAGGCAGAACCAACCAGTTCACAGATGACCATCCAACCCATAAAGTGTCTACTACCAGAAGGTTGACAGTCATTCTTAAATATACTATGAAATGCTTCCAGGAACAAGGACCCCTCTCTAGCCTATATTACATTCTGTATTTATTTTAATCTTTGCTACATTTATTGTGCCTCATTTTTAAATCCAGGAGTCCATTTCTCCTCTAAGGAATTACCAAACTTGTCCATAAACATCTTTATTACAACCATGATACTCAAGTCTCCAAAACATCACATATAGAGAGGCCTTTGGATTGAGGAGAGTAGTGTACCAAAAGTCAAAAACAGTCCAGATGAGCAGTGGCCATAGACACACATTGATATGGACTACTAGATAAGAAACCACCCAGTCCTCAGAAGGGCTCATCCTAGTGTTATCTAAGAGGCAAATCTGGCAAGCACAGCCTAAGTCTTAAGTAATTCAATGAAGACTTTCCAACAGCAGACACATTGTCAGAGGTAAGGAATAACAGTAGACATTAAAACAAATGATAGCTGTGTGGAGTCATTTAGCACATGGTCAAGTAGGGCTGTCGATGCTACATATTTTAATATATCCTGGACACAGTATTAGAAGTTCCTAATAATGACCCCTAAGAATCAAAATGTCTATAGAGGAGAGTAGCAAGTCACAGAGAAAAACAAGCATCTGGACAGAGCCCTGATGGTGAAAGCATCATTTCCTGCTGTGTCAGAAAGTCAAGGTATTATCACATTCCAGAGTTTCACATTACGAGTCTCTTAAAATAACAGCCTCTATAAAATTTGGAATGTAATTCTCACTCTTCCAATTTTGCCAGAAGTTTTGGGCATAGGTATGAAAGCATAAAATCCAGAGTTATTACTCTACATTAGTAGTTTGCTAACTGTAAGGTACCTGCACATTGGGAGATACTTGGACTAATCAGGAAAATGAGAAAATAATGAAGCATACAGCTTTCAGGCTTCCTAATTAAAATTCTATAACATGGCAATCCTCTGAACTGGAAAGAAGATGGAACACTAACATTTCAAATTAACACAGCAGTGCTGTGCTAAGTTATATATGTTTGTGAATGTATTTGATTCACATGCACAATATTCCACTCATCCCATTAACTGCACACTTTCTCCTCAAGTGCAGCTGGGGAAACAAGGAAACATCAGATGGCATCACTTTCAACTTGCCAAAATTATATCCCAAAGTAAATATAGTAACTCCTAACCTACACACTCGAGATTTCTAAGACAATAGGTAGACAGACAGACATAGATAGATAGATAGATAGATAGATAGATAGATAGATAGATAGATGAATACATAGATGGATACATAGATAGATAGGCAGGCAGGTAGACAGACAGATGAATAGGCAGATGATAAATAGGTAGATGACAGATACATAGATAGATAGATAGATAGATAGATAGATAGATAGATGATATAGAGATAGATAGATGCAGAGATACAGTGATAGATACCTAAATATAACCTGTTCAGTACATATAATGTTATACTTGTTTGTATATTTATATATGTATATGCATGCAATAACAGTTTAAAATAGGCCATAAGTTTGAAGGAGATTAGAGAGGACTGTGGGAAAGTTTGGAGGAAGGAAATGTAAGGAAGAAATATTGTAATTATATTATAATCTCAAAAAGAAAGAGGGAAAAAGACAAGTATAAATATAATTGCTAACCAAATCTACATACGTGATCAAACTTCAAAGACAACACTATTAATAGTAATATTCACTTTGCCTCAATATCATCATGTAAGTATAAATATCTCATTTACTCCACACAATAAGGTTAGAAGACAAGAACCATTAAAAGCACATGGCTAGTAAGTATCAAAGACAAAATGAGAATATTAAAAGTCCATCCTCAAAACCAACATTGAATCATCACCAAAGTATCATTAATGAGGCCTTTAATCGTGCCAATACAATAAAGCTGTTCATTATTTCATTTTTATAAAATTAAGTTGAGCAGAAATAAAAGCTATATAAAACAAAATTTTGAAAATTTTCACAGGAAGTACTTGTTAAACAAGAAGAAATAGACAGAGCACCAATTATTCAATACAAAATAAGACATGCTCAACAAGCTTCAAAGACATGTAGGGAATTAACAACATAATGCTCAGAGGGTAAAGTCACTTGTCCCCAAACCTAAGGACCCCATTTCCATCCATGGTAGAAAGACAGAACTGACTCCTGCAAGTTTTCCTCTGACCACACACACACACACACACACACACACACACACACACACACACACACACACACACACACACACACACCTAAAAAAGTAAAAATAAGCAACCAATTACACAATTTCAACAATATATAATGGAGAGAATAGAATGTACTAATTCTCCCTCAAATGCTTCACAAACCAGTACCCTATGATCTATCAACACTGCACTAAGGTACAAATTAGCAACATTATACAGTGTTTCCCGTTCTTTAGGCTAAGCACAAAGGCAGGCATTATGCATGTAAATGAGAATCTGTTGAGTTTTATTTCTTCTCACAATCTCAGATATGTTTATATAGAAGCATTATTGCTTACAATGGACATATGTTGCCTAGCAACTAAAAACAGTGTATTTCCAGCTAGATATCTACATCTCTCAAAAAGAAAAAAGGAGAATGTGTAATAATATTAAAACTACTATGTTGGCATGAGAATGCTTTGGCTAGAAATTTCTATGACATTCTAAAAGACAAAACAACCTATTCAAATGCTCTCCCAGGCTAATTGCAGGTTGCTTTGACTGTGTTTCCTGGTCTATCTCATCTAAATAACATATTTTTCACAGATTCAAATATGAATTGGTAAGCATATTTATGATTTTGAGCTTTGTTCCTTTGCTCCTATATTCTCTATGTTCCTCTTTTTAATTTCTAGGTAGAGGGAAAACAGGAAATAAAGTTAAAACCATAAGTACTCAAGTACAGTCAGTAACATATTCTTTCTGTTTGAAGTTTCTTCCTTCTTCCCTGTCCTTGACCTTCTTCTGATGTTAGCACCTCCCTTATACTAAATTTAAAGAGGCCACTCTTCTTGTACACTGGGATTTTTTTTTTTAACACTCAAGATTTGAAATAGTAACACATTTGCTCAAGATTGTTGTAAACTAGAACAATCCATCCTTATAATAAACACTAATTTCTGGGGATACAGTACTGATTAAGAGAGAGAGAAATGGTTCTGGACTCCAGAATGTTTGCAAAAGCCTTTATGACATCAGTCAGCATGTGGGAAAGGCTCAGTGAAGGTGCACTGATATTGGTCCCATTGTTCTCATCTACTGGTGTTGTTATAGCCATCCCCAGGAAAGACTGAACTCTGATAATGCTCTCTACAGTGTCTCTCAAATGACATTTAAGTAAGGATATAATTGTGTGGAAAGAAACTATTAAGACTGTGCAGCGGTGGCACACTCCTTTAACCCTTTAATACTTTAATCCCAGCACTTGGGAGGCAGAAGCAGGTGGATCTCTATGAGTTTGAGGCCAGCCTGGTATACAGAGCTAGTTACACAGAGAAACCCTTTTTTAAAAAAAAAGAAAGAAAAGAGAAGGAAAAGGGGAGGGAAGAGAAGAGAAGGAAAGGGGGGAGGAGAGAGGAGGGGAGGGAAAGGGAAAAGGAGAAAGGGAAAAAAGAAAAGGGAAAAAATAGAAAGGGAAAAGGGGAAAGGGGAAAGGGGAAAAGGGAAAGGGAAAAAAGGAAAGGGAAAAAGGGAAAAGGAAGGGGAAAAGGGAAAGGGAAAGGGAAAAAGGGAAAGGGAAGGGAAGAAGGGAAGGGCTACTGAGAAATAACCCTGGTAGCCCACCACCATTTGGGAGCTGTTTGGCCAGACAGAAAAATCTGCCTAAAAAAGTCCTCTACTCTACTCCTAGGTTCCATGGGTGAAGGAAAAGAAAAAAAAGTACCAGAAACTGAGAAAACATACCATGGAAAATATTTTTATGAATCTCATTATTTCATTAAGTTTCCAACACTCTTTAAAAATTCCAATCACTGATATCTATTAAATAATAAATCTATACCACTACCACGAGTCAGGCACTATTAAACTCCATTAGACAAAGGGCCTGTTCATATAAACTTAGAAGTGGCTGACAATATAGACAAACAATAGACAACAATCCAGCCAGAGTTAAATTTGCCTAAGAGAATTGTAAGTGTGGACTGAAGTAATAAAACCTCCTCCTTTAAGACATAGGGAAGAAGAGTCTTAGAGACCAGGGTTGGGGAACCGGTGTGGAAAGAATGTCCCAAAATGATCACTTGACTCAAATCAATTCTGTGTGTGTTCACTGGAGAGTACAAGAATGTGCACGGGTTCTTGCACACTATAGGTGACCATATAGTTGTTTGAAGGCTAAACATGACACACTTATTTCTAGCAGTGGTAAAGGAGTCCATAATGACTAATAGGTGGAAATTTTTAAGGATGTGTAGGGAACTATAACCACGCCTGTTAGGAGCTGTAGGGGCTAGCTACAGGTAGGCCCTACAAGGAGGAACTTGAACTGATCAAAGGAATCAGTTGCTGAGGAAGAAAGGAGGGAATTAAACAGAGTAGATGAGCCTTGGATAGAACTCTTAGGGGAAAGAAATTCAAAGTCTCAGAGAAGAAAATATACAATTTTTATTTAGAATCTAGAATTATATTGTTTTCTAATTTTTATTTTTATTATTTTTTATCATTTAAAACAATTTTAAGTTGAAGTACATTTTGATCATATTCTCCTCCTCCCCCAAGTCCCTCTAGGTCCTTTTCCCCTCCCTACCCACCCAACTTTATTTTTCAAAAATAAAACCCATTACAATAATAATAATCCCCCCAAACCAAGAAAACAAATTAAATCGACACTCAAAAAAACCCACAAACAACCACACCAGTAACACCACACTGTAACCAAATAAAAGCACACACAAAAAAAACAGTGAAGTCCATTATCTCTTTGAAAGTGTGTAGGATTGTTAAATTGAAATTCTCCTTTGTCAGACAGAAAACAAAAGATAGACAAATACATGAAAGTGCAGCCACATGCTTCCCCACATAGATAGAATATAACCCCACCCTACGCCATAGCATCTTTCCTGTTTATTTTAAAACACCCAAAAGGCAAGGTAGTAGAGGTGGTGCAGGCTTTTAATCCCAGCACTCAGGAGGCAGACACAGGCAGATTTTTGTGAGTTTGAGGCCAGACTGGTCTAAAAAGTGAGTTCCAGGACAGCCAGAGCAAAGAAACTGTGTGTCAGAAAAGAGAGGAGGAGGGAGGGAGGGAGGAGGGAGGGAGGGAGGGAGGGAGGGAGGGAGGGAAGGAGGGAGGGAGAAAAAGAGCTGTTCTTTTTATATTAACATCTTCACTGTAACTAACAAAAAGCCAGTTCATTTATAAAAGAGTTTTTGGTCTATAACAGAAGTAAAAATTTGCCTGATTAAAAAGCATAATGGTGTGCCCTTGAGAAGTTAGATGTTTTATTTAAAAGAAACTTCTGTCCAGATTCAAAAGACATTTAAGGTTAAATAAGAGAGAAAAACCAAAGCATTTCTAATTATATGAAATTGGCATCTTTACTTCCAGTGTTAGGGAGGGGCAGGGAGTAACATCTTAGTGAAGAAGCCTGAAAATGGTCCTTAGCCGAGTGATCAAGGCAAACATCACAAGAAAAAGGTCTTACAGCTCTGGATACCTCTCAATATGAGGTTAACAGAAGATGACTTTTTGTTGTTTTTTATCCCAAAACCCTAAGGCCAAGACAAAATAAAAATTTAAAAGATCTGACTAAACATTACAGAGGGGTATTCTAAAAATCAACCAATATACTGGTATCAGTGAAAACTGCTAAAATCATTGGCAATAAAAAATAAAAAATTAAAACAAACAACCAAAAAAAAAATACAAGACTAAACAAACATCACAGATGAGAAAAGACCTAAAGTGAACCTCACCTGGATCATTAAAGTGAGGAAACAGTGAAAACCAAATAGAAGTTCAGAGTCTAATACATTCGAAATCTGTTCGTGTTCTCTTGTCTTACACCAACATGCTATGTCTTGTCTCAATAACAATGAAAATAGGGTATGAGCAATCTCTACCAGATTCTCAGCTTTCCTATAGCTAGAAAGTGACTCCAAAATGTAAAGTATATTGAAGTGTAAAGTATATAATTAGCTTATTTTCAAAAAAAAAGACATGAAACTAAACCTGGTTTCTCTTCCTGAATCTCTGTATATTTCAATTAAACTCTGCTAGGAAGTATTCAGTCCCTAGTTAAGTCATGATTAGAAACAGAATGAGAGAACACGGATAATCAGAATATTTAACACCATGACTGAATTTTACATTTTCCACATCCCCAACACTTATTCATTAGTGGCTTTTCCTTGTCCCTCATCCCACCTCAATTGTAAATTAACATTAATCTATTAATACTTCCTACCCCTATAAACTTGCCTATGTTAGACACTTTGTATGAGTGATTAATTACAATTTGTGGTTGTATTGTTATTTATTACAATTATTAATTACAATAATTTTGTGTGGTTGATTTCATTCAATATTGGGTTTTCTAACTCCATCCCCACTTTAGCATGTATTTGCACTTTATTTTCTTAGCTAAATGATAAATCATTGAATGGATGTATTACTTTCTGCCCATTGTTACCTAGTTATTTGGATTGCTTTCACACTTTGCCTACTATAAAAAATATTGGGAATATTCTGTGTATCCAAGTGCTTGTGTAGACTTATGTTTCAATGGTCTTGGGTATACATCTGGGAATGCAGTATCTTCACTTTAGTAAGACAGGTGTGTGAATGTGTGTGTGTGTGTGTGTGTGTGAGAGAGAGAGAGAGAGAGAGAGAGAGAGAGAGAGAGAGGAAGAGGAAGAGAGAAGAGAGAGGGAGGGAGGGAGGGAGGGATGGAGGAAGGGAGGGAGGGAGGGAGGGAGGAACCTGGGGAGACCACAGATCCACCTATCTTTGAAGTCACTGGGAAGGTATAAAGCAGTGTAAACACTGCCCAATGCTAGAATCATTGTGTGCACTTGTATATGAGAGTCACACGGTCTTCACAGGTGTGTTTACTCAAGCATGTCTTTTCTATTTCTTGAGACAGGGTCTTTTAGTGGGCTGGAACTTGCCCACTAAATAATTAGGAGAGAATAATTGGGAGAGAAAGAGCACAATGAGTGTAACACTCAGAGGCAGTGAATTGCTATAAGTAAACAGTATTTCCTGGGAACAACAGAAAACTGAGCAGATAAAGTCCTAACAATTGTGATAGCATGCCTAAGACCTGTGCAAACTTAAGCCAGACCAAATCCGTGGAGAAGGGAGGCTGCATGAAGTCCCATCCTTAGCTGAGGAGCTATTGGTAATAGTGTTGAGAGAAGGAGAACTAGTTTTCTTTAAAGATGTGGCCCCTGATAGGTCAACTACACTCCAATTGATATCCACATATCCAAGAATATATGGGCAGCACAGGTTGGACTTTGTAGTCAGGTTTCTTTCCAGCTTGGTCCCTCAGCCATTTAGCCCAAATAAACATACAGAGACTTATATTAATTACAAACGTTTGGACAATGGCTTAGGCTTCTTATTGGCTAGCTCTGTCTTAATTATTAATCCATTTCTATTAATCTTATTTTACCACCAGAGAAGGGTCCAGGCCTGTTACTTTTTCCTCAGCTACATGATGTCTCATTGATAGCTTCTCTCTGCAACATCTCCCCAGAATTCTCCCTGTCTTGTAGCCCTATCTATATTCCTGACTGGTTACTGGCCAATCAGTGTTTTATTCATCAACCAATTAGAGAAACATATAAAGAAGGACATCCCTGATCAGGACTTTATGGTTTTATTTTTTTTTTTTAAGTGTAGACAAGTTGGGTAAGTAAGGAAGGGGGTGGATTTTTTTCAGAAGGTGGGGGAGGGATGAATGTGGAATACGACCACAATACATTGTATGGAATTCTGAAAGAACTAGTAAAATGAGGAAAAGAAAAACCAATAAAAGAGTCAAAACACATAAAATGATAAAGAAGGGGATATAAATTTGAGAAAAGTTTAGCAGATGTTGAGTATGAGCACTCTGTTTTATTTAATGTCTGCTTGAAGTCAGAACAAGTAAACAACAGAGTATGTTTTTAATTATTTGGGTCATAAATTTTCCCTCTTGCAAACTGTGCTGCTCTCAAAGTAAGTAATGAGATTTTTCTTATTAAGTTCTTCAGATATTTCATACTTCCAAATATGTACTCATTTATATAAAGAAACATCTATCATGAAAGATGGCTTAATAATTTACCATGACATGCAAACCTTTTGCTTTTTAGAGATGACAGTCTCTTACAACCTAAGCTTTGGAATCAGACAGATTTTGGGTAATCTCAATTTTATTTTCAATGACACATGGATAACAAAAGGCACTTCAGCCTCTTTGAGACACAAATATCTTCTGGAACCCAAAGATTGTTTAAAATAATATAAGATATACTAAGCAACTCATCAAAATATCCTTAGGCCAACCCATAGCCACTTATCAATAAATGGAAACTCTTCTCATTAAAATAACTTCACAAGCCATAAAAATATTTGAGGCAGATAATTCAACATTATGGAAATGGGTAAATAAGATAAATGGATAAATGAAAAGAACAACTCTGCCAGGGAAACCATCATGCAAGGGCCAGCACAGCACAACTTAAACATTCCATCATTACTTCTCTCCTCATAAGCATTATGTTCATTTTAAGAATAAGAGCTATGCTGTTCTTTGTGCTCCAGTCTTAAATGGTGATCAACCCCATTATATACATTAATGACTTCATAGGAAAACTTCAATAGCAGTAGGTAATCGTGAGATATAGACAGGAATAAGACACTGTAGCTCACACATTTCATGTAACATTTGCTGAACTACAAAACACCTCACACTAACAGACTAGCATGAACAACTCTCATCAAACGTGAAGCAATCAGGATACTGACTAAAATCCATCAGAATACTGATGGAAAAGCATATTCAATAAGTCTAAGGAACTGCTTGCAAAACAAAAGAATGTAGTAACACCCTTACACTTATGGCCCTGTTCTAGCAACCCAAGTCTTTTCTCACTGATTTACCCAAGAAATGTCTCAAAGGGTCTCCCATGCAAGTTTCTACACCAATTGTTACATGTTAGGCAGGTTCTGTGACAGCCCATGAGCCTCCTAGACCTCCTGAAAAGGTGGTGGGGAGACAGGTACATTTCTGAGACAACTGAAGTTACCTCAGATGATGTACCTCCCATGGCATGTACTTCTAAATAATTCCTGGCTATTAGATATGAAAAGAAACCTTATTACAATTATAATCTAACCTAGTGACCAACACATGGTAAGGCTTGAAAACATCTGTTGGAGCTAAGAAAGCAGACACAGTAAGTCCTCCCTCTTGTCTTCGGCAACAGTTAACAGTTTCATTCCTTTGTGTACGTGGTATAAATGTGTGCATGCTTGTGTGATATGTGCACATCTATGCAAGTGCATGTCCCTGTGTGTGTGCATGCACACATATGTATTCATGCATATACACATGCATGTGTATGCATAGGGGCAAGAAATCAATATCAGGGGGCTTCCCCAATCACTCTTCACTGCTATTTTGAAACAAGGTCTCTCATTGAACCAAACACTCACCTTACTTGGTTAGGCTAGTTGGCCAGTGAGCTCCAGGATCCACCTGATTCCCCTTCCTCAGCAGAAACTATAAGAAGAAAAGGCTGTGCCCAGCCTTGTATGTAGTTTCTGGGGACTTTGTGTTTGTATAGCAAGTACTTTACCAAGGGAGACATCTTCCCTTCCCTCCAACTACTTCATTTCAAATAGCACTCCCTAAACAAAGTTGTTTTTTTTTAAATCATAAATGAACTACAACATTTAAAAGAAAAATCAGACAGAAATGGCCCATCAGTGCATATAGTCAGTAGGAAATAAATGTAAAATTATACTAAGACACAAAATAGATCTAACTGTAGACTAATGGAAAGAGTTAAAGGACCATTTTTTTCTCTAAAGCTTAATTTTAAAAATTAGTAAATTGTGTGTTAGGTAGAACTTTGTAGAATGTATCTCAGAGTAACCATAGGCAAGTTCTATATAGACACTTCTTGTAACAAATGTAGATAGAATGAAAGAGTTAGACAATTGTATTTCAACATTTAATACAATAACCAATTCAAGTCATCAATAAATGGCAATCCATTATGTGAAAGTTGATGTGCAAACACACAAAGAACAAATCAGGTTATCATATTCACCGAGTAGAGAACCAAATATTCACCAATTACTACATTACAGAAGAATTGCATAATATCTCTTAATAGAGTTGCAAAAAAGTATAGAAAAATATGATTAATGTCTTCTTTTATGTGATTTCTAGTATATGTAGGGAACATGGAGAGGAATTACATACCATAACAAATCTAAGTTCCAAAACATGGGCCTTTCTATAGATCATCAAACCATCTGTTTTTATAATTCAGAGAGCAGGAGAAAAGAAAGAAGTGGTCAAGTGGGTGAGATGGGGATGATGGAAAGGAGGAGAAGAAAGTGGATAAAAGTAGATTTTAAAAAAGAGAGAGAAGGAAGGAAAACAAAAGGGCAGGTATTATTTTCGATTAAGATTACTCAAGAGTAACAGCAAGATTGTTCCACAGGTAAGGACACTTGCTACCAATCTGACCACCTGAGATCAATTCTGAGGACCCACATGGAAGAAGGAGAGAACCAACTCCAGTAAGTTGTCCTCTGAGTTCCACATGCTCACCTTGCCATGACTGTGCCCCTGCCCTCCATACACTCTCAGCATAAGCATAGAAAAAGAGACAACACAATCAAAATCCAATGAGTGAATCTTGTTTGAAACCTAATTTGAAGAAACCAGCTGTTTAAAATGCTTGCTTTTTTAAAATATATAAAAATCAAGTAATTGTGAATTTGAACATGAACTGAGAGTGACCTTAGCTACTGTTTATTCTATTTGAGCTACCCATTGTGTTTTGTAGCCCGAGGACTGATAAGGATAACTGCCTCTCAAGGAGGATACAGCTATAGTAGATAAAGTGGAGAAGCTCAAGAAGGGAGGGACCATAAACTTTTTAATTTGCTGCTGTATCCTCAATTCCCAACATAAGCCCCCACACAAGAGAAACTTGTCATTGTCTGTCTTGGATAATTTGGGAGTGTATCTCACAAGACCATATGGTATTTTAACAAGAGAACAGGAAAGCAGTTCCTGAGAATATGTGAACAGATGTAAGGCTGGAATTTTATGTACATTTGGAAGAAAGGCTGGAGATACAACTAAATGATGGGGGAAGCCAAAGGTAAGGTGTGTCACATGCTAAGCTGTGAACACTGCTCTTGCCCTACTAATAGAGGGCAGGTTTCCAGTGCTTGACTGCACATAAACTATAATGGAATTGTAAATGGCATCCTCAAAAATGATGTTTTTCCTAACAGCGGCACTATTGACCCTTTGTCCAAGTCACTATTTGGTGTTGGGAGCAATCCTGTAAATTCCAGAATGTTAGCCCCTGCTTTTTCCAGCCAGAAGCCTCAATTTTGACAGTTCAAAATGTCTACGGATATTGCAAATATTCACCAGGGCAAAATTTCTCTTGCACTAGATGCTTTGTGCAACAAAGAGACAATAAAACCCAAGGTAGGAGATGACTAGATGAGCAAAGACAGAAAAGAAAAATATCTGAGTGACATAGTGGAAGGGAGGGAGGCTAGAGTGGCATTTAAGAGGTAAACCTATCTGATTATGGGTATGGAGTGAGAATGAATCCAAGATCACATCCAGCTGCCTACATAAACAGATGATGAGACTATTCAAAGGAGGATTAAACCTAATTAGTTCATAGAGTTCAGAGTTGAAAATGGCATAGGTTATTCATTCATCTAACTACTGCCTGTTGTTCACTAACTACTCTCAAGATGCTAATAGGTAAGCAAAGGCAATACTCTTATGAAAGTTATGTACAAACAGAGGTAGGACAACAACAAAACTCACAAACATATGAGGTAGCCACTAGCTACCACAAGGAAGTTTAAGGAAACTGATGCTGGCGATTCATTCAAAAGTGGCTATTATTAGTACCATCATACAGGAGAAGAATAGGAAAGACTAATTTATGCCAGTTCTATTATTAGTTGGTCAGTTGAGTTGGGAACATTGGATTCTGTTATCTTTGACATCCTAATTAAGTCATGAGATAGAATGAGGATTGAATAAGTCATGAGGATGAGACTATTGTGTGGGGTTGCTATGGGTTGTAAATAGGAACAAAATATTTTTATTTGAATGTATGGATTCCGTTTATGTATGTGTGTCATCTTCTCCAGATGTATCTCTACACCGAATTATTAGAGTCAATCAGCAGTGTGGAAGAGAGTGGCTGACATTTAAAAGCCTTTCTCAAAGCCATTCAGGGCTCATGGTTTCCATGGTCCATGCTCCCATTCACAAATATACATCATGAGCCTACTGTAGTGGATACTGTGCTGGAGCCAGACATCCTGCCGTGAACAAGACAGACAAGGTTTCAAGCTTCAGCCCCAAAGCTGTCACTGGCAGCAATATCGTCCTTAGCAGCTGGGTCTTTCCACTTCACAGCCTGTCTGGGCAGCTCCTTGATGTAAATTCAGTGAAATTCCCAGTGTGACTTCATAGTGGTCCTTTTCAAGGGCAATATATACTAGCTAAAGGCTTCACCAGGGACTGGGGTTATAGATAAACCCAGACAGCTGGTTCACCTTGGCCAACCTACAGCATTGCCTTTAAAGCTGTTCACAGAAAAATAGTTTGGCTCTATAGAAAGCGATTCCAGTCAACAATGGCAGCCAACTTGGAACCTGCTAAAACTCCATCCAGGGGCCAGTTGTGCTTGAAATAATGATACTGGCATCTCCTATAGGAGCAATAGGAGGAACACAGAGTGAAAAACAGACTAATTCTTGCATACATTTTTGAATGAATGGGTTCCAGGAGATGGGGGATGCTAGCTGCCTCCCATGTCCTCTTCTTAGTACTTGTATGTGCAGGTTCATACCAGTGTGTCTCAACGGAGAGTTGCTAGCATGTTTGTGAAATATCTATGGGTCAGTAACATGGCTCAGCAGTTGGAAGTGCTTACCCCTTGAGCCTGGTGCCCTGAGTTCCACCCCGAGAAAAGAATCAACCCCACAAAACTGCCCTCTGATGTCCAGAAGTATAAAATCACTCCACCTCCCACTCCCAAATGTCAATGAAAGTAATAATGATAATAATGATAATAATAATAATAATAATAATAATAATAATAATAATAAATTGAAATAGGCAGCATGGGGTATCTCATCACAAAACTGTGCTCAGGGAGAAAAGGAAAACTTCTCCCATGGTACCTAGGTAACTCTAAGGTGGACACTCTTTTCTGGGACCATGGATAGAAAACAGAATTCAGGGTATACTTTCAACATCAGTGTTTGCATCAGGGAAAGACATGAAAAGAGTCAAAATAATAGTCACTGAGGTTGTAGGGCTTACATAGACATTAGTCACTTCAAATTTCGAGAAAAATACACACTGTCCCTTGTCTTTGCAGATTTTACACTGCTTAGTTTTAGAGAACTGCTCTGGGTAAGGATGGAATTTGGTTACCACAGTCACAGATTAAAAGGGTCTAACTGCCCCAGGTCATTATGAAACAACTTCCATGTGATCATTCTGCAATCTATCTGTGGCTCATGGCTTATGCCACTCCCTTTATGTAGCTGATCACTACTTGGTCTCAGGCTGCTAAGCACTCCTTTTGCACACTAACACCCTGGTGGTGTTTAACATAATCCTAATTCATGAACCATCTCTGTAATTATTAATCTATCATATATTTCTGCCAATAAACAATTAACTCCATGAGAAAGGAAACTATCTCCTTGCTTATAGTACACAGTATGCCTAGGGTAGCACAGGTAAGATTTTCTCTTTGGTCACATAATAAATGAACATCATACCTCTGTTACTGAATAGGCAGAAAGGGATTGCTCTCCAGTCCGAGGCTTTCTAAACTTTTGTTTATCAAAAACAAGCACTGTACTTTCCGGTGAGCTCTAAAACATCCTAAAGAACTGATGAAGAAATTTTTTGCAAAAGTAGAATGAAAAGTTAAATAATACAATAGCCAAAATAAACTTTTACATGTCCTCCCTATAAACATCCTGAAGACTTCTGGTATCAAACTCAGTTACAAGAATATGGCCCAAGGGTGTGGTAAAGCAACAAATATACAGTCTTTGCAATCAGAAGAAATAAGTCAGAAATATACTCACAGGATACTACACTAAATTGATAGTTTTGACCTATGAAGCCGGTTACTTCCCTGTGTTTCATTATTTTAACATAAAACAACACAACAGAGACAATGTTATCTGTAGAGTGTTCTTGACATGAAGATTACGACAAAGTTACTCCCACCTCCCCTTTTATTAGAATGTTTGACCACAATTCCACAGTGTTCTTTAACAGATATCTCACTATAATAAACCATGAAAACATTAATTTGAAGGATTCATTGACTTCACTTAAGAAGACACAATGAGAATTGAAGAAATTTTGATGTACTTTACTGTAAGTCATGGGTTAAATGCAATAAAACATTTGTGAAGCTGCTTGTATAAAAAGTGGGTATGTGAGGCTGCCTGAAGCTCTCCTACATACATTTCAAAGATACATCCATTTTTGCCTCTGCATCCCCAGGCTAAATCCATAATCACTTTCCAAGTTCAAAACTGCAATTTAGAGACATACTTTATATCCTATAGAAGAAAGAAATGCTACTATGTGTTTCACAAATCTGAGCAAAGAGAATGACAACCTCATTGTCAATGTCACAGAAACTGGAAATGACATGTCTGTCAAGAACCTAGGTCATTGTCATCTTCATTCTTGTACTATCAACTGTGGTGATATGAGGTAATTCATATGAATTAGGTACCGACAGTGTCAAAAAGAAAAAGTTCACAGCTGTGATTTGAGTAGGAGTCCCTCCCTCCTGATGAAACTCCATTAACTCATCCAAATGCTTCTCTATACACACAGCTCTTATCACTCATGTCTAGTATTTTTCTATGTGCAATACATAATTGATGTAATACTTAAAAAGAATAGACTTGAAAAAGTTTTAGGAGATCATTTTAAACGTCTTATGAACTGCTAAAACACAAAAACCTTTAAAGATGGATCAAAAACCATTTAAAGGAAGGAAATGAGATCCTTTAGAAACATTTTAAAACAGTTTCCCAATTGAAACTAAATTTAGCACTGAGATAAATTTGTGCATTTTTTATTAAACCCCCCCCCCTTTCTCTAAAAGCAAGCTCATCTTAGAGGTGGGTTTGGTAGCACTAAACTCTAGGAAGAATTATTCTATGGACGTGTGTGTGTGTGTGTGTGTGTGTGTGTGTGTGTGTGTGTGTGTGTGTGTGTGTGTGTGTATGATGAAGTGCTCAAAAGAGAATATAGGAAACAGTCTTTTAAAAATTGAGGGTACCAGTAGAACAATGTCCACAAAATTGACTAAACAAGGCTCATAGGGGCTCACAGATACGGAGGCAGGAATCATGAGCTTGCATGGGTCTACACCAGGCCTTCTGCATACATGCCATGGTTCTTTAGCTTGGGGATTTCCACTGGACTCCTAACAATGGGAGTGGGGGGGGGGCTCTGACTTTTTTGCCTGCTCATGGGACCTTGCCCTCCTACTGGATTGCCTCATTCAGCCTTGATATGAGAGTCTGTGCCTAGTCTTATTGCATCTTGTTATGCTTGGTTGGTATCACTGTGAGGCCTTTGCTTTTCTGAAAGGAAACAGAGGAGCAGTGGATCTGGGTTGGGGGAACTGTGAGGAGTGGATAGAGGGGAGGCTCCAGCTAGGATGTATTGTAGGAGAGAAGAACAAATATGTAAAATTTTTAAATATTATGGGCATGTGCCCATTACACATAGAGACAGGTTTCATGAAAACAGTATCATCGATTAAGTACATCATGTACCGTCACTATGTTGGCCACACACACACTCTTCTTCCACAGGACTTCTTCTCATCATGCCACTGTGTCCCCCTTGCCATATCCCTTCTATTTTGTGGAAGACATCTTTTGAAGTTTGAATCTTACCTCCTCATGACCATGTCTTACAGCCTGCTAAAGAACTGGTTTGAATCAGTCAGGAGATGGGAAAAGTACTGAATTGACACTGCACAGTTCTTTCTCCAAGAGCATAAAAACCCTAAATTGGGCCTGGAAAATGCTAATATCCTCTATTATCAGTCCTCTGGTACATACACAATACTACCTCTTAAAGAGGCTGCCAGAATAAATTAACTTTAAAAGCTGCACTCAAGTAGCCCTCACAGCTGCACTACCAAAGAGAATAACCAAATATCATCCACGTGAATATCGACAATGTACACACAAAATGCTAGCCTACATTTGGTACCGCTGAAGTTAAAAGTGTTTTCCCTGACAATAATTCAAGAAACTATGGCACAGCTTTGGAGCAAAATCCATACAGCATCTAGTACAGCTGGTTCTGACACTTCAGAACTGCAGGATCCTGAATAAGCTATTTTCTCTAAAACTGAGTTTTCTCTACATATGAAATGGGTCCAAGGTTACTGTGGTGAATTGGGCAGTGTAATAGATAATGAGGAGCGAGTACTTCAGAGTGATTGAAGAGGTCACAACCTTTACTGGCCGTGCAACCTATAGTAGATATGGCAATTAGTATCCTGGAAGAGATGGTACACAGAAAAGCACCATTATAACATTCACTCCCTCTGCACTGGGAGTTGTCACTGCTTCCAGTCTGTAAGAAGTCTTTCTTAGATATACTCTACACTTTTAGTTGTTCTTCACATCAACTAAATTTACCTACACTTTTTCACCAAGTTTTTCACTCTTCAGTAACCAGTAGAAGATTGCTAGAGACACTGACTGGACAACTGATTTGGCCTCTCATATCCATTTGATAATACAGCGGGTTGGGGTAGCCAAACGAACCTATCATACTTCATGTATGAATATATGTCTGCCTGAATTTTGTGGCCTGGTAAAATTCATAATTTGACAATCCAGTCACCAGCAGGGTGTTTTTAGGTGGCAGTGTCCTTGGGGTGATTAAGTCATAGAAGTAGACTCTCATGAAGGAAACCAGCATGCTTACAGTAGAGATACCAGATTTTTGTTGTTGTTGTTGTTCTTTTTGCCCTATGTGTCTTACTATTTGGGAGGTTGGATTTGCCAAACTTATGAGACCACAGCAAGAAGGTATATCTCTGAACAATAAATAGAGCCTCATCAAATTCCAAATCAGAACTTCCCAGCCTCCGGATAAATAATGAGTTAATACTCTTGTGGAATTTTATCATTATATTGACCTTTTCTTGTGTATTTCCACCACTACAGTATGGATTCCACCAAAACAAAGACAATGAGTCAGACACCATCTTTCAACCATAGATTAGTTTTAAAAATATCTAAAATGTGATCAGTTAAGAACTCATCCCCAAATAGATCCTCAATAACTACTGATGGCATTTCCCATCAAATGATAGCTTCCCTTTTCATTTCTTTTAAAAGAATCTAGGTAAGCTCTTGGACATATGTTTACCTGTAAAACACTAAACACTTACTGATACTGGCTGGTAAGTGCTAAGTGATGTGTTTAGGATTGATATATGTGAGGATAATTCAGCATTGAAACTTTTTTTTTTCATTTCTGGCCCAGCAATCACCACTTACTCAATGTTTTCTAAATACTGGTTGTGTGGTTAATTATTTCATGAATAACTAAATGGATGATGGGACAGTCTGCTCTAAAATTCGCTGTCCCCTGTGGAAACAGCTAAAGATATATAGCAAACCAAGAGCTCTGAGAAAGAGGTTAAAATATAAAAAAGTGATCAATTAAGAACTCATCCCTAAATAGCCTCTCAAACAATTGCTTTTCCCCATAGGACATGAGAATAGCATGCCTAGAGAATTCCTCCAAGGTTTGCACAGATGACAACATATATTGTTGATATTTAAATTAAAGTGGGAAGGGAAAAATCACAGACAGCATTAAAAAGTCTGGTATTGCATCATCTTATTTTAAGACCTATGCTGAATATGTCTCCTATCTTATATATTCCAAAGTATTGTAACTTGCTAAAATTTTATAGCATCTAAAAGGTGAGTACTGTACATATATAAAGCATAAAGTAAAATTGTGTTCATAGATTAATCCTATGTCAATGTCCTATTGCTTTTAATTAAATAATATTCTAATAACTCTTTCAGAATTGCATGTCATGTATTTCATCAGCCTCCAGAAAGTAGAAATTCCTCCATGCAGTGGCCATGGTAAAATAGTAGAGTACTGAACAGCACAAAGAGTCTCAAATTTTCCTTTGAAGGCATCAGGGTCCCCATGGAGATTTTGGTCAAAACTGCTCACTGGGAACTATCTCAGAGTCTCCATTTCAGTAGACCTAGTATGGTCCCTGACAATCTGCATCCTCATATGTTTTCAGTGGGGTTAGTGCTGCCACTCACCAAGTGCACTTTGAGAAGCACTGATGTAATACATTTCCAAGGAGACACAGATCACGCACTTACACAAGTTTTTTGTCCATGAACAAACAGGAGAATAAAACATACAATAGTAAATTTCTTCCTGACCAAACTGTACCTGAAGTTCACACCAAACAGTCCTGGCTGTAACATTCAACTTCAAGTACTGGCAGCCCTAAAAATTCCATATTCCTTTTTTGTTTTCCAATATTTGAGGGTATTTCCACAGAAATCATGTTCTATCACCAAGGATGAGATTAAACTCAACTTGCAACCAGATCACCAACAGGATCCACTGACTGAGAAATAACAATGTGTGGAGACAGGCTTTCTAGACAGCTTCCATTTTGCTGACATGGGAGACAATAGACATCCTGTTACCTAGAGCCCAATGGTTTACAAGTCCCTAGTGTTCAAGAGGCTTTGCTACAAGGTCAAGCATCTGGCATTCAGTATCATTTTGTTCAACAGCTTTTTCAACAGGCCAGTGAAGCAGACAAATGCAGGCACTGATGAAATTCAGATATGAGTTCTGCCTCCAGCTGCTCAGTATTCTACATGACACATAATATACATGAGTAAATTCCTTCCTGGAAGAAATGTACCTGAAGTTCATACCAAACAGGCCTGCTCAGTAACATTGAATTTCAGGTATCATCAATCAATACATATTAAAGCTTCAATTTCTCTCTCTGTGAAATAAAAATTGTATAAAATGAAGACCAGCTCTAAACACATAATAGAATGGGCTGACACATGTGGATATTCTGATATGTATTGATTTTCTTACAGATATTTTCAAACTCACACAGATTTATATCTTTTCAAAAAAACCAATTTCAAAATACCTAATAGGCATATAAAATAACATTCAGATAATTTTTCATGAATAAACCTTCTGTTTAAATGGCATCAACTAGCAAAAAGTGAATTCAGACTTGTGTATTTTCCATCCATCTTTTCATATAATATGGGGTGTTTTCAAATAAAATATTCAATATTTCAAAATGGAAAAGATGGCTATTAGCAAACTGCATAGAAGAAATAGCTTTGGAGGCGATATTTGCAATAAAGAGGCTTTCCCTGAGCTATGCTGAAAGAGGGAGAGAAATTAAAATGTGTTCTTCTGTTTTGACTTTCTATACAGCCTCAAGAAGGCCTCCTGGCAAAATTGTCACAGTCAATCCATCTTATATTCCTGAGTGCAGTCTACCAACCTCTTATTTGCTTAGCAGCTGACAAAAATACAACAACTGCAGTTCTTGGTTCTGATGGCAAGTTGTGTTTCTGCCTCAGGTCCTCAGTACAGATCTGGTTGACAGACTCCCTAATTGAACTCATTTGACTCATGCAGAAACAAAAGGAGCAAGCTGAACCCCACAGTTATCATCCATCTCCAATACACATTCATTAACCAAATAAGTAATCCGGGTCAACAGCCAAGGATTGAGTCATATTACACGTTGCTATGGGCCTCTAATGTTCAGGAAAACATAGTCTTAGAGAGATTTGTACATGTATTCATGGCCATACACCTAGAGTGTGTTAGAAAGAATATGCCCTTTGCTCAATCTCGCTCTAATAGTCTTTCACTATTCTTCTATGTCATACTATCTTTAAAAATGTATGCTGGGTAGAGTAGAGCAGGATGAGAGATACCATATTAGAGGGAACCATTATAGGTCCGAGGAGAAATCTGGCACTAGGGAGACTTCCAGGATCTACAAGGATGACACGAACTGACAATCCAGACAATTTGGTGGAGAGGATAACCTAAATGCCCTTCCCCTAAAATGAGATTGATGACTACTTTTTATGCCATCCTAGAGCCCTCATCCAGTGGCTGATGGAAACAGAGGCAGACATCCATAGATATACACTGAACTGAATTCTGGAACTTAGTTGCAGAGAGGGAGGAATGAAGATCAAAGGGGTAGGTACCAGGTTGGAGAAACCCACGGAAACAGCTGGCCTGAACAAGGGGGGACACATAGATCCCAGATGCTGTCTGGGAGGCCAGTACAGGACTGATCCAGACCCCTGAACATAGATGTCAATGAGGAGGCCTCTGCACTCTAGGAGGCCACTGGTAGTGGATTAGTATTTCTCTCTGGTGTAAGAAGAGACTTTGAGAGCCCATCTCATGTGAAGGGTTACACTCTGGCCCTGGACACATCGGGAAGGGTCTAGGCCCGGCCCAGGATGATGTGGTGGACTTTTTGGAGCCCCCCATTGAGGGCCCTACCCTGCCTGGGAAGTGGAGGGTGGATGGGGTGGGGGGTAGGTAGGGGTGGGGTAGGAGGGTTGAGGAGAGGGAGAGGGAGAAGGGATTGACATGTGAAACAGCTTGTTCATATTTTGAACTAATAAAAAAATAAAATAAAAAAATAAATTTAAAAAAAATGTATGCTGGGTGGTGATGGTGCAGGACAGGCAGATCTCTGCGTGTCTGAGGCCAGCCTGGTCTACAGAGGGAGTTCCAGGACAGGCTCCAAAAAGCTACAGAGAAACCCTGTCTCAAAAAAATAAAAAACTAAAACATTTTTTAAAAATTAAAATAGGAATGTATGAAACAGGAATCTTATTTATTCTGCATACCTTGAAAGCCTTGGTTCTTACAGCTTTATATATATATATATATATATATATATATATATATATATCCACCTGCTCATCTATTAAAGTTCTTGTTATGATGGAGATTGACTGTTAATCTTGGTCTTGTTTCCTTAAGAAAATCCAAGTGAAGCACATCTGACATGTTAGGGTTTCAGCAAGAGGTACAGTTCCCAGACATCCAGAAGGGGAAAGGAGGAAAGGCAAGCACAAGGATAGAAGTAGATATCCCTACAAGGTGCAACATTATGAGGCATCTCAATGAATAAAAGAGTAACTCAGGTACAAGGGTTGTCTTCAGAAAGACTGTGGGGACCCCAGGACCTTACAGGAGACATACTGATACAGATCTTTCTTTTTGTTTTTTGTTTCTTTGTTTTTTCAAGACAGGGTTTCTCTGTGGATTTGGAGGCTGTCCTGGAACTAGCTCTTGTAGACCAGGCTGGTCTCAAACTCACAGAGATCCACCTGCCTCTGACTCCCTAGTGCTGGGATTAAAGGAGTGTGCCACTGCTCTAGGCACATATTCCATACAGTCTTCATTTGTAACAGCATGTGGTTAAGAAGCATCCCAGTGAGCTAAATAAAGTACTAAAAATCAGGTAGGAAGTTAGCATCAGAAAACTCAGAATCCAGAGCAATGGTCCAGTGTTCTTTTCACTAAAATGTAGTTTCTTTAACAGTGATGCAGATTCCTCCTGGGTTCAGCGGAGCCTTTCAAAGCAGAGGCAACACACTAGTAACTTCAGGCCAAATCAAGCATCAAAAGTTAGTCAGTTGTGCCAACTATTTGCATAACTGACAACCAAAAAATATCTTCCCAGCAATCTTGAAACATGGGATTTTGGGTTGCCCTTCAACTTTGTAATTTTAGTAGAAAAAAATGGTTAAATATTTCTGTATCATACAAATAAAAAAACACACCTGGGTATAGTGACACATGTCTTTAATCATGACACTCAAACAGGATGTCTATGAGTTCAAAGTCAGCCTGTCTAACAGAGAATTATAGGCCACTCAGGGTGATATAATTAGATCCTGTCTCAAAAGAAAATTTTAACTAAATAATAAATATAAGCATAATACTAAATAAGTTTCCTATCCAGTTCAAGAACCAGTTCATACTGGATTACATGAGTGTAACATCTTCTCTTGTTCAATGGCATAACATTTGGTAATTTGTAACTAACCATGTGAGAAATTGTCAAATGCTACATATCCACTTTTATACTTTCAGCAGATCTGGCCCACAAACATGAACCACCATTCTACCATGCATGGCTTCAGAAAATCCCCAAGTCTATAGTAGAACAGGGAGAATATGTAAAAATGACAATGTACTGTAGTTACAGAAACATACTGAGAGTACAGCTTTACCACAGTGGATTGTGCATGTAACACCAGAAAGTCAGAAGTAGAAACCTCAAGTTGAAATCTTCAATGTTAAAATATTAGATTCATAGGATTTTTAAACATCTCCCTATGATCCCACTTAAGTCAAACATGACATCAAACAGAAGCTTCCCATATGTATCCAGTTACATGTTAGAATAAAGATTGGGCCTTCATTATTTTTCAGAAAAGATTTTTAAGGATGTTCTTTAGACTTTGTCCCAGATGAAAGTACCCTTTTAAAATATACCATTATTGTTGAGCATTTATCAGGCTATTAGAAAGCCATAGGTATATATCTACAAGGACTGTGGGATACAAAGTCTTTTATTTCTCTTCTAAATGTTACCCTTATAATAAGTACCATTTTGCTGACTTTAACAATTACCTCTGCTTGAGCACATGAATAATTTGGCATGTATGCAAATACTGCAAACAGTCTGAAAAAAATATCTTCATTGCTTAAAAACAAAAGGAAAACAGGGGAGAAAGCAAGCATTTATTCTGTATTCCAAGTTATGTTTTATTGAAATGATAGTACTAAACAGAGTAGAAAAGACCCAGAATGTACTATCCACAGAAACTTATCTCAGACAGACCCTGAGGGTGGCCCTTGTCTTGTATTAGAACTGCCACTAGAATATTTTGCATTGCTTTCAAGTTTGCTTCACTGGCTCCTGGTGGTGAACTTGACGTTTTGGCACAAAATGCCACCTGCTCTGCAAATATTCATCCTTCCAATTCCTTTAACATGACCATGTTTTTTTCTGAGTTCTCTGCTGTCCCACTAAAGCTGCCATGCTAGGTGTCTTGTTAGGTGTTTAACACACATCCCATGAAGAATCTTGGCTAGGTGCATTAGGAAGCATCTGCTGAGATGAAGCTGCCGAGTACCAAGTACAGCGTGTGAAAATGCCACTGTGCACACAAATAGATGCAAAAGAAACATTCCTCTCCTTTGTAGCCCAGTCCTGAAAAACTATAATCCAAATCTGCGCTCTCTTCTCTACCGTGCCAGTCAGAAACATCTTCGAAGCCAACTTCTACAATGTACATGCACTGTTTGCGTGCACTCTACATGTCATTTTGTGGTATTTTAAAAAAACTTTTCTGTGTATGTAACAGAGTTGGATGTATGTATGGTTGTATGGGAACATAGGAAAGCCTGTTTTTAAATAGTCAATGCATTTTCTTTAACTCCTAAGAACCATTTTTAGGTATAGAGCTTCAAAATTAGAACAGGGCATGTCCTAGCTTTGCTTCCCAATTCTGTAATAAAGCAACACAAAAAGAAATGTAGGCAGGCGAGGGTTTATTTTAACTTACAAGCCCAAGTTCTAGTTCATCACTGCAGGGATGGTGAAGCATTTGGTCACACCCACAGGGAAGACAATGGAGAGAATTCCTGCATCCTTGTGCTCAGCTCACTTCCTCCTGTTTTTATTCCACTTAGGATCTAAACCCAGGGAATGAAGCTGCCCACAGTAGGTCGGTCCTCATACCTTAATTAATGTAACAGCCACTGGCACATCCTCATATCACCCTAAGTAAACAGTCCCAAATCAAGACTCTCTTCCCCAGTGAGGCAAGATAGTGTCCAGTTGACAAAACCAAGCATTACCCTGAGGATAATGCCCTGTAGGGCATCCCCAAGGAAACCTAGAAGCATAGAGGGACACATGACTTTCTGTTTCTCTGACTGTACAGTCATTCAGACCTGAACTATATCCATCCTGCCTTTTCTTTGTAAGTGAAAGATTAAACAAGCAATCGCCTTCGTTTTTCTCTTAAAAGCAAAGTAATGATCAGCAAATTTAAATATTTCTGGTATCTCTCTACAATTAGACATGTAATAGACTGGCTAACACATGCAAACTGGACATAAGTCCACAAGCTTCAACAAACTTCATTCACAACCCTGGAACCATTATCACCCCCCAAGCTTGTCCATTACCAGCCATAGTCAGAAAGAAATAAAGTCAATAAATAACAAAGTGGCTATTTCTCAGATGCAAATGTTTTGGCACAAGTTGAAAGATAATTCTGTTTATAGACCCAATATTTTAAAAGAGCAACCCAATGGTGTCTTAAAACACACCACATGTTGAGCAGAAATTATGTAATCTATTACAGTATCGAGCAGAAAATCATTCCCATTGCACACAGCCATGTGTATGAGGCAGATTAATAAATATCACTTAGACACTATGACTAGCGAAAACAATTTCACCTGAAAAACATGATCACCCAGAATAAGACACACTGATTATCAGCTTTTGTTAATCTTACTTATTAAGTATAATTGTTATTCTACTTTACTGGTTCCTTTGCCAAAGAAAAACAGGATACAGCTTTCTAAAAATAATATTAAAACAGAAAACAAATTCCCATTACAGTGACTAACTCAGTATCCTACCTATTCAGGGTCAAATGGTCAGCTTTTGCATTTTGTGACATAGGGTATTATATAAACATATATATATATATATATATATGTTTATGTATATATATGTTTACATATTATGTGTTTATATATACATATAATATAAATCATATATGAATATATAACACATATATAATATGTATGTATGAATAATATCTGTAAAATGTGTTTGTACACATGTGTGTGTGTTCCTACATACCTTACCTGGTCAGATTACATGTGTGAGTTGAAGGGTAGAGGAGCTATTATTCCATTGCTATGGCAGATACTTGTGTGTATCCAAAAATATAAACTTGTTTGCCTTAGTCATTTTTAACAGACACTTGATTGCAATGCTCTTAAAACCAATTCTGAAGTTGTGCTAAAGGAACACAGATAGACAGGGAAAGCCAAGTCTAATGAGGGTTTCTTATTCCCAGAATACTGTGGAAAACAGTAGGAAGATACAGGGGTTGGCATTTAGCTGACTCCTAGCCTTAGGCTTCTCCCATTCGGAATATAAAGCTATTACTTTGCCTTTCTTTGCAGCTTGGTGTTCTGTCTTTCCATCATTCAATTCTTTGTTCTTGCTTTGGAATGGATTTGGTAATCCCCTAGCAACCACCATCACCCCAGCTACAATTTCATCTTAGCATACTTCCTTCCCTGAAGTCCTTGTTAGTAACTAAAACTAATACACTGCTGTTTGTTACCTGTGTCTATTAGGCTTCATGCAGCTGAACATAAAATGATGAGTAAGATAAATGACATACCTATACTAGGTAGACCATCAAGGCTCTAAAAGAATACACTAAGAATCTATGTCCTCAAAAGATCTATGTTTAGAACATTTTAACAAATAACCAAATAAATAACCCCCAAGTTACTGCTACAGTGCATCAAATTTAGCAGACACTAATAGCAGATAGCAGACACTAATAGAGATAGCAGACACTATCTCTAGAGATACTGAGATAGAAAAAATCTGAGTCAATCCCTTTGCAGAAAATTGTAGCAGATGACTCACATGCCTTGTCCCTGACAGACTGCCCACTGGTATCTAAGGTGCTATAAGTTTCATAAGACCTACTGATATCATGGAGAACCTAGTCATAAAGCTGGGGAAACAGCATTGGACCAAACCAATCCCTCTGAATGTAGGTGCCAGCTAGGAGGCGAAGACAGTCTATGGGACCTCTAACAGTGGAGCCAGTCTTTATCGCTAGAGCACAAATGGACTTTGGGAGCCCATTCCCTATGGAGGGATACTATTGTAGCCCAGATACAGCAAGGAAGGCCTAGGCCCTGCCCCAAATGATATGATAGACTTTGAAGGTCCCCCATAGAGGGCCTCACTATCCCTGGGGAGGAGTTGGAGGGTGGTTGGGTGGGGGGGGGGGGAACATTGGAGGATGGGAGGGCAAGGGAATGGGGGGATGGATATGTAAATATGAGTAGTAATTAAAGAATTAAAAAGATTTCCATATTCACCAAGGAGAAGGCAACCGAAGTTTTCTTGAGATTGTTGAAGATAGAGATGAAGAAGAAATTATGTGTAGATTCCTAAATGAATCTTCTATTAACATCCTGAAATAAACTAATGTTTGAGGGCAGCTCAAAGGCTTCCAAATACTAGTAGAATGACTGACAGCAGCCCTTCCTTCCACATGACCTGAAGCCAGGTCACGATTCCTCATGGTTTCTGCAGAACCACCAGGATTCAGACGTCACTGGCAATAATTCCACAACAGATCAATATTTGTTATAAGAAAATATTAATGCCTGAGCTGCAAAATCTCTCCTAATAAATCAATATGCAGACAGACTTTCCATATGTCAAGGTCTTGGCTTATTTCACACTCAGCTACCCACAGTCGTTTATAAGCCATTATTTTCACACCTGCATAGGAAGAGTCACACGGGAGAGATGCTGAGGGTGGAAAATGATACTATGAACCAACCCCACAGATGCACTCCCTGTTACTGCTGCTGCAAATCACGCAGCCAAATTCCTAGTCCACCACCTGTATTCCACACAGCCTCTCTGTTATGGGAAGGCATGTGGTCTCTTGTCAACTACTGTCAGAGCCAGGCATAACGTGGCTGAAGGGTTGTGCCTTTCAAATCATTCCAGCCCAACATTTGTGGCCCTGAGAATATGTGCATCAGCCATTTCCTCCATGATTCTCAACATTAGCCTCTAAATTACCTCACACAGTGTAACAGTGGAAAGTACTTCTCTAAATCCAGCTCTGTCGGGCTGTGTGTGACTTCACCTTACATCACTCAGAGGCCATGTGAAGACATATGTCAATTGCAGAGGGGTCCACTGAAGCCTCACAAAAGATTTGCTTCAAGGTAGCCACTTTTGGTAGACAGTGTTCCTTAACTGGAATTTTCTGTCCTTGTGTTACATATAATCTCCCACAAAGCATGACAATTCTAATTATTTCTGGGTGGATTTGTATTAGACTTGACTTCTCACCTTCCAAACTAGGGACTGCCCTTTCATTTCCCTCTCTGGACTCCATGGTCCATTTAACCTGGCCTTCTCCACTCACTCTCCTCTCTTTCCTCCACAGTCAGTTTAACCTGGCCTTCTGCCTCCCCACCCATTCCCTCTGCACAACTGTGTAACACACCCTTTCTGCTTTCCTTCTCATTGTGCACTTCCATAATCATCTTATTCTTTCTAAAGGCAATGTCACCTCCACTCTTCTTTTAAACTCTTCACAGACTTCATATTCAATCTCTTGATTAGCTCATGTTAATGCTTGGGCTTGTTTCATTTGTTTCCAGACAAGCCACCAGGGATTTTGCATAATACAATCAATTAATAATCACAAATAGTTATAAAAATGTTTTTTCATCTCTGTGACTTCAATGCATTTGCAAATAGAGATTAATTTGGAAAAAAGAAAGGGGGGAAGACCTCAGCACATCATACTGCTCACACACAGATAAAGGACAAAGTCTCATCACTTCAAATGCATCACGGTAGGCTGTTCTGTTATCGTGACCTTTCTAAGACAGTATCCTTTAGAAAAAAAGAAGTAGCATAGATTCTAGACAGTACAGTTTATAGGATAGAGAATTCCTTTTATTATATGTCAGGAAAGTTAGAAAAAAAGACTTACTAAGTCAGAAATGAAGCATCCTATAGACCCTGGTGTTATTTTCATGTCTTTAGTCTCACCAGAAATATCTTAAAAGTCTTTAACAAAACTATAGCATAATTAAACCACTTAGGTTAGTGATTCATTGGTAAGTTGTGTAAATACTGCGAGAATTAAGCAAGAGTCATATTCGATGACCATCTACTGAGATTTCACAGTAACAATAATAATCATAACTTCCAATATTACTAGTGCTATTTAACTTGCAGCATTATTATTGTACTGTTTTGCATCAAATGAAATTGCATTTATCCCCCCAAAAGAAAACAAACAAAAACCAAAAGGGAACTCATACAAAGTACTCACCATGTGCCAAAAATAGCTTTAAATGATATGGTGACTTAGTTTGGACCTCACAATTCCAGAGGTAGGCATGAACATTAGCCCTTTCATAAGTAAGGAAAAAAAGGTTCGAAGTAGGAAACACAAGGATTAAAACCAAGACCTCCTGGATGGAAAGTATATATTACTAATTTAAGGACATATCTGTATATGGACAGCCCTCCATCATACAAGTTTCCTAGTGTGCCACACAGAGGCTCCAGCTTTAATGGTCTATGCTTTCTATCAGCCATTGGACAGGAAGACACAATTCTTTTAGATTCTAGTGACTCAAATCTCTCTATGTCAACTGCTCACAGACAATGACCATTTGAATCACTTCCTGTACAAGTCCATAAGAAACAGTATCTGAGGCCTGGCATTGGTGGCGCACATCTTTATTTCTAGCACTCAGGAGGAAGAGGCAGGCGGATCTCTGTAAGTTCGAGGCCAGCCTGGTCTACAAAGCAAGTGCAGGATAGGCTCCAAAGCTACACAGAGAAACCTGTCTTGAAAAACCAAAACAATGATAGAAAGACAGAAAGAAAGAAAGAAAGAAAGAAAGAAAGAAAGAAAGAAAGAAAGAAAGAAAGAAAAAGGAAGGAAGGAAGGAAGGAAGGAAGGAAGGAAGGAAGGAAGGAAGAAAGGAAGAAAGGAAGAAAGGAAGAAAGAAAGAAAGAAAGAAAGAAAGAAAGAAAGAAAGAAGAATTTGTAGTGTGCAAATTAAACAGAATGGGGCATCTGTCAAAATTACAGACATAACAAAGTATCACTAAAAGGAAACTAGGTTTGGTTTTTATTTCAGGAGACTCTAAAGGCACTTGCTTTCTATGTTATAGCACACAGTGACACTGTGTAGCTCAGGCTATCCCTAAACTAATAATCTTCTGGTTCTTTCTTCTTAGTACTGGGATGTAGGCATATACCCCCACATAAGGCTTTAAAACCACTTCAGTACAATTTTATTTATTACTCCAGAATCAGCAGCAGATGAAATTAAATGCTACACACTGAACTGTGGGAATTCTTCTCCATGGCATAACAGCCTTACAGATATTTAAATTGAATCAAACTTAATTTTCAAGAACATTATGGGGTAAAACACCATCTGAATAGTTTGAACTGTGTTGTTAACCTCATCTTTGAAGCCTTCAAGAATTAAAATTATAGTCAATCCCATGTACAGCTAACTTGAAGGAAAATAGGATAAAAACCAATATAACTCCTAAGACAGAATATAGAACTCGTATCACACAAAACCACCATCAGAAAAACTTAACGAAGCATTCAGAGCTCTCCCAAAAGGCTTTAATTGCCCCAACTTCATTATGGTTAACATTTTTCCAACCCAGATCACAGGCATGAATCTTACCACTGGTCTGGTTCAATATTCTCACAGTAGATCATTGCTAGTCAGGTTGCACCTGCTTCTGATTGCCTGCACCCATTTCCAAGTTGAAATCAATGAAACCTATTAGCATGTTCTGTACTGCAAACTTTAATTTTGGATAGCAATGTATTATTAATGCAATCATCCCCGACAAGCGTGGTTCAGCATCAGAAGTGAAGCTGAAGGCTTCAGAACAGAGAACTTTAATAAGGACACTTATTAAATTGTATTGAAATCTAAATAATTGAATGCATCTTTGATATAAATTTAAGTCGAAATGGATTATATCCAAGTGGAGAGACAGCAATGGAGAATAGGCATCTTTTGTGCCTCTGAATGACGGAACACGCCTTTTTTATGTGTCACAGCACTCTTGACACATAGCCCAGATCACTTACTTGTACACCTGAAGATGACTCCATTTAAAAAATATTATGTTATACTGACTTTCTTATATTTTTTTTGTGTGTGTGTGTGGTATATGTATGTGTGTGTTTTCCTATTGCATGTGGGTGGCTACACATGTGTGAATGTATCCAAGGATGATGAGAGTATTCCACTTTCCACCTTTTACATTGAGGTAGGGTCTCTTGCCTGCACCCAGGGCATTCCAATATGGCTAATCTAGTGAGCCAACTTGCTCCTGGGATCCACCTCTGCCCACCTAACACTGAAATGACTGACAAGCTGGCATACATTTTATATGGGTTCCAGAAATCTGAACTCTGGTCCTAACACTTGCTGCTTGCTCTTTAAGCACCAACCCATTTCCCAGCCTGATACTGTAAATTCCTTCTACTGAAAAAAAAAAAAAAACAAAGTAGAAGACATAACTGACTAAGAACACATAAGAATTTCTTATATTTTTTCTAGGAACCGTAATTTTTGAAAGTTTAAAAATGAACAAATGATATTAAATTTCATCAGCCCCTGTGTATACCAATAAAAGTTGAGCACATAGCAAAAGTAGTCCTATTTCACATACCAAGAAGCTATTTACCCAGTGCCAAAGAGAAGGGAGATGAAGGCTTCAGAATAGATATATTATGTACAGAGAGGAATAGGATGCAAAGGAGGCAATGAGGATAGAGAGCACACATGACAGGGATGCAGTTCAAAGTGGATTTAGGAGGGAGTTTCTAAAACTAAAACAACAGGAAGTGGGAGGCTTTCTCATAAAAAAATAATACTAGTGTCATGTATAAAGAATTGCATTTGGACAAAACATAAAATACTATTCTAACAATTCTGACCATAGCAAGAATGACTTAGTAGTGAACAGCCACCAAAATTAGGAAATGGCAACAACTTGTAGGATCTCAAATTGCAATCAGTTTCAAAGTACTCTTAAAAATAACAACTTTGTAATGAAAACTTACATAGACTCTTCTGAAGGCCAGCAAAAGAGAGGCAAGTTTAAGTGTCAGTAGCTACACAAACACACACACACACACAGAGAGAGAGAGAGAGAGAGAGAGAGAGAGAGAGAGAGAGAGAGAGAGAGAGAGAGAGAGAGACATGCACACACACAATGCGCTTCCAAACAGGTACAAAAGAACATTTTTCAGACAAGTTTTTTGCCTCATAACATTTTTTTTATCTTACTGGTCTTTTGCTTGTATATTACAAATTTCCAATTTTGTGTTTGAATGGGTTCGGTTTATGTGTGTTTCTTGTATTTTTCATTTGTTTGTTACTCTTGTTTATTTTTGTTTGCCTGTTTGTTTTCTCAAGGGGATGGGGGGTTGAGTAGATGATGAGGCACGTAGGACCCAGGAGAAGGTGGGGGTGGAGAATTCTTACTCAGAATATATTGTATGAAATTTTTTAAACAAAAAAACATTTTTAAAGAAAAGTTTAAAACACAAGAAGAAAAACATCACAGTAACCATAGGCACATCTAATTGGACTCATTGGATTTTTGTTTTTTAAGCCAACAAGAAGTTGGGAAGGAGACACAGTTGCAGGGAAACAAGAAGAGTTGGAAGGGGTAAATATGATAAAAATTAATTCTATATGTACACTAAATCCTTAAAAAGTTAAAAAGACAAATTTTAATAAGTTAAGATGAAGGTTCAGATTGAGTAATAATCAAAAACATGGCATGCATTAAAATGTTAGATGTCAGTGGGAAAGGATGCAATTACATTACAATCTCAAAATAAAAGAAAAAAAATAAAGGAAAGTAGAACTAGAGAAATGTCTCAGTAGATAAAAGTAGTGGTTACTCTTCCAGATGATCTGGGTTCAAGTCCCAGCCACCACATGGTGGCTCACAAACATCTGAAACTCCAGTACTAGGCATCCCAGGCCTTCTTCTGGCTTCCATAGGCAGCAGACATGGACATGGTACACAGACTTGCATACATTCAACTCACCCACATGTAAAATATATAATTAAAAAACTAAACTTAAGCCATGTGTTGGTGGAGCATGCCTTTATTCCCAGCACTCGGGAGGCAGAGGCAGGCGGATCTCTGTGAGTTCGAGGCCAGCCTGATCTCTAGAGCTAGTGACAGGATAAGCTCCAAAGCTACACAGAGAAACCCTGTCTCGAAAAACAAAACAAACAAACAAAAAAAAAAACTAAACTTAAAAGAACGGTGGAAGGATTGGAGATTATAGATAAACATGAGACAATGGTGTAGTGTAAGATTATGGTGTGGTTTATGCTAAAATACCCACAGACTGGACTATCACCAGGCTGAAAGAGAGAGACTCCTGGAATGCTAAGCCATTCTTCCCAAGTAACTCACAATGCACACACATGCAAAAAAAATCAGCAAATAATTTAAGTGAGACATCAAACCATACAAAACCAAGATATTTGTCAACCTTTCCCCATGTTCCTCAAAACCAGTTTGAACCCATGGGACATTATTTTTTAATCATCCCTTTTTCTTTTAGTTTTCAGAGCTCCTAAAAATGAAGTTAAAAATTCAGGGCTCCAAAAATAGTAAATACAGGCTTACATCATGTACCTCCTTGGCCATGTTTATTCTCAGAATGAAGCTGCATGTTATAATTCTACATAATTAAGAACTGCAGCCAAACAGACATCTACAATTTTTTGAGTAATGCTTTCAGGGGCTTGCATGATAAAATGAATGAAAGATGGAAGATGAGGATTCTTTGCCATCTTAAAAATAAGGCGTTCATCTAGAGTGGTCCTGTGCCATATGGGACCACCTGGCTCCTTGGAACAAAATCCTGTCACCATGACAACAGAGTTCCAACTTTCCCTAACATCTTCAAGACTCTTATGACATACTCTTTCCTACATTTTATCTTTTTCTTCCCCATATTAAATTATTAAAACTACACCTCACAATAAGCTATTCTAATACAGAATACAGACTGCCCTTTGATGAACTAATGGAGTATCCAACACATTCTCAAACAGTCCAAAAAACTTCCTTAGTGGAATCAAAACAGCAGTGAACTACTGGGAAATTCTGACAGCACTCCAACAATCTACATGGGAAGGCAAAATCTCAGTGCTGCAGAACACTTTAGAATGTATATAGAATATTCTATGAATCAACCTATTCATAGTAATAATATATCATATGTAATACATAATACAAAATATAATGAGATAAGATCTAAAAGAATGGTAGGAGTTGGGAATCATCTCTCTATCTTACAAATGAGGAGATACTAAGTCCAAAAACAGGGACAACCCTAGATTTGTGGTATCATAGTTGATGATGTTCCTTAGAATCAGGAATTGGGCATGTAGCTCAGTGTTAAAGCACTTCCCTGGCATATGTGATGCCCTAGGTTCAATCCTCAGAACCTCAAAAATAAATAAAGAAGGAAGGAGGGAAGGATTGGTGGTGGAATGGAGGGAGAACTACAACAAAAGAGTAAGAAAAGAGCCTACTGGCTCACTTTGTTTTTCAGGTGCCAAACACCAAATTCCAATGACTCTACTGGGTATGTTTGGGCAGAAGTCTTTATGCACATAAATTCTGGGCTGAACACACACACACACACACACACACACACACACACACACACACACACACACACACACACACTACTGTTTAGAAGAAAGACTGTTTTTCCTCTCTGAAGATGGGCAGCTTTTCAAGGGAAGCATAAGGGCATTATGACTAGATCACACTTCTTTATTTGTCCCTATTTTCCTTTGTGGGACTTTTTTCCTTTTCTTCTTTAGATTTCTCATTCTTCTTAAAATGTTCAGGAATTTGGTCTTCAGAATGTTTCTGCTCATTAACACACTTTCAGAAATCTCAAGGGAATAATTAGCTGGGATAGAAACCTTAACCATATCATATACATTTTTAATTTGACATTCAGTTAACAGTAAAATTATAGCACCCCTCCAGTTGTGACATGCAGTATCTATAAGTTCAATGAAGAAAAACATATCACAGTTGGCATAATTTGTGTAAATTATAGGATTCAATCATCAGAGAAGGCCCCAGACCAAAGCAAAATTAGTTCCATTATCATGTACTTTTCAAAGTAAATTAGAAATAAGGTTTAAATAATAGTTGAAGCATGGCAAGAGAATTGTCCCAAGTAAACAATGTAGATGCTACTTATTCTTATCCAAATGCCAAAAACATCTGAGAACATTCATAACTACAGTAACAAAAGAAAAGGCAGGGGGAATATTCCTCTAATGGACTATGTCTGAGCAAGAGAAAGGTCTACTTCACTCATATTTATGACCAGCTGATATTTGTTGTAGTCTAATGGCCGAATATCAACAAGCTGTGTATGTTTACTCCTCCAAAGAGAGGATGTTAGTCCTGTAAGCAATGCTATATTTGAGAAGCTATGGGCATCTCCTCCAACTGCACTGACTCTTAAGGGCTGTTCACTTGTGCTGGGAGTACAAGGACACCACATTGGTGAAGAACTCCTGAGCTGTCTGCTCACTCACTGAAATAGAAATCAATTATCATGAGAGCCCCAGCAGGCTCCTTGCTTTTTTAGTGATATCTAAAATGCTCTTTTACCACAATGAGAGCAGAGCTCTGATGACATCATTTTTTTAGATAGTCTTCAGGACTCTCCACTATGGACAGTAATATAACTGCCAAACAAAACATCATCTCAGATGGTGTCAATGAAGTCCTAGGCCTTATCCTCTAAGAAGCCATCAAGTTGTATCAAATCAATGAACTAACTGACTAATTCCTACGATTTCTAGAAGCTGTTTGTTGAACTGGGATAAAATAATGTTAAAATGCTATCTTCCTTTCAAATTTCTTATTTGGGGGTATCTAGGTTGGCCCATTAAAAATAATTCTGGCCTGGAGGCAGAGGCAGGTGGATCTCTGTGCGTTCCAGACCAGCTTGGTCTACAAGATTTAATTCTAGGAAAGTCTCCAAAGCCACAGGGAAACCCTGTCTCAAAAAACCAATAATAATCCAATAAAAATAAATAAATTAATTAATTAATTAAATAATTCTGAGAAGTCCTGGCATAAGGCAGTTTAGGGATCATTCTGTTGAAGAAGTTTAAGGTCTGAGGACTGAAATCTGTGCTGTGATAAGGATACGTGAATCCCAGTAGGAGACCTGCTTCAGGAGACACAAAAGGAAGGTGATCATTATTGTTATTCTGTTGTTATGACTGACTAGTTTTCTTTCTTTGGAGATTTCTCTTGGGTTCTCAACTTTAAGGTACCTGAATTTGAATTAAAATACATAACTAATGGTTGGAACCAAAAGGAAACATTTGGTTTGGAAATGATGGCCTCTCTTCACTAGTAACCAACCATCCCACACTGATGACCTACTGACAATGAGGCAACACCACTGGCTTCCCAGGATTATACAACCAAGAGCCCCTGAACACCTCTAGATGAGGAAACAAAGAGACTCCAGTGTGCATAAGTATATGGGCCGTGACTCACAGTAGCTGTCTGGTTTGATATTTTTTTGAGAGTCTGTTAAAATTAAATACTTGCCATGCTAAGGCCTCTTGCCACCCTAGTTTCACTGAGGAGTAGAACACTAGATGTTTTTTTGTCGGTCAATGGGAGGCAAACTTTGATTTCACATTCGTCAGTGAATTGACCTGCCACTCTAGGCCACTTCTTCTCATATCTGACTTATACAGAAAATGTTACAATGGATAGATCTGAAGTGCTACAAGCAAACAGTGTGGATTTGATTTGGTTCTGTGTGAAGATCACAGGTAAATTCTCTGTAAGGCCATTGACCGAACAACACTCAACAGCTCTAACAACTAAATAGAAGTTTCTGGCCAATTTGACAACAGGACTCCATGCCTAAATAAACTAAGTCTTATTATAGATCTAACTAATAGACATAGCCTGCTGAAAAAGACTTTGTCAACAGATATCCCAATACAAGAACTGCTTGCCTCATAGTATGCATCAAAAAATAACAACTACCATTTGCAGAGTCTGGAAAACACTAAAAATACGGAACCAAGAATCTGCCACGGAAAAGGAGCTGCCTTTAGAGATTCTGTCACTGAGAATTGCTCAGAATGGAACTACAAAGAGATCATAGCTGATCACACTGCTAAGCATCAAGTATCCTTAATTATTCATGAGAAAGCACAGTTCAGAAATTGTGTCAGGCTCCTGAGGAAAATGCCTCGGGGTAGGGGTGGGGGTGGGGTGGGACCTGAAATACACAGTGAGCTGCCAGGTCTTTAGGATCAGACTGTCTGCATTTTTATTCTCCTTGTTGACACGTTTGGAAGCTTTGCCAAGCACTGGGCATATTTCTGAGTCTCAGTTTCTTCATCTTTAATATGGGTGTAATAAGAGCATCTAAATTTGAAAATTATCCAAAAAAAGTACACAAAGCCCCAGGCAAAGGCCAGTGCCTAACACAGGGCCCTCAAAGTGTCAGAGCCCATTACTGTCATTACTACTATTGTGAGACACAACGCAGCATAAATGAAAACTGGGAGGTGGTTATTTTCCGGGTGCCAACAAATTTATTCAAGACACAGTGCATTAATCATCTATCTACAAACAGACTATTTCACCAAGGTGAAAGGTAATCTCCCCCTCCCCATGAAATGTTAACTACAAAAAAAAAAAAAATTTACACAAGTAAACACAGTGAAGGGTGACGCGCTGAGAGATGAGTGACAGAGTGTGACAGGAGTCTGTCCTCAGTTTGGGGTCAGGAAGGAAGGAGGAGGTATTTAAGCTGATCTCCAAATAATGACAAGGCGATTTCCGGGCCAGATCTGGGTCAAGAACTTCTGGAGAAGAGAATATTAAGTTCTGAGGCCCCCAGGCACACAGAACCTAGGGGGCCTGTGGAGCAGTTCCGGTGCCCGAATGAACATAACAGGAGAGCATGTACCAACAGAAACTGTTTAGTTAATATGCAGCCTGGCTCTCTGGAGGAAAGGCATCTGCTTACAGTTATGCGCATAGAACCGGAGAGCCCCAGTTGAGAATTCCCACCAATTAGCTCATTCTTGTTTGTTTGTTGTTGTTGTTGTTGTTGTTGTTGTTGTTGTTGTTTCCAGTGAAGAGTACAAAACAAGCTGATGTGTTCATTTCATCTGCAACAGTCTCTCCCACCCAAGTTAAATGCCGTCTTTTCTCCTTGTAAGTGTTGGACCTACCACACTTATGTTTGGGAAACTAGTGGACTGGGATTTATCTGAGGAAATTGGTAGGTAAATTAAGGTTTCCCCAAGGTTCACTAGTAGAGATGATTATCAAGGAGATTTTTTTTATAGGTCAACAGCTTAAGTCAAACTTGTTAAATAATTTTTTAGGACACATCCCTACCTGGTCTTTGTTTTGCAGTTGAAATTAGGACAGAAGAAGTAGACTCAGAGGTGTAGCCTTTTATGCTGAGGTGGACTGGGGGTGTGGTCTCTTGTATGCTCAGGTAGACTGGGGGTGTGGCCTCTTGTATGCTGAGGTGGACTGGGGGTGTGGCCTCTAGTATGCTGAGGGGGGCTGCGGGTGTGGCCTCTTGTATGCTGCTGATGCTCCAGTATGTGGGCTTACATCCATACACAGACTCACAGTTCTAACTGCAGTAAACGTTATGGGGGGAAGGGGATAATGAGATTGAGAGGAGGATGCTGAAAGCGGTTCTGGGGAAGTTGAGGTGTGGATGCAATCAAAATATATTGTTTATGTGTATGAAATTCTCAAATAATTGATAAATAATTTTAAAAGAAAGAACGGAAGGAGGGAGGGTGGGTGGGAGGAGGGAGGGAGGGAGGGAGGGAGGGAGGGAGGGAGGCTGCCAACCACATGAATTCATCTTTATAGTCTTTAGAACTGAATTCCAGAGGGGTCCAATATCCAGGATCCACAAGGAACTCCTGAGACAATCTGAAGACACTCTTTCCAAAATAATTACCAAGGAATTCCATTACTAGATTCGTCAACTTAGAATACACCAGACATCACATCTTAAAATCTGCTTTTCACTGGGGTCTTAAAAGGATAAAGTAATATTCTTCTGTGAACAGTTATACTGTGTCAGCAAGTGGGAATCATATAACACAGAGAAAGCCACAGGCACACAAAAAAGACCCATATTGCTTCTAAGAGAAAGACAGTAGGTATCGTATATGGCAGAGAGAAAATTGCTCTAGAGTGTTTTTTTTTAATGGTTTTCCAAAAAAGGTTCATGTAAAGAGTATTTAAAGAATATTAGCCTGATGCATTCTGTGTAACATAGGGACCGAAAAGACTGGATGACAGCTGGTCATTTGAAATATAGTTTGGTTTGTTTTTCTGCCTCTATTTATACTTTCTATATGTATAATAAACAGTCTATTATTGTTTCTATTAACAGAGAAGTGTCTGTCAAGTTATTTGATGTAAAATTCCATATGTCACCCTTTTTTCCTTTCCATTTGATTGCTCTCACTAAAGTCAGCACAGAAGCAATGTGGATCCAAGAACCAAAACTGCTTCAAGGAAACAAGCACTAGTTACCACATGAGAGAGTTAGTAAAATAGTAGCTTTAGCACTAAAAACAAGCCACAAACCAACACACAAAGTTAAAGGGAATGTTTGCATGGCTTCATCTTTGCAAAGAAATTCAAAGGAAAACCGTGAGAAATGAATGGTTACATACCAGATAACTCATTATTAAATGGTGTTTTGTCTCAAATTATTCCAGCCGCATACATACATAGAGATGAAGTCGGTATATTATGGAGAACTGAACAAACATTGACTTCATTATTGTTACCATGTTTCTACAAAATTCAGTTAAATTACCTACTGCAGAGCCCATTTCCAGACCCTGAAACAATTGGACATTATCATAAAGACAAAAACATGATGAAACAGTGAGTTTTCCAAATTTGTACTGTCATTTCCTCTACTACCTTTCCAGCTAGAACTGAAGAATATCTGATTGTTCAGTTATAAAACTATAAAAATATACCTTTATAAAGAGTGCTCTACTGTCTTAGAGACCTTAGGATAGACACACAAGAGACATTTATACACAGTCTCACTTAACCTCAGTCATTTCTAGAAAAAAAAAATGGACTCACTGCTCAAAATCACACATGAATGCCAGAATTTCCAGAAATCCAGAGTAAAAAAATGACCGTTATTCTCTCAAAGAAACAAAAAGTCATGGATGAAGTGGATGATTTTAGATTAAAGACAAAACAGATATATACTCACACATCAATGCATATACTTTAATGGTATTATCTCAAGAGATAATAAAGCCCTAAAATATCAATTCAAAATCAATTAAACATGGTTATACTCATAAGATTTATATAGTTTTCATTTATTTGATAGAAAATACTCTAACACATATAAAGTGATAATATCAATAGCTAATAGTTACAGAACACATATTTAATAAACCCACAGTTATATTCAGAACCCAACTGAGTCCCTCACATAGTCCTATTGGATCAGTACCATTGTTATACTCACATTCCAGTGGAAGAATTGGAGAATTGGGATTTCAGTTACTTTTCTTGGTTCCACCACTTATAAAATGGAGATAATAATAATAATAATAACCTGCCTGATGGAGTTTGGTATGCAACAACTCAAACAATCTTTGGCTAACAGTTACAGCATGGCCTGACCCTCAGTGACATACATGGCTGTTCTTATAACTAGCAATAGAATATAGCACCATTATAGTAAATCCCCCAATGCTACACAACTCCTATACACATTACACATTCTCTAAAACCATGCTAACCACCCTATTGCTCACACCGCCTCTTCCTATAAACAAGAGAGATATTATCATAGAAAGTGATCATCAGATGAAATGTTTGCAGAACATTCTCAAATTTGATATGAATAATGGGCCATGTTCAATCCTGTTGGCAACATAAAAGGTAGGAGCTAACTTGTGAGGTGAAGAAGGCCCAAATTATTTAGAACTTGGTAGACCATAGCCAGCTTCCTGAATTGCACTTGAAAGCAAATTGGCAGCAGGGACTGAGGTAATAAAGAGCCTCAGGATAATGTGCTCCCTGTAGCTCACTCACTTAGCACTTTAAACCAACAGTTTGTTCTATATGCTTAGTTTAGAACTCAATAAAACCATGCACCAGGGTGCCAAGGAAACATAGAACACTTGAACATTATACATGTCCAGGAAAAATGACACTACCATTCTTTTTAAAACCCATGGGTTCCAGTAAAGATCAAGGGCATTCATAATTATGAGACGATGTCCCTAACTTCTTATTGCATAGTAGTAATCCCATCCATATACACAACTCCCTTTAAGGCTACTTTAGCCACACAGCATGGGTCGGTAAACAAAATGAATCAAGTAGAACATGGATACATATTTACCAAACTTCTAGCACTTGAACTTCAACTTTAGTCCTTTGTCAGAAGCTCTTAGTCTTAAACCCTGGACAAAACTCAGCTCCAAATGAATAAACGACTTAAACAAATGCCAGAAACCAAAACTAGACAGAGATATAAAGGAAACGCTCTTTGACTTTGGACTTTGCATTTCCTAAATATAACACCACAAGCTCAAGCAACAAACCACACATAAATAAATGGAACTAAATCAAACAAGAAGCATCCCACAGCAAAAATAAAAAACAAACCAAAAAAAATCACAAAATATGGTCTATAAATTAGGAGAAACACTTGCAAATCACACATATGGACAATAACTTGAAAATCTGATAAAGATTTAATATCTGAAGTAATAATTTACACATCTCAGTAGCAAAATTAATTAAAAGAAAACTTAAATCAATCAGTATCTGAATGGACCTTTCCCCAAGGAAAGAATATAAAGGGACATTGCTTATGTAAAAATCATATTCAATATTGCCAATAAACGAAATGTAAATCAAAAGAATGGCTATAACACCTATAAAATGGCTATTTTTAAAAGAGATAAAAGATTAGTGCTGGTGACTGTGAAGAGAAAGGCGAGCTTTGAACGCTATTTGAGGGAATAAAGGTTGGTATAACAATGATTAAAATAGTATGGATTTACAAAAAAAAATCAAAAGAAGAACTACCACAATGCTCAGAAATTCTGAGGATAAACCCAAGAGATATCCATGTACTAACACTGAAAAGACATCTGAACTCCAGAGTTCACAGCCGCATTATTCACACCTGAGACACAGAAACAGTGGGTAAGAGCATGGCTCAGCAGCAGATTGCTAGCCTAGCTCTAAGTTCTATCCCAGACCCTCACTACAAAGCAGCCCAAAACTCCCAGGTATGGAAATAACTAAAGCATCTGCCAATGGGTAGAAGGATAAAAATGTGTGGTATACATTTACAGTGGAATGGGTTTCATTTTCCACAGCAGGATAAACCTGGAGGAGTTTATCATGTGCATCACAAACCAGACATACCGAGAAAAATACTGTGTAATCTCACTTGCATGTTGAATTAAGAAGTCAGTCATATACATAGGCCTAGAATGGTTACCAGAGAAATGGGAGAACAGATAAGGGGGAGATGGGGAGATTTAAGTCAAAGAAAAAGAAGAATTTGAAGAGACAGATAATAAGAAAGAATATGATTTAGAAATTGCATTCAAGGACGGGTGGTGGCACATGCCTTTAATCCCAGCACTCAGGAGGCAGAGGCAGGCGGATCTCTGTCAGTTCAAGGCCAGCCTGGTCTACAAGAACCAGTTCCAGGACAGCCTCCAAAGCCACAGAGAAACCCTGTCTTGAAAAAGAAGAAGAAGAAGAAGAAGAAGAAGAGGAGGAGGAGGAGGAGGAGGAGGAGGAGGAGGAGGAGGAGGAGGAGGAGGAGGAGGAGGAGGAAGAAATTGCATTCGACAACATGGGACTTTAATCCTAATATCATGAACCCTCACACAGAAATACATACCAATCATCTTATCAATCTTAATGTGATGACTTAAAGTTCTCTAAAATAATCATCTAAGGTTAAATTGAACTCTTCCTCTTTCCCCCTACGCAGCAGCCTGCCCCCCATCTCTGATGCATTCTCTCAATAGGGAGCAATGGAAATGGAACCTGCAACCATTATAAACCTATAGGTCAGATCTGAGCCTCTCATGTACTGAGACTCCAAAGTAAACTAACCATCACTACAAAGAGCTGTCTCAGGATCATAAATGCATAAACTAAAAAAGGTGAGTGTGCTCATGAAGTTTAGTTCAACTATGACTCATCCCAACGTTCTATATCTCAGTAGTTAGAAAGGAATGGCCTACTTAGATTGTCACTGTCCTACTTGTTTCATATGTTCTTATGACTGGAGTGGCCAAGTTATTTAATTGCCTTGAGCTTAACAGAGTCGAGATGCATCTGAATATCCCTGAGGTGCAAAAGCAATAAGGATATTTGTCATTCTGTAATAATCTGTTTAAGTCCCCTTAGTGCTCTATCCTCTCTCTCTCTCTCCCTCTCTCTCTCTCTTTCTTTCCTCTCACCTCCTCACTTTTCTCCCAACTCTCTGCCTTACTTTTATTCACCCCATAGCCTGAGGAATCCAAACCCTATTTTATGAAATGACTAAAAGTAGAAATAAAGAATGAATAAAAACCATGCAAAGAAAGAGTGGGTGAGGTCTATTGGGTCAACATGGTGATAAGTTCCTTTAGTGTGAGAATGGAACTGGAGCTGAGAGAAGTAATTGCAAAAAGCTAGCTAACAAATCATACCTTAGAGAAAAAGCTCTAACTGTCATCTCAAAGTCACATATGAGGTTGGTTGAACATCTTAATTCCTAAATTGGAATCTATCTAAACCTAAAATTAAAAGAAATGGGTATTTAATGAGAAGTCAATAGATGCAAAGACGTCTCTGCAGTTAGTCTCTGTGATTCCCAAAGCATGAAGTGCTTCAAGAATAGAGCTTTGGAGACAGGTCTCTAGTTTGGCCCTCTTTCCCGTGGATCTTCCAGTTGTCAGGTTGAATTTACTCATGAACAGCATGTGTCCATTCTGGGCAATTTGCAAAACAAACATCATGGAAAATCAACAGAAATTAAATGCAATGAACACAGCACTCCTAAATGATGACTATGACTACCTGGTAATTCTTCATGAAATCTCTATAGGAACAATATATAACTTCCTCACACGGCACTTCTGGCATACCCAGATACTTAGTGTCCTATTGTATTTATCCTGGCTTCTGCACCTCAAGCCTAGCCTACAGGCTATGGGTAGCAATGAATTACATCATTACTGGACAAGGCATTTAGAAGCCATGACTCAGTTCATAGACTTTCTCTTCCTCCTCTGACCAACCGGATGGAGGGCATGGCTTAAAATTCTAAAGTTGGTGGTTGGGGTACAGAACCATGAGATGGAAGGATTCTGGAACCCTAAATCACCAAGTGAAGAGGAGGAAATCAAGGTAGGTTGAGTACTGCTGTCCTAGAGCTTACACAGGAGGAAGGAATAAAATTCCTATTTAGTACATCCCAGACACTAAGGTACAGAGAATCTGGAGAGGGTCTCACTTGGAGCTAGCTACAGTGAAGAGGGGAAATGACTGCCATGCAGAGGATTTGATGAACTATGCTAATGAAGGACGCTGGCACATGTGGTATGGTGGTGTCATGGAAATTGTTATCATTCTCCTTTGGTCTGAAATGACTTATGTCACAGGCATCACCTGCTGTACCACAGAACCCTTAAGAAACTGAGGAATCAAGTTGTCCAATATTATTTCCCTATACTCTGGTTCTTTGAAGGATTATTAAGCCATCTATGCAGCCAAGGGGTTATTTATAAATTACATTACCTCCTGATTAATTGCTGACTGCTGATTTGGTACAATACTGTTGATTTCAAGTACAAAAGCTATTCTCCTTAGCCTCTAGGCATTGTTTACTTTTTTAAATATTTTCATTTTGTTTTGCTTTTTTCTGCCTTATGTGTTTCCTCCTGTCCTAAGCACACCAACCTGTGTTTTTCTTGGGTCTTGTCACTGGATGGTCTCTCCTGGCTGGTCAAGCTACAACCAATGGCTGTGAACCTCATCTGATTTCCAAAGGATGACTCCTCTAACACTTAATTTTAAATGTTTTAAAAATCAATTTAATTAGTATTTGCTGACAACTTTCTAGTCCTTGGGCTAGATGGGCATAAGAATACAGCAGTGAACAAAACCAAATGCATTCCCATCCATTACAAAGCATGCAATGTGGTTTGGGACAGGCACTGACAGAATAATAGAAACAAAAAATTGTAGTGCATGATACTGAAGAATAAAGGATATATCATGGAAGAGAGGAAGAGAGGGAGGGAATAGAAGGGACAGTCTGGGGGCAGAAGAGCAGAGAGGGGAAGAGAGATAACAAAGGATGAGCACAAGCCAGCTAGCTAGGCTCAAGTTGGTGGGAAAATATTTTATGTGAAGAGTCCATTGAGTACATGGGAGTGTGTGTGTGTGTGTGTGTGTGTGTGTGTGTGTGTGTGTGTGTGTGGAGAGAGAGAGAGAGAGAGAGAGAGAGAGAGAGAGAGAGAGTATGCAAAGGGCCATTTTAGGGCAAAGATACACCTGAAAAGCCAGACAAAGGCCAGGACACAGAGATTCACAACTCAGTTAAAGACAGTAAGCCATGTCATGCTTTAAGGTGTTATTTATGTTCAACCTTTGGGCAGTTTCTCCTACAACAGAACCCATCTAATAGGAAAAGTGGTGTGGAATTGCTTTTAGCTGAAATGTTCAGTGAAGCCACCTCAGCCCTGGAAGGCATTCAGATAAGCTTTGGTGCACTGCCCTAAACTTCTCATTTGGTTGCAAGGCACAATATATGCAGATCACAAATGCATCCCATCATGCTTGGGTTGATGCCTTAAAACAAGTAAAAGGGCTAGCAGAGAAAAGGAGGAGGAAGCCACCTGGTTGGTATGATAAATCCTGATGGTGGTAGGGCTATTCCAGTTCACTGGGCCTGGATCCTAGATCCAAGCTGGCTGGGGCTCTAAGAGATGAGGCTAGTCTCATCATGCCACATGGGGTCCTACAGATAAAAGCCTTAATTAAATAATTTATGAAACAAATTAAACAGATTTGGTCCAGTTTCTGCCAGCCAGATTAATTAAGGCACCCAACAGAATAGCACACGATCATGGGAAAATTCCCACTACCCAAGAGGGTATAAAACTGAAATGACAGTATGGCAGCAGGCAGTTTTCTATAGGTCCCTGACACTTACACATATCTTGAAAATGGAGGCACACATTTATTTTAAACCATATATACATATTTGGATTTTGTGACAAAAGTAGTCTGAAAACATATAATCTCAATCTCCTCCCCTCTCCCCTCTGCCCTCTACCCCCTCTCGCCCCTCCCATTTCCTCCTCTCCCTGTCTCCCCTCCTCTGTCTCCTCTCTTTCTCTGGAAGAAGGAGCAGGTTTCTTTACTGTCAAGTATGATAAAGACTATGTTTCTGCCCAAGGCAAAGGTCAGGTGAGTTTCTCTGCAGAGTTATTATGAGAGATTTAGTTTCCCTGACGAGGGCTGAGTGAGACTCCTATTCTATACCCTTTCTGCTTTGCCTTGCAAGAATAGCAACTCAGAATAACAAATGTTCATTTCCCTGCAAATGGCAGTACTCTACCAAAATCCTCTATAGCTGATCCATAGGCAGCAAACATGGACTGGGGAAAGCTAGCTTATCACCTCCAAATAGGGCAAATTCTCAGACACATCCTATCTCGACACCCATAACCCTTTGGGCTAGCATACTCCTCACCTTTCTCATTGCCGAGTCAAAATACCTTACACAAATCAGCTTAGACGAGGAAAGGTGGATTTGGTCTCACCATTCAAAGGTGTGTTGCCTACCATGGAGGGGAAGGAATAGAGTCGAGAATGGGTTTAATGTGTCCTGACCAGTGCACAGCTACCTTCTGTTTTTCCTATGATCTTCTCTGGGACTCCAGCTCACAGCTGACCACCATTTGCATTCAAGGTCGAGTTCCTACCTCTTCCCTGGAGTCACCCTCACAGACATACATATCCAAAGCTCTAAGTGTTTCATCATCCATTGAGAAATGAAACTTAGCCATGGCTGGTGGCGCACCATTCAGATGAGTAAATTAAGGTTCTCCCACAAACAATCGATGCACTAAATTATGAATGTACATTTTTATCAATTAAGTTTTTATATTGTGAACCCAGAACTAACACGGGGTGATTCTATGCTCCTGATACATACAATTGATACATTAAACTACTTTTACCAATTTTTCACCAATTAAGTTTTTATGCTGCTAGTCCAGTCTTAACATTTGGTTATTCCATACTCCTAATCCCTAATATTTTTATTCAGATACTTATTTTTAGATGCCCTCATTTTTTAAAAGATAATTTCCTTGCTGATACACAGTGACCCTGTGATAAAACATCTATCATGAGATTCCTCTAGACAGAGACTGGCACATGGTATAAAAGTTCTTCCAATGTAACAGCACCTCAAGACTCCTGTCCAGTGGTTGAGAAAAGACGTTACTTAAACCTTTTCATAATTTCAGCTTCACTTTCTTATAAAGAAGTATGCTAAAGAAAAAATAAACCACAAGGAAGACAATAACCAAAGTAGCGACAGAAAAACAAAGCCAGGGACAATATAAAACCATGCCCAACGAGAACCTTCTACTGGCCTTTGTTTTATAAGTAAATGGAAGTTACTCCAGTTTAACTATGCCTCACAATAATCTATGCCCCAAAACTTTCATTCATGTAGCTGTGTGGGGACAAGGGATCTATTGGGAGGTATTCAGGTCAGAATGGCTCTTCAGCCAAAAGGAATTATTGTAATCCTCCTGGGAGTCACTTATTTCTTTGGAGGGGTTGCTGATATTTTGTAAAAGTTTAAAAATTAGAAAAACAGGAAAGAAACGAAAGCTCGAGATGGAAACCGGCACGATGGAATACAAACTATAAAGTACATTAACCATAGAGTTTGATTCCCGGCTGGTAGAGCAGGAGGGGGAGAGAGAAATGGAAGAACAGAGCAGAGCAGAGAGGAAGAGAGAAGACAGAGAAGAGAGGAGAGAGGGAGGAAGGGAGAGAGGTACAGAGCTTTAGAGGGAAAGCCGAGCATGCGCACTGAGGTTTCACGCATGCATGTACAGAGTCCTCACGCGGGTCCATAATGTCTATCGAGTGTGTGTATCGAGTGATGTGGAGACGAGGTAGCATGTCACTGTGCAAGCCCCGGCCGCTGTCAGGGGGCAGGGTCAGCCTGGTGTCGGTCCTAACAGGAGACAGTTGCTTTAAGGGTGATCTTGGCTTGCTTAGTTCTCTCTTGCTCCCAGACTTTTGCCAAATTGCTATGCTATGAAACATCCAGAAGGCCCTTTCCAAATGCTGGGTAGATGTCAGTACCATACCCTGGACTTTGCAGACTGTAGACACATGAACTAAATAAACTTTCTGTATACACTGTTCAGCCATGGCTGACAAGATGGCTCACCTAGTAAAGACTCTAGGTGACCAAGACAGGCAATTTGAGTTTGATCCCTGGAACCAACAGAGCAGAAGGAGAAAACCGACTCCTTTGACTTGTCCTCTGACCTCAGCATGTATATGTATGCTGTGCCATTGTCCCCAAGCACAGTAAGCACACAGTGAGTACTTCTGAAGATTTTTTAGTTGTTTAGATCATGACGTTTTGTGACAAAAACACATACACAAAAATCTTAAGATAACTTTATTAAACCAACTTTCAGTGTATTTATCAAACTTGAGACTTGAGTTTCCTGGTTGGTTGTGATTTATCCTAGATTAAAATCCATCTTCATACTAACAACATTGGCTCTCACCTTTTCCACTCTAAGACATTTAAAAAGCTTCAACGTTTCAAAAGCACAGAGGACCAAGACATACGAATGCCAAGAAAGACTAAAAGGCAATCCCAAAGTTTTTCATGTTACAGAATTGGTAGTCTTTCTTGGACCAGGGCTGCCTGGACAGCTACTGAAAGTTGATAACTACTAAAACCACAAAATGGAGAAGATTAAAATCCCTGAAAGTTTTCTAAAGCACTTGGCAAGGACTTGGAATGGCATTCTATCTGTAAAAATGCTTATCAGACATCGAGAAATAGATATCAGGTTCCTTCAGGCAAAATCTGAAAGTTAAACTGATAAGAGGACAGTGTGTTTGAATAATATCAAACAGAGAAATGTATATGGAGGATATATAGTTTTATTATGAACCTGGAGATATGGGTATCTAGGGTTCTGATCAAAAAGAGTTCCGTGACTTGGTCTGTAGGCTAATCAGTTTCATTTTTATTCTACAATCAATTGCTTTAATTTTGGAATATATAGGCTGTTAGTATTCAAGCATCTGTACTAGCCTGCCCTTGGGATTCTGACAGGATACACCATCAGCTCTAGCCACTAAGAGCACCCCTGTGCACATTCACTATGTTTCCTTTTTAAAGGGCCTGCCCACCTCCCATCTCTCTCGGTTTCTCTTTCTGCTCCTTTGCCTGTCTCTGTCTCTCCTTCTCTCTCCCTGCCCCCCTCTCTCTGCCTCTCCTCTTCTACTGATCCTGTCCCCAAAGGCCAGTCTCCCATCTCACCTCCTCCTTTGCCATTCAGTTTCCCCCAATAAAATCCCCTCCACCCAAGCTCGGTTGCATGGTGTCCCTTCTCTTGAGTGCTGCTTTTTTAAAATTACACATAGACTAAATGTGTGTAATATGAACATGCTGTGAGTATGATTTTATATGGTATGTGTACGGAAGACAAACACAGGGTAAGGACCTCTGACTACATTTTTAAGTCTGATCTTTCAGTGAAAAAAGAAAAGGTTAATGAAATCTACTAGGGACTTCTATAGGACAGCTCTCAGGTATGCTGGTTCCTGGACTATGTATGGATTGGGCAGGTGGTGTTTAATGTCATTCCCTTAGGATCATGTAATGAAAGTACTCTAAAAACTGCACTTACATGAACTGAGACATCTCAGGAACAGAACACAGGCTAAGAAAACTCAAGAAACAATGCCATTGTTGCTATTACCATATATAACCATGATGACTTTAAGAGTGTGCACATTTTTTTAAATTGTCTAGAATATACTTAAAAAGAACTGTATCATATACACCAGTAATTTACTGGTAACTCTAGATCCACTTCAACAAATATGAAATAGAGACTGGTTTTACTTGATGCTTTGATAATTATCTTTCAGTTTGCAGATAGTATTGCTTTCTAGACAGTAAGATTCTCATCTCAGAAGATCTCAATCAGATGGCAGAATGAATGGGAAGAAATAGAATCAAATATTCTTTTTTTCCAGATTTTCTTATTTGAATTAGAAACAAGATTGTTTTACATGACAATCCCAGTTCCCTTCTCCATCCCATCCTCCCCTATGACGCACCCACAACTAAAAGCCTACCCATCACATATCCTTTCTGCTCCCCCTGGATGGTGAGGCCTTCCATAGGGGGTCATCAGAGTCTATCATATCCTTTGGGATAGGGCCTAGGCCCAGCCAACGTGTGTCTTGGCTCAGGGAGTATTCCTCTATGTGGAATGGGCTCCACACTTATGCTAGGGATAAGTACTGAACTACTACAGGAGGTCCCGTAGATTTCCGAGGTTTCCTCACTGAAACCCATGTTCCTAGGGTCTAGAACAGTCCCATTCTAGTATCCCAGCTATCAGTCTGGGGAGCAAGAGTTCCCTGATGTTCATGTCAGCTGTTTATGTAGGTTTCACCAGCCTGGTCTAGACCCCTTTGCTCTTCACTCATTCTTCTCTGCATCTGGTTTCCAGTTCAGTTCAATGGTTAGTTGTGGGTGTCTGCTTCTATTTCCACCAGCTGCTGGATGAGGGCTATGAGGTGGCATATAAGTCAGTCATCAATCTCATTATCTGGGGAGGGAATTTAAGGTAGCCTCTCCTCCGCTGTTTAGATTGTTAGCTGGTGTCATCTTTGTAGATCTCCAGACATTTCCCTAGTGCCTGATTTCTCTGTAAACCTAAAATGTCTCCCTCTATTATGGTACCTCCATTCTTGTTATTGTCTATTCTTCCCCTGACTCAACCTTTCTGCTCCCTCATGTCTAAAATCCACAAAAGAGTGAATGCATACTATGTTTGTCTTTTTGTGATTGGGTTACCTCGCTCAGAATGGTTTCTTCCAGTTCCATCCATTTGCCTGAGAATTTCAAGATTCCATTGTTGTTGTTTTTTTTTTTTTTTTTCTGCTGAGTAGTACTCCATTGTGTAAATGTACCACATTTTCTCTATCCATTCTTCTGTTGAGGGGCATCTAGGCTGCTTCCAGTTTCTGGCTATTACAAATAGTGCTGCTATGAACATCGTTGAACAGATGTCCTTGTAAAAATGTGCTTCTTTTGGGTAATGCCTAAGAGTGGGATTGCTGGATCTTGCTGGATCTTCCCATTTTCCTGAGGAGTCGCCATACTGATTTCCAAAGTGGCTATACAAGTTGGCACTCCCACCAGCAGTGGAGAAGTGTTCCCCTTTCTGGAGTTATCCTCTCCAGCATAAACTGTCATTGGTGTTTTTGATTTTGGCCATTCTGACAGTAGCAAGATGGTATCTCAGAGTTGTTTTGATTTGCATTTCCCTGATGGCTAAGGATGTTGAACACTTTCTTATGTGTCTTTCAGCCATTTTAGATTCCTCTATTGAGAATTTTCTATTTAGTTCTGTACACTACTTTTTAATTGGATTGTGTGTTGTTTAGGAGACTAGCTTTTCAAGTTCTTTGTATATTTTGGAAATCAGCCCTCTGTCAGATGTGGGGTTGGTGAATATCTTTTCCCAGTCTGTGGGCTGTCATTTTGTCTTGCTGACTGTATCCCTTGCCTTACAGAAGCTTCTCAGTATCAGAAGGTCCCATTTATCAATTGTTGATCTCAGTATCTGTGCTACTGGTGTAATGTTCAGGAAGCAGACTCTTGTACCAATTAACTCAAGGATATTTCCCACTTTGTCTTCTAATAGGTTCAGTGTGACTGGATTTATGTTGAGGTCTTTGATCCATTTTGACTTAAGTTTTGTGAATGGCGATAGGCTTGGATCTATCTGCAGTCTTCTACATGTCCGCAACCAGTTATGCCAGCACCATTTGTTGAAGATGTTCTCTTTGTTCCAGCGTATAAATTTGGATTGTTTGTCAAAAATCTGGTGTTCATAGGTATGTGGGTTAATATCAGGTTTTTCAACACTATTCCATTGGTCTACCTGTCTATTTTTGTGCCAATACCAGGCTGTTTTCAGGACTATATTTCTGTAATAGAGCTTGAAGTCAGGGATGGTGATGCCTCCAGAAGTTCCTTTATTGTACAGGGTTGTTTTGGCTTTCCTGGGTCTTTTGTTTCTCCATATAAAGCTGAGAATTTTTCTTTCAAGGTCTGTGAAGAATTGTGTTAGGTTTTTTGATGGGGATTGCATTGAATCTGTAGATTGCTTTTGGCAAGATTGCCATTTTTACTATGTTGATCCTACCTATCCAAGAACATGGGAGATCCTTCCATTTTCTGGTATCTTCTTTAATTTCTTTCTTTAGAGACTCAAAATTCTTATGGTACAAGTCTTTTACTTTTTTGGTTAGTGTTACGCCAAGGTATTTTATGTTGTTTGTGGCAATTGTAAAGGGTGATGTTTCTCTGATTTCTTTCTCCACCAATTTGTCATCGGTATATAGTAAGACTACAGACTTTTTTGAGTTAATCTTGTATCCTGCCACTTTGCTGAAGGTGTTTATCAGCTGTAGGAGTTCCCTGGTAGAGTTTTTCGGGTCACTTATGTAGACTATCATATCATCTGCAAATAGTGAGAGTTTGACTTTCCGATTTGTATTCCCTTGATCTCCTTTTGTTGTCTTAATGCTCTAGCTAGAACTTCAAGGACAATATTGAAGATGTATGGAGAGAGTGGACAGCCTTGCTTTGTCCCCAATTTTAGAGGAATTGTATTGAGCTTCTCTCCATTTAATTTGATGTTGGTTGTTGGCTTGCTGTATATGGCTTTTATTATGTTGAAGTATGTTCCTGTTATCCATGATTTCTCCAAGACCTTTATCATGAAGGGGTGTTGGATTCTGTCAAATGCTTTTCTGGCATCTAGTGAGATGATCATGTTTTGTTTTGTTTTGTTTTTTCCATCCAGTGGGTACAGGTGGAGTCACTTCTTTCTTGGTGTGTATGGGTCCAGTGTTCTCTTCAGGTGGATGCAATTGGCTCCAATACTCTGATGGGTCTCAAGGTGGGTGCAGGCAGGTTTGAGGTACTCGCTCTCCAGGTGGGTGAGAGCAGGACTGGTTGCAGAGATGTCAGCAGACTCTGGGCTGCTTGGTTCTCAGGGGTCGAGTTGTCATGCCTGCAGACCACTCTGTACTCTATGGGGGGCCAGAATAGCCCAATGATCTCAGCAGATTCAGGGTCCCTGGGTCTTCAGGGACTGATTCAGTCTGCCTGCAGACCCAGGGGTGGGATTTCCTAGAGTGGACAGGCCTAAGTTGGGCCCAAGGCAGGGGCTGAAGCAGCTCACCTCTGCACTCTGTGAGGGCCGGAATCAGAATCAAATATTCTTAGCCAAAATAATACCACAATGTTGTATGATAATGTCTATGAAGCTATTGATAGCACAAAAAGAATAGTACTTGCCATTACTGGCAATAAGGAAAAATAAAACCTGGAGAGAATGAGTCAGAAAATACCAAATTTGAAGGGAAATTGCTTTAAGAAGTTATATTTAAAATTTTCAGAAACAAACGTTGTGGGACATTTTAGGAAGACTTTTTACTGTTTGGTTTATAAAATCCAACTACAATTTTTAGATACATTGTTCTCATTGATGTTTATAAAGATAACCTGACCCTTCACAGACCCACAAACTTCCTAAAACTAGGAAAGTTTGGGAACCACCAGGAGTTCCCTCACGAATCTGAACACTGATCACACAGGAAAGTTCTTTAATCTCAAAAGCTAAAGAAAACCATTGTCTAACATAAAGCTTGCTACAGTAACATTTATCCAGCAATCTGAACAGTAAGTTATAGAATACTGCAATTGTCATTCTCACCCCACACATTCTCACCCCTACTCATCTTGAAGCTTGGGTGTCAAAAATAAATTTAAGAAGAAGGTTATGAAAGTAATATTCTTCAGAAAACAGAAGATCAAAAGTCAACATTTTTAAAAGATTTATATCATCCTGATATGAAAGACTTCAAAATACTAGCAGGTGATTAAGTGCTGATGCCTAAAGCTCATGGGAGAATAGCCAGTTCTATGGACATTTCTAGCTCAAAAGTAATAAAGACAGCATACACATGGAGAAGGAAACACATATTTCTATATTCTACCTATAAGCTCTTCCCTATGGGATAGAAAAGTGGCTCAGAAAATAGGAGTGGGAACCACATGTGAAAATCTGCTACAGAGGTGTGTGATGAAAATGAATTAGGCATAACATAGGCAACAACTGCCTACCACAACAGGAGTATCCTATGTAAATGTGTACTTTACATCTAATTGAGGATTATTTTCAGCTAGGGACATCAGCAGGATATATGGTGATGAACAGAAGCACCAACAAGACTGCCATGCCCTCTGTCCTTTGGAGAGGAAGAAGTGAGAGAACCATGAACAACACAAGCAAGAGGAACAACCATGAAAAGCACAAGCCAAGAATCTGTGTGGTTTCACAACTGTTTTCAGACCCTGGCATACTTTAAAGCTCTCAAACATTGTCTGCTGCACCAGGTCTAGTTACCTTCTGAAGTATACATATCTGAAGTGTACTAAAACAACTATCTAGGGCTTATCTCACAAAACTCCAGAATACTTAGGAGGGCATGGGATTTTCACCTACCAACAGGGCATATTTGACTCTGTGTGGCTGGAATCACAACTTTTTACCATCTATGAGATTAACCATGTAACATAGACAGAAAATAAACTAGATTGCTTTTCTCAAAATTAACCATTTATAAATCATCCATGGGTTTATCTTATATTAAGTGTAACTTAGCCTTTTAACAACCAGATAGAAAAATTAGCTTAGATGAGATGAAGAATATAGCTCAATGGCAGGGCACTAGCCTAAATTCAAGGCCCTAAATTCAATCATCTATACTGAGAAAACAAACTGACTAGATTAAGGATTAGCAGAAGATAAAGTCCAGATGAAATAATAAGGTAAAGGAAAGTGTTACTTTTGCTATTGCTGGTTAAATAGACTGCTAAATTGGTATGGCTGCTAAGTCCATGAAGTAAATTTTCCCAACACAGTATTTCTCTAGCAGTGAGGAGAAGCACAGAATATTCACCACAGCTAGCATAATCTTCTACCTCCCAGATTCATGTGTGGCTATCAACACTAAATATAAATTCTGAAACAAAGCCCAGAACCACTTGTAAAACCATGCAACCACCTTGAAGGGAAAGGTCTTCTCCTCCTCAGAGCCTGCACATGCTCCTTCTCAAACCTCTAACATTCTTGGAATCTGCACTTTCTGGCCCAGCTGCAACATCAATTCTCAAAAAATAAAGTGTACTTAGCATAATGGGTACACCACTCTCAAAGATACACTGAAGAAAATCAAGACAAATAGAATTCATTTTCATTCTGAACAACAATTTGATAGACAGCGTCAGAAAGAGAAGTTCATAAAACAATATGACACAGCATAAGAAGTCAACCATAGTGCCCAGGGAGCTATGCTTACAAAGATGACTATCAACAGACTGTTTCAGAACTAAGCATATGCCAGCTTTTAGGAAAGTGATTTGGTGCACACACTAAACATTACATAACTCTGTCAAGGGAATTAGTGCTTCATGCTATAATCAAACACATGTGCATTCCTAAAGTGAAACATAAGTTTGCTGGAAAGGGGGACTGCAAACAGCTTTATACTGCATCCGCTAGGTAGTCGGGTTAAATGAGATGTAAACAGAGATTTCTGTTACCCAGAAAGTCTCCAGAGTTGTGATGCTGAAGAAAACAGACTAAAAGAAAGAGACGTTCAAAATGAAGACACGGTTGAGCATGGTGGCACACACACAGGAGACATACTATGTGCTTGAGGCCAGTCTGGTCTACATAATAAATCACATGCTCGGTCACGCACATGCGCGCACACACGGGCACACACACACACACACACACACACACACACACAGAGAGAGAGAGAGAGAGAGAGAGAGAGAGAGAGAGAGAGAGAGAGAGAGAGAGAGAGAGAGAGAGAGAGAGGAAGGGAGGGAGGGAGAGAGGGAAGAAGGAAAGAAAGACAGGTCAGATATATGAGGAAAAGTGAAATGATGTAGAGGGGAAATGACAAGCTGAAGGAAGGGTAAAGACAGGTTTTGAGCTTGTGTGGAGTAGACAACTCAGGAGGAAAATACAGAGGACTTGGACTAGTTCTTGGGTTGATTTGCATTGTCATTTTAAGATGCAGAATAACAAATTATACCCATACCACAGTCCCCCAGGTCTGTGAATATGCTGTGTATCAGTGAGACCTCTGAAGAGGCTATTAAGATTGAACACCTTATGTAATGGGATGTTTCCCTCAACTGTACAGCACACATTACCAATGGAGCCCTTCAAAATGGAGAGATTTCTCTAGCTCATGTCAAACACACAGTAGAAAAGGGAAAACATTAAGAGACATGAAGCGTGAGAGTCCATGATCCACTCTGTTGCTGGGGAAAACACACACAGGAGTCACAGGAAGGAAAGCAAGGTCAGAAGACAGTCTGTCTGGACTGACAGACCAGGAGGGAAGAGTGACTGCCTGAAACTGCAAGGTAACGAATTCAGCACCAGCAAGGAGGAGCTTGGAAATGGATCTACTCACATTCTCTAGGAAGCAGATAACCACCAAACACCCAGATTTCAGCCTTTAGAACAATTACAACCAACCCGTACCAGACCTGACTTTCTGCCCACAGAATTCAGAGGTGATAAACAGGTGTCATTTTGTGTCATTAAATCCATGTTAATAGCCTCACCTCCGGTTGGCTATAGTCAGAGAGATAGAAATACGGACTAGAATGAAGAGAAATGGGTGAAAGGTGTGATTTTTTTCTGGCAATTAAAATAGACTGGAACACATTCATTGGGCATCTAATGTGTGCTGGCAGATATTCATTGAAATCATTAGTCTGGCTCATAAATACACTTTCCCCCTTCCTGTAGTGTTGTTATAAACAGGAATAGAAAGCAGTTCTTTTACACAAATTGATTGTAAAGCTGAATATAGTGGGGGAAAGCTGTGCCTTCCTGCTTAGAAAACATTGCTCATCAAAAATAAATGAAGAAGGTTTAAGGCCAAAGACCTTCATCTAAATTGCTTGTGTTACTTTTAATGATTTATTTTTGAGCTTTTAACGTAGTTACATCATTTCTCCCTTCCTTTTTCTTCCTTCAAACTCTTCCATTTACCTCTCTTTCCTCTCTTTCAGATCCATGACCTCTTTTTTCATTAATGGTTGTGACATGCCGATGTGTATGTCTCTACATGTATATATAATGCAAGCCCTGCTAAATCTGTAGCATTGAGGCCTCTTAGGCTTTCCTCATCCACTTTAGCATGAACACTGTTGTTGTCCTTGTTCTGCCCATGTTTAGGCAGTGTGCTAGATAGTTTTATAATCACTTGACACAAGCCAAAGTCATCTGAGTAGAGGGACTCTCAATTAAACAAAATGCCTCCATAATATTAGTCTGTAGTCATGTCTGTAAGGCATTTTCTTAATTAGCAACTGACAGAGGAGAGCTCTGCCCACTGTGTGTGGTGCCATCCCTGGGCTGGGAGTCCTGGATTATATATGAAGCAGGCTGAACAATCCATAAGAATCGAGCCAGTAAGCAGCACCCTACCATGGCCTCTGCACCAGCTCCTGCCTCCAGGTTCCTGTACTGTTTGAGTTCTTGTCTTGACTTCTTTCAGTGATAGACTATGATGTGAAGTATAAGGAAAATGAACCCTTTCCTCCCCAATTTGCTTTTGGTCTTGGTTTCATCACAGCTATAGTAACCCTAACAAAGACAGGGAGTCATGTTGGTGAGACTTTATGGGTGCAGCTTTTGAAACACTTGGAGACACAGTGTCACAGCATACTCCCTGATCCTCTGACTCTTGCCAGACATCTGTCCCCCTTTCCATAATGACTCCTGTACTCAATGTCACTTACCAAATGGTTACAGAGGACAGTCTTTTTTTATGGGCTATAGAAGGTCACTCAATTCAGAAAGAGGCAGGCCTCCCATGAGCTTAAACAAAGCATGGCACATCAAGTTGAGGCAGGACTGAGCTTCTCCCCTGCATCAAGGATGGGCAAGGTAATGCAGCATGGGGAGCAGGTTCCCAAAAGTCAGCTGAGCACAGGGACAGGTCCTGATCTCACTGCTAGGAGCCTTGGGCGTCAGGGTGGGGGGAGGAACAGGAGGAGAAGACGGAGGGGATACTGTGGTTAGTATGTAAAATAAATGAAAAATGCTAATTAAATAACTTTCTAAAATTAGAAACATTTAAGAAAAAATGTTACTTAAGTCTGAAAAGTCAAAAATATGGAGCTTTATGGTAAACCTACAGACAAGAACTTCCAGAGATTGTACTTTTCATTTAATCAATCTTACAAGAAGCTCACTTTATGTAAAAGGACTTCATATTCATAGATAATAATGCAGTCAGACACCTGTGAATCATCCCATCACAGTTTATGTAATAAAACTAACACAGTTTGCATGCACTGATGTCTCCTGGAATTCTAGAGGTTAGACCCAAAGCCAAAGTCAAAAGGGACATAAATAGTACACACTGTTAAGCACAAATTAAGCAAGAGGGATGTTATTTTATAAATGGAGACCACACTCAAGCTTGGGGTCCAGTAAAAATTACTCTATGTCTTCTGCTTCCCTAATTTTCAATGTTGTGTACCAGGAAATGCCTCTAATTTGATAAAGTTAAGGAAGTCATTATCCAAGCACATCATTATTTACTAAGACTGACAGGAGTGATATAAATGGCTCTTTTATTGTGTTCACACCATACCTCACACCCTAAAATTTGGACAAAACGCCTCAGAAGGACATTGACATGTCATCAAAATGATTACAGGCAGCATTATGTAGACTGAGTGGGTTGCATTTACATATTTAGGAATACGTTTGTGTGTATATTTTGGAAGATGATAGATAGGTACATAGATGCAAAGACAGACAGATAAATAGATAGATGATAATACTTGAATTAAAAAGTCCATGAATTTGAGAGAAAGCAAGGCAGTACATGGAAGGGGTTGGAGAGAGGAAAGGGAAGGTAATGTCACTGTATTTTCATTTCAAAAATAAATTCTTGTTTTAAATGATGATAGCTCCCTGATCATTTCTAAGGCTTTTCCTGGTACATTTTGCTATGTTTTGTGCTAATTCCCACATCAAATCTATCTCTCCACATCAGGCTGCACCCTTTCCAACCATACTGAAAAGCACCAACCCTCTGTCTTCTCAAAGCTGTCTATACCGTGTGTGCATCGCCCTCAAGTCTAGCAGATAATTATGGACCTATAAATTTCTAACCGGCTACATTTGCTTTATATCTAAACCATTAACTTAAATTTATTGAACTAGAAAATTGGAAAATAAAAATAGACAGCTGGCGACACAAGTTTTAAACTTAACCATAAAGTGCTGGGTATGTGCATTAATAAGTATGCTGTATTTCATAATGAGAGCCATCTTATCAGTGGAAGCCTTCAATCATCAGCATATATTGTCTGAGTATTTACAAACACAAATTTAACAAGAAAAAAACATGACACAATTCAGGAAGCATCCTTACTCGCTTTTTAAAATTTAAATGGAAAACAATCTTATTTTACTTACCAATCCCTCTCCCTTCTGTCATCCTCCTGTTCCCCCCACAATCTCCCCATTCCACTTCCCATCTACTCCTCAGAGAGTGAGGTCTCCCATGGGGGAATCATCAAAGTCTGTCACATCATTTGGGGCAGGACTGAGCCCCCACCCCCTGTATCTACACTGAGAGAGTATCCCTCCATAGAGAATGGGCTCCAAAAGCCCATTTGTGTACTAGGGATAAATACTGGTTCCACCGCCAGAGGCCCGTTAGACTGCCCAAACCCCCCAAGTGACACCCACATTCAGGGGGCCTGGTTTGGTCTTGTGCTGGTTCTCCAGCTGTCAGACTGGGGTCCGTGAGATCCCTCTTGCTCAGATCAGCTGTTTCTGTGGGTTTCCCCAGCATGGTCTTGACCCCTTTGCTCATCACTCCTCCCTCTCAACACCTGGATTCCAGGAGTTCAGCTCAGGGTTTAGCTGTGAATCTCTGCCTCTGCTTCCATCAGCTACTGGATGAAGGCTCTATGATGGCATTTAAGGTAGTCATCAACCTCATTGTAGGCAAAGGGCATTTAAGGTAGCCTCTCACTATTGGGAAGCATTCTTATTCTAACACCTGGATTTACATTTAACTCTCCATTATCTCCCAGTTATTTTTTGTTAGTATTTACTATGGTTTTTTCTTCTGAATTGGTACAGAAAAGCTACAGAATCCTACCATGTGACTTTCTAACTCATTTTCCAAATGAATTTTTTGTTTCATGAATAGTGCTTCAAGCAAAAGTTTAAAGGTTTTCCTAAATAATTGGCCATATTCTTTTCTCTTACAATTCTGGAGGCACAGTGCAACACACTAAAAATAGATGTGCAACCCTCTGAAAAATGAGAATTGGTGCAGAGGATGAACCCAGCCAGGTTAAGAGGAGAGTCCCAGAAATGCAAGAATATTAATAAAGATGGTTTTCTTAGCTATGGGGCTAACGATTATGCCTTGGGATACAGCTGCTCTCTGCCATACAATTCTGGAAAATAAAACTTTTGCAGACTGACCTTTTTCCAGGCTAGAATTAGAATGATTTTGAAATAATCTATAAGGCTTGATATTTTCTTGGCCCTCAAGGTAGTTTGCAGCTCTAACAAATTAGCACTTTTGCTCTGAGTAAAAAGAGCCTGTCCCAGATTTTTGAACACCTACAGGTTTGGGGTTTGGAGAAGTCCTCCTTGTGTCAATCTCTTTTCCAGATTCAGCACTGAGATGGTCACTGCTTAGGCACAAAGACACGTACTGGAATCAAGCACCTTGCCAGACACCCTGGCCTCTCCTGGTATCTGCCTTTTGCTTCTCAATACTCAATACTATACTAAAGCAAGGCACTGCCTCTGCCCCTGTGTAACTCATCCACATGCTTTACCTGGCCATATAGGTAACAGCACAGAGGAGAAGGGCCTGCTTCTGTGGCATGCCATCCAAAGAATGAAAATATGAATTGTGTGGGTGATTCCTAAGGCAATAGATGCCCACTTGAAAATTCCACCACATGTGTGAAGCTCAAAGACATGAAAGTTAAAAATGAGGCTGAGGACATGAAGCTATTTAAAACTCAGAGTAGGCAGATACATCCAAGATTTTCATGACCCATGTGGCATTCACATCTCGTCATAGTAACCGAAGATCACTTCATGCTTTGGGGATCCAAAAACAGGTTTCTTCTGGTGTAAACTGGCTTGACTTACAGGCATACAGCATATACTGTAGCCTCTCAGCTCTTCTGGGTGCAATAGGAAGCCTTCCAAAACATTATCAAAAGAAACTCTCATTTGCTATTTGATTCCATCATCCTGGCAAGGAATTCTTATTATCTCACTTGCCTAGGAATGATGTGTCTGCAATCAGTCCCTGTCAAGCCCCACCTCTCCCCTGGGAGAATCTTCAGAGACCATATATGATGATCTTATAACATCCTACATAACCAAGGTAACAGTTCCAAAGAACCTGAAAATGAAATTTACAGATAACATTCTCTGACCTGTTTTCAGTAGGCATAGCCACTTCTCCTTAAACAACAAATTCAGTGTCTCCATAATATTTTTGGTGGGAAGCTTCTAACCCTTTAGACCATGAAATCATTTTGTTGCTACTTCATAACTGTAATTTTTCTAGTGTTACAAATCATAATGTAATTGTCTGATATGCAGTATTTCTGATAGCGACCCTTGTGAAAGTGTTGTTCGACCACTAAGGGGGCCGAGACCCATAGGTTGAGAACTACTGATTTAGACAGACATCTATGATTTTCTTTGATCTAGGCTTTCATGGTCTCAGTACTTCTGATACTTGGGACCATGTAATAGTTTGTTGTTCAACAAACAACTGTGTTGTACAATATTTAGAAATGGCACAGTCTTTGTCACCTGGATGCCAGTACCATCAACTCACATCCATTAGTGGTAACAAACAAAAATATATCTAGACACTGCTAAATATCTGGAAGGGGTCTGAGATGATCCTCAACTAAAAGACACTGACCTTTCCACAAACCTTAATAGCCACAATCCCTTATATTAAAATTCTCAACAACCAAACTTTATTGTTCCCTCTAAACTTTGTTTTCATTTCATTCCACTCCATCTTATCTTCTTGTCTTTAAAGAGCCACCCTAGGTTCTAAACATTACTGTTTTTCTCAACATGACAGTTGAGATCTTATAGTTTATTGTTTAAAGGTCTTGATTTTGTCCATAATACTGAATTTAGTAGTTCTGGCTACATATAAGTCTATGAATCTTTCGGCTGTTTCTCATTGTTTTAGTGACAATGATAAAATCCAGTCTGTGTCACTGGTAACCGTGAAAGGCCAACAAGGTGAAACACATGAATGTATGGCATATAAAAAAGTAAGAGTTATTACTAATAAACGCTTAAGCATAATAGTTACATCACAGTTGCAGTTATTTAGTTATATGCGGGGAGGTAGAAAAGATCTTGAAAGAGATGAAAGGACAATCTATGTTCATAATATACTATATAAAAATATATTTTCAAAAAAGAAACACATCAAAATTCATAGTAAATAACTATAAAAAACTTGCTATGTAAATTACATCTTCATATCACCAAATCTTTATTATTATTGTTGTTGTTGTGTTGTTGCTGTTGTATATATATGTGTGTGTGCTGTGTGACTGTGTATGTGGGGTGTGTGTGAGCATGTGGGAGGTGTGACTATGTGACTGTGTGGGCATGAGCATAAAAGGATGCATGTGGACATCACAGAACTTTCAGAAGCCAGTTGTCTCTTTCCACCTTGAGTTCTAGGCACTGAACTCTGTTCTTAAGCACAGCAAGGACCTCAACCTGCTCAGCTACTACTCGTGATTCCACCAAACCTTAAGGCTTGTTGCAAGCAAGTATAATTCCCCCAGAATCTCTGCCAGAGCTTTTTACAACAGGAACCTGAACAACTTCTTAACAAATTAAACAACTGAATAGAAATTTAACTCTTTAAAGATGCCATTGCAAGAAAATAAAATTTCACTTTACATTTTCCTATGTTCCTGCATTCATTGACTGCCAATACATAAAAGTTATTTTAACTTATAAATTATATAGATTTCCACTTTAGATACTTTATTGGGAGATTTGAGATCAGGTCTAAGAACTGAAGGAAGAGTAAGGTAATTGAAGCACTGGAGAAACATTCAAAGGCAGAGTACTGGGACAGTATCCAAGGCCCTGGTTTTTGGATCCGAGGTATCTAAAGAAGAAAAACGTATTTGAAGGAAGAGAGTTGAAACCAGTAATGACTGTGGTGATCATGTACCAAGGCAGTGTCTTCTACCTGCGCTAACACACAGCTTCCTTTGACAACATAAAAAAAATGTTTGCTATTTCTAAAATCCCAATGTCAGCATGTTTCCAAAGCACTATACAGAATCTATATCCATCTTCATTACCAGAAGATGGATTTAATTTTGGGTTACAGTCAACTCTTTTCATCAAAGGTTAGTGAATTCAGTTATCAGTCAATTCAGGTAAAAATAAATTCTTAGCAAGGCTTTAATTCTATTAAAGTTAGCCTATGGAACCCGATATATATACAGCAGAGGAAAAAGGATGTTTCAGGTAGCAGCGACAGTTATTGACAATGGTTATAATCTCTCACACAGTAGTGACTATAAAGCAATATTCATTAGTGTTCACAGGCTTGATGGCTCAAATTTTTAAAAAGCCATTATAAAGCTGGAGGCTCCGATGGGGGAAGTAATTAGCTCTAATCAGCACTTCTAAAGTAGAAATGAAATGACATGGACTCCCAACCTATGGTATTCTGTGTTCCATGTAACAAGTTTGTTTCTGAATGAATTCTACTTTCATTTAAGGATCTCTGAATCTGATTGAACTAATGCTTTTAAATGAATTTTTAATAAACACTATCTTAGAACAAAGACTTTTTAAAAAAAAGTTTGGATTACATGTCATCTGTAAAGCCCAATGATTTGACTTACTCAAAAAACATGATAACCAATGCAGATTAATACAAGTCAGGCAGATTTATTTAAAATCCTTTGCAGTCTTTAATGTTGAAATGTAGCTTTCAAAAACAAAACAGACTTTAAACATGGAGCCTCTACTTCCTGCTTACATTAAGCCATGAATACATTTAAAAGGCAGCAGACATAGATTACTGCAATTGTGCTCCCACACTGCACTAGAAAAGGCTGGGGGACTGTATGAGTTACAGCTCAAGCCTGCATATAACTTTACAGAGATACTCTTGTGGTTTGTAAGTTCTATCCAGGATGAGAACCTTTTTAAAAAATCAATATGCTCCCTAATTGATCCACTACCAGTTTCATTCTGACAGTGAGGAGTAGAGTCAGAAATAGTATGTGGTTGATTTAATTCAGCACTTTACAACAGTGGGCTGTGATTCGCATGTGGTTAGAAAGAAATCTATGGAGACTTGGAGTTGGAGCTGGATTCTTCTAGAGGCTATATGACTTCTAAAGCAGCAAGCTTGACAGTTAATTGATAACTTGGAATTGCAGATGAGTTGTGAAGTTATGCCAGTTTCCCAGGAGTTAAAGAGAAAGGCCTTACACATTCCAGTTCCCATAATGGATCTGAATAAATACATTTGAAAAAATATTAGAACCAAGTCAATTAAGCCCCCCAAAATAATCTTTCAATTTATCAGATCCATGTTTTAAATGTCCTGATAGTGAATATTAAAACATAATAATTTTCTATACTATATGCTTCTGAAGCATACAAATATCAAAAATTACATAAATAACAGCCAAAAGTACTTAACAAGCAAAATAGAGTATTTTCATATAAAATATTTTAGCTCAAGATGAAACATCCTAAATTCCCTGTTTCACAGAAAACATACAATTTTATACTGTACATTGGTGATTACTGAAGGTCACACTGGTCCATTAAAGACAAGCTACCAAACAATGCTGAGGAAACATGATGAATATAAAGAGCAATTGTAGGTATTGTCGTCTGTCTCTTCTAGACATGAAGATTACTGTTTGCTCTGATAGTTAAATCTCTAAGGAAAAGGGCTATGACAACAGGGAAATACAAGGTCAGAGATGATGTACCCAATGCAAAGGCTCCAAAGGAGTCTAAACAAAAAGGGCAGTTGCATTACTATACAGCTTGACAAGCTCTTAAGTAGTTGTGCAGTTCTGAACGTAAATGATGATCACAAATACCCATTTTCAAAGGATCTAATCACTATAAAGGCTAACACCAATATGGCCCATATTTGTCGGGCTTCTCTCTAAGTTATTTACACCCAAGTAACTCTTAAGAGCAGGTGAATGCTGTCTCAGTTTCCAAGGCTACATAGCTGGCAAAACACACACACTTAGTCACTGCTGTAGCTGTACATGCAACCAAGGCCTGAGCCTTTCTAAACTACAGGGCTAGTAATCAGAGAAAAGGTTTATATCTAGAAGACATACTGCTGAACACTCTACTTACCCCAAAGCACCCTAGTAAGTTATCAGTTATTTGGGAATTAAATACAAGGCAATAGTAATATCTATTTCTCTATGGAAAAATAGGAAAGTAAAGTGAGTTATATAGCAAGAATATGCTGAACACCTACTAAGGGCCTAGTACTACTATCCTTGGTGGGTAATAAAAAAGAAGACAAATCATTCTAATTGTACAGTGGGACATCAGCAAGGTTACTTTCCAGTACCTTGTTGTATGCAAGAAGAAACAAGCAAAGGATAAGTTCACAGTGCAAATAATTACAGCCCAAATGGTAACTACTCTGAAGATTGAAGCTCGAGACTTAAGAAAGAGTCAACTTGTCAAAGTTTATATTGGCTTATTCACAGGGAAATTTTTCCACATAAACTCAACAAAATGTTTAAAATTTTACTTGAGAGGTTCACCGGTGAAGTGCTTGTCTAGCATGATGGAAATCCTGGGTTTAACTCCCACACCTAGAGAAGTTTGAAGGCAGAGAGGAAGGGAAGTAACCTGTAGGGGTTATGAAGAACATTCTACATTTATTTTGAGTGTGTGTTAATTTAAGATTTGAGCTAATGGTGGTTATTTTTCTAAATTCTCTGGCTTACCTCCTCCAACCAAGAGGACCAGATGAGATGTGCAAAAGCAATATTTAATTTTAATAACTTCTTTCTTTATATAAGGAGTCTAACCATGGTCTGGGCAAAGTGGTAAAAATAGACCTCCTTTTTTTCCTCACAGGCCTGTTAGATTTTTGCTATGAACCAGGGAAATCTTAACTTGTGCCAAAAATATTTGCCTCCTCATTGAGGACTCAAGCCAAAGACACCTACTTATCATCTATTTCTGTTGTCTTGAACACCCACCCAGCCCTTACCTCCTGGATCCAGAGAAACATAAACTCACGGATCAAATCTCTCTCATGGGAATCAACAAGGTACTTTTGTGCCCAAAGTTGAGTATAGAAATATAAGTGGCAAGAATTTCCAAATTTCTACAATTATTATCATTAATCTTTGGAGTAGACCTAACTCTGTGCACTTCTCATTTTCATCTAACAATCAAAATTTTAAACTTTGCATGAAAATCCAATTACCAACTCAAGATCTACAGATTGTAGTATCAGACTTGTAAAATTTAGTCAATCACTGTAAAATGTTTAAAGGGCTAACTCCTCTGAGACCTGGTCTCCACTTTTAGCAATGACACTAACTAATGTGAAGTAATTGCATTACAGTCCAGGATGTGTGTGAGGTAAGATGCCTTGACATTCATTCATGGCTCATTTATCACAAGTATCAGTAGTTAATTGTGACAGAAAAAGCAAAGATGTCTGAACTCACATCTAAGCACTCAGAGCATCTCTGTAGTTGAGTACTGATGGGTGTGATAGACAAGATCATTTTCTCAGATGAAGCTCTTGACCTCAGTGGAGACAGGCTATCAGCATGAATATCTGGGGCTTAGTAATGGAAGCCCTTTCTCCTGTACAGTATACAGTAGGGTCATTTCCCAAAAGTTTTCTGTACAAGAAAATTTTTAAAGAGCTCTTTTTGTTTTATTACACAGCTTTTCATGTTATTTATATTGTTTTTTTTCTGGTACTGAATAATAGTGTTAATGATAAAAGTTATCACTTATGTATGCTTAATCTGTGACAGTCTGGCATTGTTCCAAGCATACTCTACACATTAACTAATTTTAACTTTACTACAGTCACATGAAGAGAGATGCTGTCATGATTCTCCTTTTACTGAGAAAGATGCTGAGGTACAAAGAAACATGGAAACACAGGTGATCAGAATCTTACCTCAGAAAATGGTAAGCCCACACTGCCTCTCAACCACTCACTATTACATTCTGGAGCTACATAAAATGACTTAGAGACAAAAGAGAGCCTATTATAGGACAGACTCAAACTTCCATCGTAACTACAACTATTGGTAATTTGTCCCTGTTCATCCTTCCTGAATACCTATATCCTTCAAAGCTATTTAGAAACAGTTCTATAATAAAGTAAAAGATTAGATAAGGTGGTAAAAGATACTGTTTTGTTTTTTTTTTAACCAACTAACAATCTAAGCCACAGTGGAGAGGCTACCTTAAATGCCCTCCCTTGATAACAAGATTGATGATTGATTTATATGCCATCCTAGAGCCTTCATCCTGCAGCTGATGGAAGTAGAAGCAGATATCCACATCTAAACACTGAACTGAACTGGAATCCAGTTGCAGAGAGGGAAGAGAGATGAGAAAATGGTCAAGACAAGGCTGATGAAACTCATAGAAACAAGGGGGAGCTCATGGTCTCCAGACTGATAGCTGGGAAACCAGCATAGGACTGATCCAGACCCCATGAATGTGGATGCCAGTGAGGAGACCTCGGAAATCTATGGGGCCTCTTGTAGTAGATCAGTACTTATCCCTAGTATAGGAATGGACTTTGGGAGCCCACTTCACATATAGGGATACTCCCTCAGCCTAGACATACAGGGGAGGGCTAGGCCCTATCCCAAAGGACTTTAAAGATCCCCCATGGAAGGCCTCGCCCTCTCTGGGGAGCAGAAAGGGTATGGATGGGATAGGTAGGGTATTAGTGGAGGGTTGTGGAGGAGGGCAGGGAGAGGGAACTGGGATTGACAGGTAAATAATCTTGTTTCTAATTTTAAAAAAATGGAAAAAAGATACTGATTTTTATAACATAATCGAAGAACTTCCTTCACATTTCACATGCAGTTATGAGGCAACAAAACATATTTTGTGTTCATATATGTGCTTTTACCCCTACCAAATTGGTGGGGTAACTTTGGCAACAATGTCCTAAACACCAGGTTCTTGAACCAATACATACTGTTGAACCAATTACATTTGTATGTCAGTACATACAAACCAAAGCACGTGTGAAGAAAAGGTCATGGTGATCATATCATTTATGAATTTTAATGTTGCAATTGCATTCTATGAAACAATTATGGTTCATCAGGAACATTTTCTTTGAAAGCACTTAACAGTGGGCCATCCCATTCTAACTAGGAGAATTCCAGTACATGCTGATAGGGGATCTTTTTATAGATCCCAACACCACACACCATGGAATGGATTAACTGACCATAACCATAGTTATCACACTAGCTAGGTGTGCTGGTGTATGCCTTTAATCCCAGTACTGGGAGGCAGAGGCAGATAATCTCTGAGTCTGAGGCTAGCCTGATCTATAGAGTGAGTTCCAAGTCATCCAGGGTCACAGATAGAAATCTTGTCTCAAAAAAATCAAAAACAAAAATCAACAAGAAAGACAGATAGACAGACAGAGAGAATAGTTATCACTGTACACAGAATAGAACAGTGAATATAATGATACAACCACAAGGACCAGATGCTACATCCATTAATGCTATATTATCTCACCAAAGTCTAACAAATGAAGAAGAGAAAGAAGAAATGTTGGATTTTGAATAATATAATAACAGCAACAAAGACTTGAAGAAACAAATTTCGGGTTTCTTTTTTTACCCCTGATGGCCTAGAGAATGAGGAGAAAATCAAGTCATATAGAAACTGAGGAGGAAGGGGAGGGAGAGAGGGAGGGAAGGAGGAAAATGTAATGCACACAGAGACTGAATTCAGTCATTCAGTCTTTTGGGGGGCCATAAATTATACTTTATGAACATATGTTAAATGACATATATTAGAATATGAAGTAGTAAATGACAAATCATAAAATTTTTACACTTAAATTCATAAGTGAGATAAATTTTGGCTATTTAGAGAATGTGAATGTGGATATAGTCTTTAATGAATACAAGCCTTCAAAGAGAAAATGAACAAAAATGAAGATCAGTAGTAGAGATGTCTGAAGAGCTCTGCACATACAGTTAATACTGTATAACATTGTACTTGCCATGATGAAAATGGAATACTTTTTATTTTATAATTTACTGTTCATTTAAAAATAACCTAAATGAAGATATTTTGTGTCATCAAGAAAAACTTATTTTATATCAGTTTATGAAATATCTGATTCTAATGCAGAACGATAGTGTAAGAAAGCAATTAAGTAATGACTAAAGATCTCTTTTCCATGATTCTCAATGCACATTTAAAATTCTTTTTTATTAGAAAGAAAATTATTTTATATGTCAATCCCAGGTCCTTCTCCCTCCCCTGCCCCCACAACTAACGTCCTGGCAGTCATTCAGTCTTAATTCCTGTTTTAAACATTACTTAGTCCATAGCTCCCTGTTATTAACATTTAATTCAATTTTTATCTCCTTCAGACCCTGTATTTTGAAAAACTTTGCTATAATCACAACCAAAATCAAAGGATATTGTAAGCAGAACTTGTATGGATACCAATAAAGTGTTGCTTCTTGGAGGTTCTATAAGATTGAAAATTCTTTACACATTCCATTAGAGTTTACAAATTCAGGCACCATCCCCTCATACATCTCATCCCATTTACAATTACCTGTCAGACATATAGTCTAAAACAAGCTTCTGACCCTTTTGACAGATTCTTCTATGCAAACTGGGTGTGCTCTCAGCACCTACCAGAGAGTTATCACACCAAATATAAAAATAGTTGATAAACATGGCACCTGTCAAGTCTTCCACAAACAATAACTGCTGCTTGCGACCTGAGAGATTTCTTGAGGTCTCCAAGCTGATGACAAATAAAACCATCACACTGATATCATCTTTTTAAAAAAAATCCAAGCATGTTGCCAAACAAGTATTCAGATGAATATCCCTTTCTAATAATTTAGTATGAAACCAGTACTTCACCAAGTTAACACATTAACAACCGTCTAACACTGACACTCAGTTTTTACTCCATTTGCAGTTTCACTGTTTCTTCGTCATTTCAATAGGACAACATATGTAAAGTGTTACTTTACATCTCATTATAAGGCAGGCTCTGGACTATCTGAGTGACAGAAGGTCCCTCCATCAGAGCTGAAAACTTAGATGTTGATACTTACATAGTCTGCTTCCCAATTTACATACATTCTCGGTGGTTCTCAATCTTCCTAATGCTGAAACCCTTTAATACATTTCATGTTGGGGTGACCCCCAAACATAACATTGCTTTTGTTGCAACTTCATAACTGTCATTTTGCTACTGTTATGAATCATAATGTAAATATCTGCTATTTCTGATGGTCTTAGAGGTGTCATGACCCAGAGGGTTGAGAACCACTGCTCTACAGCCACAGTGACAGCTGCAGTAACAAAATGTATGTGCATTTCATTATTTCTTTTTCCTTGGAAATCTTTTTCTTTTAATTTAACCTTCAAAATGCCATTTCTGGGGAGACAAAAATTCAAAACTTAAATGAACGGGTACACCTAAAATCTTGAACATCTTCAAGCCTTCGGAATCTTAATTCCCATATTTCACTTGAGGGATGATCAACACTTAAAATTCTGCTACATTGGAAGTCATTCCAAGCACCTAAGATGAGTAACTTATCACTTAAATTTTACCATATGCACCAGAGAAGGGGGCCTGGATTGGGAATTGGAAGCCCTGGATCTGGATTGTGGTTATGGTCTGTAAGAACTCCTTTCTGAGATGCCAATCCTACCCACACTCCTGGATTTGGAAGGGACCCCTTGCAGCTCCCTTGCTGAAGTGAAGCCATGTTTCTGACAAATGAATGGTTAATCTTTATGCCAAAGAACTTCAACCAACCAGTCCCTAATGTGCAAGGCCCGACACCATATGGCACAAATGTTCTCAATGTCTATGAGGTACATTGTAATAAATATCTTTTCCTTAAAGACTGGGAGCTTATTTTTTCCTTCTTCAACTTGCAGTTGAAAAAAGAAAAAGACTTGAACATATGAGCTTTAGTGGGTCACTCTCAAACCTAAGCCTCCTAAGCTGTAGAATGGATTAAATTATCTTCATTTGGTTGCTCTGAAATTGCAGCAATGTGAGTATGTAAAAAAAAAAAATGTACCTGGGAATGATCAATTTTACAAGAAACTTTAGAGGAATAATTCTAATCATCCCTAATAACAGTCTGAATTCTCAGGCAAGGAAGTCACAGTCAGCAATCAAAGTTTTAGTTTTAACAGTCTTATCTGCCATGTTTATTTTGGGCATTTTGAGTTTTAGGACTGGATTATTTAAGTATAAGCTACAATAGAATACCTCAAAAGATTAAGAAATCATTTTATCCCACATACAAATGTAAAAAGATGTTAGATGACAATGGTGAATTTTAACTGACCCTTTTGGTTTTTTCAGACAGGATTTCACTTTGCAGAGAAGGCTGGCCTTCAACTGTTGATCTTTCTGTCTCCAAATTCCAAGTGCTCTGACCACAGGCTCCAGCCACCATGCCAGGCCACTGTTAGTTTTTCTTTGTTAGAATACACAGCTTTCCTTTGCAAGTGCACACCACTGAAGAGCACTGTTTTCTCTGAAATACCCAGTGTGCTTTAAGATCATTTCCAGGAGCTGCATGCATGCAATTCAATTCTGTCATGTTTGAGGAGGATGAACTGGTTCCAGAAATACCTTTCTGAGGCTCAAGATTTTTTATATACAGTCTCTTTTTTGCATGCCCTATGGAGAACAATGTTTATCCGGTACTTATTTAACTCTGTGAAAATGATATTTAATAACCACCCTCTCTATGCAGGTGGCATTTTCTTTACAGAAAAACATTCATTTTCTTTCAGAACAATATAAGGAAAACTAGAGATACATTCAAATAAAGCCAATATAAGCTAGTCTATGACTGTGCTTACAAATGCAATATAACAATGTTAACTGCTCAATAACCTATGAACCTTGTTTAATATGCAATCCTTCCCTCTTACTTTCTTTCCCTGACCTGTCTTGGCTCTTTATCTATTGCTGTAACAAAATATCTAAGCCTGGATACTTTATGTAACATTGGTCTTACAATCCTATCAGTTGAAAGGTGCAAATAGCATGGTACCAATACTATCCTGGAGAGTCTCCCTGGCTGGGTTGCAACACAGCAGAGAAGAGGAGGTGCCATCAGCCCCTTACGGCAGGGAACAGCATATAGGGTAGCACTGCTTTACAATACTCTACTCTCTAGAAAGCCTACCTATTCACAAGACCTGATCAGCATTAACCTATTTGCAAGGGTGGCACTTCCCTGATCTCATTACATCCCACCCCTAAAGCATTGCCAAACTGAGAACAAGCTACAAGACTAAACCTTTGTAGGGCAAACCATATCCAAGCCAGAGCACTAGTCCAAAAATTGCTTTTGCAGGAATTGTTTTCAATTTTAAATAATTCTCTTATATCATCTTTTTGTCAACTCAAATTTATAGACTTAAGGTCTGTTCCACAAAGACCATTGTTAATGAAACACCTTATCCTTGCAAATATCGTCATCTCTTTCCTGTGTGCCTGAAAATTGCCTGATGGAATAAAAAATGGCTGAAATGTCTCCCTCTGAATGGACGCCTAGCACAGCAACATCAGCAAATTGCAGTTTAATGACTAAAGTAGCAGTGTTTCCAGCCTGAGCTTGGTGTGATGTGGTCTCAGCTACGCAGGGGCTAATACATAAAAAGCACACACAGCCTTTCTTCTGTGTCACACTGTTACACTTTCCGTAACAGTGTAGTGTAGTGTCTTCACATTAAAATGCTTATATCATTAGAATTTATGTCTGGGAGTTGATTTAAGAAAACTTAACCAATACACTGTGGTCAATGGAAGGCACTGAGTACATAGGATTATTTTGGAGAAACTAAAAAGTCCCTGGACTCAGAGTCCAAATTTAAATTTATACTATGAAGACAAAATTTGAACAGTAAATAAATGTAATTACTACTTCTGTGAACATCCTTGAGAACTCTTCTTCCAAAGATAGAAGGCAGTTACATAACTTACTTGCCTATTTTAAACCAAAATAAAGTCACTAGCATTGGCATTGCTAAGGTATTGGAACTTCTAACTCAGAGACTAGCAAAATGGCCATTGGATCCCAGGTGGACTACCCACACTACTAGGTGCCTTGTAAACAGACATATTATGATTTGCCCATGCTAATAATATAGTAACATTGTGACTATTGATGTAATATCAATGGAAGAAAAGCATTGTCCATTTACAATGACAAGAGTGCACTTGGGTTTTTATCTAGTCAGATGCCTGCTTAAAAAGTCAAATTCCAGGTGTCCTTCAATGAAAATTAAACTGTCTTTGACTGAAGGGACAAGCAAAAGTTTGTTCCTTTGGTCAGTGGTGGCAGCTCCCAAAGGAGCTTGGCCACTAAGATAACAGCCAAACTTTACTCAATTTCAGGAAAAGAACATAAAACTTGTCTGTGGTCAGGGTTTTATTTCCAATGGTGAGACACAATTAGCCAAGAAAAGTCCATCCCATGGAAATTTCTATGGTGAAAAAGCTTTATTTCATCCTCTCCAATGTGTGGCCACCAGCCTTACTCAGCTAAGAGCTTTTCACATGGGTAGGGCCACTGAGGAACTAAAATACCAGGCTTAATTTTATCTCATTCAAATAGGCAAATATCCGGTAGCTACCTTGTTTATTGTAGATATCTTTGATCCCCATCCTAGGGTAAAGGATATGTCCACAAGAGACACAAACACAGGTCAGTAAGAAAATCATAAGAGATGAATTGGAATGAAGCCAAGATAGCTAGTTTATTTCCTCATCACCATCACCGTACATCAAACAAAGGTTTCACTGCTTCAGCCATTTTTATGAATGAGAAAAAAAAATAACTTATAACTATTACTATTACATATTGTAGGCAGGTGATATATTGGCCTAATGATTTTCAATAGTAAAGTAACATCTATAGGTATTCTTTTTATCATTTTTTATTTTAAAACAATCTTTTCTCATTTTACATATCAATCCCAGTTCCTCCTCCTTCCCCTCCTCCTGCTCCCCCTACCTTCCCACCACGCCACCCCACTATCCACTCCTCAGAGAGGGTAAGGCTTCCCATGGGGAGTCAAAGGTCAGCCACCTGAGTCAGAGGGAGCCTAGTGGAAATGACCATTCCAGTTCTGTGCCTTTGGTGGGCAGGATAGATAAGAACACCAGCTTGCCCTTTATAAAAGGTGCCTTTACCAGGTCTGGTCCTGCTAGAGTGAAACACATTCTGCTTGACTAATTTTAATACTTAGAATGTGTATATGCATTAAACCCATGAAAATTGGAAATAATTTTAAGCCCATAAAGTGGCTTAGCTGCCAAGGTATCTTCATGGGCTTTTTAATGGTAGATCTGAGAACTAATTAACTGCCTTATAATATTTAATAAGAGGCAATAATTCAAGAAAGGGAAGACTCTTATTACTATTAACATGAATGAATTTGTACTGGAGCTCAGAAACCTAGATGTAATTAGGAGGAGAGAATATATGTTGGAGTGTAATGAATAATTTTAAACACAACAGCACAGAGAACTATCATCTTAGTGTACAATTGGTTAGTTATCGATTAGATGAGGCTGGGAATCATGGCCGATATTTGTGAGCCCACCCTAGGAGGTAGAGGCAGATGGGCCACAAGTTCAAGGACAGCCTCAACAATATGGCAAACGATCCCAAAACAAAACTGGATAATGCTAAGGACCTAAGGTAGCTTTTGTTGAGGTAAGACCATGACCTGCTTTAACTCTTTATCATGTGGAACTCTGACCCTTCAGGGTGAGCCTTCTCCTGGGGTGCTACATTTTATGCTTTATGCTTCAACAGCCCAACAATTTATTCCTAAAAATAAATGATACCACCATATCAGCTTATCAAACTATACTGTAACAATGTGAGCAGATGGACATATTAAAACTGTATCACAGAGATATAATTGCTATCTGACATGTAATGTGTGGCCTGAGTTTATAGTAGTCATTAATAATGGAATGAAAGAACCTATGATAGCCTCAACCTACTACCCAGGGAAATCAGAAGTCCTTGGCAAACTACAGCAAAATAATTGTACACAGCTTGCCCATTTATTTTTTTACTCAATAAATTCTGACAATGGAGAAAGACACAAACATATCCATCTAGTTCCTGGCATGGTACACTTATAACATTCATGACTGCTACATTTGTAACAAAAGAGAAGTTATTCATTTCATGTCTGGGCTACTTAGTGTGTGAACTTTCAACTTGAATTTATGTTACAGCCATTTTCAATAATAAATTGGTAATCATATATAATTGTTTAAATACTGTATATTCACTGTCAGAAATGAAGAAATACTTCAAAGAAAGCAAAAATAAGTAAATAATAAATAAATAGCAAGTCTTGGTCCTTATGACCTTGAAACTTTTGAGTCTTAGGTAGGAAAAAAAATGGATTAAATATGGGAATGTCATAGGTCCCAAGACAGCACAGTTTTCAACAGAAGACTCAAGTCATGTAATGTAGAGGTTAGATTCATGCTAGTGCCTTGGGCAAATGCTCTAGTGTTGAGGACATTAAAACAAGAAAAACATATACTAAGAAAAACCATGCGTCATTTTAGACACTAATGAAAAATAAATCAGTATTTCTTCCTATTACAGTTTTCACCCTGCTATATATGTTTGTTCCAGTCTTGCTATGATTTTTGCTTCTTCTTTACATCTTTATGTGTCAGTTCTGAATAATAAACAAGACAGCAATACCAACTACAACCATGAGAGGTGCCATCTCCTATAAAGCTTACACCATAGAATAAGCACAACGCTGCATGATTTTTTTTTAATCTATTTTCTCAGTGCAGACAGGTACCATCCCCTTTACAAGCAATGAAAAACCAGGAATAAAGAGACAGAATAGCCTGTCCATGGTCATTCAGCTAGTCACCAGAAGAGCTGACAGACAATCCAATCAAAGTTAGCTTAAAGCTCTCAGCCACAGACAAGCTGCCCTTTGGGCAGAATGGAAGGGATGAGGGAAAGGGTGGATTGGGAATGTATCTCCTCCTGGCCTGAGCCGCCTTCTCCCTAATGCTAATGTCTCTGTCAGCAGCATTCCCTTCAACATCCTGGCAAAGCAGCCACCATCAGCAGCCAATACCACTATCACTTCCAGGGTGCTTGTCAACAACCAAAGCAACAAAATCTACAAGAAGCTGTGACCTTGTGTGAGACACGCAGGAGGCCGGGTTACACCAAGTGATATGACACCTGCTTTTCAAAACAAAGCCTTGCGGGCATGGCATTCTCCATCTGTTTTACAAAAATTAGACCAACAAAACAGAGAATAAGACATTGTGTGTGTGTGTGTGTGTGTGTGTGTGTGTGTGTGTGTGTGTGTGTGTGTGTGTGTGTAGTTTTGAGGTGATCAAACTTCCGTGAATACTAGGCAAATACCCTACCTCTGAACTATATCCTCAGCTTTTCTCCTCTTTCTATTTTGAAACAAGGTTACTAAATTGCTCAAACTGTCCTGCCTGGAGCTCACTGTATAACCTAGACAGGCTTTGAACTTGAGACATGGAAGCATCAGTTTAGGCTATCTGCTCAGATTACAGGCATATATCGCCACACTCATCCCAGACGATTTAAAACACCTAAGCTTTGAAGACATGTTCTTCCTAAAGTCATTTAAACAAGGTGTTAAACTTAGTACTTTGCACTTTATAAAATAAGCTGATGTGTTTGCACTGAAACCTAAAAGTATTAACTCTGAAGCTGGCTGCATGTGGTACGTTTCCTCCAGATGTTTGTCCAACACTAACACACACAAGGATTACATCATTCTGAGGATCCAAGTGGTCCTTGGGTTCCACCAATGCCCACAGTGCCCATCCATACCACTTGAGAACAGCGGCCACCATTGTTCATGCCATGATTCTACATTTCCTTTCCTTATTTTTTTTTAAATAAGGTTTCTCTGAGATACATCTCTGGCTCCACGTTTTAAATGTTCCAATCAGCTACCCAGACATAAATAAGTTGGTAGGGATTTTCTATGAAACAATTGCTATAACAATACCATTTAATAATTCCTGGATACCAATATCATAAACCATCAAGTTAAAGTGTTAATGTGCTGAACTTAGTGCTAAAAGTTTCTCCTTTAAAATGCACTAAAATAAAATGAAAATTTAACCAATACATGATAAGAAATTATTTCATTAGTCATACTTCATAAAGGGTAAATCTAAAATATACAAAAATTCCTCAATTTAAGAGTGGACAAACAGATATTTTACCAAGAAGTAGTAACCACAGAAATAAGTATGCAAAATCATAACTTATTGGAAAATTTAAATTAGATATCATATACCTACCATAATGGATAAAATAAAAAAAAAATTTCTGGTTTAAAAAAATTGTTTCAGACACTATCCTAGTTTGTTCCTCTGTTGAAATGATAAAACAATGACCAGAAGCAGAGAGTTTGTCTGGATTATAGATTACAGACCAGCACTGAGAAAAGCCAAGACAAAAAGCTGGAGGCAGGAACTGAAGCAAAGACAAGGCCATAGCAGAACAATGCTTAGCAGCCTGACCCTTGCATGCTCTGCTGATGCTTTTCTTACGCAACCTAGGCCGCCTGTCCAGGAGTGGCAGAATCCCCTGTGGGCTGGCCTTCCTACATCTAATTGCAATCAAAAAATGTCCCATAGACCAATCTAATAACAGCATTTTCTCAACCTATATTCCTAGACATCTCACCAGAATCACCATATCCAGAAAATGCCCTGCTCTAAATCCCTTTTTGCAAGCCTAATGGTTTTAATGTTTAATGGTTTAGCCTTCCTAGTTTCACTTTTTCAGATCATACATAATACTATCCATAGTACTTTTGCACACACCTTATGATTTTATATATCAAAGACAGAGAAAAAAAATATAGCAGTTCTTAGCAACCCATGGAGCCATGGGAGAACCACTCAGATAGGGTATGTGGCTACTGGTAAGATACTTAATTTCCACTTACCCTGAGAAACACAGTCTTTCCTAGAACCAGCCTCTCTCTCTCTCTCTCTCTCTCTCTCTCTCTCTCTCTCTCTCTCTCTCTCTCTCTCTCGCTCTCGCTCTCTCTCTCTCTCTCTCTCTCTCTCTCTGAGAAAAATTCCCAAGTCTGCTTCACAGCCCATCTTAAAATTCTTTTCTGCTTTGAAGCCAAAGATTTGGTTTGTCTCAATCCTTGAAGCATCCCATGAGTGTTTGAGTCTGCCAAGGGCAACAGTATGGAACTATGCCTCCACCCCAGCTGCTACCGAACAAAAGACTTCATGTCTTCTGCTTCTCTGCCTAAAAGTAAGCATGAAATATCTATAGACCACAAATTTATAAATACAGAAAGAACTGCCATAATTGCCTAGACTGAGGGTGTCTACAAAAACACTTAGAGATACTGGGAATGGATTGGAAATTCTAAAACTAAATTGTACCAGAGATTGGAACCAAACTCTGAATTTAATTTCAGGGTACTGTTTTCTGTGTGATTTACTGGTTTGCTTCCTGTGGATTGCTCAGCTACCTTTCCTATACAATCCAAGCCCACCTGCCCAGGGTAACACAATACACAGTGCTGAACCTTCAATTAGCAATCAAGAAATACCCCCACAGACATCTCTACAGGCCAATCTGATGGAGACAATTCTTTTACTGAAGTTCCCTCTTCCCAGATGTGTCTTTTGTGGTCATACTCATTTTCAAACTGGAAAAAAATATGTAAGACCAAAATGTGCAAATACTATCCAGAGAGCCACACAGAAATAAAAAAGTATTATTATGCTTTGCAAACTAGTTTGATTTCATTCATCCTCATCTACTTGAATTATGGCAAGAAAGTCAGCCTGTTATCCAAATATTTCATAAGAAGGACCATGCAGAAATTAATAGAAAGAACTAAATTCAAATGTAATTATAATCCAATTTACCACAATCAGAACACCATTTCGATAAAGTTTTAAATTGCTTTTGTTCCCAGCTCTTCAAGACTTACCACATTTAAAATTAACAAGTCAAATTGAATTTATTTTTTCCAAAAATTAACAGGTTAATTCCTAAAACATTAAAAGCTGTTGGAAAGATAATGTGTGTGTTGTCAGTCAGAACCTTAGAAATAGGATGTACCCATTTTGTTCCTGTTTCCTTGTCCGAAAGACAGAGAGAAATTTGTCTTTCCTTCATTGCAGGGTTATGACAAGTGTCATGGCCAAATTATACTCATTCTGTAACCCTGAAAACTAAGTTTAAAGTTGTAATTAATCTCACATACAACTACACTCAATACTGAAAAGCCCCTTAAGTGGATGAGAATGCTAGTGAGATTGAACTCCATAAGCCAAAAAGTGGGCTAGTCTCAGACAACAACATGTAAAACATTACTGTCAACAGTGATATTATTGTCTGGAAGGGAAAGTACAACATTCTCCATGAAATAAGCTCACCCCTCCCCACTCTCCTAGCTGTTTAATATATTTATAGGACACAGAAGAATTTAGAGTGGGAAAATTTCTACACAGTAAATTATTTTAGTCCTATTAAACAAGTCCTATGAAACCCATGTTACAATTGGGTGGATGTACATAGTTACTGTCCCATAACAATAATTTTGGTATACTTTAGGATATTTTGTAATCAGCAGAAGACAAGTCAAAGGGTCCCCCTAAACCATACTTTAATTGCTGGCCTAATGATGACTGCCTTGCATGAAAATGAACTACATCTATAAACTGAAGATCTGCAACTTCAAAAACATCATAGTTTATCTCCTACCTTCCTCCTCCTCCCACCACGCTCCCAAGTTGTTCAGTAGATCTTGTCCCTTTCCCCTTCGCTGGGGGACTGTGTATGTCTCTCTTACCATCCTCCTTGTTTCCTAGCTTCTCTGGAGGTGTGGATTGTAGGCTGGAAATCCTTTGCTCTATGTCTAATATCCATATATGAGTGAGTATATACCATGTTTGTCTTTCTGTGACTGGGTTACCTCACTTAGGATGGTTTCTTCTAGTTCCATCCATTTGCCTGCAAATTTCAATATTCCATTGGTTTTTTCCCACTGAGTAGTACTCTATTGTGTAAATGTACCACGTTTTCTCTATCCATTCTTCTGTTCAGGGGCATCTAGCTTGCTTTCAGGTTCTGGATATTACAAAAAATAAAACACTGCTATGAGCATAGCTGAACGGATGTCCTTGTTATATGAATGTGCCTCCTTTGGGTATATGCCTAAGAGTGGAATTGCTGGATCTTGAGGTACACTGATTCCCATTTTCCAGAGAACCACCATACTGATTTCCAAAGTGGCTGTACAAGTTGGCACTCCCACCAGTGATGGAGAAGCATTCCCCTTTTTCCACATCTTCTCCAGCATAAACTGTCGTTGGTGTTTTTTATTTTAGTCATTCTGATGGGTGTTAGATGGTATCTCAGAGTTGTTTTGAGTTGCATTTCCCTGATGGCTAAGGATGTTGAGTAATTTCTTAAATGTCTTTCATCCATCTTAGATTCCTCTGTTGAGAATTCTCTGTTTAGTTCTGCACCCCAATTTTAATTGAATTATTTAGTGTTTTGGTGACTAGCTTCTTGAGTTCTTTGTATATTTTGGAGATCAGCCCTCTGTCAGATGTGGGGTTGGTGAATATCTTTTCCCAGTCTGTGGGCTGCCATTTTGTCTTGCTGACTGTGTCCTTTGCCTTACAGAAGCTTCTCAGTTTCAGAAGGTCCCATTTATTAATTGTTAATCTCACTGTCTGTGCTACTGGTGTTATGTTCAGGAAGTGGTCTCCTGTGCCAATTTGCTCAAGGGTACCTCCTACTTTGTCTTCTAATAGGTTCAGTGTGGCTGGATTTATGTTGAGATCTTTGATACATTTGGACTTAAGTTTTGTGCATGGAGATAGATATGGATCTATCTGCAATCTTCTACATGTCAGCATCCAGTTATGCCAGCACCCTTTGTTGAAGATGCTTTCTTTTTTCCATTGTATAGTTTTAGCTTAATTGTCAAAAATCAGGTGTTCATAGGTATGTGCATTAATATCAGGGTCTTCAATTCCATTCCATTGGTCTACCTGTCTGTTTTGTGCCAATACCAAGCTGTTTTCATTACTATAGCTCTATAGTAGATCTTGAAGTCAGGGATGGTGATGACTCCAGAAGTTCCTTTATTGTACAAGGTTGTTTTAGCTATAATGTGTTTTTTGTTTTTTCTGTATGAAGTTGATTATTGTTCTTTCAGGGTCTGTGAAGAATTGTGCTGGGATTTTAATGGAGATTGCATTGAATCTGTAGATTGCTTTTGGTAAGATTGCCACTTTTACTATGTTGATCCTACCTATCCAAGAGCATGGGGGATCTTTCCATTTTCTGGTATCTTCTTTAATTTCTTTCTTTAATGATGAGGGGGGAGAATATGAGGAATCAGGAAGACTAAGTAAGGAGATAAATAGAGGAGAGTAAGAAATGAGACACATCAAAAGAGGGAGCCACTATAGGTTTAAAGAGAAATCTGACACCAGGGAACTATACAGAGATCCACAAGGATGACCCCCAACTAGGAATCTAATCAAGAGTGGAGAGGCTACCTTAAATGCCCTTCCCCTATAATAAGAATGATGACTACCTTAAATGCCATCCCAGAGCCTTCATCCAGTAGTAGATAGAAGAAGCAGAGATCCACAGCTAAGCACTGAGCCAAACTCCTGGAACCCAGTTTTAGAGAGGGAAGAAGGAAGAACAAGGGGGTCAAGACCACGCTGGGAAAACCCACAGAAACAGCTGACGTGAGCAAGTGGGAACTCATGGACCACTTGTTAGCTGAGGAACTAACTAACATAGGACCAAACCAGTCCCTCTAAACTTGGGTGTCAGCTAAGAGCACAGTCGATGGGGCCTCTGGCAGTGGAACCAGCATGTATTCCTAGTGCACAAACAGACTTCGGGAGCCCATTTCTCATGGAGGGATGCTCTCTTAGCCTAGATACACAGGGGAGGGCCTAGGCCCTGCCCCAAATGACTTGACAGATTTTTTTTTGATGATCCTTCATGGAAGGCTTCACCCTCCCTGGGGAGTGGATGGGGGATGGATGGGGGGGTTAATGTGGGGCATGGGAAGATGGGAGGAAGAGAGAACTGGGATTGATATTTAAAATAAGATTGTTTCTAATTTAAATAAAATTTGTAAAAAAAAAATCATAGTTTAATTGCATGTATTAAAATTGGAACCACTGGTTCCAGGCAAAGGCAGCCTAGGGAGGGAACCAAATGCATTTCACAATGGCTCCAATGAAAGGCAATTAACTCGTCATTTGCATCTGACCTCAGTGAAGACAAACATGTTTGTGGGCTCTTGCTTGAGGCTGAAACAAAGATACAGTCCTTCCTCCTAGAAACTGGGTGCACATTATGATACACTCCCAACCCTGCCTTCTTTTCTGCTTCCTATAATCTGTAAAAATGTTTGTTTAGACACAGCTCCTCAAACAATGGCCAACAATGTGAAATTTTAAAAGATGAGTTGCATCTCAGTTTATCAGCAAGATACTCAGAACATCTGTCAGTTGAGTTCAGCGGAGGAGACAGCTGTCTGGCCAGTGGAGAAGAAAGTTTACAGTGATGCCTCAGAGTGCCCTACTGCCCAGAACCCCAGTTATTCCTAATCAGCTTAAAGAAATACAAAGTTCTTGGCCTCTCTCTTTACAGGCAGTAGCCTGAAGACAATAAACATCAACAATACACTAGTGTGTTTCTGTTCTGCTTGTTAATCTGAAAGCAACTAAAACATCTTAGGCCTCCATGTCTAAAACTCCATCATTCCTGATGCAGAATTCAGAGATATCTCAGACCTCTATATTTATTATGGAAACAAAGAAACAAAAATACACACACACACACACACACACACACACACACACACACACACACACACACACACACGCTGGATGACCCCAAGGAAACCTTGTAAAGTTAAAGACCTTGGTCAAGTGCTGCATTTCCCAATGTCTGAAGAACACTGGAACTTTCTGCTGTCTCTGGTCTCCAGAGAGCCCCACTGTGGTCTGTATGGATCGAGGCATCAGGAACATTTTCACTCAATCATCTCTGTGCCAGGCACATAGAATGTGCTAGGCATTAGTGGAGGAAAGGCAAAACAAACGTCACCAAGGGTTCATTTGTGTTTAATAGTAACAATACTCACAAAACTCAAAACAGAAACATTTCGTGTGATTTTTTTTTTTTGAGTCTGGAACTTTGGGCAAGTATTACTGTCTGACTTCCAAATCAAAAACAATAGCAGTCCTGAACTGTTGTATCAACCATGGTTAGGAAATTCTTACCACCTCCTCTTTGGAGAAGCACAAAGGTGGTGGGTTCTTGCTTGAATTAGCAAACTGACCAGAAAACTGAGATTAAACAGTCACACAAAAAGCAGTATGTGATACTTGGAGGATTCGGTCTCAGAAAAGCTTTTGAAAATTCTGATGTCTATCCCCTTATTTTAGGACAGTCAGTATTCTTTTCCAGAGTCTCCACAATGCCTCATACTCACCATAACTCTGTAACTTCAAAAACTGTGGCAAATAATGATAATAAAGTTATTCCTTCTGAAGGTTCTAGAACCTTCTCAGGTCCACATCCCATCCCATTGAAACCAGGTTGGGTCAGGCTACACATTTGACTCCTTCCTTGTTTACATATGACTCCTTCCTTGTTTACCTATTGAGACCATCCTTCCTGAGAGAGGAGAGGAGATTTTGAGAAAGGGCAGGAAGGGTAATAGAACATGCCATATAAAAACAGAAAGAGGAATTCTGATGGTGGAAGCGCATGAGGAGGAGTAGGGGAGGGAAAGTGAGGATAAGAGCAATGAAGAGGAAGCTGAAAGATGTATGGAAATGCCAAAAGGAAACCTGCTACTTTGTACGCTCATTTAGAAATATGAAAGGAAAGGGAAAGACAACTATTCAATTGTCTGAACTTCATTTTTTTTCCCAGAATTTACACAGTGAAGATGGACTCGGGTAATTTTCCAGTCCTAAGCTGCTTGCTAGCAAGCACTTAATTCATTGTAGGTTTTTCCCTGGTATAATTCAGCACACAGCTTTTACTTCCTCAAGTTGATATATAATCATTAATGTGGTATTGTTCTAAAAACTACACAGGATGTGCATGCTCAAGACCCAGAATAACATCTCTTTATTGCACATTCTCACCATGGCAGGATGGGGTAAAAATGCCAAAGGGATCACAGGCAGAATGACTACTGTTGTCTTAAATATGGCAATAAATACTGTATTAGGGAGAGTGAAGCTAATATGCCACCTCACTTAGTTTCAAGAGAAAGTCACTTGCTTTTAACTAGATTTCAAAGTCACTAAGTCTACTGAACAAAGAATTGATTCCAATCAGTATGTTTTTACAACCATTATGAGAGAAAGTTGAGAAGGAGAGCAGTATCAATATGAGATGTTTGCAAACTTCCTAAAGGGCCATGAGTTATCACAACAACTAATGCTTTAATGCCCCTGTGCAGTGACATTTAAAATAAGACCATACAGTGCAACAAGTCCACAGGGTTTGCTAACAAATATAATTGATAATACACATACACACACACACACACACACACACACACACACACACACACACTACACATGTTCAAGTAGATTTAGGGAAAGCTACAGACCCTTGATGTATATTTTTTAATCCAAGAACATATTCAAAGCTTGCTGTGAAAAGCTCAGCTTAATTTACCTAGTCTAGCATGTTGAAGAGTGCATGCATGGTATATGCTTGATATGTGTGTGATGATATGTGTGTGGTGTGTGTTGCAGGGTATATGTTTATTAAGTTGTGGTGTTATGTTGGCATGTGTACAAGCGTGCATGCAAGTCCATGTGAATGTGTATAATGTGTGTATGCATGTGGTGTGTGTGTGTGTGTGTGTGTGTGTGTGTGTGTGTGGTGGTGGTGGTAGATGTTTATGGTTCATGTATGTAAATGCCCAGGTTCATAGGCAAGCAGAGGACAAAGAAAAACACCTACTATCTTTCGTGTTGCCTCCCAGTACCCTATCTCCTGAGGCAGAGTGTCTCATTAAATTGGAGGCTCCCTAGTTTGTCCAGGCTGGCTTTCCAGGAAGCTCTCTGGGAGCTCTCTCTCCCCAACTGCTTCCATTCCCCAAGGCTGGGATTACAGGAGGTCATGCCCAGCTTCTCATATCCATATCAAGAATTCAAACTCAGTTCTCAAGCTTGAACAGCCAACCACTTTTCCACTGAGCCAACTCCCCACCAGCTTGTTGAGTATTTACTAGTCACAGAAAACCTCCCATTTGATGTTTCCTCATTTGACCACAGCCTGTGACACTGGGGTGTCTGAAATATACTAATTTTGCTGTTGCTTCAGTCCATGACATTTCTACATTCTTTATACAACTGGAGAGATAATAACAACATATGCAGAAGTCTATTCATACCACTTAGGCACATTCCATGCCCGTAATTTATGGTTGAAGCACCTAAAAGATAGTTTTCTCACCATCTCAAGGTTGTATTATACAATAACCTAGATTCATGTACACTTTCCAAGAGATGAATGTTTTGATGTAGAGATTCAATATTATCTTCTGACATTTTTTATGCAAACAAATTTAAGTGTTTTAATATGTAAAGTACATTATCAAAACTTAATAACAAATTATCCTTGTGGAAAGTCTAGACTTTTTTCTTTTGGTGATAGTAAACATATGCGAGTGTGTGTGTGTGAGTGTGTGTGTAACCAGGCAAGGATACACAGAGATCTAAGGAATATTTCTTTTTCTCCATTTTTTATTTATATTACAAACAAGATTGTTTTACATGTCAATCCCAGTTCCCTCTCCCTCCCCTCCTCCCCTGCCCACCTCTAACATCCTACCTATCTTATACCAATTCTGCTCCCCAGAGAGAGTGAGGTCTTCCATGGGGGGCCCACAGAGTCTGTCATAGTCTTTGGGATAGGGCCTAGGCCCTCCACCGTGTTTCTAGGCTCAGGGAGTATCCCTCGGTTTCTAGGCTCAGGGAGTATCCCTCGATATGAAATGGGCTCCCAAAGTCTATTCTTATGCTAGGGATAGGTACTGGTCTACTACAAGAGGCCTCTCTTAGATTTCTGAGGCCTCCTCACTGACACCCACATTCATGGGGTCTGGATCAGTCCCATGCTGGTATCCCAGTGATCAGTCTGGGGGGGGGGGGCAAGAGCTCCCCCTTGTTCAGGTCAGGTGTTTCTGTGGGTTTCACCAGCCTGGTCTTGACCCCTTTGCTCATCACTCCTCCTTCTCTGCAACTGGATTCCAGTTCAGTTCAGTGTTTAGCTGTGGGTGTCTGCTTCTACTTCCATCAGCTGCTGGATGAAGGCTCTAGGATGGCATGTAAGTTTGTCATCATTCTCATTATCAGGGGAGGGCATTAAGGTAGCCTCTCCACTGTCGCTTAGATGGTTAGTTGGTGTCATCCTTGTAGATCTCTGGACATTTCCCTAGTGCCCGATTTCTCTTTAAACCTATACTGGCTCCCTCTCTGATGGTATCTCCTCTATTCAACCTTTCTACTCCCTCATGTCCTCCTCACTCCTCCTCTCCTTCTCATTCTCCTAGCCTAAGGAATATTTCTAACTATGATTTATTCTCACAAATCAAATACTTCTTAAAAAGAAAATAGCAGTAAAAATGTCTATTTAATAGTCTTAATATTTATAATTTTATTTATATTTTTTGTTAATATTCATAGTGAATGACCAAAAGTATTTTGGTTTGTTCCACAGAATCTGTGCTAAGAAGAACATGTATTTTAGGTTTCCTGTCTGGATTCCTGGTTTTCTTGGTCCACACAGGTTGTGTTCACGTGTGGTGTACCTGGACATTCCATTTATACTACTTCAAATACTGACTGTGTAAGGACTTCCTGTCTCCCAGGAATAAATCATGCTCAATTCCCATGGGTTTAAGTGCTCAACCCCATTTGTAAAGAAGGGGGTCCTTTGCTGCACAGGAATCAGGAAAACCAGGAATTGAGACAGGAAACCTCCTCCCTCTCTTCCTGTGCTGACCTCCCACCCTCTCCCTATGTACTGACCTCCCTCTCCTTCCATATTGCTTTCCCTCCTCCCCCTCCAGTTAGGGTTCCCTCTCTGTTTTTCCCATTTCCCCCTTCATAACCTCTGTATCCCACTCCTACAGCTCAGGGAACTCTGTGCAAAAGGGGGTAGAAAGATTCCAAGAGTCAAAAGACCAGGAAGTCAGCTGTGAGATTGTTTTTCCTAAAATAGACAGGGAAGCCATACTCATTATACCTCAACAATATGGCTGCCTAAACAAGACCGAAACAGTGACAATATCAATAGACATCCTAACACAAAGGATGGAAATCTCACCAGGTCCCACCTGAGACAAAACATAATGAGCAACTAATGGCTGCTGAGAGAGGGGGAGTTAGCCTCCCCAAGGATGAGACCCCTACCTAGTTACCCAACAGGAAGCCTTCAGCCCTGAAATCATATACACTCAAGCCACACTAAACAAACACATCAGGTTTTATTCATATATTTATGAATTTGTGTAATATATAGAGAGAAATAATTTTTCTTATATAGTTATATTTTACCTAAACTCTTTTAGTAGAAATTAAATTGAGTTTAAGAACAACAGAGGAAGACACTAATGCTGACCCTGACCCCCACATGTGTGTGCACACACACACACACACACACACACACACACACAGAGGCACTCAGCCATAAACCACACACACACATACACACTTCATTTTTTTTTTCAGTATTCTAGATACATCTCATTACTCATTAATAAGGATGCATATATTCAGTCTGGGTACCATAGTGAAAATACAGTAATGCTAATCAAACACTATAGCTTACCTACAACTGAGCCCTGGCCAGCTAACCAGCTAATTCACCAGCATTACAATGACCTTCTAATTCAGGCTTAAAACCTAGGACTTTTGTAATAATTTGCTTTGTTCAAAAGCCAGGAAATCCAAGTCTGCTTCTCTAATAGCACTACAATTGAAAATAACATGACCCACGCTGCCAACATCCTGTAAGTTTCACGCTGCTATTGGCTCTTCAGGATATTACCACTTCAGACAAAATGAGGACTGTCTGAGCATCGAGACATCTTCAGTCTTTGATGTACTGCACCAGACAGGGGAAGGATACAGACCGTCTCCCCTGCAAACCTCAAGCTGCAAGCCCTGGAACAGCGCCAAGGAGACATGGGCATTAACGAGTTATTTCCTATTGTTTCTCATTCTACGCCAGCGCCTTATAATTATGCAAACTACTAAAGGGACAGTTTAAAATCTAATCAGGATTAGGAAAAATCCTTACATTTTCTTGTTTGTTTTTTTTTTTAAAAAAACCACTTTTGTTTTGGAATCTACTTAACTAAGCCCATGTGGAACAAGCCCCACCCACCATAAATTAATTTGAGCCTACTTTGGCTTTCTTGTTCCCTTTACAAGATCCAAATAAAGTGAGTTAGAAATTGATCTCCCCCTAAAGATTAAGTCAGACCTTATTAGTTTATATGAAATTGATGAGGTGGCTAAATCAATGCTACTTTTTAAGACTGTAGTTTTCATATGCACTTTCTTCATGTGAATTGGTGAATGATGTTAAATTATGTTGTTAGAGAAATGCTTGTATCTAATGTAAAATACTGGATTCTTCAGCATGTAAGTGCCAGAAAAAAAAAAAAAAAACACTTCCAAGAACAATTTTATACACTGAATCAAATTCAACACAGTATACAGAGCTTTGAATTGATTTTATAGTATATAACTGGCAAAATTCCAAAACTATAGCACCATAATCTTTGAGGCCCATCTTCCAAATTGTTTCATCTATCCAAAACTTTTGAAAATTCAAAAGCAAGGCAATACATCCTCTAACATAAATATTGACACATATGCCTTGGGAAAGCAAGACTTGCTCATAATAAAAATTACAAATTGCATTGAGAAGAAAAAATTAGAAGTCCTTTACTCTTTAAGAACCCATTTCTATTTCCAGATAACTCACTACATATTTTTATGCATTTTACCAAGATGAGAAGCATTATGCATGTTTGTTTTCTACTTAATAAGTGTTGAGACATTTTCCCAATAGGTACTTTTGTCAATCTTTGTAATTTTAATACATTTCCCAGTATGGATAAGTCATCATTTCATCATTAGTACTAATTGATGAATGTTTCTGTTATCTGCTATTGTGGGATATTATTTAACTATGAAAAGACATGTTACATTTGTTTTATGCTACAGAATATTACTTTAACTGTGTCAAGTGGTGTTACTCTTGTTTTCTGCTGCATTTGTTTAATTATGAAAAGATGTGTGGCATTTGTTTCACCTTGCCTGCCTAAGGCTCTTGATTGGCCTAATAACAAGCAGATGGGCCAATAGCTAGGCAGACAAAGCATAGGCAGGCCTAACAGGTAGAGACAATAGACAGGAGGAGAAATCTAGGCTCAAAGCTAAAAAGGGAGAAAAGGAGGAGGAGAGGAGAGAACAAGGGACATGATCGGGGCTAAAAGCCAGGCATCATCAGTCAGCTAGACATGGAAACAGCCAGAAAATAAGAAAAGGTAAAAAGTCCAGAGGCAAAACATAGATGAAGAGAAATGGGTTAAGTTTTAAGAGCTAGCCAGAAAAGAGCAAAGCTAAGGCTGGGCTGAGCATTCAAAACTAATAATAAGGCCCTGTATCATGATTTGGGGTCTGGATAGTGGCTAGTCCACATGCTGCTTAGTGTACTGAGCACCTCATTCTTACACCCTAGGAGTTTAACCTTTGGCTGCTAAGGACATAAATGGCCTTACTGCTGACTTACAAGACTGTCCAAGTGTCATCTGCAAGGCTTGGGATTCCTGCTTCTAGTAATACCAGGTTGTGAAAACTGTAGTGTCCCCAAACTTTTATCATGAAGAGTTACTTATCTGTTGGTCCATACTTTATAGAAGCATTTTTAAACACACTGTTTCATTTACTACTCTTAACACAACCTAGAAACCCACCTCCGTTATTTTAAAAGATAAGGAATAGGTTTAGAAAAGTTGTACTAAGGCAAAAACAAGATCCAACTTTAGGGAATCTCATGCCTCCATTTCTACTGCTCCTAGTATAATATTACATGTGTCATCATATTCCGGGCTCTTAGCTGACCTTCAAAAACTTATGCTGCCAGCCATCTTAGGATGTTCCCCTGACAAAGTCAAAGAGGGCCAAGAAAGTCTCAGAATATCTGTTTGGCAGGTATCTAGAATGGGCACCCTATTTTCTTTATTATGTTAAGGGTCTGAAGAGATGGCCCAGCAATCAAGAGCACTGGTTGTCCTTCCAAAGAACCTGAGTTTGGTTCCCAGCACCTTTGTTAGCAGCTCACAACCAAAGTAACTCCAGCTCCAGAGAATCTAACACCCTGTTCTGACCTCCACAGGCACCTGCATGTAGTGTAATGAATCTCTTTGTAATGGTAAGAAAGTAGAAACCGATACATTAGGAGACACCAGAAAGAGAAACTCTCATTTCTGTCCACATTCTTAAAAAAGTTCTAACTACTAATCTTGGTGAAGAAGCTCCTAAGCACTTGGCCTTGACCCTCCCCTTCATTAGGAGGCCTTTCTTAGCCTCCACCCTCTGCAAGCTGTGACAATGGAACTCGTGATAACAACAGCCTTGGCTCATGACCCTGGGGCTAGCTCTGCTGTTCAAGCACAAGGTTCCAGATCTGGATGCCAGCAATCAACAGGAGTTAACGAAACATCTGCATCTGCTACGTTAATTTATTAAACACACGATTAAGCAAAACTTCTTCACTGCACAACTCATCGGGATCTCCAGGACGTTTGCATGTCCCAGATCCCCAAGACAAAGCAGTCTACATTTCCCCAGGTGTTTTAGGCATCAAAATCCTCTCTGCTACCCAACTGTGACTACATCTCAAGGAACAGTGTTTTGTGAGATTGGTTCCAGTGCATGGAATCACTCCCTAATGATTTGAGACACCTTGCTTTTTCAATCACATGAGAATCAAATTGATGATTAAGTACTAATTGAAATTAACCTGTCTTACATTCATTACCATGACCCTGAATGGGTCAGGAAATTATAATCTGTGAAAAGTTATTTATACCATCATTTCATACTTATCTATTAGCAACAGAATGATCCCTTTGGCATTTAAATATATCACCATGAAACATGATTTCAAAACAAACACAGTGATATGAAACCAGCAGTATTGTAGTGTCTTAGCACATTACTATTTACAGGTTTATTATGAGGCTAATTTGGAGTACAATTTATATAACATATTTGCAGTACTAAAATATGTCTTTCTCAAATGCAATCCAAGATTAAATATTACAGCCCTACTGAACACAGAGGTGCTAATTAGGCTGAGATCTCTTTTATTCTACAAAATTATTCTTCCATAATTTGTAAGAAATTAGACTTACATATAAGTTTCAATATGCCTGTCCAATTTCTTAAGCAAATCTACCTCCATGTGTGAAGGGATCTAATAACTAAACAGGATGAGGCAAGTATCTTGGATTAACCACTGACCACCCTGTTTCAATCACTGTTTCCAGCTGGAAAACTTCAAATGCAAGTGACTTCTCCAAAACCAACATCTTTAATCCACATTAAAATATTTAAGTAATTTTTGTACTTCAACAAAATTAATAATCTTTTGGTTTTTATCTGTTCATGAGGAAGTAATTAATTGCTACAAGTTCACTATTGTTACAATGTTTAAAAAAATGGTTAACATTTTATTTTATATCACTAGCATCTGGAACTATGCCTAGTACACAATAAACTTTTTTTTTTTTTACAAATTTACAGGTTTCTTATGGATAAAACAACATGGTATTAATAATTAGGATGGGGTTGTGATAGAAAGATCAGGAAGTATACAGAACCTAAACAAGATAAAAATACAAAGTTCCTGAACATGATCACACAGGCATTAATACCAACAATCAACAGATGGAACGACATGCAAGTGAAAGGCCTCTATATAGTGAAAAATGCCAACATCTAAGCAAAGAGGAAACATAGAGAATAGGAAAAAAATTATCAATTATATATCTGATGGAGGGTTAGTATCTATAATGAACAAGAAAGCTCACATAACTGAACAGCAAGAAAACAACCCAATTAAAAATGGGGTACAGAACTAAACAGCAATCTCTCAAAAGTCAAAACACAAATGAATGGGAAACACTTGAAAAAAATGTTCCATATCCCTTGCCATAAGGGAAATGCAAATTAACTACTTTGAAATTCCCTGTTATCCACAGATGCCCTCAAACACCACAAGTTATTGCCAATGCTATTGGTTATCTTCCACAACTTGACAGTAGGACCCTGTCACTGAAGATATACGCATGTCATCAAACATGGAGAGATCTGGCTGTTATTCCCTGGAAGCACCCTTCTGCTGGATACTGTTCAAGTGCTAGAAGATGCTATACACAGAACTGAAGTAGCAAAGTAATAATCATCAGTCTCACTCAACTGTGAACCCTGTAATCTACAATAGTGAATTCCCTGCAATTATATATCCACTGATGTAATAGGGGCATGAATCTTTGGTTGCTTATTTTTTGATTGGCCTTAAGGCCCACTCCATGAGAATGAAGTTAACACTCCGTATTGTTGATGATGCCAAGATTCTAAAACTATATAGATCGTGGGCCTAGGAAAAGTATTACTGTTATTCTGCTAAATGAACATAACAATAAAACAACTCCCAATGACATATTACTGTTCCCTGTTGTGAGATGTTTCTCACTATTTTGGCTTTTGGGCTCTTTTGCCTTTTTGAGGGGCCCACCACCCAGCTCCCAAATAAATCCCACACAAAGGCTTACTCTTAATTATGAGTGCCCAGCCTTAGCTTGGCTTGTTTCTAGCCAGTTTTTCATAACTTAAATCAACACACCTACCTTTTCCCTCTGGGCTTTTCTCCTCCATTCCTATAGTTCACCTTCCATCTTGTCGGGAAAGAAATATCCTTTGTGCTAAAACTTTGTTTATATCACTCTTTCTTTCGGTAACATAATTATAAGGAATACACATTTTGAAAGCCTTTATAGGTAGACACGATGGTGCAATCCTATAATCCCAGCACTAGGAAGGCTGAGGTAAAAGGGTCCCAAGTTCAAGGCCAGTCTATGCTACATACCAAGAGCCTGTCTCAAAACAATTATATAAAAAGTCTTGGTTAAGCATTCCCCAGCTACCATTCAGAACAGTAGAGCCTCCATATACCATACCCCAAGAGCCAAAGAATGATCTTCAGAGTTTTATCCAAAAGTCAGGGGTTGTGACTCAGACACTCTTTTCTCATGGCTTTCTACCTACACATCCACAAATGACACCGTTAAATAACAATGGGGCTATGAAAACCCCTATACTATATGGGGCTTTCAAAAGCTAACCATTCTCCCAGGAAACCAGCCTTGTAAAACTACTATAAAACAAAGACGTGTCTTTAAGCACACCAGAGGTGCAAAATCTCAGAGCTTCAAACAGAGGAAATAACAACAGTGTAAAACCCTCAGAGAAGAAAACCTGAGCTCTATTAGGTTTCAGTTGGAGGGCTTTACGTCTATGCCAATGAGAGCACTAAGCCTATAACTCATTTATCTTAGAGGACCAAAGATGGGAAGCTATGTTTTCCAAAGTAGATGGAGCCCAAGTGACCATATCTGGGTGATGTTCTCAGCAAAGATGACAGGATATTCTCAGTAAGACTCTATTAGAAAGTGGTGAATTGAAAACAATCACGACACACATTGACAGGCAACACAAATCCCAGCTCAAAAAACACAAAGATCATCCCAACACCTCTAAGTCATAAAGTGGAACCGAATCAGGTCGGCAGAAATGGCGGCTCCTTAGCATGCCACATGCCACAGACTTCCATCTATTCACAAGTCTTTGTTGCTCTGTAGCCTTCAGTGTATCTAGCCTAGTCATCCTCCAAGAAATTTACACTAGCTTCTTCCCCGAATCCTCGTCCAACTGTGTTATGCAGGCAGTTACACTGTGATTTATGTGATCTTTCTAAAAGTCCAAACGAGGCCACACTAGTTAGAAATACAGCCATGAGCTAATGAGGAAGCACCCCAGGTCTTCGAGGAATCTAAGAATGTGATGAACTTGGGAACTGGGATTCACCTGGAGGTTGACAGATTTAGCCTGTTTGAGCCCGGATGAAAGGAGAAAAAGGGACAGTTTTCACCTAGCTTGGCATTGTTTTTTAGGCTGAGTTATCTTGAGATACTTGCACCCTAGGAGCACATAAGAACACTATTCCCTGGACTCAGTCACTGAATACCTGTATACTGGAGAAGCCCTGTAGAATGACATCTGCAGGGAAGTAGGAGGGTTCCATCCTACAACACTGGGAGACACTATGGCCAAATAAGAAAGTAGAAAAACTCATGTGCTATATCCTTTACACAAGCATTACCACAGGTTGAAAAGCTGAATTTTCACTTACATGATGTAGAAAACATCCATGATGGCAGATTTATGAAGCACTTTTCAGAGTACATCACTGTTTCACTTTGTTTTGTTTTTCCTTTCACTAAATGAGGCTTTTATTAGAAAAAAAAATTGCATCCCTTCTCAGTCTTGATTAAAATCCTTGGCCATCTGGTTATAATCAAGAATCATATATCTAAATATGACCAAAATCAATGAGAACCCTGAACATTACAGGGTGGGGTGCACTTGATGCCCACACCCACCGTAACTCCTTTTCAGTATTCAAAGAATAAAACACAAATGATTCTAACACTCTTGTTCCTGTGGTTAGCGCTGTTGTCATGGCGGGTGGCCTCAATTCTACTGGTTGAGTTTTCCCTCAACATCTCACCTGCATCTTATCCCCAGTAGACTTAGAAAAAGAAAAACATCATTTTCTTTTGATCCCATGATGGGCTGTTCAGTTTGACCTAACAGTATGACAATTTCATAGAGCTCAAGACAACTATACAACTTTACAGTATCTTGTCTTGATTTTGTTTTCTTTTTTTGTTTTTTTCAAGACAGGGTTTCTCTATGTAGTTTTGGAGCCTATCCTGGCTCTCATTCTGGAGACCAGGCTGGCCTTGAACTCACAGAGATCCGCCTGCCTCTGCTTCCCGAGGGCTGGGATTAAAGGCGTGTGCCACCAACGCCCGGCTTGACTTTGTTTTCTAAAGTAATTTTTTTTAAAGAATGTTATCAAGACATATGCAGTGTTGGTATTAAGAGATAGACATCTTGATTTTATACATTTATGAAATTTTTACAATCTTAACAAAACATTGGGTGAAACAAGAGTTTACGACAAAAATGTAGGGTTCAACCCCACCCCTCAAAAATGCTGGCATCTGATTATAAAGTGAACTTTGAGTCTTCTGGCTGAGGGAAATTTCAAGGCCACTTTGTAGGTGGAGCTTCATACTAGATACATGCTTTCCTTTATTTTGTTGGATGACAAAAGCAGATTTTTCAGTTGGTTTTTCTAGAATACCCTTCTTTTGCCTTCTACTATACAACTATACAGCCCAGAAAGAAACTACATTGGAAAAATCTCCACAGTAAACACAGTCTGCTCTTCCATGTTATAATATGAATTAATTAGTAATTAATTCAGAAAGTAAACGCTCAGCACATCTGAACCAGGTCTGGAAAACAGAGGACCCATAGACAAAATCAGGCAAGTTATCTCTGGGACATACATGATTTTCATTCCCTGGACTACATGCTGACTGACAAGTCACATAGTTTCCATCTTGAACTAAACACCAAATACATGCCAAAAACTATACACTATAATCCCACCCTCAAAAAAAAAAAAAAAAAAAAAGCTATCATTAACACATTCTTTCCTGCCAACTTTATTGCTGTTTTGGCTTTATTCAAAGTGGAGTCCAGAAAGTTTCAGACTCCTGTTAGCCTAACCAACAAAGTATATCCAAATAGTAATCTGTGTACAGAATGTCAAGAACCTTCTACTCATTTTTTACAGTATTTCCATTTTGTAACAATAAGCAAAACTTCTCCGTGGGACCTGTGATAACACTGATAAACGTTGGGAGCTGACTCCGCTGGGAGCTAGGAAGTTCTGAGGGACTGCCTGAATCTTTCAACTCTATCGATACCTCCCCTCCTACTCTCCTTACCCCCACATCCCTGCACCTCATGTTCTGTCTACAGACTGAACCTTTGTTCACACTTTTGCATTCATGTTAAATGATACTTTTGAGTTGAACTGCTAAGGCTGAGTATATTTTCTTTGATTCCTACTTAGAAGGCACATTTAAAGATAAGCCTCAATAAGATTACTGATTTGAAGTAATTCAAACAAAGATTTCATTTAATTAGAGTTTTGGAGTTTTTTTTTAAAAAAAGGGGGGGGTATATTTAGCACAATCCAATGAAAAGTCTCTAAGAAAAGTTGCACACAATAATTTTTAGGAAGGGTTACCAGGTGGATCATAATTAAGTCATCTCTGCTTGTACTATCATGGAATTTGAACATGGAAGAAGAGATCATGCATACAAGACAAAATGAACAAAACAAGGATAAAACTGGATACATTATATAGGAAAAGAGTAAATCAGATTAAAGCACACTGGGATTAATTTACTATTATTTTAATGTTAATATCAAGTGTTTGAATATCTGAAATAGTAGAAAGACTGTTACACTCTTAAACAGCACATGAGAGACATTAATAATCTCTTATAGTAATACATTACCTTGTGATTGTGTAATAAATAATTAACTATGTAAGAAAACTATAAATGTACATATGAATATATTCCCTTAATCATAAACACATATCTTTGTATCATGAAACTGATAGAATCTGGGATGCTGGGTCTGAACACACATGCTCTCATGCACACATACACACAAAATCTGACTATAAAGAACTATCCTGGAAGCACAAACAATGTGCAATCAAGGCACAATGGTGTTAGTTTGCAGATGTGAACATGTCTTTATTACAAGGGTTATTCCTCAGGATGAGTGCAACAACACCAATTACTTTCTAGTCCTGATCCCTCAAGTACACAATGAGGGGATCAGGAATTGAAACAGTGCCATAGTATAAAAAAAGGAAATGGCAGAGAAGAAATGAGCTTTGGATTAATGAGCTGGCATATACACTATGGCCTTAATGGGTAGCGCTGACAGGGTTCAATTATAGCAGAGTGTGCAGCCTCATTACTGCCAGTGGCTGTCACTTAGGGCGCTGATGCAGAGGAGAATCCAATGTCTGCAGACAAAGGAGAGAAACATGAAAACAAGAGACATTTACAGAGCATCCTGAGGAGCAAAGACCCTAACACCCCTGAAATACACATGCACACGTAAATATACACACACAAACATCCAAACATCATACATATACAACACAATGCATATGTGTACACACATAAACACACACACACACACACACACACACACACACACACACACACACACACACACACACACAGTCTTTTTGTGTTTACACTAGAAGTTTCTTTCACCTGGCTTGCTAATTGATTATTACACCTAGGGCTTTTAGTCAGAAATATAATTGAATTAAGGACCAATGTCAAGGTAGCATTTTTAAAGGGGACTGTAATTACTAGTCTCCCCAAACTAAATAGATCCCCATTAACAGTGTTCCTTTTCTACTGAACAGTGTTGATCTTGTCATTTCACTTCTCTGCACCATCTTATGAGTAATTAGTACCCCTTACTACATAATTTCCATTACAAAGTTTGACAGAGTTTTAAAGTTAGTGTTTTAGTTCCACGAATAGGTACATGTAAATGTCTAGGCTTTTTAAATTATCTTCATGCTCTGATGTATAGGTGAAAGGGGAAATATACTAAGTGGAGATTTAGGAAGGCCTGACTATTAAAAGTTTCAACAATGTGGGATAAAGCCTTAGCACAGAAGACCCATTCCTAAAACACCTTCTGTGGATCACAGATGAAAGTCCAAAGCTGTCTCTTTCTCAGAAAGGAAGTCCTTCAATTTCGATTGGGACAAACACATGCTCACCAACTGATTCTAAAGCAATGAGTTCATACAAACAAAAATAATCAGTCACCAAGATGATATGTGCATTTAAACCATTTAGCTGTAAATATTTAATGCAACACAGTATTATTTGATAAGCAGTACAATGTCTCAGTAGTTACTTGAACAGCAAATTATAATGCTGACTTTTTTTTTCCCTCCTGGAAAACCATCTGTAGGTAACTCTAACGACCTATCTTTAAATAATAATTGGATTACTTTTCAATAATATATGAATGGCAGAAATAAAATCAATCTTAGTGGAGATAATTCAGGAAATGCTTTTGTGGTTTTTAAAAAGAAAAACAATAGAAAATTCAGATTACTCAGAAGAGTTTCCATCCCCACTTCCTGAAACCATAATAAAAGTGTATGACTGAGATGGCTGAGACTGATTTAAGCCAGGAGTTCAGTCCCCAAGAAAGAAGGAGACTGCTACATAAATGCACAGTACACAGATTGCTGGTTCAAGTGAAGTTAAAATATGAAGAAACATATAGAGAAGAAATGTCTCAAATGAACAGGCATTTTCCATACCAAGCAAACCATAAAAAAAGACAGCACACATTCACATTTTTAAAGGGGGGAGGGTTAAAAAGCCATTTTGTAGAAAGCCTCAGAGTTTTTCTACTAAAGACAGGTGACAGGAACTAGGCATAATGATGATTTCATTTTAGAAAGGGCACTGAAAACAACAAAAATAATAAGCATTTCCATTCATGTATATTTTAGATATATCCTCATTCTAACACTTATAGGTAATTCAAATGGAAACCAATTAACTTACTTCTGCAAAATCTCTTACAGCAGATGGTTATAGCGTGATGATTTATTTCCAACTTGAGATACCTACTTAGACCAGTGGTTTTCAACATTCATACTGCTGAGACCCTTTAAGACAGTTACTAATCTTGAGATGACCCCAAACCATAAAATTATTTCATTGGTACTTCATAAATGTAATTTTGCTACTATTATGAATTGTAATCAATATGAAGAATATCTGATAGATGACCCCTGTGCAGTCCTAATCCACAGGTTAAGAACCAGTAGAAAGTACTCTAGTCATCCTAGCATGCTGCTGGTTCAGGATCTTCAGGTGTCACATTCTATCCTTGCATCTCTAATCATCACCAGTAGCTACGTAATCATCAATTGCCTAATTACATTAACTACTTCGAATGCTAATCTTCCCGCTGGGTCTGGGTTGTCTTAACAATGTGTCCTGACTCCTTGCATTTACTTCCCAACCCATATTCATGTTCTCTCAATGGCCTTGGAGAGCACAGCTGTGCAGGGCATTCCAATTGGCACCCAGCAGCCCCATGAACATGAATGAAGAGAAGCCACTTTGGCCTGGAAGCTTATAGGTGGAAAACTTAATGCAATTTCAGTAGGCTAAAAATACACAAATAAAGCATATTTGATACACTGAAGTGCAAAGTCCTTAGCTATTGGAAAAGGTTGATTTCCCCACCACCCTTTACGGTAATGCATGACTTCATTATATCCTCAGACCCATGGTACTTTGTGGTTTATGTTCTTTCTCATATTTGCCAAGTTAAGCCACAGAGTGTAGCATGAAGACTGCCGCAGCTAAATGCTGTGCAACCACTAAAAATATATTTTGTATATACCTCTGATCTCACCGCCATAATTGGCAGGGACAAAAATACACTGTGACCCATCTCATCATTTCCTGCCTACAGTGTCAAAAAAACTTCAAAGAACATTATTTTTTTTATTTTGGTCCTTAGTAAAGTCTTAAAAGACCCTATATGCTTTTGTTCAGTATACTTATAACTAAAACATGTTTTCTTCTCTTCTGAAGGTATCAAATATCTTTTATTATTAAGATATGGAAAGCAGTATACAAAGCCATAGTATGGTTACCAGCTGGAAAGAAAAGGCAGCAAAAGTGGGAAGACAAGTGTGTGAAGAAATGGATTATTGCTAAACACTTCATACCAGAGTATAGCATGGTTTAGATATTTAGTGTACAGCCTTTTGATTTCTAATATAATAAGCTTATTTCTATTCAGCGATGGCAACTAACATTAAATTAAATTAAAATATTACTGACAGTAAAACTATTATATTTTAATTTAAGAAATAATTACTGGCATTTTTCCAAACATAAGATAGAGAATTCCAACAGAATGCATATGTCACTGTTCCTAAAATCTGTTTTTAATAAGGTTTCCATCTTCAGGTTTGAGAACATTCCCTGGCATCTGGCTAGAGCATTCATCCCTTCTGATCTCCTAGACCATGTCATCCCCACTTGTTATGCTTTATGTCTCATATGGACATTCTTTTTCTTGAGACAGGGATTCTCTGTGTAGCCCTGCCTTGCCTAGAACTCACAGAGGTCTGCCTGCTTCTGCCTCCAGATTTCTGGGATTAAAGGTATGTGCCACCATCACTCAGCTAGAATGGACATGATTATTTTAAGTGTCAAGTACCCTGGGCTATTCCCACAGGGTTAACAACACATCTCATTACAAACATAAGCCCATGATGACAAAATACCCTGACTGTAAGGAAAGTCACCTTAGTTATTTCCAGTCATAGCACCCATAAAACTATCTTCCCAATTATCATGGATGGATAGATGGATGGGTGCATAGATGATAGACAGATACATAGATAGATACATATATAGTTACATTGATACAGATAGATACATAGATCAGTACATACAAAGATAGAAAGGTAGATATATTGATTGATATATATGAAACTCCAAATCCATTTAAATTAAAATAGCATTCAACTTGTGTCCATCTCAGCTCCCACATTGACACTTTTGAAGTCCACAGGCATGCCCAAGGTTTGCTGTAATTTCTAAGCATTCAATACCTACATAGCACCTGATTTTTCTCCATCAGAATCAGATCTATATTACTTACCAATAGCTGTATCTTCCCCAACAAATGCACAGGTTAAATAATAAAATAATCCACATATGAGCAAACAGCTTTCCTCTTTCACCATTCTCTGAGGACTCTTTTACATGAAGAAGAAAAAAAAAAACAGCTCTTTTCAAAGGATTAAAGGGAAGAAGTGTCAAGCAATGTTTAACACCACAGTTAGAAACTCAGACTGCTCTGAGCCTCTGGGCACACATAAATAAAGCTAGATTTCATTACGGGCCTGACAGCATTATATAGTCCTAAATTTTTTTATTTTATTTCAACCCTAGACAAAAGCATAGAGAACAACAGACACTTCAAAGAATACACTGTAAAATATCATTGCAAAAAAAAAAAAAATAAACAGAGAGAAGGAACGTGATGAATCAAGAAATGCCTTCCATGTATTTCCAAACACTTTCTCAGAAATACAAAATTCCTCATGCTTTCTACACTTTAATTTAAGCCCTTAATTTGATCCATATTCTCAGTGCTAAAAGCATAATTATTTTTTAAGAAGTATCTTATCCAATAATGTCTCTGACATTGAGTTCTCTTTATGACTCTCCTACATCAAATTTAATTCCCTTTTCACAGTTTCCATGTCTCAGGACACCGGTGCCCCTTTCTAGTTAAAAGCATCTTATTGTACAGTAGTTTGCTAGAATACCTTCACACAGCCAGTAGACAGTGTCGCATAGCCTCCCTCCAACACATATTCTAAAACAATCAAATCAAGCCAGCAAGATGGCTCAGCAGGTAAAAACTCCTTCTGGCTGTCATGGAACTCGCTTTGTAGACCAGGCTGGCCTTGAACTCTCAGCAATCTGCCTGCCACTGCCTCCTGAGAGGTGCCTGCCACTGCCTCCTGAGAGGTGCCTGCCACTGCCTCCTAAGAGGTGCCTAAGAGGTGCCTGAGACCTGCTTGTCTGACTCAAAAGAAAGAGCAGGACACAAAAGAAACCATGCCTCAAGCTTCCCTCTTTCCTGCTTCCATCCGCCTGAAGCCACGCCCAAGAGGGTGTGGCCGCCGTGGCTTTAGGTGCACTCTTTCTCTTTGGTTAGCTGGTTGTGTTGGTGCAAGCTGGTAGGATTTGCTGAGGGAGGAGGCAGGAGGATCACAAGTTTGAGGCCAGCCTAGTCTACAGAGTGAGTTCCAGGACAGGCTCCAAAGCTACACAGAGAAACTCTGTCTTGATAACCCTCCTGGGTGGGAGTCGTGCTCCAGAGGTAAAAGGACTAGATGTATGTTCTGTGTCTGTAATGCCTGCCACCATGCCTAACGACCCAAAGTTCTACCCCTGGGACCCAGATAGTAGAGGGAGAATGAATTCTCTTTTGTCCTTTGACTTCTATATGCACATTTTGGTAAATACAGTTATAAATCCACCTAGACAGACACACATAAATAAAGCTAACGAGGAATAAGACAATCAAGTCTAGGCGCCTCAGATTTGCTTCTAATAAACTCTTACACTATACCTTTTCATAATAAGGAATACATGGATGCCATAATTAAAGCATGGACATATAGACCACTTTATTGACAAGTGAAAAACAGTGCATGGACACTAACTATGCTTTTGCTACTCACAGAATTTGAAATCTTTCTGGGACATCCCTTATGATTTTGTTTTCTATATTTTCAATACAAATTCATTGTTTAATACATGATATAAACATTAGCATTTAGAAAAATACATAGCACTTAGTATCCTTTTAACTGTTGCTTGGGAAGTTATAAACTCTATTTAAAGCCACCACTTACTCATCTTCATATAAAATAATTTTCGACTCCTGTTAACTTCAGCTCGTAGCTCATACTTCCCAAACCATTAGTCATGTTCCAGATGTTTCTAGTGAAGAACACTGAGGAAGATTGGCCATGCTACATGCCTCTTTAAGCATTCCTATTTCACTGTTTAATTCTAAATTTTTTTTTAAAATCCATACACTATATTCTGATCATGGTTTTTATAATCTTGTAGTTTGGGGAAGGTAGAAATTTCACTGGGGTTAATTTTTCTTGAGTAATATGAACTGGTTAGAAGCAAAACTAAATTCAACCAGAAGATAAAAGATGTGTTTCTCTGAAATGGTGCCAGTTTGATTGAGCCCCATGAATCTCTTCTTTTTATGCATTGAAGCATTTGGGATTCTGAATACAAATAATGAGAAGAAAATAAGAATCCAAATCTATGATGTATATACTTCTGTGAAGGAGGCTGAATATTGTGAATTATGTAATTGTGACTTCTTTAAGGCTGTTTAGCTCAAAAGGAAATTCCCACGTTTCTAATCCAGAATTTCAAACAATTTTAATCACCAATCTGGAAACACCAAACTTAATGTAAGTAGGATATTTATTACCTTTACCAAAATAAATTGACCTTTCCTTTCACATTGGCCATTTTTCTCTCTAAATCAGAGAAGGTGACAAACTCAGTTGAAAAAAAAAGTTATAAAATCAGATGTATCTTGGCAATGACAGCTTGGGTGGAGCAATGCTCATTATCTCTCCCTAAGTGTGTTATTGCTTTATAAATCAAGGCCATGAGTGCCAGCAGGCATATTCCACCTGGGATCTCACAACACTGCTGGGCTTTTCTTACCCTTAGCACTTCCATAATCATAGAATTTTACATCCCTGACAGACCCAAAGATAATGCAAAAGAAAAATTCCAACACATTCTTTAGATTTGAATTGCCTTGTTGATACTAGAAGCGATGCATGCATATCTTTTTTTTTCCTGTAAGGGACATGGATATGATTAAAGTACTGTGGTTGATGGCTAGTACAGTTAGATTGTGTCGTCGTTTACACACTCTTCCTTCTGGACTTAACCTAATCTTGCATTTTCTCCTGACAGACATCTCTCCTTTTTATCTTCATTCTATACAGAAATACTATCTGCTTGAAGTGTCCCACTGTATCTCTGACTTGGGACTGTATCTCTTCTCATGGTTGTATTTCCTTGAACATTCTGATGAGAATAAGAAGGTTGTAATAAATGGCAGTTAGGAATTAAGGCTCACACCTGTATCAGCTCAAGCAGTGATTGTACATAAATTCTCTTTTCCTACAATGCTATAGGTAAATTGGGGAATCTACCATGGTTTTGCAGTAGAGCAGTTGGAAAAACTATCTATTTCAATGTGAAAATAAATTCATTTTACAAGCAACAAAAACAATTCTAATTTCATAAAGAAACTAGAATAGCTGCAGACAGACATACAACTAAGGGTGCTATATGCTGCAATCCACTTGGAAACTTCAACTATGGGTACTTTTTATTTTTTATTTAAATTGGAAACAATCATATTTTACATATCAATCCCAGTTCCCTCTCTCTCCCACCCTCCCATGCCCTCCACCACCACCCCCATCCCATCCCCCATCCACTCCCCAGGGAGGCTGAGACCTTCCATGAGGGATCATCAGTCTGTCAAGTCATTTGGGGGAGGGCCTAGGCCCTCCCCTACGTGTCTAGGCTGAGAGAGTATCCCTCTATGTGGATTGGGCTCCCAAAGTCCATTCATATACTAGGGTTAAATACTGGTTCCACTGCCAGAGGCCCTATAGACTGCCCAGGCCTCCTAGCTGACACTCACTTTCAGGGGGCCTGGTTGCATCCTATGTTGGTTCTAACTATAGTTACTTCTTAAGTTAGAGATGTGAAAACAGAATCGGAGACAGGAAACACAAGTGCCCAAGGTCACAGAGATGCAAAACAAATCTCATTTCCATCTAAGCATTTTACTACTAGGATAAGACCTGAAGGCCCGGTGTGGTACTCAACAAAAGTCAAACAAAGTGTGTAGGTAGATTAGGTGCAGGCAGAAGGCCCCCCATTAAAATGGAAGCTACACAGACCCACAGAACTTCAATGTAGTCCTCCACAGAAGATAAAAGAACTGCAATACCTCCAGAGGAATTTTCTAGGCTTCTTAAATGCATCCTGAAACTAGAGCCAACCTTCTAGGAAAGCTTATATGGGCTACCATGTTCCACGAATCTGTTCATAGGAAGAGAAGATGAATTCATGGAGCCTCTGAGACGACCTTCCAAATGGGAAAGTTAAAGGATGCCTGCCTCTTCCAATCATCCACTCACAGTAGCCTCCTGGGTCTATAGTACTGTGTGCTGCCTTCATTCTAATCATCATGCTTTTTCAGACTGAGAGAGGCAAGCTATAATTTAGAAATGGCTACTGTTATGTTTGTTTGATTGTGTGTTCCCGTTTGGTTTTGTTTTAATGATGTGAGCACACTGCAAAATGCCTTGTGTATTATAGATAATTTATAAAGCACTCATTAAAAAAATAATTCAAATGTTACATTCTTTGTCTGATTAAAAGACTTTTTTATTGCATCCGCATTGTCTCTGTCAGTGTGATCCTAAAGATTATCCCAAACAAAACTTGGAAGCACTGAAAGCGAAAACTGAGCCCTTAAATTGTTAAGATAAGAAAACATCAGTATTTGGAATCTAATATAGGAATGGCAATGGGGGAAGTGACTCCCCTCCCTGGGGTTTATTACAGTGAAAATCACGAGAATAAAGAAACAGCGATAGATTATGAGAATCGCTGAAGACAAGGATTTGGCAGAGGTCTTCCTCTTGCCTCCATGCTTATGTATGGTCTGTGTCCACAGACTTATGACTTACAGCGGTTTCAGCTACACTCAAAAGTGAATTTGTCAAAAGTGAATTTTGAAAATATTTTCATATGATTAGTTGGAAGTTTTAGACTGTGAGGCTTTGGAATATCATAAAACAAGTATCGGAAGGATGTCTTAGAATATTGGACCTGGAAAAGGGCATGCAGGTGAACACACAATTATACATCACAAATTCTTTTTAGACCCGAGCTACAAATGTTCTCCTATGAGTTCACAACCATTCCCCGAATCATTTACTTAATAATGGCCAATACTTTGACACTTATTTTTCAACTATTTTATCTAACACAAAGTTACTTCGACCTTCAAAGTAAATCAACTGTTTGCCATTACCAGAACTACCCACCATCTACTATAAAGCCTGACATGTAATTTATACACACAGTTTTGAAACTGAATTTCCATTCCCTATCAGCCCACATCAATGTACTACTCTCTTTGTTCAACTTCTCTGTCAAGTAGCACATCGCTGATACTGAAAAAGAAAATCACATCAGTAACCAGTAACAAAATTTTGTATGATTAGAAGAGATTATTATATCCAACTGTGGAACTGCATGGATGGCAGGAACACAGATCAACCTCTATTTCAAAATTCTTGAAATGTATTTTGTTTGTCACTATATAAAGTGGTTGTCTGGGAGACATGACTTAAGATGTATAAGGAAGACTTGCATCTAAAACTCTCTCTCCCATCTGCTGAAAGATTCTTCGTTTTACTTCGGCACATTCCAAGAAATGTATTCCTTCAAGTTACAAAAATTTAACAAAATACAAATGCTAAAAGGAAAATATCAGCCAATCCTTTAAAGCATTTCAAGTTTCAAATACATTAAATTGATTGCATGAGCTGACTAAGAATTAGCTGAGATCTAATGCATATGGGACTCCTTAAGAAGTAAGGACTGGATGATGGGCACATGTTTTTGTTATAAAAAGTAAAGGAGGGATGATTTGGAAGCTTTGGAAAGGGAACATCCAGAGACATGAGGAATTAATGGAAAAAAAAGAGTAACCATAAAGACAAATGTCATTTGCCTCATAACTTTGACAAAATCTGATCCTTCCTTCACCATGGCCAAGAAGAGCAAAAGCAAATCTTTGACTTCCTGGAGATCGCCATGGTCCTTGATGCTTCTAAGTCACAGAGCACTTCAAAACCAGCTTTGAGGATAAACATTGACACAGACCTGGGGCGCTTTAGTAATTACTTCAACCTGAGAAAATGGAACTTTTCAGCACAAAAATTGAGCTGTGGGAATGAATGGCAGTGGAAAAGAAAGAAAGAAAAATTAGGAAGACGGTTAGTAGTTGAAGGCAGAGAAACAACACAGAAATCTCTACACCCATGGCTCTCAACTAGGATAATTTTGTGTGCCACAGAACATTTGGAAAATTGGCAGGTATCTTTGGTTATCCAAAGTGGGAAGGAGGATGAGTCTAACATCTAGAGAACAGGGCTAGTGATCTTACTTCACATTCTACAATGCACAGCCTCTCATAATAAAGAAAATCCCAGTGCCAGCAATTTTGAAGTTGAGACTAATCTTATACAAAAGGTAAAACATGATTGCAAGAGCAACCAAGAAATGATCTTGTTTTGATTTGCACAGCCTCGAAGCAGATGTATGTTTTACCAAAAATTTATTAAGATACACTTGTCAGGGGGAAGTCTAGGTGCTATTAAAAGCTTCAGCCCCAAAATGAACAAGGCCCACTGTACCCAAATATGCAAAGCTGAGTTCACAGTTGTAGAGACAGCTACATCCTGACTTAGAAAGCAGCAGCTCTTCTAAGGGTTTCAGAGTGTGACACCATCCTGTGAAGTGAGTCAAAGCATAAATGGATATGGAGGATGGTAGTGATGATGATGGAGATCAAGATGATGGTGATAGTAACCGAACGTTGCACTAGTTTCAAACATCCTCTACTTTAAAAAAAAAACAAACATGCTAAATACATAATGTGCCAAGTAGTATGTGGTCATTGCAAACTATGCATTTTTACATTAAAAAAAAAACAAAAGGGATAAAATAATCAGTCATCAAGAAAAGCCAAATTTAGAATCAAACCTAGGTGCACCTGGCTGAAAAGAATCTTGTTTTGAATATCATATCATGCAAGCATAATGATAGAAGATATTGATCTAAGAGAAATAAATAAAAAAATCACCAACATTCATCCACTTGTCATCCCTCAGGCATTTGAGTGCCTCCCATTAGCTCAGGACACTTTTATCTTAGAGAAGAAACCAATCAGTGAGACGGAGAATGTCCAGATGGGAATCTATTATCATACTCCAGTCAAACCCTGCAAAGACAAGTAAAAAATAGACATGTCCTCCTAGGCACAATACAGCTGCAGTTTAATCAGTTGTTGAATTCTTGCCTCTGTTAAATGCCAAAAGGTAGAGATTTCCTTTCCCATATCCCTCTCCCTCTCTTATCATCTCTCTCTCTCTCTCTCTCTCTCTCTCTCTCTCTCTCTCTCTCTCTCTCTCTCTCTCTCTCTCTCTCTCCTCCTTCTCCCTTCTCTGTCTCCCCATCCTATCTGAAAGCTGGATAAAACAGAGTGAGGGATTTATGGACAAGAATTTGAGGCCCTAGGAACCCAAACTTTAAGTTACCAAGAATCATGAAGGGAACTGAAATATCTCAAAATACTCAGCAGGCTGTGGAAGCAGTAGGCTAGCAAGTGAATTAACCCTCTCAGAATATCCATTTCCTCACCTACTGAATAAGAAGGAAAGTTTCCCCTGCCTACCTTACAGTACTGCAATAGATAACGCATTGAAAAGGCACAGTAATTTGTCAAGATTGGCCATTGTGCTTGGTATCCAATTTTATCCACCTGTACCTGTTAGAGGTCAACTATTATGTAAGAAACATGGGTATAAAGACACCATGCATGCCTTTTCCATGCCTGTCACCAAGTGCCACCTGCAAAACCTGAAGGCTATGATCTCTGGGGCTAGATTTTCCTTTTGTTCCATTTCCATATTTCTCATCTTATAAACACAGAACCAACAAGCTGATTTGCAGTCAGACCCTGTCATGTTTCATCTTAAGTACAATTCACTTAGGGATATCACACACATGTCCCCTACTCCCACCCCAGATGTATGTGGGTACTTCTTACTTTGTTATATTTAGGACTTCTGTCTGTAGCCTATAATCGGGAAGGGGTCACGCTGCCTTACCTATGATACCACTTAAATAGTGCAAAAGTGCTAGTGGAAAGTGTATCTGAAATCAATCCCTACTGTAAATATTAACCAGATAATATGATGAATTACACAATTATGTAGCTAAGTGCAAAGACTTGACTTTTTACATCTAACAGAAACTTTGCAAGTATCACTGCCTTCATACAGATAGATGGGTGGCCGATTCCCCCGTCCAGCTCAGTATAGCCATCATAATGTTAGAAGTTAACTATCTCAATTATGTAGTAGTGTTTCCAAGTGTGGGCTCTGAATCATACCGCCCATGTAAACTTGAACAAGGTATTTATGTGATCTCACACAAACCACTTTTTTTAAAAAAAAAAATTCTCTATGTTAAGATGAAGGCAATACCACTACTTAATCCTTAAGGCCAGTATAAGGATGAAATGGGATAACTCAAGTGTGTAACACTGTAACTGACATGGTATGTGTTTAGGTGTCCCTGGTACCTCTTTATTCTAACTGGATGGTCTAATTCTGCTCTGTTCACTTAATCCTAATTATAAAGCATACAGTGAAAGAGTAAACACTGAAGGATGCCCCAGAAGCATGGTAGCCACTAGAGAGAAGGCAAAGTCTGAGTGGCATTGTGCATGAAACTGAATTCTCAGTAGCCTCCAAGTTATTGCAGAAAAGAACACAGAAGGGATGATGGAAAGGCAGAGCCAAAGTCCAGGTCTCAGATAACAGAAGGGGCAGCTCTCAGGAGCAACAAAGGTCAGGACAGATATTAGGATCATGGCGAACATTTCCACTGGGGTGCAAAGGTTCAGAATGCAGATGCTATCAGAGCACCAAGTATAGCCAAATGGACTGGAGATGAGTTTAGAGAAATTGCAATGACCTTTTAAAACGACAAGGAATTTTTTCATCCTGGAGGTAGAAATAGAATTCTTCTCCCGGAGCCATTCCAACCCCACTCCTCCACCTTCCACATGACCTTCAAACAGTTCAATACATTGCCAATGCTGCTATAGCACATATATGTAGCATATGTGTTATGAAATAGTCCCATGTGATTCTTGCATTAGAAAACAACTTCAGCATTATCAAATATCCCACTTGTTTATATGCAAATTCATCTTTGAGAAACACCTAGGTGAACAAGGAAAAATGCACAAATGCACGCAGCTGGACCAAGCCACATCAGGTCCCCAAATATAAAGACACAAGCACCTAGTTCAGCATCCACCATCCTTATTGGCTTCCGAATTATGAGCCAGATCCATTAGCAATTACTGTTACAATCTTCACTCAATTTAGATCACCCCTAACCTCTTCACAATAATCCCTAAGCTAGACTCTGCTGGAAGTCAAGTCTCTCTTCAGATCTTCTGCAAGTCAATGATGGACATTCAACATCGCATAGGCACACTCCTTCATCTTTTAACATGTACCTATGTTGTCATGGTTATTAGGTTCCTACTCTTCCCCTCTCACCTTAGTCATCACTGGCAAACTTTACCTTTGAAATTCTCTTTCCCATGTATCATAGTTTTATGTTATTGTTGTGTCATTGCAATGCTGCAACTGTGATTTTTTTTTTTTTTTTTTTAGGAATGAAGCCAGAAGATTGAATATATCTTATACTGTTGCATGCATACCATTTAATTTTTGATTAATTTATTTTTATTAGCATACAACGCAATGAATTTCACTATGGTGTTTGCATACATACACACCATTACACTTTGTTTTTGTTCATCCATGCACCTTGTTACTCTCTCACACCCTCCTCCATCTAGGTGATCCCCCAGTCTATCAGGATAAGGATTCCACTGCTATCTCCATAGCTTGGCCTACATATGAGAAAAAAATAGTTACATTACGTTTCTCAGTCTGGCTTATTTTTCTTAACATAATGATCTCAAATTCTATCTATTTTCCTGAAAATGTATGGATCTCATTTTTCTTAAAACAAAATTCCACTGTGTTTATGTACCACATCTTCTTTACCCATTAGTTGATGGATGAACATCTACACTAGTTCCTTTTATTAAATATAATGAATAGTTTTGCAATAAATATGGGTGTGCTGATATCTCTTTGGCTTAGAGATCTTTTGACATATACCTAGGAAGTAGCACAGATGACAACCGGCAGTTTTATATAATCAAATAAAATTGTCCCTGTTAGCTAGAGTTATTCTTTGCCTGTTAAGCTTGTGTCCAGCCTCTTCCACAAGTTAAATCCTACTTTGCCTGACTTCTAGCTTATTTGGAACTACTCCTGAGTCCCCACAGTGCCACCCACATAGAACTTTCCTACTGCACTTAGCCCATTGCACAGAAATTATGCCTTAAGAATAAAGCTATCTCCACCTCAGAAGCAATAGCCCATTGTACATTTGAGGACACTTTCAGCATAGCACAACGCAGGTATCTAGTAAGTACTGAGAACAATGGAACAGGAAAAGGAATTCGTAACAGCCTATTTATAGCCTCACAATGCAGCAACATGGATGAAAGGATAAAAAAAATAAAGGAAGGGGAGATGGAGAGAAACCACCACAGAAAGCAAGCTGAGTGTGTTCAGATGAAGAAAATACATACAAAATTCAGGTCTTCGAGGTCCACAACAAAGAGGAGAATTATATTAACATTTAAGAGTAAAGTATCTGAAAATACATTTTTAATAACTGGATTTCATGTATAAAAACAAGACTTATTACACCAACAAAATAACCTACTGCCAACATTTTCAGAAGTACGTACTACAAAGTGCTTTCCTCTTGCTAAACATTTTCTTCTTAAGCAATATTTTCTACATCTGTTATAGTAAGGGTGGCATGTGGAAGGCTTATTGACATTTGACTTGTTCAAGCCAAACAAAAGGCTGATATTCAAGCACCCCTAAGTACAGAGCAAAATGAGACATAATGTAAAGTTCCTTTTTAGTTCAGACAACTTACATCATGAGTCAGACTGGCATTCAAAGTTTACCATACATTTAGAAACCACATATATCAGAACACTCAGAAAAGAATTTAGGTGAGACTTGAAAGAATTTTTATAGGGATGGAATTCACAGTAAAATATCACCAAAAAAGGGGAGGGGTAGCTTAATGTTCAAGTCATAGCCCAACATGCCCAAGACCCTGTGTTTAATCCCTAGTATTAAAATAATGTACAAAATAAAAGACTGTCTTTATTGTTGCTTTGACTGTTGCATACATGTGCAAGGCAATGATTATCCTTGAGGCTTAGATGTATTCAACTACTGGTGTGCCAACTCAAGGTGAAGACCAAATAGAAATTAAATTAAATCTACTAATTCTTTCATTTTACTGGTGAAAAGGTATCATCCTCCAATTGGTAACAAATGAAACAGGGAGAAATAAAAAGATGAAAACAAATCACAAAACAAATATATAAATAAAGGGAGAGCCTTTGTTCACAAAACTAAAGTAAGTGTGGGATAAGAGAAGAAGGACTCCTGGTAAGTAATATCAAGTAAACAAATGCATCCCATAAAGGAGAGTGAAAAGAAAACCAAAAAGAGTCTGCCAAACATTTTTATTTATAAAACATGGCTAAGAGTCAGAAGGGCTGCTACAGGCAACAGCTAGACTATAAAATAACAGGTGTGATTTTAATGAACTTGTATGATTATTAACAAGCAAGTGAAATGTTTCAGGAGGAGAAAATTCTCCCTAGGATATGAATTGGAAAAAACATAGGTTTTCTTTGATTTATATATACAGGACCCTTGGCCAACCACTCCTCGGTGGCTATGCAGACCCTAATCACATCTGTGTCTGTCATTCGCTTTGATGCCACATGACGAGGAATTGTACATGCTTTAATGATTTCTCTGATTTTTTGAGCATTTTCCTTTTCTTTTTTGACTTTGTGACCTCCCCCACAAAACAAAACAACATTTAAAAGCAAAACCAAAAACAAACAAAGTCTCATCATGGAAGCTGTAGTGTGGTTCAGTGAGTCAGTCAAGTTTACCCTTTAGTCCGTACATTTTTACTTGTAAGTGTTCTTTGCAATGAGTCATTGGTCTGGTTCAAGGCCTCTGGCTTCTCCCACACTATGAATACCAGGCCTCACTGGGACTCCTCTTGGATATCCTGTTATCCTGTGTCATAGAGATCCTTGATCTTTGGATCTGCTGGTCTGGCCCCTATACATACCTCAGCAGCTCGTAGATGAGGTGGATGTTGGGGTGGGCTAACTCATAGCCCTGGTTCTGAGCCTGGGTGGAATGGGTTGGTCAGCCCACCAGCTTTTCCTCATAGCCACCACCCAAGCAAGCTCTCCAGTACTGCCCTAGCTAGCTAGCTCACCCATGAGTCGGTTTTCCTGTTCTCACACTCTCAGATCCAGCTCACCTGCAGTCAGGGCCCTCTCTCCCAACAGCTGCAGTTGGTGTGGGGCAGGGCCAGTTCTTCCATTCTCATGGCCCTAAGGCCAGCTTTCTGCCTACTGTAGTTGGCAAGCGGAAGGGGGGGGGGGGCTCAGGCAGAGGAAGGCGTGTTTCCCTCATCTATGCCATCACATGGCATACAAGATAGGAGCCATGGGCTGCTCTCCTCTCACATTCACAGGACCAACTCTCCTGTGCAGAGGAGCAGTGGGTAGGGTCCATGCAGCTTAATATATACTGGGATATAAGCCTTTACGATAATGAGAAAGAAATATGCACTCAAAAGAAACCACACTCCAAATTTTGAATTTTGACCTTTCATGTGTTAGCAATATTTAGTAAGATGCTCCCATAGAATGCTGAGACACATAGGAAGGTCCCATCATCCCAGAGAACATGAGAGGAAACATCTGATTCCTCACAGACATGCCCTTTTGACATTATGGCACAACACTGTCATCTACAAGCTCACCCTTGAGAACAATGCAATTGAATTACAAAAAAAAAAAAAATGCAGAAACATGTCCCAGTGTTTTAAATAACTTCAAGCTTTTTCGTTGGGCCAAAGTCATAGCTGTTCCTAGACAATCTCTGTCAGGGTGATGCTGTGTCATTAAGTTATCACACTTGTTTCATTATGTATGATATGCATTTTCATCTCATTATATTTTCTACTTAAATTGAATTTATCAGCATATACCCCAGCATAAGCCAAGTAACATCTGTAAGCAGTTTAATTCTTAGAGCAAATAATTCTGCCCCTACCTGAAGTTGAAGAATTCACCAAGGTTACATAGAACCTGGATTGGAATATATATTCTGGGTCTCAAGAATCCCTATCTATCCCCAGAAATTTACAGATTATATTTATCTAAGTATATAAAAAAGCATATTTGAAAAATCTGTTTTGCAAGTGATATGCACGACCAAGATCCATGTTTTTGATGTGAGTCCTGTTGGGTGAATATGGTCCAAAGGAGAGTGTGCAGCCAAAATGACATTTGCAGTTAATCAGCAATAAGCAAGGGACTGCATCCAAGAGACTCACCCCAATTTGCTCAAGGGCTTAGAGAGTGCCATTCACCAGCTAGGAGAGAACAAAATGTACACAAGTACTAGGACCAGTTCCAAGAGGGGAAACAGCATGCCTTATCATTTCTCCAGAGACAACACTTTCCCCCTCTTTGGAAAACTGCTGACCAGTGTTCCCGTCTCTGCCCCTGAGTAATTTAAGTAACAACTTGTCAATAGCCAGAGTTAGCTGGACAGCATGCTACCTCACCTTAATAGCATGGATCCTAGAATAGTACTTGTAGCAATTGCTCTTGCCAAATACTGATGGCAATTCTACTCCTCTAATAGAGAGAAAGGGGGAAAGCTAGGCACCCAGTGGACTATGATCCCAAATACTAAGAATAGTTGGAGGTTCAGGGTGCTATAGATGCCCTCCCAGAATCAGAAAGGACAGATTTCATATACAGCAGTTAACAACTTGTTTGGAAACGCAGTGCTAAAGCTAAATATCCATATCATAAGCACAGAAGTCTTTTTTTTTTTTTTACCCCCACATATGTGCCTCAGTGTCATTAGCATCTGAAATTCCTATTGCTTCTAACAATGGTTCTCAACCTGTGGGTCACAGGAATCCCATGTCACATATCCTGCATATCAGATATCTACATTATGATTCATAACAGGAACAAAATGACAGTTATGAAGCAGCAATGAAATAATTTTATGGTCAGGGGTCACCACCACATGAGGAACTGTATGAAAGGGTCGCAGTATTAGGGAAGTTGAGAACCACTGCAGTCATTCCTGCTCAACCAGGGTTACTGTAGTCTCCCTTGAAATGCATTCCTGCCACCCTTGTCATGGCACAGCTCACTTCCAAGTGTGAATGCAATTCTCCACTTACTGCTCTCAGCATCACAGGGCTGTATAAAACCTTACAGTTTTTGTTTTTGTTTTTGTTTTACTTTTTTGCATTAAATAATATGGGCCAAAGTACCTAGCACATACAAAACACACAGCCACCATTTAGGGAATGAGGAAATGCCGGTGATTGTATCCAGAGCCTTCTATCTACTTGGTTTGCACCAGAGATGTGTACCAATCCATATAGTCACTTGAAGTTCAAAGATAACATGACCTAGATTAGAATCCAAATTTAAGGAACCTATAACATCTAAAATTAATCCCAAATCTCCACAACTATTTGTAGAAACAAGGAGAAAGGAGGTGTTCATCTTGGATTGTCACTCTAGAGTACTTAAGAGAGTTAAGATCAGAAAAGGGGGCAACTAGTAAAGAAAGACATTTGACTTATAACTTTCATGCCACATGAAAGGAAAAGACCCATTTAGAAATTTACAGTGGAACAACAGGTGACATTTAGCCTTGCTTTCTTCTTGCTTTATCTGTGTGTCTGCATTTTATTTCATAGTTTGTTTGCCTTAAACTGGATACTTTCTCAGAAATCACTAAAATACATATTTAACTGAATTTTGATGTACCATATTTCTCCCCAGTGTATTTGAGAGGGAAAAAAGCATAAGCAACATTTTTATAGCTCAACAATTTTATTGCCTCAATGTCCTTTCTCAAATAGCCACTTACATATTTTATACTTCTCAATCTGTTCCTTCTCTCTAAGAGCAAAGCCAAATGATTCTCAGATTTCTTGAGCTGACCAGTTACTATCTCTATTTTACATATTGAAGTTTTCAGACACAAAATATAGAACTTAATCAGAGAGCAAATAGAAAAGGGAAAGTAGTATAGAAAAGGAAGGGATAAGACCACACTGATGGCAAAGAATATAAGCTGACACAGAGTATGCAAAGAGTTATATTCAGTCATCAGATTCCAGGGGCAGAAATATTCTAGAGGGTATCCACATTTTGTCCATGTGAACTCTCTGGGTTCAAGGTACAGTTCATGATACAGCCATGCTCAAACAACTACTTATGCATCTCTGACCACCATCTCCAGTAACAGACACACTGCAGAACCATCATGGTGCAGTTCCCCTAAGGCATGGGAGCACTAGGAATTATGGAATCAAGGACACTTGAGAGGTATTCAATTAATCAAAACTTCTTAAATCCTTAGTATGTATCCGACACTGTACTGGGTCTTTGGGATATAAACTAAAATGATTATTACTTATGGATTTCAGACTCTATAAAAGATGAAACTCCATGAAAGCAGAACTTGTGAAGGCAGCTGAAACAAAGATATGCAGTACCTCAGTGAGTGGGCTGGTAGAGGAAAGGTGTGGCCAGAGTCCCAACAATCCAGAGGGAGATTGACACCGTGGGAATTACGAGTGCATGTGGGATTGTGTGGGATTGTGTGTCAGGGGTGGAGAGAGAAAAGAGAAGGGAAGGCATGATAAGAACGAAAATGTGAACGTAAGAAAAAGCATGCAAAGCAATTGCATGTGATGATGGCAGAAACTTTTGGGTCAAGAGACGTCAGAAAACCACAAAAGGATATATCTGGGAGTAAGATGCCTCTGTGACATGTTAGAAAACTTGACTCTTACAGCTGCAAAGGGCTGCAGCTTTTGTTCAAGGAATGGCCATCATTGTGCCTGTCAATTGACTGGTTCGTACTGTACAACTTCTGAATACGTCATTGCCACACCAGGTCAATAAGTAACTTGACTCCACACAAAAGTGAGAGGCAGCACAGATTTTATAAGGTACACAAAGCCCAAGTTCAGAACATGAGCATTTCACATAAAGAGCAGGATCTTGACTGAGTTCACAGGGTTCACCGGAGAAGACAGAACCCTGGGTCTGTAAAAGATGTATGGCAGTAATTAGGCCTTTTCCCCACTGCCAGTGGCATGGCGTGTTGGCAATTCAATGGTATTACACAATTTACAACTATGGAACAGATCCCTTAAAAAGCATTCATGTCTTGTGGCACAGTAACTCCACATCTATACAAACAGCCCCAAGAATAATCGAAAACTCATGAGCATGTTTACACACAAAGATCTTCATCTCTGCAATTCCAAAACAGCAATCTTTAAAAGAAATAGCCAACAATAGGGAAATAACTGAACAAACTGAGCTGGATTATCCACTCAATTTTATGCATTCATTATAAAGTCATTTTAAGGTCTCATGCTTTACCAACTGAGCTAGCAAGGCATATATGAGGATGAGCCTAGTGAGAACTCCTAGTAATGGAGGATACAGAGCCTCAACTGGCCATGTTCTATAACCAGGCTAGGCTCCTAGTGGTGGGACTGGGAAAACCACACAGCTACAAAATCTATGACCCACAATCTATCCTGCCTGCAAGATGTTCTGTGGCAATGGTAACTCAGAGCCTGTTGGAGTGGCCAACCAATGACTGGTCTAACCTGAGGCTCACCCCATGTGAGGCAGCCCATACCCAATACTGCCTAGATGGCCAGGATCCACCAGCTAGATGGCTCGGAGACCTTGGGTAAAACCAAACAAGACTGACAAAAAAAAAAAAGTCAGTAAAATGATTCCTGATTATTTTCCGCTATACTCTTAGGATCAGCGCCTACCACAGTCATTAACAGAGAGACTTCCTCCAGCAACTTATGGGAGCAGATGCACAGACCCACAGCCAGACATGAGGCAGAGCTCAGACAACCCCACAAAACAGGGAAAGGAAGGATCATAGGAGCCAGGAGTCAAAGACACCAGGAGAACAAGGCTCACAGAATCAACTAAGTGGGGCTCACAGAGACATAAGCAACAAACAGACCCCATATGAGTCTACAGCAGGCCCTCTGCATACATGCTGTGATTCTTTAGCTTGGGGATTCTGTATAACTACTAGCAATTCGAGTTGGGTGTCTCAGACTCTTTTGCCTGCTTTTGGGACTCTTTTCCTCCTGCAGGGTTGCCTTGTCCAGATTTGGTATGAGGGTTTATGCCTAATCTTACCACAAAATCCCCAAAGTAAAACTATCTGGAAACTTTGAAAAGTAAACAGGAGCATTTACATTTTAAATTCTTAAAAAATCACTTAGGACTAAAAACTAAAATGTACAACATATCTGATGATATAGATCACTTCTAGATTTAGGATTTTCTTCACTCCCGTATGTCCTCGTTTGACCCATCAGTGATCCCAAGTCCCAGAAGGACATATTGGGTGAAGACAGCAAAATGTTTCCTCTTCCTGTCTGGGCTATTTGGAAACTGAACTTCTATAGATGAAAGCTATGGAGGGACTCTCCTTTCCTCCTGAGCTCCCTCACCCTTTGTTCTCTGAGGCTTGCTCAGGGGTCTCTTTCCTTCACAAAGCTGTGCTACTGCTGTAGCTGTGACAGAGGCATTTAAAATCTAAGAAAAATCACATATCTGAATCAATGGAACCAGGAAAATGAATTCAAAAGGATGAGGAATGTGAGAGCCTCAGCTTTTCTCTCTGGCTTCAGTCTTGCCCACCACAGGGCCCCAAACCCCTGCATACTGGGTGTTTCAACTGCCTGAGCACTACCCAAGAGCAAGAGACTGAACTGAAGCCCTGCTCTTTTGCCTTAAACAAACCAGTTGGGCAGCACCCTGCAAGTCAGAATGTAAGGGGGAAGTCAGAGGGGGTGGAGCACAGAGGAAAAACTAGGAGGAAAACCTCCAATGCTGTATATGAAATAATCTAATTCCAGTGCTCACCAATTACACACTTTTCCATTTAACTTTCTAAGAAAGCAAAGGAACAAAATATATATGCTAGTGTGACTGGGCTAAAGCTGCCTTAACATAAAGCCCTCCTGCAAGCTGAGCCTGATTCTGTGAACAGTTCATTCTTGTTTACCCTCAGACAGAAAAGGCCAAGTTAAGAAAACATTTCAATAAAGGAGTGACTTTTCATCTAATGGAAATAAGAATTCCAACTCACTGCCTGAAGTTCTGAGTTCACTAGGGATCAGGAAGGGGCAGTCAAGGTCATCAGAAGTCTACCAAAGCATGCCTCACCATGGAAATCCTGCTGCAAGCATTACCTGAGGTAACAGGGCCTAGGGAACTTTATCTGCTTCCCGCATACATTCATAAGCCTTTGAAATAAAACATGTGCCTGTACACAGAGTACACAGGCAATCACGGCCAACTGACAGCATGAGATAAATATATTACAAAACAGAGGCCTGCAATACATCTTTAATTAATTTAACTTCTTCTTTGGCAATTTTATACACATATATGGTACATTCGGGTTCCTCTCACTCCCGTGCTCTTCCAATGCTCTCCTGTCTCTGTTTCTCTTCCCCATGAAGGTCTTTCTCACATTCCTGTTTGTTTTCTGTTATGACCCTCTGAGTTTAACCAGGGCATCTGTATAATGTGAGAACAGTGCAAATACCAAAATCTAGCACATGCTAGGCCACAAAACACGACCAAAGTCATCTGCAAAGAATATTTTCTGACTATGGCACAAGAAAACTAAAAACCAGTACCTGGTAATCTGTGGATTTATCCGAATTTAGGGGGTTATCCAATGGAGCCTGGCAGGCTTAGCTGTGGGTACACCTCTCAATGACTGCCCCTCTCCCAGAATCTATCATTAGCCAATTCAAAGATTAAATATATATCCATGCAATAACAGTTAATGAAAAATAAGAGGCCATGAATTTAAAAAAGAGTGGAGAGGAGTTATATAGGAGAATTTGAAGGGTTAGGGAGAAATGTAATTAAATTGTAATCTCAGTCTTTTTTTTTTCAAAATTAAACCTTTATTATAATGAAAGATCTTTCAGTTAATCAAATAATTGCACTCCCTTCAAAACAATGTTAACCACCCAGATAACATGAAGTTGTAACTGAGACACTTCAGTGCAGTGGCCCTTCATAGTACCTCCTCCCTCTCCCTATCTCAGGGAGTAGCTATTTCTTTATTCATGCTCTACCTGGTGTGTTGTCCTGGTGTGTGTTGCTGAGGGAGGGAGGGAGGCATAGAATCAGAAGGCTAGCCATTCAAAGGCCTAAATAAAAAAAATAAATTGTGAGGAAACACAATAACCCACCTTTGGGTAACAACGTCTACATGGTATGCTATGGGAGATGAAATGCAGAAACCCTGGAATGTCTCTAAAGAGACAAAAATCAAATTCAGGCAAGCCCACAGAACCAGCCAAGCAGGTGTGCACTGATTTCTGCAGAGTGGTGCAAACTAGCACAGTACATCCGCTTCCCTGATTCATCAACAGGTCTTTCTATGCATAGACTCAAGAGCTGAGAGAACAAATTGCAGGGCTTGGTTACAGATTCAGGAGGTTTCAGGAGGTGAGCTCTCATTTTCTCTTCCATGTTTGCCTTCACCGGTTCACTTTTCATAATGGCTCAGTTTCAAACTGAGTCCAAAAAAAAATTTAATCTCTACTAAGAAAGTTGAACTAAATGCAATACCATTCGTATGAATGTTGCACACACATTGAATGAATGTATGCAATGGTGTTGCATTAAAATGGCATGACCTAAATTTTTTTTCTGATTCAAATTCTTGTCAAGCAAAAGTGGAAATGAGCAGGTCCCTATTCCATTCATACCAGGTCCTTACCATCCACCAATTGGTCTCACTAGGACAGGATGCTGCAGCAGTTAAAAGGTCAAATCAGCAAAACTGAAGAATTAGTACAGTTTGGGGCATGCTGTCACCTTCCCAAAATGTATTTACTCCCTCTTTAGAGGTCAGGGAGCTTACAAATAGTAATACCAAGTGGAATTCAGAAGGCTTGCAAGACAGTTTTCTAATATCAGATACAGCTTCACACACACACACACACACACACACACACACACACACACACACACACACACACACAGCATAGAAAAAAATGTTTACTAAATTGAATGCCTTCCTAAAAAATAGCAAACTACAAAATTAAAAAAAAAAGACATCTAAGGACACCAATGCTGCAGAAAGTTAGGCCTTTGTGTTCATTTGTATGCACATATAAAAAAGATGTAAAGCTCATCGACACTGGCACTAAAGGACAGTTTATGCAAAACCCATTATCAGCTACCTTTGAAATGTTTTAGTCTTTCTTGGGCTCAGCCTCCTTAACAATGAAAGAAAATTTTAACTATTTTGCTAATTGCTCTTGGGATTATTACAAGAATATCTACAAACACCTACCTGAGTACACAGAGCACAGTAAAAGAACCAGAAGTATTAGTCCCTTCCTTCATGGTATACAGTGGAATTTAGATCAAATGATGTCAAAGAAGAATCTAATGGAATAAGGATAATGGGAACTACGGCAACACATAACTGTGCTTTAGAAGCACATGCATAGATGAAGCCTGAAAAGTGAGCCGACTGCCCTGTGCTTCTTCTCCCCTCCAGCCAGCTGCTTTATTCTAGCCCACACAAGGTGCCAAGCGGGTTCTTATCTGACATCTCCTCAGCATCCTGCATGAAACAGGTTTAGTTCATACTCCACAGTTCAGCCCCATTGCTGACAGCCCCCACATTGCTGCAGCAGGACCCTGCTGTAGCCTGTCACTCAAGTGAGAAAGAGGGCAACAAGCAGGCTAAAGCCTGCTAGGTATGCATTATTTCTCTCCCTATCCTAGTAACTGAATATGCCAATTCAAACCACCCATGGTATGCATGAAAATATTCAGGGCTCCCCCATCCTCCCTGCCATCCTTCATTTCTTCCTGTCTCCCCCATGTTTTCAGCATGGCTGAGAAGCCTGTACAATGGATTATTCCTACCGACACTCAGATATGATGTTTTAAGAATACAACCACGGAAGCATGTGCACACTAATTCAATGCTGGATCATTCTTACCAAAAGGGAGGGAGGGTAGAAATGAGTTCTCCCTTAAGATCTTAGTGATTTCTTATCTCTCTTACAAGAGGATTACCGTAGTTACTGTCATTACAGTTTAGCAGTGGCCTTCCTGGTAGCCAGAGGAAAGATGTTAAAATTCAGTAATAATGAAAATACTAACAGGTTTATTATAATAATGCATGTGGAGGTGTCCTCCATGCTAATTAGTTCTAAATAACACTCAAAGCAACTGTGTGTTAGAATTGGTTATGGAGCCACCTTCTACCATGAGGGTGTGTATTTGAAAATCCTGATGGCATTCATATAAAAGACATTCTGGAACATGAGTGTCACTCTCAGGTAATATGTGCTTTTATTCATCTATGGCTGTGATTACAATTCTGAGAATACACAATTCATTCTCAGAAAATTAGTGTTTTTAATAGTCCTGACTTTATATTCTAATTACTTCACAACAAATTCACTGACAATATTTTCCAAGATGCTGCTTAAATGTCTAAATTTAATGTCATGTGGAACCATCTCAAAACAGTTATAGGCATATAAATAATGTATCAGAAAACATGATCCTAAGGTCTCTTCTGTTTCTGTGAATTTTGTATAAATACATTGCACCAGATAGAAATGTTGCATGTTACAATAGCTTAAATATAACATGGGCTTTATCAATATGGGGATTAATTACATATGTCGACATACAGCTCAGCATGCAATGTTTCATGCCACAGTCTTCTAACACTAGACTCAGCTTTTAAAAGGCAAAGCTACATGCTGTTGCATTATTCCAGTGGACAAGTCCAAGGCTACAATCATGAAATGCCTCTTAAAAGGCAATATTGTTTTCTCCAAAAATTCAGTCTGATAACATTCCTCCCAATTCACAAAGACAATAATATGGCCATATCAAATCTCTAGTGTCAACAGGTCTATGGTCACAAACACTTGATGAGCTGAGCATTGTACCTACCCTTCAATAATGCCTGCAGTGTGACAGGGTCTGATGGTTACCATAGTGATCATGTGGCAGCTTCTGATTTATTACCCTGTTCCCCAGGACTGTGATGGCTTCCCAGCTATACCTCCATCAGCTATTTCGAATCTGAGAGATACACTGTGATAAATGTCCACTATCTGAAAGATATACTCAGCAAAACGTAACCTTGGAAAGCAGAGCTTCTGATGCAAATTTACAGCTTTGCCTTCCCCTCAGAATATAAAAGCGTGATTCCAAAGTCATGAAGAAGGGTGACCTCTGCCCTCTGACACAGGGATTTTTCTCCTTGGGGACTGTCATTTACAGAGACGCTACCCACTGAATATTTAAGCAGTCTGAAATAGAAAATGAGGTAATGAATTCTGCCGAGGCTAGCCCAGGCAGCACATTGATTGCAAAAGCAAGCATGCACCAAAGCAATTAGTAAGGCGTTCTGTTATGTGGCACCAAATGTTCAACACAGTCAGAAAGTTGTCACCATCAGTCAATAAATGATATCATTTCTGCTCAACTAATTGACATAGTGAATGCCTCCACACAGAAACCTAAAAAGAGCATTTTAGAGAATAAATTTCACAGCTGGTGTCCATTTGCCAAGCTTCCTAATAAAATGCCAAAGGAAGATGAGTGTGTGTTTTAAAAGAATAAAAAAAAAAAACCATACAATCCTGACCCAGTTTTTTCTGATGTTTGCTTCAGGAAATATACCATGCAGAGCATCAGGAATTTATAGCCAGTACAAAGATGTCAGCTGCCACCGCTACACACGCTATCATCCTAGAAGACGATGACTCTTATCATTTTACTCTGTTTCATTGTTTCTGATTATTCTTTCATTTGACTGCATGGCAATCAATGTCAAGAGAACACGGCCTTCCAAACTCATCAAGCTCATAAGCACCACACACTAATTTGTGTATTAGCCAGTCCCAAATGGCTTCCAAGTTATTGATTCTGCCATCTAATTCCCTAACTTTCACAGGAGGGATATTGCTTTTAGGATAAATAAAACTATCTCCACAATCATCTACATGCGGCTCTGGGAAGTGTGTTCGCTGAAACCTCTGCAAAGCAGGAAAGACAACATCATGTTTTTATCCCATTATAGGTCAGCACAAATGAAGACTCATTTTCTCTGTTTTGCTGGCCCAGCATTAGAGCATAACCACAACAAAGGAAGAAATGAGGTTTCTGATTTGTGGGTTCTTAAGATCTGTACAAATCCTGTCTACGAAGTGTGTTAATGGGCTCTCCATAAATCACTGCTGACTTAGCCAGAAAGGTGTATAATACCAAGTGTTATTGTGTTTTACTGGTAGATGGACCACAAGGGAAGACCAAATAACTCAAAAGATCTCTCATTATCAAACACCTGGGATGCAGACATGCATCTCTCATTATCAAACACCTGGGATGCAGACGTACACATCCAGCATAGTTTCAGCAACTTCCTTTATAAACCATATGTCCCAGTCAAGTATTTGAGGGGTGAAGAGAGCAGGGAAACAAGGCAGAAATTGATTGCTTTGAATTAGCAGTTTGATTCTGTACTGGTGGGGGGAAAACTTAATACAATACAATCAGGTCTCTCTACTACCACCACCACACACAATATGCCTCCTAAGCTCCTTATAACAAATGGCTACATATAGCAAGTACTGTAATCTATTTAATAGAATCTGATGTGTGTATTCCTACAATTTAGAATTCCCAGGTACTTCACAAGAGATCAGGATAGGATTAACACATGTTCTATTTTAAATCAACATATAATAAGGAGGATTAATGCCTTTAGATTAGATTTTAAAAACAATGTCATGTGTCTAGTATTAAGACATCACAAAGTTACAAAGGAATCTGTGTAAATTTCATAGCAGTCCTCATCTGTACAAACACAAATTAGGCAAATAGATGATTCGAAGAGCAGGCTGACCCTTAATTATACAAATAATGAGCAAGTATTCTCAGACAAGCTCACACTCACTACAATCCTTAAGGCTATCGCACCAGCCCCAACATTCTTAGCATCTGGCCTTTCAAAATCACTTCACATACATGGGTCCCGTCACTAATTCAACATCTCTATGACACTACATCTATGACTCAGCCAGAAGATTTTCTCTAAGGACAGTATGGTGGGAGGAGTTTTATAACATTTCTTTATCCTTTTTCTGTCCTCACTCCAACTAAACCATAAACTTAGTGAAGCAAGTGATCTAAACTAAAACAGCAGAAGTCTCAAATGTGGCTGGAGATACAGGTCAGTGGTAAGGTGGGCAAACACTAAGTTTGAGCCAAAGAACTACAAAAAAAAAGAAAAAAAAAACAGAACAGACAATACCATACTGGATAAGTAAGTCTGAACCAATCAAACACAAATTATGCAACATCGGGACATGATGGCATACTAAAACCCCAGGCTATGCAGAATGATAGATAGTTCAACACCAACCCAGGACACATAACAAGACCCTGCCTCAAAAACGGGGGGGGGGGAGGGAGGATGATGTAATACAGTAAAGCTGGAGTAATATAGAGAGAGTGGAGCTAGTGAAAGAATAGACACTGGAAGAAACCTCTGGAACAAGATAAACAGACCTACATAGAAACTACAGTGACTCAGGACACAAGCACAATCACAATACATTGAAGCATTCTCTCCAACAAATACTTAAAAACAACTAGACGTCTATAATTATTTAATCCTTCATAAAGATCTTATACTGCTCAAAGGCAGTATAAAGACCTTAGACTACACAAACTGAATCAGAGGCTCAGGGCAAAGGACAAAACTGTCAGAATACCAGAGGTAAGAACTAGAGGTCCTAGAGTTTGGCAATGACTTTACACACATCACTAAATGCATAAAGTAAGAATAGAAGAATCAAGAGCTAGACAGACGTCAATTCTTCACTCTCTACTTCATGAAAAGACACTACAATGGAAATATGGCATGGAGAACACACTTGCAAAGGATATACTTCACAGAGGATTGCCATCAAAAACGTAAAACAAATTCCTTAAAACTCCAGAGTAACAAACAACTCAATGAAGAAACAGACCAAGGACATGAGTGGATACTTCAGCAAATATAACAGACTGGAAATAAGCATGGGAATACAGATTCCACGTTATATTTTGACAAGAGAGTGCAACCTAAAGCATCAACTAGATGCCACAGCACACCTGATGACCAAACCCAAAACTACTGATAGCATTGAGCATTGGGTAGGAAGCAGATCAACACAAATTCTACCTCATCGTTGATGGGGATACAAAATGATGCAGCCACTTTGGAAGATGTCTTGGAAATTTTCACAAAAGTAAATACACTCTCATCATATGATGCAGTAATTATACCCTGGTATCCACAAAAACTGAAAACTTACATCTATAAAAAATGCTTGTGAACATTTACAACTATCAAAACCTGGAAGCAACTTAAATGCCTTTCAGTGGGTGAATAAATAAAATGTGGCACAACCAAACAATGGGCTACTATTTAGTACCAGGAAGAAATGAACTACCACACCATGAAAAGATATGTGAGAAATTGAAGCACCTATTTCCTCCCCAAAGAAGCCAATCCAAAGAATTACATGCTGTATAAGTCCCGTTGTATGGCCTTCAAATGGAGACAGTAAATGTATCAGTGGTTACCAGGGGATGCACAAGAGGGAAGGACAACTAAGGACGGTAGAGGATTTTGAAAGCAGTGAAAAGATTCTATGTTATACTACTATTGTGGATACAGTCTCCATTCACTCAAATTTATTGAATGCACACTACATTCTACCACTGATGGGAGCATTGGTAACAGGGGGGATGAAGCATGTGCCCAGACATGGGTGCATTAGGAATCTCTGTTCCTTGCACTCAGCCCATTAGCTTCAAATTACTAAATTTAAGAAAAGTATTTTAAAAGGCAAAGCAGACTATAAACCTCCCAGCTTTTTCCTGAGCTTTATTCTGAATCAGCTGAATTTCTCCCCACCAAGTCCCAGAGCTACAAATGGAAGAAAAAAAAATAACGTTGACTAAGAAGCTCCTCACCTTCAATACCTTCCCTTTCAGTGCCTCCTGCGAAGTCTCTCCCTTTTGCTTTTCTCACCTACACAGCCCACCAGGAGTTAACAACTCTCAGGCAGGCAAGAGGCACTGTGGCCCAGAGGTCAGCAATCTTATTAAATCCCTATGCTGCCAATGGGACTAAGTAATGCCCACATTGCTCAGTGCAAGGCGGGAGAAAATGATTGAAGAGAAAGAGTTAGGAAAGCCAGAGGGGAAATGAAAAAGAATAGAAGCTGAGCAAGAGCAAGTAGTAAAGAGGAAAACAAGCAATTCCACACAGACACAGCCCCTACTTCTTTCTAAGAATATACCAATCAAGAAAACATTTTCTGTAATTAAATAATCGTTGCAACTGGGAAACTCCTCTAAAACAGATCATGATCTTGCACTTTTGTAATAGATATCATTTTTTTTCTGTGAATACACTGCCCACACTCAGAAGTACTGGGATAGTCATCCTTTGGCATTTTGTAGACAAGTGCTAAAATTCTTCAAGTACGAAACATATTGACTTTTATTTTTATAATGGCAACGTTCCAAGAGAGAATGCACTCTGTCATTTTAATGAACGTGAATTTGGCTGGAACAAATACACATTATACAAGTTCCCATTTCTAATATCATTTATATATGTTAAATACAGGATTAAATACCAGCTCTGCCATTGGAAGTTTGTGTCCATACTGGTTGTAATTGTTTAACTATTGACCATTTTCAAACACTGTAAGTTGCAGAAAAGCTTAGGTCAAGAAAACCATTTGCTTCACAATGCATACAATATTGCTTATTTTCAGAAATTGCTTCTATGATTATAACTATGTATGGTCAGATTCTGTGTTCATATCATGTAATAAAGGAAATGATCAATCTAAAGATACCAAGCGGTAAGAATGTAGCATCTGAAAAGCAGTTCAAGATCTGTGGTCATCAAGCCTGGCGATCAGCTCATTCAATAAAGGAGAAGATAGATAGATAGATAGATAGATAGATAGATAGATAGATAGATAGATAGATAGATAATGATATAGAAATAGATATAGAGAAAGCATTGTTTTACTCTTTTGGCTTGTTGAGGGAGCATCACCCAGTTCCCAAATAAATCACACAAAGAGGCTTATTATTATTATTATTATTATTATTATTATTATTATTATTATTATTAATGCCTAGCCTTTAGTTGGCTTGTTTCTAGCCATCATTTCTTAACTTTAAATTATTGCAACTGCCCTTTTCCTTTGGACTTTTTCCTTTTCTTACTTCTGTATATCTTACTTTCACTCCATGGTTGGCTGGGTGGCTCTTCTTTTTGTTCAATCTTGTTCCTCCTTCTCCAGATTTCTCCTCCTATTTATCCTCTCCACCTTCCAGCCCTGCCTATCTTTCCTCCTGCCTTGCTATTGGCCGTTCAGCTCTTTATTAGACCATCAGGTGTTTTAGACACGCAAAGAATTACAGCTTCACAGAGTTAAACAAATGCAGCATAAACAAAAGCAACACATCTTTATATTATTAAACAAATGTTCCACAGCATAAACAAAAGTAACACACCTTAAAATAGTAATATATATATATATATATATATATATATATATATATATATGCCCTTGCTAAAAAAAAAAGATATTTAAGTGGCCATTCTCTAGGATTAATTAGCAGCCCAGTTTCTTGCTGCAATGCCAAAGCATCTACAACAAAACTTAAGTAACTAGCATTTATTTCCTTTCTTCCAAAAATATGGGTTTAATCAAACAGCTCAGTAAATGAACCAAGAAACTACTCTAGACCTTCAGTATGGCACCAAGTGCAGTTTAAATACTTCATTTCCCTTTCCTTCTCCTAATCTCAGTGTCATTTTTCCCTGCAGACAAGATGAAACAGAAACAGACTGAGTAAATACAATAGGAAAAAATTGGTTCTGATCTCTCAAATCAATGAGCCACTTTGTTGCCCCCTCAGCAAACATCACAGATCATTCTGATATATTTCCCAACTTTCCTTATAGGGATCTAAGCAACAGACTAAGAGGGAAGCACTTACGTATTACATCTTTTCTCTCAGTGTTACCATCATGTACTCCCTGTGACAGCATCTAAACCAATATTTTACTTATTCCCATGTACACAATACTTACACAGCCACTCTAAGTAGAAAAGCTGAACGAGATCACTTTAAATTCCCTTTCAATCTTGTAAGTTCATGCAACTTGGAGATTAAAGTACAAACTGCAAGCACCATACCAAATGCAAAGAATATTTTAAAAACTGACATTTTTCCTCCCTCTGGGAATGTAGAATGTATTCAAATTACTGATTTATTCAGAACTTAGTGAAGACCTACTGTGTGGTAGATATTGGTCTAGGTACTAGGCCTGCATCGATGAATTATACAAAGCTTGTATGTTCTTATGAGCATATCATCCAGTGGTATATGAAGCAGCTTTAAAATTATTAGACTATTTTAAAAAAAACTGAAATCATTAAAAATATCCATTTGGTGCTGAAGAGATAGCTCAGTGGTTTAGGTGATTGCTACACAAGCAAGAGGACTGAAATTCAGATCCCTAAACCCCACATAAATGTGGGGTAAGGATTTTGGCCTGGCTGTAATTTGCAGTGTCTTCTCCGATCACATTCTACCATATATTTTAAGGCAGGGTGTGTCACTTGAACCCAAACTTGGTGATTCAGCTACTCTACGAAGACAGCCTATTGTGGGAATCCCTTGTATCTGAGTCCTCAGCATTGGAATTACAGGTGGACATGTACAGGGGTGCTAAGGATCTAGACTCTCATCCTCTACTTGCTCAGTAAGCTCAGCCATCTCTCTTCACTTCTGGGTCTAATTCCCTGAAGGCTTTTCAGGTTATTCTGGGCCTTTTGTTATTCTGCAGGCACCAAACACCTCATTAGCATCGACTGGACCATTTGTTGTGTTTGTCCTTTGTATGTGCAAGGTCTGATGGGGAAAAATAGAGGCTAAAGTTCATGGTTCAAGTCATGTATTAGACAGTACACAAACACAGAAATCTGAGTAGAATTTTTAAATTATGGTAAGACAAATTTTCAATGTAATCAACTTTACTTTATCTCTTTGAATATCTAATACCAGTGATTGTAAAATAAATTATCACATTACAAGAAAGTAGGAAACAATGTTAAAGAAAAACAAAGCATTGGTCTAACATAATAGGGAGAGAAGAAAAGAAAACAGTGTCAAATAACCAAAAAGTATCAGAGATAACAAAATATATCCTGCAGTTAAGGCAGTGGTTCTCAACCTCCCTAATGCTTCAACTCTTTAATACAGTTCCTCATGTTGTGGTGACCCCCAAGCATAAAACTATTCATTGCTACTTCATACCTGGAATTTTGCTACTGTTATAAATCATAATGCAAATATCTGATAAACAATACCTGTGAAGGGGTCATTGACCTCCCCATATCAGGAGTCACCATCTACATGTTGAGAATCAGAGTTGGGAGTGGAGTCAAAGGTGAATATGATTGAAATATTATATTTGAGTGTATAAAGTTCTAAAAGAATTATAAAAATGCAGTCTTAAAATTAAATGCATCCTGATTACAAAGATTTTCTGGTATGGAACAGTTTGCTTACTGGGATCAAGGGGGGAAATGATACTCAAAAGTAGTTCAGCTAACACCGCCTTATAAATCCAAGTGCAAACATGGAGATGAATTATCCATGCTTGCCTTGAAGATGAACTCAGTCACAGGCTGAGATACCCTGTGATGCAGAGGCCATCAACAACCACGCTGACCTTGGGACGGCCCTTGCAGAGCAGAGCATCCTTCTTATCATCTTTGGCTTTACTGACCCCTAGAGACTATTACTCACAGGAAATCTGCACATGTGCTTCTCCTGCAGCTTCACAATCCAAATCCACAGCTGTTCTTTAAGAGTTTTTAAAGCCACAAACTATTGACTTTTACACTTTTGCTTCATTTTGAAATTTTCATACACGAGTGCTGCATTTACATCATTTGCAGCCCTGTGGTCTCCCCATTTAACCCCTTCCGTGCCCCCTCTCAAATCCATGACTTCTGTTAGCAATGTTAGTTTAACTAGGCAAAGAAGTGTTTATGCTAAAGAATATTACTTTAACTGTGTAAAGGTGTGTTACATTGATTTCTACTACAATTGTTTAATTATGGAAAGATGTGTTGCCTTTCACCTTGACTGCCTAAGGCACCTGATTGATTAAAGAGCTAAATGGCCTGTAGCTAGGCAGAGAAAATAAGTAGGAGGGGGAATCTAAGCTCCAGAGAAAAGAACAGTAAGAGAGCAGAGAACAAGGGCCAGAAGCCAGGCAGCTGCCAGATAGACAGACATTGAGGCAGCAAAAAAGTAAGATATACAGAAAAGAAAGGTTAAAAAGGCCCAAGGCAAAATGTAGATAAACAGAAACAGGTTAAGTTATAAGAGCTAGCAAGTAAGGAGAAAATAAAGCAGAGCATTCATAGCTAATATTATGTCTCCGTGTCATGATTTGAGAGCTGGTTGGTGGCCTAAAAGAAAAGGCCTCGTACATTCTTCTGTAATTATTATCATGATATATATAGAGAGAGTCCATTTAGAACTGACTTATGTGTTTAGGGCTGACCACATAGGACGGGATAACCTATCAAGAGAACTTGTCCATGGAGAAGACTGAATCTCCCTCTCTTAGCAGCTGAATCCTACCTCAGTGCTTGTTTGATGAATTGGTGAATGGCTCTTTGGTATACCTGAAACAACAAAGCCAGTCCAAGAAATCCATTGAGATTGGATTGCAGCATGTAAAGAAATGGCATAAAAGCACAAACATGTTCAGAGTTCTCAACCCATTGCCTACTAAATATATCCTATTAATAACCATTTGCTGATACTCTCTGAGAAATATATGAGTGGCATTGTTGCCTGACTTTCCAAATTAGCGTGGTGTAATGATATCTGAAACAGAGGCTAAGCAAAACTAATGATACATACAGGAAGGAAACCCTTGTTTCAAAAATAGCCTAGAAAAAAAAAATCAAATGTGAACTAGCAGTTGGGACTTTCCCCTTAACTTGCACATGGAGATGAACAGATCTGAATGAGATAGGAGTGCATTTAAAACAAGTATCAGATCAAGTCACTGGGTGAGTGTGGGTAACTAGAAAGTATTTCCAAATTACTGTTGCATTCCCATGTACAAAAGGTGGCCACAATGTCCCTAACAAGTTAGAATATATGTATATGAAAGTGCCAGGCCCAATGTACTTAGAAATGGGCCATATACAGATGGAGACATGCCCTCTTCTAACATATCTTCCACAAGGCTAAAGGCTTGATCTTGGTACAGTACAAAGCTTTTCCTTTCTCTCTAGTGTCATAGCTTCTAAAATCCAGAGCAGAATACACAGCCATAACATGATAGGTCCCGGTCTATCCTACCAGATTTAAAGACGGCCTTATCTAGCCACATACTTTATGTTTCTCATGGGTCCCCCCCCCCAACATATTCTATCACTCTATGTAGGGAAAACTGCTTCATTTCTTCATGCCTCCTGTGAACCCAGAATATGACCTTTATATACTTCAAAATTCCCCCAGCACCATAACAAAGGGTTCACCAGACAAGAAGTGCTAACACATATTACTAACCAAAGATCGAGCAATACCAAGAAAAAAACCTGGGTCAAGCATCTGGCAGAAAGACGAGGAAGTGTGTGCAACAACAATGCCAACACATCTTTCCTGTGTTTATTTTATCTGATCCTCATTAGATTCTGACCCATTTGTGCCACAGCATGTCTTATTTTTACAGCTCGATTGAAGCAACCCAAATGATTTGTCTGCCCTGCCTTGGGTGGTAATTTTCCAAAAGGCAAATTTTATATTTCCTTTACCTTTTTATTTTAATCACCATAAACACTTATTTTCACCACATCATGCAGGAAAAGCACAACAGTGCTAATGGCACCTACGAAAATGTGCAAACTGCTAACGGTTTTGAAGCAATGGAGGACTTACATTGCCTTCATGTGATTTCCCCCCTAAAAGCAATGGCTGAGTACTGTGTATCAGGAAATACATTTTCAGTGGATAAATATGTCTTATGTATATTCCACTCTCTCTAGCTCTTTTTAGTTTTTTCCTAGAAATTATGTACTCATATGAAACTAGCTATTATGTTTATTGAAAATAAACAAAGTCAGCACTTCGGCTGTCATATATATAAGTTGCTGTTTCTTTTCCCTGTATTGAGCATAATGCCCAAATATTTCAAAACATGTTATACCATTTTGGATTATTATCTGTTCATTACCACTAGGTCTAATTTTATGTGGGCAAGGAAGAAAATTACTTGAAATTTTTAAATTAAAGTTTATAATTGAGGGTTCCATTATCAAGTTACCCTAGCATACAATTCTTTTGGCAAACAATATAGAAGATATTGCTTAGATCCAAGTTCTTTATAATATATATATATATATATATATATATATATATATATATATATGTATATATATATATACATATAACCAAAATATGCATGCTAAAATTGTTTTTCAAAATGTCAGTCCATGTTATTGTACAGATATTAAAATAAAAAACGGGGAAAGACGAATAAATTTCTGGCAGGTGGGACATGCAAAAATGTTTATCAAATAAAGGTTAACAATCGTCTCTACATGATCCATGATCTAGTGACATCCTTATATAGATAATAGCTCTGAGTAGACAACACAGAATACAAACACTGTTCTGAGTTTAAAAAAATAAAACCACTGACTCAGCTAAATCACACACACACACACACACACACACACACACACACACACACACACACACACACACACACTGACCACTAGCACTCGTGGGATTGTGGTCAAACACAGCAAGCCAGCCCAGCCAGGAATGGATTTCAGAGTGTCTACAAAGTAAATAGTCCTGAAGGACATGGGTTCCCCCTACTCAGTTACTCAGACTTGCTGTCCCTCTACTTTTCTGAGTTGAAAAAATAAGAATATCAGATAATAGCTGGGATAAAGATGTATACAGAAAATCATCCTGGAAACTCTACTCCTTGGAAAGAGGGCTTTATCAAAGTAATAATAATAATAATATGTTATTATTATTATTATTATTATTATTATTATTATTATTAATGGAAATGCAATAGAGAGCCAACAAAATGAAGAACAATTTTTCCCTTCCTGCTAGTTAAGGAAAGGATACCATCAAACAGAATTTAATAAGCCTTGTCTAAAGAGTGTGCCTTTGATTTATTTATTAAAGGTTACCTATAGTGAGACAAACAACTACATTTTAGGGAATCAGGAAACCAGATTCTACAGTCAGGTTCTTTCCTTAGTCAATTTAACAGCTCACTTCTTGCTTTAGATGTAATTTTAGATTTTTAAGATGAGTAACCAGCTCATGTTATATGATCTCCCATATGTCCAAAGCACCTAGAGTCCCTTTATTATTACTGTAATGGTTTTGGTTTGGTTTGGTTTGGTTTGGTTTGTTAAGACAGGGTTTCTCTGTATTGCTTTGGAGCCTGTAGACCACTCACTCTGTAGACCATGTTGGCCTTGAACTCACAGAGATATGCCTGCCTCTTCCTCCTGAGTGCTGGAATTAAAGGTGTGCGCCACAAACACTCAGCTACTATAATGGTTTTAAATGAAGTAACTGTGATTTTAAAAATGACACCTTGCAGTATGTATATTCAATCTCTCCTGGATGTCTATACTCTAGACATCCCCTGAAGGCAGTGGTCAGTCCTCTCCTTCAAACCTCTCCAGAGAGCTCCAGGTCCACCTCAGCAAGACGCTCACAGACTTAGAGTAGAGGATGTTTACAGTGCCATGCAATCTGCTCAAAGCGATTCATATATGGAATCCTGGGCAACACATACAAGAAATGGCCTTTTTAACATGCAGTGAAGAAGGCGGCGCCAACACACAGCCCTCATGAAAGAACAAAGAACTGGATCACTAAAGGAAAAATCTGACATTGGTGTCATCTTTATGATTACTCATCTACAGCGTTGTTCTTCAAGCAATGGCCCATGAGACAGTCACAGATAATCACCAGGAATAAGGCACCCATGGCCCAAAACAGAGAGAGACAGTTCAAATGCTTTCTCCCATGAGAGACTCCAGAGCTTTGGAACACAGTGCTCTGTGCCTCAGCATGAAGAATAAATACTAGATCACCATCAGACTGTCTTAGTTTTACCCAACCCCCCAAAACCTCTACTAATCCTCCCGAAATAGAAGGAATACTAACCTGGCTACTAAAATATAAAGCAAAGTCTAAATCTAGGATTTTGTACAAATTTTCTCCAGGTCAGCTCTCTATGTCCCACACATAAATTTTCAATCCTACTAAAGATTATTTATCATCAAGGGATCATTGTGCCATTTCTGGCTACCATATAAAATGTTGAGTGAGAAGAATACCCACTTGCATGTGTCACTCCCATCTTTCCAAAGCATGTTATATGCACCACATAAATTAATGTTATCTAGAAGGTTTCTTTGTTTCTTGTTTGTTTGTTTTGTTTTGTTTTTCAAGACAAGGTTTCTCTGTAGCTTTGAAGCCTGCCATGGAACTCACTCTGTAGACCAGGCTAGCCTAGAACTCACAGAGATCTGCCTGCCTCTGCCTCCTGAGTGCTGGGATTAGAGGTGTGTACCACCACTGCCTGGCATTCAAAAGTTTCTTTTAAGGAGGGAGCAGATTAGTGATGTATATTAATATACTATGATACTGTCCTCCAAGGATATGGACTTAATCATCTACCTCCTGTACTCCTTGCCAATGTTCTAAACAGTCACACAATCTTGAGATGAAATACCTAGGAAGAGGAAAAACATCACAGTAGCAACTGTCTCTCTGGCGGCTTCTCTTTATGCCACCTCCAGCTGAAGGAAGGTTGGCAGCATTAAAAAAATGGGATAACTTTGAAATGTGTGTCCTGAAACATAGCTATTTATTGATATGCCGGCAAGCAGAAGGTGAGAACCCATTTCAACTAGGCAGAATGATGGCTCTACGTCACTCTCACTAGCAGTCAAGCAGACAGAACAAGTATTACCAAGTTGTTATGGTAACTAAATTATAGCTGGTTCCTCAAAGCAGGAGCTTTGCATCCCAGGGACCATGTTTAAAATGCAGTGCAACTCAGTCTCTCTCATCCCAATCAGGAAGGTAGCAGTCATACCCAGATACAATAGGCAACACCAAGAATAAACTCCACTTGAGTGGGCACAGCAGCTCCTAGCAAACAGAGCAGAGAGGCTACTGCCAAAGGCCTTCACCTATTAAGCCCCAGGGCTGTGACATCATCACCAAAGATTCATCCTTCTCCTGCCCACTTCACCAACAATAAGCACAACCTGCTACTGGAAACTAAACAAAGATCACTGTAAACAGTCCTCAAAGGCAAAACCTTTGGGGAGAGCTGCATGGACCATGAGCACAGAGAGAACAGCATTGAGGGCTGGGAGCCTGGAGTATAAAGCATCCCAGTGGAACACAGGTCCTTCTATGATGCTGCTTGACACTGGTAGTAATGACTATCTGGGTAGACAAAATGATTGGACCCCAAAGGAGTATACATCCCAGTATCTGGAAGCCGTGACCTTACATGTCAAAGGAGACCTTGCAGATGTGACTAAGTGATGTATCTTAATATAAGGAGGTTATCCAGGTAGACACATGGTAATTGTCAATGTTCTCTTAAGAAATAAAAGCTGCACAGAAGCAGATACAGAGACCAATTAGAGACAAAGGAGAGAGAGAATTGTGGGTGACACTGAATCATTTGAAAATAGAAAAGGGAGTCATGTGCCAAGAAAAGTAGGTAGCCACCAGAAACAAGGATATCTGTGACAAGAGAAATTTCCTCAGTCTCTAGAAGGCACACAGCCCTGCTGCCATGATGCTTTTAGGACTCTGACCTCTAACCTATACCACAATGACTTTGTGTTGCTTTACTCCACCATAGGCAGTAATTTATTACCATAGCAACAGTATACTAATGTAGCACCTTATTGCTGATATTAAGTGAAACTGTGGCACACAGTTGGAATTGGGCAACTGGTGGCTAATGGATTACATCTGAGGAGTAATGAAGACCTGGGGAGACTCCAGGCATCCCAGAGCAACCATACTCAAACAGTCATCTACCACAGCTAATGTTTGCTACCTGGAGGATCTGTGTGCCCCCTGCTGCATATCAAACAGCTACAGACAAGCACAGCCCCTAACCTTGCATGCTCAATGATCGCACCTGAAATGGAGCAGGTTAGTAAATGAACCAGAAAAAGATGTGCCATCAACCCAGAAGCAGCTGAATCCCAAAGAGAAGTGAGCCTGGGTAGCAATGTCATTCGCCTAAGGCTGACATGTACCACAAAGCAAAAGAAATCCATAGAACTTTGAAAGGAATAATAAAATCAAGTCTATTTGCCATGGGTCAGATCTTTAAGCACCGAGCCTGCAAATCTGGTCGTAACACACGGATGTACCATGTAACCCAGGTGAAGACTACAATGTGTAAGTTCAAATGCCTGGCCGAGACACAAACAGAACAAAAGAAAAGCACAAACACACGAGGGATCATGAACAGTGCTTTCCCCTCACTCCATGTCCAGTATGAATGGAATATCATGCTGTATCTTAGTCTTGACATACATCACCGATGAGGGAGAGGATTATTGAGTTCATCCTGCTCCTGCTGCCTATGTGTAACTTGGGTAGAGGGGAGATGACTTTACAGAATTACACAGAAACAGAAGGGAGGGTTGTGTTAGAAGCAACATTCCTAAAACACGTGCAGGAACGGTTACAGACACAGAAAAGTACCATCAAGATGGCTCGGCAGGTAAAAGTGCTTCAGCACAAGCCTGATGACCTGAGTTCAGTCCCTGGAACCCAGCTACAAAAGGTGGATGTGGTGGCTTGCATGCAATTCCAGCAAGATGGGAAGTAGAAACAGGAGAGTCGCCTAGACAGACAGCAACCCTGGACTATGCAGTGTAGCAGAAACAGGTAAGAGCATGCATCAACAGAGTGGAAGAAGAGAGCTCCCAAATGCTGTATACACTCTGTCATACATAGGCTGTGGCATATGTGTCATGTGTGTCCAAGTACATAATAATATGCAAAACAATAAGTAAATGAAAAAAATGCAGAAGAAAAACAAGGGCAGAAACAAATTATAGGTCCACTGTTAGTCACACTGGGGAACTCAAGGGGCAAGTCACCTTTATTCCCTGTGCATATTTACAGCAGTTCTGAGAATTACCTTATTGGTACAGCATATGTAACAGTCTGAACAACAAATATCAACCATGATGTTTACATAGAGTTGGGAAACAGCCCTTCACTATTGTGGTGCACAAGAATTTTGAACTGGATAGTTTCTTGTAAACTGTGTCAATGAGTCACACCTAAATAAAATAAAATAATAAAAAATTTAAAAATAAATAAAAATAAAATTCTTCACCTCCAAGTATTTCAGTAAAGGTCACTGAGAAGGATAGAAGGAATAACACACGCCTCAAGTTCATACTCAAGATAGTGAGATTTGAGTTAAGAGGGAAAGACAGATGTTAAGCCTCAAAGGACGTCCTGCTATGTTAGGCTGCATCCTTTGCTTCTGCTAGGATTTCCAAATTTCTAGGCATGAAGGTTTGCATGAGAGCTGATTGGAGGGTCATAGGTGTATGTAATGACTCACAGAATGTCAACATTTTCAAAATTTGCCCCAAATTTTACCATTCCAGAATCCCTGAGTCATCTATGAGCTGGATAATCAGAAAAGGGAACCCTGCCCAATCCATGTTTCAAATGGAATTTCTATTTCTTTTACTGAAGAAAAAGTACATGAAAACTGTTAGTAATCATTTCATTTCACATAAAGATTAAATAACCCTATTGCTCAGGACAGTCTAGGCTTGTGTCTCAATAACCCTTGTTATGTACAGAAGCACATCCATAGGGGAAACAGAATATATCCACCCTACCTAAATGGGTTACTGCTGTCTAAGATCCCAAGTTCATATGCAGTTCAGCCTGAACTAGGAGGCTCCCAAGATTCTTCTGATCATATAATATTTTTTCTCTTATGAGATAGAAGATCATGTTACACCTATTCCCTTGGTTTGTTTTTTATTTGTTTACCCACAGGAGGAAGAATTCAAACTTAATAGTAGTTTGGAGTTGGGGGATTCCCTAGATGTGTTCCTAGACATTTCCCCCTTTGGTATAGCATTGGTTCTTTGCCTTAGATATTAATGAGGCACCATGGAGCTTGTTTATAATATTCTTTGAAAAGTGAAGCTATCTTTTTTCCTCTCGGCTTAATTACACCTCTTAAATGAAAGAACAAAATTCTAATGATTTTCCAGAGGTAATCCAAAACCCAAAATTTCCAGATTTTCAGTTTTGTCCTTCGGTAATATAAGGAGTCACATGAAAAAATATGAAACAACATAAAATTTGCCATTATTTTGAGTATGATATATAAGAAAAACATTTCCTGCCTTGCCCTCCTAACTAATCTTATGAACTTTGGGCATGCACTAGCATCCCTCCTCCATATTTGGGAGTCCATAGGTGTTACAGGACAACTCTTTATGGAGGGTACTCCTGACCTGCCAGGACAGTCCTACATGTGGCCTCGTCTCTACCCCATGAATGATGCCTGACCCTGAGACTATGGGCCAAGTTCCATTTTGCCTCTTAACATCTCAACAGGTTTTCTTGTGAGCTACCCAAAAGTGTTATTAGACTGTGAAAAGTTAGATCTCATTCAGGATGAGATGAGGCATAATCTCATAAATGCTCACCCAGCCACATAGCCACCATGACCTCACCAGCCACATAGCCACCATGACCTCACCAGCCACATAGCCTCCATGACCTCAGTATAGCCATGTGTTATGGAATTCTGTCCTCTGGGTATGGCATGGCCCTCCTGAAATCAAAGCAGCTAAATTTATCTACACAAGGGGTTCAGGAGCATCATACCAGTTACAATAAATCTTTCCGCCAAAAGCCTCCCAGTCCCACCGCCATGTGTGCACTTTATGCCAGCTGCCTGCCCGAGTTAGGGCCCAAATGAATACACAGAAACTTGGTTTAGGTTCAAATGCTGCTTGGCCAATGACTAGAATTCTCATCTGTTAGCTCAGTCTTAATTATCATAAATCTATATATTTTATAAGACTTATCTTATAGAGGATGCCTTTTTTTGACACCCTCTCTTGCTGGTGGCTCACATCCTGCTGCACGAGGAGGCTAAGGGGAAAAAGGAGCACCTCCTGTTTCTCCTTGCTTAAATATGAGTCTCCTTGCTATGTCACTTCCTGCCTGAATCACCACTTCTCTACTACATTTCCCAGAATCTTCTTTGACTCCTAGACCTGTCTAACTTGCCGTCTCATTGGCCAAACAAGTACTTTATTCAATAATCAATAAGATGAACATACACAGTACATTCCCCATCACCAGGCAGGGGTGCTATAGACATGACTCGTGAGATGCTTATGCAGCCCTGCCCATAGGCTCCTGAGTAGACTGGGGCGGCTTAGGAAGAGGTTCATCAGACAAATGAGACCTCTCCTCTCCCCAGAATACATATTTAGAGGACAATTTATCTTGACTAAGGTTTCTATTGCTGTGGCAAAACAGCAAAGTTAACTTGGAAAGGAAAGGGGGTTTTTGGCTTACATTTCAACATCGCTGATCACCACTGAAGGAAGTCAAGATAGGAACTCAAACAGGGCAGGAACCTGGAGGCAGGAGCTGATGCAGAGGCCATGGAGGGATTCTGTTTACTAGCTTGCTTCCCATGGTTTGCTCAACCCACCTTCTTATAGAACCCAGGACTTCCAGCCCTGGGTTGGCACCACCCACCTTAGACTGGACCCTCCCACACTGATCACTGAATAGGAAAATGCCTTAGCTAGATCTTTTTTTTTTTTTTGAATTAGAAACAAGATTGTTTTTACATGACAATCCCAGTTCCCTCTCCCTCCCCTCCTCCCCTACCACCCTTCCCCCAACTAAAACCCTACCTATCACATATCCTTTCTGCTCCTCAGGGAGGGTGAAGCCTTCCATAGGGGGTCATCAGAGTCTATCTTATCCTATGGGATAGGGCGTAGGCCCACCCCCGTGCTTACAGCTGGATCTTAAGGATTCCCTCAGTTGAGGCTCCTTCCTTTCTAATGACTCTATAGCTTGTGTCAAGTTGACACACAAAACCACCCAGTATACCATTACTGGTAGGTATGGACTCCTCTTCAATGGTTAGCATCATCCATAAGTTGGTCATACTCTTGTGAGTAACTTCGATTAAATTCAATTGGTTCACCAAGGCAGATTTAGGTGAAATCATTGGAACTGTCATTGGTGCTCTACCTATCTGGGGTGAGTGTGTGTTTATAAACATCTCCCCAGTAAACATTAATGCAACAGCATTTTGCCCCACATCCAGAGCCCTGCAGAGATGATCCAAGGGCACAGAGAATAGAACAAATGTAACAAGCTCTTTTATCAGTATGTTCCAAATACTGTATACTTTCCAATTCACAGTTTATGCTAGAGATGTTAACCTGAGAAAAGCATGTCAACCTCTGCTATGTTTCTAATGTGTGCAGAAAACTTTACAGATGGCAGAGAATTCAAGTAGGACTGGACATTATGTGACAGAAAAGTGCCAGAGAGAACTGTATCCTATCTTTCATAGTACCCAGATTGGAACAGTATGCTCAACTCTTGTAATATTAAGAAATATTCATTGTATGTGCTCAGAGTAATAGATGCCTATCTGAGATAATATTTCCTTTGCAACTCAGACTGCATTGTAAATAGGATGATGGAGAGATTATTTCACCTTGGTAACATTATTACTGTTGAATCTGCTTCTGTAAAGCCAAAGTCTGTGACAAAAATTATCTCCATTCCTGTCTCAGCCCAACATGCTACCCTACTTGTAACAGCACCAACACTAGATGACTCTCCTGGGCCTCAACACACACACACACACACACACACACACACACTATATGCATACACATATATATGCACAGATATATGTTACGATAAATCTTTCTGCCAAAAGCCGCCGAGCCCCACTGCCACCGCCACTGCCACATGTGCGCTTTACGCCAGCTGCCCGCCCAAGTTAGGGCCCAAATTAATGCACATTGTATTAGGTACAATGCTGCTTGGCCAATGACTAGGACTTCTCATCTGCTAGCTCAGTCTTAATTATCATAAATCTATATATTTTATAAGATTTATCTTATCAGACGCCTTATTGGCATCCCTCCTTGCCGGTGGATCACATTGTGCTGCTGGAGGAAGAGCAGAGGGGAAAAAGGGACACTTGCTGTTTTCCTTGCTAAATATGAGTCTCCTTGCTATGTCACCTCCTGCCTGAAACACCACTTCTCTACTACATTTCCCAGAATCCTCTTTGACTCCTAGTCCCATCTAACTTGCTGCCATTGGCCAACCAGTATTTTATTCAACAATCAATAAGATAAACATACACAGAAGTACTTCCCCCATCATATATATACCTATATATACACATATGAATTTGTGTGTGCCTTACAAAAGGTCTTCTTGGTGGTTTGAATAATATTGACCCCACAGGCTCATGCATTGAATGCTTGATTCCCAGGTAGTGAAATGTTTGGGATGGATTAGGAGGTGTGGTCCTGTTGGGGAAGAGGAGTGTCACTGGGAGTGGGCTTTGAGGTTTCAAAAGTTCATGCAAGGCACAGTCTCTGTCCCCTCTCTCCCTGCCCCAATCCCACCTCTCTCTCTCTCTCTCTCTCTCTCTCTCTCTCTCTCTCTCTCTCTCTCACACACACACACACATACACACACACACACACACACACACACACACACACACACACACACACACACGCACGCACGCACGCTCATGGATCAGGATAAAGTTTTCAGTCACTTCTCCAGCACCATGCCTGCCTTTGTGCAGCCATGCTTCCCACCATGGTGATGGTAAGAACTAAACCTCTGGAACTGTAAGCAAGACCCCAGCTAAATGGTCATGGTGTCTCTTCATAGCAATGGAACAGTGACAAAGGCAATCTAGAAATAGCTAAAGTCATCTAGTGCATAGCTTGAGGGAAGGACCACAGAAAACCTAACTCTCCCCTAAGGATCGTATGAAACTGTCCCTGTGGGAAACCAATCATCAGGGCTACAGAAGTGGCTATAGGGCAGGGACTAATGATGTTATCATTAGGGTTGAAGGAGAGATTGCTTCTGGACTTCTCTAAGCCTCAGAACAGCTGGATTACGGAGAAAATGCATTAATATAGTAAGGGAAATATGGAGATTAGTGGATTTATTTGCAAGGACACAGGGATGTAATACTGAACTAATTTTCTTTCCTCGACACACTCAAATGTTCCCATGCTCTCTCTAAAGCAAGAGAAACTAGTCCAGAAGGTAAAACAACACCAAGCTGCATGAGCCCTACATAAAAGTTCTAACTGAAATACAGGACCAAGCCTAGAAGCCACCCCCACAGGTGGATAGCATTAACCTTGCTTGCTCTCATTCCTCCAAGGACTGTTGTGCTAGAGAGGTGGACCACTGAGGACATGTGCTTATAGAATTATTCCTCCCCCGCCATTCATTTAGCAGAGAAACTGCCCTGCCTTATATAATTAACTGATTAAAAGTGGTTTATGATTGAAGTCTAACCAAATGAGCTTGCACTGATTGAGGGAGACATTCAAACTCTTCAATCGACAATGTCTGCACTTGGACTATTATATCTTTATTCATGGAGATAATAAACTACTATTTGTATAGTGTTAACACCTGTAATAATATACTCAGTTTTATTAGCTTACTTTGAGACCTGGAAAAAAAATCCCACACAAGGATGCTTTAAATCCTCCATTTCTAAGAAAAATGTATAAATTATTCACAGTGCTCACTTCTAGTAAGAATAAAACACCAAGTTACCCTTTATTCCCTTGTGATCTATAGAAACATTGTATCTGGTAATCAGAATTCATAGTCATTACTGACATGGCAGAAACCTCTTCTAAAGATGAGACACTCCAACCCAAAACACAAATAGGAAAGGGTACATCCAGTCCTCACTGAACGAAACAATTGAACCTTTGCCTCCTTCCTCAGCTCCCAAACACTGTCACTAATTTGAAAATACATACAGCTCCTCCCAGTGCTGTACAGACATAAGAATGCCCAGCAGTAACAGCTCACAGAAGTCATTCTTGCCTTTCTTTGATCAACTCTGCATTTATTAACCAAAGTCTAGAAATTGATGCTTATAGGTACTAATTCTACAGTACCAGTCATCACCTTCGTAAGTTCAAACAAACCACTGAGATGTCCTCTAAGCCCCACTGCAGTTACCTGTAAACTGGTGACACATGTATGTAGCATGGAGCTTCTAAATCCAAAGCTGTCCGATGCTACAGGACTTTGGGAAATATCAAAGGGATGATATAAATGCCACAGAAAACAAGAAAGGATTCCTTATTAGCATTAAATGGCCCTGAGGACAGCACTCTTTTATAGTTCAACTAGTGATTTTCCTAAACCAATTTGTAGACGCTGGAAATGATTGCCCACATCTTGTGGACTTTAAATGCTCCTTTGGATTGTTGTTTTAGCGAGAGTTTACAGAATAGCATTTGAGTACTTGCATTCCTCAGGCCTAAGGGATTCTTCTATTAGCACTTTGAGATGATCTGACCCTGCCTATGGGCAATTTCAATTTACCCCCCATTGCCACAGCTGCCTATCATGACAACTTGGTTCAATTGGGCCCTTGTAAAGAAAAAAAAATAAATGCTTTGAACACAAAGTGAATTTGGTTTAAAAGTCAGATTAACGTTTAAAAAGACAAGTGGCTAGCATGTAATTTAGCCTCGTCATACATAGCCAATCACTTATGGATAAACTGCTGCTCTCAATCATCCATCTCAGTTGTTCTCAACCTCCCTAATGCTGCCACCCCTTAATAAAGCTACTCATGTCATGGTGGCCCCCAACCACAAAATTATTTCGCTGCTACTTCAAAACTGTAATTATGCTACTATTTTGAATTATAATGTAAATATCTGATATGCAGGATATCTGATATGCAATCCCCCCAAAGGCAGTCTTTACCCAGAAGTTGACCACCACTGATTTAGAGGCTTCTTAGTACCTCTGTCAATCATACATCATTGGTCTGTTTCCCCTAGAAAAACAAACTTAACCCTGTCCCCCATTTTTGCTGCTCTCAATCCAACGAAAGTTCAGTATCCACATAAAATATACCCCCTTTTACTATGTAGCTACACATACAAGAAATAAGCTGCATAACTAGGATTTCTGACCATAGAGACATAGTATTGTCAACCTGCCCAAATCAAGGTGGCAGTCTATTTGGAGGCTGAAATGTAAATGGGATTATTCCTTTGCTAAGCGTGACAGTAGGGAAAATAAAATGTAACACTCCACACCTAACAATTAGAAATCATCCAGTGGATTGTCTGCTGCATGGCTGCTGAATTTCAATCTATTCTTCTGCTCAAACCAAGCCAAAAAAAAAATTATATGGAAGTCGGAACATCAGGCATATGAACAAATTCTATTACAATGAAAGGGGGGAAGACACATAATGAAATCTCTTCCTGTCTACAAGGTCATCTAATTCATGGAATTCACTTAATCCTTAGGTCCAATTCAATGCATGCTAGTCTTCAAATAAATCCATATAGGTTCCTTAACAACCCTAAGAGGAGGCTCAGCAAGGAAATGAGAAAAGCCACCACAAGGGGCCACTGGTAAATTACAACTTCTGGGTATGTAATACAAACAAACAAACAAACAAAAAGAAAGAAAAGGTGTTTTCAGATTTAAACACCTTTTAAAATGCAATAAACTGCTTTATCAAAAAATTAAACTGTAACTCTAAGAAAAAATGAAACTAATAACATTTGCAAGAGGTTAATTCTCAAGGACTTGAATATATAATTTACCACCCACTACCTTTTCATTAACAGTACCAACTCATCATTAAAAACTTCTCTCTACTTCACCTTCCTTGGGTACCTGCAATTCACATGACTCTAAGAGTAACAATTACTCATCATTTGGTTTTCAAAGTAACTCATCAAAAGGGCTGAGGTGTGACTTCTCCTTTGTATTCCATTTGAAAGATTGTACAAAAAGCCACAAACATTAGAAGTCATATGGCTTGGATTTATCAGACAAGGTAGAATATTTCAATATTAATTGGAAAGTTGGTAAAATGAAACCACTTTCCCACTGTGTGTGTGTGTGTGTGTGTGTGTGTGTGTGTGTGTGTGTGTGTAATAGTTATTAACATAAAGGTTAGATGTAGTAAGACCATGGTGTAAAACCTCAAAGCAAACATTTATGTATTAATGAAACTATACAGGCCTGAGAAATATCAAACTATTCACTTTACAAAAGCATTAGGTGGAGTTGAAGAGATGGCTCCATGCAAGCACAGAGACCTGATTTTGATCCCTATGACCCTTAGAAAAAAAAATAGTGCAAGCATGCTGGTACACATTTTTAATCTCAGTCTCACCACTGGAAGGAGAGACAGACAATTCCTGGGCAAGCCTAGTCTACTGGATGAATTCCAGGACAATGAGAGATCCTATACCAAAATTAAAAGGTAGTTGACACTTGAAAAATACCACCCAAGGTCTTTTACTAAAAGGCTCTTCACCTTGTGGTATGCATAATAAAATTAGGTATGCAAGGATTGTCACAATTTTGGAATGTACACAGTGGTACTTCACACTCACTCATTAATTAATTCACTCGTGAATACATACATTTTAACCAGTAAAAGAAGCCAGCCTGTGTCTCACCCTGTTCTGGATGGGTTTCGTTGGTGTTGTTGTTGAATACAAATTTAAGTGGCTACCTCTGCACAGGACGTGAGGAATTTTCAAATGGCCAGTCAAGCATATAGTTTTATGGCTATCCACATGTCATTATCCAGCCCTAAAATGCCAGCTAAACTCAGAGTGTATCTGTATAGTATTTGAATGTCTCAGAATTCAGCTCACACTGCTCTCAACACCAAATTGGTTATGGTAATGACATTTAAAGGAGAAAACATACCCTACTTTTTGTAGATCACCTATTGACAATTCGCTCACATTGACACACAAAATAACACAAAGGAGAGGGCAGGGTTCAACATCATCCTTAAGACCTGCCTCCTCTCAGTTAGGGTTCCACATCGTGTGTGTTTGTCTTCTGCACTGTTAATTTTTTTTTTTAATTTCCATCATTACTGGTTTTCTAATTATCATTCCACAGATAGGTAACAAGTTTATTTTTAGATTTACAGAAATATGGGGCTGGAAAGATGACTCAGCTGTTAAGTGGGTAAAAGATATATTGGTCTCCAACATCCATGTTGGGCAGTTCACAGCTATTGCCTGTAACTCCAGCTCCAAGGGATTTGGTATCTTCTTCTGACCTATATGAGTATCTGCAATCTCATGCACATGCCTAAACACAGACACACATACATAGAATTTAAAAGAATACAAGTAAAGAATTCCAGACATATTTAGAAATCACCTTTTGGCCTTTCTTATGAGTTTAAAATTACACACACTGCAACTGCCTTTTTAAAGACATTTTCAGTTCCTGTATTAACAAACTTCCTCCTACACATATAGTTGCCATCCTTAATGAAATTAACATGCATGGTAATGCATGAAATTATTGTGTATTACCTATAATTGATGAGTTCTTTAGCAATAAAAGCCCATAATCCTCACACCAATTCTAAGACAACTGCTGCTATCACCCTACTTGGCAGATGGCAGAACAGAAACATGAAGGTTAATTGTATCACATTCATCCCACCTATAACATAAGTCTTATCGTAAACTCAGCACTCACCCAGCAAATTGGACTGTTTCTCAATGAACAATATTATATTATGATGGGATAGCCTTCATTTTGCACTCAAGAAGCATCATATATATGTATGGATATATGTGCATATATATATTAGTGTGTATGTATGCATACATGTATGCATTCAATTTGTGTTTAACAGTCTTCAATGATGCCTGCTGTCTACAGCACAAAGTATGGACACTTTGATTTAGAATGTCCACACATTTTGGGCTTCCTAACTTAGCTGCACCTGTCTACCCTTTGTACAAATTCTTTCCTCCTTAGGACTAATTGTCCTCAAACTTTTCACATTCCCTTGTGTCTTTGTGCTCTTGCAGAGGCACATCCTGAAACATCCCCCACTACTGTGGCCATCTGGTGGGTTCCCACTCATCTTTCATGACTCAGTGCTATCATCTCTCTGGGCATCCTTCCCTGACGCCTAGCCACTGACAGAATTATCACACCCACCTCTGCTTTGTATGCACCTCCTTCACACAAGTGGTACAATGGCAAAAAGTTTCATATCCAAAAACTTGGAAGCAAAAAAAGAAAGATATTGTCAATACCATCAGTAATGAGACCCTTAAGAGCAAGTTTGTCTCTTAGCTTGGACCTCTTGGCTCCAATTAGAACAGACATGCTTCAAGAACACAAGGACATGTAAGTGGCCTGAGTGGAATCCAGCAACAAAAGCATTGTAGTTGATGAAATTAAACTATGAAAATACAATTAACAAATTCCTTTATGTCAAAAAAAAAGTCAATGAAGAATTCATATCCAGCAGAATTATTTGGAACTGTACATATCATCACAGGTCCCAAGTAGAAGAAACCTTGGCCCATGCAGTGTTCAACTGGTTCTATTGAGCTGTAATGCATGGGAAATATGGCCAGACATATAAGACTGTCAAATCCTACCAGCCTACCTGTCAAGGAACACATTCAGTTTTGCTTGAAAACTTAGCTACCCCCTTCTCTATTAGAAAATGCTTCCTCCTGCCAGTGCATATCCAAATGATGCCCTTTGTAGTTCAAAGTCACTCCCTGCAGTAGGCATCCTGCATCCCCCCCTTAGAATACTTCCTTCAACTTCCCCTCTCCACAGTGACCAAACAATCTCCAGAACTTACCATCTTTGCACATCTCACTTCATCTGCCAGGCACTGTATCAATAAGGATAAAGTTACATCATTTTTGCTCCACTCAACTCCAGCACCTAGGCCAATATCTAATGCACTGTAGTATAGAGACTAACTCTCTCTAGGTTCTACAGCCACTTTAAATATATGCATCAACTAAAATTCAGTAGGGTTAACAAACATTGCAAATAATCTACTGTTATGTGCTATTGAAATTTCAGGATGAATTTCAGATACAAATTTTCTGTTCAATATTTTTCTAGTTGGATTCATGGTCTTTACATGGATTCTTTAAAACTTGTCATCAGTGACCATCTTGTTACCAATTAAATAGACAATAAGGGTCTCATGATAATGACATATCTAGAGTAAGTTGTGAGATTTATTTTAATTCCAAGGCTTTTATCAGAATCTCAGAGAAGACTTTAAATTTTATGTTGGGGACAAGAAATGCACAAGTTAAAGACAAAGGGGACAGATGCTTTGGCTGAGAGATTAAAAAGAAAAGACGTCTGATTTTAAACTACAGCCAAAACCTTATCCACCTTTAGAAAATGGAAGAAACAAAGTAGCACAACCATGTACTTACATGCAGTTGCTAGGCAAACCCATACACATTCCCCTTGCACTAGACATGGAAAGAATCAATGAGACAATTGATGCCGCTGAAGATTCAGCCACTTACAGATCAAGGACAGTACAAGGTGGGTGCTCGAAGTCAGAGCTCTCATTTGAATCGGGAGGAATGGCACCATTCTGATTTAGCTCACTGAAAACATTCACTAAAATACAAATTCAGACAACTACAACTCGTTCTCAATAATAAAATACGCTGAACACTGATAAAAAAAAAAAAAAAAAAACTAACCTGTCTTCCCAATGTGACTTCTGACTCTGACAATAAAACACACTTCGAAACTTGTCTTTTCTCAGCCAGTTTCCACATGGAAACTTCATTCTGGATCCTGCCACATGTAGGATCCAAGAATGGCTGACGATCTCCATTTAATGAAATGGTGGAGTGCCGAGATACACAGGTGGTCCAGGCACTTCAGTGGCCAGGTATTCATTACAGATTCCTTTGCCTTGGCAGCCACACACACTTCGCAGGCTTAGACTACAGAATTGGGAAACACACACCCTCAGTTTGACTTATAGTACCGAATCTAATCATAAGGCAAGCTGACTGGGGGCAAGTATAAAATCCATAATACCATGCAGGGGAGATGGCTCAGTCAGGAGAAGTGCTTATCTGGCAAGCAGGGGAACTTGAGCTTAATCTTTAAAACCCACACTGAAAAGATAAAAAAAAAAGCCAGGCAGTTATACACATTATTTGTAATCTCAGCACTGGTTGGGGGGGGGGGATAGGCACATAGATTCCTCGGGCTGACTGACCTTAGTCTAATAGTCTCTCATTGGCCTGGAGTTTGCATATCACAAAGTAAGGTGGATGGAAACTAAGTAACAGTACTGAAGGTTGGTTGTTCCCTGACCTTCGCATGCACACGTGCCCCTACACACACACACACACACACACACACACACACACACACACACACACACACAATTAAAAACATCCACCTCAAATATTTAACTAAAAAGAGTTTTCTTCTAGACATCACTGTAGGGTGGGAATCAAGATTCACTAGACTCAGTACAGGTTAAATGAAGTTTATTCAGGGAGATTACACTTACATAATAGGTGGGTGGCTGCCACAGATTGCAGCTCCAAGGATCCTCTCAGGCTGTTCCCTATGACCCAACCAGCAGCAAGAGAGAGCAAGCCTGTCCCTCACTCCAGACCAAATCCCACACCCTCATATGCGCACCTGTAACCATGCCTATTTGGGCGTGGTCAGCGCCACAGGTGCATAGTAGATCTCTCACTACACATCTCTTCCAACCACAAGTAAAAGCAGAAATGCATAAGATCACTGTTGAAAGTACCAAAGGGATGGGGATGGTGGCACATGCCTGTGAATCCAGCACCCAGGAGCCGAAGGCAGGAGGATCACAAGGTCAAGGACAAAGGGGACTGCATCAGCTTCCAGACAAGCTGAGGGAATCTCCTAGGGAAGGAAAAACAATCCTGGTCCCTCTGTACAGGCCTGTCATCTCCAAGTGCAATTCATATCCAGGAGCTCTGAAATTCCAAAGGGCTCTTTTTAACTTGACCTGAAGCAAAATAAAGCCATGGCCTATATTCTACCAAGTTCTCATTCTATTGTGTCTATAATAAATTACTATACTCGCGGTGGCTAGAGAATACAGTGCTGGAGGTCAGGAGACCAACAGTCTCGCTAAACTAAAACCCAGTTCATCAGCAGAATTGGTTCTTCTTGAAGTATCCAGGTAAGATCCCACTCATCAGCTTTGTTGCAGCTTCTATAGAAGCCCCTGGGTTTCTCCACCTAGGGCCTCCTCTTCCACATGTAGAGGCAACCATGCAGCCTCTCTTACCCTGTATCCATTACCATGTTTTTCCCTCTAACCCTCTTGGGGAATAATTCCCAGCCTGTCTGCTTGAATGATTTGTGTGAACAAATCAGTCCCAGCCAAGTATTCTAGGATGAAGTCTCCATTTCCAATCACTAACACTTGAATCATACACCCACAGATTCCATTTTGCCATGAAGAGGACAATCCCTACCTGGGATATGTGATGTAGACCCTGCAAAGGGAGCATTCTTTTATCTAATGCATTCATTGACTGAGATTTTATGATATGATACATTCTTTCCGTATACTTAGCAAACACCAGTATCAGAAAAACCAAGTAAAACTTATGAAATGCCTTTCCACTCTGAAAAATAAAATCCTAGATACAGTAGAACCATGCACTATGGGGACTACCCTGAACAGATATTAGTTGTCAGAAAAGAAAAAAAGAGAATGCTGTAAGTAATGGCATAGCTTTTAATGCATCTTCCTGTGACATTGAGAGTTTGTCTGCTGGAGGCAGAAAAGCCTTTGTGGTTAGTGAGGCCATGTACAGGAGGCCTGCACAGAAGCATTAGCATGCATTAACAGTGCAGAACTCAGAATGACTCTCAATTATGGTAACATAATCCCACCCAGTGTTGTGTTGAGCCCAGCCTGGCCATAATAAATTGTAATGTCCCACTATAAATAAGCAACTAAACACTCTGAAAAATAAATATAAAACTTTTCAAATTAAAAATTAAATACAGTCCAACTTCAAGGGCAAAGACCTTGTTTTATTTATGTCTGTATTCCTGTTATACTCATGACAGTGTCAGAGGCAGTTAATATCTATCTCCAAACTTTGTTTTTGTTGAAGCATCATGTTTGCTTCATGGGAAAGATTAATTCAATGTCAGATGTGCCAAGCACATAAAGTAAACACACAAGATGGGGCACATTATTCAACAATAAATAAATAAAAGCATGCTTATCAAGAGAACTTTCTTTAAAAAGCACACCCAAACTATAGACACATCTGCCATAAATCAATTGCTCTGGCAACAAAAAGTAGTTCAGTAATTATGTATTGCATGAAGAATATAAATATTGGATCTATATCCATCAATTCTAAAGGCAGATCTTACTGCACAAGGTGCTCCAATATGAAAATATGAAGAACTACTGACTTCATTAACTTTGTTCATAGTCTTGTGAGGCAACTAATTTGTGAGATCCTGAAAACTAGTTTCTAAAGAACTGGTGATTGGTGTTCCTGAATATATCTAGGGGTTTCTCATTTAAAGAACAAATGCCTGCAGAGAAAAGGTGGAAAAAAACAGAGTATTTTACAGCAAGAGGGAGGGAGGGAGGAAGAGGAAAGGAGGGAGGAGGCTAGTTTGAATTCCCAGAGAGCATGATATTGGTGTGGGTCAGTGAAAACCATCACTGTTCTATAGCAAGGTAACCTTGGATCAGAATTTTTTCTCAGGGGCAAGAATCCTATTAGTGACCCTATCAAACAACACAGACATGGAAAACCCATGCATCACCAACCTACATCTTGACTGCTGGTACATTCACACACAAAAAAATACTTAACATATACATTAGGTATTTAAAGAAGCAGCTTTACCTCTGGTCTCCAATGTTCCAAACACTCATGTGTATTAAAGTTCAGTCACTTCCAAACCTTTTAAGGGACAGTAAGTAGTTTATATAAAATTAAACAGATTCATGAAGTGAAATGTGATGGTGTTACCTTTTCTTGAATCTTTATCACATACAGTTCATATGTATGGGAATGCAACCAAAACCTTGCATTTAAAAGAGAATCTATTCTGCTTAGAGAAACTTGCACTTTAGAACACTGGCTTTCAAATATGAGTGAGAATAGTTTAACAAATACAATCTAGAAAGATGCTGAAGGACAGCTTAGCATTCCACACAAAAATCAAACTATAAACTTGTGAAAAGCAGTTATAACGATAACATGCACTGAACTTTATGTAGGTCATATTAAAGTGCTCGAAATCTATAGGAAGAAGATAATATCACAAAGGAAGGCTTCTGTGATGAAGTGCGCATCATAAAGCCTTCATATGTAAAATGGGAATAGGAGCACACTTAGAGTAACTTGGTAAACTACCATACATTAAAGTTTACCCAGGCATTCATCAGAGCATCTTACAGTTCTTAGTCCCTATACATCCCTATTCTCTTTTATTTTTTATTTTATTTTATTTTATTTTATGGTTTTTCGAGACAGGTTTTCTCTATGACTTTGGAGGCTGACCTGGAGCTAGCTCTTGTAGACCTGGCTGGTCTCGAACTCATAGAGTGCTGGGATTAAAGGCATGCGCCACCACCGCCTAGCTCCTATTCTCTTTTAAAATTCTAAAAATAGTTAGGGTTTTTTTGTTGTTGTTGTTTTTAGTCTTGGTTTTGGATTTTCAAGACAGTGTTTCTTCTCTGTGTCTCCCTAGTTGTCCTGGAACTTGCTCTGTAGACCAGCCTGACCTCCAACTCACAGCGATCCACCTGCCTCTGCCTCTCGAGTGCTGGGATTAAAGTGTTTCAGCACCACATTCCAGCAAATAGTTGAATTTTTAACAGACATATTCTGGAAGAAGTCCCAGGACTGACTTCCAGGTAGCTACTAATAAAAGAGAAACTGTGTCATCTGCTCTCCTTGCACATAAATGTCCATCAGAGGCTCATTCTTAGGAGCCTGAAGAACAAAGGAAGCCATGGTGATTACTATTCAGTGCGGAAAATGAAGGATCAAATAGAACTCTGTCAACCAGAACTCTATGTACTGTCATTTTTCACTATCCATAGAACAGCACCAATTCATGTCTGCAATTAAAATCCAGGAGGCAGTTGTTATATATTGATGCTGTGTAACAACACACTCCAGCTTTTATCAGTTCTAGTAAGGAGGCATTTACTAACTCATAGAGCTTCTTGTGGACCACGATTTCAGGAACAGCATGGCTAGGTAGCTCTGGCTTGGAGACTAAAGAGAGTACATGTTCAGATTCTGCCCTAAATCTAGTGTCCCAAGACTTGGCTAGGAGTTCAGGCACACGTCCTGAGGTGGCCCCTTTGCGTGTCTGATACAGACCACTGCTGACTATCCACATCTCCTTTCTTGCCAGATCAGTCTCTAGGGGCAGAGTGAGTGTGCTCACAACATGGCAACTGGCTTTTTCCAAAGTGAGTAATCCAACAAAGAGGCAGATGTGACAACATAAGGCACAGTTGTCACCTTCTACAGGACATGCAAAAGGACATTCCAAGAGCGTGACAAGCACAGGCCAAGTTCACCAGTGACCATTTGGACTCTGATTGTTTCAACTTTGAAATGAGCTTCCAAATGGAAGAAAAATAAATCTTGATACAGTTTTAGAACTGCTTATTATGGTTTAACTTCTTTAAACTGTTATTATGTATGACAATATTGTATTAATCAGGACACTAGAGGACACAGTGGTATTTATAGGAGTCACTTACTTGTCTATTGAATGGAAATAACACATTTTTAACCAAGACTTACAACATTTGTTCAATATCAGCCTGTTTTTCATGCATCATTGTGTGTGTGTTATTTGATTGATTTTTCCATTAAATGCTTACTATTATAATCACTATCATTTTAGTATCAATTTTATTGATAGAGAAATCAAAATTTAAAAATCAGTTATTCTTGAGCCTTAAAGTCAGTGTGAATTAGAATTCCTATTAATTGATAACCACAGATTCATGACACTGAGAAGAATCCTAAGAAATTACCTCATTTGCTGACACTGAACAACAGGTCTTCACTAAATCACAGAATATAGTAAATCATCCTTACTGTTACACTTTTTCAAAACTTCCCATTAGCAAAACTCTTTAAACTGATATTGTAATACAACAGCTTGATTTTTCATATAAGACATGCAAAAAAATTACCTGTGAAAAGTTCTTCATATTGGAAATAAAGTTTTTAAAAAATGAAGTATGACATTCTTATCCAAATAGTACTTTCTTGTCAATGGAATCTTAAATGCCTACACATGCAAAAAAAAAAAAAAAAAAGCATTCAGCCTTCTGTAGTGAGGACTTGTAGTTTGTGTGGTTTAGGATAACAATCTTGTGAACAACTAAAACTACAGATTTTATGCTTGCTGTGTTTTTACCCTAACATATCGCGATGATAGCTAAATCGTATTTAGATTTTCAATTCTTGGATGACTGTCTTAGTGTTCTTTCACTGTTGTGGTAAATACTGCAAGCAAAAGCAACTTGGGGAGGAAAGAGTTGCTTTTGTTTACACTTGCACAGCATAGTCTACCACTGAGAGAAGTCGGGACAGGAACTCTCATCAGAACCCTGGAAAAGGAAGTGCAGCAGTATCCTGAAGAAGTGTTGTTTGCTGGCTTGCTTTCAGTGGCTTGCTCAGCCTGCTTTCTCAGACCACCCAGGACCACCCTGGAGGGGGCACCACTCACAGTGAGCTAGTCCCTTGCACATCAATCACTAATATAAAAACTGCCCCCAAAGATTTGTCTATAAGCCGATCTGACGGAGAAACTTTCTCAATTGAGGTTTCTTCTTCCTAAATGACTCTAACTTGTGTCAAGTTGATCAAAAACTAACCAGCACAACTGACCCTTTGTCAGTTTGACACATAAACACATGTCTATAAAACTACAACCTTTCCTTTCTTGTTTGTCCAAAAGATGTCATGTTAATATCACTATATAAAACACTGTACAACTTTTTAAAGTCCCACAGATTTTAAAACATTCATTTTAAAAGCTCAAAGTCTCATAACTATATGCTACTACAGAATCAAAACTTATTTCATATACACTTCCTCACTCCTAGAGGGAATGTGACCAGAGCACAGCCTCAATCAGATCATACAAAACCAAATTCCAGCATCAGTATCCTGTATGTGCGATTCATTCATGATGTTCTAGGCCCCAAATGGCTACACCTGCACCAAAGGCCTCTCCTGTCCTCTCACAGTACCAAGCATCAGATGTTCTCCATGGCCCCTTCAAATCCTGTACCTTTCATGGCATGAAAACAAGCAACAAATTACCAAGCTTGACTCTAGCTTCCTACACAGCCTTGGTCCCGCTGGACCAACTCACTAGTCAGCTACTGTGTGCTGACCCTGAGGAAATACTTCCCATAAAAATTTGCCTCGATGATGCTGCTTTCTCCTTTATCGGGTGTGGATTTTCATTCTCCAGCTGACCAGCATCATTTGTCCCATTAAGGTAAAAGCTTCACTTCAGTGGTTCTGGTCTCTTGTTAATTACAGCTGATCCTTCAACCCCAGCAGACCAGAAACCATATATTAATTAAAATATCACAGAGATGGTCCTGACAAAAAAAGTATTTGCTTCCCTCTGAAATTTCACAAACCAGGCCTCCATCACCAGGAATCTTTCAGTGTTTCCATATTCCAGGCGCACAAAAAAAAAAAAAATCATCTCACTAAGCTTTGAGTTCTCCTAAGCTTTTTCATTCCAGAGATCTAAAATTCTGTCCACAGTCATCCACCCAAAACTTAGTCAAGGTCTGTCATGGTGATAATACAACAACTGGTAGCAATTTTTGTCCAGATTTTCTTTCTGTTGCCATAATAAATCACAGACCAATTGGCTAACAGGGCCTATTCAGGGAAAGTCAGGGCAGGAATTCAAGCAGAAACCTAGAGGCAGGAACTGAAGTATGGGCCACAAAGAGGAGCTGCTTACTGGCTTTTTCTCCCTGGCTTGCTCAGCCTGCTTTCTTATACATCTCAGGACCACTTGCTCAGGGGTAGCACTGTCCACAGTGAGTTAGGCCCTCCCATATCAATCATTAATCAGGAAAATGACCCTATGAACTTACCTGCAGGTCAATCTGATGGAGGCACTTTCTCAATTGAGTTTCCCTCCTCCTAGACGACACTAGCTTGTAGCAAGCTGACAAAAAATGACCATCCATGCATAATTTTCATAGTGGCTATTTAAAAAGTTAATGCACCTTACTGGAAAGCCAAAGAATGGAGCATCTACCATCATGCAGATGTAAATTTTTTTTCATTCTTATCTACCAGTTTGATACTATAGAGAAAACCAAGGTGGAGAAAGGGAAGACAGAAGAGTGTAGATAAGTATTGTCGTTCATATTCAAAAGCCAAAGGAAAATAACTGTGGTTTTCCCATAGATTACACTAGCAGCAGCAATAGTAATACCTACAAGCAACTAATATATGATAAGATTTTGCTATATGCTCAGAGCTCTCAAATATTAGGTAAATGCATTGCCTCATTTAATCATCAAAAATGCTTAGTGATTTTTCAGAGATGCAAACATGAACATAGAGACATAGATAAGGAATATGTCCAGACCCTCTATATCAGTGGTTCTCAACCTATGTGTTGTGATTTCTTTGGCAAAACTCTCCAAAAATATTTGCATTATGATCCAAAAAAGTAGCAAAATTACAGTTATGAAGTAGCAATGAAAATAATTTTATTGTTGGGGGTTACCATGGCATGAGAAACTATATTAAAGGGGCAAAGCATTAGGAAGGTTGAGAATCATTGCACTACAAAGTAAGTGGCAGAACTGCAATTGATGATCATGGAAACCTGTCCCACAAATCCCATTTGCAATTTTCTGGATAATACTGCCTGAAAATGTAGCAATGCAATCAGGTATCCACAGGTCATATTCTATCTTAGTAAGGTAGCATATGAAGATGTTCAAAACCCAAATGTTTCTTTTAACTAGAAATAACATCACTAATGTATAAGACATTGTGGTTACTTTCAAATATGTAAAGTATTTCATTCTCAACATTTTGCTTACAATTTCTCCAGAAGTCCTTGGGTAGGGATGAGGATTGAGAGGATATTTCAAGTAGAAAAAAAGGCAGAAACTTATAAGACCCATAATTCTACACATAAAAATATATAAGATCAAGGAAACAAATACCAAAGTTTTTTTTTTTTCTCCAAGCATTCCTGGATATACCTGATCCACTTCAAATCATTTCTAGTCGAAACCATGACTTTATTCTCAAGATGCCTTTAGACCTTGAATCATTAGGTCCCTGTTATCTCAAATAGGAAAAATGAACACAATTCCTATGAAAATGATGTTGCAAAGATTAGCAACAAGCATTGCCGTACTAGCATGGTGCAACCCAGAGACATGAATCAGTAGCTTTTATACACTTACTAAAATCGAGTTTATTTCTTCTGGATACTTTCTCTAAGTAAGAGAATGCTAAGTGCATATAGTTTTAAAGGCCTGCAGCTTCTGTGTACAAGTCCACTGAGTTGCACAACTAACATGAATGACAGAATAAGATCAGAACCTATTTGACCTCAACTCCTCTTCTTCCTGTTCTAACATTTCATTTCAAACAGTCAAGGATGATGCCCTACAAAAACATAAGCACCACAGATTCACTGTTGTAGTTACACTTGGGAGGAAAGATGACGTATGAACAGAAAGACTGCCCTAGTGACCTTTGTTATCCTCAAGTCCACTTTACATTATGGAAAGTGATTTTCCCCCTACAAAGTGGGGTAAAAGATGGGAACATTCTTAAATGTTTTCTTCTGTTTCACCGTAGCAAATGTATTCTCCACTTGCATTCATGTAAGTAGAAGGTGATACCTGGTGGGCAGAAGCAGTTCTGCATCAAATATGAAGGGATTAGTTCCCAGTATTGACTGTCTCTGTGCAGGGACTATAGAGTCTAACATGTTCCCCATCTCCTGGATGGAAGAAAAGATACATCACTATGGTCCACTCATCAATGATCCAAAGAAACCATTCTATTTAGAAATCACACACACACACACACACACACACACACACACACACACACACACACACACACACACACACACACACACACACACACACACACACACACACACACTTACTTCTTCTGGGAAAATGCAGTACTAACATCTGAGAATCTAAGGGCTGCTGCAAAAATAGCTCTTTAAGATAGTGTCAAGTAGAAATGTAAAGACCTGTTGCCACTTACTTCCAGCACTAATTCCTTGACACCTAACATTTATAGTTTGCCATTTTCTCTCAAGGTATGATGTGGTGACTTCCCCACCCTAATGACCCCAGCGCCACACAAAAGCAATAACTCATGCACACACCTAAGTAATTTACTATAAAGGTGGAATTCAGTGTATTTGTTACCTGAAGATTTTTGTACCACCTCTCAAGCAAGTAAGTAAAAACTACTGCTAAGCAAACCTGAGAAGTGTTCTAAAAGTCAACACTTTAACACCCATCTGTTCAAAGGAGACAGTATACTAATTCTTTTCATGTGAAATCTCTGAAATATTCAGAAAGTGTAGGCCTAGGTCCATACCTCAGCTTGCACCTGGCACAACCATTTCCTGTTGCCATGGTTACAAAGATGAGTCACTCAGAGTCCTCTAGACAACTTGAGGAAGATCTTATAGCAATTTCAGAATGGGATATATTCTTAGCAATTACCAGTTTGCAACAATTCTGTACAGTAAGTGATCAGATCACAAACCTTACTTATTCCACCACATAAAAACAGGGACATGAAGTAGGCAAACTGGAGAGTTCTGTTTTCCTATTATAAAGCAGATAGCTCATCACCACCAGTCTCTCATTAAATGATCTATATATAGATACAATCACAGATAAGGGGTGAGTGGTTTCAGAATCAATGGACTATGAGGTGATTTATGGCTATCACTAAAATATCTTATAATGTCAAGTCACATGACACTTCAAAGTCTTTATGCTAAGTCCTTCCTATAGACATGCTTATATTAAAGTGGCCATGGACAAGATTCTTCCAGTAGTCTTAAGTGCACCTTGAGTGAACAATGAATAAATGTATTGGTATAATAAAATGTTTGTTTTTTTCTTGTTCTTAATGTCAGTGTTATCATGCCTTCTGGCCAACCAGACTTGGAAGTCAGGCATAAAAAATGTAGTATCATCCCTCCACTCTAGCCGATTAAAGAAATGTCTTCAGAGCATGCTTTGGTGGCTCCAGTGACAAATGAGTTGTTAGATATTCTCTAAATGTTCATCTGAACATCTGAACTGGATAAATACGACCTCAGGTTCAATCAATATCATTTGTACAAATAAGCAAATGGAACACATTTAAGATGTAAAGCTTCCTAATTGGCTAAACACAATGATGATGTTATGGAGTGGCGTGGCAATTGTGTTTCCTTTGCTTGGTTGTTTGTTTTTTTTTTTTTTTTCCATTCCGTCTGTGGTTTCTCTTCTTCATGATCCATTCTCTGCCCCCAGGATCCTTCATTCTGTATTAATAATTTAATTTAAAGACGGACGTGCACACAAAGGAAAGGAGGTTTGGATGTGCTCTGAAACTGAGCCCTTCCCTGACATCAACTCTCTACATCACAGAAAGTGAAGGAAATTACTGGCAAGTACCATTTTCCACATGGGAAATACTGTGATCTCAGGAAACTTGACTGTAACAAGATTTCTTTTTTGAGAAAATCTTTGAAAATCCAATAAACCCCCTTTTTGGCTAAAGAGAAATCACCCACACACATACAAACACCCTTTGTTTTCTCATGATACATGCATCCTAGGTGTCAAACAAAAATCAAAAGCATAATATAAAGAGAAAGCATCCAGACAAGCAAGGTAGGAGAGGCTCATTCCAGTGGGTCATTTTCAAATAGCAGCTCTTAACATACACCTTCCTGGTATGGCTGTCGCTATGTCAATGACCAAAAACAAAAGGCCTGACTTTATAGTATTTTCACATGCTCTGCACCAAAGTCCAATTCTAATTTCACACAGAAGTTGCTAATTCTTTTCTATCCTTTGGCAGGGTCAGAACAGCCTGCTTGTTCTCTGCACTTCCCTCTTGGACCAGCTTGGCTTTCAGGAAGCAAGTACAAGAACCTTAATTATGACCTTTTCATTCTAGTGCCTGGCTAGTGCAAACTCAATCAGGTTCAAGAGGATATAATTACAATAAAAGTTGCATGTCCCTTATAAACTAGAAGAGGGGAAGGGGCTGTCTCCCAGTTCCCTACAATTAAATGCCGAAGAGGAGGAAAAAAAACATAGCAATGATCAAAGAAGGAAGTTTTACTAAAATAAGTCTAGATTTTTTTTCAAAGATGCGTTTATTTATACCCGTGGCTTATTTGGATTTAAAAATTGTGCTGTCTTTACAATGCATGTGGTACTTAGAGCTGCAGAAGTCCAATTCCGACGTACAATCGCCCAGCTTAGAATGCATTTCTGCACAATCCATGGAGATCAATAGACTCAGGAAACAAATATGTTGATGGATGAGGACGGATCTGAAAACAAGCAGGTTAAGGTAGCCACGTTGCTGGTTTCATAGTTATTCTCATGCTGGCAGAACCAAAGGGCTACAAAGGATTCCTCCCTTTTTGTAAAGGGGAAAAAGGAAGAGGGAAAGAAAGGGGCAGGAAAGGAAGGGAAGAGAATGGTGTGGATGGTGAGGAAAAGAAGAAAGAAACAGAGGATGATGAACAAGACAGAGAAACCCAGAGAGGGGCGGGGGAGTAGGAAGCAAAGCTATGATGTATGGATTCTAGCCAGCCACCCAGCCAAGTACTCCATCACCCGCAAGCCTGCATCCCTCCCTCACAGACTCTAGGCTCAGTCTGTAGACTTAGGGCTCCCCGGTGCTGACAGCCGTCCTCATAACCCCAGTGCAAGCAATGTGTGATGCTCCAAGTAGCCCAGAGCATCCAGCCCATCCGAACCCGCCACTCCCTGGGCTGTACACACCACCCCCCCACCGCCAACCCCACGACTTCTCCTTGGCACCCCCTCATCACTAGTCTCCGGGTAGGGGGGAAGCCTAGGAGAGAGCGGCATGGGGGGGGGGGTGTCAAAAAGGGAGCAAGTGGAAGAGGCAATCAAAATAATTCTTAAATAATGTGATAATAGATGCTGGGGAAGTGCCAGGGGAGGGTGCCCGTGGCAAGCACCTGGGTAGCACAGCACGCTGTTGCAAATCCCCCAGGCTGCGTGGGGCTGGGCGATTTTCCACAAAAGGAACTTTGCAAGAAGCGCAGCGGTTTGCAAGGCGAGGAGAGGAGGAGGAGGATCGCAGCGTTACCTGGCCGGAGGTCAACGCCGGCGGGGCCGCCGAAATCCTCAGGTTTGCACGGTCCTGAGCCACTTGATCGGGTTACTATGGAAATCGTCTTAGGGAGGACGCGAGGAAAGCACGAGCCGGGCACATCGTCGTCGGCCGCCGAGCGAGCGGGCGCGGGACCGGGCGCGGCGCCTCTCCCGGGCCCGGCTCGCTCTTTCTTCGCTCTTGGCCGGGCCGCGCCTCCCGCCCCGCGCCGCCGCCGCCGCCGCCGCCGAGCAGCCCGCGGGCGAGCCGAGCCCTCCGCCGCGCGCAGCCGGCAGCCGAAGCGCGAGCTCGCAGCAGCAGCCGGCCTGGGCGGCGAGTGGCGCTGTTTCCCAGCCGCGCAGCTGGGATTTAAAGAGACAGACGCGTTGCGGGACTCGAAGGGGGCCCTGGCCGGGAGGGGAGCCCGGCAGTTCGCCCAAGGTCCCCGCCTGAGTCCAATAGCCCCAAGCCCTGCTCCGCGGCGAGCGAAGTTTCCTGCGGAGATGGCCCCTGAGAATTGCGTGAGGACCCGCCTTGGCCACTTCTCCTGACTGCAGAACAGGCTGCAAGGAGAGTAAGGGATTTTTTCCCCCTCCCGTGGAGACTAAAGGGGAAATGATTTGTATGCTCAACAAGTCATGCACCTATTTTCAGCCGCTCTCGCTTCCGTCCTTGTGAACCGACTTTTTCACTGAAAGCAACACAAGCAAATGGGGGAGGGGCGGGGGTCTTCATTTCATGTCAGACTCTAAGCAGAGTGCGTGGTTTAGGGGAAGGTGGTAGTGGAAAGATATAGCTGTCAAATATCTTAATTTTTTTTCCTTCCTCTTTCAGCTAACATAGCATCTCCTTTTCTCTCCCCTCCCAGGCCTGGAGAAAGAGCTTAAAGGTACATTCCAGACACTTCTCCAGCAGTTTCCAAAGGTTTACCTTTCTCTAAGCGCCTTTTTATGAAGCTAGGAATACAGGGATGGGGGGATAGCAGAAAGAAGACACTAGTCTGACCCATTTCTTTCCACCCTAACTCAAAGCCAGTTCTCAGCGAGCAGTTCCTTCAATGTTGCACGTACATTGGAAACAGAATGTAATGAGCAGCATACGTGGTTTGCTACTACCACGCACACATAGGACCAGAGAAATTACAATCCAGTGGGTTTCCTATGCTAACCATCAGTTTTCACTGCTTTTTACACGAAGCAGGAGCTTTGTAGAACCAGTTCAATACAAATTTGCCCCCTGGAAGAGAGGCGGAGAGGGAACTCTCTTGATATACCCAGGATTGTAGATGCTTCATAAATATCCAGGGTACTCTAACTGGATTGAGGGAAGGTGTCCTTGGGAGGGGTGAACTTACTATCTAGAATATCAAGCAGGGTTACACTTTATCCCTCTTTCAGTCTGAGACATCACTATTCACTCACATCCAAAACTCATACCCCACCATGCAGGCTTCATGCTCTTCACTCTTCTTCCTATACCTCTCCTCCAGAGTAAACCTGTCAAGCAAAGAAATGTGGCCTTCCAGGTTCCCACTCCCGTCAAGAAAGAGAGCCTGTTTTTATTATGATATGGGACAGTGGCTAACAAAACAGCATCATAAAAATCATCAGAAAACACAGAAAATACTGTAATACTCAAGACTGTAACATGTCAACAAAATAATCTTATTAGAGTTCTGGGCTGAGAAGTACGCAGTCTAGATGCCAGCAGGTTTAGAATCAGATGGAGGACTTGTTTCTGTCTCTTTGGTGGCCTTTTGAATGTTTCTTCCTCTTGAGGCAAAGTGCCAATGTGCTGGAACATCTCTTGTCCATGAACTTAGTTTTGTTGACCAGAGAAGAAGCTCCATGATGTTATCAGCACCTAAAAGCAAGAAGCTTTTTGGCTCTTGGTCCTTGCCTCTTTATGCCCCACTCCTGCCCAACAACTCCAGCAGGTGAAAGTTACTACCTATGCTATGGTTTTTCAAACAGCACACGTTCACTCCCTCCTTCACAGTTGCAGCCCTTCCTCTGCCAGGAATTCTCCCCTCCATAAATTTTGCTTCTGTGTTTCCACCACTGTATCCAGCTAACTTTTACTCTTGTCCTAGCAGAATGCTTCCTCAGACTCTTCACCAAATATCTTCAGGTCCCACACCTAAGTCTGGGAGCCACTCCCTCACCGTGATGTCTCTGTGCCCACCTGTCATGCATTACGTGTTGTAATAATATACTTATTTCTCTCCCTAGACTGACAGGAGCTTATTTTCCCTCCATATCCAAGTATCAGACCCATAACTTAGTTGGTGGGACACAGCAGCAGCTGGAATGAGAAAGTAGAAGAGAGAGAAGTCTTTGATGGTTGACGAACACATTGCCAACCAAAGTCAAAACTAGTAATGTTAGAAAGACCAGAGGGTTGAAGAGAACATCCGTTTTTCTAAACTGCTAGTATGTATCAGGTATGGGCTAAATGCTGGGCAGGTTATCTTGTGTATCCCTCCAAACATCCTTGCAAGATAATTATATGTGAGGAAACTAAGGCCTGAAAGTTGAGTAGTTTGTTTGGTGTCATATGGCTGCTATGGAGCTAGGGATGGGGCAATATGCTTTATAATAAGCAGGTGGTTTTCCATAGGTATGGAATGAGATGCGACATCTGTTTGTATTCTTGAGTGTTTCATTAATTTAGTTCATAGCACTTCAGCTCTACCACCCCACCCAGAAAGGATTTGCCTTGCCTCCTCGGGTAAAAGGCTCTGTGACTTCATGGCACTTCCCTGACTCAACAGTCCCATGGAGTATGTTCTTCCCAGGCTCACGAAAGGATTTGCTTGGGCTGCTGGTTGTAATTTCTGTGTAGTCCTATTCTACTTATGTTCCCAATCCTGAATCCAGTGTAAATGTCTGGTCCATTCAATCAGACCAGACTGGTAAACCTCTGCTCTAGAGATGGGACTTGGCTCTTCTGTTTCTGCTGTGATGCATTTGACTTGATAGACAGTGCCATTACCTATAGGGGTGATCTGCAAGTGAATTAAAAGGATAAGAAATTAAATTATTTTAACTCCCTTTACACATTTGCTCAAACAAAAAAAATACATACATTGTAAGCAAAAGTAAATTTGGTTGAAAATGAAAGAAACTTATAGCCATTGATGATGGGGTTTCATTCAGAATTTAGATAACTTACTCCAGAATTACAAACTCATAGATACTAAGCTCCATTCAATATAAACATGGGGCTTGTAGATGACTATGGAATAAATGGATGTAGAAGCTTTCTTTCCTTGAGTACGGTACTCTTTATAGAGGAGACCAGGAAAACCTAATGTGCTTATAGCTACGCAGGATATTTAGGGTAGCAGTTCTTAACTTTATGGCATGTTAGAATCACTTGGGAAGGTCTCGGACTGGGAATGCACAGGTTCCATCTCATACTAATTATATTGGAACCTCTGGGATTTGAAATCTAAGCGTCAAGGTTTTTCAAGCTTGCCAGGTGGTTCTAAAGGGAACCTGGGATTGAGGGCCACTTCTTCAGTGCTAATCTCCAGTGCATACACACCTGGCTGCTCATTAGCATCTCTTGGGAAATGTTAAAGGAACTCAGCCCACACCCACCTGCAGAGATTCTGAGTTATTGTTCGTCCTCTCTATATTTAATGTTTAATGAGGCTGATGTTGAGTCAGGGTTGAAAAATCAAAGTCTCAAGCCAATGCTTCTCAAAGCAGGGTCCCAGAACAGCAACGTGAGTATGGCTGGGAGACATGTTACAGATGTACCATCACACTCCCACACCAGCTCTGCAGGTGTTCAGGGTGGGGTCCATCAATGTTCGATGCCACAAGCCCTCCTCATCACTCTAATGGACCGTAAATTTGGGAACCAATGATTTACAACATAGCACTAGTGATATCATACTCTTCCAGTTTGAGAGTCAGCATTATCTTCAGTAAACACCTACAATCCTCCACTAAAGAATCCAACTATCATTTCTGACAAATTTCCAGATGTTGCTGATGCTGCAGGTCCTAAAAGTGCAGTTTGAGAAATACTGTTCCATAATATCTTGGGCTCTACAATTAAATACAAAGGAATCTAAAAATAGTTTCCTTTTGCAAAGGAATCCATCCAAACATAAAGTCAAAGTGTAGTATGTAGCTGATCTGTGAAAAAAACAGCTTTGGGCTCCCAAGATGACCTCAGTAGATAAGGGCATTTGCCTTCAATTTCAACAACCTGGGTTAAATATTGGGGCCCACATACTGACTTCTGTGAGTTGTCCCGAGATAGCTGCAAATGCTCCATCACACATGCACCCCAGGCCCACACATGCAGTAAATAAGTAATTGTAAATGTGTAGAGAGTGACAGGCTTTGGAGCATGCAGGCCTAAATGGAGTGTCTTTATCCTTTCCCTCTGCTAAAGGTTCCTGGATCTATGTAGAAGAGGAAGTGGACAGACAGATTGGGAGAACCAGAGATGGTGGATGAACCCAATAACAGGATTGATGTACATATGAACTCACAGAGACTGTGACAGCAAACACAAGGCCTAAATAAGTCCAAGCCAGGGAGGTGGACACAAAGTCCCACCCCTAACCAAGAAACTATATCCAACTGATAGCTTCCAGGGGAGGAAAAATCTGTTCTCTGCAATGGAGTCACTTTAAGTATATCAAACACAATCCATGGCAGGCCTCGTGATCAGGGATAGTTGGTCAACACAAAACAAACAGCATGAGTTGCTTTGTTTTGTTTTAAGAGAGAGAAGAAAATGAAATTGGGTAGATTTGGGGGAAGGATCTAGGAGGAAAGAATATGATCAAAATATACCACATGAAAAATTTTAAACTAATAACATTAATTTTTAACATATTCATCTTAGTTTATGCGTTTCAGTGTTTTGTCTGAATGTTTATATGTCCACCACCTCATGGAAGTCAGAAAATGGCATCAGGTCTCCTGGAACTGGAACTACAGATGGCTGTGAGACAGAATGTGGGTGCTGGGAACTGAACCTGGTCCTTGGTGAGAGCAGCAAGTGGCCTTAACTAAAAGGCATCTCTTCATCCCTGAGAGGAGCTTTTGAGAAGAAAACTCTTGCCTCTAGTTCCCCACAATGTGAAGATGTATGCGCATTGCATACCTCTGACTTACGAAGTGGGAGTAAGTGTTGGCCTGCACAACTCAAAGTGCTGGGTACCTGGGACCCGAGTCAGTCGTGAAGAGCATCTTGGCTGAACTACATTGCAAGGAAACCTCATGAAAAGACACGAAGCCTCTTCTGCTCAAACCAAACCACTTCAAGGCTTGAGAAGAGAGCTAGTCAAGTTTGCCTTTTCTGGCTGCACACACGAGCCCCACCTGCCTTCCAGTGCTTTCCTGACCGCAGCTGTTCTAAGGGAAAGAAAACAGAAAACAAAAAATCCCTGCTTTTTTCTGAAAAGGCAATTGCTTTTCTTCTTGATGACTTAGAGTGAGAGGAGCTGTGTAAACCCTATCTGTCCCAAACTAACAAATGTTAAGAGGACCCTTGGTTCCCACAGGCTGGGCTTCATTCCAGGAGAAGGAGCATGGAAGATCTCTGTGTCACTAATCTTTGCCTCTAGTCAGACAGCCAAAGAGAACACTGAGTGAGCCAGATCACTCAAAAGAAGACACCCCAGACCGTGAAATCGCCTTTCATCCTTTTAGCTGCTTGAATTGATTTCAGGCCTCTAACCTGGATCCTTGAAAGAGGACCTGTAGGGCTTAAGCTCTTCCTTAGGGCTTGAGGCTCAGCCTCTACTCACCATTGCCCTGAGAAGTCCAGACAGACTGCTAAAGTGCATTTTCTTCCTGGGAATTAATGGAATTTCTCTGTTTTAAGTGATGAGAGCACCAAGGATAAGAGTCTAAAAGAGTTCTAAGTTGCCAGACAAAACATCAGGTGCAAAGTTGCTGACAAGAAAAAAAAAAAAAAAAGCCTTTCTAAGAGGGATCTACCAGCGTGTGTTTGCCTGGGCTTTTGCAAATGGCCCCATGTTAATTACTGTATCAGCGGCTGAACTGCTTACTCTGGGCTGTCTAAAGGTTTCAATGAAATCTTCTACCGATGCTGGAGGAAATAACAGTCATTGCCAAACTTCAAAATATCACCTAGATTTCTTTTTTTAAGTCAGATCCATTTAAAAAAGCATTGCAGCTCCCAGAAGTGTAATTAAGTTGCTTAGCTGAACAGGGAGCTGTCTGTGGCCTTTAAAAATATCAATTGCAAGGGAAAAAATGGAAAAGGGAACAAAAAGTAGGTAAAAACAATGAAGAGAAAGGGCAGATAAGAATAATAAGGAAGGAGGTTCCTGTTCATGGCATGGAGCCTCCATTTGCAAGGTGTCAATTATAAACGAACATCTGGGACTGTTTTGTTATGTACTTGATTTCCTTGGAAAAAATAAGGAAGTGTTCAGTCTTCCCATCAGATGTTTCTCAAGGACAGGTTTCTACCTGAATTGCAAAGTAGTGATGGAGTTTTAACATACATCATATTGTTCATAGGCAATGTATTGTTCTTTAGAGACTATCATAGGTAAACTCCTATGCAAGGATCAGAAGGTGTGCACACACAGGAGTGTGTATATGTGCATGTGTCTATTTGTACAGACACTTGAGAATTCAAATGTGGGAAGCGAGTCAGGGAGAGATACACAGAGGTAAATGCAAATGCATTCCAATAGAAAAATAACTTATCTGCAGCTCTGAATGTGTTTCAAAAAAAACAAAAGTTTAACTGGAAATGAGAATTGTGTGGTAGTTCACTTCTGTAATCCCAGCACTCAGGAGGTTGAAGCAGGAGGATAGCTGGGAGTTTGAGGACAGGCCAGTCTGGCCTATAGCATAAGATGCAGAGTGAGAGCCTATCTTAAAAGACACAATAATAATAATAATAATAATAATAATAATAATAATAATAATAATAATAATATAAAATAACTTACCCACAGGCACAATATAAGAAAAGTTTAAAATGAGGTTCCCAGCAGATTGGCACCTGTTCCTCTCTTGGACCATGACTGATGCCATTAGGGACGCTGCACAGGAGTCATTGCATGTCAGGTACTATAGCCTGCTACCTTAGATCACACTGACCTTGCAAATATCCTGCAAATTGATTTCCAGGCCTTCCCCGCTCTCCTTGTAGATAACCTTGGCATCCTAGATGAAGATGCATGCACAAGACAAGCCAGCTGTGGTTCTTGAATGTCTGTGCTCATCCGTGCACAGAATTACAAAGCCCCTCTCTAGGCTTTGATGATGTCATCATTGTTGGTCTAACAGAACAGCTTTAGGGTGAAGTCGTGGGTGTAAAGATTTCACTAGACCCAACATAAATGATAAATGGGTGTTTATTGGGGAACACTTACACAGATAAATATAAAGAAAGGGGAGAGCGCTTCTCTAACCTTCCTAACAGAACAGCTGGACCAAGAGAAAAACCGAGCAAAAGGAAGCCACACCTCAAGCTTCCCTCTTTTGGCTTCAGTCTGCCTGAAGCCATGCCCAAAGGGGTGTGACCACCGTTACAGGTTCACCCACAAGACCGCTACATTGGGGGGGGGAGTCTTCTAGAAGCACAGATTTAAGAACTGTAAGCAGTTAAATGAACTCATCACATGAGCATCCTATCTCAAAGAATAGCACTGATTAGCACTTTTCTGTATTTTGAAATATGACCATGGATTGTAAAGCTCTAGAATATGGAGACCAATGATGCACAACCTTTGAAACAATAGAGTCATCCAGATACATATGTACTTTAGCATCATTAAATCAGCTTTACATATTTTGTTCATGAATTTTATGCATAACAATGTCCTTTATGTTAAATTTATATGGGTGTTGATCACATTAATTCATGCTATGGCCTAAAAAAATAGCCCTGTGGTAATCTCACCTGAGATGTCAGACCCCAATCATGAAATACGAGGAAGGTGGCACCTGCTTTACCCTTAGGATTAGAATCTCCCAGACACAAACATTTCCACAAGTAACCAACAAAACAGAATTTAAATAGACTGAATATATTCCTCAATCCTATTTTTCTTTTTGGGGGATTTGGGGACAGTTCAAGACAGGGTTTCTCTGTGTAACAGCTCTGGCTGTCCTGGACCTCATTCTGTAGACCAGGTTGTCCTCGAACTCACAGAGATCAATCTTCCTCTGTCTCCTGTAGTGCTGGGACTAAAGGTGTGTGTGTGTGTGCCACCATTGTCCAGCTAGCCCTGTTTTTCTTAACAATCTCCTAGTAATTAAACAAAATATCTTCATTTATGCTCATTGGTCAACCTTTATTCACATTAGAAGTCTTATCTTTCAGGGGAAAAAAGAATTACCCTAAAAATAAAACAGAGGAGAAAGCTATTGGTTTATAAAGTGCCCAAGTATAAAGAGAAAAGATCAAGCTGAGAAAGTTTATTGCTTCTTACCACACACTGACAGCTCAAAGCACCATTGAAGAGGTCCTCACTGGGAAGCCAAGAGAGCAATGTTCCCTTTCTGTTCAGGAAGAAAGCACCAGGTAGGGGAACAACTATTTGAATAACTCAATAGGCAAGGAGAGGATTTACACCACAAATTGTCCTGATCCATGAGCTCAAGACACATTTTCCAAGACCATTCAGTGAGTAAACTGTCAGGAGTGAGAAGCCATTGGTGTTCCTCCGTGATCAAGTGAAACAGAACATTTATTTGAAGATGTAAAGAGTTCAGAACTATGAGAGCTTGTCTTCTCAAATCAGTAGGTCTTTGTAGAGTTTTTCTTCCCCAAATGTGACTCGTGTGTGTTTATTTGTATGAATTCAAAATTCCAAACCCTAAGCTCCAAGTTTTATAGAACAAAGGGAAAAAGGAACACCCCACACACTTGTTTGTGTGGGGCATAAGTAGACATCAGCGGAGTTTTATTCACTTTTTTATTTCACTGAGCATGAATGCAGAAATGTACTTTTCTTTCCAAAGGAGTGGTTAGGGTCAGTTTAAGGAGTGTTGCATTTTTGCATTTTTTTTCTGTCTCTCGTGTGTTAGGTTTCTTCTAATATTTGGGTAAGTAGCTTTAGGAGCTAAAAAACAAGCACAGATCAGCCTATTGGCTTGCTTACTAACCAAACACCCCCCTTAACCATAGCTGTTGAAAATCTGAACATAGAAAAGTCAACATAGTATATGAATATAGCAAGTAGTGGGAACCATCCACATGAAAAATAACTAGTTATAACTGTCATGAAAACGTCTTTTATCCTGCAGCCTCATCTAACCCAAAGCTATTTGTCACTGTATGCAGCCACCAACTCCTCAAGACAACCATTATATTTTATGAGGTATAAATTTTATTCTATACTGTGCCAGATATTGCTGAAACCCTTTTAAGCCTCAGCATTCCTCATTCATTAAAATGCACTTGTAAGGGTCCAGTTTACATGTTCAATGTGGAAAGAACAAGCATTTTTCTGATCTGTATATGTTTCATTAAAATTCACCATTTAAATTCTTCATTATGGGCACCTAATTGTAACAAAGTATATGTTTGTGAGTGCATAAATGTGTGGTTGCTAATTTTCTAGGCTAAAAAAAAATTAAATAAAATTGCCCAGACATTTTGTGTTTATTAGAGGGAGTGCATTATTTCACTTAATTAGGGCCCCAACTCTCTTTACAACAATTTGTGATACTTCATCTTGAAGCCACTGACATTTCAGTTACTGCATAATTCTTGTGCATAAATACTGACTCGAGCCACAGTCTGCAATCTGAGATACTGAAGGCATGGATAGGAACAAACCATGTGATATGAGACTCAAAGTCATATCTCAGCTCCTGTAATAACTGTCATAGGAGAGCAGATGTGAGGTGCTAATGCCTGTCTCCTTGATGTTTTGCAGACTAGGAAGTTTTCCTACTAATTTATAAACTTGTTGAAGTCATAAGCACTTAGGAAGGCAGTTACACACCCTGCTTTTCTTAGCGGTCTTACTAAAAATAGTATCCTTATTACTTCTAAACAATGATGTGCATTCTTCACTAACACCAGTGATCATTAATCAACCTGAAATCAAAGCTGAATTAAGTTCCTTCTCCACCATTACTGGTATGCAGGATCCGGTTAGTGTCAGTTTCTAGGGATGGTGAAGACCAGTGATTATAGCATTTAAAGGAAAGTTGCCCTGGCATCTCCATATAAATCTATCCATAAGCCATTTATTTCCAATTCTCCAGTTCTCTAGGAGGTCCACCTAGAGTTCCAGATAAGCATGGAGGTCCACCTAGAGTTCCAGATAAGCATGGAGGTCTACCTAGAGTTCCAGACCTCAGGAAGCAGAGATGGGGAATCCCTGGAGCAATTTCAATAGCTAGGCTGTTGAAAATGATGAACTCCCATGTCAATATATAAGGGGGAGAGAGCTGGAGAAAGAAGTCAACTTTGGGCCTCCACTTGTACATGCATCTGCACACATAGCACCCCACCTACCAGACCTGTGTCCACACACATGCAATCACACATACACATGTGAAAAATAATCAAAACAATGACACATACTTCCTTAACCTGATTCAACAGGCCTATTTGTATTTATAATATAACGAACACCTTTACTGTTTTTAGCGCAGAGATAAATTATTTTGTAACCTGTTTCAAATAGTTGCTGTTGTCAAACTATAAATGCAAAGGTCACTTAGAGGTTCTTTTGTGATATACTAGTTAGAAGGCCTTGCTTAAGAATAAATAGTCAATGAATATCCTTATTGTGGACTTACTATGCACAATGCACTGTAAAAACCTGAAAAAAGGATTTCAGAGAATCTGCCTGCACTGAAAATATGGTGTTTACCTTAGACAATAGCATGAGACAATGAAACAAATAGCACTGCTTAAGAATATGTTCTGCTGGGCAGTGGTGGTGTACGCCTTTAATCCCAGCACTTGGGAGGCAGAGGCAGTGGGATCTCTGTGAATCTGAGGCTGGCCTGGTCTACAGAACAAGTTCCAGTCTTCCCTGACCTCTATATACTCTAGTACCTCCCCCAGGATACATGCAGAGTCACCAGGTGGTAGGAAAAAAATGGGTAATCAGCTGCCACTGATTACTCGGCCACTCTATGGATGGATGTAAACCACCAACAAGCCCAACTGGGATGATCTTTTACAAGGGGGTTGGGGAATAGCTGAATTCCCCAAGGCTAGAAGTAAGGGCTTTTAGGAAGGGTAACCATGCATCATACCATCTATAAAACTCTTCTGAACTATATCAGAGAAACATATATAAGCTGAGGTCACTCGACGCAAGTTAAGTATATAAAGTGCAAGGATATAATAAAGTGGTATCGTGTGCACTAAAAACTCAGAATGTCAATACAGCCAACTTTTAGAAAAATTTTCCCAATAAAATCGTGATCCCTTAATTTCCTTATTAGTATGCAGATATATTTCTTCTGAAAAAGGCTTATTTCAGAAATTATGTCTTTGCACAGAGTGGGACATTGAATTGGAAATATCTAATGTAAACTTAGAATTTTAAAATAATTTCTTGAGAATTTTATACATGTACTGTACTTACATCATTCCCACACCTCCTACCCACCCATTCTGCTCCTCCTGTGCCCCCTACTCCTTCTCAAATTCAAGACCTCTTCTGTTATTCTTTTTTTCTTTTTTTCCCAGATTTTTTTTTAATTTGAATCAGAAACTAGATTTTTTTTACATGACAATCCCAGTTCCCTTCTCCCTCCCATCCTCCCCTATCACCACCACCCCCAACTAAAATCCTACCTATCACATATCCTTTCTGCTCCCCCTGGATGGTGAGGCCTTCCATAGGGGGGTCATCAGAGGCTATCTCATCCTTTGGGATAGGGCCTAGGCCCACCCAACGTGTGTCTTGGCTCAGGGAGTTTTCATCTATGTGGACTGGGCTCCCAAAATCCACATCTATGCTAGGGATAAGTACTGAACTACTACAGCAGGTCCCGTAGATTTCCGAGGTTTCCTCACTGAAACCCATGTTCCTGGGGTTTGGATCAGTCACATGCTGGTATCCCAGCTATCAGTCTGGGGAGCAAGAGTTCCCCAATGTTCAGGTCAGCTGTTTCTGTGGGTTTCACCAGCCTGGTCTGGACCCCTTTGCTCTTCATTTGTCCTTCTCTGCATCTGGGTTCCAGTTCAGTTCAGTGATTAGTTGTGGGTGTCTGCTTTTACTTCCACCAGCTGTTGGATGAGGGCTATCGGTGGCATATAAGTTAGTCATCAATCTCATTATCAGGGGAGGGCATTTAAGGTAGCCTCTCCTCTGTTGCTTAGATTGTTAGCTGGTGTCATCTTTGTAGATCTCCAGACATTTCCCTAGTGCCTGATTTCTCTGTAAACCTAAAATGTCTCCCTCTATTATGGTATCTCCATTCTTGTTATCTTCTATTCTTCCCCTGACTCAACCTTTCTGCTCCCTCATGTCCTCTGTATCCCTCCTCTTCTCCCCTTCTCATTCTCCTAGCTCCCTCCCCCCTCTTCCTGTGTTCCCAATTTGCTCAGGGGATCTTGACCCTTTCCCCTTCTCCAGGGGACCATGTATGTCTCTCTTAGGAACCTCCTTGTTTATTTGCTTCTGTGGCAGTGTAGTAGGCTAGTAATCCTTACTCTATGTCTAAAATCCGCATATGAGTGAGTACATACCATGTTTGTCTTTTTGTGATTGAGTTACCTCGCTCAGAATGGTTTCTTCTAGTTCCATCCATTTTCCTGCAAATTTCAAGATTCCATTGTTCCACCCCCCCCCCATCCATTGTGTAAATGTACCACATTTTCTCTATCCATTCTTCGGTTGAGGGACATCCAGACTGCTTCCAGTTTCTGGCTATTCTGTTATTATATTATTATTATTATTATTATTATTATTATTATTACTATTACTATATGTGTGTGTTATATAAATAGAACCTGCTGAATCCATTTAGTATCGTTCACATGCATATGTCCATTGCTGGAGAAGACTGTATCTCCATTTCTCAGTAGCCACTAATTGCCTGTACCTCTTAATCTAGTGATGGAACCTCTCAAGATCCCTGTTCCCCAACATCCATCTTCTCATGATTACTACAAGATAGATTATTTTTAAGGAAGCACGATTAGTTTTACTACAGGCAAGGAAATCTTTTGTTTCTTAGAGATTTGTGGGAGTCTTGCAGATGAGCTCATCCAGGGCAAGAGTAGGATTAAAAGAGATGAGTCATCAAAAGAGACACGGAAAGTTTGATACAGTGTGTGACATATGGATGAAAATAAATGTCAATGTAAAACAGAACTCTAAAAGAGATAACATGGAATCCCAGGAGAGAAAACAAACTGGAAAGTGAAAGTCAACTATCAAACATCATGGAAAAAACCTCCTGGGAGATGAAGTCAACTATCAAATGTCATGGAAAAATCAGAGGGTCCAGGACTCCCAAAATCAACCTATGTAATTCACACACAAGAGAAATCTGAGTCCAAATATACACTCGATGCTCTTATGGACATTTAGTAATATTAGGAAGAGTTTAGCAGTGACCTTGAAAAGGAAGGGAATTCTGGCAGGAGAAGATTCAGACACACAAAGCAGTATCTTGTGGGAATAACAGGGTCAAGTTAGAATTGGTTTCTGTTTTATTCTTTTATAGTAAAAGAGAAGAAACTGCTTGTTTGAGGGCAAACAATAATAAGAAGGGGCCGTGGATGAAACCAAATGATTGCAATGGTAAATGGTAAAAAGTTAAAGTTTAGGCATTAGTCAGCAATTTTGTGCTTTCTGTGAAAGGGTTGAGTTAGTTTAATAACTCGTGGAATAAAAGTGTTTTTCTGTATCAGCTCTCTTTGACACTCTGCCATGTGCTTTCATGGCTCTTCATTCTTAAAAAGGACCTCTTTTATTCCACCATGTCCTTGTGAACAGTTAGTTAATTTTAATTTTACCATGACGTATAAATTTTGAATAACCAGTCTAATTGTTGATCCAATTCCAAATGTATAAATTAGGCTGTTTTTTTTTCTTTTATAACCATCAGGGAATTTCAAATCTGAAAAAAAAAATTCATGTGGGCCCTATAATTTTTTTCTTTTTTTAACATCTTTTATTTAAATTAGAAACAAGCCTGCATCATATGTCAATCCCAGGTCCCTCTCCCTCCCCTCCTCCCCTAATCCCCACCGACCCACCTATCCCATCCCCCCTCCACTCTCTAGGGAGAGTAAGGCCCTCCATAGGGGATCCCAAAAGTCTGTAATATCATCCAGGGCAGGGCCTATGGCCTTCCCCATGTGTCCTGGCTGAGAGAGCATCCCTCCATGGGGCCCTATAATTTATTTCAGTAAAATTCTACCTCTTAAAAGTGATACTTCTATAGCCCCAAATCAATTTATCTCTAAAACTTATACAAATATATCTACAAAGCAGAATAATTACCCAAAAGTAATATCTTAGTTCTTCCAAATTCCACCTATTACAATCAATATTCTAAATTGGCACTGTTCTGAGTGGGATGTATTACCTAAGCAAGAGCCACGGTCCCTCTCCTTGTACTTAAAGTCCTTCTCCATTCCTAGAAGCCCCCAAAACACAATTGTCTAAGACAGAGACCCAACCTCTGCTACACCAGCTGCTCCCTTGACATTGCTTGGCGAACGTCCCAAGCCTAAATGTCCCTTGGGCAAGATAAAATTTCAGTGTGATGGGATATCAATTTCTCTCACAATTAAATCCTGTCCTAGACATGCAGATATATAGCGGCAATCTCATCACTGCCCAACAGCTAGCCAGCTTGGGGGAGATGATTGCTTGGTAATTTCCTCAGAAAAAGAAGCAAGGATTGTCAGAGGAGTCATCCATGGATATTTCCCTACCATTCTCCAAAACAAAACAAGACAAGGGACTGAAAAGAGAAGAAGCAACAGTACTCAGTGTCTCTGCTACTCCGAAATATAAATAAGAGCAAAAATCGGTCAATAATTACCAAAATAACTAACTTCCTGTTTAGGCCATGAGGCTACTTACACAATTCATCCCAAATAAATGTAAAAATATTTGGAGGTGCTTACACTACCATAGATGTCTATAGTTATGTTTGTGTATATGTTTATGCAGGTGTGCAAGCGCTTGCAGGTGTGCATGAACGCATGTGTGTGGAGGCCAGACACCAACCTTGGGTCTTAATCTTCAGATACTGTCCATGTTATTTTTGAGACATGGTCTCTTGTTGCCCTGGAGCTAACAAATTCAGCTAGACTGGAAGGCCAGCAAGATCCACTTTCCTCTGACCTCCCCATTGCTGTAAGCTTCAACACACCCAGTTTTCTCATGTGCTTTCTTGGGGTGGAGCCCAATCCTCCCTCATGCTTGCAAGGTAAGGGGTTTATTAACTGAGCTATCTCCCAACCCCCATAAAGTTTATTTATAATGTACATTACAGTAACACAAAGGATAAGCAGATGGCAATTGTGACATATTGTTATCTAGACAACAGTAAAACTGAAAACTCGGTAGGAATATAAAGTTTTCCTAATCGTTACAAAACTATTCACCCAATGTTATGCAAAATTCTCCACAAACTCCTTCGGTATAGTCTCCCTATTGTGTCTCTCCTGAAGTATTAATGTCAAATAATTATAAGGTTCTTTTATACTCTAGAAACACAAATTATAGGCAAAGACTTCAAAACATTCTGAAGAATTGCTTCTCAAATGTAATGCGCATACAGTTCACCTGGGGATCTTGTCAAAATGCTGACTCTAATTCAGTCAGTCTGAGGCGGGGTCTTAAAGCCCTGAGACTCTCTGTTTCTAATCAGCTGCTAATTTTGGATAGCAAGAATGTTAAAGAAATGTTCAATGTTGGGTACAGAGGATGCCAAAGAACCAAAAATGTAATTATATATATTATATATAATATATATATATATATATATATATGCAGAAGATTTGCAGTAAGCAAACTGTAGGCCAGTTTAAAAACAGGTAGAATGGAGACCCAGGAAAGAAGACAGCCAGTTTAAAGACCTAAAGCAGAAGAGCAGTGTCCTAGTTCAAGCAGCTAAGCAAGAGGAGTTTCTCTTGCTTACAAGGGGCTCAGCTCCCTGGTTCTATTTGGGCTTTCAAATGCTTGCAAGGGAACTGCAAACATGAGCAAGGAAAATCAGCTTTACTTAGTCTACTAATTCAAATGTTAATCTCATTCAAAAACACTCTTATAATCCTACCAGAATTAGTGTCTGACCAAACATCTGGGTACCGATGGCCCAGACAAGCTGATATATAAAACTAACCATTGAAAGTGCTATTGTGACTCTGACACATTTTTTTAAAAACTCAGTAACCTATTTGAAGTAATTACAAATCTTTCAGAGCCACAATTTATTTAGAGCCTGACCTATAATACGTTAAGGGTACAAGTAGTGTTGCTTGATTATAGTATTTGCTATTCGAGGTAATAGAAATCATTCTTATTTAAAGATGCCAGATATTTGCCTCAGAAGCCCAGTTTTAGATACTGACAGGCCTTGGGAAATGGCAGACATCCATGCAAGAATCACTTGAGGACTAAAGTGGGGGTAGTTGGAGGTCAGCTAACCTAAAAACTGACAGGGAAATTATGAGTATTGGTAACTGGAAGAACAGGAAACTTAATAAAGCACAACAGAAGGTAGTTCAGAGTCCTTCTAGAAGGATTAGTCCCAGCTGGGAAGCACGATCCACACAGGAGAGACTACAGTTGCTGAGGACTGGAACCACTGCTTAAGACAAAGGGAGAGCCCCAGAGAATCTGCACTGTACCCTCAGTAGCAGATATCTTAAATATGAGAGAGTGTGTATGCACAAAAGCCCTGGCATGGACCACAGCTGCAGCCACAAAAATAGGGGAGGGGACAAGAAACCTCTTGCTGGCACTTAACCAAAGCAGCCATTTTTAAGAGCTTGCTGGCGGGAGATGCAAAAGTCCCTCCCTGAACCATACTCTGGGAACCCAAAGCAAGTGTCACAAGATTGTACCCTACATCTGCTCCTCAGCACACTTCTAGATAGGCACAGATGTTTTTGAGTCCGAATCATACAGTGTTCGGTGAGATAGAAAGCTGATCTAAGCTGTAGTCTAGAGGGAGCCACACAGATGCAAGCCCTGAATACGTGTTCTGATGCTGTGAGGAACCGCCCATTGGCTAGAAAAAGGACAACACCAGGTGAGAGAGACAGGGTAGAGATGGCTGCACTTTGACCCGGCTGCCTTCCCTTCCTTTTCATACTTCTCTCATTTAAGTCAGCTTAGTGGAGAAGCTTCATTTCTTATGTACTGTTTCTTTTTCTTTCTCTCTCTCTTGTTTTTATTTTATTTTATTTTTCTTAATTCTTCTTAGACTTTCCCAAGGAACACAGACTTTTCTGGAGTTATTGGGGTTTCCCAGCCTCAGCCTGCCAAGTACTAAAATGGCTTAAGTTATCTGACTGTATTTCTTTACTTTTTTTATTCTTTTTACTCCACCTTTAGCAAGAGCTGTCTTGTCTCCTTCTTGTGTCTTTTTGGTTTACTGCTTCACTTACTTTTCTCTATCACCCTGAGACTATTCTCCAGCCTTATTTATTTTCTTTACATTCAGAGCCTTAGTACATGCACTATTTTCCATGTTCATTTATTCCCCTGAAAGTATTGGAGTTGAAAGGGTGGTTGTTTTTAATTGACTATCACTCTATTTTCCACACTGGGCTTATTCATCAGCTGTGATTGTTTCTGTTGGTATAATGACTACTTTCATACTGCCACTGATGACTGAGCCCAGAGCTCTAGCACATGGGCAAAGAGTTAAACAACAGAGCTCCATTTTCAGCTGCTATAGCCTGATCCTACTTGAAAACTGGAAGTACATCCCTGAAAGAGAATAAGCACATTAATAAAACAATCTAACCACTGACCTAATTCCAGAAGCAAAGAACCCTTGGAAACAAAAAAACATGAAAAACCTAGGCAGTATGTCTCCTCCAAAAATTTACTAATTCCACAATAACAGCTTCCAATAGAGTGAATTAAATGAAATCCCAGACAAAGAATTCAAAAGCTTGGTTATAAGAATGTGGGATGAAATCAAAGAGGACATGAATAAACTCTTAAATAAGTCCCAAGAGAACAAAAACAAATAGCAAAATGAAATTATGGAGTCCATATGGGATATGGAAAAGGAATTCAATAAAGAAAATGATTGAAAAATGAAATTGAAATATTCAAAATGAAAAATTCAATAAATCAAATGAAAAGCAATAAAAAGCTTCATCAATACAATGGATCAAATGGAAAACAGATTATTGAGGCTTGAATATATTGAAAATGTATTAGAATATTCAGAAATTGAGAAAGATAATAAGAATATATAAGCAAATATATACATACAAGGTCTACAGGTACACTTAAAAGTGAAATCTGTGAATCAGTCATAGAAGGTTAAAGGCAAAAAAAACACATCCAATAAGACCACAGCAGAAATATCCCAAATACAAAGACACATTTTGAATGCCAAAAGTTAAGACTAAAATATAATCTCAAATTTTATTTAGAGCACCATTCAATATACAGAATAAGGAAAGCTGCAAGAGAACCAAGGAGTCGCATGTAAAGATAACCCCATCAGAATAAGAACAGATTTAGCAAGAGAAACTTTAAAAACCCAGGAAATCATAGAACAATGTATTTCAAACTCCAAAAGACATTATCAGGTCAGATTCTAATCTACAAAAAAGTTATTCTTCATAATTGAAGGAAAAACAGAAACACTCTGTAACAAACACATAATATCCTATCCAAACATTTACAATACACATCCTTCTCAGAAGCCCATAACCTCTCTCAAATCATCACATTTTAAGAAACAAAGTTTTATCAGAAACAGACAATAAAAATAATATGTTGTATTCTACCTGATCACATTAAAACAAAAAACTAAAAAGGAAACAACCAAAGAAAATTATAGAACACACAGAAACTCATGAAGATGGTAAAACACACTATTAAACTGTGAATGAGTTATTGAAGAAATGAGAAGAGAAATTTGAGAACTCATAGAATTAAAGTAAAATGAAAAGACAATATGGCAGAGTCAGTGGGGGAGAATACAGTGCCAAATGTAAATGTAAATGGCTACATTATTTCATGCACAATTGTTGTTGTCTTTGTAGATATAAGACAACTCTTGGAGTAGTAGTAGTCGCTGAGTTCAGTGTTCTGAGCACATGGCTGGTAGACTACCTACTGAGATATGCTTTCAGTCCAGTGGAGAGAATGGCATCTTTTTGCAGATACTATGATTACAGATACACAGGGCACCTTTACAGACTCCATAAGAAATCTCTTAGAATTGATAAATATGTTTATCAGAGTAGCAGGATGCAAAATTATTCCACAAAACCAATAGCTTTTCCATGTATCAATAACAAACATGCTGAGCAATAAATCAAGAAAACAATGTCATTCGAAATGGTTTCAAGCAAACCTAATAATAAAATTATTGATGCAAGAAAAGACTTATACAATGAAAATCTAACACATTAAAGAAACGAGACATTAAAAGATGAAAATAGTGCCCATGCTCATGAATCAACAAAATTAATATAGTGAAACTGGCTATGTTACCAAAAGTGATTTATAAAGTCAAGGAAATTCCATCAACTTCTAATTCCATTCTTCACAGAATTAGGGGAAAAAATCCTGACACTTATATAGGAAAACAGAATATGTTGACAGCTACAGTAATTCCCAGAAAAAAAAGAAAAGAAAAAAGAAACAGTACAGGTATAACAATAGCAGACTTTAAGCCCCACTACAAAGCTATAATGATAAAATCAGCATATTAATGACACATGAAATAAACATGTAGATCAATGGAACAAAATAGAGGACCCACAAGAAAACCCACACAACTACAGTCACCTAATTTTTCACAAAGATGCCCATTTGCTGATAAGCTCCTTTCTGTCTCTGAACATTAATATTCTAAGTCAAATGGAGCAACCCTAGTCCTGTGTCACTTTTATTATTACTTTACTTTAAAATTCCAACTCTTAATTTGAGTTTGGCATTGTTATTTATTTGACATAAACAGTAAGGCCCCCAGAGAACATTTACTATTGCTTCCTGGGTATTTTTGCCACCAAAGAACACCATTAAGCGGTAATCATCGTGAAATTTCTGAAAACTGTTTTATTTATGATAGTAACCATAAATGTATAAAAGTGAGTCCCTTGTGGCTCAGTAAACACATTCATTGTGGACTTCCTACAATATTAATTAAAAATCAAAGGGTTACTTTTGTTTGCAATAAGGGAACCCGAGGATGATAATGATAAAATCCTGCTACTATTAAAACTCTTATAAAGTGTGAAATTCTCTCATCAGCATTATCTAGCTGGAACTTATAAAATCTTGGCAGGGAGTCATATCACTGTGTTTCACAGATGACAAAATTGAAACTTCAAAAGGTTGACTGCCTGGGATGAACTGCCTGGCTCACACATTCATGGCACAGCTGAGGTTTTTATCTTGCAATGCCTGCCTCTCTAATGTGTTAGGATTCAACCTCAGCGCCATCAACTGTAGATTGGATATAATTTTGCTTTTGGTAGAGACATCAATAAACACTGGAGAAACTTTAGCAGAGGCTCTAGACCACTAACTAGGTGTCAGTAGTACCCCTCTCTAATTCAGAACAACAAAAATGTCTCTACATGCTGTCAAATACCTCCAGAGAAAGGGGTGGGCATGAGCAAGGCCACATGGTCTCCAGTTGAAATCTATCAAATCATTCCACCTTTATGCTTGTATGTCTCTAATGTTTCAAATCATCTTCACAACCTTCTTCCGCTGTGTAGGTCCAATAACAATGGTTATTTAGAGTCTGAGTGTGTTCATTTCCTGGGGTTGCCATAACAAATTATCACTACCAGGTACCACCTTACAGTGAGAGACTACTTCCTCACAGTTGTGAAGGTCAGAGTCTGAAATACTGTCAACAGAATTACTTCCTCTTAAGCAGTGGTCCTCAGCCTTACTAATGCTGTGACCCCTTAATACAGCTCTTCATGTTATACTGACCCCTAACCGTAAAATTATTTGGTTGATACTTCATAACTGCAATTTTGCTATTATGAATTGTGATGTAAATATTTTTTATTTCTGATGTTCCTAGGTGACCCCTGCAAAAGGATCGGTCAATCCCAGTGGTTGAGATCTGCTGCTTTTGACTGTACTGGCAGAGAGGCCCTCTTGGTCTCTCCCTGGTTCTGCCATCCAGACACTCTTTGGCTTGCAGCAGCATAACTCTAGCCCCTGCCTCCCACTCCAAGTGGCTTTCTTGTTTCTGGGCTGTCCTATATCATTACTATTGGGTTTAGGGACAACCAAGGTATACAGGATGGTCTCAGATCACAAATGAGTTCTCACTCACAGGTTTTACAGAGAGGTAACTATTATGGGGTAGGGGAACAGTCAACTCACCACAAAGATTACATCAACCATAAGTGTTTTCTAAAAATTCAAATCAATTTCTGTAAAATCTATCAATCTATCATCTCCTTAATTTTATAAATACCTTAGAAAATAACAAGAAATAACAAGACAGTGGTGCACAAACCAATTAAAGGCAATTTCACTAAGAACAATGTGTTTCAGTCATTAGAATTATCTTCTAGTCTATGTCCAGGTTTTCCACATTGAGGTATCGCAGGATGGGTGAGAGGGCCAGTTAAATTCCCTCATAGTTAAGGAACCATAAATTTAACTAAGTTCTTGTGGGAAAACAAAAAAGCAAAAGATAACACAGCTGGATTTTCAAATCCTTGTATCAAAGTAAAATCAGCTAAGATCAACAGAACTTTGTGGAACCTAGCAAAAGAAAACAAGCATGGAACACCCACCATCAGACCACGTAATGAAGCTGCTTCCTGATGTGGAAGTCTCCTCTAATGCCCATTTCCATGAGAGATGCATCTTAATTTTAAATGATCCGTGGTTATGGAGCCATGAACAGAAACAGACATTAGTTTCAGAAATCGTGGTACTCATCACACTCACATCTACAAAAACTGATCCTCAGAGAAACCGTGAGATCATGCTACCCCAGACAGCTTAGTCACAAAGGAATAGTCTGCTGATTTCCCCCACAATGCTGCGCTTATTTTATTTTATTTTATTTTTGATACCTCTGCAATTCATTCTAAGCACTGTTGACATTTTAACCAGAGTATCCAGTAAGTGATGAATCACCAGCAGAACAGCAAAATGACTCAGTTATAAAATCATAACCATCATTTGGAAAATAAAAACTTTTTAACGTAAAGCATCATGAGTGAACCTCCCTTCTGATTTCTCTCATAGCAGCCTCTGTCTGACTTCTGAAGGTGACTGTGAACATGCCCAGTCACTCGCTTGTCTTACCTGTTTACAACTAGAAGTTATAATTCAGCATTTTCATTCCCCATTGTGTGCATTATATTTTACTTGGGCATTTCTATTTATTAAAAAGTCATAAATTCCTGTGGTTTAATGTTTCTTTCTTTTAAATAGAAAGCACAGGGACAGAATGCCAAGTGACTTTCCTTCCTGGTCCATGTCTCTGTCCCAGTACAGAGAGCCAATAGTTTTAAGTGTGCCTTTTCAGAAATATTTTATGCATATTCATTAAGCAACAGTCATTCTTATTTAATTGTGAAATTGCTGCAGAGTCTACTAGAAACTTACACCCAATTCTTCTGAGATTTCAAGTCTTTGGTCTCATTTGGCACCTTCTCACAACTTGAAAACCTTAGCATCTTTTTAAAGTATTTTTCCTTTTATTGAAAACTGTTATCTTTTCGCAGATAATCCATCCTGATTATGGTTTCCCCTCCCTCTACTCCTCCCAGTTCTCTACACATTCCCTCCCATCCAGATCCACCACTTTTCTCTCTCTCATTAGAAAGCAAACAGGCTTCTAAGGGATAATGATAAAATATAATATAAAGATAGGATAAACAAAAACCAATACATCAAAATAATACAAGACAAACAGAAGAAAAAGAGCCCAAGAACAGGCACAAGAAACAAATATAGACAGAGACCATTCATTCACACACTCACTAATCTCATAAAAACACTAAGCTAGAAGGTGTAATGTATAAGAAAAGAAATATATATTTCTCTTCCTCCTTCTCTTCCACAGGTTTCCCTGATCCTTGAGGGGAGAGGTTTGATGGAGAAATCTATCATCGGGCTGAGTGTTCCAAGGACTCTCACTCTCTATATAATTTCTGCCTGTGGGTCCCCTGTATTTAATCCCATCTGTTGCAGGAGGAAGCTTCACTGAGGATGGCTGAGCAAAGCACTAATTTATGAGAATAGTAGAATGTCCTTCAGAATTGTTTTATGTGCTAGACATGTGGGCGCACTCCTTTAATTCCAGCAATTAGTAGGCAAAGGCAGGATGATCTCTGAATTCCAGGCCAGAGTGATCTACACAGTGAGTTCCAGGCCAACCAGAGCTAAATACTGAGACCCTGTCTCAAAAAAAAAAAAAGTATTTTATTGCTGTTCCTTATATTGTTGTTATTGTTTGTTGGTTTGTTTGTTGTTGTAGTTTTGGGGTTTTGTTTATTTTTTTTGCAATAGTATTTGGTTTTACCTTAGGTCCTAGGCTTCCTAGTCTCAGGTTCTTGGTCATCCAAGCACTGTCAAATGCGGTTTCTATCTCAGAAAGCAGACTGTAAATCAAATCAGATGTTGGCCGATTATTCCCATAAGCTGTGTGCTACAATTGTTCTGGTATATCTTGCAGGGTAGGACACCATTGGAGATCAAAAGGTTGCTTATCTGGTCTTGAGTGAACTTTGGTAGGTTGTATATATCAAGAAAATTATCCATTTCTTTTTGATTTTCCAATTTGGTGTAGTATGGATTTTTAAAGTATGTCCTTATGATATTTCTGGATTTTCTCTGTATGTGTTGTTATTCCCCCCCCTTCATCTCTAATTTTATTGATTTTGATATTCTTTTTCTACCTTCTGGTTAATTTGACTAAAGGTTTGTCAATCTCACTGACTTTCTAAAAAGAAAACTCTGTTTAATTGATTCTTTGTATTTTGTTTGGCTGTTTGTTTCTACTTTCTTGTTTTCATCCCTGAGTTTAATAATTTCTTGTTGCGTGCTCTTTTTGGATGTGATTTGTTCTTTTTGTTCTACAACTTCCAAGTGTGCTGCTAAATTACCTGTTTGAGAGCTCTCCAGATTTTATGGAGATACTTAGTGCTCCTTGCCTCTAAAAAACTGCCTTTATTGTGTCCCATAAGTTTGGGTATGCTGTATATTCATTTTTATTCAGTTTTAGAAAGCCTTTAATTTTTGTCTTGACCCATGTTTTCACTCAGTAGTGAATTATTCAGTTTCTATGAGTTTGTAAGTTTTCTGTTGTTTATTTTTTGTTGATATCCAGCTTTAACCTCATGGTGGTCAGAGAGGATATAGGGTATTGTTTCAATTTTCTTTCATCTGTTAAGATTTGCTTTGCGTCTATATATATAGTCAATTTTGAAGAAAGTTCAGTGAGTTGCTGAGAAGGTATATTCCTTTGTGTTTGGGTGAAATGTTCTATAAATGTGTTAGGCCCATTTGGCTTATAACATCCATTAGCTCCAGCATTTCCGTTTAGTTTTTATCTGGAAGACCTATCTATTGGCTAGAGTAGGGTATTAAAGCATTCCACTGACAGTGTGTGAGGCTCAGTATTTGATTTACGCTATAGTAGTGTTTCTTTTACAAACTTGGGTACCTTGTGTTTGGTGCATAGATATTAAAAATTACAATGTCCCCTTGGTGGATTTTTCCTTTGATGAGTATGTAGTCTTCCATATCTCTTCTGAGTGGTTTTAGACTATCTTGTCAGATATTAAAATGGCTATAACTGCTTGCTTCTTACGTCCATTTGCTTGGAATATCTTTTCCCTTTTATCCTAAGGTGATACCAATCCTTGATGTTAATGTGTATTTCTTTGATGCAGAATAAGAATGGATCCTGTTTTTTATCCATTCTGTTAATCTGTGTCTTTTACTTTATTGGGGAATTGAGAAACATGATGTTGAGAGATATCAATACACAGTGTTTGCTGACTGTTGACTCCTGTTATTTTGCTGGTTGGTGTGTGTGTGTGTGTGTGTGTGTGTGTGTGTGTGTGTGTGTTTTCAGGGTGGTGGTGGCACATGGCTTTAGTCCCAGCACTTGGGAGGCAGAGGCAGGTGGATCTCTGTGAGTTCGAGACCAGCCTGGTCTATAAGAGCTAGTTCCAGGACAGCCTCCAAAGACACAGAGAAACTCTGTCTCAAAAAACAACAACAAAAGGCTATTTTAAAGTCTTTGTCTTGTGCTTCAGCAATGCAGCAATACTCAGGACCCACAGTGATAGGGTTGCTAGGCTGTAGTGGAGACACTCTTTTTTTCTTTCTTTCTTTCTTCTTCTTTTTTTTTTTTTTTTTTTTTTTGGTTTTTTGAGACAGGACTTCTCTGTGTAGTTTTGGAGCCTATCCTGGCACTGGCTCTGGAGACCAGGCTGGCCTCGAACTCACAGAGATCTGCCTGCCTCTGCCTCCCGGGTGCTGGGATTAAAGGCCGTGAAGACACATTTTTATAGCTGTTATTGTGTTTTCTGCTAGCATCTAGGCATCTGGTCTTGAGAAGATCGTAATTCTGATATATGGTTTTGCTTTGCTGTGTGTCTTTTTTGTTCCTTAATTTGTGTTGGCCTCTCTGGTTCTTAGGAGAGTACAATGGCTGTATGTTGCCTGATAGAGCCTTCTTCCAGGATCCTGCTAGGTGTGGCCACTGGGGATTCCTGATACATGTATCTATATATTGGGGGATAACACTCACAATAGGTGATTGGCTAGGTGGGAGGTGGCTGAAAGGGTTCACAGATAGGATAAAAGCAGGGTTTCCACCAGGATTTTCTTAGTCCTTTGGAAACAGAGGCAGATATTGCTGACTGATGTCTTTGGAGCTGGTATCAGAACCAGCTGAACAGCCCCAGGTCAGACCCTGAGTGGGGGAATGTAGATGAGAGAAAGCTAGCTATCCAATGGCATTAAAGAAAAGAGGGAGACATCAGCACTCTCACTAGCCTTCAGGGTGGGTGTAGACTCTGGAGGCCAGGACATCCAGCAGCTATTAGCTGATATCTAAAAGATAATAGAAATCCTGGGCTTCTTCTGAACTTGGGGCCAAGTGGAAAAGACTTCCAAAATGTATGCCCAGATGCAGAGAGTGAGGAGAAGTTGGTTTGTTTTTTTTTTTCTCTCTCTCTCTCTCTGTGGGGGCCCACCACCCAGCTCCCAAATAAATACTCAGAAACTTAATCTTACTTATGAATGCCCAGCCTGAGATTGGCTTGTTTCTAGTCAGCTTTTCTAATTTATTTTTTACGTTTATTCTTATATATCTTTCTTCCCTTCTTACTCAATTGCTGGCTGGGTGCCTGGCCCCTGGAATTCCACTCTCCTCCTTTTCTCACTCCTCTTCCCTAGATTTGTCCTCCCATTTATTCTCTTCCTGACAGCCTCACCTATTTCTCTCACACTGCCCAGCTATTGGCCATTCAGCTCTTTATTAGACGAATCAGGTGTTTTAGGCAGGCAAGGTAACACAGCTTTACAGAGTTGAGCAAATTCAACATAAAAGAATGAAACACATCTTTGCATCATTAAACAAATATGCCACAAATGTAACACATCTTTAACTAACATTTCACAACAAATGGGGGCAGAGAGTGGCGAGAGGTCACATGGGTAGTCTGCTGCAGAGCTAAGGATGAGATGAGGAACTGAAGATGAAGGAGAGGAGGGAGAGTGAAAATCTGAAGCTCGCTAATGAGCTTTACTGTCCTACTTGCTTCCCTGGCAGGTTTGGCTGGCGGGTTGCCAGGGAATGCCTGCTGTAGTTGGGGGCTGGAATAACAGAATGAGTGAGGAGGAAGGTTGGAGGAGAAGATCTGCATGATCCACTGGAGATGAGAGCAGAGAGGAGGGGGAGGCCTCAACAGATGATCCAATTACAAATTTAAGGGGTGGGAGGCGACTGGGAGACTAGGCATAGAGGAGAGGAGGAGTCCACAACTCACTTAAGCTACCTGCTTCCCAGGGAATGCCTGCTGGAGCTGGGGCCTGAGAAAGCAGGATGAGTGGGGAGGAAGGAATTTGGAGAGGAAGATCTGTGCAATCCACTGGAGATGGGAGTCGGGGGGGGGGAGGGGAGGCTGTAGCAGGAGATATGAGACTGGACGGTGAGATTTGGAGGGAAGGAGCAAGAGGTAAAGATCTACAATCACCCTAACTGCTTCCCCAGCTGGAGTGGCTTAAAGGTTCCTAGGGAATGCTTGCTGGAGTTGGGGGGGCTGGGATAATTGGATGAATTGGGGGAAGGAAGTTGGAGCGGAAGATCTGTGTGGGGGCAGAGAGCTTTTAAGTATATTTTTAAAGAGTAATTCTCTCACACATTATCTTTAATGCCCTGCTTACCATAATCGGCTCACTCTACCTTTATCCTCTAAGTATCTTTTTAATTTAATTCACACAGAGAAATAATAAGTCTCCCAAAAATTAGATTAAAAGTCACAAATATTTTACTTAAAAAATAAAATATCTCCAGGGATCTCTATTGCGTACTTCGGAGAACCACTCAACCCCTATCTTTACTTTGATTCCTTTAAGGGATAGGATTGTTAATGAGCTTATCCGTTAGAGCAGAAATACAGAGGAAGGTGTAAATCACTTTCTGATTTAAACTGGGGAATAATAAAGACACACATTAGAACTTCAAAAGTTAGCATCTAGCTAAAAGAGATCAAGCAAGATTTAAACAGCCCGTGCTGAGTTCTGATTGTGTCAGGGTATCGAGCAGCATGTCATAGCAATCAGAAATGGCTTAGATCTGTTTTTAGGGCTACAGATGGCTCTTGTCGTCTGCTACATGTTTACTGTCAAGAAGGTGTATGAGGGGGCCTAGTACATATTCTACAATCTTGACAATGTGTCTGAATGTTAAAGATGCTGCAGGCCTGGGGGGAGCCAGAGATTGGGTGTGGACAGAAGACTGTCTGGTTGTGGTTCCTCCTCCCTGCACATATGAGCACACAGCATGGGGGTTTTTAGTCAGACCCCTCAAGAAGCAGCGTAAAGATAGAGTGGTACAGGAAAGACATTGGTATTCTCTCGTGAGAATGTAAGACCCCCAGAAAGCTCAGGCCTCCGGGATCTCAGCCCAGGACCTCGGTCACCCCAATCACCAGGCGGATTCAAAAGCTTGATGCAAACTTCACAAGGCTTTATTGTTGTTTAACGACCTAACCCCATGTTAGCTCGGGTCTTTCACCCACCTGCCATGGCAGATGGCTAGAAAAGACAGCTCAAAGCAGCTGCGTAGAGATCTTGTAGGGCAGCATAAGGGGAGTGTCTAGGGGTACACACAGGCTCAGGATTGGTGTGCCTCCAGGCTTCGAGGGCTTGCCCTGTGTTGATTGGCAACTGGTTGTTGTGGCCTGTAGGCTCTGCCAGGGTGGTTACTATGCTCTGCACATCATTGCTGTGCACTTGTCCGTAAAGCACACCCAGAGCCATAAAGCATAGCGCCACCAGCTAACTTCTGATTGGTTCCTTGCCATGAGGCAGGCATCTGACCTCTTAGTGACCAAGGCAAGGTCAGACAAGCACGTGTTCAGGTGTTATGGCTGCCGAAATGGAGAGCTGGTCCCTTCAAGAGAAAGTGGAAAAATACAGAGAGGGTGAGACAGCCAGCAGCCAGATAGAGGCTGGTCTACCCAAGAGAAAATGAGAAAGAATAACAGAGAAAAGGGGAAAGCTTGGATGGGTGTGTCTTCACTGCGGTGTATTCTAATGCACTCAGCAAGACCATGCCAATGCCAGGTAGGAGGTGAAGGATCTTCAAGTCAAAGTTGCCTCCCCAAGAAACTACTCATCCCCCAGGGATAAAGCAAACTTGTCTGGTTATCCCACCTGTGCCACTAATTGTATTCTTAATTGCTAGACATTCTATCCTTCTTATAAATAAGCACCATTCTGACTTCTAAAATTGAATTGACTTTGCCTGTTCTTGAAGCTCATATAGAAGCTATCAGATAGCATATATACTCTTACATGTGGATTTTTTCCACCTAGTATTTTGAGATACACCTATGTTGTTTCAAATGTGATCAGTGTTCCATTACCCTTTATGTTTGTATATATTCTGTTGTGGAAATACATTGTGGTTTGTTAATCTAGTCACAGATTGATAGCCATTTGGGTCATTGCCAGATTGGGCTATTTTGTGTTAACCTATATTTTCATTTTCTTGGGTGAATTCTCAGTCCTAACATAGGTAGTATGGTTATTTTATAATAAAATGTTTCTCTAAAGCTTTTACCATTTTGTTCTCCATTGCTGGTATAGTTTTAGGAAATATCATATGATGTTTTAGACCCTATCTAAAAATTACACCAAACAGCTAACTCTGGCAGGGATAAAAGAGAGAATCATGTTTCTCTTCCAGCCAAAACCTACAGATGCCTATCATCCCCATTCTACTGATACAAAGAGTTCAGGAAACATATTTAAATGCCCAAAGTCAAAAAGTTGATGAGTGCGATCAATATTCAAACTTCACCCACTTCACAGTGAAACTATCTTCTCCACACATAGGGCTGAGCACAGACCCGAGCTCTAGCCATTTGCCAGATGCCAGAAGCTGAGACCCATGCAGTCACTGAATAGTGGTAACCTCTTCTCAGACTACTCAGGCCAGGAGGTAGTAGACCATCATCTATCCCTTACAGACCCTGCCCAGACCTGTAACTCGTTTCTACCCTCTGGTTTAGAATCATCAAGATTTTGTTTAAATCTCATCTCATGATGATGATCGTAACAGATGCTTATTATTACATTTATTGACAAAAGAACAAGACAAAGAATCTCTCCCTATTTACACTATATGTTCACATTTCATAGATTAATGCCTTTGGCTTTTGGAGGGGCCATTATGACATTATCATCCCCACCTTGCAGATGAAAAGCAATATGGGCTCCTGAGTCCTGATTAGATGATAATGGAGCTCTGTCAAGTCTTCTGGCTTCAAGTGCAGACGTCTCTCCATTAGGTGACATGTTCTAGAACCCTATATTTCTCTTCCTCTGTGTGTGGGGGCATATTTTTAATGTATGGGTGGATACATCTGCACAAGTGTGAAGGTGACTGTGGGAGCCAGAACTCAACCTTTGGTGTCCTTTAGAAGCGGTCCATCTTGAGTTTTTAGATGGGGTTTCTCCCTGAGACCTGGGAGTCACAGAGTAGGCTGTGTAGCCAGTGAGCCCTAGGGCTCTGCCTGTCTCCACACGTCCAACACTGGTATTAAAAGTGGTCGTCACTATGTCTGGGTTTTTGTGTTTCTGTTCTGTTTTGTTGTTTTTAAATCTGAGTGTGGTGTTCAAATCCACTCTCATGCTTGTACAACAAGTATTTCACTGACTGGGCTATCTCAGGTACCCCTATTCCTTGCTTTCAAAACCCAGAGATTGGACAAGGTGATCTCTAACATTTTGTTCAGTTCAGAAAGGCTAGGTCTCCGTGAGTCTGCATTCAATACAAGATTCTAAAAGGAGAGGGTAGAGTTTTCTCTGACAGCACTTTATATTACCAAAGAGAGCGATCTAAAACCTTGAATGCAGCCGAGAAACCTTCTGTAACTAATGAGTAAGAGGCCCCGTGGGATAAGATCTGTGAAGACACTAACAGCTAATCCAAAGGTGACTTTGAACACATTCCTTCTCTCAGATGGCACAGGCTTGAAAACCAGATTTCCATTTCTGGAGAGGTAACAGAAGTTCTAAAAAGTCATTTTCATGAAAAATATAAGTACTCTATTTGCATATATGATAATAGCACTCTAGGGAAAATCAGAATATAAAAATATATTTTAGGGAACTAGAAGAATAGAGAGATCCCTGCACCACACATAAAAAATTACTTCTTGATCATGTGTACAACCTCAGACAGTCCCTAGCACTATCTGCCTCCCTTAGGTTGGTGGTCACCAGCCTCCAGGCTGTGGGGCTTCGGCCCTTGCCTTGTATCAGGATAAATCTTAGAGCTGAAAACACTCACTTTGCCCAGTTGCTGTCTCTGATACCAGATGAGGGAAATTTTCTGGGACAGACTAACTCAAAACAATGAAAACTTTCTTTCTCTTTAGGGTTGGAAATCATGCCAATCCCCAAATCATGGTCTATATTTACACTTTCAGTCCAGCTGTTCAGGCAACTTGTTTGTCTATGAAATATCAAGAGATAATCTATTATGTGATCCCTCTACTCTATTTCACATCTATCAGCAAAAGTTAATCTATGGGTAGAAATCACCTTGAACAATAAGCTAATCTGTTATTTTACTGTGTTTTTTTTTAATGTTTTAATAGCCACATAGTAATTGCCTGTGTTTCTGGGGGTACCGTGCAACATTTTGGTACATGTACAGATATATAATGATCACATCTGGGTAATTGGCATATCTATCATCCCAGACATTCATCATTTTGATATAATTTGATGGAACTCCTACTTTCAGTCTACTGGGGATACAACATCATCATCCCCAAAGCGTTCTCTTAGACATAACCTCAGTCTTCCATGAAGCCAAGATGATAATGAAAAGACAAAGTGAGGCAATTAATGGGTATAGAATAGACTGATTTATTTCTACTTGGTAGTTGAATGTTCAATTCAAAATCCTGTTCCTTCTGAAAAGAGGACACCACCCTTTTTGATATCAAGAGAAAACGTGACCCTATTTTTATGTCTGGGGAGCTTAGGTACTTTAGTATGTCTCACTGCATGTAAGACCAGAAATACTATAATTAATTTTCTAACAAGTATTAACTTGAACTGAGAAAATAAGCCAAGACAAATCATATCTTTTTAAATGGATCCTTTAGCTCCAATTCCCTTCTTGTAAGTGTCAATAGATTTGCATTATTCCTGGAGAGCAAAACAAACCTCTGTCTCCACCCCACACTCAAACCCAGTGGAGCAGGATCCACCAGTTCCTCCTCCTCACCAGAGCTTCCATGCTCTCTGGGATCCACCTCACCCCAAGCCCAGCCTCTGTCTCTTCTCCACCAGGCTTTATTTCCCTCTACCTCAGATGAATCTGACACACTGAAAATATTTCCTACCTTCTATCCATAGATGGTCACTACCCCCTTAATAGTATAGAGGCACTCTTCTTTACAATTTCAGTCCAAGATCAAGTTCTTCAAGTTGGTCAGAAAAAGTTCCTAGCTCACTCACTTGTCTTTGGTAGGGGTTCTATGGCTGCAACCAAACACCATGACCATAAAGCAAGTTGGGGAGGAAAGAGTTTATTTGACTTACCCATCAGCATTATTGTTTATCACTGAAGAAAGTCAGGACAGGAACTCAAACAGGGCAGGATCCTAGAGGAAGGTGCTGATGCAGAGGCCATGGAGGATGCTGCTTACTGGCTTGCTCTTCTTAGCTTGTTCAGCCTTCTTTCTTACAGAGCCCAGGACCACCTGCCCAGGGATGGTACCACCCATAATCAGCTGGGCCCTCCCCCACTGATCACTAGTTGGGAAAGTGCCTTACAGCTGGATCTCATGGAGGCATTTCTTCAACTAAACTGAGGCTCCTTCCTCTCTAATGACTCTAGCTTGTGTCAAGTTGATATGCAAAACCAGCCAGTACACTTACCAGGTCTCATTTTTTATGGGTTTTCCTCCCATGGTGTTGATCAACACAGAAAAATATATTTTCAAAATATAATTTTTTTTCAAAATGCCACCTTCCACATTCCACAAGGCAAGAACCCTTATCAGCACAGCCGATGCTTACTTGAGATCTTATTAAGCAAGGGCAACCCCAGAAAACCAAGAAAACTTCCTTTCTTTCTAGTGAAGACACTGGAGGAGAGCATTAGGAGATGCCAAAGAAAACCTGTGCACTACCAGCCTTGATGGGAAAAATAAACAAACAAATAAATAAATAATGCAATTCTGTTGTGGTGCAAAGGACTCAGGACTCAAGTCCCCTGTGGTTTTGTTTGGGGATTTTTTTTCTGAGATGACATTCTTCACTTCAAACAATAAAAACTCCATTTCATTTTGAAAAGATGTCTAAAGCACGGTGGTTGCTTCAACACCTGTGCTTGAAAGAAAAGATTTACAAGCGTGTGGCATGGCTCTGCTCTGGCTTGCTTATTTACATAGGAGCAATAAATATCCTATTAGTATAAACTAAATCTGAAAGGCATAGATAACTGGGCTAAGCTATTTCACTCAGGTAGGTGTAACGATCTGGAAGACCCAATGCTCATGATGAAAACTGTTTTTTCTCACCTTTGCTTTCTAGTCTTTCTGGATTCCAATTCTTGGTTTTCTGCAAAGCTGTTGAGTGTCTAAGACATGAGCACCTTAGATAAGGTAAACAAAGCCACAGCGCCTGTCTCAGAAGCAGCCATCCGAAATACTTCATGGGTTTGAAGACTCTTACTACAGAGCACGTGAGATATGGAGAGAAGTCTAAATTCCTTCTCACCATACCGCCAACCAAACACTTATATTGTTTCTGTTTGTTTTATGGCATCATAGCATATGAGTTAATTGCATTTTAATTTGCAGTATACGATTGTGGAAGACATGAACAAATGTGCAGTCACTATAGAGAGAGCACAAATGACAGACCAAAGAAATGATCCTACTCAAATCTAGGTATATGGGGTTTGTTTGAGTATAATGGGTGACTCTTGCACACTTAAAACAACAAAAGCATGCCTCTGCATGGGTGATCACTCAGAAGTGTATCTCTGAGGCTCCTAACTTGGAGATAGCTCCACTCAAGCGTTTCTACTTCCCCAGAAATGCTTGCTGCTTCCATAACCTCTGGAAAGGTCCCTTCAAATCTTGTAACATTCTGAGTCCTACGAGGTTCCCTCCTCTCCCTGGGAAGGAATCTTTCCATCTGGAGGAAATAACTACACACAAACTTGATCATTTAATAAAACCAGGATGAAATCTTTACCTTGGGACACTGTATAAACACTGAAAGGTCAGGTGAGAATAAGTAAACATAAATCGTAAAACTCGATTGAAAGTTTTAGAGTAGAAGTGAACCAATTTGGCAGTTGGAAATTGTAACCACTATCTGCTACTATTTGGATAGCTGTGCCACAAAGACCCCCAGATATGAAACCTTGGTCCCTAGAGCTGTAAACCTGTAAGTGGGTATAATGTGAAGTTGGTACAGGAACATGTAGGGGGAAGATATGCAGGGGTAGGAGGGTAGAAAAAGGGGACTGGGGTTAAATATAATTTTATTACACAGTATGCAGGTATGGAATTCATAATAAAGAAAAAATATAATGAAAATGGGCCAGTGGGAGGTCCTTGTAGAGTTGCAAGTGTGTTCTGAAAGACTGGGGGCTCTAGTTTCTCTCTCTTTCTCTTTCCTGGCTGTAGCTGAGTTCTTCCTCAGATAAATTCGGCGACATGGTGGGTCTCACTTTCCAGGAGCCCCGGCAATGGAGCTCCAAATACAAATGTGAACATACAAGAGTAGGAGCTAAGTAAACCTTTGCTCTTGATAGGTTACTTTCCTGTAAATTTACTATAGTGACATAAAAGAGATTAATATTACTCTAAGAATTTCCTAGTAGAAATTTTGCCTTTCACAAGTTATGCTGTTTCTCTTTCTATTACTTGTTGGTTAGAGTATGATTGTTATACTACAGTGTTATACTACACCATAGACTACAGTGACAGAAACATGAGATGGCCTTGGTGGTGCAGATGACTGTCAATGTAGAGTGACTGAGGTAGACAGCTGGTCATTGAAAGATCAACTCCTTCTAAACGGTGGTCCACTGGGCTCTATCTAATGACACTTCAAAGCTCTTCATCAGACCACGACTAGCTAAAGTATGAGATCTGAGAGGGACCTGCAGGCTCTTAGAAAAAAAGGATATGAGGCAGCTAAAAGTGCAATGTATATCTTTCATCCACAATCCATCAGTCACACTCAAACACATATAAGAAGACCAAGAATTTAAAAAAAAATCTAGTTTAAAGAAGAAAATTTGGAACACTTGACCAGCTTTTGCAATATCTCCATGTGCTGACCCAAATGATGCCGTTTTGAGATGTCACTTCTGGGTATCAAGGACAATTGCTCTCAGTCTCCATTAATAAGCCTGGTGAAAATTGACTTTAATTACAGGTATTCACTCATTTTGTATCCACAGAAATAGTTTCCCCAACCACTATGTTCTACAAAATGCTAGCCACAATTTTGTTATTTACCTGAAGTTGTTTTGCTTTGTCTAATTCTGGCAATCATGGTTAGGGTTACTATGGCTGCTATGGAACAACATGACCAAAGCAACATGGGGAGCAAAGGATTTATTCAGCTTACACTTCTATAGCACAGTCCACGATTGCAGATGTCAAGATAGGAATGCAAGTAGGGCAGAAACCTTGAGGCAGGAGCTGAGGCAGAGGCCATAGAGGGTGCTGCTTAACAGATTGCACCTTGTGTTTTGCTTTCTTATAGACCCCAGGACCACCCCAGAGATAGCAGCACCCACAAAAGGCTGGGCCCTCCCCCTTCAACCATTTAAAAAATATCCTGTAAGCTTACCTACAGCCTGGTCTTATGGAGGCATTGGGGTAATTTAATTCAAAAGAAATTTTAAAAAGTGGTGTGAGAGAATAAGATGCTTTGAGATGAGGCTCACGTGGAGGCTTTTTTTTTTTTTTTTTTTTTTTTTTGAGGAAAGGGAACAGGAAAGGGGAGAGGGGAGAGAGAGAAACAAACCTCTGAGGACAGGAGCAGCAGGAGAGATAAAAAAAAAAAGGGGGGGCAGACAGAATGGCTGAAAAGGGGAGAGAGAGAGAGAAGGGAGGTGGGCAGGCCCCTTTTAAAAGGGAACCTAGTGAACATGCATGGGTGGTGCTCTTAGTGCCTGCAGCTGAGGATGTATCCTATCAGAACCCAGTGCATTATCTTAACTGAGGTTCTCTCCTCTCAGACAACTTTAGCTGTTTTCAAGTTGACATAAAACTATCCAGAACACAGCCATTACTGTGGTTCTGCATGCTGAGAAAAAAAACAAACAAACAAAAAACCTGAATTCTCGAAACAGCAGCATCACTCTGGTGAAGACGGGAGTTCCTGCTGATCACCAGGTTTTGGACCGTTGGAGCTTATTCCAGAACATCAGCTAAAGATGTGACACAACCCCAAGATCTCAGTGATGTGCTGTCTTTTGGTGACAACTGGATGAGGCTGACACATTAAGAGCTGTGGTTTTCCTGGATCTCATGCATTCTTAGTGCAACCCTTTTCTTCCCTGCTGGAGGAGTGAGCTAACCCAGGGCGACATGGTGGAGGAGGTACAGAAGCATTCTGTACACACACTGGTGTTCAGGTCATTGAAGAGAACCCATGACATATTTGTAGCTGATAATGGAAAACCTGTGCCTTTAGATGAAGAGAGTCACAAGCAGAAAATAGCAATCAAGCTTCATAATGAGTATGGTCCTGTACTGCATATGCCTACTTCAAAAGAGAACCTTAAGGAGTAGGGACCTCAGAACGCCGCAGATTCATGTCCTCATAAACAGTATCCTGCCAATCAAGGACAAGATGTTGAATATTTGGTGACAGGTACACATCCGTATCCACCAGGACCTGGGGTTGCCCTGACTGCTGATACTAAGATCCAAAGAATGCCAAGTGAGTCAGCTGCGCAGTCCTTACTTGTGTCGTTACCGAATCAAGCCAGAGTTGATGCAAATCGTACTGCTCCTGCTGGAAGTGAGTACCTACACCCAGGGGCTTCTGACCGCTCCCAGCCCACAGCGATGAACTCCATGATTATGGAAGCTGGCAATACCAAGAACTCTGCATGAAAGGCTAAGAAAGCCCCTACAATGCCCAAACCCCAGTGGCACCCACCATGGAAACTCTACAGGGTTATCAGGGGGAATCTTGGCTGGGTCCGATGCATTGTTGGGGAACCCGGAAATCAGTGGTTCGTTACCGGATCTGCTGACAGAACAATTAAGATTTGGGACTTGGCTAGTGGAAAATTAAAGCTGTCATTTTCTGGCCACATCAGCACAGTGCAGGGTGTGATAGTAAACACGAGGAGTCCTTGCTTGTTCTCTTGTAGAGAAGACAAACAAGTGAAGTGCTGGGATCTTGAGTATAACAAGGTTATTCGGCACTATAGTGGCCATCTAAGCGCAGTGTATGGTCTGGATTTGCATCCAACAATCGATGTTCTGGTGACTTGTAGTCGAGATTCAACTGCCCGGATCTGGGATGTGAGAACTAAAGCCAGTGTACACACGTTGTCTGGACACACAAATGCAGTTGCTACCATAAGATGCCAAGCTGCAGAACCACAGATTATTACTGGAAGTCATGATACCACAATAGGATTATGGGATCTGGTGGCTGGAAAGACAAGAGTGGCATTAACTAATTGTAAGAAGACAGTCAGGGCTGTGGTCTTACATCCACGACATTACACATTTGCATCTGGGTCTCCAGATAACATAAAGCAGTGGAAATTCCCTGATGGAGGCTTTATTCAAAATCTCTCTGGTCATAATGCAATTATTAACACGCTGGCGGTCAATGCTGACGGAGTACTTGTATCTGGAGCTGACAATGAACCTTTGGGACTGGAGAACTGGCTACAACTTTCAGCAAGTACATGCAGCTGTACAACATGGGTCTTTGGATAGCAAATCAGGAATATTTGCTTGTGCTTTCGATCAGTCGTAAAGTCGGTTACTAACAGCTGAAACTGATAAAACCATTAAAGTTTACAGAGAGGATGAGACCTCGACAGAAGAAACTCACCCAGTCAGCTGGAAACCAGAAATTATCAAGAGAAAGAGATTTTAGTGGGCACTGTCTTCATGGTTGTCCTTTTGTTTATAGCTTGGCACTTACGAGAATATCCAGTCATTTGTGGAAGCTCACTTGTGGAAGTCATTGCTGCTTTGTGTTTTACAATAAATTGCTCCCTATGTCAAAAAAAAAAAAAACTGAATTCTCTTAGACAAGAGAATGAGAATAAAATGTAGCCTTTATCCCCAAGTGAGTAGAAAAACAGCATTAATTGAGCAAGTATCTTTGGAGAAGGAGGTCAAGTTCTTTGGGTATATAACAAGTGGTATAGCTGTGTCATATGGTAGATTTCTCTCTAGTTTTGGGGTTTGGAGGTTTCTGTTTTTGTTTGGTTTGGTTTTTAGTTTTGAGGATTCTCTACACTGATTTCCAGAATGGCTGCACCAGTTTGCATCCTTACCAATAGTGAATGAGACTTCCTCTAAAGTGGAAACAACCTAAACGTCCTTCAGTGGATAAATGGATAATGAAATGAAATATGCGGCGGAATATACAAAGGAAAATGAAATCAGAAAATTTGTAGAATAGAGCATATTGAGTGAGGTACCACATGGTCTTTCTCATTTGCAACTCCTCACTCCAAATCCTCAGGTTTGAGTATACAACATGGACTAACCACAGAAACCAGATAAAGGGACGATGGTGATCAGAAAATGGTGGAAACCCGGAGAGGCTCATGTATTTGAATTACTGGTCTCCAATTGGTGGAACTATTTGGAAAGGATGAAAGAGATATGGCCTTGTTAGAGTGGGTGTGGCCTTGTTCAATAACGTGTGTCACTCAGGTGGGCTATGACATTTAAAAAGCTCACACAAGGCCCAGGCTTGTTCTCTCTCTACCTGAAACTTTGAGTCAGATGCAAACTTTCAGCTACTGCTCAATGCTATGCCTGACTGCATGCTGCTACTGCTCCAATGCTATGCCTGACTGCATGCTGCTACTGCTCCAATGCTAATGTATGCTGCCACCATGCTCCCCACTTTGATGGGCACAAACAAACCCTCTGAAACTGTAAGCAATCCCCCAGTGAAATGTTTCATGGTGTTCATGAATAGCAATAGAACATTAACCAAGATAGTAGGGGATCAATTCAATACCTATGAACCACAATGATCAGCATGGTAAGGTGAAATAGGTGGCAACTTGGTGGAGGTAACCAAAAGCCACCTAACTAGGCTTAAGCCCCACTCAACAGGAGAAAAATTATGCCTGGTACTAAAAACCTAGTCAACTCCTCAGGACTAGTGAATTCATAGACATGAGAAAAACTTCAATGTTACCACTTTGCTAGACCAGCATGAATCGTTACTACATTCTAAATCCTACTCTTAACACCCACAGGTTAGTGCAACTACTACCCATCACCAATGAAGCCTCTCTTTACAGCAAATGGAGACATGACAGAAAACCACAACTGCATACAACACATCGCTCAGTGGCTCCATCAGATTCCACCCCAACACACAAATCTATATCAAGGCTCCATCTATGGCTCAGTGAAGAGCATTAAAGAGCTGGTAGAAAGGTTGTGAGACCCAGAACACAAGGAAGTCTGCTATGAAACAGCCTCTCCTTGAAATGTCTCCATAACAAAGATGAAATCATGTCTGTGAAAACATCACAAAGGACTCTTCAGGTTGTTACTTAAACATTTGTGCATATGCCTGCATGCCTAAGTACATACACTTACGTGACAATAAATAAAATGAGGCCATTGACTTAGGAGTAGGGGAACATGGGAGAGGCCTGAGGTAAAAAGGAAGGGGGAAACTGATGCAATTCTATTTCAATTAAAAACATTTTTTAAAAGCTGGTAAAAAATAAATAAACAAACTTTTATGCTTAAAAAAAAAAAAAAAAAAAAAAAGAGCTGCCTCAGCTGCCACAGTCACAAGGTATTGCTCAGGACATTTTGCTGTTATCTTACAAAAGGTTACCAGAATTTTGGCTGGAAAAATGGCTTATCGGTTAAGAGCACTGGCTGATCTTTTAGAAGACCTGGGTTCAATTCCCAGCACCCTCCATATGGCAGCTCACAAATGCCTCTAACTCCAGTTTCAGTAGCTCCAACACTCTCCCACAGACATGCATGCAGGCAAAACACCAATGCTTGTAAAATAAACATAAATAATAAAAAAAATTAGCAGACTTTGCTAGTGTGTCTATTTGCTTGCTTGTTTTTATCTAGATATCTAGGAATCTTTATCTCAAAACCCATTTTTTTCTTTCCCATAACTACTTTCCTAGAATCACAAAGGGCTAATAACAAATGACTCCCAGTGAATCTATGTAAATTGTGCTAATCTTGAGTCGCTTGACTGTGTCCATGTATATTGAGCTCAGTAGGGTGGTTAACCCAAACCTTTGGACTTTTTTTCCAAACAGAAAATGAGAAAAGAATTGCACTTTAATTTTATTTCAGCAATAAGAAAATTAAATTTATATTAAAAACTTTAATATGCTCTGAAAATCTCAACATTTTTTTTCATCATCTGAAATGACTTTAATGGATTTTTCTCTAGTAGGCCATTATTACAAATCCATTTTGTTTTATTGAGGTCAAACTACATTCCCTCATCTTTCCCTTGGAGAAGGAAATTGGGTAAAAATTAGCTCACTGTGGTTGTATTCCCTTTTTATTGCTGCACAAGGGGAGAGGTAACTAGAGGGCAAACTGGTACCTTGCAAAGATCAAGCATTTTATATTAAGCTAGAGTTCCTCTGATGCATAAGAAAATGAGAAAGACAATCTATAAATAAGAGCCAAAGAACTGTGGAAAGCAGAAGTAGCCAACTTTGGACAAGTTTTCTTAAAAACAAACAAAACATACAGCCAGATCATGGTTGCACATGCCTTTAATCCCAGCACTCAGAAGGCAGAGGCAGGCAGATCTCCAAGTTCAAGGCCAGCCTGGTCTACTGAGTGAGTTCCAGGACAGCAAGGGTTATGCAGAGAAACTCAGTCTTGAAAACCAAACAAAAAAGTAGATAGACGTCTTATTAGTTATTAATTACTTATTAGCATTATTTATTAATCCACCATGAAAGTCACTCAGAGACACATTTGCCTATATCTTCCTTAGTTACAATTGGAGATACCCCCCCCACACACACACACACACAGAGAGAGAGAGAGGGAGAGAGAGAGAGAGAGAGAATATGGAGTATGCAAGGGACTAATTGTAAGTATTATTTTTGTAGTAACTGTAATTTTATCATATAGACATACAAGCAAAGCAAAAATACATACAGCACAATTATGCTTAAAATGCTACAAATACATAAAAATGCATGTGTATGGTATTAATATATATGTATTCACACACAAACAATAGCAAAACATGAAATACACCAGACTTGTAGTAGATATTAGGGTTTCATGTTCTCAAATTCCATTCTCCATTCTACCTTTCTGATAACTGAAGAAATTAGGAAACTTAAGACTAAATATTTAGATGTATTGTTTGCTTAAGGAATGTTTTCTCCCAAATCTTACATGTCATGTCATTTACTATCTTACTCCTTAAATGTCTTCTTTATTCTAATCTTGATAGTACTTTATGCTCAAAATATTTAAAGCTCAATATTTTGTTATCTCTAATGCAGTTATTTTTCTTCCCTCTTCTCTCTTGGGTAAAGGCAAATTTTACAGAAAATCATTCTGCTTTGGGTTTAAAACTAATAGCAATAACAATTCATCAAAAACCAGCCACTAAGCCTCTTCTTCCCTCTATGGAGAAAATTAACCAATGAAAATTTTATTGACGATTCAGAGTTAGATCCAGAAATAACTTTTGTAAAGTCTGCATTTCTCTTCTCTATTTGGAATGTCAAGGATTTTTCCATATCTTTACCCCTTTCTTCTCTTCCTAGAAGGACTCTCAGGAGCAAAGCCCATTAACATCATAGACCAAGACTCCCAAGACAGACCATAGGAAAGAAAGTCTACCACTCTTCCACATGCCTCTCAGTACTCTCTTTCAAATTCATGGTCCATTTTTAAAAAGTTGTTGTTACATATACATATATCTGTTTTGTAATATTATGTGGTGTGTATATTTGTGTGTATATTCAGGACTGATGATTTGGTATTGAATAACCAGTCAGCTTTACATAGTTTAAGCCTTAAGTAGCCATAGCAGGTGAAGCAATAACCCAAGTATAGCTAGAATAAGTTATGGTCCAATTTGTTCCTTAGAACAAACATTAGTAAGCTGGGCTGCAAACCAAAGTCGTCCTACTCCTGCTTCAGAATGAACAATACAGAGAATGATATTTCAGAACACGTGAACATTGTATGAAGTTCATTGCCCATAAAAATGTTTTACTGGAACACAGTCACATTCATTCATTTCTGCATTGTCTATAGCTGTGTCTTATAAAAATCCTAGCTGAATATTTGTAACACATATCAGGTGGTCTATCAGTCTAAAATATTTACAATATATCTATCCCTTTATAGAAAGAGTTGGCCAACCCCAGTTTCAAATGATTATTCACTAGATGAAGCAAATTTTTGCTGAGGATAAAGAGAATAGAATAAAACAAGAGCCAAGCAGAGACTGCCCCAATAAATCATGGGAAAAAAAGACAGAAAGGAGAGAGCCAAATTCATGGCAGTGGAGAAAGCAAAGTCTGGGTGTGTTAAGGGTATGCTCAGCTAACAGAATTAACACACACTAGTCTCAACCCCATAGATGCACTGAGAGCAAATGAAAGTTACCCTTTCTACAAATTGTATGAGCATGCCAGACTATCAAAATAAAAGGTGATCATGTATACCCTCCACTAGGCATCATCTCAGAAATCTCAGATCCACAATTGTCAGCTTTTCTAGGCTTTATAAACACTTATTTTCAACCATCTTAATTATAGTAACTCAGAATTTTGTCCTCAGAAGAAATTTCCCTTTCTTGTCTTGTTGTGACAATTCTAGACCATCTGTTCCCAGTATTTATTGCACATAAGCAACAAGATAGCTACTATACCATCTTCAATCCTGTGTCCAACTATTTACTTCAGATTTTTTTAAAAAAACAAAAACAAAACTGGTCTTCTCGTTTCCAGTCTCTTGCTTGTGACCAAAATTACTTCATGCAAAACTGCATAGTTGTTAACTGGCACCATCATTTATGTACCGTACCTTCCCTTCTTTTATAACTAATAAACCAGGGCATATGTGATGATATTTTAATCAGTATACTAAAAATGATCTTTACAGTCACATTTTAAAGCCTCATAATCAATACTCAAGACCCCAAATAAAGCCGCATACCCTGCCCTGGCATTTTGGCTCCAGTGTTTTATGTAGATGTGACATCAGTGGATGAACTATGGTCTGAATGCATCAACACGATACAAGCATTGCTGAATTCATTCATCATTCATTCATCCAATTAACAGCATCTTTACATCATTATTATGATTCAGGAGGTCTGCCTGGCACCAGGAATTCCAGACAGATATGGCTCCTTTTAGTGGAAGAAGCAGGTTATTAGAGCATATAGTGATGGATGGGACAATAGATATCTAGAAAACAAACATCCAGCACAGACGGAAGGATGTGGGGGAAGGACTCTTGTTAGAATGTCTGAACTGAGAAGAGTCTAAGTAGCATTCATGCAAGGAAAAGTGAAAGAGGAGAGAAAACATACATGGGTGTCAGGAAGAGAGGGTTGAAGTGAGAAGAGCCTCTGACCTCTACATGAGGGGCAAGTCTCCTTCCTGCCTCCTTTCTACTAGACACTGTCTTGGAGCATGACTTCGGGGATAACAGCTGTTCCTTTGTGCCCCCATCCCCCCTCACACACACACATCACCACCACCATCTGTATTCTTGCAGATTGCAGGTAGCCAAATGAAATTGTAACCAATGAAATCCATGTGGATGTATCCATTGGGACTGGGCTCCCCACCATCTGTTCATCGATGCATTTTATCCTGTTGTGGTTTTCTGTGATGGTCTCCATTTGTTAGCAAGAGAGGATTCTTTGATGACAGGTCGGAGCTACACCTACCTGGGAGTATAAGGGTAGGATTTTGAATGTGGGAAGGAATTGTGCTGCTCTAGCAAAGTGGAGGTAAAATACTCTTTTCTAAGGTCTGTGGCCTCACTACTCCTGGGAAGTTGGATAGGGCTCCAGGCATGATTTCTCTCCTCATGTTAAGCTGAACTTAATTTCAATTAGACACCTGTTGGTTGTCACTGACATATGGGAGTGCCACTTACTGCCCTTGTATGCATACCTTGTCATACTAATTAATGTCATGGCTCATAGGTTCTGCTGTTGTGTAGGACTGTTTAAGGTCAGATCCAACTTGTCGTCATCAGAGTCCCATATCCTAAGTGTGTGATGTCTTCAGCGATAGGGGCTCACCTTCAACCCCTAAAAGGCAACCAAGGACTACATTAATAATCTATATTGTTGTGGAAGTCATTTGGACTACCCTGATCAGCCATTGAAAGGTTCCTTGTGTCTGGTACTTGGGTCTTTGTTAGTCTATGGGTCTTGTGGGGAGCATTGTGTGTGTGTGTGTGTGTGTGTGTGTGTGTTTGTGTGTGTTTGTGTGTGTGTGTGTGTGTGTGTGTGTGCACTGTATATATACGCACATATATGTATATGTGTGTGTGCTAAATATATACACATACATATGTAACAAATATAACTGAAGAAAGTAAAGCTATCACCTTGACAGTGAGGGTGAACATAGGAGGGGTTTGAGAGAAGATAGCAGAGAGAAGCTAGTCAGAGGAATGGAAGGAGAAAAGTTATATAATGCTATTCCAATTAAAAACATTTGGGGGAAAAAGGTGGAAAAAAAGAAACTCCATATGGCTGAAAATCAGTGTTAAGGAGCATGTGATGTGATGACAAAAATAGAGTCTGATAATCTGGGATTCCTGTGTCTCTGGCTTTGAGAGCATTCATTTGCCTGGGGGATTGGTCGAGAAGCACCCATTCCTGGTACCTGCTGGCCAACAATACCTGCCGGTCACTAACTGAAAAGAACAGCACACTGGCACACCCACACCTGCCTATGCAGTGGGAGACAGGAAATAAGTTTCCCGGCCCCTGTGATGTCATGTATGCTCCAGAACAAGGGGAGGAAGAAAACAGAGGATAGAGTTGTGCTATGATCACCCATCACTGATCATACTGTAAAAATGAGGGGCTGGTCCTCATTTCTAGATAAATATTCAGACTTTTCTATGGGAAGGAAAAGTACACACCGTGTTTTCTCTGTACAACACACAGCCAAGGTCTTGGCATGTGCAGTCTTTTGGAAGACAGAAAGACATAAAAGAGAATTCAAAGCATTGTGACTTTGGAACCAGGAGGCAACATTAACAGAAAGCTAACCTAGTTTGCTTAATTGTATTTCCTACTTTATATGGGGGGGGGATTTGCTTCATTGTTGCCACCACTGTACCTGACTTGTTCCCTTCTATTATACACAGCATTTTAATATCCTACTTCCCCTCTCTAGCCTACGAGACCATGATTCATTGTTGCTGTTGTTGAGGGATGTTTTCCATAACATAAAGCAGAGGAAAAACTACAGGTTGAGAATTCTCACAGTAAGAATTTTTAAGGAACAGAGTATTTACTGAAAATTTGTTCATGTTCATTGATATCCTGGATATTTTAATTTAGAAAATTTTGATGACGCAGCAGATAGTCTTGGTGACTTTTCAGTGGACTTTCTCAGCAGCCACCAGTGAAATGGTTTATTTCTTGATGGATGGATGAGTCCAGACTTCAGACAGTTAATATGGAAAAGAACATCATTTCCTCTCTTAATAGTTTGATGTAAACTGGATATGAGTAATGAAAACAAATAGCCATACAGCCCAGAAATGGCATCCACTAGCAAAGCCTGCAGAACACACATGAGGTGACAGCAAGGACTCACAGGTCCTTTTCTAGGTTTGGGTCATCACATGTTTTCTAAAAATTAAAACTTAAAGGAAACAAAGAAAAAAAGGGGGGAGAAGGAAGATATTACAAAATATTTTATGTGATTTTAATACCATTGTATTAATCAGTTTGCTTTTAAACTGTGTGTAGCTCCATATATGTGGAGGCCAGAGGACAATCTTAGCTGTGGTTCCTCAGACACTATCTACACATTGGTTTTGAAGCGAGGTCTCTATTTACTTACCCAGTAAGCTAGGCTGGCCAGTGAATTATCTTTGCTCTGTGTCCCTGGTGAGATTATAAGCACATACCACCATGCCCATCTTTTTAAGTAAGGCTAACGATTCAGGTTGTCAGTGATTGCAAAGAAAGTATTTGATGACTGATTTCAATCTACTCACTGGCATATGAAATGAATGATTCCACAATTTAAGCTGGCTTTCATCAGGAACAAAAAAGTTACAGAAATTACAAGTGTGCTGTACACTCAAAAACAGGCATGGTCCTAGAATTGCTGTCTTTATTGCTATATTTTAGTTAGAGTAAAATAAAAATATTTAAACTCTCAGAAAGAGCATCAAGAAAAATAAGGTTTGTGGACAATATCAATGCATTATTTGCTGATTTCAGATTGTGAATGGGCCAGGAATTATCTTTGGTCCACTGTAATTTGTAATTAGGTGTGTTTCTAATCTGCTGTATTTTGCACACAATACTACTCAGATGCCTCAGATTTTTAAAAACATTTTGTTGATTCCCACAAATTGTTAAAGCATCACTTTGTTTAGTGAGTATTTTTGTAGATTATAAAGCTAATTTAGCCTAATGGTTTACAGCTTTTGTGCCATTTCATGTGCATATCTCATTTCACCCTTCCCGTATTTCTGTGAGACATTTTCCTTCCTTTTGCAGATATAAAAGAGATAATCAGTGAAATTCAAAAGCTAGCCCACTGCCACACATGCAGAGAAAACTGACAGAATCAATATTCAAACCCATTTCTTCTAGCTCTCTAACTTTTCCAATAAATTAAACAACGTTATCAGTCCAGCTGGTAACCAAATTATCACCAGTTCTTACTTAGAAGAATGGAAAATAACATTTTACTACATTGTTCATAATTGTTCATTGTTCGAAATCTAAGGTCAGCACAGAATGGCATGCTGCCAACTACATATGCAGTTACAGTCGTGTTTTAGGATCTGAAAGCTAATTACTGCTCTTTCTCTCTAAAAGTTAAATACTACAATTCATGCCTTCTCCACTAGGACAGATGGAAGCCCTCTGAAACCATGAGCAGAGATAATGTCAGTCACTGTCAGATACAAGTTGCAGGGATGCAAAACTTGCTGACACTCTCCTGAAGAAGGTCTAGTTTGTCGTGTTATTAAGAAAATAATTTTTAAACAATTCAGTTCACACACTGGAGCAAATGGGGAGACTGGTATAAACTGGGATACTGTCCTCCTACATGATATTATAGCAGAGACACCAACCTGAAGGTGGTGGTGGTGCACACCTTTAAACCCTGCACGCAGGAGGCAGAGGCAAGCGAATCTCTGTAAGTTTGAGGTCAGCCTGTTCTACAGAGCTAGTTTCAGGGCAGCCAGGGCTACACAAAGAAACCCTATCTCAAAAAGGCAACAACAACACCAATAATAATAATAAATAAAAGCTGTTTGTTGATTTACATATTGCACTCTGTATCCATCTCACTCAGATCTTTTCGGACACTATTGAAACATGCACATATTAGCAATATGTTCAAATGCATGTCCATATTCTCCTCCAGATCCTTGACTTCTTCAGACTGGAAGGGCTGTTTACACTTGTCACTTTCTCCTCCTACTCCCTAGTACACTCAGTCTGCTTTCATCTCAAGGTTTCACTTTGCAACAGATTTCACTGAAGTTAAAAGTTATCTTCCTCTTTTCTGACCTTCTTGTCATCAACATTCAGGCTTGATGTTCTCTTCTACTGAGTCTCCCCTGACTCTAACAGCTCACAGTCTCCTGCCTTTTCTTTTGTCCCTAGCCAAGCAAAGAGGTCTCAAGTATCTTTGAAGATACATCACCTGCATCTTCCTGCGTTCTTTTGAACCCTCCCACATCCTCCTGCATCCTTATGCGTCTCCTTGCATCCTCCTGGATTCTTTTGCACCCTCCTGTATCCTTTCACATTCTCCTGTATCCTTCTGCTCCCTCCTATCAACAGAGGTTCTCAAACTCAAGTGAGCATCAGAAATACCTGAAGACCAATCTCAGAGGTTTTGATGCAGCGGGATAATTACATATTGCACTCTGTATCCATCTCAGAGATAATTTTGGCCCTCTGTCAGATTTCCAGATGATTCTTACACTGTTGGTCCAGGTGCTAAACCTAAAGAATCACTCTATTAAACATTATAGCTCCTTCAGGCTCAGGTTTAGCTCTCTTCTCTTTTTCCTTTCTCTTCCAGTTAGTGACTTTTTGGACATGCCCACTTTAAGTTATCCACTTGATTTCAAGTATACAAATTTACATTGCTATTCCACATCTCTTATCTTAGATGCAGACCCAAATGGAGTGTAATTTGTGTAATTTGAAGACACAAATTACGTAAAACTCAATGTGCGTCTTCAGATGAACTGGCAAGCCCATTTCTTTATCGGGGTTCCCTTTAAGTAGTGAGGCTGGGTGCAGTTCCTGCGGGCTAGACTGAGGCCGTGAAAGAACCGAATTCCACTAGACCAGTAGCCCAGCCGAGTGGGCCAGTCTGGGCAGGTCGTGGGATCCACCCACCCAGTGGAACACCAATTGAAGGCGTGGGTGAAATAATTTCACTAGACCCAAAATAAATGGCTGATTATTTGGGGACACTTACACAGAAAAATATAAAGAACCACGGGAGCACTTCTCTGCTCTTTCTATCAGATCCGCTGACCCAAGAGAAAAGGCCATGCAAAAGGAAGCCACGCCTGAAGCTTCCCTCTTTCAGCTTTCAGTCGCCTGAAGCCAAGCCCAAAGGGGTGTGGCCACTGTTACAATTTCACCCCCAAGACCACTACACTCTTCCAAAAAAATCAAAGTCTCTCTATCATATTGTGGAGTCATCTTCTCACCATGTCTAAAACTTTCATCGCTCCATGAATTTCTCATGTCTCCCTGTGTACTTCATGCAATACCCCTGATGGAGGCAAGAAGAACCCCAGTAGTCATCAAAGAGAGCGCCAAGAATGAGACTGAAAGGAAGCATGAAGACCCCTGCTGGATGGAAACTGACTTGAAAAATTCAAGTGCAGTAGGTGTCAAACACAGGCAAGCATATGTTGTAACAAATAACTGGACACAAGCAAACACCTAAGCACAAACTGCTCTGTCCACCTTTAAGATCTGAGTGCCTCCCTCCCCACTGCCACCAATGTGGGAAGCAAAAGTGACAACTGACAGGAATGTTTTCTATGGGCTCCATTTCCCCCTCTCTTTGCCAGATGTGACAACTCTCCAATGTGGTCTTTGTTTTATACTTCATTTGCGTGCACGTGCATGCACGCATACACCATCAGGGCCCACATGGCTCTATATAATAGAGTATGCAAGCTCTTGCTTGTCAGACTTCTGGGATCGGTAATTAGAGAAGAAAGAGAATACTGCCTTTGAAAGTGGTGACAGCCTCATCAGAGTCTTGCCACTCCTGAAGCATCTGTGGCAGGCAGGGAACTCATCTGCTGCCCAAAAAAATCAGCCTCCAGGACTGCACCTGCAGCTAGACACAAGACTCATCCCTGTACGAGGCTCTGAGACTCTGCTCTGGCTGAAAATCAGAATTTCATTATTCCAGAGGACTGACCTGCTACCTTTCCTTGCCTCCCAGGACCCACCATTCCTGAGACCTGAATCTCTAACCCCCAAGCCCTCTGGGAGCTGCAATACCTCTTCAACATGAAACACTCCTAACATTTGTCAGCCTGCTCTTGGCTAGCATGCCACTCTGCCAAGAGTTGGAGTCTTCTCTCGTTGTTCCATGGGACTGTCACTCCACGTGTGGCAGTCTGCTTTCCCATCAGATTGTCAATCCTGTGTCAATATAATCCTCCTTGTTTGATCATCTCTCTCTGCCTGACCAGTTTGTTCTTAGAGAGAGCAAGAGAAGAACCTATTTGGAAGAAGAAAACCAACCACTTCACTTGTCCAAATTACCACCCTCTCCATGTGACTTTGGCCACAGAAATCTTGACTTCTTACAAGTCATCCATCATACTTTGCCTGTAAGCATCATTTCACAAGGCTTGAGCTACCCCTCTGCCTGAACATCAGTGGTTTCCCATTATTTACAGAAGAAAAAAAGAAACATTCTTGCGGCCTGCCTGGTCTAGTACAGTGGTTCCCAACCTTCCTAATGCTGCAACTCTTTTATACAGTTTTGTTACTGCTTTGTAACTGTAATTTTGCTACTGCTATGAATCATACTGTAAGTATCTGATAGGTGGGATATCTAATATGCAATCCCTGTGAAAGGGTCTTTTAACTTCCAGGGAGCTGCAACCTAGGCTTAAGAACCGATGGTCTATCATCAACCTAGCCAGTTCTATATCAATTCATTGATCACTTCCTCTGACTCTTCCAGCTGTCTTAGTCTCTTAAATTTTTGTGCCAAGACTCTTTACATGAATTTTCCCCATTGCATGCCTCTTCTGTAAGTCCTAACAAGGCCTCACATCCCCTTAACTCCCTTCCTAGTCTAAGTATTCCCTCTGATAAATGTTTTTCCAGCACTAGACTCCTTTACTCCAAAGCTATTTCCATAGTTTGCAAATACACATTTAGTTATGTGGATGTCTCATTCAACCCAGTCTCCTAACTCCATGAGGTAAAGACAGAGTTAGTAGTTTCTCACTAGGACCTCTCCAGGGTCTAAGCAACATTGACATAAAGAAGTTCTTTGCTAAATATATGTTGAATAATTAAGATTGACTGTTTGCTTTTTAAACAAGGAGTGTATCCTTGGCTTCATAGAGAGCTTTGTTGTGAGCCTTGGGGGGTTCCACTTCAGCATCAGAATTTTATTAGCGGATATCAGCATCTTGATGATTGTTATGCAAAAGCTACTAAGTGTGCATCCCTGAAGGCTGGATTTCGCTTAGACCCTCCTAGGAAATGTGAGTATGTGCATATGCACAGGCCGTGGGTATTTTAATATTAACTGACCTCCTCCTGTGTTGCTCAAAAAGCAAGTTGTGATTTGCCGCCACTTTAATTTTCTTACTGATATTGTATCGTGACTTCTGAAACCTCGATGGGTTTAAAGCAGCTGTTAGGGAATATAAGAAGTAAAATTTGATTGTGCCTGGGAATAGCTTTGGTTTCTTTTCTCCATCTACTGTACTGCAATTATCTAAAATCCAAACCTCATTGGATTGCAAGAAACTACAGCAGCTTTAATTAATGCTTTTGCCACTGCTCCTATTGATTATTGCAAATGTGTGTATGTCTCTCTGAATGTCGCTTCTGAGGGTTCTGGATACTTCAAAGAACTCCACTGTTGCTGCAAGGGAGAGCTCATTACAGCTCCTGTGAAAAATGACCCCTCTGCTCCTTGTTCCCCAGGTTTTACATCAGCAGGTCCCATGCTGGTTTCGGATTCTCCTTATTAGGAGAATTTCTGGTTTCCTAGGATGTACCTCTGTGTTTCCAAATATCAACTCAAGTTCCATTTGTAGCCACCTTGTTTAGGGGGATACTTGTTATAAGATCTCTACATATACTAGCATTCGAATAACATTTTACCCTTTGCTAAGCCACATCATCAATTACAAAGAAAACCTCTGAGAAGTTTTGGCTTTGTGTTTGGAATATGCAAAATGTGACACTCTTTTAAGAAATCTCTTCCTTGATTGGCTGCTGAGGATGGGAAAGTCAGTCTGGGGACTTGGCTCCTATGAGGTTATCCACGGTCCTACATCCATGAACATGCGGTGAGCACTAAGGGGACTCAATGGATTTTCTTTGGCATGAAGCCAGGAGGGAAGGAGGTGGGAGTAGAGGGAAGGAATTAAAAGAGAAGGATGAGAGAATAGCTGTTAAAGCATGTTATATTTATGTGCAAAATTCTCAGACAGCAACTAATAAAACAATATACACACCAGCATGAAGAAAAAACTCTTACTTAAAAAACGTCAATGCATCCTGTCTTGTTTATGAGGAATATATGTGAACAATAAAATGCATTATTTACATTTTCAAGTCATTTGTGGTAACACACTTTTAGTCTAACTAGGACCCCTAGGTTGTGAAATGCCTGCAGCAAATTCATTAACACTTAACTGTTTTTCTTCTAGATCCATACTACACTGACCCCACCCCCAAGATGTGAATATCACACTGTTGATGTGAATATCACACTGTTAATGACCTATAGCAGTCATGGTGTCAAAGGTAGAATGTACAGCATGACTGTAAGAATGGCAGAGAAGAGAAGAAACATTTGCAGATGTGTTCCTCTCTTCTTCCACTGGGGTAATAATATCAGTCGCAGAGCTGTCTCCAGTTCCTATCTATGGTAACAGAGAAAGGACCACAGTATCAAGGTCTCCTTTACAATGATATTTGTCTGGAAGTACGCTAGTGGGGGCTGGGGGTTTGCTCACCTCCTTTGTGCGTGAGCAAGGATATATGTCAGCATAAATTCTGTGCTGTCAGTAACAGCTTCATCTTTGGCTAGGTGATGATAGATCACCTGGGGAGGAAAGAAGTGATTGTAGTTAACTCTCCAGTGTTCCCAGGGGTCAGGTAAGGTGACAATATGCTATAGGATGTGGCAAGGAAGATGGTATTGAATGGATTAATAGAAAGCCTTTTCCAGGAGTCAGGAGGGCTTTAGTGACAGTCACTTGTTGGAACCAAGACATATTATAGCAGAGTAACAAGAGGAGGGAGAACTGCCTGGTCATTCAGAGGTACAAGTAATAATTAAGTCAGTAAGTCTGCCTGTCTGTCTCTGTCTCTGTCTCTCTGTCTCTGTCTCTCTATCTCTCTCTCTCTCTCTCTCTCTCTCTCTCTCTCTCTCTCTCTCTCCACACACACACACACACATCTTCCTTTTACTCTCTTTCTCTGATTTACTACAATTTAATGGTAATTTATTCTTGTCATCTTTAAATCAGTAATTAAAAATATTAGTGACTATAAAGCTACAACTACCAGTTGGTATAATTTTTAACAGATGTTTCACATTATATAAACAAGTCCATTACTCCTTAAGAAAAGAAGCTGTTTATTTCAAAGCATTCTAGTGGTCTGCCTTTTGCACTTATTTAGGGATGGCTCTGAGAACCTGCGACATAGTCTTTTGAATACTGTCCAGACAGGTCAATCTGCCCTGCTTTAGGACCTACCTAAAATGGAAGGTGGCCATCCCAGAAGTCATTCAGAGCTAAGTTCAATGACTAAAACAAATGGTAAACTGGAGCAAGGCTTCAAACGGGCTTGTGGTTCTATATTAGTGGGTGGATTTTTCTCTGTCAGCTCTCTGGCTGACGCCCACCCACCCACCAGCCCACCAAGGTAGCCAGAGACCTCCCACAGGTATGTGTAGCTTTTATCTAGTAACACTCATCACCTGTCCTTGGGATTCTCAAGCTCAGCAGGGTTTCTCAGTTCTCTCATGGCTGCCCTACTACAAACTTCCAGACCTTGTCTGTATAATTGGATTTTACCTCCAGGTGTTTCAACTGGGTGTTGAAAATGTTTCCTCCAGTGTATGCTAGGACTCAGACCGAAGGACCAAAGCCTCTGACTGAAAAGTGTTCTTTTGTCTTTGAACACAACATGTTTTGTTGGAAAAAAAAAATTCTTAGCCCATCACTGAAACATAAAACTATGGTGTAACCCACATTCTGAGAATCCCACTATTAGAAGCATAATTCCAAAAGATGTATTTTAGGCCTACTTTTGGCATTAGAGAAATAACCATAAAATCTTTCAGGGTGACTACTCATGAAACTCAAATGAATGTTTCCATTGATAAAAGTGCTTAATGTTTTTCACGGGTTTCTTACAAAATGTTGTAAACCTTCTTTCCCATTCTTACAAACATCAACAATTCTGTGGGCCTACTTTCTTAAATCTCCTCTTTTTATTTTTGCTTATTGCCATTCCTACTACATTCTTGGGTGAGGTTTCTGTTCCTATCTTCATTCCATTTTGTATCTCTTTTACTACTGTATGTTAAATATAATTACAGTATGTTAGTGACTTTCATTATGACATTTTACTAACATCAACAATGTATTTTGATCATAGTCAGCCATTACCATCTCTTCTTATTCTTCTATTCTTGTTGGTCACCTTCCTCTTCCCAACTAGATCCAATCTTCTTTTATGTCTTTTCTTTGTTATGACCCTGTGAGTTTCATTAGGATTGCTCACAAGACTATAGGCACACTTACCAGTGGCTACACCACTGAAGAAAATGCTATCCCTCACCCATTAATCATTAATTACATGTAAATCCTTCAGGAGTGGCAGGACTTCATGAGAGTTCCTCTCCACTTGTGGTAGGATGTTGACAGAGCCAATCTTTCTTAAGTATGCATTTTTATTAGTTATTTGTCTATATTCACCTCCCTTCCCTCAGTTATCCCCAGATCCATACCCTTCCCCTCCCACCCAGATTTTTTGTTCTTTTTTCCATCTTTTGTTTCCTTTTATTGAAAATGGATTTTTCTCCTCATATAATATATCCTGATTACAGTTTCCCCTCCCTCTACTCCTCCCAGTTCCTCCCACCTCTCCTCCTACCCAGATGCACTCCTTTTCTGTCTTTCATTAGAAAACTAATAGGCTTCTAAGAGATAATAACAAAATAATAAGATATAATAAGATAAAACAAAAACTAACATATTAGAATTGAACAAAACAAGCAGACAGAAGGAAAAGGGACCAGAGGGAAGGCCCAAGAAACAGAGACCTGCTTATTCACATACCCAGGAGTAAAAACTGGAAGCCTCAATATATGCATGAAGGACAAGTATTGCAGGCCCTGTGCTTGCTGAAACAGAGCCAATCTTGTGCAGGTTTCTCAAGGTAGCCACAGATGCTATGAAGTCAACAGTACGAATGGCCATGCTATGTCTGCAAGTCAGAGTTCCATATCACTCCCCTTCCCTCCAGCTCTTCCTCTGTGATGTTCCCTGAGCCTTAGATGTTATAGAAGTCCAATTTTTTAATTGAGCTGTCAATGCTTTTTTTTGTTTTGTTTTATTTTGTTTTTGATTTTTTGTGACAGGGTTTCTCTGCGTAGCTTTGTAGACCACAGTCCCTAGTACATCTCCGTAAGCACAAAGACCTTCATGTCTCCTATACTGTATAAACCTGGAAATCCAAACACTCAATATATTGCATAACAAAAAATATTTCATATAAAATTTGTATACACTTTCCAAAACAATATCCAAGTGATAACAATATCTTTTAATTTCTATAAAAATCACAATAAAACCCTAACTTCTTGCCTGGTATGGTAGGACCTGCCTATAGCTAACAAGGTAGATAAGGTAAGAAAGATGATTGATAAGTTGAGGGCAGAATGGAGTACTTAAAGGGTTTTAGTCAAGCCTGGGCTACCTAGAAAGTAAGTTCCTTGGAAAGAGAAAAAAAGAGAGGAGGGCAGGGGGAAGTAAAGTAAGGGAAATCCTACATACTTGCCATCAATTTTATATTTTATATACATTTTAATTTTATGCATTTAAACTACATACTTACACTGCCTTCTTATATCTCCAGTTCATATTGTCCTACTATGGGGTCTATAATCAATCTAAGGTTTCTTACTGTATCCAGGTTCTATTATAGTAGCACAAATTAATATAAAATAGGCCCAGAGCTTTATCTTCTTAAGATGAATGCCACCTTGGCTTTTACAGACTCAAACCCTACACTAGAGTTCCACTGCACCCATGACAAAAGTATCTACCTTTCAGATGTGAAATTACCCATGCCTGTTATTTTTGTTTGATATTTCTTTTCCTTTATAATATACCTATTATGTATTTATTTAAATATATAATATATTTATATTTATATACACCTATATATGTATATAATGTATATAATACATTTATTTATTATAGGTATATTATAATATATGTATGATTATATAATATAGGTATGTTATAACATAATGATAATATATTTCAAGTGTAATACATTTAGAAGAAACATATATAAGAGTATCCATCCAACATTCTGATCCCTCTTTAAATAATAAACCTTTAAGACCTAGCAAGAATTCAATTTACTTTCTTTCTCAGTGAGTTCTCTTGAAAATTCTTTTCAGCGTGTGTTTTAGTGCAAATGGGAGACTGATTTTCAAAAAACTCTCAGGGTAATTTCTTCTGTATACAAAGGGAAGAAAGAAGGAAGGAAAGAATAGAAAAAAACCCTCTATCTTCCACCGTGTGACTAATGATCTGCGAGATTGCTTATGCACTTCAAGCTTTGTAAGTTTCTCCTAAAAGAAGGCTCTGCCAGACCATAGCATTGTTCACAGATAGATAATGAATTCTACAGATTATTGAGAACAGCTGGCCAACTGTGGCTTCCCCACCTGAGGCCTCAGCAGGTTGCTAGGCCAGGCCAGCTGAGAAAAGCCAACCAAGACTTGTATTGAAGAATTAGAGAAATGAATGGCCTGTTTTCCAAGGCATGTACTCCAATGCTTCCCAGAAGTAAATACAATTTATTCTTCTAGGGTTTTCTGTTGTTGTTGTTGTTGATGATGATTTGAAAAAGCTGGTCTAATGTGCCCCTTTCCAGGGTCCTTTCAATTAATATAGACAAAAGAAAATAAGCCACTATGGACAATGGCATATAATCTTTTTCATTAGCTCAAATATTTATTAGACTTGTAACATTTAAAATGCAATATTGAAATTTAAAGGCTTAATATACCAGAAGATACAGGGGTTAAAAGATGTTGATGGAATAGCTCATGTAATAGCTCATAGAGTGCAATAAAAATAAAAAGCAATTGAGAGATTTTAAACTAGAAATTAGGTATGAGTTCTTTTAGACAATTAATCATATTATTCAGAAAGGTTATACTTTATTAGTTTACCTCCCACTCCTACAGCCCCCATCTCAACCTTATGAGGCTGGGAATTCAGCCCAGAATCCAGCCCCATACTCAGTCACCATCCAGATCTTATTACCCTCTACAGCAATTCTCATTTATATAATACCCATGGTCAACATAGCAGGCCACCTGGTCCCTCACTGTCTGCACCTCTTTTACCCCTTCGTATCTTATTATCTTTCTTTTATCTCTCCCAGAGAACACGTAGTGCCCTAGTTTACTGGCTCTGTGACTCAACCTCCTGAGAAAAGAGGCTGTTCTACATTATCTGAGCGCATAGCGCTATGCCTCTCTTTTCAGTCTACCTTTAGTGGACACTCCCACACCTCACTCCCTCCCCCTTTTCTTCTCTATTCATCCTTCATGCATATCCCCTTCCTTTACATCCAACCCAGCATCCTAATCCTACTCACTAGTCACAGTGGGCTTTCTTTCTTTCTCTTTGTTTTTTCCACTCATACCCACAGTAACTAATATACTAGTCCAGTGGTCCAGGCTCCCAGAACAACTGATACTTGACAAATGACCATTTTATGATCAAATGGTGATCATAATTGATGGCATTATTTTCATGGTGGGTTGACTGCTGGATAGTGTCTATAGTCTCAGACAGCATTTAACTCACTGTAGCAGTTTGGGGATATGGCCCACTGTCCTAAACAATAGCCTATGAGAATAAAATACAGCTTGAACCTTAACACAACATAGTCCCTCCTGAAAACCCCAAACACCTCTTCTAGAAGCATAAGAATGAATTAATTAGACAACAACAAAAATCTTAACTAATGGTCTCTCCCCAGGGAGGCAGATCCTAAGCAAAACCAACAAACCTGAAAATACAAGACAGCTTGTCTCTCCAAAAGTTATCAACTCCACAGTAACAGCTCCCAATGAAAATGACCTAGATAAAACTCCAGAAAGAACAATGATTGATATGTTCAAACAAATCAAACAAGACACAAGTATATTCTAAGGGAACACCAACAGCTGCATGAATTAAGGAGGTCAATTCATGATATGAAAATAGAACTCAATGAAGAGACAGAAATACAGAAGGAAAAAGCAATCCACAGCGATAACAGAAATGAAAAGTACAATAGGTCAAACAAAAAGTTCAGGGGAGAAGGTCTCACCAATATAATGGATTATGTGGAGGATAGAATTTCAGGGCTTGAAGATGAGGTAAAGGAATTGTATCACTCAGTCAAGGTCAAAGATGATAAGTTCCAAAAACCATATGAATTGAACGTGCAAAATCTCTAGGACCCTGTACAAAGGGAAAATTCATTAATTATGAAAACAGAACAAGAATTTCATACCAATAGAACAGGAAATATTTTCAATAAAATATCAAAAGAAAAATTTCCAAATATGGGGCAGGGGGGAATATGTCCATGCAGAACCAAGATGCTCACAGAACACCAAACAGGACCAGAAATGAAACTCTCCAAGTTAGAGCACAGCTAAACACCAAATAAATAAAACAAAGAAGGTCCATTGTATATTGAAAACTGCAATAGAGGAGCACTAAGTCACATAGAAAGGCAGGCCCATCAGAATAACTCCTGACTTTCAGTGAAAACCTTAAAAGCCAAAAGGGCTTAGAGAGATATATTTTAAATTCTGAAAGATCATAACTGCCAACCCAGCATGATATACCAGGGAAGACTATCAATCATAATTGAAGGACAAAGAAAAACTTTCTATGACAAGAGCAAGCTAAAAGAATTTATGAATACCAAGCCAACTCATAGAGAACATTGGAAAATTTGCTTTAGATAAACACACCAAAACAGACACAGGCAAACATACATAAGACTAACACAATTGTGTAACAGAGTACAAGAAAACACACACACACACACACACACACACACACACACACACACACACACACACACCTATGAAATTATAGGCATCAATAAACTCCAAACAGCTTTCAACAATAACTTTGAAAATATGTATAATCTATTCCTATACCAAAGACACAGATAAATGGAATGAATTGGAAAAGAAGATAATTATTTTACTGCCTCAGAAAACATCCCCTGGTCATCAAAGATAGGCAATATCTTAGTGTGAAATAATGGGAAAAGGTCTTCCAAGCAAATGGGACTAAAGGAAATAAACATTTGCTATTCTACAATCTTAAAAAAAATAGACTGAAAATACACACTGAATCTAGTTAGAAGAGAAAAAGAGAGGCACGTCATATGATCAAAGAAACAATCCATCAAGATGAATTCACAATTCTAAATATATACACACCAAGCACAGTTTCACTCGATTTAATAAAACAAATACTAGTAATATATAAAGGCACAGATCAATGTCAACACAGTAATAGTCACGGATTTCAGTGGTCCACTCTCTCCACTGGACAGATTAACCAGTCTTCCATGCCCCATCCTCACAAAATAAACAAACACTGTAATTAAATGATTCCATCAATCAAATGGAGCTTCTATTTCACCAGTAGAAACACTATGCTTGGAAGGTCAGTATTGCAGCATGTAAGGCCCCGCAGATCACAGATGCCTTTTCTCCTCTGGCAGCCTGCACAGCATTTCCTGGTACTATGAAATTTATCCAGAAGGGGAAGGTTTCTACTTGGTTGGAGATTGTTTTTTCTATATCTTATGTTCCAAAGTGTGTGGCATCTTCAGAAATGGGGTTTACTGTGTAGTTATGGTGGGTAACCAAGGGTAATGGCAATGTTCTGTGTTGCTTTAGAGATTTCTGGAATCTCTGTGACCCATAACTGACAGGAAGTGTCCCATATCTTGTTCTGTAATTTTCATTTAATAACCGTATTCTTCTGGGAGTGACCTAGTCTACCCATGCCTACATAGTAATTCCGTTATAACTGTATTTTAGAGTTGAAGAAGAATGTTGTCCTCTGGTTAAAACATGCTATCGAAATCATAATTTCATAGCTGCTGTGGCTACCTTCACAAAACCTATACAAGATTAAACCAGCCAAATTATCAGCATAGATGGGGTAGATGGCTCTCAAGATCACATCCTTTGCTGATAAGCAGTGGACACTTGCTAGGGTAGGAGGAATCATTCTGTTTTGAGGATGTGGTCACTTTAGGTTCCCCGTGCTTCATAGATAACTCAATAGCCATGAATATATGGGCAGCACTACCTGGACTTGAGGGATTGTATGAGGGATTAAGACATGAAATTGAAAGGGAAGAATATTGGGGAGTAATGGGGGCTTGAATGGAAGAGATGGGTTGGATATGATGATATTTTATTGTATACTACATGAAATTCTCAAAAATTTAGGAAAAATATCTTAAATGTAAAACATCATTATTGATCAGAAAAACTCAAATTAAAAGTACTTTGAGATTTCATCTTACATGCTGTCAGAATAGCTATTATCAGTAAAAAAAAAATGGTTGGCAAGGAGTTGGGGCAAATAGAACTAAGAATATATTGAAAGCTGCATGGAATCTAATATTTTATTTTATGAGCTTATTTAAAATGTAATCAGGAATAAAAGAGTTTGAACAGAGACATACCTTCCATGGATAGACATTGTTCCTAACAGAAGCCATTGTTGTTAAAAGAAAATCCCAGTGCCAGGTATGATACCCCTCAATGAGCTGTTGCTAGGTCCTATCATTTCCCAAATTAATACAAACTATTGCAATTGCTCTTGGTTGACCACCAAAACTTGATGGTAAGGGTCTGCTGCAGAAGACATTATACACTTTGGCCATAGGACAGAGAGAAATCAAACTAAAGATGAACTAGAAGCCTCTACCCAGAAAGTGCCCTTCAGGATGGGAGGAAAAAGTCATCAACAGTTGTACATAGCTGTGCAAAATATACAGCCTGGCACAATGGTTCTCAACTTGTGCAACCCAAGGGGTTACATATCAGATATCATGAGTATCAGATATTTACATAGCAGTTCATAACAGTAGCAAAATTACATTTATGGAATAGCAACAAAATAATTTGATGGTTGAGGGTAACCACAACATAAAGAACTGTATTAAAGGGTCCAGTGTTAGGAAGGTTGAGAACCACTGCTTAGTACAATAAAAGCATGACTGTTATAGGAGTAAGCAATTACCTTCTGAATGAATTTGCAGCCTGCACAGGCAGGCAGTCATGACTGGTTCTGTGAATCTTGCTGAGCTTATAGGACTAGTACAGAGGCTAAAGGATCATGTTGTCAAACTGACTTTTAATACTCATGTTTGTGCATCTCATCACAGAAGCATCCTATGACAGCAGGTAGATGTTAATACAGAAACCCACAATGTGTCAAAATGCTGAGAATAAGTGATGACAAGGTGCTAAATGAGACAAGTTATATCACCCTCTCCAATGCTCAGGGAACATTGCTGAAGAAGAGGCAGAAAGAATGTTAGAGCTAGATAACAGAGAGATGTGTGTGCAGCAAATTACATCTTCTGGACCCGTTATACCCATCACATTCATAAACTCACTGCAAGTCGGGTCATCTGCATGAGACCTGCATCTAACTGGACCTGTCAACATTTGCCATGATGCACCACTCTTCCTTGAGGGGCTATTGGCAGTTGGAGAAGGGGGTTTCATTTTTATTTTCAATGGTATAGCCACCAATATGTTGCCTATGTTCCAACAAACAATCTCCTAGCAACACTAAAGGAAGAAACTAATTAAACACAATGGTTCACACCCAAAAAAAAGAAGACCTGGAAAGGAGGAAGGGGACCTATTTGGAAAAGCGTGGTTTTAGGGGTGAACGCATCTAAGATTCATTGCATCTGTCTATGAAACTCGTCAGATAATAGGAAATTTAAGAGTTTTGTTTCAATTTCTTACAATGAATGAAAATGGATATAAAAATTATACTTAAAAATTGTACTTGCATTTGTAATATTCCTCAACCAAGGAATTGTTCCAGAGAATGTGTTAAGCCTTAAACCAGCCTCCAATCTATTAACACATTTTTCTTTCCTAAGAAAGGACCACCATAATAGATAGATCGATAGATAGATAGATAGATAGATAGATAGATAGATAGATAGATAGATGTCATCTTTTACCATTTGCTCTTCTTCTACAGGTATCTTCTATTTGCAGAGTTCATAAAATATTTGTTACTTCCATGGGTATTAAAATATTTTGTGGATTAAAATTGGCATTAAAATAATTTGTTGAGGGAGCTGAGAGATATTTCAGTAGTTGAGAGTACTTGCTAAGAACCTAAGTTTGGTTTCCCCACCCATTTGGCAGCTAGAATCCATCTATAACTCCAGTCAGTCCTTTGGATCAGTAGCCCTCATCCGGCCTCTATGGCATTGTATGAATGTGGTGAACAGACATACAAGGAGGCAAAAAACAAACAAACGAACAACAAACACTCATCTCCTTGGTAAACTGGGGGTGGGAGTGTTAGGGGGAGAGAATGGGAACATTATGGATCAGGATGGTCGAGTTGGAGGAGGAACGGAGAGGGAGAGCAACGAAAAAGATAGCCTGAGAAAGGGGGACATTATGGAGTTAGGAAGAAACCTGGTGCCAGGGAAACTCTCAGGGATACACAAGGATGATCCCAGCTAAGACTCCTAGCAATAGTGGAGAGGGTGCCTGAACTGGCCATCTCCTGTAATCAGATTGTTGACTATCCTAATTGTCATCATAGAATCTTCATCTGGTAACTGATGAAAGCAGATGCAGAGATTCACATCCAAGCACTGGACCAAACTCCAGGAGTCCAGAAGAGAGGGAGGAGGGATTATATGAGCACTGAGGTGTCAAGATCATGACAGGAAACCCACAGAAATAGCTGACATGAGGTCGAAGGAGCTCAGGGATTCTGACTGACAGCAAGGGAGCCTAAGGCCCTCTGCATGTGGTTGACAGTTGTGTAGCTTGGCTTGTTTGTGGGGCCTCTGACAGTGGGACCAAGATCACACTGTCAGAGCTGGTGCATGAGCTGGCTTTTTGGAACCCTTCCCTATGGTGGGATGCCTTGTTCAGCCTGGATGCAATGGGGAGGAGCCTCAACTTAATGTGCCATGCTTTGTTGACTCAGCATGGGAGGCCTTACCGTTTCTGAGGAGTGGATGGGGGAGGGGGAGAATAGAGGAAAGGGGAGGAGACAGGAGGAGAGGAGGGAGGGGAAACCGTGGTTGGTGTGTAAAATAAATTTTTAAAAATGTAAATGAAAAAAAGTTTTAAAACATAATTTGTTGATAAAAAAATTCTTGGTGTGCCAATATGAATGCCCTAACCCTATTGAGCTTAAATGATTTTAAAATATCAACAGAAAAACATTAGAAACCAATAACCACATTGAAAATTTAAAAAAAAAAAAAGGGCATTTTATTGCAGAGTCATGGAGATACAATTAAACAGAACTCAACATATAAAGTGTCTTTCATTTTTATTGTTCATTGAAGCAAAACTCACAAATGCTGATGAGAACATCCTAAGGAAAACTCCCTTCAGTGAAGCCATTTCTGTTTCAGTTGCTATCCCTTCTGTCCATCTGTGACAGATGGTTAGGCTGCAGGCCTTCCTGGTGGGCTGGCACTAGCCTTGTCCAATATTTAAAATGAGACAATATTATTTTGACTATAAAGACCCACACCAGAATACTTACTTTCCCTATACATAAGTATAAAAATACATACAGACATATATGAGCTGACTACTCCTATATATAAAACTATATTCTTAGAACTGCTATTCTAGGCACTCCACAGAGCCTGTGCCTCTTGCTGTTTAACTGAAGTGCACAGTAGCTTAGACACAGTTTCCTCAAATGTCTCTCGATATGGTCATGCATCGAGCATTGCTCATGCATCCCAAAATGACACAGTTCAAAGGTCTCATCTTAAATTTCTGATTAAACTTCTTAACCTTTCAGATCTACATGAAAACAATATTCTTCATTGAGATTCAAAATGTGATTCTGCATCCATAGCAGAGTTTGCTTCTCAAGAAAAACATAATCTAGATGTTTGGAGAAAGAGGAAAGGTGTTATGTGTGATGTTATATGGGCCATGATTTCCCACAAATGTTCCATGTAATAATTATCTGTAAAGGCAATGGTACTATTTTTGAAATGTTTTAAAAATCAGAATACCAAAGAAGACAAATTCCCCTTACGAGTTAATTATTCTTGGGTAGCATATATTTAATTGCAGTAACTCATTTATAGTATGGGAACTTCAATGGTATTGTGCATTAGGTTAAATAAAATAATACCTTTAAAAGATACTTCTAACGCATGTTGTACTATCATCCTACTAAAATATAAGAAAGCTTAGATCAGAAGAAAAAAACCACAAATGTCAAAACCAGATCCTGATAATTACTCTTCCTTCAGAGGCAAATATTTACCACAATGGACAATGGAACCAAACTGAAAGGCATATTAGTAGTGTAGAAATGGCAGTCTGCCATCCTGATAATAGGCAGGTTACATTTTTCCACCTTTTTTGTTCCTCCAGTTCATAAACACAAAATTTAAATCAAACAGAAAACCCAATGGTCGTCTTTATACCATGTCGATAAATAGTAAGAACATTAAGGTATGACATTTCTGCCACACACATTTTTATCTAATATAGCAAATGGAAATTTCAGATACTGTAACACAGAGTAGAAAGGCTGTGGGCAGAGGTCAAGAGTGATCACAGTTTTGGGAATCAAAAGATTCCTCAAAATCCAGGCCTCCAAATGAAAATGACGCCAAAAACTGAAACTTATTTAACTTAAGGACATGCCAGCATTATTGGTCACCAAACTAAGTCTAAATATCATTGAGAGTACTTTAAAAGAATGAAAAAAGTAGTTGTATAAGGATAAGTTAGGTTTCGAACCCTAGACTGTATAAACAAATGGAAAGTCCGTGCAATGCTTTTTCTCATCCTTCTCACTCTCCAGATCCAGTGCATCTTCAAACTGTGTGTAGACCCTAGCCACTTCCCAGCCTCTACACCAAGGTACTTTCATCTTACATTCAGATTGCCGCAAGCATCCTGCTAGCTCATGGTGCCTTGTTCCCTTTCATCATCTCTTTGCAACACTGGACTCATCACTGGCATCAATTTGCCTTTTCTAGTCTTTGCCTTTTCTAGTCTTTAATCTGCGTCAATTTGTAGACTGAAAGTTGAGGCCCTACAGTAGCCACAGGATCCTCTAAAAGAGGACCGGCGTTGGTGGCGCACGCCTTTAATCCCAGCACTCGGGAGGCAGAAAGAAGCAGGCTGCTCTCTGTGAGTTCGAGGCCAGCCTGGTCTCCAGAACGAGTCTCCAGGATAGGCTCCAAAGCTACACAGAGAAACCCTGTCTCGAAAAACCAATAAATAAATAAATAAATAAATAAATAAATAAATAAATAAGAGGACCACTATTTACTTCTCTAACCTAAGTTACTCCCCATCCCTGTACTTTCTGTCTGCCTTGAACATGCTCTCTACAGTCAGGACTGATATGCTTATCCACAATCACAACGTCCCTTTGTCCGAGGGACTGTCTTCTAGGCATTTTTCTATTCTGCTCTCCCATGGCTACCGACTAGTCTGGAAGACTAGCACATTATCAGCAGGACTTAATCCGTGGCTCTAAGAAGGATGCATCCTGTGCAGTACCACATCCTCCCACGCCCTCCCCCACAGCTTTCCTCTCTGCTCAAAGGTCAGCCCTTCAGGAAGGCAGCCCTGTGCTCCCATTTAAAATGTAGCACATCCATGGCAACCCCATCCCCATTCTCTACTTATTTTGTAACATAGCATTTATCATTACTTGACAAAATATGTATTTCATTTAACACAAGATCCCATTAATTATAAGCTCACCATTTTAAAAACACCCTGCTGAAAAAGACACAGTCAATTAAACTATGATGCATCAATTCTAAGTGGCATCTTGATTTTAAATTTGTTAAATTGTGAAGAAACTGTTTTTTATAAATTGTGAAGAAACTGTTCTTTGTTTTTTGTTTTTTTTAAAACAAGTATCTCCATCAACTTACTTATTATCCACATGGCCATTAGAATTAAACTCCAAGAAGGCAGGGCTTTTATCATTTATTTTTGTTTGTTTTTTGCTATTATTTTTGTTTTATTTTGTTTGTGCAAACTGAATAATGTCGAGACACGTAATTCAAGAAAAAAATCAGTTGCATGAATGAAATCAAATCAAAGTACTTTAAAAAGGACTTCCTCTTTTCATCTAAGGAAGATTTAAAAGTTGATCATTCTGTATTTTAAAACTGGTCCTGTCAGTCATAGATGAGAGAGGGGCTCGTGGGTCCCACCCCTCACTACTGAGAAAGAGGAAGGTGTCATGGCCTTTAGTTGCACGCCCACTGCTGGTCCCACCGGGCTCCAATGATTAGCTCCAAACCCTCACACAGATGGGCCTGATAAAAATCTGTGGGTCACAAAACAAAACATATAGACAAGAATGTGAGGAAGAGATGTATAGGAAGGGAAAGGTAGTCAGGGAGGGGGTGTGACAGTCATCAGTATGCATTGTATACATGCATAAGTTGTCAACAATTTTTAAGTTGGTACTTCATCTCTGAAATTTGTAATTAGATATAGATATGTTTATTTTTAAGTTAAATACTATGCAATTCAAGATTAAAAGGCATTATACTCAATTAAAACCTAACTGAGGCAAGCGTTGGTGGCACACACCTTTAATCCCAGCACTTGGGAGGCAGAGGCAGGCGGATCGCTGTGAGTTTGAGGCCAACCTGGTCTCCAGAGCGAGTGCCAGGATAGGCTCCAAAGCTACACAGAGAAACCCTGTCTCAGAAAACAAAACAAAACAAAACAAAAAAAACAAAAAACAAAAAAAAAACTGAGTATCCTACAGACTACAGAGTTTAATCCTACACACACACACACACACACACACACACACACACACACACACACACGGACACACATATGGGCACACAACACATGCTTGTTGAAATGTTTAGTGAAAAAGACCAAAAACAAATTTAGCAAACTTCCTTCTGTCTTTTACATATGTAAAAAGTCCTAAAATAACTGATTAATAATAAATAATAGGTTGGACAAATTGTTGCATATCTGTGAACTAGTCAATTAGATAAAAATCTTTATGTTTATGTGTTAAGAAATATTATAATTGACGCTCATATTCTTGCCCTATTTATAAAAGCATCTAAAACAGCCAAACAAAATGACCCCTGACTGGTAAAAAGGCTTAAACATAGAGGACCTTTGCTTGATGCCCAGGGAACAGTTTCTTGCATTATGTGTCTCGCCATTGTTCGATTTGCATAAACAAAACAAAATGAAAACAAAAAACAAAATGCTTCCTAACATAGACAAAGGTAAACCATGAATGGGACACAGCTCCCTGGCAAGGTTCCCACAAACAATGTCTTAGTAACCATGGCATCATGCTCCAAGCTTTCAGAACACATGAGAGAATAAAAGTTCCATGAACCAGGGTTCCCAGAAAGAATAGCATCACTGTATAGAAATAGACTATGAAGACTTTCAGGTAGCAGAATTTTTCGGCTATAAACTATGAAATAATTATGTTTAAAATCTATGAGAATTTTACAATGGAAATGATAACACAGGGACAAAGAAAACAAACATTAGATACAGACAATCTACTGATTGAGAAAATAAAATGCTGAATAAAATACCAACACAACATTCTTGCAGACTCTCACACTGACACAGAAGTGAAGACTCTCCAGATACTCAAAACTCTCTGAAAACTGTAATCCTAAAAGAAAAGTGAGGATTGTTGAGATGGCTTAGTATGGCAAAGCACTTGCTGCCAAACCTGGTGACTTGAGTTGTATAGTTAGGATTCACATGGTAGAAGGAAAGAACCAGTTTCTGCAAGATGCTTCCTAATGTCTACACATGTACTATGACATGTAAGTGAATGTTGCATGGATGAGCACACACACATTGTGTGTGTGATACAGTGTGTGTATTTATACATATATGTGTATATATGTATTATACATAAAGTTCCTCCCTGACCACGTCTGATATTCCTCTGGAGACCTCTCAAATTCCTTATCATTCTCCACTAGACTCCGAGTGAACAGAGGGTAGCGTCTCTAGTCTACACCAGCTAGGAAGTTTTAAAAAAGACATTTAGATAAACACTCCACCAGCTATCCCTCAATACAATAATGAATAAGAGGGAAAAAAGCTTATAATTCTAGTTCCTATGTGCTGCCTTATCTTTTAAACTTTCTAAATAAAACACATGTGTGTTGACATTTAGACAAGATTTACAGTATAAACTTCTATGAGGATTTGGATGAAGAGAACTAAAGCTGAGCAGATGCTAATAGTTTCACCCCTGGGTATCTCTCCTCAGCTTCATTCAGCTTGAAGAGGCCCTAGCTTGCTGTCAGGGCCCTCTTCTTCTAGTCTGATGGTGTGGATGGAGCTCACTGTTATCTCAGCACTGATGGCATTACATTTGACCTCAAGGTTGAGGGTCAGCCACGGGGACAGGAATTGGTGCCAGTCACAGACAAAGTTTATCTCAAGGCTTTTCCTAAAGCAACAACTAGAGACACTGATTCTGCTAAGTGAATAGAATGAAGTCCACAGCCACTGGAAGTCATCTTGTACCACAAGGAGCCAGCCCTCCTGAAAATGGAGTCCATGCAAAGGACTAAGATGGAGAAAGAGAAGACAGTATCACCCAAGCTCCTGGAGCCTATATAGAGTAAACAAAGACCTCTCTGGATGGATTAGAAATGTGCACCAAAAACATATTCTCCTGAATTCCTTAAAGTGGTGGTTCTCAACCTTCCCAATGCTGTGACACTTTAATACAGTTCTTCATGTTGTGCTGACCCCAACCATAACATTATTTTCATTGCTACTTCATAACTGTAATTTGGCTACTGTTATGAATCATAGATATCTGAAATGCAGGATATCTGTTGTGTGACCCCTGTGAAATGGTCATGACCCACAGGTTGAGAATCACTGCCTTAAAACACGACAAGCTGGATTTTGTGTGGTAGATGCAGAGCTGATACACACGTGTGTGGCCATGCCACTTGTTTCTGGGATGGCTAAGTGAATTGCTGGCAACTATTCTGATTGATTAGTGACCACACCATGCTTATTGTGAAATCCTTTATTCCATTTGCTTTTAGTCAGAACAATTCCAGTAATACCTAAAGTATAATGTAGAAACAAGAATATATCAAGAGTAAAGATAACATTTTGGTGGATAAAAGAGATTGAAGCAGAGTGTATTGGCATATACCTGTTTAGCTGAGTGTTCAAAAGGCTGAGGCAGGAGGATGAGAAATGAAAATATAGGCTGACCACAACAGCCCTCTTGTCTATTTAATCAAGTTATAAAGAGTCCAACCCACTATTTCAGCCCAAGACAATAATTTGTTCCCTAGGAAGTAGATGGAAATTGTTTTTCATTTAAATTAGAAACATGCTTCTTTTACATGTCAATCTCAGTTTCCTCTCCCTCCCCTCCTTCCCTACCCCTACCCCCTATCCCAACCCCTTTCTGCTCCCCAGGGAGGGTGAGGCCTTCCATGGGGGATCTTCAAAGTCTGTCATATCATTTGGAGCAGGGCCTAGACCCTCCCCAGTGTGTCTAGGCTGAGGGAGTATCCCTCTATGTGGAGAGGGCTCCTAAAGTTCATTTGTGTGCTAGGGGTAAATATTGATCTACTACCAATGGCCCCATAGATTAACCAGAACTCCAAACTGACTTCCAGAACCTCCTTCAGGGTTCTGGAACAGTCCTATGCTGGTTTCCCAGCTATCAGTCTGGGGTCCTTGAACAACCCCTTGTTCAGGTCAGCTGTTTCTGTGGGTTTCTCCAGCCTGGTCTTGACCCTTTGCTCATCACTTCTCTGTCTCTGCAACTGGATTCCAGAGTTCAACTCAGTGTTTGTATGTACTGTGGGTGTCTGTATGTACTTCCATTAGCTACTGGATGAAGGCACTAGGATGGCATTTAAGGTAGTCATCAATGTCATTGTTGGAGAAGGGCTTCTAAGGTAGCCTCCCAACTATTGCTTAGATTGTTAGTTGGGGTCAACCTAAAAATTTTTAAACTGCCCTATCTCTTTTTGACAATACAAGTCAAATGTAATGGGATTCTGTCTACAAAATCTTTCTTTTTTAAGCCATTTTTTTGGTAAGGAAATAATACAATGCTTCTAGAAGGCTTCATAAACTTAAAGCATTATTATCCCAGATGGTTCTAATATTGTATGTTTAGTTTTAGTTCTGTTCCTGTTAAACATAAAATACCAACTGAACTGTCATGGTAGAGAAGGACTTTGTCATTAAAAATGATAATAGCATTTTAACATAATGCCTTTTAAACTCATTTCTACTGTATTTCTTGGTACATTTTCTGTTTGTGATTCTCATTCCTCTCTGTAATATCAATCAGGAAATTATAAAAATTACTTGTATCACAATCTCCCATTTAAAAACAGCCAAATCCTCTAATACCCAAAATATTTTAATCTTATTTGTCACATCACATGATCTCAGTGTCCAGAAAAAAATGACTAATAACATTTTAAGTGTTAACTAAAGTGATATTTCTCAGGATCTCCATGTTATGTAATGATTTTACTTTGTAAGAACAACATGCATGTTTTCAGATTGTTTTACTATAATATTTTTATTAATTCTTCGGGGATTTCATAAAATTTAATTTGGTCATTTACTCCATTGCTTCCCCTAAGTACTGCCAGATGCAGCCCCTATCTCCTCCCAAATCCATGTCTTCTTTATTTTTATTCATAACCTACTGGGTTGAAATTTTACCTCCCACATACTCATGGATATGGGGCCATCAGCTAGGACATGATCAACCTACTGTGGTCACCTCCTTAAAAATAAATGACTCTACCTTCCCTAAAACCCATCAGCTAGCACTAAGAATGTGTCATAAAGGGCAGAAACAGCATTGGTCCGAACCAAGCCCTCTGAATGTGGGTGCTAGCTAGGAGGCCAAGACAGTCTATGGGACCTCTAACAGTGGAGCCAGTCTTTAAACTTAGAGCACAAATGGACTTTGGGAGCCCACTGCCTATGGGGGGATACTATTGCAGCCCAGATACAGCAAGGAGGGCCTAGGCCCTCCCCCAGACGATATGACAGACTCTGAAGGTCCCCGTGGAGGGCCTCACTATCCCTGGGGAGGAGTTGGGGCATGAGTTAGGAGGGTTGGTGGGGAACATGGGAGGAAGGGAGGGTGAGGGAATAGGGGGATGAATATGTAAATATGAGTAGTAATTAAAGAATTTAAATAAAAAGAATGTTTGAAAACCTATTACTTTATAAAGTTCACGTGTGTGCATGTGTGTTTTTGTAATATATGATATAAATATATACATATATACGTATATCACATAAAAGAGCACAATTGAAGTTATCCTACATGGGAGAAAATGCTCCTCCCAGAAGCCACAGGTTGCCAAATAAAAACTCCAGTGCCAAGTATAGATACCTCCTCCCCTAGAACTGTTAATCCTAGTGTCCTGAAGACCTCCAAAACAATCCAGGCTATTTCTATTGCTCCAGATTTCCCAACAGAACTAATGCTAACACTCTATCGCTGAAGACTGCACACACTTCAAGTGCATGAAGAAATCACATTGGTAATAACCAGGAAGCCTCCTCCTTGAGGACCAGCTTTCACAGTACTGGCAGGTGCTATGGAGCCAGCTCAAGGGATAAAGCCATCAATAGTCACACCCATCTGTGAATCCCTCCATATTAATAATTGTTACTTTAAATGAGTCTGGTTTATCTTAAAGTAGCATTGATTATCATCACTGTATTACTCAATGCAACCAGGGCATAAATCATTTTAGGAAATACACTAGGCCACATGCCAAAAGATCAGTTACACTAGACAATTTGAGAACAAAGGAATCAATGATTCTTTAATCTACTTTTAAAATAATTTATTATTGCATTTGCCTTATCTAGTGGTACCATGAAATATAACCTTAATAGCAGCAGCCATGTTGCGTTTGGTTATTAAGAAAGGCCAGAATAGAGGTTATGACAGTCACCGGCAAACCCACGTTGCATAGACACCATGTCTTTCAAATACAGTGTTCATCTTTTTAGTACAATCTCCATTGACAAACCTGGGAATGACTAGGAGATATTCCACAAAGGCAGAATAATTTTGTTATGCTGTGAGTCAAAAACCATTAATGACTATTATAGAGAACGCCTAGATTTGAAGTGTAAGTTGATATCTATATTATTCAGTATGTATGTTGACTCATTTTCTGGAACAATGTGGTCAAATAAATCACTTGTCAGTTCTTCATCAGATTGAATATGCCTCCAGGGACATCATCAGATGGTAACAATCGCTAGCCAACTGCAAGAAAGCCTCTGTGTGAGCTACGATTTATTCCATGAAATATTCCTTCGGCAAAATTGATCTTGAATGCTTTTTAGTTTTTGAAGAATTATGAACATTAGTTTTTAAAAGTTACTATGTGGTGCATAAGAACATGTAGATAATATACCAAGAAACAGTTCAGCTAACGTGTTCTCAGAGCTTTAGATTCCCCATTGTTTACATAAAAGAGCTAATACTACCTCTTTAGCAATATGAGACTCAAATGAGGCCAGCGGAAGGCATTTACTGAGTGGTACTGCCATTATGCAAGAGACATCGGTAGTAATTGGTGGTCCAAAGGCATGCTGGGACTTCTTACTCGGAATTACATTTTTTAAAGTATTGTCAGGGAAATGTTTTACAGAGAGCTGAACTCAGAGAAGTGACAGAGTAAACCTGTCTAAGGACTAATCAATCAATACAGAGGCCAATATTAAAAGTATAAGGAGATCATCTATTGTTTCATCAGATGGAGGGGTGAGGTTCAATTATCACATTTTCTATTTTCCATTAATTCTAATAATATTTGATTCCATAGTCCAAGAAATTTATTATAATTTTTAGAAGATGTTTTGATCAAACTCTTAGATCTTTTCTGATGTAATGAAACAAAAGAGAAAGAAATAGAAGTCATGAAAAACTACAAAATTGAATTACTTCAAATTTTCCATATTGAAATGTTTTTAAAACTATCCTTTGATCTGGTTTAGAAGTTAGAATTATTGTGTCAGTCATTATGTAGACTCAGGAAGTTTATTAGCTGCTTAGCTTCTCCTAATATGTCACCGAGAAAAGTGAATACACTATTCCCTTTTAGTTCTAGAGCAAATATGACTCAATTCCAACTGTTACATGTACAGATGAACATTCACACTCTTCATCTTCAAGTGAGTACTTCTTGCTACCCAGTAATCCTTTTGTGCTTATCTTGACAATTCTAAGTAATCATCAATTCTTGGTCCCACCTATCAGGGAAATGGGAATTCATACTGTATACATAGGTACAGACCTGCCTCTAGCAACTGGTTTGTAAGGAACAGAACAAGACTTCTCAAAACTGTCTTGGCAGAGTTAGTTCCTGCCCAGTCATGATGAGTAATGGCTGTGGGACGCAAGGCTTTTTCTGCATGTTGACTCAACGGTCTTTTCCCACATGCATCTGTTAGAAGACCGAAGTTGGAGAAATGAATTTTTTAAACCCAATTATGTGCCCATTATATTAATTACATTGTCCGCCTTTATTTTGCCCTTCTAAGAAATTACTAAATGGTTGGTCCTGACAGTAAAACCACTTCACAGTGAAACTGGGAGAATATGTTAAAATTAGAATAAGCGTTATAAGGAATTACACATTCTGACCAAGGTGGGAAAATTAGCTAAAAATATCTGCCAAAGGAAAATGGGAAGTTCTAAGGCACCAGATGTCTCTGTGGGCTCCAAATTTGGAATTCTCTGTTGCCTTTGAAAGCTCCTTTCAGAAGTATCAAGCCTCACAATACATGTGGCTTGGCATATGAGCTGTTATTTTGTACTTCTAGATTCTAAGTCTGCCTCTCAATCAGGATCTCAGCAACTTGACTAAGTTCTGTGCTTATCTGGAGGTGCTGGGCGGTCAAGAAAATTTAACAAAATTGTGTGTGTGTGTGTGTGTGTGTGTGTGTGTATGTATCAGGAGTATCTCCATCTTCATTTCCACTTCATTACAAAGACCCAGCAGACAGGATTCAGAGCACATTCTTCTTTTTAAGAAAAGAAAGTCTTTTATAGCCAGTGCTGGTGGCACACACCTTTAATCCCAGCACACAGGAAGCAAAGGCAGGTGGATCTCTATGAGTTCGGGGCCAGCTTGGTCTACAGAGTGAGTTCCAGGACAGCCAAGGCTACATAAAGTAATCTTGTCTCAAAAAAAGAAAAGGAAAGAAAGTCTTTTGTACTGTTCTGCTCAAAGTGGAGTAGTGGATACAAGAAGACTCCCCATATCAAAAGTCTTCATTTTTTTAATATTAATTTTTCATAAAAGGCAGTTTAGACCACTATATTAGAGCCATATACTTCTCTTCAATACAAGTAGTTTGTTGTTCAAATTATGGAATAACAAAGACTAATTAAAATCCCAAATTAAAAACCTATAATATTAAAAATGAGTTGTCTAATTTCAGAACAGATATTTTCATTTTGATTTCACTTTTCTCCTTGGAGTATACAAATATTTGAGACTTTGAGCTACAAGAAATAAATTATAGTGGTGGTAAAATACCAATCTATATAAAAATCACTTGATACCCTGAATATGAATAACTTGCTTATTTACCCATGTTTTCAATGTTTCAAAACATCAGTAACTAAGTTTGTAAAGAAAGATTCAATAGACGCTTTCATACTTCTTCATAAATGAATAATAAGAAATATCTTTTTAAAAAATATTTTCTTGTGTCTGAAGAAACCTAATAAAAAACACAATTTAAAACTACTTTGGAGCAGTAGTGCTGGACAGATGGTCCAGCAGTTAAGAACACTCACTTCCCTTTTACAAGACCCAGGTTCAGTCCCCATCACCCACGTAGCAGCTCACAACTGTCCTCACTTTCCGTTCCTGAAGATCAGACATCCTCTTCTGACTGTGGGTACCCAGCATGCATTATTTCTCTCTCCCCCTTTTCCCGTCATCCCCTCCCAGGCATCCTCTCTCCAAGTTCTCCCATGCCCCTTACCCATTCTCAAGTTGATTGCCTCTTTTTCTCTGATATATGTCTGTGTGAGTGTGTGTGTGTGTGTGTGTGTGTGTGTTTATTGTGTGTGTGTGTGTGTGTGGTTTCAGAGCTGACCTCTTTGGACTGGGACAATCAATAAGGGTTGTCTGGGGGTGAAATCTCATGAAATTTTGTCCCCTCTACATTAATATATGTCCACGGATACTGCCATTGTTCTAGTCTTGTTTGTGCAGTCATTTCTAGGAGACACTGCTTCACTACAGAGTTCTTGGTGTTCCGACTCTTACAACCTTTCAACTCCCTACTCCACTGTGTTCCCTGAGCCATAGATACAAGAGTGCTGATATTCTATCTATTGGGGCTGGGCTGCCCACCGTCTTAATCTGTGTTCAGTTGTGGCTTTCTGTGCTGGACTCCATTTGCTGTAAATGAAGTTGCTTCTTTGATGAGGAGAGGTAGCTACATTTACTGGGAAAGAAGGCTCATATACAAACAGCTTTCCAGGGCTTCAGGGCTGCAGGTAGGCTTTGGGGGTTTGTAGGTGGTGGTGGCTTGGGTAAGAGGCAGTGAGTGGGGGTGGGGGAGTGACTCCCAGGCAGCACAATAGAGTCAGAGATACAGATGAGCTGGTGGGAGGGAGATAATTAGACAGGAGAGCTGCCCCTCCCTTGTATACCATGGGGTAGCAAGGGTGAGAGAAATATGCCCCATCCCCTGCCCCTTGCAACAGACAGGAAATATGATGACCTCAGGGCCATGAGAACAGAAGAGTTGGCCCCTCCCCACCCCAACTGCAGCAATACAGAGAATGGGCCCTGCACCTTGCCTGAGCAAACCAGTAGAGCTGGCCTGGGTGGTATGAGGGTGGGTAAGCTTGACCTGAGGGCATGATACCAGGGGAACTGGCCGTACTTCCTGCTGTCCACTATACTGGCTGAGCTAGCTGGGGCAGTGCTGGAGAGCTCACCAGGGTGGTGAATATAAGGGAAAGCTAGCAAGTTTACCAACCCATCTGCTACCCAGGCCCAGAACTATGAGTCAGCCCACCCCAACATCCACTTCATCTGTGAAATGCTAGTGTGTGTGAAGGGGACAGACCAGCACCATCCAAAGTTACAGTATCTCCATGACACAAAGCAACAATAGGATATCCAAAAGGAGTCCCAGTGAGGGCCCAGCGTTGATAGTGTAGCAGAAGCCAGAGGCCTGGAACTAGACCAATGACTCATTGTAATGAACACTTACAAGTCAAGATGTATGGACTAAAGGGTTTACTGTGTAATGAACTGTGCCACACTACAGCTTCCACAATGAGGTTTCTTTTTTTAATTTGTTTTGAGTTTGGGGTTCTGGTTTTGGAGTTTTTTTTGTTTTGTTTTGAAATTATGTTTTGAGGGGGAGGTCACAGGGCAGAGAGTGGAAGCAAGGGGATGAGGAGATGAGAAGGATCAGGATACATGATGTGTAATCCTCAAAGAATCAATAATAAGTTTTTTAAAAAAAATATGCTCCTCCCTTATAAACATTATCCTTTTTAATAGACACATTAAAATAGTTCTTTAATAATAGTGGCAAACCTTTATGGAAAGGGATTTCTATAATGAAAAATCATTCTGGAAAATGATATATGTGTATGACTAAACATTCCTGGAAACAGTAGAGAAGCCACAAGAATGTTTAACAGTGGAAGAGAATGCAGATGCCCCACATGACTAACCATTCCCAACAGAGCCTTATGGATCCAGAAACTACAGGCCATAAAAAGGGATTATCTTTCCCTTTAATCTTATCCACAGAGGAAGCAGCCATGGGGGACAAAAAGATGGCAAAGACCTATTATGAGCCAGGGTCCTCTTAGGCTTACAACTTAAAAGTAACAAAGAAAGCACAGAAACACGAGGTTGTTGATCATACGTGACAAGCTACACAACAGCAAAGTAGGAGAATAGAGGAACACCTGCCTTTCCGACTATAATCATGAGAATTGCTGATTGGATCAATGGATAAGATGAGACCTACATTCTAAAGACTCCCACTGCCGCATTTCACAAGACTGGGGGAGATGTCACAGAAGCCACCACCTGGGAAACAGGCAAATAAGATCACACAACAGCACCTTAATGTGCATTCGTGCTAAGGAAACGACAGTGTTGCAGGGCAGGAATATGCCAGCATGCTGAGACTCAGTTGGTGACTCCTGCACTGTCTTTTTCATCATAGCAACCTTATTCTTTGCCAATCGTGTTTTCAGATTGGTCAATATACCTTATAGGGGTTGCAGAGAGGAGGGGCCATGCTGCCTAGTTCTTGCCAGCAAGTGTCAAAGAAAACTCTAAGAATCGGCTGTGAGAAATTTGACTTCCTGACCTAGAAAAGTCCCTTTCGACAGTCCATCTTCTGGATCAATCATGATGGCACCCGGTGACAGTACTTCCTTAGCAGCTGTCCTGTAGCTCAGGGTCTCACACGTGGATGAGATGAAGATAGCAAAGCTGAACATGAGAGTTCCGGCTCCTTGATATGCTCCAAACCTACACCCACTGACTCCCAGACTAACCACTTCGGGAACTAAGGAAAGATGTTTTTAAAGTAGTAATCTACCCTATCTACAAGATGCTGGAGTGCATGAAAGGGCTGGTCCTGTACACCTACCGCAGCAGGATCTCCATGACTCAGGGCAACAGCAGGTTATCCGAGAGAAGCCCCAGGGAGAATCCAGTATTAACAGTGTAGCAGAAATCAGAGGCCTCGAACCAGTACAACTGCTGATTATAAGGAACATTTGGAAGTAAAGCTGATTGGGCAAAAGAGTACACTGTGTGACACACCATGACACACCGAAGCTTCCACAGCAAGATTTTTGTTTTTAATTCTTTCATTATTTTTGTTTGTTTGTTTGTTTTCCCTTGGAGCAGAGGGGCTAAGTTGCAAGGGCTGAGAGCAAATACGGAGGGATGGGAAATGAGTGGAATTGGGGTGCAGGACGTGAAATTCACAAAAAAAAATCCATTAAAAAGTTTTTTTAAAAATAGTGATAATGGTTTTTCCCTTCCTTCACATAATATTTTATTAATTCTTTGAAAAATGTAAACCTTTTGATCATATATTCTCCTTCCCCAACTCCTCCCTCTATGCTCACTTCCTTGTGCACCCAATTTTGGATTTTGAATTTTCTTCTTCCTTTTTCTTTTGAAACCCATTGAATCCAACTTGGATTACTCAACTACTCTTGGGAAAGGATCCTACCCTTTAGGTATTGATTACATTAATTAATTTAAATCAATGAACATTGATTAAAATCATATTTATTATATATTTTATGTAGTTGACAAAACCATATGATATATTTATATAATATTTTAATCAATTCTCTAAGAATTTCACATGCATATGACATATCTTTACCAGACTCCTCCCCATAACTCCTCTCAGATCCAACCACACCTTTCATTTCTCCGTCACAATGCATGTCCTCTTTTGTTTAATATGACCCACTGAACCCAGCTTTTGCTGACCATATATGCATGGATGTAGAGCCATTTACTGGAGGATGCTCAATCTGCAAGGGACATCACCCTTAAAAAGATCAACTCTTTCGTCTCCTAGCAGCCATCAACTCTCAGTAGCTCCCCTGCAAGGGGTGGGAGATGGTGGGCCACTTCTCCCTCCTTCTTAGAATATTGGCTGGCTTGATCGTGCACAGGTCTTGTACAAAGAACTACAGCTTCTGTGAGTTCACGAGTCAGTGCTCTCTTTATATCCAGAAGACACTGTTTTGCTCCAGTTCTCCCAACCTCTGGCTCTTACAATTCCCCACCTTCCGCTTTTCTACAATGTCCTTAAGCCTTGAAGGTTGGAGGCATGATGCAGATGTCCCACTTATGACTGAACATTCTGTATGTATTTATTCTCTGCACTTAAGCCACTTGTGAGTTTCTGCATTAACTGCTGTACCCTACACCAATAAGCTTCTCTGATGAAGACTGAGAAGTGAATTACCTATGGGTTAAGTGATATTTTATCTCTCAATCTACAAACAAATCAATTTCAAACATATCAAAGACATCAGTGCTAGATCTGAAACTCTGGTACTTATAGAAGAAAGAGCACAGAGTGTACTTGAGGATATGGGACCAGATTAAAAACTCTCTGAACAGAACCCCAATCACACAAGAAATAGGAACAACAAGCAACAAATGGGACCTCATAGAATTAAAAATCTTTTTACTGCAAAGAACATCATTACTCCATTGAAAAGGTAGTCTAAAAGTGTGTATAGGGGCAGAAAATCTTGCCAGCTATATGTCTGGCAGACAATTACTATCTAGAATATTTTCTAAAAATCCCAAAAAACTAAACACCAAGTAAACAAACAGCCCAATTTAAGAAATGTATGGAACTGGACAGAGACTTCTCAAAGAAATATATTGAAAGTGTTCAATATCTTCAGCCTTCATGGAAATGCAAATTAAAACTACTTTGTAATTTCATCTTACTCCTGTCATACTAAGATCAAGAAAATAAATAACAACATAGGTTGGTAAGGATATGGGTAAAAGTGACTTCCAATTCAGTGTTGGGGTAGGGGTTTCAAATGGTACACCCACTCTGGAAGTCAGGGTCAAAGTTGCTCAAAAACCTAGAGTAGATCTACCGCATGACCCATTCATACCACTGCTAAACATATACCCAAAAAGCTCTACAATATCTTATTACAAATTAAAGATTTATACTTAAAACCTCTATTAGTTGAGAATTTCATTACTTGTTGACAAATAAGATGTCTTAGTTTGGATTTTTTGTTGCTGCAAAGAGACACCATGATGATGGTAACTCATTAAAAAAAAAAAAAAACATTTAATTGAGGGTGGCCCTCTTACAGCTTCAGAGGTTCAGTCCATTGTCATCATGGCAGGGAACATGGTGGCATGCAGGCAGATGTAATGGTGGGGCTGAGAGTCCTACATCTTGATCAGAGGCAACAGGAAGTTGACTGTCACACTGGGTGGTATCCTGAGCACATGAAACCTCAAAGCCCGCCCCCACAGTGACACACTTCCTCCAACAAAGCAATAGCCACTCCAATAAAGTCATACCTCCTAATAGTGCCACTCCCTGTGATATTATGGGGCCAATTACATTCAAACTACCATGCACGCCCTAACTGATATGGAGATTTCAATTGAGGTGCCGTAAACAACAAATGATATAATAAAATGCAATTTTTTTAATCTCAGAAAATCGTTCCATGATTTGTGGAAAATTATACCCTGCTTTGCTCTGTTTGTCATAGAGAAGAGTGTGGGTAGGTGAAGAGACAATATTCTGCTGGTAAACAAAGGGCAAAGAATTCATATTCAGGATATATGCCAATGCCAATTCTCTTACTAGTAATCAACTTCCCCATAGTCATGCATGAGAGGACATGTTCTTCTTTAACAGAAGCAATACCAAAGAAGGAAAAAAAAAACTAGCTAAACAACTAACAGACTCATCAATCTATTCTGCATTTTGCCTGTAATATTGTGTTTCATTTGACCTCTATGTCAATAAATTTATGAAAAATAAACATTTTCCTTCAAAGAGACATCAGTGAAGTCAGTAATGCCTAGAAATCTCTCAAATGATGCTTTATATGTATAGAACTTTACATATGCTTTATAGTTTCGTGTGTGTGTGTGTGTGTGTGTGTGCGCGCGCGCGCGTGCGCACGTGCGCACAGGTGCTTGCACACATGCACAGAGGGGATGGAGAGAGAGATAGAGGAGAGAGGTTATATTTAAAGATGGGAGCTAAATTTTTTAATTTTCTTCCATTTTAAACTCACCAAGCTCAGTGAACATCTGCAAGCCAATGGGTTGTGTTTACTATACAAACTAAAATCTCAGTAAGTACTCATTTTGTACTGTAGACCCATTACTTGGGTATTATATTACTTCTGTATTCTGTATAATTTTTGTTTCATAAATATCTGAAGAAACAAATAAAACGATAATAACAAAAACTCAAAGCTCCATTTTGTCAGTTCTGGACTGGATTGTGCAACTGTCTTGGAATCTAATTTTCCTGGCATTTCCCATCTCTTCAAAGTCTATACCAATGCCCACCTTTGCTTTTTTTATCCTTTGCTTTATTGTGAGTACCAAAAATGTACAGGAGCTTCTGTTTCTAGAGTTGGGGAAAAACATTTTCATACTTGCATAACTCATATGGTGGAAATAGCTTGAAATCAACAGTCTCCAGAAAGACATCCTTGAACAGAGAAAGAGCTTTAAAATATCAGTGGCTGCAGAGAAGACCTAGAAAAGACACAGGGTATGGGAGATACCCAATCCCCAGAGTGGGAAGAACTTCATTCTGGACACACAGTGGTTTAATATTTGTCATATGTATGAGTTGGGAGTGAGGGTGGCTATCACTAATATTTTCCTGAGTTTACAGAGGTTTGAAGCACCCATGTTAGCTAAATGACTCTTAGTAGTAGAATGCAGTTTCAGAATCGCTTTTATGGTGACTGCAATATATAAAAATCTGGTTTGTAGGGGAAAAAAATAAAGATTGAGTATGGCTAGGCTCACTGAAAAGGAAAGAGGAGAAATGTGGAGGCAAACAAACAGTAGAGAATGGTAATTTGGTAGGGTTGGAGATATGGGAGGATAAAACAATTGGAGCAGCTGAGAGAAAGGACATAACTGGGGTAGACTGAGTGAGAAACTCCTGAAGGAGTTTTACTCAGAAAGACAAGTCTTATAAACCTAGGACTCTGCGTTCTCTGTGTGACTCAGACAATCGGGCATGCATGCAGGCGAGCACGCCATTCCCTGCAGGGGGACAAGGCAGATGTCCAATGTCTGTGTGGGCAGATAAAGTCAGCCAGGGTTGCTAAAACCATGATTAGGCACTTGGGTCCCCAAGGACAAGGCCTTGTACATGTCACTATCTGCTGATAGTCATCTATTCACATCCTCACACAACCTTCTCAAGGCGTGGGAAACTTGTTTTCCATCCTTCACGCCATTGCAGAAACATCAGGATGTCTGTGTTCACTCCCTATTCTTATCCTGGAGCTAGGGCTTGCTGCCATTGCCTTTGACGGGAGCCTGCAAGATTTAGCCTCTCCTCTCCCTTCTTCCTTCCATGTGTGGCACAGGATGCTCTCATGAACTCTGTGGAGTTTCTGAATTTCATATGTCAACATGATGTCAATGCAGCATATTAATATAATACCCTGAGTTCTTGCCAAATCAGGTGTAATTAAGTGTATTCAAATATTAGTGAAACCAGGTGATCTTCAGTTGCTTGAATTAATTGAAACAGTATTGGGTCTTTGGAGTTATAAGATTGTTGGAGTCATAACTGGGTCTGAGCTGGGTGAAGTAAAGCCTCATGGTTATATGGATATTGTGAATTTCTGCCATTTCAACGTAATATACTAGAACTTAAAACACACATTTTTAACTAGCACACAGGGTATTAGATGTCACTGCAGCATTTTCAACTATATGTTTTATATTTTATTTTTGAGATTATAATATAATTATATCACTTCTCCCTTCCCTTTCCTCCCCTTAGTCCCTCCACATGTTCTTTGTTCTTTCAAATTCATGTCCTATTTCTTTTCATTAATTATTGTTATATGCATATACATATATATTTCTAAATACATCCTGCTGGGTTTGAAGAATGTTACTCATATGTGTGTGTCCAGGGCTGACTACTCAGTGTTGAATAACCAATCAGTGTACTCTTCCTGGAAGAAAACTATTTATCCACTCTACATGTCCATTAGTCACTTGTAGTTCTTTGTGTAGGATTAAATCCTCATAGTTTCTTCCCGATCTAGTTTGGCATGTCTTCTGATGTCCTTCTTGTTTTGTTCACATTTTAAACAGTCATGTAAGTGAGACTTCCTGGGTGCCGTCTCACACATTACTAAGACACCCAATCTCACCACAAATTCCCTGATCCTGTGGCTCTTACAATCTTCCTGCCCCTTCTCTGCAGTGTTTCCTGACTCTTAGGTGCAGAAGTGTTTGATAGACACATGCACTGGGACTGGCTCCAAAATGCTGCATTTTGATTAGCTATGGATTTTTTTGTAACGGTCTCCATTGTTGCAAAACGTGTTTGAACAGATTCTCCTTCCCTCATGAACCCATCCCTCTGCTATCTCAGAAACATCATTAAAACAACCACCCCAAGATTCTTTTTCTTTTTTTGTGTCTCATAGAGCACCTTCTCAAACTCTTTATTCTTCTTCATCACCCTTTTTCACCCTCCCTTGGTCTCCTTTCTTGTGTTTTAGGCTTTTCTCACATTTATAATTGTGTGTGTGTGTGTGTGTGTGTGTGTGTGTGTGTGTGTGTGTGTACATATATAAATGTATGTAATAGAATATATTATTATATATGTATGTATCATATTGTATTGTGATGGATTACATATTATATATATGCATATATATAAATATACATTAAAGGTTAGAATCCCTTTATAATACCTTCCAGACCCATCTATGCATATTTACCATATTTTCATTTTCTATTCAATTGTTGATAAACACCTAGGCTAGTTCCAGTCTCTTGTTACAATAGGTAAAGCAGAAAGTAAATGTATGTGCAAGTGTCTCTGTGGTAGGATATGGATCCAACCTAAAAATAAAACTATATGTATTTCTTAGGTATGAACATCAATGATAATATGCAAACTATACCTTGTCCTCAATTAACGTAAAAACTTGCTATAATATTATTGAAATAAGAATTTTACCATTGAGGGTTGAAAAAACCAACATAAGGGACTTTCTATGAACTGTATCTATCCTGAGGTCATACTCATTCATCTTGTAAATGACAAAATGGATGGTGGTCCAGACATCAAACATAAGGTTGGGTTTTACTTTCACATAAGCCTACTAAGCATATTGATGCATCTGTTTGGTCTATGACTGTAAAGGAAAGCAGGCATAGATTCAGTTAGCTGGCTCTTAGAAAGCCCTCGTTATGCATTATGTTAGAGAAGGAGGGGGAGACTACTTCCTTTTTTCTGCAGAGCCCCTTGACCAACTGTAAGAGACTTATCCAGATTGGAAGTACCAGATAATCCCAAATGTGGGTTCAAGGGATGATGACTCACCTTTAAACACTAAACAAAGTGTAGACGACCCTTCATACCCATTACATATCAGTTACTGAAACATTTGTTTTTACTTTAAAACATCTCCTCAGCACATTTCTTCACACTTCCTCTTATCCTCCTTTGATCTCTAAGAGCCATGAAGATTTAATTGTTATTGTCACAACAACTGGTACTTTCTCTTGGATTTTTAACTCAAAGCATAATGTACAGAATCTCTTGAAATCATCTCTCAAGTCTTTTTCAGAGAACCAACTTGAATCTGTGTAAACACAAATGTATGCCTGAAGCTGATTTTTGAAGAAAATAGTAAGCCGGTTGGTGGTGGCGCAGCCTTTAATCCCAGCACTCGGGAGGCAGAGGCAGGTGGATCTCTGTGAGTTCGAGACCAGCCTGGTCTACAAGAGCTAGTTCCAGGACAGCCTCCAAAGCATAGAGAAACCCTGTCTCGAAAAACCAAGAAAGAAAGAAAGAAAGAAAGAAAGAAAGAAAGAAAGAAAGAAAGAAAGAAAGAAAGAAAGAAAGAAGAAAATAGTATTATGTTTCTAGACAACTGGTGTCTACTGATTCATAAGAACAGCTGTTTAGCTGTTTGGAAAGCAAAAGCATTTGATGGATCAAGTCTGTACATGGTGTAATGACAGAAAAGCCCAGAATGTAACTGACCATGACCTTTCAAAGAACCAACTTACATTTTTGAGAAGCTCTCTCACCCTATTTCTCTGCTCATTTTTAAGTCCTCATGTGTGTGTGTGTGTGTGTGTGTGTGTGTGTGTGTGAATGTATACTTCCACTATATGTGTGTGATAACACTGTAAAAAAGAGAAATTACTTTTTTAATGACAGAAAGTGGAGAGCTGAAAAATATCAAAAAGAAAATGAGAGTAACCTTGACAGTAATCCCACATCAGGACCAGTTGGGTTATCACATCATTCACCATTAGTGAGCATCAAATTTCGCATGGTCTTTGACCCATTTACTTGAGTCAGTAAAGACTTCCTACCTGGTCAAGATCCTGCATGGCTTTTCTGGATCTTCTGTCCATCAAGCCCCACAATAAAAAGTGCAAACCTGGATGTCCCTGCCCTACAAATCCACATACACCAAAGGGAGAGCATCTCTCCAAACAAAAGTGAGTGCTATTAAAAGATACAGTTTATAAATTGAAGACTGGGAGGTGAACAGGTGTACATCACAGACACTCCCAAGTGGCATAACATGGAAGGTTCTTGGCAAATATTTGTTGAATATTGAATGAATAAAGCCCTCCCACCTCCCAGGTTCTGGCAAAAGGTCATCTTGAATCAGATTACTTTAACAGTTTTTAATTTTCAAGGTTAGTCCCTGCTGTGGTTTCTTTCTGGAGCAAAGCCAAGTAAATCTCGGAAGGCAAGAAACTGTGAGGTTAGATGTGGATTGAAGGGAAGACTGAAAGAGACTGGGCCCAAAGCCTTGAAACAGTTAACCTCTTTGTCCTCTCCCTCTGCCTCATTCACTCTGTCACCTTCCATTTCTCTGTTTGTTGTACCCTGCTTGTGGTACCTTCTTCCTAGGCCTAAAAAGAGGCTGTTATTTATTGTGGACTACTGTCATATCACAAGAATTTTAAATGACCGCAGCACAGTAACCACCAAAGAGAATTAGTCACATTCGTTCTAAACATCTAAATTCTTTTGACCAATAGAGTAGGTTTTGTGTTCTTCAAAATTGATTTTATTTTTTTCTTCATCAGAACACAGAGAAGCACTGAGGGAAGAAAGCTGTTCAATGCGAGCTCTGGTAGACTGGCACTCAGTGAAAGAGGTGCATCCTTCATCTCTTCTGTGGTACCCTTCCATTAGCTTATGGACCATCCCTCAAGTATTTTTGAGAATGTAACATGTTGTGTAGCTGCTTTCAGTGGCAATCTTCTTAGTCATGGCTTTCCTTCACCTTGAAACAAAAGGCAGTTCTTTGCTTTCTTATGGAAACTGGTTATGAACTTTAGTAAGTACTCTCTTCATGGTTCCTTTTCCTACCACTATGGCTATGACTAGAGACACCAATGGTTGGTAGGAATTTGTCAACTTGCTGGTTTTGAGTCCTGGGAGAATTAGTTTTATATCAGCAGCAGCGGCATGACCAAAAACATGACATGAACAATCTCAGGGAAAGAAGACTTCTTTTGGTAATAGTTTCAGAGAGCTAGGTTTATGGTTTGTTGATCATGCATGCTTGAGAGGACCATCACAGTGACAGGATTACATATAAAAGGAGTCTCTTCCTCACTCTGTTTTTATTGACAGGGATACAGATAGAGCCATCACAGACATGTCACCAGCTAGGTTCCACAACCTCCCAAAATAATGCAACCAATCCAGGACCAAATTTCTAATATACAAACCTTCATTTTCAACTGTTACCATAAACAGTATTTATAGTCACCATTGATGAGAGAAGGAACAAAAGTGGAAAATGTCGTTCTAATTATTACATTTCAGTTACTTTTGATGTAAGTCCTAATACAATTTGGACAATTATTTTAATGTAAAATATGAAAATGTTGATTTGTGTATTCTATAATCGAGGACAAAAATAAAGAACTGATTAACTGAACTCAAAATGTTTAGGACTCCAACAACTAGAATGCTACCCTGTGAACATTTCCACCTCCAATCTCCTCAGAAACAAATACCTCTGTCCACTCTGGCCTTATTTCTTATTTCAATTCAACAAACACACTGAGTGGAAATCTGGAGCAGCATCTACAGCGGGAAATGTACATGCAATCAAGGAAAAGAAGCTCATGTTCTGATTAGGTGGAATAAGTCAGTATTAAGCAAAGTGTCCAAGGAGGTGGTTACAATTCTGTCTTCAAAAACACACATGTGGGAAAGGTCACAATATATGCTTTCAAATCTACCAGCCAACTACAACTTACTTGAACCCACCATTGTCCAGTTTGCTGGAAACTATGGGCACATAAAAGAGATGTTGTCATTGCCCCCAGGGAAGATCTCATTCTGTATCTCTGCAAACATGAGGAAATATGCTTACAACATCTCTACTTCACAGGCTTCTGTGGGCTGTATTTGTGATATTTATAAAGGTTTAATCCTCAAAAGGACACTGTAAAATGAAATTTGACTTCTTATGCTAACACTGTAAGATAAATAAAAATATTATAAGGATTTCTACACATTTCCTTGCATAAAAATTATCATAAAATAGGTATCAATAAACTATGAAAAACTTACTTACTCTCCATAAAAAGGGGTATTCTTGGAGGTACAGAATAAAATAAGCAGAATTTGGTGGCACTTAAAATGCTGGACGCATGCCATGAATGACCTCTCATCCCTCTAACTTCAGAAAAAAACAAAAAACAAAAAAACAAAAAGTTTATGCTGAAGAGTCTGAATGTCATAGAAACAAGGACCATCTCATTCTAGTATCCCAAAGCCTATCGAAAGGTTTGGCGTTGCATGGATAACAAGACTTCAAGAGTTAATTAAAAATGGCCATGTAAAAATCTATAGAAATATTTTGAAAGGAAAAAAACCTCAAAATAATTATGAATAAAGTGGGTCTGTATAAGACAGTAGTTCTCAGCCTGTGGGTTACAAGCCCTTTGGGGATCCAATGGTCCTTTCACAGTGGTTGACTAAGACCATCAGAAGCTACAGATATTTACATTATGATTCATAACAGCAACAAAATTACAGTTATAAAGTAGCAACAAAATAATTTTATGGTTGGGGGTCACCACAGCATGGGCAACTGGATTAAAGGGTTGAGGCACTAGGAAGGTTGAAAAACACTGTCTTAGGCAAAAGGACACTGGGGACTAAAATAGCTGAGAGCCTAAATCTTATCCACAAGTTAGAAACAGAGACATGACTAACTGGGGATGGCATGACCCACCCCAGTGACATACCTCCTCCAAGACCACAACTCCTAATCCTTCCCAAACAGTTCTACCAACTGGGGACCAAGCATTTGTACACATGACCCTGGGGTGGTGTGAGGTGGGGAGTGAGGCATTCTCATCCAAATTACCACAAATAGTAAGCAGGTGAGTGAAGTTTTTAATTTAATTCTGACAGCCCCCCAAGTCAACTATACAACATTCTTTTACTGGGGTTGCTATGTAAAAGACTTAAACAGGGTTATTTCCAAGGGACAGCTAATATCAATGATCTTCTATTCATTTGCATATGGTGTTTTCAAACCTGGAGACTTTATAGATATAAAGACCAGATAAATACTGGGGGAATGAAGCAGAACTAATCATGGTGACATTTTTTGTAAAACTTACTTCATTGGTCTCAATAAATATTGTGCTCCTTGCAAATGGTTCCTCCTTCCTTATCCAGATCTGGGTACAGGGATAAGAGTAGAATAAACATACAGCATTGAATACCCTATCCAATTTGTGCTGAGAATAAGCAAAACTGGCAGAAAAGGATTGCTTCTCAAATGGTAGACAATGGAAAAAGAAAGGATGCAGCCAAGAACTCAAGTTTCACAAGTAGATGAGAAAAGTCTCCTTCAAGAAAAGCCTGACAGAGATCGGCACTGCTACAAGTGAAGGCATACATGTATGCCAGCTGCCACACCCATCCCGCTCTTCTCTGAACAATGGAGAGGCTTCCATGATAACAGTCACATACTGGTGCTCCTCTAGACTCGTGAACCTCTTCATTGTCACCTGTCATATACCCATCATTTATATCCTTCTACACTCATTTTGAGGCTTCTGTACTTTTCTATCATTGTTGTTGCTCATTAACAATCCTTTATGTCAATAGGAAACACTATTAGCCTGTGTTAATTTTATAAGTGAGGAAAGTGCAGACCGTGAGGTGACTAAAATGGAATGCAGTTCACATATGGCCAGGTCATATAACAGGGATGTGTTGAGACACAGAACATTGCTCTCATACCACATGGACTCTTTTTCCCAGCCTATAGGTAGGACATGGTGGGGATCTAAAATGTAGGGGACCTAGAAACAACCATATCCTTAGTGATGTGTCCATGGTCATTGTTGTTTATCTTTATAAACCTGAAGATTTTCCACTTTACAGAACTGAGGTGCAGGCAAATCTTTCATAAAGGATATCTGTATATATCCATTATTTACTCCTTACATTTCAAGAAGAGTCCTGGATTTGTGGGTTTTGAACAATATATTTTGCGGACTGGTTAAATGTCTTTTAGTAAAGAGCTTGACAACCTGAGTTTGGTTCCCAGCACATGAGTAAAAACCTAGGTGTTAGTGTGTAGACTCATAATGCAAGGGAGGCAGAAATAGGAGCATCAGTGAGCTCAAGTCACAAAGAGAGCTCATGTCCTTTAAAAAAAAAAAAAATATGTGGACTGTTCCTGAGGAATGACATCCAAAGTTAATCTCTGGTCCCAGTGTGCACACAGATATGCATGTCCCACACATGTGCATGTGAACACACAGACTGGCATGTGTATACATAAGTAAATAGTAATTGAATACCATACTTAATACATCCTATGATAACTTTACACCTTAGATTTCACAGATGTTCTTTTTGGTATATTTTACTTAAAAGAATAGAGGATTCCATGTATACAGTTTTGATGATGTTGAGTTACAGTATCTTTCCTTGTCAATATTTCATTTAGAATTACCTCTTTCCTACTGCTTTAATCCAGCTTTTCTAGAGGATGTATTGTAGGTTACCTTGGAAACCTAGTCTCTATAGCATTTATTAGAGTATTCCAAGGCTGCCCATTATAGTCTAGTACTTTCTTATCCTCAAGACTACAAGTGTCTAACATATTAGAATTAGCTATTAACTCCTTGCAACCTGTTGCCCTCATTTAAAAATTTTAAATACATGAATACACTTTTGGGGGAAGGGCAGAGAAATAGATATTGCCCTGGGTGTCTTTGCTCCAAGCTATAATCAATGTGGACTCTATTTTCTATAAACAAATAGTAGGTTTTCTTCTGATGAATAATTAAATAATGGCATAATCCAAAGGTGCTCCCTTCTTTATCATTCTGGCTTGCAAGTCCAGGTAAATGGGAAGGCTCTCCGTGAAAGGACTATAATTTCCAAACAATGAAACAGTCTGAAGACAGAACTGTAGCCTGTCATCACTCACTGATGGAACAGTCTGAAAACAGAGCCATAGCCTTTCATCTCCTGCTGATGGAAGCTGGTGTTTTCTTTCTTTACCACTCTGCTTCCTTTGAGGAACTCCTTGACCTCAGTAAAAGCCTAAATCCCAGCATTTGTCTTCCTGATGTTATTAAGCTTTATGTCTTCTCTAACCCCAAGCTCCCCAAACAGAGTGATCTGGGGGACTTGAGCTCTATCTTATTATTCTTGAATTTTTTTTCTAAATTATCCTTATGAAAAGTGGAAATAGATAAATAAAACTTATTACCAAATTAAAAATATTATTTTCTGGGATGTACCTTTTAATCATGTGTAGTGATATTGATGATTGTATATTGTTTCAAGACTGGGTATAGAGAATAAGGCCCTGTCCTAATGAATCCTGAGGTAAAGGAGTCTATAGAAAACCTCTTCTTTTGTATGAATGCTTCTAGAGAAGCTAGCTGCTACTTCACTGAGCCAGGTCACAACTCCTGTAGCTAGGAAGTGACGTCAGCTAGCTCACATCAGCTTTCTGTACATCACACATTACAAGGATTTAAACCCTACCACAAGACCACTCTCATTAATTCACTTATAAAGCCTCTGGCCTCTAATTATCACTGGACCCTCACTGAAACTCCTCTCAGATATCTTGCTGTTGTCCCAAGTCATTGGGATCCTGTGGCCACAGTTCTGCAGGACCAGTTCCTTCACACATTCCAGCAGCTCATAGATGGGGTAGATGTTAGGATGGGCCAATCCAAAGCCCAAAATGTGGATCTGAGTGGTAGCTGAGCTGGTCAGTCTGGGCCACTGGTACCGCCCCCTCTGGAGATAGGCAGAGCCAGCTCTCCTAGGCCTATGCTATTGGGGCCAGCTTTCCCACATCCATGGTGAGGAGAGGGGTCATTTCTCCTGAGTACAGGGGCCAGCTCTCCCATGGGGTCAGGGCCAGCTATCCCAGGGCCAGTGAAGGGTGGGACCAGCTCAGCACCACCCTCAGATTTCAATAGACATGGTTATTATGGCTCCCTGAGGTAACATGGGACATGGACATCAGCACAGATCCCAGATGCAGAAGGACCAAGAACCCAGACATGGCCCTCAGCAGCAGCTCAGGCCCAGATGTCTCCATGGCCCCAGTGGCAGTGCAGGTCACCGGATTAAAATGGCTCTGGATACCTACATGGTCTCAAATGGCTGACCAGACCCTGGTCAGACCATAGCCCTCACCAGTAACAGAAGCCATGAATATCAACTCAAACACAAGACACCAGTATGGCCACAGGTTGTGATCTAGACCACATACGAAGCACATTATAATCTCAGAAAAAATTAATTAATTAAAAATACACACACACACACACACACACACACACACACACACACACACACACACCTACCTACACACACAATTGTATGGCAAACAGGACTAGTGGCCATTGCATAGACTGCAGGTTCTAAGCCTGAGACAGTCGGCTGGAGAACATTGGGAAGAATGTTTCCTTTACTAAAAGAAGCTAGTATTAAATGCTCAGAAGAGATTTGCCAAGTAAAGAAGGCCAGTGTAAGGTTAGCTGTAACTTAGAGGGGGAAATTAATAAAGCTCTGGCAAGTCAAGGCTCCAGCAAATCAAAGTTACAGCTTGAATGATGCCTCTTCCGTTTTCTCTCACAAGTAAGTTAGGCAAAGAATTGAGACTTATTTTCACTCTAGCAACCCAAATGTTTGGCACCAAATTTCAAGCTCAATTTTAACAAGCTTCAAATTGTTCACAATCTGGGTCTTCACAAATTACATTTTTCTTCCAGAAAATTATACTTAACTCTATTTTCCTAAATTTTATCTGTACTCTATTTAACCAATTCACTATATGTAAACTTTTGAAAACAAACTCTTATTATGTATAAATAATTATGAATGATGAATACAATAGATGTTCAGTAGGTGACTGACATATATAGACAAGAAGAAACTTAGCAGGCATCTGTGACTCATTAAATATGAGAACTAAGAGAAGTAAAGGAACCAAAGACAGCCCTATTGGCTCTGGGGCTCTTTGTGCAGAAAACTCTGGAGTTTAGGATAATCAGTTTGTGCTTGCTGAGTTATAAAAACTAGAAAGAGCCAGGAAATTAAAAAAAAAAAAAAGAGTCCAAAGCGAGAGGAAAAGTTCTGAGCTCGAGATGTGCATTTGTTTTTAGCAACAATGCAAATATTTGACATGAGAAGGAAAACGGTGAGAAACTGCAATGAGAAAATGTTTGTTTTTCCTGAGCTTGGCAATAATAGGATTTAAAACAATTGAAGGACAGAATTCCCATAAACACCAGAAGTGATGGGGGAAACAACATGGGAAAGCAGGCAAAGGTCCTGCGTGGAAAGCAGGAAAGCACGGTGTTCAGAAAATAAAGACCAAGTGACCAGGGAAGCAGAGAAGCCCCATAGGGAAATGCTAAAAGGGCTGAAGGTTTGGGCCCTGAGAAAACCATCAAAACTCTCCTCAGCCAGTCTCCAGGACCCAGGAGAAGAAGTTGTCTTAAAAAGTAAAGAAGAATGGAGAGTGCAGAAAGCAGAAACCTCCACCACTGATATAGAAGATAATGTGATGGGAAGTCAAAGGCAAGAGGGAGTTTAATTTTCTTCTTGGAAGCCTGAGTGAAGGCCTTCTAGACAGGTACTGAATGGGTTAAGAAAGGCAACTCCTTGTTCATCTGGTGAATGGCCCTCATGAAGAACCACGTAGTTCAGGTGGTGTCTGGTAACATAATGATGGTTTCTTCTTCATGGCCACCAAAGGGCACATTGAGGGGCACTGCTGAGAGATCCAAGAAACCAGGAGAACACTTGGCCACCTCTGAGAAAACCACAGACCACAAGGTCCATAGGGAATGACTCTGTAGTGAGTGACACTAGTGTGTGTTACCACTGGGACATCCTCTGAAATAGTCCCAAAGATGGATTTCAAACTTCTAAAACATTGCCTGTTTCCTGATGATACACATGTTTTGAGGTAATTGTGTGTGTGTGAGTGTGTGTGTGTGTGTGTGTGTGTGTGTGTGTGTGTGTGGTGTGTGTGTGTGTTGTCTTTCCCATTATGAGGTAAATAGAAGCTAAAGATCAAATGAGTTCAATTATTCAAAAAAGCATTATATATAATATATATATATATATATATATAATATATATATATCAACTGTAACATAGTCACCTTTTTATAATTTCAAACAAAATATCATAACTAGTACAACTAGGAGACTGGTCTAATTGTGCTGTAGAGAATGATGATGAAATAGTTGCTCACAATTCTATTGAGTATGAGGAGCTCACCAATAGGTTGATGGTGACAAGGGGTAAAGATGTCACACATGCCAGAATCTTTAGTGAGTGGCAGAACTTTTACTAAGGAAGATCAAAAATGAATGGAATTGTAGAAACTACTTTGTATAGAATATGGGAACCATCCTTCAGTTGGTTCCCTGCATTTGAGAGGAGCCAGTGGAGATAATGTATCCTTCACAGAGAGGCCATATTTTCATTCTGGTGGGGAATTAGCAAGTACATCCTATAAAGTATCAGCTTATCATGGAATGAAGCTTGTGTGGGAAGGGCCAGTGATGTCTGGACCTCGTCACAACTGGAGGCAAGAGAAACCCATAGGAAAGAATATGCCTGGGCCATGGATACATTGGTGCTACTTAAAGAGCATTGGTATGGATGGCTTCAGTAGAAAGTTGTAGCTATGTGTCGAGACCCGGTAAATACATTAATTGTAAATTACCAAGGACAAAGCCACCAGTCGTTCTCAGGAAAAGGGACCCAGCTGGTGGATTTGGAGATCAGTTCTGATAAAGGCTCTGATTAGGCCTGATATGGACTCTGGCTAGAAACATAGGTGAGAAATCTCTGCTAACCTGAGCAATGAGCCCAAGCTCTCTCGGTTTCTCCTTGGTGAATCTAATCATCATACCAAAGTGCAGACATCTCCCAAATCCCAAAACCTCTCACCACCCAAACTCTCTGATTCATCAGCCCTCTTTTTATGAGATATGAACCACTACTGAGAGGCAGATATTACTGAGACAGGAAAAAGCATTTTTGAGCAATAGAAAGGACATCAAAGCATTAAGTGATAAAGCCCAGAGAAATTCTATAGGTCAGCCAGAACTTGTACCCAGCCAGTAATATGAAGTGGTCTGAAGTATTTTATCCTCAAGGGTGAAGACTATCAAGACCACAGTTTTACCAAGGAGAGGCAAAAGTCTTATCAGAGTGGGTGATATTGATCTACTCCTGATCCTCCACCTTAGAGAGAGTTTCTGCTGTTCTGATTGCTTTGTGCTGTTGTGGAATATTAGTTTCAGATGTGTTACCTTTGTTTATGCTGCAGAATATTTGTTTAATGATGCAAAAATATGCTGCATTCGTTTATGTTGCATTTGTTTAACTTTTTAAAGCTGTGTTACTTTGCCTGCCCAAAACACCACTTTGGAGAAAGAGGAACACTTCTCCACTGCTGGTGGGAGTGCAACTTGTACAGCCACTTTGGAAATCAGTATGGCGACTCCTCAAGAAAATGGGAATGAGTCTACCAGAAGACCCAGCAATTCCACTCTTAGGCATAAACCCAAAAGAAGCACATTCATTCAACAAGGACATCTGTTCAATGATGTTCATAACAACACTATTTGTAATAGCCAGAAACTGGAAGCAGCCTAGATACCCCTCAACCAAAGAATGGATAGAGAAAATGTGGTACATTTATACAATGGAGTACTACTCAGAAGAAAAAACAATGGAATCTTGAAATCTGCAGGAAAATGGATGGAACTCAAAGAAACCATTCTGAGCCAGGTAACCCAATCACAAAAAAGACAAACATGATATGTACTCACTCATATGTGGATTTTAGACATAGAGTAAAGGATTACCAGCCTACAGTCCACACTGCCAGAGAAGCTAGTTAACAAGAAGGACCCTTAGAGAGACATACTTGGTTCCCTGGAGAAGGGGAAAGGGTCAAGATCCCCTGAGTAAATTGAGAGCAGGGGAAGGGGGGAGGGAGTTATGAGAATGAGAAGGGAAGAAGAGGAAGGATGCAGAGGTCATGAGGGAGCAGAAAGGTTGAGTCAAGTGTAGATTAGAAGAAAGGATATGTGATAGGTAGGGTTTTAGTTGGGGGGATGGTAGGAAGGAAGGGAGGGAGAAGGGAACTGGGAATTGTCATGTAATTCAATCTTGTTTCTAATTCAAATTTTAAAAATGATAAAAAAAAAACACCACATTGGTCTAATAAAGAGCTGAACAGCCAATAGCTAGGCAGGAAAGAGAAACAGGCAGGGCTGGCATGCAGAGACAATAAATAGGAGGAGAAATTTAGGTGAGGAGAGAAAAGTGAGTAGTGAGAAAAGGAAGAGAAGACACCAGGGGCCAACTACCTAGGAGCTGGGTAACAGGCCTCCATAGATCGTGTGTGTGTGTGTGTGTGTGTGTGTGTGTGTGTGTGTGTGTGTGTGTGTGTGTGTGTGTGTGTGGTCTTGCAGTGAACCTGTAATTGTGCCCACACCCCTTGGGCATGGCCTCAGGCAGACGGAAGTGGAAAGAGGGAAGCTTGAGGAAGGGCAGACAAATGCTCCCCAAGGTTCTTTGAATTTTTCTGTGTAATTGTTCCCTAGTAAACACCGATTTATCATTTATCTTGGGTCTAGTGAAATAATTACATCCTCACCTTCAATATTACATTGTGGTTGAAGGACCATGGTATTGAGACGCTGCACACTATACTCATCTGAGAGACTTTTAAAAGTTCTACTTTTAATGAGTGTCCAGAATTTTAAGCTATTACTCTTTGACTTTTCTCTGTAGGAAGTTTGTACCAGATACAAGGAACAGGGAGGAATGGGAATTACATATGAGTTAAACTCACTGGGGTTAGATTTTCTGAGTTGTGAGGGTGAACATCTCTGCTTCTTGGCCCTGGCCAAGCAATGAACCATCCAGTTGCCTGTAACATTGATTCATTGTGTATGCACAGTAGCATCAGACAGAAAGGGAACTAGCTGGAGAAGCCTAGAGTAAGAATTGATCAGTGCTCATTCACTCAGCATCTGGGCATAGGGAAAGTTAGTTTGCCTCCCTGCCCATCTCATCTCTTCAGAGGAGCAGGCCCACTCCAAGTTGGGGGTATGATGTTAACATAGCTCACATCACTGAGTGGTGGCCGAACTTGCTCCCGTTTTCAGTTTAAAGACAGCATTTGTTCACATTAGATAATCCTGCTGGAAAGGTGATACAGAACTGAAGCTAGAACTTGAAGAGTTCCAGGGTCAAACATGACAATATGGGGTTGGGGGTGGAATGAAGATGACTCAGTGAGTAATAGTAAAGACTTGAGATCATATCCAACACCTATATAAAAAGCCACATTTGACTCTGCCCATACCTAAAACTCCTCAGCACTGGGGGAGAAGAAGGGGGAGACAACGGGAAAAATGGAGCTTGCTGGTCACAGATCTAGTTACAAGTTTGGTGAGAGACCCCGTCTGAGGGAAAGGAATAATGAGACTGATAGAGCAGGGTGCTTGGTGTACTCCTAGGGCCTCCACACATGTACCCTTCCACACACATATGTACATATCACATTCATACACACATACACATAAACACACACACAAAATGATGATGTGCTATAATTGGAAAGGAAACCAAAGGCAAAAACAAAGTTTTACTTCATAGGTTCAGCCTTGACCCAGATGAATAGGGTGAGTTCTTTGGGTATTTAACATTTTGGGGCTCTGACAAATGAACCAGTATTTATTCTTAGTGCATGAGTGGGTTTGGGAGCCCACTCCCTATGGAGGGATATTCTCTCAACCTAGATACATGGGGGAGGGCCTAGGTCCTGCCCCAAATGATGTGACAGACTTTGATGATCCCCCATGGGAGGCCTCAGCCTCCTTGAGAAGTGGGTGAGGGGGGTTGGGGGGGGAATGGGAGGATTCGAGGAAGAGGAAAATGGGATTAGTATGTAAAATAAGATTCTTTTTAATTTAAATAAAAATTAATTTTAAAAAAAGAAAAAATTTTGAATAGAAACTTCTAGTACCTATCATTCATATGAGGACCCTCAGAATATAGCCCAGAAAGGAAGCAGCTAGTCTCAGAGGAGACAACCAATCATCTAAAGTCAGGGGCCTCTTCCTTGTTACAATGCTTGGCTCTTGCATTTTATGACTTGGCTTCTTATCATTTGTTTATGGCTTGCAATTTATTCTCTCCCTGGCAGTGTGACTTGTTGTATTATGTTGGATGTGTCCTCCTCTGTGTGGAAGAAGGAAATTAGCTGCAAAGACTTCCCCTGGCACCAGCTCTAAACTACACAGGACCAAATTCTCAGATATTCCAGATAAGACTGCTAAGCAAATGTTGCACATAGCTTTAGGGGATTTGCTCATAGCAAACAGCTATTTCTGTGAGCTTCTGCCTTTAGTGGTGCCAATTTAATCCCTAAAAATGCTGATATATGTTCAGTTGAGCAGCCTGGTACCTGGCAGAGAGGTGACACTGGGTCATATTAACTAAATCTGATCCCGAGCCTTATTCTTAGCTGGAACCTGTGATCGGGCTTTCAACCTACCAAACTGGTGGTGAGAAAACTCAAGGAAATCGTCACATTTTAGAATAAGAAAAGCCAACAGAATGTGTCAGCAGATTGTGTCTGCTACAGTTGAGATGTTTCAGATCTGGAATCTTGCTGTTCACAAAGCAGTTTCAACTCCAAGGTGGAATCTATGTACACTCCAGCAACTCCCTTTCTGAACCTATTTGGGTGGCCTTGTTTATCTGGCCTCCTGCCTGTTTTACATTTTCATGTAAATGTAATGTGGGACTCTGTTCTAGATGCCCCTGTCTACTTACAAACCGTATGTCCCATTTTTCTCCCTCCCATTTGCTGCCACCCTTTGCAAGCTGGTATTCCATCACTGGCCTTCGTAGACCCAGCCTAAGGGCCCTGATGTCTAGGAGCAGCTTTGTAGCTCACTGATGGCCATCACATCAGCAGCCACTCAACCCAGACACCCAGACCTTAGAGAATGCATTCTCAGAAGCTGGAAAAAAGAGAGAGCCGTGTTCCATGCCAACTCCAAAATAAAGGAAGGTTCCTTAAAATAACACATTTAAATGGGTTTTTTCCTCTTTCTCTTTTTTAAACCTTTAAATGCTACAGTTCCTTGAATTTGGTCCTCAGTCATTTTTGTCTTCTTTAACTTCACTCACTCTTAAGGGGATTTCATTAATTCTCATGGTCACAAATACATTCATTTATTTTTGACTTTCAAATAGCTACCTACAACCTGGTCCCCTCTCCTGAACTCCTGCCTCATATACTCTGGCATCTTTATGGAAAAACTCTGAAGTTTTCAAACATTAAATTTCCACATTTATGCTGAACTCTTGATTTCTTCTCTGAAATAGGCTTTTTCTCTCCTGCCAACCTCACTGTCCACAGGGTTCAAAGGGAGAGGAAGAGGGAAGCAGCAAGGCCGCAGAGTTACCTGGGTAATTAGGAAGATAATGTGATTCGAGAAGAATGCAAGGAGAAACAACTACCTTTAAACAGAATATTGGTAGACAAACGTTTTTAAAACTGCCTTTGTGGACTACTTCTATTTCATTTGTTGACTCAGATTTCAAATGAACTCTTATGAATGAGAGCCTGGGATAATACAGGAATAATATTAAATAAATAAATATGAATTATTGGGTCAGCAAATACCACTTAAAATGTCTCCCTATCATTAAAAAAAAAAATTCTACTGGCATTGGTGTTGCCTATATTTTTTTAAAAAAATATATAATTGTTAAGATGTGGGGACTACATGAGGTACGTTAAGAATAGGAGGTTTAGAGCATAGCCATTTGTGCATTGTGAGATGATTGTTTTTCATTTTTCCAAGGCAGGATTTAAACACAGATCTGTGGAATCAGAGCTTCAAAGATGTGCTAAAAGGAATAAGGAGTGGGAAAAGTCTCCGTCACCTCCTGCTTATCGTCTTTTCAAACTGTGCGTGTGTGATCCTCACTGACTGTGTGTTCCCTACCAAGAATTTGCCCTTGGATAATAACCAACATCTGGCTGTGATTAGCGTTTCTACTCCTAGAAGTATCCGAGCAACAATGGAACACCCAGCTCCCCCACACACCATCGAGCAATTCTACAACTGTTTATTAATCGGGTGTCCCTCTGGCACATAGCTTATGCTGTGCCCTGGAAAACACCTTTCTCACTTCATCCTTCCCTCAGAGTCAGAACTCTGTATTATTTTAATTATCACTTGTTATTAAATTTTAACTAAAAGTCTATGCAGTGTTAGCACTATCAAAACACTTTTTTTTTTCAGAAGAGAACAAACTGTTATAATTAAAAGCTGATTGGAGCTTAGGGTGATGTAACCCCTCACCTCCTCTAATTCCAGACATTGTTTTCCTCTTCCTTTTTGCTCTATCATGAAGTAAAACAGAAAACAAAGTCCAGCAATTCCACCAGATACCACTGACTAATAACTGTGGGGCTTCTGCCAGTTGCCCTGTGAATATTCCCATTGGCTTATCTTGACTCATTATCCCATTCTTTATATCCCTGTGTAAAGACTCTGAAGATTGCAAAATAACATGGTTTCCCAATATGTTGGTGTGTTTAACATTGAGATTGTTTAAAGGGGAGAGGATAGTGCAATGGGGGCATTTGTGATTAATGTCCATCCAGAGCACAAAGCAAACAGCACTAAAAATAAGAGACACTTTGGTTTATTCTTCAGAAGATAGGTAAGCACATGACCAAATAAAGCCCACCCTCTACACAGCACTATTTACTAACCCTGACAGTGGTACTGAGTACCACCCTGAGCCAGGAACTAACAGGCCTTTCTTCCATCTTTAGCATGTGGAAGCCTCTGTGCAAGATTCCCAGGAACAAAGCATCACATTGAAAAGCCATTTGGTGTGCCAGTGCCGAATTTTCAGATACTACAAAACAGAGATAGGAGTTTTTCTTTAAAGAGTATTTTCCTTAAAAAACTGAAATGCTGGTAAAAGTATGCAATGAACTGAAATGAGAAATTTTGGTCTGATTCCAGCTTTTTGACTCGGCTTCCTGTATCAGTTCATGCATTATTGGGGACTTTATTTCCAACACATTGTAATAAGAGAAAACCATCTTCTTATTGGCTTCATGGTGAAACAAAATGAGCTGCTTTCTGAGGTGACAATAAGGCACACTTACACTTTTAAAGAGATTTTTTTTTAATGTAAGAAGAATAAAGAATTTTTTCAATAATTCAGTTTGAAGAAATTCATGTTTCTATAGATATTCAATATAGGATTGTGGGGTGGATTGCAGGATGCATATCTATGTTTTTGTAAAACTAGGCACAGGTCCAAGGCCAAAGATGGAAATCTTAAATATGAAACAGCCTTTTGTTTTGCTTTTCTTATCCTTTGCAAAGCTCATTTTGTGGCTTTAAAAATATTTACTCAAGAGATGCTATCCTCAAGAACTGGAACCACAGAATTGCTGACTTGATATTATTTGAGAGCTTGCCAAAAATGGATCCTTGCAGAGACTACCTTCCCTTCCCCCCAAGACTGATATCAACAGCTGTAATTCACTCCATGGTGTTGATGGTTGACATCTCCCTGTGGTAAAGAGGTGGGGAGAACAGGGAGGAGATAGGACCTACCGCCCAAACCCCCAAACCGCTTCAAAAAGACGCCTGCACTGTGCTACCACGAAGCATGTATTTCTCCATATGATTCACCAAGATGCTCCAATTCCTTCTGCTAATTTACTGATACCCCGACTATGTCATCACTGCAGAAAGTGTTGGCAAGCATGTGGAAAAAGGGAAAGGAGGTTTCTTGAAAAGTCTTTGGGTAAAGACAAAAGAATATTATAACTAAGGATGAGAACAAAGAGTATTTACCTATGTACATATTATGTAAGCGTGTATGTATGTATGTATGTATGTATGTATGTATGTACCCCAAGGACCTACCATCTCTTCCTCCCTCCCTCCCTCCCTTCCTCCCTCACTTCCTCTCTCACTTCCTCTCTCTCTCTCTCTCTCACTCTCTCTCTCTCTCTCTCTCTCTCTCTCTCTCTCTCTCTCACACACACACACACACACACACACACACGGGGAGAGAGAGAGAGAGAGAGAGAGAGAGAGAGAGAGAGAGAGAGACTGGATACCCTAGAATAAAGAGGAGGAAGTAAGATTTGCTTCATGTGACCTCTGCACTTGCTTCTAAACACTTGGGAACCACACTCTAGAGATCTACTCCATAACTTAACCAGAAATTTCCTCTTTGAAAAGAAATTAGGACATCGATCCACTTTAGAGTCTCCAGATTTTCAGCCATTGCTGGGAATTTCAAAGAGTTCTAAAATAAACCTAAAATGTTACTTCAGCATCCTTAAATATAAATTGGTGAAGTGTGAGCATGTGAGTTCATCTAAAGTAGGTCATTTTCTCTTTGCTTCTTAACCTATAATAAGCCATCAGCTCCCCTATAGGTCACTTCATAGACATTTTCCTGTCTCTAGACTGATAGAGAAAATGGAATGGAAATAAGAACTGGTGGGCCTTTTTATGTTAAGGGTCATTTATCTTGGTAAAACTAACAGGACTAATTGACTAATCCAAATGAGTATGCTTATATACTTGATTTTTAAGTGACATACAATAAGGAAACAGTGGCTCTGGTCTGTAATATTCTAGAGGCATTGGTCATATTTTTAAAGGAACTTTATGAAATCATCTGCCAAATTTGGCTCTTGTACTCTTTATCAGGTGCTTAGCACTGCAAAAAAATAGAATTCTCTAAATTGTCTTGATGTCTATAACTTTCCCAGGTTTTATTGTCAAAAGGCCTTGTGGATATATTTTATGTGAAAGACATGGTGTGATTTCTTGCTGCTCCTATTCTTTTCCTCGGGACAAAAGGGAGACAAAAATTCAAAATGATGGGGTTGAACAGAAGGATGAATGTTGGTTTTCCACAGCACAGTGGGATGATGATGGTTCAGATCACCTGTTATGTATTTCATGAAGGTCAAGAGAGGCTCAAAGGCTCTATATATAAAGGGCTGACAAGGAGAAAGGATGCTTAGGACTCTGATTTGATCAGTACATCCCATATGCATGTGCTGAAATATCACACTTTATCTCATTAATATGTACAATTAATATGTGTTAATAAAAATAGCCGAGGGCTAAGTAATGAAGTCAATGGCTAATAGAAAAAGAGTCATTTACTCATAGTATCAATGGCTTGTTCCCTTATGTGACAACAGGTACTCACTCATAAATTACTTAACCGCTTCTGTTTGTTACCATCAGAAACACAGAACAAGACCTAGAAAAGAGCGAAAGAATGTAGCAGTGAAGACCCTTGGCCAGAGGTGACTTCTCACTTCTCCCTGGTTCCACCATGTCCCCTCTTCTCTGTAGCAGGAGAATCTGATATGCTTACAGGGACAGAAAACTTTACTGTGTCCCTACTGCATTTGAGGGTGCTATACTGGTGTGAGCAAGATGAAAATCTCTCACATCCTCAGAAATAAAATGCATCTTTACCCATAATTCCTTTCTCTGCTGGGGGAAGCTGCTCCAGAGATTATACTATGAACTTTGAGGTAGGTAGGAGTTCCTCCTTGTTTAAAGAGATTATAAGTTAGTTGACTTCATACCCTGGCTAGAAATAAAGAATATGCTTTATTAAAAAGCAATGTCTCTTGATTCTCCTAAGTTTTAGATCTTGAACAATTTTAAGCATCAGTTTATTGTAAACATACAACTGGAAGTTCAGAAGGTTCACCTTGCACACCTGCTCCTCAGCCTGAGGGATGGGAAGTAGAGAAGCCTCATAGATGGTTGCTTGTTACCCAGTTGCTGTTTTGGCTGTTCATCAGTGACTGGATTCACTTCTTCCAGGCATGGCTGTTTTTTATTTGCCAAGTAGCTTGTATTCTAAGTTTCATCGATGGTTGCAAAACTAAGTAACACATAGACTTCCCTTGTCATGTATTATATATTAAGTCACAAGGAGTTGTAGTTACAAGAAAAATAATATAACCTTAGTTATTATTCTATCACATTCACTACTTTGTTGCTCCTGCCCTATACCTTCCATATCTTAGCCAATTCCATGGTCCCCCGGAGAAATCCTATAGGATTAATGATGGGATAAAGATGTTAGAACAAAATCTCCAAAAGGCCCTAAGGTCAAACAAGCCTGTGATTCTATTAGTCCATTTTCATTGCTATAACAAAATACCTGAGGCTGGGTACTTTATATATAAAAATGTTCTTTCAGCTCACAGCTCAGAGGCCACATTGGCTATTTTTCTCATCTTTGTGATAGAGTACCTAATATAACCATCTTTTTTTTAGTAATATGTTTTATTAATAAAGATGTTATTTATTACACCAGATGTTATTTCAGTATTCACCCCAAGCCCCCTTAGGAACAGTATTTTGGGGCACAGTAACTTCATTGTGTGATATAACCATCTTATAAAAGATTATTTGGGGCTCTTGTTCCCAGAGGGTCTCCATTCATCATTAGAAGGTATGACTGAGCACACAGCAATGGGGGTGTGTGATAGCATCTGTTCATAGGACATCAGACCACAAAGCAAAGAGAGTAGGACCTGAACCAGGACTAGGCTCTAACCTTCAAACACCTGCCCTAGTGGCCCTACTGCTGCCAGATAAAGGGCTCCTACTAGATGTTCTGTAAATCCCAGCATTCAAACATGAGAGACAGTTTAATTTCAAACCATAACAAATGCTGGAAGTCCAAGATTGTGCAGCTTTCTTGTTCATTCCCTGAGGAGGTCACCATTGATGATGTCACAACATGGCAGATAATCAGAATGGAAGTAAGGGCATACAGAAAAGATAGAGCATATGGGGTAGTCTCACTTTATCAGAAGTCACATTTTCAATATGTAACAGTGTCCTACAATAGCTATGTTAGTCTAATCCCTTCCAAGGTGTCTTAGTGTTTTCACTGGTGTGAAGAGACAGCATGACCACAGAAATTCTTATAAAGGAAAAATTTAACTGAGGGTAGCTTACAGCTCAGAGGTTCAGTCCATTATGATCAAGATGAGAGTCCTACATATTGCAGGCAACAGGAAGTTGACTGACTGTCACATTGAAGGAAGCTTGAGAAAAAGAGCCCCCATGGTGACAGACTTCCTCCAACAAGACCACACCTCCTAATAGTGCCACTCCCTTTGGGGGGCATTTTCTGTCAAACCACCACACAAGGGCAGAGCTTTAATAGCAATCACCATCCTCTGCATATTTCCCCTTTAGAGCTCCCATCACCTTCCAACAGTGTAACACTGAGAGCCAGGATTCCAGCACAGGAATCCTTGATTCATATGCAACCCTCTGAATAGAACAAAGTGAAAGAAATATCCTGGCCACACAAATAAGGTTACAGAAAGGTCCCCAGAGAGGCATATTCTTACAGGGAGACTGGAGACTTCCTGAGTCAGACAACAGAACAGGGACCATAACAAGTTTCTCAGTCTTCTGCCAGAGATCAGGCCTCAGTTTCAGTTTCCTGAGACTGAGCAAGCAGTTTCTGAAAGACCCACGAACAATGGACTATCAATCTTCAATGCTCCTGACAGCAGGGAAGAGGGAGATAGACTGCACCAAACCTTGGCCATCCTTTACAGTATCTCAAGGCAATGACAAAAGAGGGACAGATCCTGGAAATTGTCCAAACAGGCCCAAAGATGGAGGAACTCTAGCCCCAGCCAGTCAGAAATGTACTAATGTAACTACCACTTGCTAAGCCAGTTATAGATAGGATAATCTAACTGTCCATAAAACCCCTCTTGGCTGTGCTCAAGAGGAGCCTACATGCTCCTCTCAGGGTCATTTTGTACAGACGAAGGACTGATGGGGGATGTCCTTCTTTATATATGTTTCTCTTATTGGTTGATGAATAAAACACTGTTTGGCCGACAGAGGCAGGAAGATAGGTGGCACAAGGAGAAGAGAATTATGGGAGAGGTTGGCAGAGAGGGACCACAAAGAGATGCCATGTAGCAGAGGAAGGAGTAACGGGTCTGAACCCTTCTCCGGTAAGGTAAGACCATGTGAAAATACTTAGATTAGTAGAAATCGGTTAATAATTAAGACAGAGCTAGCCAATAAGAAGCCCTAGCCACAGGCCAACAGTTTTACAATTAATATAGCATCTGTGTGCTTATTTGGGGCTGAAGTGGCGGCAGGACAAGAAACCTCCAGCAACAAGGACCCTGAATATGCTGGTATAGTAAATAAATGTTCTTGCTGGTTGCATTCTCATCTCATGGTCCTTTGTGGCCCTTCTCGTGGACCCTAACAATGAGATGCCTAATCGTTGCAGCAGAGGAACAGCTAAGACAGAACTATCAGAGTGGAGCTAACCACCTCCTGAACCATGTGCTGAAAGGAGAGTCCTGAGATGAAATGGCAAGGTATCCGTGTGAAGGCAGACAAGGCAGAGGCACAGACATGCTCTTGGTATCCAGTGGGACCAATAAGAAGCTCTGACACCAGTGATGAATTTGCAACAAGAGGGAGGAGCATGACCTAATTTTATGTCAAACTGACTGGGTTGTGGTGCCCAAATATACAGTCAGTAGTTATTCTAGATGTTTCTGTGAGGCTCGTATTGGATGAAATTAACATTTAAGTCAGTAGAAATTTCTCCTCACAATGTGGGTGGGCCTCCTCTAATCAAGTGAAAGCCTGAGGAGAGCAACAGCAAATGCTCTCAGAAATCTCACAAAGTTATTCAGCTCCATGGAGTTTCCTTCATTGAAGAGGGATTTTTGTCTGGCAGAACTGGACTTGAATGGCAGATGAGCTCTGTCATAGGCCTTGCCTGAGCTCTTCCTGATTGCCAGCCGTCAGTCCAAATGCAGATTTTTTTTAAAGTGTGATAGCTGCCATAATCCTGGGAACCAATTACTTAAATAAACCTCTTACATAACGTACACTTTTGATCTGTTGTACTGGAGAACCCTCGTACAATGGAGCATGGTCTAGGAAGATCCCATTTTCCACCTAGTGTAGAATTATACTGTTGCTAACCATGACCCTTAATGATCTGCCCCCCTCTTCACGTTGGAGCAGCCTGAGGAAGGAAGCCGCAGCCACAACTGGGAAGCAAACATCTGTGTACTTAGCTTTGCCCCTGTTTATTTCCATGAATTGGTTCACTGGGTTATTCTTTCTCTTTTTCTTCCTGGTATGATTCAGAAGCACCCTACTGAAAATAAAGAATACAAACAATAAGACTATTAAAATAATAAAAAGCATAGCCTAATAATGGGAAAATACCTGCAGGATATTTATGGGACAGAAAAAAGAAAAAGCTTATCCTCATATCCTAGAATTAGAATCTCTGAGTTCTCTGTAGCCAAAAGAAATAGTGAACTATAATGGTTTTTGCAACCCTTGAGATAATGTGTGAAAGACACATAGAGAGGCTGGAGTGGAGCTGCTGCTCCTGATCACTCCTCTTTCTAAGGAAACTGCATCTTTTGGCTTCTTAAGGTTGGGCAGGGGTAAAGAATAAATTTTTAACCAACGGAAGTTTAAACAGAAACAATGCATGTGCTTCCAGGGGGAAGCCACATTGGCTGGCACCAAGTCCCTGAGGCACTCGTATTGACTTGGTGGCTGCACCACATCCAGGCAGCTTGGATCACTAGCAGGCAGAAACTCTAGAGAGTGACATGAAACACAAAGGACTTTATCTAAGCAAGAAATAAATTGTGAGTGCCCAGCTGGTGAGCTTCAGTATTTCTATTGCCCCAGCATGAATTAGCCCATTCTAAACAAGACCCTAGTTATGATGCCTGGTTTGGGAGTCACCATGCTGCATGGCCACCTTAAAATGCACAGTAAGTGTCCATGCACTTAAGAACAACATGAAGAGGACTTATAGAGCCAAATCCTTAAGGAAGATTTTATTTTGTGCAATTTATTTGCGGGGGTGGTGGTGGAGGGATAATAATAATCTAGAGATCTGGAAAAGATCTTCAAAAGTAGACTATACCTGTTATGGATATTTTCTTTACTATCAACTAGTACAGTGAAATCCTAGGCACATCATTGTGCTGTAGCTTTAGGTTATGAAGTCTAGGTCATTCCTGGAAGTCTAAGAGAGTGCAAATATAGAGCAAAGGAAGACTCGACAGATGTGTGGCCTGTGATGCAAATCCAGGCAGCAAACAAAACTAATTTAGCTAGCATGTTCAGGTGTTTGGTTGTTTGTTTCAATAATTGCCAACATGGTTCTACAAAGGATACCCACCCACATAAAGCACTTAGTGACTCCTGGCTTCTCTTGTTTGAAAGCTCAGTTCTATCCACCCTAAGTCCACATTCCCAAGTGGCAAGGAGAACTTGACAGTGGAGTGGCTGTCACCTGTTTATCTGTCCCAGCACCACCATTAGGCACATCCTCATTACCTGACTAGATCTTTGGGGCATTCACATTTATGAATCTAAGATAGAAAAAGCAAGAACACTAGAACCACCCTGGGAACCAAGACTATATGATTAGCTCCAATTTCATATGCCATCCATGCTGGACTTCTATATCCGCTAGACTTACCAGCTGACAGAAAGATAAAGATACACTGAAGGTAAGATATATATGCAGGGCTTCATCCTGTTGGGGCAGGGTGTGGGAAGCCAATGGGTTAGGGCATCACCCCGGGCTTGAATGGGAGAGAATGGTCAAAGAGAGATGGTATTACATAGTGTCAGCTATGGAATCCAGCAGGAGCTATGATTTTCAGAAAAGGAACCTGAGACTGAGAAGGCCTCAGCCTCCACTCTGCTTCTGATCCTCTTGCTTGCTTGTGTTTCCTGTGAGCTAAGCTTAAGTATGAGCCATGGGGAAAAGCCTGTTGATTTTCTTTTATTAATTTTCATTTTAAACATTTTATCTAGCTTTTAAATTTTATTATGGATTTAAGTTAATACACAAAGTGATAGATTTCTTCCAGTATTCACACACACACACACACACACACACACACACACACACACACACACACACACACACACACACACACATATACATATGCCTTTGTGTTTTGTCCTTGCCCATTCCCCTTCCCCAACCTTCCCTCCCACATTGGTCTCACAACTAGTGTTATCCGTTGTATTCAAAGCAAGAAGCGGGTAATGGGAGGATCAGAAAGATTCAAAGGCTGCTTTAAGTAGAAATGCAGGCAAGAAGTGGTGAGATCTCTGCTAAACAGATTAGAAAGGGGGAGTATGCATCTCCACTGATGGAGAAGATCAGACACCAGCTGTGAGGGATCGCTAAGGCAACCTTCATAAAGCACGGGGGTAGCTCAAACAATAGACATGTATTGACTCACAGTGCCAGAGCCTTGAAGTCCAGTATCAAAGTGCTGGCTGGGTAATTTCTCTCTGAGAACTACTACTGGCTTCCGGAAGTCTGTGGCCACCTTTGGTGTTCTTCAGCTTTTGGCGCTCACACCACTCTCTGCCTGTGCCTTTAGGCAACATGCTGTCTACATGCATGCCTGTCTCTGTGTGCGCGTATCCCCTTTCTATATGGACCCCAGTTATAGTGGGGTCACCTGCCCCCCAATAACCCCATATTGACCATCTGCAAAGATCATCTTTCCAAATAAGGGCATATCCACAGGTTGCCAGGGCTTGAATGTGAAATGCTTCCACAGGATCGTGTATGTGAAGACATTGTCCCCAACTGGTGATGCTGTTTCAGGAGATCATAGACACTTTAGGATTGAGGGTGTAGCTGGACGACGTGGGTTTCGGGGAGGGTGTGCATTATGGGTTGTGAGCCAGCACTGCCTCTAACTGTGGCTCTCTACTCCACTACCAAACTGAGGGGCCCCACTGTCTCCCTCTCCTGCTATCATAGCTGTGAACTGACACCACCCCCCCCACACACACACACACACATGCCTTAGCATTCTCTGTTGATGCCTTTGAAATGGTAAGGCAAAATAAATACTTTTCTGTCAAGGATTCTGCCACAGCTTTGGGAAAGGTAACTAATACAGTGGTGGAATGGGCTAAGTCATCAACATCTTTTAGGGGAACATGATTCACGCCTTAACGCCTACTTAATCTTTAAGGCAGTGGTTCTCAGCCAACAGTGCATAATCAATCATGAAATGTGACATTCACTGCACACAGTGAACGCTTGCCACAAAATGTACTCCTAGTCCCATGCATGTTTTCTCACACTTCTATCTTAACAGTGAAATGTGTCCCCAGTGTTGGCATGGCAGTCATTGTTTTTGTGTTTTCCGAGGCACTATAGCATTTAATTGTGTATTTGAAAGTATTGTTTTGATTTTAAAACACTAATGTAATTACTGCTTTGGTTGGTTTGTGCATTGAAGTTTAAAAATAATTCCCAACAAGATAACAGCAATGTAAAAAGGTGTAAATTATCTCTATGCTAACAGTATGCCTCTAAATATAAATATATCAGAAGCGTTTGGAAAGAAATGAGATTTGTTATCTATCATGGTGAGATCTAGGTCATCAGATAAGATCAACAGTGAGTTCCACTATCTGAGAGGTTACAATGATCTTTCTATCTGACACCTGCTATTATAACAAAAACAATTTTTAGCTATAACTTCAATTCGATTCTAAATAAACCCCCCATTTCAAATGCAATTGTATTTCAAATCACATACATTTTAAGAAACCATTATTCAAGAACTGTCAGGTCATGAACACCTGAAGTATCAAAAGTACTTTTGCAATCTCTCTAGATTTCTGCTGAGACACTACAGGCGAGTTTCTACCTTCATTAGAAAATACTCGCCAGTACCTCTCCCAAGACTACGTAGGCACCTGGGCACCTGGGCAAGGCCTTATGTGAAAAACATACTGGACATTTTCCATCAACTCAGTCTATACTGATGAAGGGCCTACTTGAAATATTTCAGCCATTTTTGTTGATGCCTGAAACACTAAGAAATAAAACTGTCTAGGTACCTATTTTCATGTCTCAGTGCTATGATCCAAGACAAAGCCGGAGCTTGTGTCCTGTAAAGCATATTTTAGATTTTAATCTCTATCCTTAGTCCACTTAGAAGATCTTCCAGGCTAGCATACATCCATTTCTCCCTTCTTAGTTGTGGACAGTCTCGGTACAGGTTCTTTATTACTAGAGTAGCTTCAAAGCATTATCTTCAGGATTTTCCCCTTGCCCAATAACTAGAATTGGCCTTCCAGGATATTAAGCCTGTACCATATCATTCCTACTTGTGGTTTTCCTTTTTTCAGAGAATCTAGAAATATCTTGGGACTATGCAGATACCGAATGCCATAGGGGACTTTGTTGTAATTAGTTTTTAATTGCTTGTGAGACATGGCACAAGATTTATTCATAAATATCTTTGGGATATCTTAAGGCTTAGCATCAAAAATATGGCAGTATTGATTCTCAACAAAGATGGTAAGTTGGTTTTAGAAGTGATCTGTGGCAATGGACTTATAAAGCAAACTAAAATTGACAGTGTATATGAAGGAAAAGACTCTGGTTTGAGAAGACATGTGAAGAATGGAAACTTGAGTACCAAAATAAGATCCAAAATGTGAACTTGGTTAGAGTGAGGCATGGTGGCTCACCCCTGTTTTCCCAGAACTTGGCAGGATAAGGCAGGGGGTTATCATAAGTTCAAGGCCACCCTGTACTAGTTGGTGAGTTCCAGGCCAGCTTGGGTGAGAGACAGAAAATTCTTTTTTATTTAAAAGACTAGAACTCAAGCTCAGAAGTGAATCAGAAGGCTGCATATGAGGCCCTAAACATCAAGATTGGGCTTCAGTTAAGGACACATCAAGCTGAGTCACCTGATGATAAGATGCAGGGTCTTGGTCGCTCTGTCTGTTAAGAATTTCAGAATCTCACAGTAATCTCCATCAAATGACTTAGTTTGAATTTTAGTTGGCACCTAAGCTAAAAGAGTTATTTATGAGGCCAGGGTCTATCTGTCTCTCTGTCTCTTCTCTGTCCATCTCTTCTCTCCTCTCTCTCTCTCTCTCTCTCTCTCTCTCTCTCTCTCTCGTGTGTGTGTGTGTGTGTGTGTGTGTGTGTGTGTGTGAGAGAGAGAGAGAGAGAGAGAGAGAGAGAGAGAAGATAGGTAGGTAGGTAGATTGATAGAAATACAAATACACATACAAATATATAAATTAATACTGGTTCAAATGTACTGAACACCTGCTCTTGTCAACTCAAGTAAGAAAAGACAGTATCAAGAAAATGATGTTGGAGGAGTAGGACCAGATAGGACCAACTCTCCTGTCGACTTCCAGGCTTTACAATTCTCCCTCCCCCCACCCATGCCCAGCAAGTTTCCCCTAACCTTTAGCTGCCCAGCTACTGGCCAGTCAGTCCTTTATTAACCAATGAGAGTAATACATACCCACAGTGTACAAAAAGATTGTTCCACAGCAGGAAGCAAAGAGCAGAGCACACAAGCATGTAGAATGGGCTAAGGAAGAGACTTATCCCAAGGGCAGAGAGGTTTTAGAGGGGCCAGTGATCTCTTCTATGATTGTTTGTTCTAATAAACATCACTTGACTGCTGAACACAAAAGATTAAAGGAGGTCCAGAATAACACAGAGGGTCCACTTTGGAGGTTATGGTAATGATTCTAGCAAGAGGTATTGGTGCCTCAGACTAGACTGGAATAGTGAAGAAGAATGTGGCTGTTGAACCAACAGGGTTGCAGAAATGAAAGAAAATGAATGTTGAACTGGGAGATAGTCATGTAGGTAAATTGCCTGATGTGCAGCCATGAGTTCACATCCTCAAAACCCACATAAAAATCAGGCATGTTGTCACATGCTGTAACCTCAGCATGGAGACTAGAGATATAGGTAGATGCTGAGGCTCTTTGTCCAGCCAGCCTTTGCAAAAAGGCCAACTCCAGGCTCTAAGAGAGGGTGCATTTCCAAAAATTAGGGGAAGAGCAGTAGAAGAAGATTCCCAAAGTTAACCTATGGCCTCCACACATATACTCATAGATGAATGAGCACCGCCCACATGTACATACTCTACACATGCATACATATATGTACTTTCACATATACATAAAAAATCCTTGGCCTAAACAATTGACTGGATGGGGAAACCACTGTGCAAGATGGAGAAACAGACAAGAACAGTGAAGCCTAGGGAGAAAATAAGAAATACTGTAATGTGGTACATCCAAGGAAAGCTTGACTGGACTGGAGCCAGACAGAAGTCAGAGGTAAAGCAAACCTGAACACACACTCCTAATCTTCTTCCTTGTTTTATTTTTGCTTTTGATATGTCACTTAATTTCTATGTAATTCATGCATTCATAAAACAGATCTCTTTACACGACACAAAACAGAACTTGTTCTGCATGCACCCATACTTTAAAACACTCTGTAGTATTTTTTTCCACTCAAGAAACCTGAAAGTGCAACAGGAGAAATCTTTGGTTTGGGAAGATAAATGATTATCAGTACAAGGAAGATGAGAACATGAAGGTCTTGTCTCTGTAGAGTTCTACTTTTAAAAATGAGACAATTTCGTGGAACACTAATGCGTCATTGAAGGCACAGAAAGGTCAGCGCACATGGATTGGAATCATAGTTTCACTTGAAACACAAAAAGTTGCTGCCGAAGTTAGACAATTATGGGTAGAGTGTAAGCATTCTAAAAACAATCTGGCATTTGCTTTTGTCCCAAATTTATAGGCGCTCTGAATATTTCATACTTTTTATGATAAATATGCAATGCATGCTGAACTGTTCCTTCTTCACAAAGGTGCCCAGATCTGATAAAATATATATGTCCCATGTGTAATAATGAATAGTCACACAAATGAGGCTATGAGAGAGATTACATCATTCCTTTTGCTTCCCTTTCCTCTTGAGATCTCTCTGTAATTGACCACATAGTGATAAGAGAGGCCTGACTGAGGCATTTTTATACAGCTGGCCAAGATTGATTTAACTGGTCTGGCTGAGAGGCAGCTGCCCTCACTCTCCCCCCTTCCTGCCTGCTCACTGACCCCTTGCAGAAAGTGAGTTCAATGCCCTCCTTGAGGGAGACTAGCTTCCACACCCCAGATGTGGAAGACGGGCCTCTTGCAATCGGTCACTGCTTATGAAATACAGTCCTGAAGAAAAGGGCCTCTCTTGCTGGGAAGGTATGTTTCTGCAGGGTTTGACTATGTCTGAGGCATCACGAAAAATGCTGGCTCACACAAGCATCACACTGAATTATATATCAGCTATCGTCAATAACTTCAATTATTCCACTTAGCATACCCTTGACTTCTGGGGACATCCCTGGTCACCTTCATCTATCACAGATGAAGCCACTTTGTCTGCATGTGCGGACGATGCAGCTACTGTTTTCTCCCTTCCTCAAAGAAGATTTTTTTTCTTCTTAAATTAAGATGGTTTCTCTTCACAGATTAAGATGATTTTTCTTGATCAAGAAAACAAAGGCTATTTGGCACAAATGCACATACTTTGCTGGACAGTGTGTTTCTTTAACTGTTATTTTAGAAAAAAACAAAGGGATTATTTCCAGTAAGAATATAATGCTCCATCTAAAGATAATATCCAGAGAATTCCTGTTTTAGTTTGATTTCAAATTACTCAAGCACTAATTTTTTTAGTAAGAGAAAAATCTACCCAAATTCAAATTCCTGTGTTGTGATACTTGTAGTTTTAACTTTCCAAATTTTGAATCATAACTGTTCTGTAATTGTGTGAAAAGAGGTCTGAGATGTCCCCTCATGTGGTAGCAAGGGCACTTCATAAGAGTCCCACATCACTAGACCCAGTGCACTCTGGGTCCTAAAATGGCGTACATGGTTTCTCTCCTACAGGGCCTTTTGAAAACTGTGTCATGAGATTTTCAGCCTAAAGGACCAAAAATAGAGGGGAAACGGAGCCAGGATGGCTTTCCTACCACATTTCTTCTTTATCCATATCCTATCCTATCTACATTTATTTCACTTTGTCTCTCACTGTAGGCTCACCCAAAGATGTACCTACATCTCAATGACACTATTTCCAAGAGTGTGTCCCCAGGTCTTAGTCCTGAGTTTCGTGTACATGTATCAGACAGTAACTATTCTTCTCCACCAAGATCTCACAGGCAACTTCAAATCTACTTCATCAAAGACGATCCCATGAACTCTCCATCTCTAGGCTGTCTTATTCAAAGTTTTCTGTGGTAATGCAATGCATCAGTCCTGAAAGGATGCAATGTATCCGGGCTCCTCAGAACCTATCTGTGACTCATGAGTACATTTAGACACACAGAGAAGTGTGTGCAGATCCATGTAGAGAGCAAAGAAAATAGCAAAGTCCTGGAGAAGGTGACCTCTGCACTAAAGCTGAAAGCAAGTAGGTATGTAGGTTCTGCCAGGCAGTCACATCATGTTATGTGGGGCTGATCTGCAGAGTCAAGCATCCCCACAGAGCTCTCGGGGATGTAAACTCTAGCAGACTACATCTTCTCTCTCCACTCTGGACCTGAGCCCCCACCTGCTGCTCCTCCCTGCTTCTGTACCCCCACCTGCAGCTCCTCCGGGCTTTGTACCACACACACAGGCTGCGTGTCCTTTCTCTTGCCCTGTTTGATTTAGCTGTCTTATTCTCATCCCCTTCTTAGCCACCACCTCTTCCAAAAAATCACCCCTGCTCTCCTCACATCGTAAACATCCATTACTGCCCAAATCATCTAAGAGCATATTCTTCTCTCATCTTCTCAACCTGCAATGACACTCAACGCTGTAATTTTTGCATAGTCTCACCACTCAATAATCAATACATATGGCTCTCTTTTTATTGTGCTTCCAATTTGTTCTTATCCTTCCAAAGGGGTACACACCTGTTTTTTCTCAGAAATTTTAGCGTGATGGAGGAGGGAAGGTGTATTTTTTTCACTGTACCTGCTTGTGTACTTCACTTAGTAAGTAGCTAAAATTGCTTATTTATACTGTCCTTGCTCCCAAAAATAAAATACTGTCCTCCCCATCATGCACATATACTTAACTCCACTAATTAATGTTAATTAATTGTGTTGGAAATTTTGTCTTCAAAGTCAGTTCATGCCACCAGAGCAAAATACAGGTGGGGTTACATTATAATGCAGACATACATAATACTGCTGCAGACCTAATTGCCATTGGGAGTATACCTGGGGACAGGTCTTCGAGGCTGAACAAAGTAATAAAGAATGTGTACTAATCCAGTTTGACTGTTGGGCTCACAAAAAGAGAGAGAGAGACATGATCACTATCACACACAACACAAATATCAGCAGCTACTATCATTGAGGGGAAAATGTACTCCTAAATTATAGCTACTGGAATGATTTGGACAGCCATAGCAGTCAAGTCCCAGGGGATCATGGGGGAACTTTGCCATTTTCAGGATATTAGGAACAAGGTTTTATTTCTCATGTAATGGCATCATAGATATCTAAGACTCTGTGGGGTCTAAATGTTATTAGAGGGAGGAAACTCCTTCTCAACACTAATAAAACTACTATACTGGGGAAGACATTAAGAAAAAGAAAGGAAAGGAAACGGTGCAGATTTTTCTGCCTATGCCCTTGTAAAGTTGTGGAATTTCTGTTGCAACATGAGAGAGGGGTTTTCTTCATAAGAAACAAAAGGTCTCTCTATGACACCCATGGCAGATTATGTAAATTGCTTCTCTCTTAGACATGCCATTGGCAGCAAATTCATTATCTTTATTAATTGTCAAGTTAGCAAAATCTACACTCACGTTAGACGGGCTTCTTAGTATGCCTGAAGAGGAATGTCTTGATTCTGTTAGTTGAGATAGGCAAATCTGCCTACTGTGAGAGGCACCATTCCCTAGGCATGAGATCCTAGACTGTGTAAGAGTAGAGAAAGTCAGCTGAGCACTAGCGTGCATGCATCTGCGGCTCCCTTGATGTATTGTGACCAACTGCTTCAAGTTCCTGCCAAGATTGACTGTAACCTGTAACTATAGGCTAAAACTAACTCTTTATCTCTTAAGACATCTTTGTCAGGGTGTTTAATCATAAAAGCTGAAAAGAAACTAAGACAGTATCTTCTACATGAATCAGTTTCATTGTTGAACAGCTAAATCTTGGGATCTTGAGTTTAACCAGAACATGTTTAAAAACAAAGAATTTTGCAGATTGCTTCTTGAAGCAAGATTTTTTTTCATTTGACCATGTTAAAAGTTTTTATTAACATACATTATATAATATTCACTTTCATTGTGACATTTTAATAGATGTATATAATGTATTTTTGTTTAAATTATAAACAAGATTCTTTTACATGTCAATCTCAGTTCCCTCTCCCTCCCCTCCTCCCCTGCTGCCCACCAACCCCCCTATCCCAAACCCTTTCTTCTCCCCAAGGAGGGTGAGGCCTTCCTTGGGGGATTTTCAAAGTCTGTCATATCATTTGGAGCAAGGCCTAGACCCTCCCCAGTATGTCTTGGCTTCGAGAGTATCCCTCTATGAGGAGAGGGCTCCCAAAGTTCATTTGTGTACTATGGGTAAATACTGATTTACTACCAGTGGCCCCATAGATTGTCCAGACTTCCAAACTGACTTCCTCCTTCAGGGGGTCTGGAACAGTCCTATGCTGGTTTCCCAGATATCAGTCTAGGGTCCATGAGCAACCCCTTGTTCAGGTCAGCTGTTTCCATGGGTTTCTCTAACCTGGTCTTGACTCATTTGCTCATCACTCCTTCCTCTCTGCAACTGGATTCCAGAGTTCAGCTCAGTGTTTAGCTGTGAGTGTCTGCATCTGATGAAACAAGATTAAAAAAAAAAAAACATAATTCTGGGTCTGCTACATTTCTAGAAATTCCTTTCTGATACCTTCAAATATTTACTGTGGTAACAATCGACCTTGGGTTAAATGTAGCCTCTTCTATCTTTGCTCTCACAATCTAATTCTTTAATATACTCATTTATAATGTTAAATTTTTCTCAGCTGTATTAAAGTAGGGATGGGAAAATTGCATTTATCTTATAACTTTAATAAATAAGATCATCAACATTACTAGCAGCTTTTTTAAATATTCTGAGCAGTGCTTTTGAAAAGCCTTTTGTGGTAGCCATAAGCTTAAAAATAAATGAGAAATGCAGCGAGGGGTGTAGGGAGACTCTCATATGGTCAATAGAGTTCTCCCTTGATCACTAATTACACAATCCTCAACAGAACAGTGAGATATGAGGTGTGGAAGAAACAGCCCCTGAAAAAAAGAACAAACACGTGGATTGATTGCCCCTCTGCATTCTCCAAGGAGAATCAAAATAGGTTAAAAATTAATGAGGGGACTTGGAGAGATGGCTCAGCAGTTAAGAGAACTGGCTCTTCTCAAGAGGAACTGGATTCTAGTCTATTCCCAGGTGGCTTACAGTCAGCTATAACGCCAGTTCAAGGGATCCAGCACCCTCTCTGGCTTCCATGGGCCCCAGGCACACACAGGACATAGACAAACATGCAAGGGAAAAAACACACATACACATAGGATACAATAATAAAGCATATTTTATTGAGAGAAAGCCCCTTCAATAAAGTTGGCAGTCTAGGAACAAAAGGGTTAAGTGTGTTTACAGCTACCAAGTTAGTTTAGAGATAGCAATAAGGAAGTTTCATGGGGCTTTGAACCTCTGTGGACAATGGAAGGTGTTTGTTCAGTTAACTTTTCCAAAAATGACTTCCTGCCAAGCAGTAGGCTGTGACACTCACACACAATGGCCTAAACTTCCCACACAAGCCACTGAGAAATACTGATTTCCTGTGGGCTGTTTCCGATGACTGCCATTCTGCTACAGTCAAGGAAAAGTGTGGGAGGGGGGATGGAAACACCACATTCAGTTCTTACAGTCTATTTCCAACACGCCTGAGAAAGTTTTGAGCTATTAATATAATGAGCTTAGGTTCAAAAACAAAAGGAGAAGCACAAAGCAACAAAGGCCTGCCATGAAGGAATGATGGTGAGTCCTTAAGGATGCTAACATCTGTTCCAGTGTCATATGGGATGTCATTACTTATCAACACAAATTTAATTTGAGGAAATCCTGATTAAAAGCAACTACCCACTGTTAATGAGTTGGCTTTTCCTCTGATCCTGGTTTTTGTAGTCTATGGGGTGTGTCCTAACTCTCCATTGTCTGTTCACTGGGTTTCATGTTATACATACTTAAGGAGGGAAATATTTGCACCCTGGTGATGCTCCAAGGCCTTTTATTTATTTATTCATCAAAAAAACATGGATTTGCTTGTGAGGCTGTGATCCAGGATGGGTATTGATTGCTCAAACACTGAAGGAATATATAAAGCTAGGACAATATCCCTCAAGGTCAAGCTATTCCACATTTTTATAACACCATGGAAGCCATACTATAATGTTCTGCTGTTCAATTTCGAAAGGACAATATAATCAGCAGCCTGCACTTAGAGCAAAGGCAACAACTTTAGATGCTTTTTAAAATTATCTTTCACAATTTCTCCCTCTCTTCACTTGACAAGGGGTGTGTTTGCCAGCCTGCTTTTCAGTGAGCCAAGCAGACACTGGTAAGAAAACAGGAGTATTAGCTGAGGTGTATCAGTTGTTGTGCCTCTCACATGTGAATTTGTAGGTTCAAGCCATAGAACTTTATAATTGAACATGGCTGGCACATGCCAATCATCTCTCAGGAGGTAGAGACAGGTGAATGAGAAACTCAAGGTTGTCCTCAGCTACACATCGAGTTTGAGGCCAGACTGGGTTACACAAGGCCCTGAGTCAAGTGGACAGCAATAGAAATAATGGCAGCTAGAATTTATTAAGGATTTGTTAGTAAGCAAACATAAGATGAGCACTTTACAAAGGGCATCTTCTTTAGACCATATCTTTTGTACTTACAGATGATAAAAGCCAGATTCTGGAAATGGGTTGCTTGCTAAAGCAATACTACCAGTAAGTGATAACGCTAAATTTTAAATCCATCTTACTCAAAAGTCCCAAGGTTCTTTTCTCACATGTTACTACACTTTCTTGGGATACCAATGTACACTGCAAGAAGGATATACATCAAGGAAATAGTTGGCTTCTCAGAGACCCTTTCCCCGATCTGAGTCATGGAATATACTATTGAAGAATGCTCCCACCCCCACATCCGCCTTTCAATCCCAGTAAGGATGGAGAGATGTAAAGTGTAAAGGTGAATGGATAGACTGGGTAGACTGGATGGACTGCCGTTCCCCAGCCCTCGCCTGCCCTGCATCTTTTGTGTTTGCATTTCAATCTAGGAGAAGCAACTTCATGAAGCTGACTTGGTTCCTCTAAATGTAGCTTAATTGTTTGACAAATTCCAGCCTACAAGTACTGTTTCTGTGGTAAACAGTCCACTAGCCTGAATATGCCACAGAATGAGACCATGGTGTTACTATATTACCCACTATACTCCTGTCATGAATGCATAGCTAGAAAAATCCTCAAATTTGTCTAAAAATAGAGCACAGCTTGAAACTGTCTGAAAGTTCAAGAATAATTAGGCAAGGGAATAATCACTGGCAACACTTCAGCTTAGAAGAGAGGAGGAGGGAATCACTGGTAACACTTCAGCTTGAAACTGGGCAGGGTTGGGGATCAAAACCGAGGCTGCCCAGGTAGACTCATGCAGGAATGAGTGGAACTGATTTTTAGAATGGGATTCACTTACTCAGGCTCATTTCTCAATTCTCTCAGCTTCTCATATTTCTCTCCTTGCCCCCCCCCCTTGCATTCTGTGCCAGGCCTGGTTTACCCACAAATCTTTATACTATAATATATGCTAGGACAAACATTTGTGAGTCTTGACAAATAGACAATTTTGTTAATACTAAGGTAAAGAGAAAAGTAACTGAGATTTCAACATCCACCTACAATAATTTGTTATTGAAAATAGATTCTTCTCTCATACAATACATTCTGACCAGTTTCCCCTCCCTCCACTCCTCCCAGTCCCTTCCCCAACCTCCCCTCTTCCCCAGAGCCACTCCTCTTCCATTCCTTTCAGAAAAGGCCAGGCCTTCAAGAGACAACATCCAAACATGACAAAATAAGATACAATAGGACAAGGCAAAAGCCCTCCAAAACAAGGGTAGACAAGGCAACCCAAGAGAAGGCAAGGAGTCCAAAGAGCAAACAAAAGAATCAGAGACACACTCCCATTGTTAGGAGTCCCACAAAAACACCAAGCTAATTGCTACAACTTATATGAAGAGGACCTGGTGCAGACCCCTGCAGGCCCGGTGCTTGTGGCTTCAGCCTCTGTGAGCCTATATGAGCCCCATTTAGTTGATTCAATGGTCCCCTAAGTTGGGTCATGTGCTTCCAGTGTCCTACATCCCCTCTGACTCCTACAATCTTTCCCCACCCTCTTCCATGGTATTCCCTGAGCTCCAGTCCTAGGAGAGGGACCCAATAGAGACCTCCAATTTAGACTCTCTCTCTCTCTCTCTCTCTCTCTCTCTCTCTCTCTCTCTCTCTCTCTCTCTCTTTCTCTCTCTCTCTGCATAATATCTGGCTGTGGGTCTCTGTAACTGTTTCCATCTGTTGCCAGAGGAAGCCTCTGTGATGACAAATGGACAAAGAGCATCACTCTGTGAGTATCGAATAGTATCATTAGGGATTATTTCATTGTTTTTTGTTTGTTTGTTTGTTTGTTTGTTTGTTTTGATGTTTGGTTTCTGGGCTATCCAGTTTCTGGTTCCTGGCCACCCAGGCTGTGTCAGGTATGGGCTCCCTCTCATGGCATGGGCCTCAAGTTAAAACAGACATTAGTTGGTGTCTCCCCACAAGTTCTGCACCACCATTGCCCAAGCACATCTTTCAAGCAGCTGTTTTGTCTTCTCAAAGCAAATTATATACATTTACTATGGATAACTTAGAAAGTAGAAAATAAAGAAAATGAGGGACACTTAACATTTCTACATTTTATGTTCTTTCTGTGTATTATTTAGATCATTCGTTCATTTAACAAAAATACTGTGTTTATTATATTCCACACAGTGTTCTGTATGCTGTAGGAAGAAAATGGCCATACATTTCTAAACTAATAGAACTTATATTCTACCTGGGGAGGATAAGCTACAAACCTGCAAAATGAGCGAGTTATGCAGCATATTGGAATGCAGCAAGTGCTGTGGGGAAAGCTTAGTGGCAGAAGGGTGGGATTATTTGGTATATGTATGTGAGCTTTTGCTGCATAGGGTGTCAGCAGCCAGAGAGGTGGCTTAGTCAGCAAAAGGATTGCTGCATAAGCATGGGGATCTAGGAGTTGAGTTCCATCAGTAGCACCCACATTTAAAAAAAGAAATAAAATCAGGAAGAGCAGGTGGTGTCTAGAACCCTAGCACTAAAAACAGGAGCATTGCTAAGGTTTATTGTCCAGGTGATCTAGTGGGGATGGAAAGTTCTGGGTGCAGAAAGAGACTGTCTCAAAAAATTACGATGGAGAGTAATAGAAGAAGACACCCAGTGCCAACCACTAGCCTTCACACACTTCTGTACACATAGGAGCATGTACACACACACATACACACTCTCTCTCTCTTCTCTCTCTCTCTCTCTCTCTGTGTGTGTGCGTGTGCGCTCGCGCGTGTATGTCACATGGGAACTGCAATATAGTGTATACCCATGCATAATTTTCTAGAATCTGTAAAAACAAACTAAGAAGAACTGGAGAGCAACTTTCCTATAGGATGAGTGACTGCAGGACAATTGATCATCTCTGTTGCAAGACAAAGAAAATACTTCAGAAAATGGAACAATAGAGTAAGTCCAGATTGAGCCCCCAGGGGGCTCAATCCCGGTGGGGATGTTGGCACAAAGAATTAACTGTGGAGGTAGAAGCTATGGCTTAGGAAAAGGGAAAGTCTCAGAAAACTCACACCCCATTCTCAGTGGCAGAAAATTTACAGAGGGGAGGCAGGTAAGTATAAAAAAAAGGCTTGTGGCAATCATGTGCATGTACAGAGGGGTGAGAAGAGACCAAAAAAAAAAAAAAAGAGAAGAAAAGATGGAACAAACAGAAACTTTGAACCAATGCAGGATGCATCCCTCAGCAGATTGCCATCCCACCACACAGGACTGTTGGGGTCTGTATATTACATGGACCTGGTGAAATCCTCTCTTCTCCCCAGGCAGATGGTTCTAAAGACAGAGGTCCTCCCCTGCATGACCCACTTTTGGAATCCAGGACAAGTGTCCAGGGACTATTCTCTGAGTCCTGGAATGTCGAACACTTTCTGCTGGGGAGGAAAACTCAAGGGAATTGTAAAGTATCTCTGTGGCAGAAATCTAGTCTAAACCATAGGCTGAAGACACTCACTAACTCCCCAAAAGAGGGGCAAGTGAGTGCTAAAACACGCCAGAGTATAAAGTGTGCCAGTGCACAGCTTGCACACAGCCCTTTCCAACACCTAGAAACTGAAAGACACCTAATTACAAGAATATTATAAGGCCAGGCATGGTGGCACACACCTTTAATGCCAGCACTTGGGAGGCAGAAGCAAGCAGATTTCTGTGAGTTTAAGGCCAGCCTGGTTGACATACCCCAAGTTTCAGAACAGCCAGCACTCTGTATAGAGACCCTGTCTCAAGCAAAAGAATATTACAGTGCCTACTGCTAGCCCACAAACCCTATGCTCTAGTTGTAGGGCAAACAGTATAAAGGTAAGTGCAGAAAGCATAATAGCCCAAGCATGTTCGAATCAGAAGACATCATGCCAAACATCAAGAGAAAGAAAAGATAATATAAACGCAGGATCTGTGTCTGTGCTTGGGGAAGTTACTACGTGGAAGTGGACACTATTTAATACCTAATTTTAATTTTGTCAATTGCTTTCCTGTGCTATTTGTTCTCTTAGTCCCCCATCCTCACTCCCTCCCCCCATCCTACCATCCTCACTGTTTCTTTGAAATAGGCTCTTCCAAAGGACAGTGCAGAAGAGGGGACAGAAATATGGTGAGATCCAGAGGAATAGCAAGTTTGCTATGAGATTGTGTCTCCCAGAAATGTCAGACACTACATCCATGAACAACAATATGGCTGCCCAACATGAGCTGAACAAGAATGACACCAATAGACATGTTAACACAGATGAAGGAAAACTCATGAGGACTCTGTCTTGGCTAGTTTTATGTCAACCTGACACAAGCTAGAGTTATCTGAAAGAAGGGAACCTCCATTGAGAAAATGTCTCCATAAGATCCAGCTGTAAGACAGTTTCTTAATTAGTGATTGATTAGGAAGGACAGGACCCAACAACATTGTAATGGAGCCATCCCTGGGCTGGTGGTTCTAGGCTCTATAAAAAAGCAGACTAAGGAAACCATGATGAGCAAGCCATTAAGCAGCTCCCCTCCATGACCTCTGCATCAGTTCTGGCCTCCAGACTCTGGCCCTGTTTGAGGTCCTGTTCTGACTTCCTTCAATGATGGACTATAATGTGGAAGTGTGACCCAAATAAACCCTTTCCTCCCCTAGTTGCTTTGGCCATAGTGTTTCATCACAGTGCAGTACTGTGATCTCCCTACTTAGAGAGATACAACCCTGCACAAAGAACTACAGGCAACCAAGAAATGGTGAGAGCAAGAGAAATAATCTACTCCAGAGAAGAACCCCTAAATTGATTATCCAGTACTAAATGGTCAGCCTGAAAACAAATCCATATAAATCACACTACACAAAATGAGCACATTGTATTTTATGTATTTTGGAATATATAGAGAGATAATATTTAACATATAATACAATTATGTATATATGTATACAATTAAAGGAAAAGGGGTTATGTGTTTGAAAGAGAGCAAGAAACGTGGTACATGGAAAGGTTTGAATGGAGGAAAGGGAAGGGGGGAATAATAGTACTATAATTTCAAAAACATTTCTGAGAATTGATGTGAAATAAGATATTATTTGAAGATAAGGTATACTTATTTGTTAAAACACAAGGATATCAAAAGTATTTTAAAACCAACACAGAAATTAGCAAATAGTAGAGATAACCTAGGATCACAGCAACAATGCAATGGCGACATTATAAAAGCATGAAGAATAAATGGGAAACCAGTACCGACATCACAAAATTGCATGCAACAATGCAATAATTATAAAAAAATTAACTGTAAATTACCTCAGCACATCTATCAAAATAAACTGTCACATTAGTTAAAAACAAGACCTTACTATTTTAAATCTCATATTAAACAAGGATGCACCCTCAGGTTGAAAGCAAAAAGGCAATATAAGAAATACCCTGAGGGTACCTGGTGGAGACCCCATCATATTGCTTACAGTATGTTTTCCAACAAGGATATTACAAGGGATGACGTTAACAGGGTTATGATAAAAGGATCAAGTCACAAGATGACATAACACTTATAGGTGGTACTTTACCCAGAAAATAAATAAATAAATAAGTAAATAAATAAATAAAAGCTCCTCCATATATCAAGAGAAACTAATAAAAGTGCAAGAAAAACAAATAACCCACAATAACTGTTCAAGACTACAACAATCCTCTCAGTACTTAGTAGAGCAAATAAATGCAAAATGGGTAAAGAGATAGAATAATGATGAAAGACAGGTACTTTCCTCTGATATTTCTTTCCCTCTAATGTCAGAGTATCTATTTTAACCATGTGTGTTCTACACCATAGTAGGAATATGAAGTAATATTCCATCCACTGCAATAAGGCATGGAATGCATACATTTTTTAAAAGTGTACACACTGAGAAAGAATGGATAAAGCTGTGTCTACTAACAAAGATCATGGGTGCCTAAAATGTCCAAAAAATAAAAACAAAAGACAAATATTAAGCTGATACTCATAAATGAGCTTAGCAGGGATATATGACATGCTCAATATATAAAAATCAATCATATATTTATAAACTACCAAGTTTGACATCCCAATAAATTAGTTTGAGAAAATGAAAGCACAAAGCTGAAATCCTATTGATACTTTAAATTTATGAATAAAAAATTGTGTCTATAAAGTTTCTCTTAAAAAAATTACTTTCCTGTACATAATGAATTAAACCAGATTGTGTTTTGTTATTCTAGAAGTGACCAGTAAACTATTTATAGGGCAGGGCAACATTGTTTTCAAACTAAGTTTCCTATGTCAACCAAAGAAAATGGCAATGTTGAACCTCATTGTGCCATGTTAGTGATATTTTTACTGAAAAATGTTGTTCTTGTATTCACTTTCTGCATTTGAAATAGTGTAGAAACAGTAAGAAAGAACTCACCGCTGTTTGTTCTTGTCTCCTAGTCAGCAATATGACAATTCTATGCCTGTGGTGGATGTTACTAGTCACACCACCTTCGGTCACTGACAAGCCTCAGAAATTTCTTGGTACTGCAGATCCTTGAGAGTTACTGGTCAGACAACTGAAATATGGGAGGAAAACTTGCTGAGCCCAGAGTGATAAAAAACCAAGTTGAAATCCCTCTGGGAATGAAGCTGCCTATAGTCTAACAGACCTCCATGCCTATTCTGTCTCCTCTTTCTCTTCCTTTTCCAAATCTGCCATTACTTTCAGACTCAACAGTCTTCCTCAACCATAAAGTCATCCCTTAAATATGTGGGCCAACAGTGGATATTTTCTTTATGGATTCCTACTTCATATATAACCATGGTCATATTTAAATGCAAAATCCATCCCTCTTAATAGATATGCAAAAACATGATTATTATATAGTCTTCAGATACAGAAGTCAAAGTAATGAGGAACTCTATTCTACCATGGTGACATTTTTTGGGTACTCACTGGAATCACCATTATATGGGAAACCTAAATTGAAAACTGCATTTCTAGACCAGTGATGGGGGAGGTCCTTCTGTGTAGTGTTTGTCTTATTGGTTGATAAAGTATTGTTAGCCAATAGGAAAGCAAGATAGGTGGGTCTAGGAGTCAAGGAGGATTCTGGGAAATGTAGTAAAAAGATCCAGGCAGGAAGTGACATAGCAGACAGTGATATAAGCAGGGAAAAGAAGAAAATCTCTCCCTCTTACACTTCTTCTTCCTCCTGCTCTGTTCTCTACGGAGCCACCATGTGATCCCTGGAAGAGGACACCAGCAGAAGGCATCCTCGATAAGATAAGTCTTATATAATATATAGATTTATGATAATTAAGACTGAGCTAGCATATAAGAAATCCTGGTCAATTGGCCAGCAGCATTGTAAACTAATATAAGACTCTGTGTGTTATTTTGGCCGCCCATGTGGCAGGCGGAACTCGGGCAGCTTGGCAGAAAGATTTATGGATACAGACCAGTAAATCATATCCACCTCAAGCCACTGTATAAAAACATAAAGCTTTTTGTATTAATCCATCACAAAAATAATAACAATTCTCCTCCATCATAATGATTTTACTCCTAGAAATCAAAAGATACTTACATACTAAGTTTACAAAACGCTATCCTGGTACTACGATTTTTGTAGCTCAGAGGGGAGACTCACCCATGAAAGAAGCAATCTTAATAGAAAAACAATGGGTTAATTTTTATTATGTTCAACCTTAAGACTGGATCAGAAATCTGTCAGAACAAATTAGCTCACTCTTAAAATGCTGAAGTAAAAAAAATGAAAAGAAAAGAAAATGGGGAATGACACTTGTCCTCTAAGTAAGTGACCTGGACACACACGAGGGAATTTGTGGCTAGAAATGTGGTGATTTTATTTTTGCCCAATTCACCTGCAAAGCTAAAACCAGCTCTGTATATTTTGTTAAGCTTTGAAATTTATAATTACAGCAAACCAGGCTGAGATTCTATTGTTTGAAGCAGGCAAGGTGAATTCAAACCTCATTTTCAACACCTGCCATTGCTATGCTGCACACATTTTTATTTTTATTTTTTATGTATTCTTTGAGAATTCCATTCAATATATTCTGACCATATTCTTTCTCCCCCTTCAGAAAAGATCCTGACAATAGCCCAGGACCTCTAGAGTATAAAAATACTTTATTTTCACTGGTTCTCTCCGTTTACCTAAAAATTTCGTGGTGACTTCTTTTTCTCTAAGCACCTGGCATTTCCTACCTCAAACTGAAACCATTGTAAACTCAAATCCAGACACTGAGGCCCATAAAGAATCTAGTGTATCATAAAACAAACAAGAGCATGCCTAATGAAAGTAGGTCCCCGCTGATTTCACATAAATGAAGATTTATTGCAGTTTAATGTTTGTTAAGCATTAAAAATACTCTGAAATAATTTGTTCAGAGAGTTCTACATCACATTTTTTTTTTATTTCTGTAGCAATTCTCTTGTCTCCTGATGCTTCCACAGCCTCCTCCTAATGTGTACCCCGCATCATTGCGCTTACACTGAGGAGGGAAAGAGGATGTGGAGATGAAGAGAATCAAAACCTTAATAATGATTAGCACTGGGTGGCAAATGTACTACAGCATGTATTTTCATCTTTATTTTCTGTGTTTTTCCCAATGTACCATTTAATTTTGTTTTCCACAATTACAGTGGACTTTGTTTATATTTAAAAAATACTAATTTTAAAAGTTTCACTCACTCTTTACTGTCTAAGGCTGAGTTCTTCACTCCATGCTCTCCTGGGCCTTCTCAGGATTACTTAGGATTTGGCACGACTCACATTACTCCTTGAGGTGAGAGGCAAAAGAGGTGCTGGTCAACTAACCAAAAGGAGCACACAGGTGTACAAGCCTGAGCGCGCGAGCACACACACACACACACACACACACACACACACACACACACATGTACAAGTGTGAGCACACACACATACACACACAGGCATGTGCACATGCAAACATACACACATAGCTTCTGCTTTGAACCCAAAGTTAGAGTTTGGAGACTATTATAAATATTTTCTTTTTTTTATTAGCAAGAAAATTATTTTACATGTCAATCCCAGGTCCCACTCCCTTTCCTCCTCCCCTGCCCCGCCCCAACTAACACCCTACCCATCCCATACCCTTTCTGCTCCCCAGGAAGGGTGAGGCCTTCCATAGGGGGTCTTCAAAGTCTGTCATATTCTTTGGGATAGGGCCTAGGCCAACCCCTCCATGTGGGATGGGCTCCTAAAGTCCATTCCTATGGTAGCGTTAAGTATGATCCACTTCAAGAGGCCCCATAGATTTCCAAGGTCTCCTCACTGACACCCACATTCAGGGGATCTGGACCCCTTTGCTCACCAGTCCTCCATCTCTGCATCTGGATTTCAGTTCAGTTCAAGGTTTGGTTGTGGGTGTCTGCTTCTATTTCTTCAAACAACTAGTGTACATTTTCTCTCTTCATTTTGTAATTTTACATTACAACTTACAAGTTGTTAATAGAAACATTTGTGTTTTAAATTTACCTTCAATGACAAAAATATAAAAATATGTTGTGGAGTACCAGTGACGTTTCAATACTTGCAAACATTGTATAATGTTTTAAATAGCTATTTTATTAACTCTGCAAATATTATACAATATATCTTGATCATATTCATCTCACGCCATCAACTTTTCCCAGATCCTCCAGCGCATCCCTAGCCACATTTTAACTTTATGATTTTACAGAATTCTCACTGGTTTTCCTCTGCTTACACTTTGAGAGCAGAGAAAATTTTGTATCTACCCTGCACTGGTGTGCTCAGAATACAGCATTATAATAAATTCATATTCTCAGAAATTGCACAGAACCAGACTAATCTTCTGATTTTACTGTTACCACGAAGAACTGGAGACAAAAGAAAGGAAAGTGCATAGATAAATAAGTACATATTAGTAATTTGCTAGTTTCATCCAACACATATAAAGAAAATGAGTACAACTATACCTTTACCTAGGAAACATGGGAAAACAATAGAGTGTATACTTAAACTCATAAAGTGATTATTCAACCAGCAGTTACAAATGTAGTTTTTAAAGGTTATCTGAAAGTTTTAATTATTTTCATGATATAGCCTCATTAGAATTTGTATCCACTTTTTCTAATAGAGAAAGGTTTTTTTTTTTTTTTTTTTTTTTTCAACAATGATCTTTCTTTGGATTGTTCCAATGCCTTGCACAGCTGCAGACATCATCTAAGACCTGTAAGGACTAAGGCCAAGGCAAAGGACGCTGATCATATTCACAAACAAAAAGAAAGAAAGAAAGAAAGAAAGAAAGAAAGAAAGAAAGAAAGGAAGGAAGAAAAAAAGAAAGAAAGAAAGAAAGAAAGAAAGAAAGAAAGAAAGAAAGAAAGAAAGAAAGAAAGAAAGAAAAAACATCTCCAGGCTCTGTCTCTGTCTGGTTGCTGCCCTCAAGTGAGTTGATAATTCAGTTTATAATTTCTCTGCTAGCAACAGACCTGCAGCTTTTTTGAGTGGCCACAGTAATCCCCCAGAGCCATTGTTTACAATGAGGCTTTTAAATTCAACGCTGTCACAGCAGGAGGTTTTCTTCTCTAGACTCTGAACTTGCTAAAGGTCCATATGGTTGTAACGAATTTCCCAGGTGCTAAATGCCACCCAACCTGTATTTCTGGCATCCTACAGAGGGACTTAAGTCTGCTTTTGTCATTTCTCTTGAGACTAGTAGGTTGCTCTTTGGAGATGAAAGTTTGGAATGGCTGATGGAAACAATAGAATTTTACATGCCTGCATTATCAGGGCAGAGGCACTGTCAGGAGAATTTGCTTCTGAGAGAAGGAAACAAAGGCTATGCACTGAACAACATCTTTGGAAAACTATTATGGGATACGTGTTTGAGGTGTCTTGATGTGTGCTTGCAAACTGCAAAGGCAACTTTCTTGTCTTCAGCACTGTAAAAAGCAATGTACAGTTTTTTGTTTTGCTTTTGTCTCCAAATGTCTGACTACATTTAGGGTAAGTGCCTAACCTATCCCATTGTCAGCCTTTCATAGCACAGGATTGCAAATTAATTTTAATTATCAGTGTACCTAGCTAAATTGAAATAATGATTGTTGAGTTAATTATATAAGTGCACATACAATAATGCAGTTAGGAAGTACAAAGCACTTATAAACAATATTTAAAGTTGTTGCATATGGTGTCCCCTTTTTCCTTAATTTATTAACCGCCTGCTGTAAGTATGTTATCTAAAAAGCTCTATCCAGTATACATGATTAAATCACCCATTTTATAGAGCAATTATCAGAACCCAGGTTTTATAACTCTAACACCCTACCTTTACAGACTTGATATTTTTGTTCAATTTGACAGATGCAGTAGTCATTATTATCTAATGAATATGTGAGCATTAAGTGGCTGCTCAGAAAAAAAAAAAAAAAAAAAAAAAAAAAAAACCTTTCCATGCTTTGTGTCTACCACCAGAGCAGCCAGACTTCTGCATGCTCCAAAGAGTGTCCAGAAGGCAAGACATGCAAGTCCCCCAGCCTGCCACCAGGGTGCAAACTTGGTATCCCTACATGGATTTTTTAGCCTATTATGAGGACTTAAGGAAAAAGAAATATTGACCACTTGCTTCTGGCACTAATGGCATCAAAAACCTAGTTTTCCGTGATGATGTTGAGGTGGTGGTACCAGTAGCATTATCATCAGTTGTCCATTCCAGTGTGGCTATATAGTCCTGAATCTAATGTTGTACCCAATTCTCAAAACTTCTCATCAGTTCTACGGCACCTGATGCCTTGTAGGCAAATATCTTTTCAACTGAAGCTAACCATAACTGGAGACTTACACACTTAACAGCTTTCTGGGGCTAAAGGATACTGTCTCCTTGTTCCTGCTACTCCCTCAGTTACCACCAACATTAAATGCAGCATTATTGATTGTCTCCTAAAATTCACACTTCCCTTTTTCTTTCAGCTGTGAAGTATCTGTCTCTAATTTGGACACATGGTCACTCAAAGACTCCATGTCTTACAAATAGGTTGGTTCATGTAACCAAATTCCAACTTATGAAATGTGAGTGTATAAGGACAATTTAAATGTCTAGATAAAATAAAAAGCATCATTTTCTCTACTTCATTTCTCCCCCTTCTTTCTGTCTGAAAAGCAGACATAATGATGAGAACTGCAGCAACTATTTTAGACTTTGGATGAAAGTCACAAGTGGAAAGAAGTAGAGCAACAATGTAGAAGGAGTACAGGTCCTGAATGAAGTACAGCCAACAGCCAAGGTCTACAATCCTTGGATGAATACTTGTAAAAATCAACAAACATTTGTCTTCTTAAAACTGTTCTTATCAGTGCTTAATAAAAGAGACATATCCATGTTCTAGTAATATGGCCAGAAGCATCTTCAACTTTAAACAACTGGCTTTTCAGTCATCCTCAACTTTGGATTCTGTTGAAACTTTATCATCGGAAGGAAGCATTGCTTCCGTGCCCACCACTTTAAAGTTTTCTGAAACGCAGTCACTGTGTCCGGTGACTATAACTACTATTTAGCAATAATAGAGATGAGAGGTAACTACAGAGAGACTTCTTGGATACTTGACCCACAATGGCAGGGAAGGAAGCCTGGAGTTTCATAGAGAGACCAGAAAATTCTAATGAGTATAAAAAGGTCAGATCTCCATTTTACATGCTGCTCGGGAAGTGGTATGGGGCCTCTCTTTAGTATTTAAATAATAGTGCCATGCTGGCTTCCATCTTGAGGTTCATGCCACGCTTCCTAAATAGAAGCAGAAATCAAAGAAAACAGCTGTGTTACAGTATGTGATACTCACTTTTGTTACTGACAAAATAACAGTTGGGGTCTTTTTTTTATTATTTATCACATTGAACAACTGCTCCAAAAGTGAGCTTCACTTTTTCCAATTAAACATAATCTCTATTTCATAAATTCAAGTTAACTAAGTCGAGTGCAATTCTGTTACTACATTGTCTCTTCTCAACTCACAGTTGACTATTGCCATGTACATGAGATAAAAGCACAGGAAAGCAAGTGGCTTTGCTAAACTTTCTGGAATGCAGAGAAACCATCACAGCGTGGATGCTGTGGGGCTGCAGTCACATTCAAGTCAGAATGGACCTAACTGATGCAGGTTACCATGTATATTAGAGCCTTGATTTGACTGAAAATGCCTTATAGTGGGTATTTTTGCTGAACCTAAATTTCTTCTTTCTTTAGGAGAAAGAGAAAATCTTGAGATGTTTCTTTCCTTTCTTCAGTTAATATTCTCTAAGTAGTAGAAAAAACAAAAGCCTAATCCTATACTGTTTGAGTTATTAACTGTTAAAGTTAATGTTACCTTTACTGTTGATTTTCTTTATCCATCCAGAGTCCTGGAAAATGTCCAATACAACTGAAATCATAGGAGAAAAAGAAATACACACATATGACATGGGATAGAGTCATCCTGGAGCATATCAATTTCATGTGTGCTAGAAAAGCAAAGGCCTCTAATCTGATTACAGGGGAGGGCTGCTTCAGACACCCTCTCCACTATTAATAGGAGGCTTAGTTGGGGTCATCCTTGTGGATTCCTGAGAATTTCTCTAGCACCAGGTTTCTCCCTAAACCCATAATGGCTCTCTCTATCAAGGTATCTTTTTCACTGCCTTCCTCCCCTCCATTCCTCCCACAACTCCATCTCCTTGATCTCTCATGTTTCCATCCCTATCCCCTCCTTCCTACCCCTCCCAGTTTACCCAAGAGATCTTAACTATTTTCCCTTCCTGGGAGCCTTCCACGTGTGTCCCTCTTATTGTCCCCCCTTTTACCTAGCGTCTCTGGGGTTGGAATGTGGGTGAGAGTTATGTGACGTGATCTGATCGGAGGAGGGGCAGTGGCGCCAAGACCTATCCCAGGAGCATGAACTGGCTTTTGGGAGCCCACTCCCTATGGTGGGACACCTGGCTCAGCCTTGATATAGGAGGGAGGTGCTTGGTCCTGCCTCAACTTGGTATGACAGAGTTTGTTGACTCCCCCTATGAGGAGTGGATGGGGGGTAGGAAGAGTGGGAAGAAGGGTTAGGGGGTCAGGAGGAGGGGAGGAAGAGGGAACTGGAATTAGTATATAAAATGAAAAATAAATTTTTAATGAGCAAAAAGCAAAAGCCTCATACTTTTTCGCTCTGCTTTTATATTTATCAGGACAAGTATATCTTTAACCCTATGAGAATGACCAACAAAGAACTCAGATGTCATAGATGAGTGAGTTGTAGTCCTTGTAACATTAGCCTAAGGCAGCCTAAGAGATGAGCAGGAAGATTAATCACAGAACTTTGAATAGAACTAAGAAAGCCACAGCCAAATAGATAATGTTTCACAAAGACCTTGTACTCTCTGAATGCTGGGATCTCTTCTACCACATACATTCCATAATGGCTGTAAATTCCATTAGCACTAAATATCCACTGAGCTCTAAGCCAAGAAGAGGAACAAAATTTCAAAACAGCTTTGTGTGTTTCAACTACAATTTACAGTGCTTCCTCTATGCCAGGCACTAGAGTAGGAGACTAGAATATAGCAATGAGTAAGACACAGTTCTTACAGCCAATATGTGCTTTGAGAAGTGGTGATTTTAGACCTTGAAATGAATCATTTCAATGAGTAGGCAGTGCAATGTAGCACACACAAGTGTACATGTATGGCAGTGGCTGGGTTCAAATTCTGACCCTACTATGCACTTACATGCTTCTTCACTTACAAAGTATGAATAATGACTGTACCTGACTTGTAGGACTCCTGTCTGGATTAGATGAGAGGATGTATTGAAATCCTTTTATAATAAATTTTGATATATAATACTCAATTATTACAATTAATAGTTTTTTCTCAATGCAAGATTCTTCAGAAGAACAAAATGGAGAGACTTTACCACATAGGGCTATGGTTGTACCACATCCTGGAAGGAAGACACCATGAAAAGAAGGAGATTACTTGATAGTTAATAACATGGGGATGAGAGAGTGAAACCATATCACCAGCACTGGCTAGTATTGCCCAAATGCAAAGAGAGAAGTTCCCTGGTACAGTCTAACCATTTGCTTCAGAATGTGGGCACTAGAATCTGAATGGGAGATATAACTTTCACCTGAATATTCTGGTATCACAGAGATAACAACAGTACTTGCAAATCCAGACTGCACAAATCCCATAAGCAATAGAAACCCAGCAAAGCATTTTATGCAAGGGGCATGCTTTGATTTGTCCCTATTAAAAGATCACACTTGGTTCAAGAGGACAGGGTACTGGAAGGGGGGTAGGTGCAATGACACCTCTCAGAAGACCATTGTTAAAGTTCAGACCCAAAAATTTGAAAGTAAAGTAAGGGTAGAGTCTATAGAACTAGAAGGTAGAGTGTGGATTCAGAGTCCACTTTAGATGCTAAAGACCTCAACACTTGATATTTGATTTGGGCAGAGTGAGGGAGAAGGGGGAATTAAGATTATCCAGGAATCATATTTGAAAAACTGTGGGTATGACACATTTACTTAAGAAGGAAACATAGAGGGAAAATAAATTCCAAAGAGAATGTTATGAGTTCACACTTGATTGCCCATAGGGAAGACATCTAAATAGACATCTCAGGTGAGTGTTTAGACATTCCTGTGGGGCTCTTGAGAAAGAAACTGGATATAGTCTTAGACACTGTATTGCTGTGGGACGAAACTAGCCAGGGAAATAAAAAGAAGAAGGAGGAGAAGAAGGAAGAAAGGGAGGAGAAGGAGGAAGAGGTAGTCCTAGGGTATAGCCATAAAAGTGTCAGAACTTGATCAGAGAGTAGGAGAAATCTCTGGAAGAAAATCGGACGTACTGCAAGGTGATCTGGAAACCTGGAAGGTTTAGTTTTGTGCCAAACAAAGGCAACAGCATGCCTTTCAAGAAGGAGGGGATGGTGAAACATACCAAGAACTAAAGAGCCTGTGAGTGGGCGGGAACTGAACGCCATGCTTTGAAGTCTTCGGCCTTTGGTGTTCTTAACACGAACCAATCACTGAAGTCGTGTGGGCACAAGCAGATTGTACAGAAATGAAAAGTCAACAGGAGGTGGGGATGTCTGGCTTTGAAGTGGAGTAGCCTGCTGGGGCAGCAGCTGCCAGGTCGTAGACGGCCCCTGAGAAGACTTGGGTGGTTCCTCCGACAGGAAAAGCTACAAAGCATGTTCAAATGACTGGGAGCCACAAGTGGGTGGCAAATGTGAGAATCCTCAGCGAGCATTTCCAACTTCGAATACACACCCAGTAATGCTTGTTTCTATGGAACTTTTGCTGAGGGTCTAAACTAACCCAGGTGCTGTAGCATAGGGAGATGCTTTTGGAGATCTGGTAAACCAGCCGTCACGCTGTAACCGTTGGCTTGACTTGTTTTAGTCACTAAAATGGAATACACCTGATTATGCAAATTGCCGACCCTGTGCCATGGCCATTTCACTCACAGAATAATGAGGTCTTACCATGAGTAAATTTAATATCTTTAAAGAAGAATCAAGCATATTTGGGCAAGGTCAGAGATGGAAAAACTAGAGGTTTTTAGTATGAGCCACAACCTAGACTTGACCTTAACTGAAATGTGTCAGAAGAGGCTATTCTGAATAAATTATTTCTTCTCTAGATTTCTTGTAAGTACCATATTTTAATCATTTTGTATCATTCTCCCATGTCCAGAAAGGCTCAGAACATTTCATAGGGGATTCCATTTTATCTGCTTAAAATGCTTTGTACACAAAGCACAAAGGATACCACTAGGCATTGTGACAAAACAGCAATATATCCTTGGCATTAACTGAATGGTTTGTGTCACCCATCAGTGTCACAACGCTGTTCCCATAACACAGCATGTAACTGAATCATGGTAAACACCACCATCAAATTGCCACATAAAATAGATATATTGGTCTCTATGCAATATACAATCTTCTTTAGCTGTGGAGCGATTAAATTGCCAAGCTCAAATTCTAATTGTTTAAATGTGTTGGTGTTAGGAGATGATGGTACAGTTAGCCTGCTCATCAGAATGTCTCTGAGAGGCAAAGTAGTTGCACAAGGTGGCCAATCTATTGTTCTCTGGGGTGAATTTTCACAAAACATTTTCATTCTATATAAAGCATAGTTGTTGCTATTCCATTGCTGCTTCTCCTACAGCCTCAGACACAAGATGTGCTGGGACTAAAGAGGTAGCAATCAGCTAGGATGCCAACATACTGGCTGCAATCTTTCTTGACTAAAGAAATGTACCAGCATGTCAGTCAGCTGATATAAATTTATATCTCCATGGTAGAGGTCACTCATGCATCTGGGTCTTTATTTTAGATATAAAATAATTTCCTGTAAAGAGAAAGGGGGTAAGGAATATTTTAAGCCAAGGACTCAGGACAATATTTATGGAGAAATCAGGCCTGGTCATTTGGAGGCTGATGCTTTTAGATCTAGGACAGAGGGTAACTCTCCTTTAAGTGATTCTGTCACAGTTTAGGGCTCAAAAGAAATTGAGAATCAAGTCTTTATTTCAAGCCATTAAATAATGCAATACTGGACTAGGGAATTTAGGCACCAAGTGACTTCTGGAGAAAAATGGCTTCTGAGAGCACACTGCTCTAGCTTGCTCTCAAACCCCCACTGTGGTGTCTGGTAGAATACTCCAGTCGGGAGTTAAGATCTAGCACTGGACACTAGAAGAAAAGCACATCTTTCCATCTTGGGAAGTTCTGCAGGAGGCAAAGTGCTAAAAGCAAAGATATACTCGCCAGGGAGCACCCAGAGCCAAGGCCAAGAAATAGAACTATGGGTAGAACCTTTCATCCCCTACCGTGGCAAAGTGATAGCACAAGGAAGGGCTGCCATCCAACACTGGAAGGGTCTAACAGAACCGAAGCAGACAAGTGGCCAAGTAATCCATAATGTGATGTAGAAAGTATTACCTCTCACTGTTTAGTCTTCCAGACACCAGGTCCTCCTGGATCTTCTCAGACCTGGAATTTAGTATAAGGTTTCTCTTGATTGTGTGGTTTGCTTCCCCCTCTCTCTTTCTGTCTGGACTTGAAGGACCCTAATGAAACATTTGGGAAGAGCAGGAAGTGTGCTCATTTCTCCAGAACCCACTCAACTCCCACAGAGCCTGGCAAGTGCAGGCAACCTTCTGGAAGTAAAAGAAAGTTGCAGACCATGAGACTTTAAATTTGAAGGGGAATAAATGAATAAAACTACACTATCTGTTGACCTAAGAAGCACGGTTTCAGCGTTTACCATGGGCTATTCACTGAGCTAGGTTAAGAAGACAAAGAGCTCTGATGTCCTCCTTTTGAGAAAGAACTTGGCTCCCTCTAGTACTGATTTGTCTCCACAACTAAATAAATAATTCTTTAGAAAATATCCAGTTCATGCATTAGCAAAAGCAAAAAACAAAATTGAACTTGTAACACAGTAATAAGTCACAAATCTGATATTAAGCATTAATTGGAAAACAAAGTATAATCAAGTTTAAGCATAACCAAGAAGAGTAAAAAGCAGAAAATAAACCAGAAAACAAGATAAGTTTGAGAATACCACCTAGAACTCTCATAAGATCTCTACAGAATTAAACTCTGAGAGAAAATATGAAAGAGACAGGGCGATATATTGATACTTCAACCTGTGACTAACAGAAATCTCAGAGGCGAGGAAGAGGGAGAGAGAGAGAGAGAGAGAGAGACAGAGACAGAGACAGAGACAGAGACAGAGACAGAGACAGAGACAGAGACAGAAAGAGAGAGTAATTAGTGAGCCTAGAAAAGGTCTGGCTTCCGGTGGCAATAGACAGGTGGTTCTCCTGTGACATGAATATTACAGGGACTTTTTTTTAAGTTTCAAAATGTTGAACAAGAACAAAGCTGGAATGTGAATGTCATCTGATTGTAAGACTTTTTATGAAACTGTAGCACCCAAGATAGAGTGAGATTGCAAAGGCAGAAAAATAGCACAATGAACCTGCCCAATCCTATGTGTTCAGTTAGTTGACTTCTTGATGATATTTTTTTCTAAAATTAAATATTTTATTAATTAAATTTATCACTGGCAGTTCATACATGCATGCACCTCTCATGCTCCCTTATCACCATCCTATTTCTATTAGCCATCCCTCCCTCCCTTCAGGTCACTTTTCATGTTCACGTCCTTCTGTTTTGTTGTATAGCCCACTGAGCTTAATCATTGTCATCAGTCTAATCACAGAACTCTCAATGGAGCCTAAAGATAATGAATCCTCCTCTTAGCCAATAATTGAGCAAGCATAGTTAGAGCCCATGAGCCTCTCTCCAATCTAAGACTGGCTCTTGATGATCCAGGCTTATGTAGACCCAATGTCAGGAGCCCTAGCTACTGTGGGTGCATAGCTGCAATGACTGTGCCCCGTCCCAAAGATAGCATTTAGCTGTCTCTTCACTGTCTTCCAGAGATTACATTCTGTCTGCCACATCTCCAACATCCTCTGAACCTTGGAAGTGGAGGAATAAATGTCTTGTTCAGAGCTGAGCATTCAGCATCCCTTTTCCTCAACACTCTAAGTCAATAGTTGAGCATGCATGGCTAGAGCCCATAAGCCTCTCTCCAATCTAATACTGGCTACTATATTAGATTTGTAGGTCTTCTTTTGATTTACAAATGTCTTTTCAGGCCTTCTTCCCAAGTTGTTATTTATTTTCAAAAGATCTCATTAGGTAAATGAATAGGCAATCTAGATGCTAGTAAAGTACAATAGTTAACCCAATTGGTATTTTCAGAATGTATGAAATACTATGGTTCAATAGGAAAAACATTAACAGTAAGAGGGGGCAAAAAAAATGTAAACAGCTCAGGAAGACAGCATACAGGTGGCAATAATTGACAAAATTTTGTTCTGTATTCTAAGACATTACATAAAGGCAAAATAATATGAACCAAATACATGCTTAGCCCTCTATGTGTGCAATAAACATCACTGACAGCACGAAATACTGTTACTAATGTGAAGCAACTGGAATGTTCCTACATTTCTCCTCTGAGTGTCAAATGACAAATTTGGTTTTGGAAAAATAGTTTGCCAGATTTTTATAATGTTAAAAATATACCACCCGCTCCATTACCCAGGAATTTTTCCAAGAGAAATAACAATGCATGTCCATAAAAACTTATTTTCATAAGAACACTCACGAAGTTTGGTTCATAATCACCCCTAAGTCAAACCATAGAAATGAGCATTCCACTGTATGCAATTATATGTTAATAAGAATAAAACTAAAGACTAACAATTGAGGGAACTTCTGAGTGTGAAAATGTATACTATAACCCATGTCCTAAGCAAACTTATTTTTAATCATATTAGCATAATTTTATAAATACTAGAATAAAGAATTAATTTGCCTTATAGTAACATTAAGGTGTGTACCTTTTTTCAATTATATTTAATCATACTATATGACGTAATCATATATATGGTAAATTTACAAACAATAGTTCCAGAATTCAATATCTAGCAATTGCCATAAATGTTTGGAAGTATTAAAATGCTAACATCAGCTGTGGAAGGATTCACCAGCTACTCTCCCAGCTACTCTCCCAGAAAGTTATCCACTTGAAGCTGTTGTGAAACAAAAGAGGGCAGAATTTCAATTATATTTAATCATACTATATGACGTAATCATATATATGGTAAGTTTACAAACAATAGTTCCAGAATTCAATATCTAGCAAATGCCATAAATGTTTGGAAGTATTAAAATGCTAACATCAGCTGTGGAAGGATTCACCAGCTACTCTCCAGCTACTCTCCCAGAAAGTTATCCACTTGAAGCTGTTGTGAAACAAAAGAGGGCAGAATGAGACTGGGTATGAGAAGACACTTGGTTGTCTTCTCATTAGATTAGATTAGAATATATATATATGTGAAATATCAGTATCTCATGTAAAATATTTAAATGCTAGTATATTCAATACTTTTGTTTACCTGCTTTTAGTATTCTCTAATACACAATCTGAACATATCACAGAACTTATCCTTCTCTTAGTTGTAGACAATGGTACTGAGACAAAAAAACAAAACAAAACAAAAAAACAAAAAAACAAAACTGGATTCAAGGAAATCAGAATGGAAGGGGAGCCCTGATTCCTGGTTGCCATTTAAATGAGGCTCAGTGCACTTTCCTGAAGCAAAAACCACCCACTTTCCTTCTTTAATTACTGTAACATTTTATTTCAATGCCATACAAAACACATTAGAAATCATGCCATGTGCCAGGCGTTGGTGGCGCACGCCTTTAGTCCCAGCACTGGGGAGGCAGAAGCAGGTGGATCTCTGTGAGTTTAAGGCCAGCCTGGTCTACAGAGCGAGTTCCAGGATAGGCTCCAAAGCTACACAGAGAAACCCTGTCTAGAGAAAAAAAATATTGATTTGAACTCACTATGCAGTGGATATTGACCTTGAACTTCTGATTTTCTTGCCTGCATGTGTATACTATAATGCTCAGTTTTATGGAGTGATGTGTATGAAAATCATGAATTTATGAATGCTATGGAAGCTTTTAACCAGCTGAACTGTGTCCCTAGCCCCATATCAGTCTTTAAACAAGTTTTCATAATAAGATAAATAATTGACATTAAATATTATTTTATCAATTAAAAAAAAAAAAGAAAGAAAGAAATCATGCCACATCCAGTCTGTGAGAGCAAGGGCAATCTCTCAGCCTTGCTGGTCTTAGGAAATAATCTTGTGACTGTGCTATTAACCCAGGGCAGTATGTGAAAGGACAACAAAGGACACTGTGTGAGAGCAGCGGATGGCCTGTGACGGGCTGTCACCAAATGCAGCCACAACGCCCCCTTAGCTGCATCTGTGCTTCTTGCCAAACTTGACTTTGCATCTTTCAGTCACATCCTTATCTTCTAGAACATGGGCTGATTGTGTGGCTTGGAATGGAGTGGCTCAGAAGCAATTTGGCTACAATACTGACCTAGATAGCAAGAGATCCTACAAGTCTGGTTCTCAATGCTACTCTGGCCAGCCTACCCCCAGCCCAGCCCAGTGTATGGTTGGTCTTAGACCCATGACACAGCTCAGCAGAGAGGATGAGGTCCTGGCCCAGATCTACAATGAATAAAGAGTGGCTGACTTATGCAAACACATTTTGACATAGTTTTTGAGAGGGCAATAGATAACTGATAACTCAGAATGCAGATAGAATATATAAACATGAATGTCATAAAATGCTTTGATTTATCTTTAGAAGAGGAAGGTTTACTTAATAAGTTATAGGTAAATTTAACCTAAAAGTTCTTTAAAAGTTATACAAGATGCTGTTATGTAAATAAAATTGTCATGGTTTGTGAGAATCCTAAATAACATGATTTTGTGTTCCACTTTCTTATACCACACATGTTTATGCCTCTGGGTAAATTAATATTCACAATAGTTCTTTCACACAGCACAATTTTCCAAACGGCTTTTGAATGACTGATAATTTCTTAAATTTGAAATACCCTTTAAGAAATGTACATGTTTTTTTGAAATGTAGCATTTCCTCCACCCAGACTGAAAGTATTCCAATCTGATTTTCTTAAGTCTTTTAGGAGAACTGGAGAGGTGGCTCGATAGCTAAGAGCACAAACCACTCTTGTAGAAAACCTGAATTCAGGTCCTAGCTCCCATGCCAGGATGCTCACAACTGCCTGTAACTCATTACAACCACCCAGTGCCTCTAGCCTCTGAGGATACAGGCACACATATCAACAGATGCACATGCATGCAGATACACACAATTAAAATTAGTCATGTTTCACAAATTTTTGAGATTATCATGTTTATTATCTTAACTCAAGAACCCACCCTCTAATTCTCTCTAATTATTTCATCTGTGATAATAATCATCTCACTGTTCCTCCAGTCAATCCGGTGACACAAAAAGAAAACTGTCCAACTTCTACTTTTTGAATCTAGAGTGATTACAAGATCATATCTTACTGATACATAATTTATTAATTAGAAATATGCATTAGAATGTTGATTTAGGAATCATGAACCAAGAATCATAGCTTATCTAACCCTCTTTCCCTCTTCATTAATCCAAACTATGATAATATACATAGGAATGCACATTATCTAGTCTTGTTCCATTTGGACTAGTTTCTCTCCATCCACCAGGTCCCCACAGTCTCCTATAAGATAACCACTCAGAGACTTAATATGTATTTATAATCATTTGGCCAATGGCTTAGGCTTATTACTGGATAGCTCTTTCTCATAAATTAACCCATTTCTACTAATCTATGTATCACCATGTGGCTGTAACTTACCAGTGATGCCCTGACATCTTGCCTTCCAAGTGGCTACATAGTTTCTCCTCACTCTGTCCCTTTGTTCAGATTTCCCACATAGTTAAAATCTTCTGTCCATTGGCCAAAACAGCTTTATTCATCAACCAATAAAAGCAACACATATTTGCAGTATACAGGACATCCCACATCAGAGGAAGGAATGAAATCACTGTGTTTGGGGGCCTCTGCTCATTGCAAAGTAATCTTAATCAGAGAATTTCATCCACACAGACACAGACACTGCTGTGTGAAACTCTGTGTGTTGTTTTGTGGTCCTTGCCTCTTAAGCTTCTGTTTTATGCTAGGTCAGGACTCCTCTGACTCCAGTTCTACCTTTCGAGAACTGAAAACCTTCATTTCTCCTTAGCAGCCCTAGGAATGCACACGGGCTTCATGGACCAATCTTCCTTGCTACTGTGTGACAGGCATTACCATTTCATGAGTCAATAGATTATATGTAATTACATTCCTATTATTACCTAAAAGCAGTAGCTATGTTGAGGGTCCACACCCAGTATCTCACACTGCTGGGAAGAAGTAAAGCCGAGGCTATCTTGGCAACTGCCAAGGTTATTACCTCATGTCCAAACTCTGGATCTGCCATGTACCTCCATCAAAGTGTCTGGAAGTCACCCCTCATAGAAGCAGCTATCGCCAAAGTTAGTGACACATTGTGTTACCCACGGACTAGTAATTATTACAGAATAACTGGCACTTTGGATTTATGTTTTCTGTGGGAGGAGTTCATCTCTGACATGAACATGAGAGTTCAGGGATTGAGTCATGGAACAATGCATAGGACAGAAGCTGAGATAATTCTTTAAATTACAGGCCTTAGACATTGTCTCATAAAGCTTCCCATGTATTTCTCCCCAATCATATCTTGCTGCCCTTGAGAAAAAGTCAATAACTCAATTATCTTCTCTGGGGATGGATTCTTCCCCAAGGCACCTGAGCATCTCATGCAGTGAAAGCTGAGCTCCAAATAAAGACTCAATTTTTATTTTGTTTTTCTTGTTAGTAATAAACTATCAGAATTGATTTATAGCTGCAAGAAAGTTATATAATACTCCACTCAAGAGGGGGCCCAAGCTTCTGTGTGGTTTCTAATGTCTTTACTTCTAACATGCAGGCCAGATGCCAGAGAACATTCAGGTGAGAGTTTCCTGCAATAAGGGTGTTTCAGCATTGACAGAGTGGTGCCCAAGCAGGAAAGGGAGAGGAAAGGAGCTGGTGTCCTTGGTCTAAGAGACAACACACAATTCAGATCAGTTTTGAGGTCAAGGATGTAAGCACTATACATACAACAAGCATGATGAAGCTATAGTGACACCAGCCAAGTCCAGCCCAGTGAACACATCACCACACCCTATTTTAAAATGGTGACTAATCCACTGGACCTTGATGGTGCATGCCTTTAATCCCAGCACTCAGGAGGCAGAGGCAGGCAGATCTCTGTGATTTCGAGGCCAGCTTGGTCTCCAGAGCGAGTGCCAGGATAGGCTCCAAAGCTACACAGAGAAACCCTGTCTCAAAAAACAAACAAACAAACAAAAAAAGGTGACTAATCCAAGCAATCTATTCTCCTTCTCTCACTAATTCTCTGTCACACCTCCATCATGTCTCACCATCATCCCTCTATTCTGGAGGGCATGCTCCTCCAACAACAGTCTTAGATACCTGACAGTGACACAGGAGGGTTGTACATCAGATGGGTTTCTCTACCTATAAGAGGATTAGGACACCTAGGACTTTGGGTATAGACTCATCTAAATAAAAAACAGAGATGGGTAAAAGCAAAGATTTCATTCTCACAGGTGGGCACTGGACAGTGCTCTTCCCTGACCCCACCAATGTCCTTCAAGCTATTTTAGATGTCAAATCCAGTGGATGAATGGAACTGCCTCTCAGTTGTACATCCCCACTCCAATCAACCCTTCTTCCATGACAGACTTTAAAATACTTCAGAAAAGCTATCATGCCCCCTCAGTCACCTTTTCTCTAGGCTAAATTTCCCTTGATCCTTCAATTAGAAAATAACCATGCCTGAATAGAGTCATTCAAACAAAAATCCCAGCAGCATCAATGAAGCGAAGAATCCCATCTGTAGACATCAGTGTAAACATTAAGTAGGGAAATCCCTCTGATGCTGTCTACAAGACAGCCATCAACACAGTGGCCCATGCTAAGCAAAGTCATTAGCATGAGCTTGGTGAAAATTACACAGATTTAAAAAAAATTGTCTAAGTGAAAACATGAAATTTACTTCATGTCACAAGAAGGCTATCTGGCTGTTTGTTGGTACTGAGCTTACCAGTCAGAGATGTGTGAGATCTATGAAGACAGAACCAATATGCCATGTCCTTTCCCATTGAACATCTTGGGCATACAGCTTACACTAAGTTCCTAAAACATGTGTCCACTAGTTAAATGCATAGCTAGTACTTATTCTATCATCTTCAAAGACAAGCTGTCTACCTGCTGTGGTCTGGCCTGTATCAGTCCCACGCTACAGAGGCCATCTATTCTGAACTGATTGATGTCTTTGGGGCTGCGATCTGAACCAGCCAAAACAGCTGCAGGTCCAATCCTGAGTAGGAGAGTGTGGATCAAGGAAGTCCTAGCTATCCAGTGGCGTTAAGGACGAAACAGAGACATCTTGTCATCTCAGGAGGGCTCTCAGTCAATACTGGAGACCACAGCTTATTCCAGCACCATCTTAAATAACTCTCCAAAAGCTGGGGTACTGGCAGAAGACATCTACTATCATGTATAAAGGACTGACTAGGAAACTTTTCTTTAATCCTAGAGATAGTCATAGAACACAGCACATACTCAAGCCCTCGGACATTTCATAAGGCACATCTCACCAGTCTCAGGATGAGTGTGGGTTCACCCAGGGCCTAGGTCTTTTGTTACACAAACTAGGAGCCATTCTCCCATGCCCAGGCCATCCGGAGGTAACCAGCCAACATCTAAAAGACAATGGGAATTCTGAGCTCCTGGAATTGAGCTGAGGCCTATTTCTGAAATATTATTTTCAGGCCCCCGACATGTACCAAATCAGCAATGGATCTGGTACTAAGAAACTGGCATAATGAATGGCAGTACTTCCAGATGGAGGAATTTAATGTATAACCACATAATTCACTGTTGTCCACACACCCTAAGGAAGCTACACTCCTTATTTGATGGAGACTGGGGTTGTATGCTTAGAAATATAAACTGTATTTCAAAAGTTTAGAGTTGTAGTTTACAAAAGATCAATATTATAAACATTCTCAAATGTTTAGAGAAATATGGCATGGCCTATTTCAAGATCAAACTGTGGGGGCTCAAATATAATCAATCACCTGCCATAAAATTGATTTAACATACACAGGTTTAGTTATTCAATAAATAATTACTGAACACATGCTGTATGCCACAATGCTATCCCAGAATCCTGAATTACATTAGCTAACTATTGCTAATTATTATCAACTACAGTTAGTCACCTATTACTGCAATAGTTCTGCATAAGAAATAAAACTAAAATTTGATGACTTGGAGAAATTCAGAAGAGCTTACGAGTTCTGGTAAGCCTCTGCAGAATGCCTCTGATAGACCGTTGACAAACTGAAAATGTAATGAAGATTGATTGTATCTATGGCAAGCAGCAGAGGACACACTTCTGCAGGTTGGATTCAGGGACTTGACAAGTCCTGATCCATTTTGAATGCTCAGGGACTTTGACATCCATCCAATAGTCACCAGGTGCCTTTTTCTGGGTTAGATGCTATTCTAACTTTACGGGTTACTTTCCCCAGGTTCCTAACTATCTTTTGTGGCCAGATCTTTAGAAACATCAGCTTATAAAAGAAGAAACCACAGAGTATAATCACATGTTGGCATGAGGTTACCAAGGTGGAGGGGATTGTGGTTGACCTCAATCTGTCCAGTCTGACTAGAGCCTTCTATGGCTACCCTACCAGTTCTGATAGGTGGCAGGTTCATAGTCACAGGGCACTTCAAAGTTGAGAGTTTCAAAGCCCAGCAAATCCCAGCTTGCCCCTTTTGCCCCCATCTCCACCTAGATCGACCCACCTCCTCCAGGGTGTGATGGCGAATGTACTGTGTATGTTTATCTTATTGATTGTTAAATAAAATACTGTTTGGCCAATGAGACAGCAAGTTAGATGGGACTAGGAGTCAGAGGATTCTGGGAAATGTAGTAGAGAAGTGGTGATCCAGGCAGGAAGTGACATAGCAAGAAGACTCATATTTAAGCAAAGGAGAAACAGGAAGGGTCCTTTTTCCCCATCCTCCTTCAGCAGCGAAATGTGAGGAGGGACGCCTCCAATAAGATAAGTCTTATAAAATATATAGGTTTATGATAATTAAGACTGAGCTAACAGATGAGAAATCCTAGTCATTGGCCAAGCAGCTTTGAATCTAAAAAAAAAAAATTGATGACTTAAAATTATCAATATTTCTTCTTCTTCTTCTTCTTCTTCTTCTTCTTCTTCTTCTTCTTCTTCTTCTTCTTCTTCTTCTTCTTCTTCTTCATATTCAAGTATTCATATAACTGGGGGGTTCAGCTGCACTGCAATTCAGTTTATGATGCATTCTGGTTTCCAAATGCTACCCACAAAGCAATATTAACAAAGATGACCAAAAAGACAGCCTGTGGAAACACACGTCTCTCTCAAGACCCATTCTGTAAATAGTCACCACTATCCACTTGCCACTGGCCTAGAGAAAATCCAACTGAGACCAGCATTAGAGTGATAAGGAAATAAAATCTACCTACTTTAGGAGAAAGAACTAAATGAACATTAAAAGGCTTGGCTACATAATTCTTAGGAAACAAGGAGAAAAAATGGAAAACAGTCTACCATGAAGATATGACTATGTTTATGCAGCTTGGATTGCATGATATTAAATTAAGGTAGTAAATAAATTAATAAGTCCAACGGAATTTGGTTAACTATTTCAATGGGTTCTATATATGTGAATACATCCTGAGATCACATTGGCAGCTCTTGAGAGAGTAAGATGCAGAGGTGTAAGGAGAATAGTCAGTGAACCGTGAGGTATGATGGCCTGGGATAGAGAAATGATGGATGAAGTCTGGAGGGGTGGTGAAAACCAAACCTAACAAGCTTGGTCACTATCAGATGTTGCAGGTGGGAAGAAGCTTGTGTGTGTGCTGCCACTGGAGCTCCTGACTTAAAAACAAAGAAATGATGACAAAATGGGGAGAATATCATAATCTTTGTGGTTAATGTCTACAATTCATTTTCTCAAAATGACTAATTAAAACCAATGGTCTTAATAGTACAAGTGCCTTCCCTCCTGGGGCTTCTAGGAAGTGTGGGAGAAAAGGTAGTTCAAGATTATCTAGTGACTAAGAGGGGTTACTTGTATTTTTCATTCAGAGTCCCTGAATGATAATGACTCTGAGATACAGTATTCATGGAATACACCCACAAAACAAATTTTTGGATTTATTCTACAAGAATTTTTCTACAAGGAGCACCAATGTTTCTGTGGAGAAATGCCAGCCAAGACCCATGGACATCAAAACAACCCACTCCCAAGTGATCAGCCAGGAGCAGGTCTGACTCCATCCTGACCAGAGATACTGGAGCAGAGCCCTAATTAATAAGGCAAAGACACAGAAAGACCCCTAGATGAGATGTCTGAGACTTTCCACATAAGGGAAGAAAAAAGGATGAAAGGAAATGGGACTTTGGAAACATCAGGGAGTTGTTGAATCATACCACCTTATCACACAAGCACTCCACACCACATGCATACAACTGCCGTAGTATATTTTGTTTATGCTGCATTTGTGTTTAATGATTTAAAGGATGTATGTTTAATTATCAAAAGATGTGTTGCAACTGTTTCACCTTACCTGCCTAAGGCACCTGATTGGTCTAATAAAGAGCTGAACAGTCAATAGCTAGGCAAGAGAAAGGATAGGCGGGGCTGGCAGACAGAATAAATAGGATGAGAAATCTAGGCTGGAGAGAGGGAGAGGAATGAGAGAAGGCGGAGAACAAGGGAGAAGCCTGGGTCAAGAACCCAGGCAGACACCAGCCAGCCAGACATAGAGAAGCAGTGCAAGTAAGATATACAAAAGTAAGAAAAGTAATAAGCCCCAAGGAAAAGGGTAGATAAAGAGAAACAGGTTAGTTTAAGTTAAAAGAGCTAGTCAGAATCATGCCTAAACTAAGCTGAGATTCAAAACTAATAGTAAGTCTCTGTATTATGATTTGGGAGCTGGTTGGTGGTCTAAAAGAAAAAGCCTGGTTAATGCAGCAATTAATTAGAAATTGGTTTGCTGTTGTTGTTTTTGTTGTTGTTGTTGCACGAGTAAGAAAGCATTCTAAATCATAAATAGCAGATATATTGAACAAAAAACTTGAGTCTCATTTGCTGAAAGAACTGGGTCTGTACTTCAATCTCTCAGTATAAAGGTTTGGAGTACAAACAAGAATGAACCTTGTCTTGGCGATATTGATACATGGATGATTGACAGACTACATACACATACCCAGATTCATAAGTAGATATAGAGAAATACAGATAGATGACAGGCAGAAGATATATTAGATGGACAGATGATAGATACAAATGCATAAATACATAGATACAGAGATATATAGCTGATAGATAGCTGCATAGATGCATAGTTAAACAGATATATGGATACAGAGATAGACACATTGTTCTGGACTGTTCAGTGAAGTGCACTATCACAGTTCACACCATTAAAGATGGCATACATAAAATCGCTGTGCATTTGATGAAGTGTTCTGGCATTTGCTCAAGTACGGGCATGATGACAATTAGTCAACTCAAAGTCATAAAGCACATGTTTGGGTCTCCTGTTGCCTCATTGATACTTGAGGGTTTTTTTCTATGTGTAACTAAATTATTACTTCTTCAAAGGCATGAATGTAATTATTTATTCCACACACACCAAATCTTCAGATAGAATACATGGGACTCAGGGGGTTTCATTGAATTTTTATGTACCAGAACTCCATCTTCACTGTTACTGTTACTGGTTAAAAGGATTCTACTTGACTGTATCACGTATCTAATCCCAAAGATCACAAACTATCCACCCCTGGATACATAGCACACAGCTTGATATTGGGGGCAGGGCTTGTCTAAGTGAAGAGTGTTTGCCTAGCAAGTGCAGGTCCTGGGCTCTGGACTCACAATGAAAAGCATTTTTTTAATTAGGCCAGTACCAATATTGAAAACAGTTCTCCCACTAATGTCTAGGTATGTGGTTTCAAAAGAAGACTGGTGATGCTGTTGCCATTTTCCTGCCTGTCAACAAAGGGTTGGAGCCTGCAAAGCTCTACTCTCCATCCCAAACCCCCAGTAGCTGGCTTCTCTCACATTCTAATAGGTGGCCTTCATCTCCCTGATATCAATCCCACTCCTCTACAATAATCGGGTTGAACAATCTGACCTGGTTCTAGCACTATGTCATCTAAAGCACTGACTTTTGTAATATAATAGATTTCTACAGTTTTAGATTTCCTTCCCTTTTTGGGAGGAGGGATTTCCAAACTGGTTTTCTCTGTATAGCTTTGGAGCCTATCCTAGCACTCACTCTGTGGACCAGGCTGGCCTCGAACTCACATAGATCCGCCTGCCTCTGCCTCTGCCTCCCAAGTGCTGGGATTAAAGGCATGTGTCACCAATGCCTAGGTGATTCCCTTCTCTTCATTCCCATATCACCTTCAGTATTTAGTCCTAACACTGGTAGTCCCCAGTTTGAAGCTAACTGTATTGCCTAGTAAAAAGATAGAGTTGTCAAAGTTGTTCAATGGCTTAGTACAAGGTAAGCCTACAGTTTTCTCTCTCTCTCTCTCTCTCTCTCTCTCTCTCTCTCTCTCTCTCTCTCTCTCTCTCTCTCTCTGTGTGTGTGTGTGTGGTGTGTGTGTGTGTGTGTGTGTGTGCACATGTGTTTACATGAGTATGAAGGCAAGAGGTTAATGACAGGCCTCTTCTTTGGTTGTTCTCCAATTTATTGTTTGAGACAGTCTCTCACTGAACCCAGAGCTCAACAATTTGCCTAAACCAGCCTCAAGGATCCTCTTGTCTTTATATTCATCTCTCTAGTTAATGGGCCACAGGTATGTCTTGCCATGCCAGCACAGGCACTGGGGATCTGAGCTGAGGTCCTCATATGTTTATACAGCAAGCACTTTACCATTTGAGCTGTCTCCCCAGCCCTACAGTTTTACCTTGTAAGTTTACAGTTTACCTTGTTGATAAGCAAGCATTTTCTGTTTTGTAAAGGTAAAAGGAAAGAAATGGAGCAAGAGAGAGAGAGAAGCTAGGTTCAGCCCAAAGCGAGTTCACTGTACTAGCAAAAGAAGAGTAGCCATTCATCTCTTCATTTTAATAATGAACAAAAGGGAAACAGCTTTTTTTGCATTTTTAAAATTATTTTTAAATACTCATATTTACATATCCATTCCCCCATTCCCTCGACCTCCCATCCTCCCATGTTCCCCACCCAACCCACCCTGCCCCGACTGCTCCCCAGGGATAGTGAGGCCCTCCATCAAGGACCTTCAAAGTCTGTCATATTGTTTGGGGGAGGACCTAGGCCTTCCTTGCTGTATCTGGGCTGCAATAGTATCCCTCCATAGGGAATGGGCTCCCAAAGTCCATTTGTGCTCTAGGGATAAAGACTGCTTGGACTCCTAGCTGGTACCCACATTCAGAGGGCTTGGTTTAGTCCAATGCTGGGAAACAGCTTTTTAAAAAGTTTCCACTTCAAGCAAAATTTTACTGATTTTTATTTGAAGACAGTGGGCAACTTTACTAGCTACATCAAGCCGATAAGGCAAATTTCAGGCTGTTTTCATTTTCAGTAACACATCTTAGCCCCTCTCAATCTCCATGACACCAGGATGAATTTTTCAACTCTTGAGCCATCCTGATGGTCACTTTGTTGCACTAACCAACAGCCATACTCATTTAATCTGTTTAAAAACCTACAAGAGTAAGGACATTAGGAAGCCAGCTTAGTTCCTGCTCTTTAACACTTTGACTAAATAAAATGCAGATCTAAGAATCAACAGCTGTATTCAGATACAAGCATAAAAATTTGTTCACAGGATAGCTCAGAGGTTAAGAGCACCGGCTGCTCTTCCAGAGGTCCTGAGTTCAATTCCCAGCAACCACATGGTGGCTCACAACCATTCGTTATGAGATCTGGTGCCCTCTTCTGATGTGCAGATATACATGGAAGCAGAATGTTGTATACATAATAAATAAATAAAATCTTTAAAAAAAAAAGAAGGAACCTCAACTGAGTAATTGCCTCCATCAGCTTGGGCATATCTATGGAAGATTTATTGTTTCTAACTGATATAGATGGTGTCATCCCTGGGCACATGGGCCTGAGCTATATACAAAAAGTTGTTGAGCAAGCCAGTAAGCAGTGTTCTCTGCTTCACTTCCTGTTCCCAGTTTCCTTCCTTAGCTTCCCTCAATGACTAGCTGTGACCTGTAAGCCAAATAAACATTTTTATTACCAAAAAAATTTGTTCATAGTATACTGTGCTACCCTTTTCTATATTCTAGAAATATGGTATCCAAAATACTTGTCTACAGAGCACTATATTAACAGCTTCATATTGACACCCAGTAGATGATATTCACATAGAAAGAGCAAGACTAAGTGTTTTCCATCTGCAGAGAATATAGGAAGCCGTGTCTCCTGAGAGCAATGAATTGGACAAATACCCTTTATGTCATTCACCCAGGCACGAAATGTAGTAAAGGAGGAATGTAAATCAGATGGTCATGGAAATACTGGGACTATTATGGCTAGCCTACGATGAGGATGACATATGAGGTCACTAGCCCATTTGTCTTCAAAATTTTCTTTCTCTTCCTTGAACATAAAATATTTCACTGCCTTTACTGCAACAGATATATTCTCAGTAATGTATTTAAAGGGCATATGCAATTAAAGACAGACAATAAATAGTAATAGAGGAAATGAGTTTTCATTCATTTAAGATGTTAAAGAAAAGAATGTTTAAGATTATTTTGACTTAGATTTTTCTTTCAGCTGCATTGGAATGTATTTAAAGGAATTGACTCCACTAAGATGCTTTCTACAATGATTGTATTAGGGAGTTATTGTGCAAATCATCAGGTAGAGACATTTTCCTTTTACTGTAATGTTTTCAAAATGTGCAATCAGTTCTGAATTGTGTAAATTGTGTGCCTACTGTGTGATGCAACTCATGGTAGCACATTACTTCTAATAAAGTTTCACTGCTCTGTATTCCACTGATGTCCTCAGAAGAGACAAGGACTGAAATCGATAGAGTAAGATAAACTAGCTCTCACAGAATATTTGCTTGTCATCTCAGAGGCAGATTTAAAACCTCCAGAAACTGACCTTTGTCTCCATTTTGATATATCACATTCATAATCATTTATTTTATTAGTTTGGGCCAACTTTGATATTATCTTTAAGCTCCAAGAATAGAATGTGAATTCCCACTATGCAACCTAAGGATAAGTACATAAGACTGTTAGGTGCTTGTTCTAGGAGTAATCAGTGATGTTGCATATCTAATATATGTTGTTACATGTCATTATGATAATATAGAATATAGGTATGGAGCCTGTGATTGTAACATTATTCAGGGGGAAGTGATATATTGCATACATGGAAAACATATATACAAATGCAAACTTCATTTTATTCAATCTTCACTTGAAAACTTTCTACAAGTGAGAGAGAATGATTTAGTAATATCAAATGCAGATCCAGGGCTATTTAAAATTTTTAAGGGTCTAAACTCCGCCCTCTGTCCTGCGGCAGGCACCCAAGCCTCAGGTGAATCTGGGCGCTGCACTGTCCCCCCAAACTCCCCCATCAACCCCTGCTAGCTTTTGCCTGAGCCCACCCAGGCAAGAGTGGACCTGCCCAGACCGGAGAGGCCCACCCTGAGTCCAGACACACCTCACCCCTGTCTACACTCTGCCCTCTGTCCTGAGGTGGGCACCCGAGCCTCAGGTGAGTCTGGGAACTGCTTTGCTCCCCAACCTCCCGCATCAACCCCTGCTTGCTTCTGCCTGAGCGCACCCAGGCAAGAGTGGATGTGGCCAGACCGGAGAGGCCCACCCTGAGTCCAGACACACCTCACACCCTTGTCAACCCACTGCCCTCTGTCATCCTGCTGCCACCAGAGGCTTAGCCCTCCACCTGCCATCAGGGAGAGGGAGAGACCCCACCTGCATTCATTGAAAGAAGGGACAGGAAGAACACAGAGTAAGAACACACTCAACAACAGAAAGACAAATATGTCACCACCAGAATCTAGGGACTCCATACCAGCAAGCTCTGAAAAGCCCAACACAGAGCATAAAGAAGAGATGGACCTCAAAAATTATCTTAGGAACATGATAGAGATGTTTAAAGAGGAAACAAGAAAATCCCTTAAAGAAATAGAAGAAAAAGCAAGCAAAAATTACATGAAATGAAGGAAAAGACAAACCAAAAATTCAAGAAATAAACAAATCTCTTAAAGAATCAAAAGAAAGCCAAGAAAAAACATAAAAACAAGTTAAAGAAGCCTCGAGACAGTTCAAGGCACGAAAGCTGAAACAGACACAATAAAGAAAACAGAATGAGGGGATGCTGGAAATAGAAAGGCTGGATAAATAAATAAATACACACAGGAACTAAAGATGTGTGTATAACCAATAGAATTCAAGAGACGGAAGAGAGAATCTCAGCTGTTGAAGACTCGCAAGAGGATATACAGTCATCAACCAAAGAAAATCTCAAGTCCAACAAATTCCTAACACAAAATATCCAGGAAATATGGGACACTATGAAAAGGCCAAACCTAAGAATAATAGGTATAGAAGATGAAAGGTTCAGGCTTTGATGCTGATCGGCTCTACCTCTTTAAGAGACATACCCCGCCCCCTGACAATACTCAGGACAGGCACAGGAAAAAGTGCTACATCATCACCACATCACCTGCCACCGGCATGCATGGAACCTCAGTGTACATGTCTAGTCTTCCCTTTAAAAGTCCCAACTTTCCTGCTTCTCTCGCTCTCTGCTCTCTCTCTACCCTCCTTCTCTGTTTCTTCTTGGCTTTTTCTCACCTATGCACTCTCTCTGTCTCTATGGCTACCAGCCATGGCGTCAGCCATTACCCCTGTTCCTCCTCTCTCTTAGTCTCCCTACTCTGCGGGCCCGTATAATAAACTAGTCAATATGTCGCATCCCTCAGCTTTCTCTTTTCCTCTTTTTAAATAAAAACATAATGGAAGAAGTGAAGAAACCAGCTCAAAGGTACAGAAAACATATTCAACAAATTCATAGAAGAAAACTTCCCCAACCTAAAGAAGGATATGCCTATGAAAGTACAAGAAGCTTACAGAACACCAAACAGACTGGACCACAAAAAGAAGTCTCCTCTACACATAATAATCAAGACACCAAACCTTCAGAATAAAGAGAAAATATTAAGAGCAGCAAAGGAAAAAGGCCAAGTAACACAAAAGGCAAACCTATCAGAATCACACCCGACTTCTCAATGGAAACTTTGAAAGCCAGAAGGTCCTGGATAGATATCCTACAAACACTAAGGGAGCATGGATGCCAACCCAGACTACTGTACCCAGAAAAACTTTCAATCACTATAGATGGAGAAAACAAGATATTCCACGACAAAACCAGACTTAAACAATACATATCCACAAATCCAGCACTACAGAAAATTCTGGAAGGAAAACTAAAATTCAACAAAACAACTACACTCACAAAAACATAGGCAATAGATAATCCAATTTTACCAAACATGAAAAGAAACAGGAGGGTCAAATCCACACACAATGACACCACCAACAATAAATACAAAACAAACAAGAACCAAAAATCAATGGACATTAATATCCCTCAATGTCAATAGTCTTAACCTGCTCATAAAAAGATACAGGCTAACAGAATGGATACAAAGACAGAATCCATCCTTCTACTGTATACAAGAAACACACCTCAACTTCAAAGACAGGCATTACTTCAGAATAAAGGGTTGGGAAAAGATTTCCAATCAAATGGGCCCAAGAAACAAGCTGGTGTAGCAATTCTAATATCTAACAAATTAGACTTCAAACTAAAATCAATCAAAAGAGATGAAGAAGGGCATTTCATACTCATCACAGGAAAAGTCCATCAAGATGAAGTCTCAATCCTGAACATCTATGCCCAAATATGAAGACACCTACATTTGTAAAAGAAACATTACTAAAACTCAAATCACACATACACACTTATAGTAGGAGACTTCAACACCCTGCTTTCACCACTAGACAGGACCACCAGTCAGAAACTTAACAAAGAAACAAAGGATCTGACAGAAGTTATGACCCAACTAGGTTTAACAGATATCTATAGAACATTCCATTCAAACACAAAAGAATATACCTTCTTCTCAGAACCACATGGAACCTTCTCTAAAATTGACCACATAGTTGGCAACAAAGCAAACCTCCACAGATAAAAAAGAATTGAAATAACCCTCTGTATCTTATCAGATCACCATGCTTTAAAGTTAGAATTCAACAGCAATACAAATTAAAGAAAACCTACAAACTACTGAAAATTGAATAACGCCCAACTGCACCATTCCTGGGTTGAGGAAGAAATAAAAAAAAAAAAGAAATTAAAGACTTCCTTGAATTTAATGAGAATGTAGACACAATATACCCAAACTTATGGGACACTCTGAAAGCAGTGCTAAGAGGAAAGTTCATAGCACTAAGTGCCCACATGAAGAAACTGGAGAATAGACACACTACAGAATTGACAGAACAACTGAAAGATTTAGAGCAGAAAGAAGCAAACTCACCATGAAGGAGTAGACACCAGGAAATTATCAAACTGAGGACTAAAATCAATAAAGCAGAAACTAGGAAAACATTACTAAGTCAATGAAACAAAGAGTTGGTTCTTTGAGAAGATCAACAAGATAGACAGACTTCTATTGAAACTAACCAAAAGGCAGAGAGAGAGCACACCAATTAAAAAAATCAGAAACAAAAAGGGGGATATAACAATGGACACTGAGGAAACCCAGAGAACCATCAGGTCATACTTTGAAAACCTGTACTCCACAAAATTCAAAAATATAAGGAAATGGGAAATTTTCTGGATAGATATCACTTACTAAAATTAAACCAAGAACAGATAAGCAGCTTAAATCGACCTATAACCCCTAATGAAATAGAAGCAGTCATCAAAAGGCTCCAAATAAAAAAAAAAAAGCCCAGGGCCAGATGGCTTCACTGCAGAATTCTACTAGAAATTTAAACAAGAGATAATACCAGTATTCCTCAAATTGTTCCACATTATAAAAGCAGAAGGGACATTGCCAAACTCTTTTTACGAGGCTACAATCACTTTGATACCCAAGCCACACAAAGATACAACTAAAAAAGAGAACTGCAGACCAATATCCCTCATGAACATTGATGCAAAAATTGTCGAATGGAATCCAAGAACACATCAGAAAAATCATCCACTATGATCAAGTAGGCTTCATCCCAGGGATGCAAGGATGGTTCAACATATGAAAATAGATCAATGTAATCCACCATATAAATAAACTGAAAAAGAAAAACCACATGATAATCTCACTAGATGTTGAAAAAATCCAACATTCCTTCATAATAAAGATCTTGGAGAGAACAGGAATAACAGGAACATATCTAAACATGATAAAAGCAATATACACCAAACCAACAGCCAACATCAAACTAAATAAAGAGAAACTCAAAGTGATTCCTCTACAATCAGAAACAAGACAAGGCTGTCCACTCTCTCCATATCTCTTCAATATTGTATTTGAAGTTCTAGCTAGAGCAGTAAGACAAGAAAAGGGGGATCAAAGGGATACAAATTGGAAAAGAAAAAGTCAAACATTCACTATTTGCAGATGATATGATAGTCTACATAAGTCTCCGGAAAAACTCTACCAGGGAACTCCTACAGCTGATAAACAACTTCAGCAAAGTAGCAGGATGCAAAATTAACTTAAAAAATTCAGTGGCCCTACTATATACAGATGATAAATGCAATGAGAAAGAAATCAGAGAAACATCACCCTTCACAATATCCACAAGCAACATAAAATATCTTGGAGTAACACTAACCAAAAAAGTGAAAGACCTGTACAGTAAGAACTTTGAGTCTTTAAACAAAGAAATTAAAGAAGATACCAGAAAATGGAAAGATCTCCCATGCTCTTGGATAGGTAGAATCAACATAGTGAAAATGGCAATATTGCCAAAAGTAATCTACAGATTCAACACAATCCCCATCAAAATCCCAACACAGTTCTTCACAGACCTAGAAAGAACAATACTCTACTTTATATGGGGGAAAAAAACAGGATAGCCAAAACAACTCTGTACAATAAAGGATGTTCTGGAGGCATCACCATCCCTGACTTCAAGCTCTGAAACAGCTTGGTATTTACACAAAAATAGACAGATAGACCAATGGAATCAAATTGAAAACCCTGACATTAACCCACAATACTATGAACACCTTATTTTTGACAAAGATGCTAAATCTATACAATGGAAGAAAGATAGCATCTTCAACAAATGGTGCTGGCACAACTGGATTCAGACATGCAGAGATCCATATCTGTCACCATGCACAAAACTTAAGTGCAAATGAATCAAAGATCTCAACATAAATCCAGCCACACTGAATCTTCTAGAAGAGAAAATGGGAGATACCCTTGAACCGATTGGCACAGGAGACCACTTCCTGAACATTACACTACTAGCACAGACATCTGCAATTAATAAATGGGACTTCCTAAAACTGAGGAGCTTCTGTAAGGCAAAGGACATCATCAGTAAGACAAAACGACAGCCTAAAGAATGGGAAAAGATCTTCACCCACCCCACATCTGACAGAGGGCTGATTTCCAGTATATACAATGAACTCAATAAGCTAGCCACTAAAACACCAAACAATGAAATTAAAAAGTGGGGTGCAGAACTGAATATAGAATTCTCAATAGAGGTATTTGAAATGGCTGAAACACACTTAAGAAAGTGCTCAAAATCCTTGGCCATCAGAGAAATGCAACTCAAAACAACTCTGAGATACCATCTTATATCAGCCAGATTGGCTAAAATCAAAAACACCAATGACAATCTATGCTGGATAGGATGTGGAGAAAAAGGAACACTCCTCCATTGCTGGTGGGAGTGCAAACTTGTAAGACCACTTTGGAAATCAGTATGGCAGTTGCTCAGAAAAAGGGGAATCAGTCTACCTCAAGATCCAGCAATTCCTCTCTTGGGCATATACCTAAATAATGCACTTCCATACAACAAGGACATATGTTCAACCATGTTCATAGCAGCATTGTTTGTAATAGCCAGAACCTGGAAGCAACCTATGCCCCTCAACTGAAGAATGGATAGGGAAAATGTGGTACATTTACACAATGGAGTACCACTCAGCAGAAAAAAGCAATGGAATCTTGAAATTCGCAGGCAAATTGATGGAACTAGAAGAAACCATCCTGAGTGATATAACCCAGTCACAAAAAGACAAACATGGTATGTCATACATGAATTTTAGACATAGAGCAAAGGATTACCAGCCTACAATCCTCTTCATCAAAGAAACTAGGAAATAAGAAGGACTCTAAGGGGAAAATGCATGGACCCCAGGAATGGGAAGGGGCAGGAACTCCTGATCTAATTGGGAACATGAGGGTAGGGGAGAGGGAGCTGCCAGAATGAGAAGAGGAGGAGAGGGGGGAGAGGAGGAAATGGAGGAGCAGAAATATTGAGTTGGGGGAAGAATAGAGAAGAGCAGGATGAGAGATGCAATATTAGAGGGAGCCATTATAGATCTGAGGAGAGATCTGGCACTAGGGAGATTTCCAGAGAAATACAAGGATGACATGAACTGACAATCTAGGCAATGGTGGAGAGGATAACCTAAATGCCCTTCCCCTATAATGAGACTCTTGACTACTTTTTATGCCATCCTAGAGCCCTCATCCAGTGGTTGATGGAAGCAGAGGCAGACACCCACAGATATACACTGAACTGAACTCTGGAACTTAGTTGCAAAGAGAGGAATGAAGATCAAAGGGGTTGGTACCAGGCTGGTGAAACCCACAGAAACAGCTGGCCTGTACAAGGGGAGCACATGGACCCCAGACTGCTGTCTGGGACACCAGTACAGGACTGATCCAGACCCCTGAACATGGATGTCAATGAGGAGGCCTCAGAACTCTAGGGGGCTCCTGGTAGTGGGTTAGTATTTTTCCCTGGTGTAAGAAGGGACTTTGAGAGCTCATCCCTCTCTGCCTGGACACATGGGGGAGGGCCTACGCCCAGCCTAGGATGATGTGGTGGACTTTGGGGAGCTCCTGTTGAGGGCCCTACCCTGCCTGGGGAGTGGAGGGTGAATAGGGTAGGGGGTAGGTTTGGGATGGGCGGAATGGGTAAGAGGGAGAAGGGATTGACATGTGAAGCAAGCTTGTTCCTAATTTGAACTAATAAAAAAAATTTAAAAAAAACTTCTTAAGAGTCACATTCAAGCCAAGAGTTCTATGGGGTTGAGGCCAACCTTAGCTCCATAGTGCAGCTGTCTCAAGAAACACACAAACGAGAAATCTGAAGTTATATAGTTACAGGAAGAGTTAAGAACAAGATCACAGTGCATTCCTATTTAATAATGATTTTTTAAATAGATGTAAAAAATGCTCAGTCTACTTTGCTTTTCTATTTTAATATGATTCAACTATTCAACCATTTAGGAAATTATCTCTTATTGGGTACTCAACACTTTCATCTTTCCAAATATTCTCATTCATCCACTGAACATTTATTGAGGCCTTATTATGTAATAGGACATGATGGACATTTAAAATACTAATCAAAGGGCGTTTACCACAGTCAAAATATATGCTACACATATTATACTGCCCCTTATAGTACTACATGTATTTATCAAAATATGAAACACATATTGATCTAATCAGCCAGCTTAGGAGGAGGCATGTTGACAGTGTCTGGGACATGTGTTCCTTTTCTAGGACAGAAAAGCCTCAAATTGGGGCTTCCTGAGGGACATGCTGTCACATATGCTTTTCTAGGACGGATTAAGAGAGCCAGAGCAGCTGGGACTCATTTTCAATATGAAACCATTGTGAAAGGCTTTACATGAATGGCTAAAACTCTAGGTTCGGATAAGCTGGCCAAGCCTAAGAAGAGGGCACATTGGTCTTGGTGTTAAAGCAGAGAAAATTGATTTAGATCACAAAAAGGGCAGGTTTAACTTTCGATTCCATAAGCCTAAGGAAATGAAAAACAAAGGTCTGTGCCATCATACATCAGTCCTTGTGTGTGTGTCATAGTCAAGAGACCATCAGGATTAAAGCTCTGTAAGAAATGCCACAGGGGAAAGTGAAATAAGACTATGATTTGTGTTAAAGGTCGCCCGTTTGCAAAATTTTAGATGATTCTCGATAAGGTTCACTGTCTTTATATTGAGGAGTGTGTTCTTACCTTGTTGTCTCCACATCTCTTCCTCTAATCAGTGTAGGTGGAGCTTGTGCTTCAGGAGTTCTTTCTTTCTCCAATTGGTATAGTTGAGGTCTGTGGCTCCCTCAACCACTCCTTCAGGTACAAGTAGAGCAGGGCTTCCGGTAACAGTTCTCCTCCAATGCTAGGACCTGCCTCTGACACTGCTTCTGGTTCTGAGGTTTGTGGCTCCCTTGATGCTGCTGTGGACCTGAAGCTCCAGGGTCTACTCTCAAAGTTTCAAATTTGAAGAAAATAGAACCTGGTGTTTTGCCCAACATAAGGCTTATTTGCCATTTCCTATTCCCTAATGTGAGAAATTACCAATACGGAGCCAGGTAGAAATACAAGGGATTTTAATAGGAAAAAAGCCTTACCTACAGAGCGATAAAAGGGGAATTGTAGGGGAAGCTGTAGCCACACCTGCTTAGGGGCTGGCTACAGGCGAGGTCAGGCACACCTATAGCCAGCCCCTAAGCAGGCGTGGCTACAGCTTCCCCTACAATTCCCCTTTCCTCTCCTGGCAGGAGAACCACATTTACTGTTAAGGACCACCTTGAGCATCTTTACATACAAAACAGCTTATTGCCAATGACTCGTAGGCTATATTCTAAGATTAAAAAAAATAGTGGCCTAATATTTAAATTTGCATTTCAGTCAAATGAGATGGTAAGAGGCTTGGAAGTTTAGAATGGTGAATTAAAGTGAAAATAAGTACTTAATTCTCTATCTTTATTTAAGGAATATTGAATGACAGAATGATAATCTCTAGACGTGTGGACACATATCTAAAGATAGCACTTTGATGGTCATGCAATGTGATTTCTTTTTTAATTACATATACATATGCATGTGCATACACACGACAACCACTAGAATTCTTTTTCACCATTTCATTGAAAAAGATAGATGGAATTTGTAAAAACAAAGTGCGATAGCATAGTATCTAATATTGGACAGTCTGAAATGTTTGATCCTTACCCAATTACTCATTGAAGTGATGAATCTCCATTATTGATCTGACTCCAGATTTCACAGGGTAAGAATCCAACTTCAGGAATCCTTCAAACTTTAAGTTTCAGATCAAAAACTGTCTTTAAATTCTAGTTTTTTCATTTATTTTAGTTACTATTCTAATATAGTTCTTTAGTGGTTGCAACATGTGATTCTCATATTATCTCAATTTTTTTCTCCAAAGAAACCAAAGAATCTCTGCCATTAATAAAAGGAAGTGGGAGTGTTGTTGATGTTAGATGCTCCGGAAGGTCTGCTCTGTTGTTCTTTCCCCTGTGGGTTCCAATGTATTTGAACACAGATGAAGGAAGCTAGATGATGTAAAAATGAACTGTCCAGTGTATTTAGCACTCTGTGGTGGTGGGCGCATCTGCCAAAGGGTCAAGCTTTTTTGTGGTCCCTGAACATTCTCTCCCAAGTCTACACTTTGCCTAACTTGGGGAAGTGTAAATTTGTACAGATCTCTCATCCAACATATACATGGATGGCACCAAACTCCCTGTAAAAGTTCAAGAAGGCTAGACATTGTAATCCCACCCATGGTTGAGCCATCAGCCAATGGATGACTTTCTGGCCTTTCACCAAACAGTTATGTCATCCTTCCTTCCACTGAGGAAAAACAATGGTTTAGGGGTTCAATGAAAGTCAAGATATTGTTCTTTCTATTCTGTTTGGGGAAGTAACTTTATGAGAGGTTTCATTAATATTTTTCCATTAGGCTTATCTTCTTTTAGGTAGATAGATAGACAGACAGATAGATAGATAGATAGATAGATAGATAGATAGATAGATAGATAGATAATGGATAGATAGACAGATGATAGGTAGATACATAGATGATGGGACAGATTGATGATAGATATAAATAGATAGATAGATAGATAGATAGATAGATAGAGATAGATAGATAGATAGATAGATAGATAGATAGATAGATAGATAGATCCAAATAAATAGGAAAGAAACTGGACTAGCAAGATGCCATGCTTGACAACATGAGTCCCCACATCCTTATAGTGGAAAGACAGAAACTTCTCCTGCTAGGTTTCCTTTGTCTCCCACATATCCTCTATGTCCTGCATGTACACACATACAAAATAAATAAAGAAATGTCAAAAAATGTTGAAAAGCATTAGAAATTTTATGTTTTTCCAGGATACTCTGCAAAGTGATGAAACTACATAAACTTATTTACCAGTTTCTCACTTGCCTGGACAGTCAATAATAATTATGATAACAAAAGCAGTCATTGATTATTGATGACCTGATGCAGTGTCATCACAAGATTTGCAAACTTCATCACACACACACACACACACACACACACACACACACACTTACACATGTGTCTACCAAGACCCTGTGTTTGTTTCGTGACAACTGTGGTGACCCTGAGGGACACCTGCCCATGCTGGGAGAGGTTCTCTTACCAAGTTATCTCTTGCACATATTCACCTGTGCATACCAGGCAGTACTCGAAAGCATAGGATAAGGGGCAAGGTCTTGGTCTCATAGACATTCACTATGCAATGTTGCTACTATTGATGAATTTAAAAAAAAAAACAATAAGCAAGGTCCCTTTATATAGTGACACTGGGAAAATGTGCAAACTATTCTGCTTGATAGCTGCCTAAAGATTACACAACAAAGGCTGTAGAAGGAACCTTTAATACAGACTCCTCTAAATACAGATACATCATGAGGACAGAAGGGGGACTACTTAGAGAATGGAGAGAAATTGGCAAGATTTGGGGGTAACATCATAGTGGACATGAGCAAGGCACAATGATACATATGTTTTGGAATGAAACACCATTTTATATGTTCATGAAAAAAAAAACAACTTGTTTTAGTCTGGAACAAAAAGAAAGAGACCACTGGATTCAGCAGTCAAGAAAGGCATTTGAAAGGTAAAGGACTCACCCCGAGATATGAATTAGAATAATGTGCCAATCAAGCCTAAAAGAGGGCATTTAAAATGTTTGAAGCAAGATGGGCCATGGTGGCGCACGCCTTTAATCCCAGCACTTGGGAGGAAGAGGCATGCGGATTTCTGTGAGTTTGAGGCCAGTCTGGTCTACAAAGCTACACAGAGAAACCCTGTCTCAAAACAATAAATAAATAAATAAATAAATAAACAAATAAATAAAAGATTTGTGGCAGATAGCAATAGTCTAAAGGTAGAAAATGGTAGTTGTCATCTGTGCATGAGCCAGTCTATTTTATTGCAGAAACATGATGCTATTAAATATTCCGGCTCTGGAAAGTAGCCTGCTCCTTCAGAAACACGTGATACACTTCTGGGAAATGGCACATGACTGATAGCAAATCCTCTGGTGTTGATTTCCTGGTAGCAACAAGTCTATGAGCAGATGCACAGTGCCTATCAAATGTCAAATCACCAGTAACTGTTCTTTTATAATCTCACTTTGAATCAATGTGTCCATAGGCTCCTCAGTGATTTTGTTTTCAGATCTTCTTTGAACAAGGTACTTGGCATTAGATTCTATTCTAAAACTGACTCAGCACCTCAATAGACACTTAGGCTCAATTAAGGGAAACAATTAAGCCATTGTAATACAATTTTAATCAGAGTTATCAAATAAGTAAAACTCAGGTGTTGGTTGTTCTTACTTTTGTTGTTGTTGTTGTTGTTTGGATTTTTTTTTCGAGACAGGGTTTCTCAGTGTAGCTTTGGAGCCTCCTGGAACTCTCTCTGTAGACCAGGCTGGCCTCAAACTCACAGAGATCTCCTCTATCTCCCAAGTGCTAGGATTGAAGGTGTATGCCACTAATGCCTGGCTTGTTTTTATTCTTTTACTCTTGACTCTTTGTTCTTGCAGGGCACACTATCCAGCTCCCAAATAAATCAAACATGGAGGCCCAATTCTTACTTATAAAAACCCAGCCTTAACCTGGCTTGTCTCTAGCCAGGTTTTCTTAACTTAAGTTATCCCATCTTTTTCCTCTGGGCTTTGACCTTTCTCTTACTTCTGTATATTTTGATTTTGCTCACACTCTGTGGCTGGCTGGGTGACTGGGCCCTAATGTTCTTTGTTTTTGCTCCTCCTTCCCCTCTCCTTCTATTTATTCTCTCTGCCTGCCAGCCCCACCTATCCTTTCTCCTGTCTCAAATTGGCTGTTCAGCTCTTTATTAGACCATCAGGTGTTTTAGACAGGGAAAGAATCACAACTTCACATAATTAAACAATTGAAGCATAAAAGAATGCAACACATCTTTACATCATTAAAACAAATGTTCCACAGCATAAACAAATGTAACACACCTTAAAATAATATTCCATAACAGATACTATAGGTACATGTACAACTTTAAGGAAGGAAGAGTTCAGAAACTGACACTTCAATGATGCTTTTCGGATATGCAGATACTAGCCAGACCATATGTCTGATGTGGCTAAGAGAAGATAGGGCCTTGAAGAATTACAAGTCTTTGTGGCTTGTGGAAAATTGTGAGGAGATAATAGCATAGAATCTTCAGCAGCAAATGTCATGGACACTATATGCTAAGGAATTTGGACTTTATATGAATGCAGTGGGAAACCTCTGTAGCAAAAAAAATGACAAGACAGATTCTAGAGTTTTAAAGAAATGTCTAGAGCTTCTGTGTGGAGATTCTAGGGACAGAAAGACACAATGAAGGCTGAACACAAAGAGAACATAATCCATTCAAATAATTTTCTGTGAAAATTTAAAAGCCAGAATTGGGCTGAACTTTTGCCCAAATTTCACAGGGCATTGCTTTAAATGAGCTAAACCTCACTTACAAACTTCACTCCCATTTTTTTAATGCTCAGGTAGTGTATTCAGTCCCATGAGGTTGCCTCATATTACACTTAACTTCACGTATTTTGAAATGTAAGGTTTTCATTGACTCAGCACAGTCTTATTGCTTAGCTCAGGAAAACATGTCAATCTTTATGTCCCCCCAAAAGTGCCATTAACACACATGACATCAAATTTTGCTACGTGATGTAAAATTAAATCATGAGTCTTCACAATGTATTCCAATCAGCTGCTCTCTTGGCTGTTTTCAAATGTTAATCAACGTGGCTCCAAATGAACAGTTAACTTATTCAGCTTGCTCAATGGATTCTATGAATGCACTCACCATTACAAGTTAAAATTATATTACTTTTAGAAGTCATTTACAGCAGTTGAACAACCAAGAGAATTCTGAAAGACTTGTGTGACAGTACAATTAAACAATATGAACTTCGAGACTATTTAATATCCTGAAATTTAGTTATGATGTTACATTTCAGCGGAAATGATGTTTTGGAACAAATGTGGGCATTGTTTGCACTAAAGCTTTATCACATTAGATTCTGGACCACCGAGTAAAATGATCGTATGTATGCTGCTTGGCATTAAATACATTTCTAATAGAGAGGGGCCCTCTCCCCTTTGATTAAATGAGAGGTAAGAATCTTTTCAGCCAAAACACTGCCTGGGAAAAGGTGATTAATTTCTCAGAGCACCTATAACATGCCAAAGTCTGTGCTAAGATCTTTATATTTTGTGAGTCATGTGATCCTGAATGCCTGTTGAAGACCTCATCCTTCTGGTGGGGGTTGTCCTTCTGTATGCTGTGAATGTATGTTTTTTTATTGGTGGATGAATAAAGCTGTTTCAGCCAATGGACAGACAGGATATAGCCAGGCAGGAAGTATAGGTGGGGCTACCAGACTAGGAGAATTCTGGGAAGAGGAGCGTAGAGAGTAAGTCTCCAGGGAGAGGCCATGTAGCTACCAGGAAGATAGGATACCCAAACATTCTCCAGTAAGCCACAACCACATGGAGATACATAGATACATAGACTAATAGAAATGAGTTAATGATTAAGAGAGAGTGACTACCAACCAGGGGTTATACCTGGGACTTCCCTGCTGGCCTTTCCTACCTTGTCCCTACCTGTCTTAGTGTATCAAATTCTCCTCATTCTGAAATCCCAGAGTTTTGCCACCGCCCCTCCATTAACATGGAGAAAGTTCTCTGTTAATGAGGTTATATAATCTTTCTTATTCATTTGGTTTTGTGAAACAATGTCTCCCTGTGTGCCCCAGGCTGGCCTTCAGCTTAAAATCCTTCTGCCTCTACATCCTAAATACAGGCAGGTGCCACCACATTCAGCTATAATCTCCCTATTTTAATACCTTTGATCTTAATGATCCTTGCAAAGTTCTCTTGCCATGTAACAAATCATAGTCTCAGGTTGTAGTGATCTAGGCAAAGGCATTTGGAGGGGGGCATCTTTGTCAGGGGAGGGGGGCTATCCTGACCAGTACAATTCCCCCACCTAAGAATCTTCATGCCAAGCAGAGTTTAGAATGCACGCCAGTCTGCTCTGCCCCCTGTCTAGCAGTAAAGCCTTGGAGGCAGGGATAGCACAGATAAATTCATCTTCAGTCGTCATTCACTGGCTCCAACAGCTTCTCTAGGAGAGAATTTATCTGAGCTGTTATTATTCCAAAACTAATCAAAGATGGGTATTTCATAACTAGCTCTGCCTCCTCATTAAAGGACAGGCTTTCAGATGAACAACAGTGCTGCTTTTACAATGACATCATAAACTCCCTTGCTTGACTATGAAGACCACGAATACCTAGATTGAGTCAAAATGATCTCATGACATCACACTGGAGGCTATGAAATGCATCTCCACATCTTTATTTACTCTGCAAATATTTTGAGTGTTTTGATCAACATTCTAAATCAACTTAGTGGTTTTGTTGACATATCTGAATATAACATTGGGAGTGAGTTGTGATTACTCCATGTGACAGAATAGTGTTTCCTTCATATAGTTACACTGAGATAAGGTTGGTTGGCAAAGAGAGAACTTTAAAAAAAATCCAAGAAAAAAATCCAAATGTCTCATTGATTTATTCCAGAATATTAAATTTTAGTCTATTTCATTGGACATTATTGAGAAAACAAAGCTAAGAATTAAGGAAAGGAACAAAAGAATGTCTAAAATTTGTGAGAATTGTGTGCCAAAAATTTTAACTATAATTCAAGGAAAAGAGAAATGTTATATAAATGGGTTGGTAAACCTTCTTACTAGTGATGAGAATTTTAATTCTGTTCCTCCAAGGAAAAATTTAAAGTTCTACCAAGCATAGAGACAGCATCAGGAATATTAAAGCTATCTATAAGTGTAAGTTGGGAACCTTCTGTTCTAACTTTATACAGTAAGGTGGAAGAGAGCCTCCTTCTGGTCAGTTACACGGAAAGAAATTTTCTTTTTCTACTAAAAACTTTTCATCTGTTTTCAAGTAAAAATACAGCAGCTTCTTTTATAGAAAAAGATTCTGCAGTGTTAAAACAAGAAGAGCAAATAAAAAAATCTCTGTCAACTTCCTCAGCAGAAATGTGTCCAAACGCACACATTCTTCAAAGTTAAGGAGGCTCTGCGTTCTTTCAAATATAAGGTAATCATTTAGCACAATCATCATTTCAAGCAAAATGCAGTCCACACACTATGTTCTCCAACCATTGGTATATTTAGGACAAACATCATAAGCTTGAAAGTGAATTTTAAGTGACCTTTCCTGTACTAAAATATTTATTATTTTGGTATAGTTTAGACATAGACTCCTAATATTTGTTTATAAGCACACTAAATAGGAGCATAAATCATGATCCACACATTTTAATTTAAAATACATCAATCTGATTAATGGAGTCATTATTTTATATCCTTCAAGTCAAATTACATCCATAGTCATGAGTAACCATGAGCTCACCAGGAGATGTCTTGCCAGGCGAATGCTTGGCACACAGTAGGCATCCAATAAATACTGAAAATGATAAGCATGTATTTTATCCAGGTCTATGCAGTATACCAATTTTCAACCATGTGTAAACTCTTCACATTTAATGTTAACAAGGATCCAGTTTGTCCCATGTCCAAAACACCTGAGAGTTTCTTCTCCTGTTAATTGAATTACATTCTGGAGAAAGATGTTAATTACTATTAATTAAAGTTCCTATGAAAGTAATTTGTGAAGCAGTGCCATCCCTAAATACTCTGAGAATACACAGCAAGGATCTCAGAGTTGTCACATTCCTGTCCCATCAGCTTATGCTGACACAGAATTGTATGAATGCAGACATAGCCACTTAGCAAGAAAAACAACAAGTGAAGTTCACATACCTCCTTTTATATGACCTGGGAAAGCCTCTCAGATTCTTTTCTTCTGAAATTTCTTTTATATTTAATAATGCAAACACATGTGTATCTCTGTGCACATTACTGTGAGTACCCATGGAAGCTAGAGAAACTGGATCCCCTGGAGATGGAGCTATAAGAAGTTGTGGGCTTCCTGGTGGCTATTAAGAATCAAGCTTGGGAAACAGGAGGGTGAAATCCACATGCAATGGCACCACCAACAATAAATCCAAAACAAAGAAGAACCAATGAACAATGGACATTAATATCCCTAAATGTCAATGGTCTTAACTTACCCATAAAAAGATATAGGCTAACAGAATGGAAACGAAGACAGAATCTTCTGTTGTTTACAAGAAACACACCTCAATTTCAAAGACAGGCGATACCTCAAAGTAAAAGGATGGGAAAAAATTTTCCAATCAAATGGGCTCAAGAAACAAGCTGGTGTAGCAATCCTAATATCTAACAAATTAGACTTTAAACTAAAAGCAATCAAAAGAGATGAAGAAGGGCATTTCATACTCATCACAGGAAAAGTCCATCAAGATGAAGTCTCAATCCTGAACATCTATGCCCCAAATACAAAAGCACCCACATTTGTAAAAGAAACATTACTAACGCTCAAACCACACATAAAACCACACACACTTATAGTAGGAGACTTCAACACCCCCCTTACACCACTAGACAGGACCACCAGACAGAAACTTAACAAAGAAAGAAAGGATCTAACAGAAGTTATGACCCAACTGGGTTTAACAGATATCTATAGAACATTCCATCCAAACACAAAAGAATATACCTTCTTCTCAGCGCCACATGGAACCTTCTCAAAAAATGACCACATAGTTGGCAGCAAAGCAAACCTCCACAGTTACAAAAGAATTGAAATAACCCCCTATATCTTATCAGACCACCATGCATTAAATATAGAATTCAACAGCAATATGAATTGCAGAAAACCTACATTCTCATGGAAAATGAATAACACCCAATTGCACCATTCCTGGGTTGAGGAAGAAATAAAAAAACAAATTAAAGACTTCCTAGATTCTAATGAAAATGCAGACACAACATACCCAAATTTATGGGACACTCTGAAAGCAGTCCTAAGAGGGAAGTTCATAGCACTAAGTGCCCACATGAAGAAACTAGAAAAAAGTCACATTAGAGAACTGACAGAACAACTGAAAACACTAGAGCAAAAAGAAGCAAACTCACCAAGGAGGAGTAGACGCCAGGAAATAATCAACCTGAGAGCTGAAATCAATAAAGTAGAAACTAGGAAAACATTACAAAGAATCAATGAAACAAAGAGTTGGTTCTTTGAGAAGATCAACAAGATAGACAAACCTCTAGCCAAACTAACCAAAAGGCAGAGAGAGAGCACACTAATTAACAAAATCAGAAACAAAAGGGGGATATAACAACGGACACTGTGGAAATCCAGAGAATCTTTAGGTCATACTTTGAAAATCTGTACTCCACAAAATTCGAAAATCTAATGGAAATGGACAGTTTCCTGGATAAATATCACTTACCAAAATTAAATCAAGATCAGATAAACAATTTAAATCGACCCATAACCCCTAATGAAATAGAAGCAGTCATCAAAAGCCTCCCAACCAAAAAAAGCCCAGGACCAGATGGCTTCACTGCAGAATTCTACCAGAAATTCAAACAAGAGCTGATACCAATACTCCTCAAACTGTTCCGCACAATAGAAGCAGATGGGATATTGCCAAACTCCTTCTATGAGGCTACAATCACTTTGATACCCAAGCCACACAAAGATAAGAATAAGAAAGAGAACTACAGACCAATATCTCTCATGAACATTGATGCTAAAATACTCAATAAAATATTGGCTAATCGAATCCAAGAACATATCAGAAAAATCATCCACCACGATCAAGTGGGCTTCATCCCAGGGATGCAAGGATGGTTCAATATACGAAAAACCATCAATGTAATCCACCATATAAACAAACTGAAAAAGAAAAACCACATGATCATCTCACTAGATGCTGAAAAGGCCTTTGACAAAATCCAACATCCCTTCATGATAAAGATCTTGGAGAGAACAGGAATAACAGGAACATATCTAAACATGATAAATGCGATATACACCAAACCAATAGCCAACATCAAACTAAATGGAGAGAAACTCAAAGCATTTCCTCTAAAATCAGGAACAAGACAAGGATGTCCACTCTCTCCATATCTCTTCAATATTGTTCTTGAAGTTCTAGCTAGAGCAATAAGACAAGATCAGGATATCAAAGGGATACAAATTGGAAAGGACGAAGTCAAACTTTCACTATTTGCAGATGACATGATAGTCTACATAAGTGACCCGAAAAACTCTACCAGGAAACTCCTACAGCTGATAAACACCTTCAGCAAGGTAGCAGGATACAAAATTAACTTAAATAAATCTGTAGCCCTACTGTATACAGATGATAAACTCAATGAGAAAGAAATCATGGAAACATCACCTTTCACAATATCCACAAGCAACATTAAATATCTGGGGGTAACACTAACCAAAAAAGTGAAAGACCTGTACAATAAGAACTTTGAGACTTTAAAGAAAGAAATTAAAGAAGATACCAGAAAGTGGAAAGATCTCCCGTGCTCTTGGATAGGCAGAATTAACATAGTAAAAATGGCAATTCTACCAAAAGCAATCTACAGATTTAATGCAATCCCCATCAAAATCCCAACACAGTTTTTCACAGACATTGAAAGAACAATACTCAACTTTATATGGAAAAATAAAAAACCTAGGATAGCCAAAACAACTCTTTACAATAAAAGATCCTCTGGAGGCATCACCATCCCTGACTTCAAGGTCTACTATAGAGCCATAGTTCTGAAAACAGCTTGGTATTGGCACAAGAATAGACAGATAGACCAATGGAATCGAATTGAAGACCCAGATATTAACCCACGCACCTACGAACACCTTATTTTTGACAAAGGTGCTAAATCCATACAATGGAAAAAAGATAGCATCTTCAACAAATGGTGCTGGCACAATTGGATTCGAACATGCAGAAAATTGCAGATAGATCCATACTTGTCACCATGCACGAAACTTAAGTGCAAATGGATCAAAGATCTCTCCATAAACCCAGCCACACTGAATCTTTTAGAAGAGAAAGTGGGAACAACCCTTGAACAAATTGGCACAGGAGAACGATTCCTGAACATCACGCCAGAAGCACAGACACTGAGGTCTGCAATTAATAAATGGGACCTCTTGAAACTGAGAAGCTTCTGTAAGGCAAAGGACACAGTCAGTAAGACAAAACGACCACCCACAGAATGGGAAAAAATCTTCACCAGCCCCACATCTGACAGAGGTCTGATTTCCAAAATATACAAGGAGCTCAAGAAGCTAGCCACCAAAACACCATACAATGAAATTAAAAAGTGGGGTGCAGAACTAAACAGAGATTTTTCAACAGAGGAATCTGAAATGGCTGAAAGACACTTAAGAAAGTGTTCAAAATCCTTGGCCATCAGAGAAATGCAACTCAAAACAACTCTGAGATACCACCTCACACCTGTCAGAATGGCTAAAATCAAAAATACCAATGACAACCTATGCTGGAGAGGTTGTGGAGAAGAAGGAACACTCCTCCATTGCTGGTGGGAGTGTGAACTTGTAAGACCACTTTGGAAATCAGTATGGCGGTTGCTCAGAAAAATGGGAATCAATCTACCTCAAGATCCAGCCATTCCTCTCTTGGGTATATACCCAAATACTGCTTGTCCATACAACAAGGACATATGTTCAACCATGTTCATAGCAGCATTGTTTGTAATAGCCAGAACCTGGAAACAACCTAGATGCCCCTCAACTGAAGAATGGAAAGAGAAAATGTGGTACATTTATACAATGGAGTACTACTCAGCAGAAAAAAGCAATGGAATCTTGAAATTCGCAGGCAAATGGATGGAACTAGAAGAAACCATCCTGAGTGAGGTAACCCAATCACAAAAAGACAAACATGGTATGTACTCACTCATATATGATTTTTAGACATAGAGCAAAGGTTTACCAGCCTATAATCCTCTACCCCAAGGAAACTAGAAATCATGAATGACTCTAAGGGATAAATGGACCCCAGGAATGGGAAATGGCATGAACTCCCGAGCTAATTGAGAGCATGAGGGTAGGGAAGTGGGTGCTGCCACAATAAGAGCACAAGATGAAGAGTAGAGGAGAAGAAATGGAGGAGCAGATATATTGAGTTGGGGGAAGAATAGAGGAGAGAGAGCAGGATGAGAGATACCATATCAGAGGGAGTCACTATAGGTCCGAGAAGAGATCTGGAACTAGGAAGATCTCCAGAGACCTATAAGGATGACACGATCTGACAGTCTGGGCAGTGGAGGAGAAGTTGGCCTAGAAACCCTTCCCCTAGAATGAGATTGATGAATACTCTCTATGCTATTCTAGAGTCCTCATCCAGTGGCTGATGAGAGCAGAGACAGACATCCACAGAAATACACTGAGCTGAAATCTGGAACTCAGTTGAAGAGAGGGAGGAATGAAGAACGAAGGGGTCTGTACCTGGTTGGAGAAACCCACAGAAACAGTTGGCCTGAAAAAGGGAAAGCATATCGACCCCAGATGCTCTTTGGGAGGACAGTACAGGACTAATCCAGCCCCCTGATCATGGATGCCAATGGGGAGGCCCCTGCACTCCTGGGATTTTTAGACATAGAGCAAAGGTTTACCAGCCTATAATCCTCTACCCCAAGGAAACTAGAAATCATGAATGACTCCAGAGGGAGGTGGACTGGCGTTTTGCCCTGGTGGGTGGGAGGGACTTCGAGAGCCCATCCCACTTGAAGGGATTCGCTCTGTCTCTGAACACATGGGGAGGGGCCTAGGCCCAGCACAGGAAGATTTGGTGGACTTGGTGGAACCCTGGTTGGGGGCCCTACCCTGCCTGGGGAGTGGCGGGTGGATGGGGTGGGGGGTAGGTTGGAGGTGGGGGAGAAGGAATGGGGGTGGGGGAGGGAGAGGGAGAGGGAAAGTATATGTGAAAATATTAATAATTTAATAAAAAAAGAAAAAAAATAAATAAATAAATAAATAAAAAAAAAAAAAAAAAAAGACTTCCTAGAATTTAATGAGAATGTAGACACAAATACCCAAACTTATGGGACACTCTGAAAGCAGTGCTAAGAGGGAAGTTCATATCACTAAGTGCCCACATGAAGAAACTGAAGGAAAGTCACATTAGAGAATTGACAGAACAACTGAAAGCTTTAGAACAAAAAGAAACAAACACACCAAAGAGGAGTAGACGCCAGGAAATAATCAGACTGAGGGGTGAAATTAATGAAGGAGAAACTAGGAAAACATTACAAAGAATCAATGAAACAAAGAGTTGGTTCTTTGAGAAGATCAATAAGGTAGACAAACCTCTAGCCAAACTAACCAAAAGGCAGAGAGAAAGCATGCTAATTAACAAAATCAGAAATGAAAAGGGGGCTATAACAATGGACACTGAGGAAATCCAGAGAATCTTCAGGTCATACTTTGAAAACCTGTACTCCACAAAATTGGAAAATCTAAAGGAAATGGACAGCTTTCTGGATAAATATCACTTACCAAAATTAAATCAAGATCAGATAAACAGTTTAAATCGACCTATAACCCCTAATGAAATAGAAGCAGTCATCAAAAGCTTCCCAACCAAAAAAAGCCCAGGGCCAGATGGCTTCACTGCAGAATTCTACCAGAAATTCAAACAAGAGCTAATTCCAGTACTCCTCAAACTGTTCCGCACAATAGAAGCAGATGGGATATTGCCAAACTCTTTCTACGAGGCTACAATCACTTTGATACCCAAGCCACACAAAGATATGACTAAGAAAGAGAACTACACCCCGATATCCCTCATGAACATCGATGCTAAAATACTCAATAAAATATTGGCGAACCAAATTCAAAAACATACCAGAAAAATAATCCACCATGATCAAGTAGGCTTCATCCCAGGGATGCAAGGATGGTTCAACATGTAATCTATGTAATCAATGTAATCTACCATATAAACAAACTGAAAAAGAAAAACCACACGATCATCTCACTAGACACTGAAAAAGTTTTTGACAAAATCCAACATCCCTTCATGATAAAGATCTTGGAGAGAACAGGAATAACAGGAACATATCTAAACATGATAAATGCAATATACACCAAACCAATAGCCAACATCAAACTAAATGGAGAGAAACTCAAAGCATTTCCTCTAAAATCAGGAACAAGACAAGGCTGTCCACTCTCTCCATATCTCTTCAATATTGTACTTGAAGTTCTAGCTAGAGCAATAAGACACTGAATCTTCTAGAAGAGAAAGTGGGAATTACCCTTGAACAAATTGACACAGGAGACCGCTTCCTGAACATTACGCCAGTAGCACAGACATTGAGGTCTGCAATTAATAAATGGGACCTTCTGAAACTGAGAAGCTTCTGCAGAGCAAAGGAAACAGTCAGTAGGACAAAACAACCATCCACAGAATAGGAAAAGATCTTCACCTATCCCACATCTGACAGAGGACTGATTTCCAAAATATATAAGGAACTCAAGAAGCTAGCCACCAAAACACCAAACAATGAAATTAAAAAGTGGGGTGCAGAACTAAATAGAGAATTCTCAACAGAAGGAATCTGAAATGGCTGAAAGACACTTAAGAAAGTGCTCAAAATCATTGGCCATCAGAGAAATGCAACTCAAAACAACTCTGAGATACCACCTCACACCTGTCAGAATGGCTAAAATCAAAAATACCAATGACAATCTATGCTGGAGAGGATGTGGAGAAAAAGGAACACCCCTCCATTGCTGGTGGGAGTGCAAACTTGTAAGACCACTCTGGATATCAGTTTGACAGTTGCTCAGAAAAATGGGAATCAGTCTACCTCAAGATTCAGCCATTCCTCTCTTGGATATATACCCAAATAGTGCATGTTCATACAACAAGGACATATGTTCAACCATGTTCATAGCAGCATTGTTTGTAATAGCCAGAACCTGGAAGCAACCTAGATGCCCCTCAACTGAAGAATGGATTGAGAAAATGTGGTACATTTATACAATGGAGTACTACTCAGCAGAAAAAAGCAATGGAATCTTGAAATTCGCAGGCAAATGGATGGAACTAGAAGAAACCATCCTGAGTGAGGTAACCCAGTCACAAAAAGACAAACATGGTATGTACTCACTCATATATGAATTTTAGACATAGAGCAAAGGATTACCAGCCTATAATCATCTTCACCAAAGAAACTAAGAAACATGAAGGACTCTAAGGGATAAATGGTCTCCAGGAATTGGCCATCAGAGAAATGCAACTCAAAACAACTCTGAGATACCACCTCACACCTGTCAGAATGGCTAAAATCAAAAATACCAATGACAATCTATGCTGGAGAGGATGTGGAGAAAAAGGAACACCCCTCCATTGCCATGAACTCCTGAACTAATTGGGAGCAGAAGGGTAGGGGGGAGGGAGCTGCTACAATAAGAGCAAGAGAAGAGGAGTAGAGGAGAGGAAATGGAGGAGCAGAAATATTGAGTTGGGGGAAGAATAGAGGAGAGAGAGCAGGATGAGAGATACCATATCAGAGGGAGCCACTATAGGTCCAAGAAGAGATCTGGAACCAGGGAGATCTCCAGAGACCTACAAGGATGACACGATCTGACAATCCAGGCAATGGTGGAGAGGATAACCTAAAAGCCCTTCCCCTAAAATGAGATTGATGACTTCTCTTTATGCCATCCTAGAGCCCTCATCCAGTGGCTGATGGAAGCAGAGACAGACATCCACAGATACACACTGAGCTGAAATCAGGAATTTAGTTGAAGAGAGGGAGGAATGAAGAGCGAAGGGGTCTGTACCAGGTTGGAGAAACCCACAGGAACAATTGGCCTGAACAAGGGAGAGCACATCGACCCCAGATGCTGTCGGGGAGGCCAGTACAAGACTGATCCAGACCCCTGAACATGGATGTCAATAAGGAGGCCTCTGCACTCCAGGGAGCCTCTGGTGGTGGATTAGTATTTTTCCCTGGTGCAAGAAGGGACTTTGAGAGCCCATCCCAGGTGAAGGGTTACACTCTGGCCCTGGACACATGGGAAGGGCCCAGGACCAGCACAGGAAGATTTGGTGGACTTTGCAGAGCCCCCGTTGAGGGCCCTACCCTGCCTGGGGAGTGGTGGGTGGATGGGGTGGGGGTAGGCTGGGGTGGGGGAGGAGGGATGGGGGTGAGGGGAGGGAGAGGGAGAAGGGACTTACATGTGAAACAAGCTTGTTCCCTAACTAGAACTAATAAATAAATTTTAAAAAATAAATAAATAAAATAAAAAATAAGAATCAAGCTTGGTCCCTGGAAGAGCATATCTCAACCTCTGGGCTGTTTCTCTTGCCCTGCCTCCTAAATTCTTACTCATAGTGATTGAATAAGGAAAGGGTCTATTCTAGGCAAGTGCAAGGCAAAAGACAATTCCCATCCTTGAGAAACTTACACTGAAGTACTGAGACAGAAAGAATAAGCTAACAGAAGTTGAACTTGTCTGTTGAAAGAGCTAAGGGAGAATTTAGAAAACTTTTCCCCAACTCCTTTAAGGGAAGCACATCAGGTCCCCATGATAAAAGGTACCTGAATGTTTACATCTTCCTAGGGAGATGTAGGAAGTGTTTTGGAAATTAGTGTGCAGTCAAAAAAAAAAAACAGAGAATAATTGGAGGCTTATTCTCATAATCAAAGCTTTGCTTACAATAGGCTAATCCTTAATCACCAGATGTGTGTTCAAATGCCAGATGTGAAATGCCAGACCGAGCTTCTTACCAGGAGCCACACACAGGTGCACATGTAAGCACATTGTGTATTACCTTACACTGTAAACTGATTTTCATATGCAGTCATAAATATTCAACAGCTTGAAACCTTGACTTATGAAGGCCAAAGCACTCCAGTTCTCCAAAGGGATTCATGTGTTCCTTGCAAATAGGAATTTTGGAAGAATGTCCCATATATTACATTTGGGGTAGGGGTGGACAGGGAGCTCCCTTTCCCACCACATCCAGCCAGTAAGGACAATGAGTGCAATGGCCATGTTAGCATACCATCCCCAGCAAGGCTCAACATTCACACTGCTTTCCCAGCATGCCCGAGGGCATTGCATTAGTGACTCACAGGGAGCTCCTTAGTTAATGATGAAAAATTCAAAACCTCTCCAAAGATAACCAGGATAATAGCATCCCAAGATGTTACCATGTGGTAGAAGTTCTATAGGGGAGGGGGAGGATCTGGTTGGAGATCCAGCACTGTGTTATCTCATTTTCTCTTCCCCACAGATTCCTAGAGGAATGCTGACTGGGATGTGTGTTCCTTATTTGTATTGTCCAGGAAAGAACACAGAAGCTCCTGTTGATGCCAAATAAGGCACCGTAGCCACTTGCTGTAAGCAACCATATGACGCCAGTTCTACCTGGGGCATGCTTGGGCAAAGTCCAAATCATCTTGAGACCTTATGTCCAATTTGTCCTTGGATCTGACTTACCAAGTATTTTCCCGAGATGGCACCACTGATGCTGGGCACCTGCTACTAGAACCAGGCCGGGGAGCCTTGCATGTATCTGAGAAGCAGAAGCTATCTGATTCTCAGCCCTCTTACTCGTACCCTGGGTCCTGGAACCATTAAGCTCATATTTGTTGTAAGAGCATTTATTTGGAAAATTAATGAACAAAAGGTTCATTTGCTTTAAGAAGAGCTAAGAACAAGCTCAACAATTTATGGGAAGTTTTATTTGACTACCGGGTCAGTGGTTTAATTTGGCATATGCTCTCGTAAACGTAACCAGCAGTGTTTTATGGGAGTCTCATCTTGTAAACCAAATGTGCTGGCAGAGGAAAGTCAGTTTGTGGCCCCCAAGACATTAAGGAAATTGGCAGTCACCGAAAACACCTGTAATGCACTCCTCCTTAGTCTCCCAGCTAACCACCAGAAGAGGCATATCCTTGTGCAAACTCTGTCTTCTCAAGTGGTTAGCTCTTCTGCCAGCCAATCACTTCCTAGACTAATTTCAATATTAAGGAGACAGTGGAGCCAACAATGACTCTGATTCCAGTGACAATTTGTTAGATATGATGTACCTTTCACATGGCCAAGACCCACATGGAAAACTGCTTGTGGGAATGCCATGCCTCAGATATTTACCTCAGCCTGTTAGAGTGCAGAAATACAACACTGAAAACAATGTCCATCTGAACTTGAGGGCTAGAATGATGCAAGTTTGTATTGGTTAAGTGAATTGAGGATCTCTAGACACTCGTGTCCCTTAATATGATTACAAAGGTCTCAGTAGGTACTGCTGCCAGTTTTTACAGGGACCCGGCAGAAACAGAGATGATGCTGGTTTACTGAGCTTAGCCTCCTTTGGTATGACACAAATCCTTATCCTTATTTTACAGACCAGAAGCTGAACCATAGAGGAGTTAAAAGATGTGGCAGGGATACACATAAACTTTTAATCAGTCTCCAAGGTCAAAATTTTCTCAATACACACAGCTACTGATCTTAATACATTTATTGTATTATTACACATCTTCTCAACTTGAAGACACAATAATTTATCTACTCTGCTAGACTGCTAGACTAGGACCAGAGACCGTCTCTCTCTCCTCACTTGAGATAAAGATCTAAAGACCACAATAGGAAGGAACTTCTTTTTCCTTCTCCCCTTAAGAAAAATTGGATACCCATTATTCATTCATTCAATTATTCACTAAGACCCCTCCATGACAAATACTGCTACATGGTGAAATGAAAATAGTGAGCGGAAGAGAGTGCCTGCCATCACAGAGATCACAATATTAGGAAATCAGGCCACTAGCAAAATTGTGATTTCTATTGTGGGAACAAATGTGATGTAATTGGACACAGAGCAAGGAAAAAACTCGTACGGGCACCCTTTTTCCGGGTGTTAGAGCATCGTGTTGCAGAGCACAGTATGGTTACCTTGACCTGGCAAGTCTTCTGGGCAGAAGAAGAAAAAGAATGTATGCAAGCTTAGCAAAGAGGGCTTGCAAGCACGCAAAGAACTCAGAACTCTGGGTACTTCTTCATCACTGGAAGAGAACAGAAGCAAAATATCCTACTGACCAATGTTAGGACTTCATCCCAGAGGCAGCTCTGAGTCATGCAGGCAGAGTCTCAGGAAGCTAGAACACTACATAGGACCACATCAGGAGCTGGACCACTGCCCTTGTGTTGCTTGCACCTGCAGATCTCTCATTCCTCACCAAGGGAAGGCTAGGGTGTTTTCCCACTCTGGTGATGAGGTTCTCTAACTGTCCATGGTCATTCACAAAAAAATAGAGGGATCCAAGAGGGTTGGAAATGCACTCACTTGGTTGACCCTATATTTAGCCTAGACAATACAATGATAACAGCTTAAAGCAGGAGCTTGCAATCTACTTAGTGTGTGTGGACTAAGTGTGACTCAGCAGCTGCTTTTATAAATAACAGACTAAGGCTATGAGTGTTTGATATGGGTATCTACCACTGCTTTCACATAAGAGTAGAGGTGAGCTGTGGTAACAGGGACAGTCTGTGCCACAGAGCTGAAAATATTTGTCACCCAACCATTTACAGAAGCTGTCCAGTTAGTCAGTTCAAATACTGCCTCTACCATTAGTCTTGAATCTCTCTCAATCTATCTTCTCATCTATAAATCAAAGATGAAAATAACACTTTACCTAGAAGATTGGCTTTGAGAATTAATACTTTCAACGATAGCCCACCAAGCACAAATTAAACACTGACTGAGTTGTTCCCATTCATTCATTCACCAATATTACAGGAGTGGTCAGAGGGCTGGAGAAAGGACTATGATGGATCCTTTTCCAGTACTCATGACTGCTGTACTGTTTCAGATGCCGATTATATATGCATGTAAGAAGTATGAGTTGTAGAGGGATAAAACTAGGACTTGGTATACACTCTTGGGAGTCAGACACATATGTATTTAAAGCAAAACCTAGGTGAATTAATTAGAGAGATACTCAAATGAGATCTCTGGGGAAAGCCTGTGGGGACAAGAGAGGCAGGGCAGGAATCAATCTTAGAATGTCCTAAGTCTGAAGTTTGGAAGTTTGGAGTCATCCAGAAAAGTGGTTGAGAATAAAAGGCCAACAAAATGAGAGAAAATTGGGAGAGCACAGTTGTAGAGAAGGAGAGGTTTGCTTTATTTTTTTCAAAGAAACTGTTTTAAGAATAAAAGTTGCTTTCAGCCATTTTAGATTCCTCTATTGAGAATTGTCTATTTAGTTCTGTACCCCACTTTTTAATTGGGTTGTTTGGTGTTTTGGAGACTAGCTTCTTGAGTTCTTTGTATATTTTGGAGATCAGCCCTCTGTCAGATGTGGGGTTGGTGAAGATCTTTAACCAGTCTGTGGGCTGCTGTTTTGTCTTGCTGACAGTGTCCTTTGCCTTATAGAAGCTTCACAGTTGGGAATACTACTCAGCAGATAAAAAAAACAATGGAATCTTGAAATTTGCAGGAAAATGGATGAAACTAGAAGAAACAATTCTATAGTGGGAAATTACCAATACAGAGTCAGGTAGAAATATAAGGGTATTTAATAGGGAAAAGCCTTACTTACAGAGCAACCTAGCCAGCCGGCGTGGTAGCGGTCTGTACAGCAAGCAGCAAAGTGAAACCCAAAGCGCAAACGCAGTCACACTACATCACTCTGAACATGCCCTCACAAGCATGGTCAGGCACACCTGTAGCCAGCCCCTAAGTAGGCGTGGCTACAGCTTCCCCTACACAATTCTGAGTGAGGTAACCCACTCACAAAAAGACAAACATAGTATGTACTCACTCATATGTGGTCTTTAGACATAGAATAAAGGATTACCAGCTTACAATCCACACTGCCAGAGACGCTAATAAACAAGGAAGATCCTAAGAGAGACATACATGGTCCCCTGGAGAGGGGGAAAGGGACAAGATCTCCTGAGCAAATTGGGAGCATGGCGGGAGGGGAGAGGGAGCTAGGAGAATGAGAATGGGAGAAAAGGGAGGGATGCAGAGGACGTGAGGGAGCAGAAAGATTGAGTCAGGGGATGAATAGACGATAACAAGATAAGAGTACCATAATAGAGGGAGACATTTTAGGTTTACAGAGAAATCAGGCACTAGGGAAATGTCTGGAGATCTACAAAGATCACACCAACTAACAATCTAAGCAACAGAGGAGAGGCTACCTTAAATGCCCTCCCCTGATGAGATGGATGACTAACTTATGTTGGGCCACCCGATAGCCCTCATCCAGCAGCTGGTGGAAGTAGAAGCAGACACCCACAACTAATCACTGAACTGAACTGGAATCCAGTTGCAGAGAAGGATGAGTGATGAGCAAAGGGGTCCAGACCAGGCTGGTGAAACCCACAGAAACAGCTGACCTGAACAACGGAGAGCTCTTGGTGCCCAGACTGATAGCTGGGATACCACCATGGGACTGATCCAGACCCCAGGAATATGGGTTTTGGTGAGGAAAACTTGGAAATCTATGGGACCTCCTGTAGTAGTTCAGTACTTATCCCTATAGGTGTGGACTTTGGGAGCCCATTCCACATAGAGGGATACTCCCTGAGCCAAGACACCCTGGGGTGGGCCTAGGCCCTATGCAAAAGGATAGGATAGACTCCGATGACACCCTATGGAAGGCCCCACCCTCCAGGGGGAGTAGAAAGGATATGTGATAGGTAGGGTTTTAGTTGCGGAGGTTAGTAAGGTAGGAGGGGAGGGAGAGGGAACTGGGATTGACATGTAAAACAATCTTGTCTCTAATTCAAATAAAAAAAATCTGCAAAAAAACAAAAGAATACAGGTGGACTGTGCTCATACACAACTAACGGTTCATACAAACTGATGGAGCATGCAGACTAGAAAATGGGCATTTGATGTGATAACGCACCAGTCACTGGTGACTTGGCAAGAGTGGTTTTGCCAGCTGGTGTGCTCTCCGAAGCCGGATATCGTATGCACGGGCAACTATTCAGAGAGTGTTTCTGTAAAGGTAGCACAGAGGAACCGGGCAGAGTGAAGAAGATGTGGGTCAGAGAAGGGAAATGTAACACCGGAAGTGGTGCCAACTGAGGATGCTGGTGTAGCTGATGTCTCAGAGAAGATAAAAGCAAAAATCATCGCCACGGCCAGTGAGAGGGGATAGAATCCAGTGAGAAGTGAAAAAGCTAGCCTCAGAAATAGCAAATTAGTTTATCCATCTTATAAAAAGAGAAGGAAGAATGCGAAAGTACAAGGAGAAATGCCAACAGATTCTACAGAAAAAGAAACAGGGTTTTTCTGATTATTTTTTTTATGGTGAAACACAAAGAGGAGTAAAGAGGAGTACCATATAAATATGAGTAGAGCAGAGGGGAATGTGAAGCTTGAAATCTGATTAAAGGGTTTTTAAGTTTGAAAAAGGAGACAGGGTTGATAAGTGAAACACAATAGCATCGCTTGGTTATGATGTGACCCCCATTTCATTCTGTGGATATGAATGTAAAGTTAGACAAGACAAAACTGATGTGTTATTTTCATCCATACCCAACTATTCCGAGGCAAGGGGGAGAATGGGACGAAAGCTACATCCATTGAGAGCTGGATGACCAAGAAAGTGAGAAAAAGGAACTTGGGGAATTTATTTGATAGTAAGAGGCTCAACAAGAAAAAGATGATGCTGGCCGGTGATGTGGGAGAAAGGCTGATGCACTGCAGGGCTCAGGGTTCCCAGGTCATCACAGGAGGAAGTGAACTGCAGAAATAAGAACTGATGAAGAAGACAGAAAAAGCGACATCCAGTAATACGTTTAGCAAATTAGTACCTGAAGTTGCTGATGTATGGGCAGAGGTATTGTTACTATTTTAATATTTAATATTAATAATAAAAGCCAAAGGTGGTCTCCCAGCCTAATTCTCATGTGCTTTAAAGGACCCCAGAGCTTGAAGAAGTGAGTGGAAATAAGGGTACAGGGGCAGCCTTAGGGAGGAGGATGATCACCTGCCCTAATTAACCTCAGACGGAAGGAAGAAACTTACATCCACTCAGTAGAGTCTAAACGTAAACAATACAAAAGACTATGTTACCTGGGCAACAGACACCAGCTGCTCTAAAAAACATAAACTCCCAAAGCCCAATAGCTTAATGTAATAGAAGTTTTGTTTCTTGCTCAGTAAATTCAACGGAAGTTTATGTCTTTGAAGAGGAAGGGCTCTTTTTACATAAGCTGTACAAGACTCAGGTGGATACAAACTCTGCCATCTCTAACACATGACTTCAAGACAGGAAGGAGAAAGGAGAAGAGCCTGGCATTATGAGCCGGGCCTGGATATGCCAACATTCTTTCTTTCTACTGAGTAGTTTGACTGGAAATGGAATCTGTACTCTGTGCCCAGAAATAAAGGGAAGTTAATCTGTTGCCTTGCATATCGAGCCTACAGAACAGTGTAACTTTGTATTTTAATGGAACTTTCAGGAAATAAAAATGATATATTTTAAGGCATTGTGGATTTGGAGGAACTGGATTTAAAAATCTGTCCAATGATCTTGAACAAGTCATGAAAATTTACCAAGTCTTATTTATAATACTACAGTAAGTTGGTTTCTGGGTATTAAAAATATCTTATAAACTCTGAAACAGGGTTTATTAATACAACAGAGTATTATTAATACAACTGATATCTGACCCAGTCTGACTCCTTTAACTTAAAAATACATGCCTAGGCAAACAAGTACAATCCTATAAACAGTTGCTTCAAATATCAACATCCCTGTCCATTTGCATAAATATGTGTACCCCCTTCTTCTGCTCAGTTTCTGGCTCCTAAGATGACCTATTTCCCCATTCTGATATTATACTTGGTTCTCATTTTCTTCCTGTCTCAGAATATGGGAGCCAAGCTTTGGCTTCCCAGGCTACCTCTGCTCTGACAAAACAATATTCTCTCAAACAGAAGTGACATATCTTGAGGTCAAGGTTCCATTGTTCCCCCACATCCAGATGCTACACAGCCTCCAGGTGGCCCCACAGTGAGGTCTGGTCCCACCCAGGTGTAAGGAGAAATAATCCGACCCATTCAGGAAAATTAAGCATAAAACTCAAGCAGAAGATGCTGTACTTAGAGAACCAGAGCTGCCAGTCTTCTCTTAAATACTGTAGATGAATATTTACTGATCTCTGATGGCACAGAACTGCTGATTAATGAGCAAGTCAACTGTAAAAACACATTTGGAAGTTTGCTACATGCATGCCTATGATTATTATTAAATAAACCCACGTTGAGATTGTTCATGGCAATGCACTGATTCTCAAACAAATAAGCACACCCTCTTTCAAAGTCCATTCAAAGCATCCTACTCCCCAGAGTTAAAACACAAACAAAGCAATCCAGGGTCTGTGCTTCTGATTCTAGGCAGGGGCTTCTTTGTAATCTGGATAGCACCTTTAAATGCATCTTATGCAACTTATGCCCCAGCATCTGCTCTGAATTGGAAACTGCCAGGGAGAGTCCGAGAAAAGCATACACAATGAACAACAGTCAATGTATGCATAACCTAAAAGGAATTTGTCCCCGGAAAACATTCACAACACCTGAACTTAGGATCGCCAGGCTATCTCAGCGCACATTAGAGAAACACATCCCCTATTCATGATTTGTTATTATTTATCCCTATCCATCATTAAGGACTGAACTCAAAATCTATATTCTTAAAAGGATGTATGTTGTAAGATTTTATTTATAGGAATACCCAAAGCAGCCAAATCAATAAGCACAGAAAATAGGATGGTGGTTGCCAAGAAGTAAAGGAGAGGCTGACTATAAAGACGCTTAATGAGTGAGAAGTTTCAGTTTGTGAGATTAAAAAGTTCTGGCGCTCTTACACTCTGCCACGAATATACCTGGTAATGCTGAACAGTACAGGTGCAGATGGGGAAGATGGTAAGCTGTTATTTTTCAACCTTGGTTAAAAATAAATTGTTTTGTATCCAGAATCCCAACAATAATATATGTAAACAAATATACATGTGAATATGAAGAAAAGAAAACAAGGAAAGGCAATGTAAGGGGATGAGGAAGGACTGGATGCAGGGAGTGGGCAGGGCATATGAATGAGGAAATAAAGCCAATCGTTTTTCTAATTCTAAGTCTATCATGGATTTTTTGGTTTGGGTGGTAGATAGCTGCGTAAAATATATTTGATATTGGAAGTGTCAAGTTTTATATGAAGCTTCATGGCTTCCAATTTGAATGCCAATTCTAACTATATATGCATTCAAGTTATATAGATATGGAGTCTGGTTGATTTGGGTGTGTGATTTTTTTTAATTTTGCAAGGCTTTTATAAAATTTAAAAAGTAAAAATTAAAAAAATAAACCTTTTGTCCAAGCATGGTGATGCATACCTGTAACCCCAGGATTGCCCAAAGGCAAAGGCTATTATAGTCTACATAGTAAGTTCCAGATCAGTCAAACCCACATAAGACCCCCATGTCAAAAACAAAACATGATTCCAATAAAAAAGATTGTTTTACAACTACATTCTTGACTTCTGGGGAAGAAAGAACCAGTTTTCCTTAAGATTATGGCCCCTGTGAGTCCACTGTGCTCCAGTGGATGGCCCCACGGGCATGAGTATATAGGCAGCTCAAATTCAACCTGTGGGTCATGAAAGAAGAATAAGAAAAAAGAAAAAAGAAAAAAGGATGAAAAGTTGGGAGAAAGTGGGTGTGTTCTGTGTAGGAGTGGGAGGTGAATAATTTCCTATATGCGCAAAATTCCCAAAGATTAGTGAAAATATACTTTTGAAAGAGATAAAAAAGCTACATTTTGTTTCATTTATTTATTTATTTGTGTGTGTGTGTGTGTGTGTGTGTGTGTGTGTGTGTGTGTGTGTGTGTGTGTGTGTGTGTAAAGGACCATCTATCTATATAGGACCATGTCAGCCTGTGATCTGAGGGCTGAACCCAAAATGTTAGCAGCTTTTTAATAGAAAAACGGGAAAGGTATAATTATCCTCATTCTTTACTGTCAATGAAAGAGTAAATGAATCATCCAAGATCATGTGGCTGGAACGTTGCAGTACCCGGATGTGAGCTGCATCCACGGGACTTGGCACGACATCCTCTTCTTGCTCACTAGGTTCCTTTTGGCTGTGTCTACCTGACATCCAGACATCATCACATTTCCAAGTAGCAGCTAATGCATGAATGAGGATCTTTCCAGCGACTTGTGCACACAGACAGGGGCTCTGTCATTTCCACCGTCCAGGTTCCAGTTCACTGTCACAGCATCTGCCCATGGCAGACATCATCCTAATTATAGCATCCTTCCTGCCTTTAGTCTGTTCATTTCGGCAGCCAAGCAGCCAGCACCAGCCAATCAGGTTGGCAACCTAAAGAAAGCCCATTGGCCGTCATGGGCACAGGAAACGGGCATCCTGGTGTCCATATCAGAACAGAAAAGACTGTATTACATCATGCTTGAGTACCACTGGCTCAGCACAGGGATTTTACTTGGATATGGACCTGTCTCAATTCCACTCCATACGGGATACAGAGATGGAAAGGGGTTCTCAAGACTTTGAGGTTATCATTTTCTACAACTAGATTTAAGCATTTTGTTTTTGCCATTTCTTGGCTTATAATGTATGGCTTCTTTTTTCATTTTTGCTTTCTGACTTCTTAGTTGGACCAACGGACAAGCTGGTAATACAAAGGGGGGAAATGATCACATGGTGAAGATATGTGGGAAACTATTTTCCCTTCCCAGGGATGCTCTTTAATGAGCCTTAAAATAGTCAGAATGGTCTCCCAAACAACTTTACAAAAGCTTGGTTTCCAAAGAAGCACTTTGTTTAAATAATAAATGAACAAGAACAACATCCAGTGATCTGATTTTACATTTTGAGTGTGTTTCTCACTCTGATCATCTTGAATCAACATGAAAAATCGTGTGTTTTTACTCATCACATCTTTATTCTAATCCTTATTGCCCTTTCTTATGCCAGTACCCCTTGGTATAAACTTCAAATATTTTTGGGAAAACGTCACAGACACTGGGACAGTTACCTACAACTGCCACTTTTCTGAGATCTCTGCCTAAGGCTCACATTTTTTCAAAGTCTTAACCACTCCTAGAGTCTCCCACTTTAATACGAGCCCAGGCCTTATTCATTTTCCATACAATATACTACAACAACACCTATCTTCTGTGGTTGACTTTCTTATTAATGTGGGCATACAGAATGGTGGATTTCACTGTAGCATTTCTTTTATACTCTCTGTCTGTCCCTTTTCCTCATTGCGATTCCTCTTTCTCCCACCACCCCTCCACCCAACAGACCTACTTGTACTTCCATGCCACATGTATTATATTACCCTCTCCTCCCCATTGCCTCGAGATCTCTTCTTATCCTTCAATGGTCCCCTTCGTAGTTTCATGACCTACACAAAGACACACACATAAAAATTAAAATATAGATATTTTTGGTTCCCAGTTTGTAGGCACCTGTAATGATAAATCTTTCTACCAAGCCACCTGAGCCCCAATGCCATGTGGGTGCCCAAAATAACACACAGAGTCTTATATTAGGTATAAAGCTGCTGACAATGACTAACATTTCTTATTTGCCAGCTCTGTCTTAAGTATCACCCATAACTATTAATCTATATATTTTATAAGCCATCTTATTGAGGATGCTGGCAAAATGCTTCCTGTCTTCCTGAGATCACATGGCAGCTGTACAGAGAAAAGAGGAGGAGGAAGAGGAAGAGAGCAACTTCCTGCTTGTCCCTGCTTATATTCTGAGTCTTCCTGCTATGTCACTTCCTGCCTGGATCACAAGACTTCTTTTTACTACATTTTCCCAGAATCCGCCTTGATTCCTAGTTTTGCCTCTCTTACTGCCTCATTGGCAGAGGAGTGCTTTATTCAACAACCAATTCAACATACAGAGGAGGACCTCCCCCATCAGGTGTCTTTGAAACAGGGGTGCATTTCTTGGAGTAAACAGATTACATCTTGCTTTTTAATCTTGCCAACTAGCCTACACCATTTGAATGGGGAGTGGAGGCCACCTGCATTTCAAGTCAGCAGCAGTGAGAGGGCTCACCAATTCCTCTGGTTCTGGTGGCTGTGGTTGGCTGGAATACTGTTAAATCATTTCCCCCTCCCTGTTAGCATCTGAGGTTTGTTATTGCACACGATGAATTCCTTCTCAGAAATCTTTGTTCACTGATTCCTCTCATGAGATTTACCTTTTCCTGTGCTCTTGTGCAAGAGACTGGCTGTCTTCTTCCTCCATGCATAATATTTCTGGATGCATTTTCTGAAGCGGTGTGTGGTTGTCATGAATTCCGTTAATGTGTGATAGTCTTGTGTTCTTTTCCATCCCTTTTAAAATATAATTTTGAAGGATATTTTGATCAGTATAGCAATCTTTTTTTCCTTAGTTCAAATTAGGAACAAGCTTGCTTCACATGTCAATCCCTTCTCCCTCTACCCCCTCACCCAAACCATCCCCCAACCCCCGAACTGCCCCCCTCCCCATGCACCCTCCACTCTGCAAGCAGGGTAAGACCCTCCATGAGGGCTCCCCAAACTCCACCACATCATCCTGGGATGGGCCCAGGCCCTCCCCCATGTGTCCAGGCCGAGAAGGCATCCCTTCACATGGGATAGGCTCTGAAAGACCCTTCTTACACCAGGGAAAAATACTAATCCACTACCAGAGACACCCTAGAGTGTGGAGGCCTCCTCATTGACATCCATGTTCAAGGGTCTAGATCAGTCCTGTGCTGGCCTCTCTTCTTCCCTCTCTGCAACTAGGTTCCAGAATTCAATTCAGTGTATATCTGTGGGTGTCTGCTCTGCTTCCATTAGCCACTGGATGAGGGCTCGAGGATGCCATAAAATGTAGTCATCAGTCTCATTATAGGGGAAGGGCACTTAGGGTATCCTTTCCACCATTGCCTAGATTGTCAGTTCATGTCATCCTTGTAGATCTCTGGAAATCTCCCTAGTGCCAGATCTCTCCTCAGACCTATAAAGGCTCCCTCTAATATGGTATCTCTCATCCTGCTCTCCTCTATTCTTCCCCCAACTCAATATTTCTGCTCCTCCATTTCCTCCTCTCCCCTCCTCTTCTCCTCCTCTCATTCTGCCAGCTCCCACTCACCTGACCTCATGCTCCCAATTAGATCAGGAGATCCTGCCCCTTCTCATTCTCCAGAGTCCATGCATTTTTCCCTTAGAGTCCTTCTTGTTTCCTAGTTTCTTTGATGAAGAGGATTGTAGGCTGGTAATCCTTTGCTCTATGTCTAAACTTTGTGTATAAATGAGTACATACCATGTTTGACTTTTTGTGACTGGGTTACCTCACTCAGGATGGTTTCTTCTAGTTCCATCCATTTGCCTGCGAATTTCAAGATTCCATTGCTTTTTTCTGCTGAGTGGTACTCCATTGTGTAAATATACCACATTTTCCCTATCCATTCTTCAGTTGAAGGGCATAGGTTGCTTCCAGGTTCTGGCTATTACAAACAATGCTGCTATGAACATGATTGAGCATATGTCCTTGTTATATGAATGTGCTTTATTTAGGTATATGCCCAAGAGAGGAATCGCTGGATCTTGAGGTAGACTGATTCTCATTTTTCTGAGCAACCGCAATACTGATTTCCAAAGTGGTCTTACAAGTTTGCACTCCCACCAGCAATGGAGGAGTGTTCCTTTTTCTCCACATCCTCTCCAGCATAGATCGTCATGGGTGTTTTTGATTTTAGCCATTCTGGCTGATATAAGATGGTATCTCAGAGTTGTTTTGAGTTGCATTTCTCTGATGGCCATTGATTTTGAGCACTTTCCTAAGTGTCCTTCAGCCATTTCAGATTCCTTTGTTGAGAATTCTCTATTTAGTTCTGCACCCCACTATTTAATTTCATTGTTTGGTGTTTTGGTGGCTGACTTCTTGAGTTCATTGTATATTTTGGAAATGAGTCCTCTGTCAGATGTGGGGTTGGTGAAGATTTTTTCCCATTCTGTAGGCTGTCATTTTGTCTTACTAACTATGTCCTTTGCCTTACAGAAGCTTCTCAGTTTCAGGAAGTCCCATTTATCAATTGCAGATCTCAATGTCTGTGCTACTCATGTAATGTTCAGGAAGCGGTCTCCTGTGCCAATTCGTTCAATGGTATCTCACACATTCTCTTCTGGAAGATTCAGTGTGGCTGGATTAATGTTGAGATCTTTGATCCATTTGCACTTAAGTTTTGTGTATGGTGACAGATATTGATCTATCTGCAATCTTTTGCATGTCCGAATCCAGTTGTGCCAGCACCATTTGTTGAAGATGCTATGTTTCTTCCACTGTATAGATATATCATCTTTGTCAAAAATAAGGTGTTCATAGGTGTGTGGGTTAATATCAGGGTTTTCAATTAAATTCCATTGGTCTGTTTATTTTTGTGCCAAGCTGTTTTCAGAACTATGGCTCTATAAAGAACTTGAAGTCAGGGATTGTGATGCCTCCAGAAGATCCTTTATTGTACAGAGTTGTTTTGGCTATCCTGTTTTTTTTTTTCAATATAAAGTTGAGTATTGTTCTTTCTAGGTCTGTGAAGAACTGTGTTGGGATTTTGATGGGGATTGTGTTGAATCTGTAGATTACTTTTGGCAATATTGCCATTTTCACTATGTTGATTCTACCTATCCAAGAGCATGGGAGATCTTTCCATTTTCTGGTATCTTCTTTAATTTCTTTGTTTAAAGAATCAAAGTTCTTACTGTACAGGTCTTTCTTTTTTTGGTTAGTGTTACTCCAAGATATTTTATGTTGCTTGTGGATATTGTGAAAGGTGATGTTTCTCTGATTTCTTTCTCATTGCATTTATCATCTGTATATAGTAGGGCCACTGATTTTTTTTTAGTTAATTAGCATGCTCTCTCTCTCTGCCTTTTGGTTAGTTTGGATAGAAGTTTGTCTATCTTATTGATCTTCTCAAAGAACCAACTCTTTGTTTCATTGATTCTTTGTAATGTTTTCCTAGTTTCTACTTTATTCATTTCACCCCTCAGTCTGATTATTTCCTGGTGTCTACTCCTCCATGGTGAGTTTGCTTCTTTTTGCTCTAAAGCTCTCAGTTGTTCTGTCAATTCTCTACTGTGACTATTCTCTGTTACGATAAATCTTCCTGACAAAGGCCGCTGAGCCCCACCGCCACGTGTGCACTTTATGCCAGCCGCCTGCCCGAGTTAGGCCCAAATAAATACACAGAAACTTGTATTAGGTACAATGTTGCTTGGACAATGACTAGGATTCTCATCTGCTAGCTCAGTCTTAACTATCATAAATCTATATATGTTATAAGACTTATCTTATCGGATGCCTTATTGGAAAGGAGCAGGAGCCAAGGGGGAAAAAGGGCCCTTCCTGTTTCTCCTTATTTAAATATGAGTCTCCTTGCTATGTCACTTCCTGCCTGGATCAGCACTTCTCTACTACATTTCCCAGAATCCTCTTTGACTCCTAGTCCCGTCTACTTGTTGTCCCATTGGCCAAAGAGTATTTTATTTAACAATCAATAAGATAAACATACACAGAAGTATTTCCCCCATCAATTCTCCAGTTTCTTCATGTGGGCACTTAGTGCTATGAACTTTCCTCTTCGCACTGCTTTCAGAGTGTCCCAAAAGTTTGAGTATGTTGTGTCTACATTCTCATTAAATTCTAGGAAGTCTTTAATTTATTTTTTTATTTCTTCCTCGACCCAGAAATGGTGCGATTGGGTGTTATCCAATTTCCACGAGTTTGTAGGTTTCCTACAATTTGTATTGCTGTTGAATTCTAACTTTAAAGCATGGTGATCTGATAAGATACAGGGGATTGTTTCAATTCTTTTGTAACTGTGGAGGTTTGTTTTGTTGCCAACTATGTGGTCAATTTTAGAGAAGATGCCATGTGGCACTGAAAAGAAGGTATATTCTTTTGTGTTTGGATGAATGTCCTATAGATATCTGTTAAACCCAGTTGGGTCATAACTTCTGTTAGATCCTTTCTTTCTTTGTTAAGTTTCTGTCTGGTGGCCCTGTCTAGTTGTGAAAGTGGGGTGTTGAAGTCTCCTACTATAAGTGTGTGTGGTTTTATGTGTGGTTTGAGCGTTAGTAATGTTTCTTTTACAAATGTGGGTGCTTTTGTATTTGGGGCATAGATGTTCAGGATTGAGACTTCATCTTGATGGACTTTTCCTGTGATGAGTATGAAATGCCCTTCTTCATCTCTTTTGATTGATTTTATTTTGAAGTCTAATTTGTTAGATATTAGGATTGCTACACCAGCTTGTTTCTTGGGCCTATTTGATTGGAAATCTTTTCCCAACCCTTTATTCTGAGGTAATGCCTGACTTTGAAGTTGAGGTGTGTTTCTTGTATGCAGCAGAAGGATGAATTCTGTCTTCATATCCATTCTGTTAGCCTGTATCTTTTTATGGGCAGGTTAAGACCATTGACATTGAGGGGATATTAATGTCCATTGATTATTGGTTCTTGTTTGTTTTGGATTTATTGTTGGTGGTGTCATTGTGTGTGGATTTCGCCCTCCTGTTTCTTTTCATGTTTGGTAAAATTGAAGTATCTATTGCCTATGTTTTTGTGAGTGTAGTTATCTTCGTTGGGTTGGAGTTTTCCTTCCAGAACTTTCTGTAGTGCTGGATTTGTGGATATGTATTGTTTTAGTCTGGTTTTGTCGTGGAATATCTTGTTTTCTCCATCTATAGTAATTGAAAGTTTTTCTGGGTACAGTAGTCTGGGATGGCATCCATGTTCCCTTAGTGTTTGTAGGATATCTATCCAGGACCTCTGGCTTTCAGAGTTTCCATTGAGAAATCAAACCACACATAAAACCACACACACTTATAGTAGGAGACTTCAACACCCCACTTTCACAACTAGACAGGGCCACCAGACAGAATTTGGCCTTTTTCCTTTGCTGCTCTTAATATTTTCTCTTTATTTTGTAGGTTTGGTGTTTTGATTATTATGTGTCGAGGAGACTTCTTTTTGTGGTCCAGTCTTTTTGGTGTTCTGTAAGCTTTTTGTACTTTCATAGGCATATCCTTCTGTAGGTTGGGGAAGTTTTCTTCTATGATTTTGTTGAATATGTTTTCTGTACCTTTGAGCTGTATTTCTTCACCTTCTTCTATACCTATTATTCTTAGGTTCGGCCTTTTCATGGTGTCCCATATTTCCTGGATATTTTGGATTAGGGATTTGTTGGTCTTGAGATTTTCTTTGGTTCATGATTCTAGCGAGTCTTCAAAAACGGAGATTCTCTCTTCCATCTCTTGAATTCTATTGGTTATACTCACATCTTTAGTTCCTGATCATTTATCCAGCCTTTCTATTTTCAGCATCCCCTAGTTCTGTGTTTTCTTTATTGTGTCTATTTCAGTTTTCGTGCCTTGAACTGTTTTGAGGGCTTCCTTCACTTGTTTGTTTGTTTGTTTTTTCTTTGCTTTGTTTAGATTCTTTGAGAGATTTGTTTACTTCTTTAATTCATTGGTTTGTCTTTTCCTCCATTTCATGTAATTTTTGCTTGTTTTTCTTCTATTTCTTTAAGGGATTTTCTTGTTTCCTCTTTAAAAGTCTCTATCATGTTCCTAAGAAAATTTTTGGGGTCTATCTCTTCTTCATCCTCTGTGTTGGGCTTTTCAGATCTTGCTGGTGTAGAGTCTCTAGATTCTGGTGGTATCATATTGGTCTTTCTGTTGTTGAGTGTGTTCTTATTCTGTCTTCTTCCCATCTTTTCTTCCAGTGGGTGCAGATGGGGTCTCTCTATCTCCTCTTGTCACCCGGTGGTGTGTGTGGGCCAAGACTTCAATGTCTGCAGCTTTGGATTGTCTTGCCTCTCCTGGTAGTCTCCTCACTTGGTAGCGATCAGGCTGGCAAAGGGGGAAGGAAGAGTGAGGTGTTTCCAGTCTCAGGGAGCTCCTCCCTGGCTGGGTGGGTCCACTCTAAGCAGGTGCAGGCCCAGAGAGATATGGAGTGAATGATGCTTTGGGCAGGAGTAGGGCAAGAGCAGAGGGTACACTCACCTTGGTAGGGGTCAGGCCAGCGGAGCAGGAGCAGGTATAACAATCTTTGTTGGCAGTTCATTTACTTTCAGGAAATAAAATCTGTCATTTCCTACTTTGTTGGCTTTTAGGTAGCTAGTGAGGAATCAACTTTTAACTTGGTTCCTTTTCCTTCTTCACTCTTTTTGTCCTCTAATTTTGGCATTGTTTTCTCTTGCAACTTCTTAAGAAATCATTTTCTAGAGACCAGCCTTAGTCTCTTATGCACATTCTCCTCAGTGTTTCTAACATTTATTTTGGAGACTTTAAATCTTGTATTAAGGTGATCAATGATTTCTCATAGGTTTCAAATCAAATCCATTGTTTTCACTAAGGAATGGAGATGGAACATGACTTCTCCAACTTTGCTATCCATCTCACAGTTTATGATTTCAACACTACACTATTTATGGTGTATTGCCTTTCTTTCTTTATGGTATTTCCTGAATCCTTATCTCTCTTCATATTCATTTGTCTGCCTGATTCTTATGTAATTATAATGTTAAGGAAAATCAAGTGAAAGATTTTACTATCTTTGAGGTTTAAAGGACATCCATACTAGATGGTCTTGGTGATAATAGGTGATAGAGATGCAGAGAAACATTCTGGAAGAAGAAAGAATTCAAGGAGCTAGGCAAAATATTTTTGAGGCATAAGACAACTACCAAGACAGAGAAAATTTGAAGGGAAAATATCCGAGAGAGGAAAAAATGCAAAAAGCTCAATTTTCACCCTAAGGCTTTTTTCTGATATGAATACAAATTAGTACAGTCACCTTAGAAAACTGTTTGGCAGTGACTACTAAAGCCAAGCTACCCATGCCTTACAATCAAGCAATTCTGCCTTTATATAATACTCAGGAATGTACATCAAAAACCATATAGAAAAATGTTCACAATAGCAATATTCCTAATAGCCCGAGTGGGAACAACTAGTATTTTCATTAAATAATTGAATTATGAATAATTTGTATTATAGTTGTAAATTAGAATGCCAAACAACAATAAAAATGACTCCTACTCACAATAGCAATGGTGAACTTCTAAACATAGTTATATGAAAAATGTCACCCTTAAGCGTGTATATACTGTAACACCTCATTTGTACCAATTACACAAGCAGGCAAAACAAAATGCATGTCTGACGTCCAGATAATGGCTTTCTTTGTAGAGAAAAGGGAACACAATAATTGCATCCTGATAATATCTATCTGAATTATGTTTTCCTTAAAGGCATCAATTTATGATCATTTTTCTCTAGCTGTCTATGATTTGTACAAGCTTTGGCATGTATGTTCCACACCAATAAGAACTTCTTTTTAAAAGGAATGAGTACATTTTTACCTAAATAGAAAAATAATATTGTGTAGAATTGATAAAAAGGATCTAAGTATAAAGCTATATTTTAGAGAAACAACTCATTAAAACTGGTGATCTCAGCATCAATCAATACCTAAAAAAGCTGTTCTTACTAAATTACCTGGAAATTACAACCACAAATGGGTGTGAAACATACGAATTCCTACTGCAAACAAAAACTCAGTTGGCAGTTGTACTTGTGCACAGTCAGTAAGCTGCTTGTGTTTGCACATCAGGAAGCAGTAATCAATTTTGTTGGGGCTTTCCAACTGACATCACTTGGGAACTACCTGTCGATTTTGTTTGTTTTAGGACCCGGTCAAAGCTCTCAAACCAGGGCTTTTGGATTCCCTTATACTTTACAACAAGCAACTATGTTCCTTCTAAAATTTGTTACTGCCTGCCAGGATCTGCAAAACCTTATGTGTGTGTGAGTGTGAGTGTGTGCGTGTGCATGTGCGTGTGCGTGTGCGTGTGCGTGTGTGTGTGTGTGATTTTCCAATGCAGATATGACTACACAGATAGGTACTGCCTTTTAAAAGTATAGAAAATAGTCTGACAGTTTCCAGGTGTTTCTCCAGTTTTCAAAATCAGGGGGAAGTTTGTGTTTAAAGATATGTAAAAATGAAGGTTAGGCAGCCAAGGAGACATCTCAGTGGATAAAGAATCTACTGCTCAACCTTGAAGATCTGAACACATGGGCACCTGTCTATAAACCCAGCACTGGGGGGGATAGAGACAGCATAATCCCTAGAGCTCAGTAGCCATCTAATCTAGCCAAATCCTTGATCTCCAAGTTCAATGAGAGATCTACCTCAAATAAAATGGGAGCTGGAAAAAGATGGCTTAGTGGTCAAGAGCACTTGGTGCTTTTTCAGAGGACTTGATTGTACAGTTCCCGGCACCTATGTTGGGTAGCTCACAACCACCTATAACTTCATATCCAAGGTTATCCAATGCCTCTGGGATTTGAAGGCACCTGAACTCACAGGCACACACACACATACACACACACACACACACACACACACACACACACACACACACACACTTAAAACCGTATAAAGCAATGAAGACACCGGTGTCAACCTCCACCATGCATGTGTGCACACTCCACACAAGGACATACATACACCACCCCCATCACCACATACATGATGAGAATTAAATCATCAGCTCAGATCAGTGGTTTTAAGTGGTGAAAGGAGAGTAACAAAGGTTTTCATACAAATCATCTTCAGCTGTAACCCAGCGGCAGCAAAGGGGAAAGCGGCTGAGATGTTGCATTTGGTACACACTTTCTAGCTTCTTGCCTCTATCCACAGTATATGGTGCGCCAACCAGAATTCCTACACACAAACTCATACTCTCCAAGTCCCTTACTTTCCCCAACAATGTCAGTTTCTACTTCATCAAACTACTCAGACAAATAATTTTTATAAAATGGTATTTTCCCCCTCTGGCTTCCTTTGGTCAGTGCCCTTCCAAGAACCAAAATCTGACCCTAAATCACTGTGAAGTGTCACCAAACCATGGCATGAAGTCACTCACTTGTGCGTTAGCTTGCCTTTCTAGAGGCTTATCTTCTTGCCCCCCCCAACACAAAATTTCAAATGAGTTGTATTTCCTGCTGATGTACCTCACCTACCAATTAGGAATTAAGTACCTTTATATCAAATGCCTCCTTAAACAAAGACTTTAGCCTCCCTAAGAAAGAAGGAATTCCATTTATGGAGCATGGTGCCAACAACTATCCAATAATAACCTTCTTGTTGACAGGCATAGTCAACTTCCACAGTTATGTTATCCAAACAACTGCAATAAGTTGTGTCTGTGTGTGTGTGTGTGTGTGTGTGTGTCTGTGTGTCTGTGTGTCTGTGTGTCTGTGATGTATATTGTGTTATATGTAAGTTTATATGTGTGTCATTCTGAAATCCTGATCCACAGTATACTATTTATAACTGTGACTAAATATATGTGTTGGTTCATATCACACTGACTCATTATGTAGCAATATATAGCAGAACATTTTGCACCTTCCAAAGAATTCCCTATATCACAGTAAAATGCTGATTATATATTCCTTGCATGCCTCTTGGTCTTTAGACAAGATTGAAAGGAGAGTAGATACTGCTCCTGAACCTAAGCACACAGTTACTATATCATGGGGCCTCTATAATTGAGATACGTTTCTCCCTGTAGTGAAATGATATTAAAACACATAAGACAAAAAACTTCATAACATGTTCTCACTGGAAGCAACTGCATTGGCAACCCTAGACTTTCCTTGCTACTATCTGTGTTCAGTCATAGAAATAATGATACCACATTAGCAGAAATAGCATCAGCAGGGTAACACTCCTACCTCTCAGAGAGCCTCTATTCTCTGAAATCTCCCCTTCTCCATTCCTGTTTTTAACTCCCATTAGGGGTACTTCACAGATGAGAACAAAAAGAACTCTTCTCTGTCTCCATCTAATATCCTCCTAGGTTACCCTCCACTCCAACCTCCACCCTGCTTCTTCCGAGCTTTTAAGAAGATCCAGTGTTGAGCCCGCCAGTAACTGTGCAGTCTGCTGTCCATGGTTCTGATTTCTATATCAACGTCTCCCTAATCTAATGGAACAAAGCTCTATCTCATGCCATTAACAGCTCCAAACACCAGTCTGAGAGTTGGATGCTGGATTTTGACACGAAGGACTTTGAGTATTCCCATGGTAGTGGAGACGAGTCTCAACTGAAAGTACAAGTGTTATTGACAGGTACAAATATGCACCAAAGTTTCATATTCTCTCCACCCACCTTGCAAAACCCTCCATTATTTTATTGCACACTTGTTCAAGAGGCAGCAAGAAAATGTTGCTCTTAGTGTATTAGCAATTTTTTCATCATTTTTTATTTTTATCCTTCAGTCTCCTACAAATTAATACATAATCATCAAGCTGGAGAGCAAGTAGCAAACAGCATATTGTATTACAACTCAGTCCCCAATTCTAATTATCAAGTTTCTCTATTAATTTTCTTCTCTCATACAACAGGCTGTCAAATGTTTTTTGAGACTTTCTTCCAAACAGATTCTGAATGGACCTTCCCTGGTGGGTAAAATGCTAAGAGAAGGATGCAAACACTGTCTCAGGATCCACCTACACCACATTTCATTAGTAGCTAGTTTAATTCAAAGACATTTATGATTTCATATTCCATTTTTACAACTGAAGACTTCATAGCATCAATTTAATTAAGAGATCTTAATTCACCATGCTGGCTGACTTTCATTTACTGATTCTAATCTTGCAAGTGATGGTTACCGGGGAACTTTAAAATTGAACCCATCACAGTCCCATCCATTGCTAGCTGTGAGACACTAGTTGACTCACCACTGGGTCTGTGCCTCGGCATTCTTAGCTCTGAGATTATTAATGATGAATATAACCTATGGTGTCATCAAAGACTAGTTTACATTAATAAGCAACATAGGTGTGTGTGTGTGTGCTTTACACACACACACACACACACACACACACACACACACACACACATATATAATATATATATATATATATATATATATGGAGTTAAAGTAAATATTAACAATTTTATATGAATTTGCTAATGTTATAAACAGTTGCTCAATTGCTATGACCAGCTATCCACCCCTACAAAAGAATTGTCACTTAGTGACCATAATAAGAACTGCTATGGTCTAGTGAGATGGCTCAGCAGTTAAGAGCACTGACTGCTCTTCCAGAGGTCCCGAGTTCAATTCCCAGCAACCACATGGTGGCTCCCAACCACCTTGAATGAGATCTGGTACCCTCTGCTGGTATGCAGGCAGAAGACTGTATACATAATAAATAAATAAAATCTTTAAAAAAAAAAAACTTGCCTGCTGATTCAGAAAGCAAAGTCAGCCACAAGCCATAGAAGCCAGGCACACACCTTTAATCCAGCAGCCAGAAGCTAGGAGGTGGTGGTATGTATACCCCTTTAATACTAGGACTCAGGGTTAAGAGATAGAAGGATCTCTGTGAGTCCAAGACCACCCAGATCTACACAAGAGACTTATAGCCCATAACTTTAATCCCAACATTGGGAAATATATGAGACAGAAGCAAGGTCAGAAAGCATTCATTCTCCAGCCACACCGAGGAGAGGCAGCAGTTTGAGACTTGGTAAAGGGCTCATGTGTGGATCAGCCCTTTCAGCCTGAGCTATAGGTGAGAGCAAGTGGTTGGCTGTTTTGCTTCCCTGATCTTCAGGATGAATCCCAATATCAGTCTCTGGGTCGTTTATTGATTTGTTTTACAGCCTAAATATTTGGTTTATTTAGTTATGTGGGGTTTTTAACCTCTTTAACTTTGTTTATGTGTTTACTTATTTAATGCCTCTGTGAAATCTGAACTGACAGACAGTTATGCATATGAAAGATTGTACAAATGTTTGTTATGTTTATAATAAGATACTAAATTCTATCACATGCCACCACTGGAAGATACCTTGTTTGGTAGAAGTTTACAATCAAATGAGTTTTACAGGCATAAAGGCATCTTTCCTATGTACAGATTTACTAGCAGGTGGCATGGAAATATGATATTGATACATTATATATTCTAGGCAACATATAAATTTCTGAGTGTCAAACTAAATAATTTATTATTGTTGTACCAAAATAATTGTCAAAATTTTATTTATTTTGACTGAGACATATATCAACAAAATAGAAAATATACTGCTGATTCATATGTTTCCCTTATTTAGTAGCAAAAGTGAATTAACAAAATGAAAAATAGATTTCAGTGAACACTTAGATACCCAAAACACATACTGTGATATTCATAACTGATTCATTCCTAAGCACCAAAAATTAGAAGCAAGCCAAGTTGCCAGTCAGTGAATAAAGAAATCAACAAACTGTGGTATTTATTATCACACTGGGTATTTTCATGCCATGACATAATACTCAGAAATAAAAAAAAATAGTGGCATGCATATTATGAGGGTAACCAACAGCTCTCTGACTGGATTTGAGCCCTGTTCAATTGGGCAGACCCATGTGTGGTACTGGCAACCCAGTCAAGAGCCATTAGCCAAGGAGGGTAATGCCCTAGAGGGGAACTTAATCCTAATGTTTTGCTAAATGTGGGTAAACTACCTTATGAATGTTCATACTTACGCCCAAAGATTAGTAATGCGCCAAGATCCAGAGAAGCAACTTATAACTACGAATTCAATTAATATAGAGTCATAACCAGTCAGAGATTGGCAAAAAATTATTTTTGCCTATATATAGGCAAAAATAATTTTTTCAAAATGAGTGAAATCTGAATGGTCTGATTTCATTCTGGTAAGATTTACAGTATCTGTCATTTGAAAGCAGCGAGTCTACCATCATGATTCAATAAACATTCCCTGACAGCCTCCTGAGCCCTAAGAACACACAATAATAGCTATTTCAGCAAAGAAAATATTGTATGACCTTTGCAGATTTCCAGGTGGAAGGTGCTTCAGCTCCTATTCACAAATGAAGAAATAAGTACAATTATATTAAGAAACTGCCCAAAGTCTCATGCCCAACATACAGAGCTGCCCTTTGCTCTCAGGCTTGTGGGTGGGGTTAGGGCTATAAGGCAACCACCACCTCCAAAATCTCTAAAAACTATTCCACTTTGTTCCCTACTCCCATCTTGAAAAAAAAAAAACTTTACCCTAATTTAGTCATGTTTTCTTTATCCACACAAACCAATGGACTTCTGGGCTATGGTAGACAGTGTGGTCAAGGAGAGTAATACCATAGCCAAGCCATGACCTCCAACCTAAATGACCACTTTAGAAGACAACATCTACCCTATACTATGTAGCAAATAGTTCCAACACTTGATCCAGAAGGATTTTATTCTCTTTTCTGTGTGATAGTCCTCAAATATTTGAAGTTAATTATTGTGTTGTCCAAACTGTGCCTTCTTCTCCAAAATTCTGCAAACATTCCAGCTGTTTTATGTACAGCTCATAATGCCAAGAAATGACTCTGATGTGACTATGTGTGGATGTAGGCCTAGCTTGCTCCTCTCAGCACTCTAAACATGGTATTTCCTTATTCTATTTTTTCTTACTTTTGAAAATTTCATACATGAGTAAACACAGTTATTTACACCACTTCCACTTCTCACTCCCCCTACAACTTCTCATCTGTCCCTCACTCCTGCTCAAATTCAAAACATATTCTTTAATTAACATTGCATATATTTATATGTGATATAGGTTATCTATATATGTTACTCATATATGTAAATATATTTCTCATGTTTGCATATATAATATAAATGTTTTATATGTATATATATTTATCAGGAAGGTTGTCCATATGTGATATAGGTTATTTATATATGTTACTCATATATGTAAATTTCTCATGTTTGCATAATATATATATATATATATACATATACACATATATATCAGGAAGGTTGTCCGTGGAGAAAAACTGATTCTCCCTCTCTCAGTAGCAATTTACTACCTTCAGCTCTTCATCTGGGGGTAGGCCCCATGAAATTTCCCCCATAACACAGACAAATCTTTGTTTTCTTAACATTTTCCACTATTCATTAAATGACATTTTATATCCTGCTTCTAAGATATGCCTTTTTTCCTCATAATTACACAATTGGGTGCTACTGTTTCTTTCTTTCTTGACTTTGTTGTGTCTTTTACCAAGATACAGGTCACTTTATATATCTCCCAGAAAAAAAATTAAATATCTACTTTTATCTGTAATTTGGAACATGCTTGGATTATAAAAACAGACTGTGTGGTGGTTTAAAAGAAAATGGTCCCCATAGGCTCACAGGAAGTGGCACTATCAGAAGGTGTGGCCTTGTTGAAGGAAGTGTGTCATTGGGTCAGACGTTGAAGTTTCAAATGCTCAAGCCAGCCCTAGTGTGTCTCAGTCACTTCCTGCTGCCTGCTGATCCAGATGTAGAACTCTCAGCTACCTCTCCAGCACCATGTCTACCTACACACTGCCATGCTTCCTACCATGATAATAATGGACTAAGCCACTGAACTATAAGCTAACACCAATTAAATGTTTTCCTTTACAACAGTTGATGTGGTCATATCTCTTTACAGCAAGGAAGCACTGACGAAGACAGACTGAATTCACAAAGCTCCGAGGTAAGGTTGAGACAAATAAAACCATCTATAATTTTCTTCAAAAGGGGGAAGAAGGGTATCACACCACAAAAAGCTCTAATATGGATATGGACTTAAGGATTTTCAGAAAAAGAGTAAAGGTCACAAATTTATTGCATCACAAATATATTGATTGGGCAGTAGTAGCCATGATAATTTTTTTAAGTAGTAAAACACAAAAACGTGCTAACAGCTTTGCATCTTTCTGTTATGGCATATCTGTCTACATTGTGAAGATGTGTCTTTGCAAGGCACCTTCTAACTGGTTTGATAAAGAGCTGAATGGCCAAAAGCTAGGCAGGAAGAGGCTAGGCAGGACTTCCAGGGACAGAGAGGACTCTAGGAAGAAAAAAGGAAGAGTCACCAGGAGACACAGAGGAAACAGGATTGGTAATATGGAGATACCAACAGGATGCAGAACAAGTGAGATACACAAGACACAGAAACTGTAACTGAGCCATGTCATAGAATGTAGATTAATAGAAGAAGGTTATTTAAGTTATCAGAGTAGTTAGAAAAAAAAAGCCTAAGCTAAAGGCCAAGCTTCCATAATTAATATTAAGTCTCTATGTTGTTATTTGTGAGCTGGTGGCTCAAAGAAACATCCAGCTATATCTTTCATTTCTATGTGTCTCAGACCTCTGAAGTTGAGTGGTCAGAGGTTGGAATGATCTGGGAGGAATTGAGGGAGGAAAAAAGTCGTGATTAAAACACATTGTATGACAAAAAATTAATAAAATAAAAAGAATTCAAGATCCTTATATTAAAGTTTGTACATTCCATGACTAGTGTAAACCATACATCATCACTGACTACTTTGAACATAATTATTCTTTCTTAATCAGTAATTATTCACAGCTATATTCAAAATTTATAATAAAAGACCCAGTGAAGAGCTGATTCCATGTATTTTTTTCATGGAAAAATAGCATCAATACAAGGCTTGATTTTACTATTAAACTCAAAATAATGAATGCCATGATAATGCATTAATATGAGCAACTTCCATCATACTATCATAACTCTTTGTTCTTAATGTCCCTGATAGCCTTCAGGTAAAAACTTTCTGTTTAAACTTGAATAACTGAAAAAGAATGAAATTCATAAATGCCAGTAGAAATATCAAATATTTCATACCAAACTAAACTGATATTTTCTGATTTACACCATTCATTTATCAAATATTATGCAACTTGGGAAAAAGATGTCAAAATGTTTGGAAGAAATTATTACAAGGTTAGTTAAGCACTTGAACTTTATAGCATTGTTGATTTTTTGTTTTATAAAATTTCCTCAAAACCCTTCCAAAATTAACAACTTTCCCATGTTTAATAAAGAAGAGCACTCCTACTTAATTATGGATAGTTTTAGACTCTCTAACCATGTGTCTGTCACTGTTAGAATCATCATGGTCTCATGTTGGTGCTGTTAAGTGTGTGTGCTCACACACTCACAGACTCTGTATTTATATATCTTGCCCATCTCCTTCATTAGCTCATAAAACGCTTGGGATGGAAATCACATCGACAGCTAGTCCCTTGGAACTCCCCGTAAAGCCTCAAAATGTTTTGCCCATTGTAGCTATTTAATCTACTCTGGCTCATTGCCTGCAGGCTGCAGTTGACAATTCGGTCGTAAAGAATCCATGGTGCTTCTCAAATTTATGAAGTTAATTTCTTATGTTTCTGTGAGAGGCATGTATCAAAATATTTTCTAATCTTAGATTAAATCGACCTTTATAATCAGATAAGCAAAGGAACGTTATGTCATACATTCACAGCCGCCTGCTATTTATGACAGCAGCCTTTCTAGTGTTCAAAATTTAAATATGCATGACTAAAATTAGAAAGGGATTGGCTCTGTTGGTAGCATTTGTTCATTTTGCTACAGTCCAGATTGGGTATATGTGATGCCCAACTTGGGAAAGATGAATTATCCATCATATTTCATATGAGCATTTCCTAAAAAAATACAAAAATATGATGATGCACATGTTGGAAGCATGTTGGACTTGACTCTAGATGTTCCTCTGCTCAGATCATGGAACTACTACTCTCTTGTGATGTCACCTAAAAAAACTACAGGCAACAATTGACTGCTGGAAGGAGGAGAATTGTCCTCTCTCAGGTATGAGCCCTCTTGTTGGGTGTCAGTTGCAGAGTGGTCAGCCCTAAAAACATATACATACAAACGGTAAAAATATACTCAGGAGGGTGTGTGTGTGTGTGTGTGTGTGTGTGTGTGTGTGTGTGTGTGTGTGTGTGTGTGTGTGTTTATTATATGTTTTATATAAAACATACATATTGGGTTATAAATAAACCTAAAAGTATTTTGTAAATTAATGATTGAAGGAAGAGGGCCAAGCCCATTTTATTTGGCTTATGCTTCCACATCGTAGTCTATCACTGAAGGGAGTCAGAGCAGGAACCTGGAGGCAGGAACTTATGCAGAGGCCCTGGAGGAGTGCTGTTTACTGGCTCTTGCTCCTTCTGCTTTTCCCAGCCTGCTTCCTTGTAGAACCCAGGACCACCAGCCCAGGGCCAAACCTTCCTCCATCAATCACTAATTAAGAAAATGCCCTACAGGCTTGCCTATAACCCAGTCTTAAAGACGATTTTTTTATTTGAAGTTCTCTCCTCTCAAATGACTTTAGCTTGTGTCAAGTTGACATAAAACTAGCCAACACACACACACACACACACACACAGAGAGAGAGAGAGAGAGAGAGAGAGAGAGAGAGAGAGAGAGAGTTGGTTTTATACATAAAAAAATAGTGATATCTCACCAACAAAAGCAAAAGCGATAAAGCATGGCAATGTCCTCTAAGTTGAGAAGGAAGATGGTTTGCCATGTAGAATTCTGTACCCAACTAAACTATCAAGTGTGAAGGCGGGATAAATGCAGCTTAGAATCTGCATATCTCAAAACCTCACCTCCCATCCTATTTTCCAGAAGCTGAAGGACAAATCCACTAAAATAGAGACTGAGTGTAGGGAAAGACTTGTGACTGAACAGAGAGTCTCAACCCAGAGACAGAAGGAGCACTTGTGATGACATTCTGAAGGAAGCTCTATGGCAGGTTCAGAAAACACTATCTAAATTTGAATAGAGAGAGGTCCCTGGGAAAAACTATCTTCCAAGATGATAGAAAAGTTCTTCTATTTGTTCTTTGGAGATTTTCAACAACTGGGGAGAACACAGGGTTAAGTTTTAAATAAATACATTCTTTCCTTTAACGAGCTGGGTGATGTAGCATACACCTATAATCTCAGCAAATTCAAGTGCAGCCAGAGCAACATAGAAAACCTTATCTAGAAAAAACCTAAAGGAATGAAAGAAAGAAAAGAATTATCAAAAAAGATAACTATTAATCTCAGAACAAGCCAATTGTTGACCCTAAAAAGGGAAAATAATCATGCAGTACTATTAAGAGTAATCAGGGTCTGATTACTGAGCAATGGCTCAGTGATTAAGACCATGAATTGCTCTTGCAGAGGACAGGGCTCCCCAATACCCACGAGGCTGCTCACAACCCCTGTAATTCCAACTCCACTGCATCTGCCACCCTCTTCTGGCCTTAGTGGGCACTACACACACACACACACACACACACACACACACACACACACACACACACACACACAGTGTAAATAAAATACATAAAAATTAAAATGAGTAACCATCATTTGTAATGTGACAGCTACTAAAATTCTGAATATGAATTTATCCACATATCTAAATACTATAAATACTTTGAGAGGATGGAAGAGTGAGACTGGGAGAAAAATGGGGGTTACGAAACATAGTGAGCCTTTGTCTTCCACAGCAGGAAAATGGTCAATAATGGCTAAAACTGAGAACTCAATAAATACACAAAAGTTACTTAGAAACCTCCAGATGTAAAACAACAACACAAATACCTAAAAGAGATTAAATTGTTTGCCACTTGGAGGATTGTGGAGGTGAGGGGGTTCATTGAAGGAACTGTGTATTTCATGAAGAACTTTACACAATTATTTGACTAGGCCATGGGACTCTCCACAGCTCCCTAGCCCACTTCCATTTCTAAAGCTTCTTTCTCTCTATTAATGCACTGTCTATTTCTAGCTCATGTCCCAGCTGAAGGGCCTGACTTCTTCTCAATCTCTCTTCATGATGGTAGCTTGGATTTCCACCTAAACTGTAATACACTTTTGTCTTAAATTCTAACTAATTTGTCCTTGCACTTAAAAAAATGCATTGCATGTGTGGACATGGCATTTTGATAACAAGAAATTTTTAATTTAAACATTAGTAATTAAAACAGTAGTAATTAGACAGACTTATGGAGGTGGCTATCACATTACTTCTGTTTGTACTCCAATGGTTTTCAATGTTTCTAATGCTGAGACCCTTTATAACACAGTTCCTCACATTGTAGTGACCCCCAGACATAAAATTATACAGCTTCCCCTACAAATTACATTTGTTGCTATTTCGTGACTGTAATTTTGCTACTGTTGTGAACATAATGTAAATATCTGTGTTCTCTGATGGCCTAGGGAAACCCCTATGAAAGGGGCAACCCCAGAGGGGTCACAACCCAGAGGTTGAGAACCACGGATGTATGCCTGTCATTTGACCCCATATGTAGAGGTAGGATATGCAAGCAACAATGAGAGCAGGTCCCTCAGAGTAACTTGTGTGGTTGACATTGTGTTTCCAATGGAGAGCTCAGCTGCAAAGCTGGGAACATGAACCTTAGACTCTAAATGCTAAGAAATTAATACCAATGCAAGCATATGAGGAAAATATGAATGACAGAGAACAACAAGTCAAATCAAATCTTCATTATAAGATAATTAAGGCCAAGCCCCTGAATAATTCTGAAGCTTCCCAGGGATGCTAGTGATATTCATATTGATAATTTATTTGTTTCTTCATCAGGCATCTCTCCCACGTGTCACTCTTTATCACTCCTGCCCTTTGTTTTCAAATACCTCTTGAGGATCTGAACTCATCAAAAAGCAAACTACAACACTTCATCCATAAATTAAGACCCTGACTCTAGTATAGGAACTTCATGATCTAGACCACTTGTGGCTCAATCTTTCTTTTGTTTGTGCATTTTCCTGACCTTTGGAAGGTCAAATATTAACTTAAAAACCTCTGGCCTGGTTCAGTCCTGGATTCCTGGAACTCGACTTTCTGATTCGATCTCTACTGAACAGAAGGGACAGAGGACTTGTCAGTCTTTCTAAGTTTAACATTTCAGGCTAAAATTTTTGTTGTTGTTTAACCAAAGTAGCTAAAGTCATTATCCAGTGCAAATAACATCTGCCTTTTTTACTGTGACTTGGTCTATTGATCTTTTTCTTCACAGCTGCCTTTTCTGTCAATTTATGCAAAACCAGCAAGTGTGGAGGAGGATGGAAATGGTGATAATTAATTTCATTATGACTTTAACCTTAATGTATGAGAGCAGAAGAGAGTTTAATTAGAGAGTGTCTGACATTAATTTTCTTTTATTATGCAGTTTCTCTGTGCAGGCCACTATGCTGGACACTTAATATAATATTATCTCTAACCTTCAAGGTAAAACCTCAAGATGACTGTTACATTTCAGTTTGAGAGTGGATACACTAAGCTCTGGATAACGTGGTCCTCTCATGATTGCCCAACAAGCTGCATAATGATGTGACCTAGTTGAATCCTGTCATCCTACAGTCAATATGAAAGGAGGTGTGCCCTGGTAATGGTGAATTACACCTACCTCAGAATGTTGTTACAAAGACTGGGCAAGTAAAATAAGATAATGCAGCTTAAGTACTGAGACCAGTGGCCTGAATTTAGAATGTTTAGTACTTGCTAGCTCTTATCATGATTGTCACTGTCATAATATATCAGTGATATAATAGTGTTCCAGTCCTCCTCTTTGTATTGCTCCTCTCCATCGGCCAAAGGGAAGAGAGATGTACTATGCCTTGAAGTAGAAAAGGTCCTGATTTAAGAGTATTGTTCCAGCAAATGCTCTTGTTCCGGATCTTGTCTGCTAATTGGTGTGTAGTGCCTGCAGGACTGAGCCTGTTCTGTAATGTATAGCCTGGATGTTTAGCAGGAATTAATACCTGGCCTGAGCTTATTAACTAGTTCAGTCCTTCCACAAGGGAGTTACTAAGAGGCTTGTACTACCTTTGAGCTGTCACAAGTAAGGGCTGAGTATTGAAAAGTGTCTCCTACTTCTTTCCTTTCCTCCTTGTGTACCCGAAAGAGATACCACATGGATTTCTAATTCTCTATTAGGCTATTCAAGGCATTGTATTACTCTGTAAATATGCAGCAAGTGTGCTTCTAGTTGATGGTGGGCTCTACCTATGAATTGCTTTACAAAGATTGTTCCCATCAAGAGATACTCATATCTTACACCCTCCCCCAGTTACCACTTCATGAATTCACCTTACAATCTTTCCTATAGCTTCCTCACTTGTTCCCACATGTCATCCTTAAGCTTTACTTAAATTCCTCTCCTTCAGTCTCTCTTTATGGGTGATTTCCATCCCTTCTTCTCATCGCCTGGGCATCCCCAGGCATAGGTCAAAATCTGATTTTCTGACTCTATTCATTATTTCTAACTCTTTAAGATATTGGTTGTTGCATGGATACTCTAAGACTCCTTGTACTCCTCTTTTTTATTTCTCTATTTTCTCTCTGTCTGTCTGTCAGTCTGTCTGTCTGTCTGTCTGTCTGTCTGTCTGTGTGTTGCATGCAAGGGAGTGTGTGTATGCTCACATCCATGTACACACACTGAGAGGCCAAATCAACATTTTAGGGTCTTCCTCTGTTGCTGTCTGTGCTATTCCCTTGAGACAGAATCTCTCACTGAACTAAAATCTTTTCATTTCTGCTAAAATGACTGGCCAGCAAACACTTGGAAACCATCTGTCTCTGTCCCCTAGTATTGAGGTTATAGGCACACAAAGTCATCCCAGGCTTTGAACACGTGTATCCAGTATTCAAATGTAAATCCTCATGCTTGCAGCGAGTCATCTCTCTGAGTCATCTCTCGACTCTCAGACTGTCTAAATTCCTCTCTTGGGGTTTCTTTTAATAATACTGTGAGAAGGGAGCCTCCTTCTCTGTTTTCAGACTCTAAATCTGAAAGAGGGAATTTGTTACTTGCCATTCTTCACCACTATTCTAAAGTTTGTCAGAATTGTATAGGTGCAGTTCTGGGATTACAAGACAGTATTATTAGAGCAGTGATCCTCAAAACCCACATGTATATACACTCATCATCCATGTGTGGAACACTTCTCCTGCCTTCTGTATATTAATCACTATAACAAATACGAGGAAAGCAAAAGTGAGACAGATGAACTAGATCAGAAGAGGAAGGAAGAGACGAGGACCAGTGACATAATTAAGACACTAGAACAGTGGCTCAGGCAGGAAATGGTACAGTCCTGAATGAAGTCAATCCATAGCTTCATAAAGGAACTAGGAGGGATGGACAGATGCCATATGGAAGGATCTATATTTTCCTGTTTATAAGGAACAGGTTCCTGGACTCTAGGATGACATGAATGGTCCATGAAACTAAACATGTGATAATGTCTGCTCTGTCACAGAGCCTGTGGAATATCAAAGTGCAGATGACTGTCAGGGTTTATAACAAAGCCAAAATGCAAGTGTGTGAGAGATTGAGTATTTCCCCAAGTAGCAATTTTTTATTAACTGGAGAGCCATTGTTTTAGCATTCAAAACAAAAACCCAAAGCAGGCAAACTATAAATCTTGGCAGCTGCCTGGAGGAGAACAAGAAAAGATGACAGCATTTGAGTTAACAATGGATGTCACCCACATGACAGACAAGCAGCCATGTGGTAGTCAAAGAAGCTTTCAAGTGTGAAGCCCAGGACATCAGGTAAAACACACAAAGGGAAGACTTAGAAAGAAGAAACGTGATGCCTCTCTATGGCAGACTTAACAGAACCAACTACATGGCAGTTCTTCACCTGCAACTATATTCATTGAAGGTGAAGGAGCAAGAGGTACACTATATAATTGTTCCTCCCATCTCTTCAGCAAGAATTAATGCAACCTCAACTTTCTGAGGTGCGATCCATTGGCCAGGTGACTGACCAATCCAACTGGATTCACCCTTAGTGGAGGAGCCAATGTCATGTCTCCATCCAGAGGTAGATTCCATTCTTCACTGGATCACTTCCCCCCACTCCAAAGATATAACCTTAAAACAGTTTAGGTCAGAGGCTGAATTTGGTGGAATACATATATCCCATTTTTACCATGAAAATCTAAAGCTCTGTTTTCAAAGCTGTTAACCAGAAGGGATTAATGTCTAGACTGGAGCTTCAGATTTTATTTTCAGTGTCACCAACTGCTATCAAAAGATGTTTTAAGACAATATTCATGCATAGTTGCATACAAGTCAAACTGTCTTCACTCCAGGATATTCCAAAACTTTTCCCTAGAAACATACATCATTTTGTTTCAACCTGTCACAAAATATTTAACTGAAGTAAACAGCATCCTCATCAAATACACACAAGAAAGATGTTTATAGGTTACTGATCCCAGGGACTCACAAATGCATTGTCTACAGCAGCAGTTCTCAACCTGTGGGTCACACAGTCAACGTGAGATCTTTTCGAGAGAGAAGAACCACAGCATAGGGATTGGTTCTGAGGAAATCCAAACCAGTTCAGGCAAGAAGCTGAAGCTGAGAGGCTAACTCCCCTCAAATGTTTGTTTGAGCAGACTGAAGCTGTATACTCTAGGAGAAGAATTCATGCCATCCATCCTCATTTTCTTGAAAAAGTGGATATAAACACAATGTACAGAGACCAAATAAATACATGGATGGCACTTTAAAGATATTGAGCCTTGGGGAGTGGAGATGAAACTTTAAAGGGATGGCTTCACTATGACAAAACAGGTAACAAGTGTCACAGGGGTCACTATGATGTGACTCAAGCTTTGAAACGTCCATTAAATGAAAAAAGCACAAAGAGACGTGAGGAGATAGCAGTATCATCAGTGAGTCTGTGGCAGGTAAGATGAGAATGGCCTCCATAGGGTCATATAGTTGAATACCTGGTCCCCAGTTGATGGAACTGTTTAGGAAAACTAGGTGATGTGGAGGAAGTGTGTCACTGGGGGTGGGCTTTGAGGTTTCAAAACTCCATACCGTTTCCAATCATATCTCCTCTCTCTCTCTTTTCCTCTCTCTCTTTCCCCCTCTCTCTCTCTTTCCCTCTCTCTCTTTCCCTCTCTCATATATGTGTCTGTCCATCTGTCTATCTGTCTCCTCTGTGTGTCTCTCTCTCCTTTGTGTGTGTCTGTCTCTTTCTGTGTCTCTCTCTCTTTCCCATCTGTATCTGTCTCTTTCTCTCCTCTCTCTTCTGTCTCTAAATCTCTCTCCTCTCTCTTCTGTCTCTCTGTCTCTGTCTGTTTTCTCTCCGTGTCTCTGTCTCTCTCTCAGTTGTAGATCAGATGTAATCTTTGAGCTACTACAGTACCATGGCTGCCTGTCTGTCTGCCTACTTGCCTGTTGCCATGCTCATCATCATAAAAGTCATTGACTCACCCTCTGAAATATAAACCCAACAAACTCTCTTCTATAAGTTGACTTGGCCATGGTGTCTCATCACAGCAATGGAAAAGTAACTAAGACAGAATAACATTTCTTGGGGGAGGCAATGCTTCCCACAGGGAGCAAATCCTGTAAAAGTCCTGTAAGAACTCATCAGGCACTAGGGACAGCACTGAATTTGTTTTTACCCCTTCATAAATCAAAGGGTATCAAAGTAAAAAGTTTAAAACTTTTTTAAATGAACTTTTTATGTTACATTGCTAAAGAGAATTTCTATCAGAGGCTGTATCACTTTGATGTTCTAATAATTTTCAGATATTGATAAGCAAAATATGGAAGTCCATTAATATTTTACATGGGATTCAAAATTCTAAGGCACTTGGGAACAAAAGAACATTTGCATAATCTGATTTTTCTGTGGGGATCATTGTACATTGTCTGTCATCTGCCTTATATATTACAGACTTTTAACTCTGAGTTTTGAGTTTTGCACAAGCTAGGGAACAGACAGATTGACAATACATGTGAATGTCTCTAAATTTAAAATGTTCATAGCTATTTGACAAATAAATTTCCAATCTTTCGTATCAAGTGCTTCATAGGAACCACATTCTCTATATTTTATATCTCTCCTCATAAGTAAGATGGAATCAACACAATATCAAGCTCTGACCTTTGTGCTATACTTTATATTTGTGTAATTTCCTTTGCATTTAATTTTTCATACAACTAAAAAGAAAGACTAGGGTGGTCATGTCTATCAAATAAAATGCTTATGATAAAAATAATTATGATATGAAAAAATATTGCTTCCTTCTTTTCACCAAGACAACCCACTTCATATTTGGAACCTGGAAATCAAACTTCTGCAACATGGCTATTTACACATTTAACTAATTGGTTATCTCCCTCCGTTGTTATCTCATTTTTAAAGCTGTAAGCATTTGTGGACAACATGGTTCAAAACAGAAGCATTTTGTATAACAGACATGCTCCAAATAGATATTCCTGAAAAGTAAAATGTTTAAACTATTACATTTATTAACTGTTTCTGCTACTTAAGGACAGTACTTCAAACCCTATTGTGTCATGCTATACAAAAAAATCTAGACATAATATGTTTTTATATTTAAATAAACATTTACTAGTCAGCCTTGCAACACCTCCAATCCTGCCTTAAGTCTTATCTCTGCCTTCTTTTTGACTGAGAGTGAAACTTGACAGTGTTTTCTTTATTGCTTTGCATCAGTATTATGTTAAAATAAGAATACATTTTCTCCCACACACCAAGAAAGCATTTTACATTCTTCATTTTTCTTGTACTTTGTGGGGAAAGTGATGATTAAATGTTTAATATATCGTATCACTTATAATAGAGGAGATAAAAGTTGTACCTTCTCCTTCCCCTCCTTCCTTCTTCCTTTCTTCCTGCCCTCCTTTATTTATTTTATTCTACCTTTTTCTGTTCTTTCTTTCCATATGGCCAGCCAGTTGCTCCATTATGAGATATTAAATCACTCCCCCTTTCCTCACCTTCTTTAAAGGGACCTTTACCATACATTAATTAAATCCTGGTGTCAATAATACCTAGCATTTTCACAGTACATACAAAAGGACACACATTGTTCTAAACGCTGCACATGTTTTGCCTTTATAGCAATTCTAAGCACTATTGACCACTTTATCCCCATTTAAGAGATAAGAAATTTGAAACTCAAGAGGGCTTAATAGTCTACCAGAAGCCACAGCTGTTAAGTGGCAAAGCTGTATTTTGTACCCTGGCAGTGTGGCTCCAGGATCCATGCACTTCCCCACATGCCACTTGACTCTCATCTGCTGCATAGCCCTTGTTCTGCATACACCCCATCGCACCAGCAGTTGCTCAGCTGGTATCACTTTCGACTTACTACAGATTTATGCTACGTCCTGACCTTTGTTAAGAAATGTTGCCTCATCCTCTCTCAGTTTCCTGGCTCTTCTAGTCGATAGCATAAATTTCATCATTAACTTAAAGTTAAAAATCAGCTCTACTGGGAGGCCAGTATAAGACTGATCCAGCCCCCTGAACATGGGATGCCAATAAGGAGGCCTCTGCACTCCAGGGAGCCTCTGATGGTGGATTAGCATTTTTCCCTGTTGTAAGAAGGGACTTTGAGAGCCCATCCCATGTGAAGGGATACACTCTGGCCCTGGACACATGGGCAAGGGCCCAGGCCCAGCACAGGAAGATTTGGTGGACTTTGTAGAGCCCCCGTTGAGGGCCTTACCCTGCCTGGGGAGTGGTGGGTGGATGGGGGGGGGGTAGGTTGGGGGTGGGGGAGGATGGGAGTGAGGGGAAGGAGAGGGTGAAGGGACTTGGAATTAATGAGAGAGAGAGAGAGACGAGAGAGAGAGAGAGAGAGAGAGAGATAAATAAATATGCTATGGGTTCAGTGATGGAAAAAAAATCAGCTCTAATGCCTGGTGGCTGGAGAAAATGGATGCTCTTTGACACCACATCATTCCATTCTTGGTCATGCCCACAGACTACTGTTACATATATCGCCTTGTTTGTGCTTACAATAAAATGCTATGGTTTTCGGCATATAAATTACACACATCTCTTCTTTGTTCACCCACAGGCATTATATTTTTTATTTCCATAAGTTTTTATTATATTGCTCACTCTTTAATGAAAATATCTATTGAAAAGCTCTTGATTCTTGTGTCTTGTTTTCCACATTGTATTGAATTCTCTTATTTCTAAGTTTTTAGTCTGTTCAGTTCTACTTGAGGTACTGAGTCATGTCTTCTGAACATAAAAACATGACACATTAATTACTGTCTGTAAGTTGTACTTATTTTTTACTGCTCTGATTAAAACTTCCTGAACAGAGGCTGGAGAGATTGCTCAATAGTTACAATCACTGGCTGCTTTTTCAGAGGACCCAGGTTCAATTCCCAGCAACTATATGGCAACTCATAACCATCTGTGATTCCAGTTCCAGGGAATTTGATTCACCAGTCATGGACACGATGCACACACATACATGCAAACAAAACACTCATAGACTAAAATAAACCTTTAAAGTAACCTGAACAGTATTAAATGTTTAATTTGATAAATGATAGGGCAGAAAATATTCATTGTCCTCTACCATCTATTTTCTTCTTCCCTCATAGAAAATATTCATTTATAGATGAGCATATGACTATTCAAAATAATGGACAAGATGCCAGCACTCTTTGCAATGAAGTGTGACACAGTGATCAAGTACTGCCCACTCTAACAGAAGAATTATGTGTCAGCTGTTAGGAGAATCTTCAGAAACATCAGACAACACGTTGTCTTCCCTTCTACTTTGACCATGGTATTTTTCTATACCTTGGGTCTTTCTGGGTTGGCGGTGGTGGTGTCTGGTTTTTGTTTGTTTTTCAGCCAGAGGCTCATGAATTCCAGGCAGGTCTCAAGGTCACCATGTGAGGATGACCCTGGACTTCTAATCCTGCTGCCCCATTTTCAGAGTGCTTGGGTTAAAGGTGTGTGCTAGCATATCTGATCTTGGTATGTGGCTCTGAACTCAAGCCCAGACTTTTATGCATGCCAGGAAATCACTCTATCTGCAGAGGCGTATCCTCAGCCCCTGCTGTGTGTCTTCAATGTGTATATGACAGCTGGAGCTTTTGTGTCATCTTGAAATCTAGTAATAAAGAGAATGCCTTTGGACCTAGGTTTAGAAAAATCCTAGGTCTCTGAAGCCATTGGGTTAGAATCACATTGCCAACCTGAGATGAGACAGAGAATTTTTTTTTTTAGTTAAAATCAAATCTATCTAAATGGAAAAAATAATAACAGTGATGGTCACTCATTTTTCCTGAATATAGTGAAAATACCATTTGGATTTCATTATTTACTATATTTATACTTTGTTCCTTATTTATCCAATTAAGGAAAGATTGGTACTAACTCCAGTTGACTAAAAATTTTTACTCAAGAACAACTATTACTTTTATCAAAAGATAGTCAGCATTTATCTATATCCAAACTGTCTGGTAGAATTTTCCTTGGTGGTGGAAATGTAAATGTTCTTTATCTGTTTTAGCTTTTTAGCCACCCACTGTATGTGGCTGTTAACTCTTGAAATGTGGCCAACTAGTGAAGAGAATCCAAGGTTTTAATAACTTAATTTAAACTATTCAAATGTCAATTAAAATAACTACATGTGGTTTTTGTATTTTATGTTAGACAGAGAAGATTTATCCTTTTTTAATCTATTCATATATGGTATTATAACATATTATGCTAAAATGTCTTCTAGCCCTGGAACAAAGCCTACTTGAAAGGCTATATTTGACTTGCTAATGTATTATCAATGTAATAAGACAGGAAAATCTGTATTCACCAGAATTCTTATTAGAGAAATCACTATATGATTCAGAAGGTAGAGTTCATTTAGATCTCGGGGCAGTATAAAAGACTTTGAGGGAATGTGGAAATAATAAACATAATGAAATTTGTTCTCTGTGATGCAGAAGTACTGAATTTTAAGTACCATAGAGAAACCCAGAGAAGGAAAAAGTAGGTGGGGGTGGATGAGAGTAGGAAGAGAAGGATGAGATGGGTGGGAAGAGAGATCTTGAAGGGGGGCTTTTTTTCTAACAAAATTCTGCACATCCTGTAATATAGTTCCTATCTTGAGAAACTTCATGTTTTCAATAACACCTGCCAAGATTATTAGTGTTATCAGCCATTGTGTGAGTGTTTATCTGAACAGATACTCTACTTCCCTGTCCTTCCAAACATGTGGTCCACCACGATTCCATTTCCTCAGCCTCCTAAAGTTAGTCATGTCTTATAGTGAGGCCATGAGAGGAGAGACATTAGCCATTTCTAGATAGAAGAACAAAGCACAAGGGCATGGTTTTCTACATGCCCTTTTTCCTCATCATGGGTGTTGACCATATTCAAAATTATAGGGTTTCCAATGGTCAATGAGCTTGGGTGAGGACAACATGGAAAAGAGACTGTGTTGACCTGTGATACACATATTATAAGCAGGGAATGGTTCTTTGTCATGGTAAGGCATCCGAAGTTGTAAATTGCTTTTTATACTAACTGAGATGAAAATTAATGGCTCATAAAGGAGTATTGTTGTATTTTTAAAACTTAAATATTTAGCTTTGGATTAAGAAGTGGAAATGCAATGGTGAAAAGAATATCAATGGATCACGAGAAAAGAAAATCTATTTTTTTCCTTTCTATAACAGAATACCATCAATTGAGCAATATAAATGATAGAAATAGAGTGTCTCACTGTACTTGAGGTTGGGAAAGACAGCTTTAGAATTGAGAAAGAACAAATTAGTCACCAAAAAAATATTTTCTGATAATCACTAGGAATATTAACCACAGGACTTGCCTTTACCAGTGATTCATAAATAGAAATTAGGTGAATCAGCTCTGCAACACAGCCTTAAGAATCAGAATATGAGAAGGCTGTAGTAGAATATAAGTGCACTCCTGCTGCCACTGAGCATGGTATCCCACCCAAAGAATGGGCTCCAACAAGCTAGCTCATGTACCATGGTTATATCATGCCTCTGTTGCCACTGATCTTGGCATCTCACCCTAAGGAAGGGGCTCCAACAAGATAGCTCATGTACCAGGTTTGTATCATGGTTCTATTGCCAGGGGCCCCTATGATAGTCCAAGCTTCACAACTGTCTCCCACATATGGAGGGCCTAGTTCAGTACCCTGGAGTCTCCACAGTTGTAGGTCTAGAGTTCATGAGTTTCCAGGAGCTTAGTTCATCTGTCTCTGTAGATTTCTCTATCATGATCTTGACTTCCCTTTCTCATATGTTCCCTCCTCCCTCTCCTGGTACATGAGCTAGCTTATTGGAGCCCATTCCCATGAGGAGTCAATTTAGTCTGGTATGATAGGTTGGGGCAGGACCACGCCTCTCTCCCATGCATTAAGACTGAGCATAGTATCCCACCATGGGGGTGGGGGGTGGGAGGAGGAATGGGAGGGAGAACTATGGTTGGAATTTAAAATGAAATAATTTTTTTTAATGGGGGACAAAAGAATACAATTGTACTCCCAGTCCTGTATAGGTGAAGGTAGGAGGACTGTGAACTCCAGGTTTACTTGAAGTACATAGATGACTTCACCTGGAAACAAACAAAAATAGAATATGCATTACCATATTTCCTTATTCTTATAGCACTCACTGTGATTGGCATTATGAAATCATGTGTGTGTAAGAAATTCCCAACTGATTTTCAGTAGTGTATCCAAGAAATGTGTTCACTATTTTAAATAAAATGCAGAATTTCACTGCAATGAAATGGTATCTGCTCTGAAGATGCAATATGATTGGATTTTCTGTGCCAACCAAGTAAACGAGAGAGTTCTGCACTGAACATTGCATGACCAGATAGAGTCAGTCTGTGAGGGTGACATGTACAGGGATATATGCAAATGCAATTAACAGGAGCCTAACTCCTGAAGCCAGCAGTTAGTATAGCATACTGTGAGTTTTGCTACCATAGTATCACATCACTGGGATTAGGAGTGGTAATGGAAGGAGAGAGAAGGGGTGGGGACAGAGACAGAAGTAGGGAGAGACACACAATTGCTAGATAAATAAGCAATAGACAAACAGAATATCAAATCACTGAGAAGTGATTAAGTCTTTGGAACCTGTAGAGTCCCTCACTATTGGGGTTTTCCTAATTCCACTTGGGTCAGTTAAAACCATTTACCAAGTCTTAGCAAGTGTCAATTTCATATAGATTTTGAAATTTATTGGCAAAAAATGAATATGTTTTTCTTCGTAGTATGCATCAAAATGAAAGCCAATGATATAAAACCAAAGGGCATTCTATGAAGGCCACTGCCTGAGAAACTATCACAAAAATATCTCAGCCCTTAGCTCACTCTCAGTTTAGCTTATCCCAGGATAAAACTCAATGTGTCTAGTAAATGGATGGGTAGTTAACCACCCTTCAGACAATTCTTCACCTATGTTACTTTTCATACCCGACCTGTCCATCGGTTCTGAGAAGCAAGGATTTCTAGGTTTCAGCCTTGGCTTCTATACCCTGACAAGAAGCTGCAGTGCAAGTCACTTTACTACACTCAATGTCATATTTAATTAGTCAGTCTGCATGAATTTGACTTTTTGTTTTGTTTTGTTTTTTCAAGATGGGGTTTCTCTGTATTGCTTTGGAGATTGTCCTGGAACGAGGCCTGTCCTGTAGATCAGACTGGCCTCGAACTCACAGAGAGATCCACCTGCCTCTGCCTCCTGAGTGCTGGGATTAAAGGTGTGCACCACCAATCCCCTGCTGTATTTAACGTTTTTTCATGCAAGTTTAGACTTTGAAAAGGAATGTATATCTGAGGAGAAGACCATTCCAGGACCATACCAAGGTAATTTTTTAAGTAACTGCTCATGGAGAAACCAGCCTTTTCCAGAACAATTGAAAAACAAAACAAACACAAAGCAACAAGAGGCAGAACGATGGTGCAGAAGGTTCTGATGTATAGCTAGCAGACGGCATGGATACAGCAAGTAGAAAGAAACACAGTATACAGTTTCATCTGGAAAACGGTCATTTTGATGCCTATTGCCTGATGGGAATGGATTTAATGAACAGGGACAGGAGAGAATTTCATGAGTGTGTCTTGTACAACATTAGTATTCTTTAAAGAATGGACTCAAGTAAAGAGATAACCCAGAGAGCTTGGGTGGGAAAACGACCCAAACTATTATCCAGACATTCAGATACGAGGAAGTTTGTCCTAATTAAAGAATGACACAGAACATAGTTCTGACAGGCAAAGGGCTTTATACATTGCAATTCCATCTGGAATCCCAGTTGAATCCATCCTCACAATGACCCCAGATAAAGCAAAATGAGGTAGAGAAAGACTGTGGCTTCTACTTCCACCAGCTGCTGGATGAAAGCTATAGGATGGCATCTAAGTTAGTCATCAATCTCATTATCAGGGTAGGGCATTTAAGGTATCCTCTCCGCTGTTGCTTAGATTGTTAGCTGGTATGATCTTTGTAGATCTCCAGACATTTCCCTAGTGCCTGATTTCTCTGTAAACCTAAAATGTCTCCCTCTATTATGGTACTCTTATCTTGTTATCGTCTATTCATCCCTTGACTCAACCTTTCTGCTCCCTCATGTCCTCTGCATCCCTCCTCTTCTCCCATTCTCATTCTCCTGGCTCCCTCGCCCCCTCTTCCCATGCTCCCACTTTGCTCAACATTTCTTGACCCTTTCCCCTTCTCCAGGGGACCATCTATGTCTCTCTTAGGGTCCTCCTTCTTTGGCAGTGTGGATTGTAGGCTGGTAATCCTTTGCTCTATGTCTAAAGACCACATATGAGTGAGTACATACCATGTTTGTCTTTTTGCGATTGAGTTACCTCACTCAGAATGGTTTCTTCTAGTTCCATCCATTTTCCTGAAAATTTCAAGATTCCATTGTTTTTTTCCCGCTGAATAGTACTCCATTGTGTAAATGTACCACATTTTCTCTATCCATTCTTCCATTGAGGGGCATCTAGGCTTCCAGTTTCTGGCTATTACAAATAGTGCTGCTATGAACATCATTGAACAGATGTTCTTGTTGTATGAATGTGCTTCGCCTTGCACAAAATTTAAGTCAAAATGGATCAAAGACCTCAACATAAATTCAGCTACACTGAACCTATTAGAAACAAAGAGGGAAATACCCTTGAATTAATTGGTACGGGAGACTGCTTCCTAAACATTACACCAGTAGCACAGACACTGAGGTCAACAATTAATAAATGGGACCTCCTGAAACTGAGAAGCTTCTGTAAGGCATAGGACACAGTCAGCAAGACAAAGTGACAGCCCACAGACTAGGAAAAGATATTCACCAACCCCACATCTGATAGAGGGCTGATCTCCAAAATATACAAAGAACTCAAGAAGCTAGTCTCCAAAACACCAAACAATCCAATTAAAAAGTGGGGTACAGAACTAAATAGACAATTCTCAATAGAGGAATCTAAAATGGCTGAAAGACACATAAGAAAGTGTTCAACATCCTTAGCCATCAGGGAAATGCAAATCAAAACAACTCTGAGATACCATCTTACTCCTGTCAGAATGGCCAAAATCAAAAACACCAATGACAGTTCATACTGGAGAGGATGTGGAGAAAGGGGAACACTTTCTCCACTGCTGGTGGGAGTGCCAACTTGTACAGCCACTTTGGAAATCAGTATGGCGACTCCTCAAGAAAATGGGAATGAGTCTACCACAAGATCCAGCAATTCCACTCTTAGGCAATGACTGTCCTTTTTAAAGGAACCATGACCTCTCTCTTCTTCAGGAAGCAAGTCCATAAAGACATAAATAAGTCTTGAAGAAAAATGTGAACCCACAGCAATATTGTTAATTATATCATGCCTAGTAATGTTTGCCTTTGCCTGTGCTTCCCTTCAATTTCATTTTATATTTTATTTCCATTTACTGTGACTTCTTGCAATGCTTTGATTTTCTGTCTAGATAGTCTAAACCTAAAGCTCTATATTTTTATATTAAGATGAATATGAACATTTACATGATTGACAGGCTGGCTTCACCAGGGGTTCTAAAGCCCAGCACACTCACCCATAAAATCTTCCTTCTTCTATTTTCCAGTGATGCCCAGATAAAAAGTTGATTTTGCAAAAGTTCTTCAAATATATGTAATCTGATTCAAATATATCACAGGAGTTTTGCTGGACTAGCTTGCCTCTTGATTTAATTTCCAGGGACTGTAGGGACAGGCATACTCAGAGTGCTCTGCTTCTTCCATTTCCTTCTTGATTAAGTGTTCTTTCACAATTCAGTAATTTGAGCTTTAACAATCACTAATTTTCCATCTAAAAACAGAATTTATTGTTCTTTCATTTGGTTCTCACAGCCTATTATGTGAATAGCTACAATGAGGGCTACATTTCAGAACAGTATTTATGCATCTATCTCCCTGTGAGGAGCATGAGCTCAAATGGAGACATATACTTCATTCTTCCTCCTCCCTCTCTTCAAAGCCCAGGGTCAGTGCACAGCAGACACCAATTTCTGAAAAGCTCTTGCAGAGTCTGAAAACTGAAAATGTTACATGCTTGACAAAATGAAAACAAATCTAAATGGGAGAAAATATCTCATGATTAATTTTGGCAAAGGCTCTTTAAGAAATTATCAGTGGAAACTATTGTAAATTAGTTATTTATTAGTTATTTATCCAATGGTAGGGAACGAAAGAAAAATAAGCAGCATTACAGCTCAAAAATAGTAAGAATTTATTGGGTATATCCTTCTGTATATATGTTTCTCTTATTGGTTGATGAATAAAACACTGATTGGCCAGTAGCCAGACAGGAAGTATAGGCAGGGCTACCCGATGAGGAGAATTCTGGGAAGAGGATGTAGAGAGTAGCTGCCAGGGAGACACCATGTAGCTACTGAAGGAATAATAGGTTCAGGCATTCTCTGGTAAGCCAAGACTACATGGACATACATAGTTTAGTAGAAATGGATTAATAATTAAGAGAGAGCTAGCCAGTAAGAAGCCTAAGCCATCAGCCAAACAGTTTATAATTAATATAAGCCCCTGTGTGTTTATTTGAGGCTGAACAACTGTGGGACCAGGTGGGACAGAAACTCTGTCTACAAAGAATATATGAAAACTGTGACTAATTAGAAAATACTTAACAGTACAGTCATAAACAGATACTAGTTTAAGGCCAGATATGGTCATGTGTGTGTCTAATCCCAGTGCTCCAGAGGCAGAAGCAGAAGGATCTCCAAGTTCAAGGCCAGTCTGGTCTACAGAGTAAGTTCCAGGATAGCCAGGGCTACATAGAGAAACCCTGTCTCGTGCCCCCCCCAAAAAAAGATGTTTGTTATTAGCTTGTTACCATTCACTCCTCTTTCTAGAGCTTGAATTATGGTTTAGAAGTTGACTCTAAATGCAGTTGTTGGTGTATAACCTAACACCACATGGAGAGGCCATCTTCATCATTGGTCTTGGAGGAAGACTTTCAAGAGGAAAATAATAAAATAAACAAGAACTAACTGGCCAAGGCTTTATACTTTATACTTATCCACATGGCCACAGAAGAAATGGAGAAAAAATGACTTTTTTAAGAATTCCAATAGAATCATTCTGACAGTTTAGAATCCACTACATCCACTGAAACAAAAATATATCAACAAAAGAGCCATACCTGGAAGAGAGGAGAGCTTGGAACCCACCCAATGTCTGTTCCTTCCCATTGGTTCATCTTTCATTTTCTAGAATTCAAGTCAGCCAGAGGAATAACACAGAACACACTCTTTTGAGTGGGGCTTCTTTGCCATACCAAGTATTTTTTTATGTTCTTAGCCATCTTGCTGCATACTGTTTCTCTTTCTGCCTGAGTAACAGTTACTGTATTCCTATACCATCACTTCCCCCACCATCCGTGTGTTGACAGACATCTGGGTTGCTTCCAAGATGGCACTATTATAAATAATGTTGCTATAAATTGCATAAATTCGTATTGACATGTATCTTCATTATCTCAGGAAAATACTTATGTGTGGGATTCCTAATTAATAAGAATTCATACTTAAGAAAATGCAGAACTGGTGTCGGATAGTGGTGGTTCATGCCTTTAATCCCAGCACTCGGAGGCAAAGGCAGGCAGATCTCTGTGAATTCAAGATCAGCCTGGTTTAGAAGAGCCAGTTCCAGGACAGCCTTGAAAGCCACAGAGAAACCCTGTCTCAAAAAAACAAAAAAAGAAAATGCAGAACTGTTTTTTTTTTTTTAAGTGTGTGGGCTATTTTACTTTTTCTCTGGCCATGTGTGAGATATGTGGCCATATGCAGGCAAGACCTGAATATCTTTGTCAAGTTTTGATTATTATGGCTGTTCACTTCTCAAGGTGTTCCGGTGATTGGTTAATGGCTTGACACTGTCTTTTCTCTTCACAGTTTCCTGACAGTTCACAATCTTGAGCTAATGATGGCTAGTGGCTAGTAACAAAGATATTGAGTACCTCTTTATGTGTTTATTGACCATTTGTACATTTTTTGGAAATTGTTTTTTTTTTTTTTGAGTCTTTTGCTCATGTATTATTGATTTGTGTGGCTTTTGTTTCTGAATTGAAAGAGCTCGTCATATATTCCAGAAAGTGCATTTCTTTATATGTGTGTGCTGAGAATGGCTTCCCCTATGTTGTAAAACATCCATAGAACAAATGCTGTTTGGATATTATGGGGGGTTTTTTCTGGTTTGTATTTCTTCACTACAGAATTTTTATGTTTTCATATTTTTATCTATGATATATTTGAAAATATTATTTTGTGTATGGCATAATATAATAATAAAATGAAAATCAGCATTTACATTATGCCATACACTGTGTTCAGCTATTCCAGTAGTATTTGTTGAGACTATCACCCTGCGGTTAATCCATTTACCTTGAGCTTTCACCAAAATTCAAGTAACTGTGTGTGTGTGTGTGTGTGTGTGTGTGTGTGTGTGTATGTGTGTGTATGTGTGTGTATGTGTGTGTGTGTGTGTCCATCTTTAGGAACTCATTACCTTAACTTCAGAAGCGTCCTAACATCTTGAAATTACATAGTTTATGTTCTCTTACTCAGTTTCAAAATAGTATTTGTTATTCTTGGTTCTGTGCATCTCCCCATAAATTGCACAATACAGTTCCAACAAAAGAATGATTACAGAAACGTTGATGAAGGCTGAGTTGCATCAATAGAACAATTCGGAGAACTTAAAGCTTTTAGGATTTCCAGGTGAGCTGGCGGACCTGAGGAGGAATGCTTCCTGGTGAGCCCAGGAGGGAGGAAGTCGGAGCCATAAAAAATAAACTTTCTCCCAGGAGAAAAATAGAGGAAGTGCTTCCAAAGTGCACTAAGAAAGGGTAATGAGACTCGAAGGAAAAGGTGTTTAGACTCATTATGCACTACGGAAGCGCACTAAGTAAGCCAAACCCGGCATAGGGAAGCAGGCTCTCATGGCTGGGGGAGTGGACCCAGAAGCCACTTTCAAAAGGTAAGGGAGTGAAAGCTCAGCGGGTAACCTCAACACAAACCCACAGCCCTCCTGACCACAAATCCTGTCGCAGGCGATAGCCGGACAGTGATACCTGGCCGATGTGTAAGTGGTGGAAATCCCATTTTTATCACCGTTTATGACTCAGAGGGAAGCACTCCGGTGCCATTTTCAGAAAGAATCAGGTGTTGAAATGTGAGTCACCCTCGAGGCCTGCGATCAGGAATTCACAGACCCAGAGGACCCAGTTTGCCCTGACACAGTGCCTGGAACAGGGAAAAGCCAAGAGGCAGTTGTGGAGAGCAAAAGGCACCTGTAGCAGGAGATCACTGCGCTATATAATAAACAAGGATTGTGAGCCCCGGAGTGGAGACTGCCCGACCCTAACTGGCAGATCTCATCAACTCATAATGAACTTGGCAAAGTCTGAGGTCTCTCAGCCAGAGGCCAGCATGTAAATCAAATTCTGGAGCCACCTACACAAGAATTCTGAAGTTCGGGTCATATATGATACCCTTGGTTGCATGCATTCTGAAGGACGAAAAACATTCGGAGGAATTTATTAATATTGTATTATTATGTGTGTATTTATTATTGTATTATTATGTGTGTATATTATGTGTTTTGCCTGCCTGTGTATCTGGACACCACTTGCATACAGGATACTTGAATGCCATAAGAGAGTGTCATATTCCCTGTGACTAGAGTTATAAAGCAGGTTGTAAACTTCCATGGAAGGGCTGAAATCAAACCCGGGTCCTCTGGGAAAGCAGCCAGGGCTTTTAAGAACTGGGTCATCTCTCCAGAGGCCAGGTGATCTCACAAGCCCAAAGACAGGTCCTCTGTAAAGATCTCAGTGCAAGTTGCCTCCCACCAGCTAAAAACGTCAACCATGAAAGGCTCAGCCCAGAGAATGCAAAACCGAGAGTGGCCAGCAGAGGCCACTGGTGTGCAGATGAGGAAAACTGCCACTTAGAACGACCACTCCATCTGCTACTTAGGAATACAGATTCGGGAACAGCAAAAATAATAACATGAAAGACTAGAGTCCACATGGGAACTAACTTTCAAAGTCCCAGAAAGACTTTTTTTCCTTTCGTTTTTCCCTTGTCATCTTTTCTCCCTTTTGCTGTTACTGCTTTGTAACTACATATCTAGAAGGACTTGGACTTTATTACATTTTTTAAATGTTTTGTTTTTATTTGTTATTCCTCTTCACACATTCATCTAATTTTCCTTTGTGCATTTTTCCATGTTTAAGGAATATCTTTCTTTGGTTTCTAATTAATTTTTCCTTGTACTTTCTTCCCCTTACACTCTACATTTGGTAGAATTTACTCTGTGTGTGTGTGTGTGTGTGTGTGTGTACACATGTGGAAGGTTGGTACATTTATGCATACATGCAAAAAATCCAGAGAATGATGTCTTGTGTCCCCTTTGGTCACTGTCCACCATGTATAGGGAGTCAGGTACCCTCACTTAGAGCAGAAGTTCACTGATTCAGATATTCTAGCTCCTCAGCTTGGTCCGAGATCCACTGCTTCTGCTCCAGAGTGCTGGGATTGGAAGCGGGATGTCATGCCCCCATGACATTTATGTGGGTTCTGGGGTTCCCAACTCCAGTCCTTAACTCTTATGCCACAAGCCCTCTGTCTTCTGAGCCACCTCCACACACTTCTTTGCTTTCTAAAGGGAGTTTTATTCTGTATTCCCTTCTTATACCCATCTAATTTTTGGGTTTGAACTTTTTCATTACTGGGAAATCTTATATTTTCTTTTTACTTTCTTTGGCCTCTTGCCCTCTTTTCCTTTTCTCAAAAGTCTCCACTCCTCTTCTCCTTCATCTTTTCAGTTTAACAGTTTTTCCTGTCCCCCCTCTTTCCATTTCTTCTTCCTTTACCACATCCATCTCCTGTTTCTGCACTACCTGGAGTAATTGTTAATACAAAAGCACATTCCACAGCAATTTGGTCAACTGGACTTTTAAGGTCATTGGTGACACATTAGAGAGTTGTAGCTACTTTTAACGTATTTCTATCTCTTGCCCACAAGAGACAGAATCTAGTCACTGCTCTAGCATTTGTTTTGCTATTGCAGAATGATATGTAGGATTGTGCCTTCACATGTGGCTGTTCAAAAGAAGATCCTCCCAGAAACCAAAAGAACTATTGAAAATGCAAAAAAAAAAAAAAAAAAAAAAAAAAAAAGGCAAGTAAGACAACAGGGCTCTCACAAGATTGGAATCCCTCTGCTACTGAATGCAAACAGGAAGTGAATGACAGGTGAAGATTTCCTAAACCTGCTGGTAAAAAAATGATCAATGATCAGAGAGAAAATACAAATAATCAGATGCATTCAGCCCAGGGCCTAGAAAGAAAAGTTGACAACATAGAAGTCAAAGTCAGCTCAGTAGATGAGAAAATCAGTGACACAGATGAAAAAGACAAAAACATGGAAGAAAAAAACAGCAAGGAAATTGAGATGGGAGTGGAAATGAAATTTTCAAAACACAGATAAAAAGCACAGTGAGAGGCATCATCAATAGATTTGATCAACCAGAAGAAACATGATCAGAAATAAGAGAACAACTCTGAGGGAAAGGTGCATCTAAGTATTGATAAGAAAACAAAAGAAAAACAAATATGGTCGAGTATCAAAGAACTCTGTGATACGATCAAGAGAATGAATCTAAGAATCTACTGAAAGGAAGAATCAGCTGAGAAATGCTAGAAGCATAGGGAACATAGTGGGTGAAATTGTGGCAGAAAAAGGCCCACGTCTAGAGAAAGAAACAGAAAGTCAAACATGAGAGGAGTTCAGAACCCAAACCAACATGAACAAAGAACTGCTCAGTGGCATATTACTATAAGGATGTCAAAAATACAAAGTGAAGAAGCTTTAAAAGCTATAGGGGAAAAATACCAAGTTACTTACAAAGGGAGAAACATCAGAATACTATCAAATTTCTCATCAGCACCCTTAAGCCCAGGAAGCATAAAATGTAATATATATCCAAGTCCTGAAAATAAGTAACTGTTAGCTAAAAGTGCTATGACAGAGAAATCAGGACATCTCAAGACAAACAGTTTATGAGCCCCACCATCCCAGCTGTGTCGAACATGCTTAAAGGAATATTATACATGGAAATGGAAGAAAGGGAGCCTCACTCATGACAACACAAGAAAGTTTCCATTTCACTAGAGGAATACCTGAACAAAGAGGAAGTAGGACGTGTTATGATAAATATTTCTGCCAAAAGCTGCCTGAGCCCCACCGCCATGTGTATGCTTTACGCCAGTCGCCTGCCCAGAGTTAGGCCCAAATGAATACACAGAGACTTGTATTAGGTTAAGAGCTGCTTGGCCAATGACTAGGATTCTCATCTGTTAGCTCAGTCTTACTTATCATAAATCTATATATGTTATAAGACCTATCTTATCAGACGCCTTATTGGCGTCCCTGTTTGTCGGTGGATCACATCCTGCCTCTGGAGGAGGAAGGGGAAAAAAGGGCCCTTCCTGTTTCTCCTTCACTTAAATATGAGTCTCCTTGCTATGTCACTTCCTGCCTGGATCAGCACTTCTCTACTACATTTCCCAGAATCCTCTTTGACTCCTAACTCCGTCTAACTTGCTGTCTCATTGGCCAAACAGTATTTTATTTAACAATCAAAAGATAAACATACATAGTACATTCCCCATCATCTCCTCTTTTCTGTCTAAATAAAAGGATAGCTTATCTTTTATAATAACTGAAGAAAACTATAACTATCTGTCTTCAACTCCATCAAAGACCACAGAAGGAAAATATATAAACTCTAGAATTGACAGAGAGATCTCGCTACCTGGACAGTCACCCAAAGTTTCTCTGTAAAGTTGGGGCATCCATCTTCAGCCTAATAGGCCACAGTGTGTCTAGCACACTTCTCCATTTTAACAGGAACCCTTCAGTACTGTCTTGTTTTGTAAGTTAAGCAGTCACTTTCTTGTGGGTCCTGCATGTCCAGTTTATTCAGCAACAGTCCAGGAAAGAGCAGTTTCTTGCCCAAATGGCTAATCTTGCCATGTTGAAAGCAAACTCCATAACGAGTTTCTTCGATGCCCATCCTCTTTTCTGCCGTAATTGGTGTGCCAGGAGCAGTTGTGTCTCATTGCCAAGAAAAACCCTAAACCATTTAAATGCCATATTTCTGTAGGTCTTTGAAAGGTTTGAAGAATACCTAACCATCTGAAATACATCCTGTAAATCTAGAAAACCTAACTAACCTAATTATAAGTTCTGACTATTATAGGTAAAAGATCTGTATAAACACCATACCTAAACAAGAGGAGACATATACCTATCACAAAATTGACCTTAAAGTTGTATCAATAAATGAAATTTATACCAATGCAAAGTATTCATTCCAATATCCTATTCCCCTTTTCTTTCTTTAATAAGAGATTGACTATGTTCATTATCATTTATAACTAACCCCATTTAAATGAAAACAAACATTTATAAACAGTATTTGGGAATATGGGCGTCATTCTTTCTAAACTGCTTCCTGCTGATTGGGGACGATGTTTATATACCACAGGGATCATGATAAAACATAGAAACCTGACCAAGTCCTTGTTTTTGTAGTCTGTAAGGCTGTATCGTCTCAGCTTCAGGGGGGTCTTGCTTGATCAAACCATATTAGTCTGGAAGGAATCAACAGCTTTTGATTTTCTGTGGAAATACAAGTAAAACCTTTATTTCTAAGTAGCCTGTCCTTAGACTTAAATTTTGAAGTCAAAGCATTTTTAAAATGTATAAGTTGGATTAATTTAGCAGCATTTAACCAAATGTATTTTAGCAGCAGTAAGTCTTTCCTCGGCAATCAAACAATTTAAAGACAACAATATGGCATTTAGTATCCAGATTCTCTGTCTATTTTTCATCTCTAGGTGCCTTTTTTACTATTCTACTTTTACTTCCTTTTGTTTCTTTTTTTTTTCTAAGACAGGGTTTCTCTGTGGAAATCCGCCTGCCTCTGCTTCCTTCAGCAAGTCCTACCGGCGTTGGCCACCACAAACAGTTACTCTATTTCCTCCTGTTACTTTTTCTCTCACAAGCCTACATTATTTTTAAATGTAGTGTAAACCTTTAGAGGTTTTTCTTTATCTGTATCTGTCTTTATCATCTCAGAAGTGCCGAGTACAATGCCCAAGAGCACCGGGACGGTGGGAGCATATGGCAGCTGCTCCAATGCCTCTCAGCGGCCCAACAGGGCAGGCTGTGGTGGGCGGCAGGTTTCCCTCTTTCTCTGGAAACCTTGGGGCATGGGGTCATCCCACTCCTGACATATAATACATCAATAGATTCTTCATACTAATAGGGAAGAAAGCAGACAACACACACTTCAACCAGTCAAAAAAATAACAAAATTACAGAAATTAGTGAGCGCCTCTTAAAATTAATTAAATGTAAAAAGCCTCAACTTAATAATAAAGAGACAAACTGTCTGACTGGATTAAAAAAAAAAAACTAACCCCAACCTTTTGTTATCTGCCAGACACATACCTCAGTGGTAAAGACTCCCACCGGCTGAGTCAAGGGATAGAAGAGAGTGGGGGAAAAAAAAAGAAACTGAAAACAAAGTGATGGACACTATTATTATGTCTCATAAAGTAGATTTCAAACCAAAAGTAGTCAAAGATATGAAGGATATCACATAACATGTAAAGAACATGTTAATGAAAACAGTTCATCAAGAAGGTATAACAAATGTAGATAAGTATTAAATGTCAGGTTTCCTTATAAAACAAACACTGACAGGTGTAAAAGGTCCAATAGGTCTTGATTCTCATTCTTGTCTGTAGAGATGTCATGGATACTAAAGGCCAACAGAGAAAACTCAGAGTTAAACCACCATTATCAAATGGACAAAGAGGTGCCTGCAAAATGGTCTACCCCACAGAACACACATTCTTCTCAGCAGCCCATGGATCCCTTCCTAAAACAGAGGACATTCTAGAGCCAATCTCAACAAATCCAGATATATTTAAGTTACCTCTTATATCAATCATATCAGATCATAATTAATAAAACCAAAAATCAATAGAAAAAAGTGCAGTCTACAAGAAACTACACATGAAGAGTGACTGACCAGATCATTGAAGAAATAAAAGAGGAAATTAAAATTTTTCTAGAATCAAATGAAAATAAAAGAATGAATTGCCAGAACCTTCAAGATACAGTTTTAAGAGGAACTTTTATATTTGGCTAACATAAAAAAGTCAAATAAATGACCTAAGGATGCACATCAAGATCCTAAGAACAATCCAAAATGAAAAGACCCTGTCCTGGATATGGTACCTGGATAGGTCTTGGTGTAGCCTTCTTTAAACCAGGAGCCTGTTGGCCAGAGTGCAGTGTGTGATGGAAATGTCTAGCTACCCCCAAGAGGTCCTGCTTTCTATCATAATACTATGGCAACAATCACTATACACCTTGACTCTATTATGGCATGAAGTTCTGCTTCTTCTCTCAATAGGGTGTGAACGGAGTGAGAGATGGTTCCCCTACTGTCTTATCTATGCCCTACAAGCTGAAACAGAAGGCTTGAAGCTCTACCTAAGGATACCACAGTGGAAGGATCTGGGTCTGAGATGGCAAGGCAGCCGCCATCCAAGAACAGTTAGCAGACATAAGAAATAATGACCCTTGCAAACCATTCAAGTTCGTTTGGTATAGACATTCATGTTCTCCTGAATGGTGTGGCCGAGACAGTGAAAGGCATCCCATCAGAGGGAGCAGTTGTGGTGGGATCCGCCGGCAGAATAACAAGTGTGGGATGGATGAGCAGGGACTCAAGGATGGCTGACGGGCAATAAACGTGGAGAGGAACTGGAGAGATGATCAAAGCAGTAAACTGGAAGCCAGACCCCTGATCACACATAACCCACTTTAAGGACATTCTCTTTGACCTTGCACGAGGTGGACTGTTTGGGGGGATGTTTGGAGCAGAGGGGAGGCGTGGTGCAACGTTCTAATTGGCGCACTCTACCTGTTACTGGGGAACAAGTCGCAGACAGATTCCAAGTAGGAAGGTCTGTTTTGAAACTATTAAAACAATCTGGGGAGAGCGGTGCCAGGTGCTTAGACTCAGATGGGATAGTGGAGGACATAAATGGATTTGGATCCTGGGTATGTCTCTGTAGTAGTGCCAAAGGCTTCTTGTCGAAAATCCAAACACAAACGATACTTGTTTTCATATGGCTGGCTGGCTTCAGTCAGAGGATTGTGTGCATTACAAGCAGAAGTTGGCTCCCGGCAGCTCATAAAGAGCAGGGCATCCTCTGCAGTGGAAATACATGATGGGATTATTATTATTTCATTATGAGTGTTAATAATTAATGTGTAAAGAGTAAATAAAACCCGCGGAGGCTCTTATGGATGTGCGTTGAATTGCTCAGCCCATAAGTGTTTTTCATTGAGATTTAATGTTCTTTTTATATAATAGCAAGAGTGTCAGTGACTGGAAAGACAGGACTTGGGTGGAGATGTCAAAATGCCACCTATGATTACCATTGCCCACATTCTGGAAAAACAAGAATTGGACTGCCTGTGTTAGTTAGGGGTCTCCCATACATAGAAAGAATGGGATGTGTGTATACAAGTACACTGGTCTGAAGGAATTGGCCAACAATTCAGAATGAGAGTAGCTGGTAGGTGGAAAATTCCAGAAACAGATGCAGTTGGAGTCCAAAGGTAGTATACCTTAAACCAGGAAGAGCCTATGAGACATATGAAGTCTGAAGCCTGTATGTGGGCAAAATATACCTTCCTCATTGGAAGACGGCCCCCTTTGCTCTGTCGATGCCTTCCACTCCTTGGATGAGGCCCATCCACGTTATGGAAGTCACCCTGCTTTACTGACTAACCCATTTCCATAAGAAAGACCTCAATGAAGTGCCTTCACCAAAACTGCCATAATAAAGTTTAATTAAATATCTTGGCATTGATGGGCAGTCAAGGTAATGAACAATTTGCTATCAGGTGGCCACTTTGAAATAGAACACCACAATGCCCTATCTACAGCCATTCAGTGAACTTTGCCTCACAACAACAACACGGAGTTTTCCTTCCCTTAAAGTCTAATTGAATATTATAAGTCAACAACAACAACAAAATCATTGGGGACAGTCAAAAGGCTCATCACAAAAGGTTCTTGCCAGCTAAGCCTGGTGACTAGAGTCTCATTGCAGGATTCATGTGGAAGGAGAAAACTGACTCCACAAAGTTGTTATCTGCCCTCTGCCGGTGTGTTTATGTACGTGTGTGTGTGTGTGTGTGTGTGTGTGTGTGTGTGTGTGTGTGTGTACAAACATACATACACAATAATGTTTTTAAAGTCATTAGACAATAAGAGTCCAATAATTTTTGCTATTATAAAATGTTGAATTGATCTCTTTTCTTGTTTTATAAGGTTTAGTCCCACAGTTAGTGTGCTTCCTCACACTGTCTCTTTTCCTGTGTTCTCAGTTATGTATCTGGTACATTGTGACACTTCTCTCCTTTCAAAGAGGCACTAGAAAAATGACAAGATATTTATATAACTTGTTGTTCTTAAACTTAGTCATTTTGGTTTATTTATATAGGCTCTGACTATGGTCTAATCCCTGAAATATTTAATTATTTAAAAAGATCAAACAATTACAGAAAGTTTGAGAAAAGAACACAAACAATTTACCCTAAGGGATGTTCTAGCATTATGTCTTTGTAATTGCAAATATTGATAAAATATTTAATAGCTACAAGAAAAGCAACCAGTAAACTGGAAAAACAAATTCCTAGAGTAAATGTCAGTAAGCTTAAGAAAATAGTAGAGTGATCTCATGGGAACACTACCCAGCAAGAAATCCTGATGTTGAGAATCAGAAGAAATCCTACTTGTATCAAACAAGTGGACAGGATTTAACTGCCTTGGCTAAGGAAAAGTTGAATAAAAACCTAGTTCTAAATCAAGACAAAACTATTAAACACTAAGAGGTGTGTAACGGCTGTCAGCTTGACTACATCTGGCATGAACTGCAATCCAGAAATGGAGGGCACACCTGTGAGAGATTATTTTTGCTTGGTTTGAAGTAGGTGGACCCACTTCTAGTCCAGACCTTTGAGGTAGGAAGCCACAAGCCTTTGATCTGGATCTGAGATGGGAAGACACACCTGAATTGTTACTCTAATCATTCTTTATCAAAAAAAAATTCAGGAGTCAGATATCGGGCTAAGAGACTGGAAGATCAGAGAAGCAGAGAAGCCATCCTCTCCTACCTACTCGGTTCCATCCTCCAAACAGAGAGCCAGATCCCTCTCTGCCTTGCCTCACTACTTCCTGTCCTTCAAAACCTCTGTGGTTAATTTTGGTCAGTGAATGGCTAACTCTACCCTCTGACTCCAAGCAATCTTTTTTTGTTGTTGTTGTTAGAACACGATCAAAATATCACACAACACACATCTTTAATCTGGGCCGTACCTCCTGCTAGGAGCCTGTATAAGCACATGGAAAAAGGAAGCTTTTGTTCTTTGCCTGCTTGCTCTCACCTTGATAGCTAGTCCATAGAGCCTACTTCTTTAGAATCCCAGTGTCTACTGAAGACCAGATGAGACATCCACTCTTGTGAACTGAGCAACTTCTGGATTCTTGGACTTTCTGTTCATAGCCCACCATTGCTGGATTAGTTGGACTATAGTCTATAAATGATTATATGGGGTTTATTATGTTTATAAAGAGATTCATTCTACAAGTTCTGCTACTCTAAAGAACCCTGACTAGTACATGGCATTGGCCAGATATGGCTTGTCTTTACTGGACGTATGAGGAGCAGAAAAGATCCAGTACTATCTCCCAAACTCTAGGCATCAGCACCTTGCAGAACCAGTAACAAGGTGTATCCTCAAAGCAGTCAAGATCCAAATCTGTTTTTACTTGATGGTAGTAACAGTGGCTGGTGCCCTTGATGCAGGGCACAGTGGTATTGACGAGCATCTCTGACATTCTATTTGAGGATATTGACAAAAAGAGGGCTGTACTATGCTGGAGTTTCTTTTCAGCCTGGTCCCACAGCCGATTAGCCCCCAAATAAATACACAGACACTATATTAACTATAAAACTGTTGGCCAATGGCTAGGCTTCTTACTGAATACTTCTGTCTTAATTATAACCTATAAATAACTATTAATCCATGTATTTTCATGTGGTCTTGGCTTACCGGAGAACACCTGGACCTCTTACTCCTTCCTCGGCTACATAGTGTCTATTCCCAGCCTCTCTCTCCCCAGAATTCTCCTCATCTCCTAGCCCCACCTATCTTCCTGCCTCTCCTGGGCAATCAGTGTTTTATTCATCAAACAATAAGAGAAACATATATACAGAAGAACATCCCCCATCAGTATTATATGAGATTCCTGGTTCCTCACATTACCAGTGAGTGTAGAAAGAAACCAACACTTAGCATGGGAAGGTTTAGGTATCCTGGGAGGTTAAAAGACTAATTAAGAGTATGTGTGACCGAAGTCTAACAAAATTCACTCAGAGGGGACCAGCAAGATGGCTCAGTGGGCTAAGGCACATGCCACCAAGCCTGATGATCTGAATTCAGTCCCTAGAACTCACACCATGGAAGGCAAGATCCAACTCTTACAAATTGTCTTTAATCTCTACATGTGCTTCATGGTACACACATACACAGTAAATAAATACATGTATATAAAGTTTTAAGATTTCTCTCAGAAGAAAGGATGTCTTTAAATAAGGTTAGAAATTACATTGTAGGTGCTTCTCTACTTTTGATGGTTTAGCATGCATGTTGCGACTTTACAATGCTATAAAAGTTATGCATATGCAGCAGAATTAATATTTTGAATCTTCCTGGGCTGGTGCTATAGAGTCTGAGTCTACCTTTCTGTGCAGAGTGGCTCACTGCACCACAGCTCTGAGCTAGTAAATGAATGGTACTCAACAGTATACTCTATGGCCAGTCATTTTTGAGTCCAGGTATTCAATGATTATATCAGATATGGGGGGGTGTTCTGTAAAATAGGGTTTGTATTAGATGGGTTTGCCCAACTATAAGCTAATGTAAGTGTTCTGAGTATGTTCAAGGTAAGCTAGCCTAAGCTAAGGTTTCCAGTGAGACAGGTACTGTAAATGCATCTTCACTTTTGATACTTTCACTGTGTGACCCTGTCACAAGTTGTGGTTGTTCAAATGAGAATTACACCCAGAGGCTCATATCTGAATGCTTGGCCCTGAGTTGGTATAACTGTTTGGGAAGGATTAGTAGGTATGGCCTTGTTGGGAGAGGTGTGTCACTGGAGATGGGCGTGGAGATTTCAAAAGCCCACACCTCCCATCGTGGTGTTCTCTCTCTCTCTCTCTCTCTCTCTCTCTCTCTCTCTCTCTCTCTCTCTCTCTCTCGTGATAGTTGTTGCCTCGACATACTAAGTTCTTAGCTATCACTCCAGTGCCACAACTGTCTGCCTATTGCCATGCTCTCCACTATAATGGTCATGGACTCTAACCCTCTGGAACCCTGAGCCTCCAAATGAAATGCTTTTATAAGTCTCCTTGGTCATGGTATTTCATCATGGCAACAGAAAAGTAACTAAGATGCAAGTGAAGAAGCATCAAGAAGCTTCTCTATTTTGTACATGGAATTTTAGAAAACATTGTGGTCTTTACTTCAAAGTTTACCCATTTTTCACTAAAATTTCTGATGAAAGACATCTTCACAGGTTACATGGGTGATGTTGGTCAAATGATTACTTTTTTCAGGAAGTTCACATTTGATGGAGTTTTTTTCATGAAGACAGCATCTAGTCTTTGTACAGAATGTGTGCTTGACACAAGCTGTAGACATTTTGGAAGAGGGAATCTCAATTGAGAAAATGTCCTCACCAGATTAGCTTGCATTTTGTTTCTGTAATTTATTTTATAGGCTTACTATATAATATGTAATATATGAAATATTCATTATACAGTGTCATATAAAGCAGTTATGTACATACTTTACAAAAAAAACAGTATCTCATATACAAAATGAAGTCTAATCCCAAATTTTTCTACCTCACTCCTTACTACAAACTCGTCTTTCTGCCACACAGTGAAAATATTCTTATTTGGTCCTATAAAGTATTATAATAATTTAGTGCTATTAAGTAATACTATTTCATGGGTATTAATAAGTTATACCCAAATACTTAATTTTAAACAGAGAAACAAGAAAGTCACAGTTAGTATTTAGTATGATTTTTAACAATTATACTATTAAAATATAAATTTGTGTACATGAATATAAATGAAGTGAGTTAATGAGTAGAGATGTATTCTATTCAATCAAATATAGAAATAAAAAATGTGATTCCAATAATATCCTCACATATGCCACATCAAGTAACTAGGAATTAGTAGGAAATAGCTTTAAGAGGTAGCAAGCAGTTTCAGATGTTAATCTAAGTGTCTGAGAAACATTTCGAATAAAATAAAATTGCAGGCTTTTCAAGGGCCTTCCAAATTAGCCTGCCCCTTGTAAAAGAAACTAAAGCCTAGGTATGCCACGGACCACCCCAGCTGGGTATGGGAGTCCCTGGGACGAGGGTCCTTGAAGAATAGATGGGTAAGGATTTGGCAGTGACAAACAGAAACAAACACAGAGGCAGTTTGAATCTGAGTGTATTTTGCAGTTCTCAAACAGAAAATATAGAGATATTTTCTCAGGGGATGTTTTTGTTAAACAAACCCAAAATATGACATTATTGTTACTTGGCACAGTGACGCAGAAATCCAAAACATAGGGTCATCAAGGGTTAATCAAAACATAAAATTTGTCCTTGGTTAGTCAAAACATAAGACCGTCCTTGACTAACATAGGATCATCCAAGACTAATCACGTATTTCTTAAATCAAATTAGTATATTTTTATGGTCAGTTATTGTTCAACATAGTTCTTATAAGTTTTTGAATTATTGAGCTATTTTAACTCTTTTAACTCTTCCTTATTAAAAGCTTTCATTACCAGACCTTAAGCCAACTTTCAATGACACATGTACAGCCATATGAAATTTTATTGTTGGGAAAGTTTTTACTTTTTGTACTTATATGAATGACATGAAAAATTTGGAAAGCTCTGGTTTTTCCTAAGATGAGGTCATGGCTAGCGGCCCCATCTCAGGGGATGGTTCTTATCTATTTCTTTTGTTTAAAATGTCAGCATAGGCTTTTAGGAACATTTTGTTGATGTGAAAAAAGGAATAGAGAAACAAACAGATATTGCCACGAGAATCACAGCCCAATATTTTTCTCGGGCTGAGAGTTCCACAACTGTTTCCAGGAGACCGCCTTCCTTTGACGTTATTGCCTCAGTCTGTGGAACTTGTCACACAGAATCTACTGGATTTGGTGTGGCATAGATAGGCAATACCAACTGTCTCAAGAGAAAGCTCATGGTCAGCCTTGATCTCAAATACATGCCCTTCTAGTTCTCAAAGGAAATTCTTGATTTTCTTGATAAGACTGGACATTCAGAGGAAGTTTATTGATCATTTTCTTCAGAACCTCAGTTCCAGGGCAGCAGTCTGTCCACTGTTACTCCCCAGTGTAGTACCTCCAAACACAGTGCTCAAGCTTGCAGCATAAATGATGCCTGATATAAAGGAGGGTCCAGTGTGTGTGCACACACCCCCCCCACACACACACCCATTCCTACCCTAGTCCCATAATCACTTAACTCCAAAGTCATATGTGGACTATTCCTTTATATTGTGTGAGTATATGTCACTGTGGTTGGTTTAATAAAGAAGCTGACTGCCCTGTAGCTAGGCAGGATAAGCTTAGGTGTAGAACCACACCAATACAACAGTGGGGAGAAGAGGGGTAGTGACTTGGGAGTCAGGGGAGGTGGCATGAGATGCAAAGAAAGCAGGATGGGAAGTATGTACATGAGGTAAACAAGCCTCGGGGCAGCACATAGATTAATAGAAATGGAATCATTTAAGCTACAAGAGCTAGCTAAAAACAAGACTAAGCTATTGGCCAAGCACTTATCATTAATATTAAGTCTCTGTGTGGCTATTTAGGAACTGGCTGGTGGAACAGCAAAGTCCACCTACAGTCATCCAGTCTAGATCTAGTTGCAGTACAATCTCTTCCCATCCCTACTTCAGTAAGTACACAGCAACACACAGTGATGCACACTAATACATCCCAAATATCTTTTCACGTAGTGAAAGTGCAAATTATATTACTAAGAAAACTGGCCTTGCTCCATTGTGCTAATGATCACAGGAATCCATTGTTCTGATATTTTGTTTTATGATATAACAAATAAAGCTTAGCTGAAGATCAGAGTGCAAAGCTAGCCACACTGGTCAGTCATAGAGGCCAGGCAGTGATAACACACACTTTTAATTCCACACTAATTAGTCAAAGAAGCTGGTGGGTGGTGGTGCATGCCTTTAACTCCAGCACTAGAGAGGACCCTGACTATAAGACAGGGTCTCAGTCTGTATTCAGTCTGCAGTCACACTGAGGACAGGATCACCCCAACCTTGGTAGAGGTAAGAACTCTCTACTGGTTGGCTGCTTTGCTTTCTTCAGCTTGAACTCCAGTATCTCTCAGTTTTTATTATTCATGCTACAGTCTATGGATGACAACAAATGAATTCCTCTATTGCCTATAGGACGTGCACTCACAATTGGGGCACCTCCCCTGGAATAGCTGGATATCTAGAAATCATTAGGATGGTTTTGCTATTATTTTCTTTGTATTGTCATGAGCCAGTCAGGGACTCATGCTCCTTCTATTGCTCACAATCAGTCAAAAACAAACGTTTGCCTTCCCTGACCTGCTTCTAGTTAGAGATCCATGAATGGCTTCTAACAAAGGTCTTTAATTTTCAAAGACAGATGCTCTCTATGTAGTCCCAGCTGACCTGGAACTTCCTATGTAGATCAGGCTTGTATCTGCCTCCCAGGTGTTAGGATTAAAGACATGAGCCACCATGCCCTGCTCAAAGGTTATTTTAAACAGCAATTTTCAGTTTAAGAACAACTGTTAACCAAGTCTGGTGATGAAGGTCTGTAACTCAGCTACCACAGAGGGTAAGACAGGAAGGCCCAATCTCAAGGCTGCCAGGACTATAGAATGAGTTGGTGTCCAACTTGGGCAATGTAGCAAGACCCTGTCTGGAAATTAAAATGTTGGGCCTGAAGAGATGACTCAGTGATTAACAGCAGCACTGTCTTCTTGTCCAGAGGACCTAGGTTTTACTCTCAGCACCCATATGGCGGCTCATAACTGTCTGCAACTCTAGTTCCAACAAGTCCAATGCCTCTTCTGGACTTTGCAAGGCACCTGGCACACAAGTGGTACATAAACATACATGCAAGCAAAACACCCACACACACAAAATACAATAAAATGGGTATTAAATGTCCAAAGGTGAAGGGCTGGTGGTGTAGCTCAGTGGTGGAGGATATGTACAGCAGGGAGGGGGTCCTGGGTTTAATCTCTGGTACAAGGGCAGTGTGGGAAAGGCGAGAGCTATTATACAGATCCTTTAAGTGAGGCTTGAGAATTGCCAGGATGCAAAGCCAACATCCCTCTGTTACATGAAACCTGAAACTTCACTTTGGAGTGCAGATGCCGCGTTAAAAGCAATTCATTTCCATTGTTCGTGGCAGAGAAAGGGAAGAAAAATATTGGAGGAAGCTCATATATTGACAGGACACCCAGGGCCATCTTGTTCTAGAGTTGACCCTCACAAATTCTGTTTTCACTACAGTTATTCTTTCCATAAAATGTGATCAATACAATGTCTCTGAAAATCTTGATGCTCAGAATCCAAAAATGGTTAAAGACCATTTGCAGGTTTGGAAAGTGAGGTCAAGACCCCTTGGTGGAGGGGGTGGGGTCAAACAGCCCTTTCACAGGGGGTTGCCTTAGTCCATAGGAACGTTGAGATATTTACATTACGATTCATAGCAGTAGCAAAATTACAGTTATGAAATAGCAATGAGAATAACATGAGTGATAGTATGAAAGGGTCGCAGCATCAGGAAGGGTGAGAACCACTGGGATAGAGTGTGCTGTGTGGCAAGAAGACCAGGCATAGGCTGTAGGAATTCTGCTACGCACAGTTCTCCTTGCCCTCTCACACTCTCACTCATCAAAGTTTTTCATCACATCCATGGCTCTTTCATCCACGAAACAGAAAGACCCAGCCCCCAACTGACCTCTGCATCTGCTTCAGAGAGTAGTAGCACATCTACCTACCTCCCTGTCTTTGGTGGGACCTCTGTGTCCCCTTCTGAACCACAGAGTCCAAAGAACCCACCAGCAACTGATGAAGAAGCATGAGGCTAGCATAACGTGGAAACCCAAGCACTAAGCATTTTAAAATACTGGATACTCAAGAGCAATTCAAGATCAAGGGAAAGAGGTACAGGGGAGGGCACGGGATTCGAGTGATGAAATGGTTAGGCATCACCTGAAGTGATGCTAAAGGGTACACGAGGATGAGAACTACAATCTCAGCATAGCTCCTCAGGGTTATCTGGGGTCTGGTGCCAGACACGTGATCCTAAGCCATTCTAATCGGTAACTTTTCAAATCTGATGCAGCAGTTTTTAGAATGGCCCCAGGTTCCTCAATACTTCTTCCATTGTGTGGAAGAGTGTATATCCTCTCTCCTGGAATATGGATGAACTTTGGCCTACTGCATCTAAAAAGTTTTACAACATCGGTGTTCCTGAGGCTACCGTAGAAGTCCAACTTCCTGAAGCTCCCAGGCTACACAGAAGTTTAGGACACATGCAAAAGCCATATGTAGGGGCTGTCACAGCCTATTTCCCATCTGAACATCTGAGACACTGGTAGGGTGAGAATTCTATAACTTAAGAGCATCCATTTTAATAAGTGTTCACTATCTTTGAACGTGGCCATCAAGTTATGATTTTTCCGATTTTTCTCCAAATCTAGGATCATTCTTACTTAAAAGTACAAGTGTCTAAAACTACATCGTGAGTTTTTCTTAACTCAGTAGAGGCCACTCTTGAAACTGGTAGAGGACTTTTTTTTTTAAACAGCATTGTAATAACAATGAAACAAGCACATAAGTTTTGAGACATCAGTAAAATGAATGGATTTTAATTGTTTTAATTTAGTATGGGCTTTGGGTTTCGAACGGTACTGGAATCCATGGGCATTACCTTATTTAGATGACTTTTTATTTATATAGTAAATAAATATATATTTATGTGATATATATGTATATATAAATATATACTTCTGTTCTTTTAAGTTACTCATTTTGCAGTTAATTTATTGTAGCAGTCCCAGAAAACTACTACAGTCATAAATGATTTATTTCCTTATCTAAATTCACTGCATCTACAAGAGGGGAAAAATGTAGTAAATTCCAGTTTTACTCCTTATATTTCCCTATGCTTTTCTCTCTCCCTCTACAAGAGAGAATGCCAGTATGAAGACCTGAGGTAGCCATTGGATGTCTTTTTTCAATAGCTCTCCTCATTTTATTTGCTTATCCATTGATTCATTCCTTTGAGACAGGACTGTCACTCATCAACTAGGATAGCTTGACTGGCCAATGAGCATCTCACAGCCCACCCCACCCCCAGCTTTTTAAATGGGCGCTGGGAATCCCTGCTTGGTCTTCATGCTTGCTGAGCAAGCACTTGCCGATTATGCCTTTACCCCAACCCCCCATCTTGTTTTGGACACAGGGTCTTCCTTTATCTGATGCTCACTGATTAGACTAGACTGGCTTAGCCCACAAGCCCCAGGGATCAGTCCCTGTCTGCCTGATGTTGGGATTACAAACAGGCGCCACCACACCCAGTTTTGTAATATGTGTACCAGGGATCAAACTCAGACCCTTCTTGCATGGCAAGCACTTTATTGGCTGAGCCTCTAGTCTTCAAAGTGTTACTTGCCATAGAAATATTTTTGCTACCGTTGTTTGTTTATTTTACATGCTTTCTGGTTTTTTTCTAAGGTATGGCCTGATGGCCACTTAGGTTGTATTTACCAGATGCCTGGAGCAAAAAGTGAAGGACTTGACTTGGACATTTTGAATTCGGCTAAGGATAATGAGAATGCTAGTTTTACAGTAAAGTCACTGGGGGGGGGGGGGGACTAGTAGTCATGCGTTGAAGACGGCCATTCGAAATCCCAGTTGAGGGTACCCTACAAAATACCAGTACTGATGGGAAACATGGGGATCATTACAAGAAACTGTCAACCAAGAGCTTAGAAGACATGAACAAAAGTGACGTCCTCGAACAGTAATACAAGCATTAGGTAAAATGAAAACCTGAATAAATAGTAACTTTAAGAAATGCCCTGTATTTATGTAAATGGTTTGAAACTGGGTACTAGATGTGTGAACTCTTTACAGTGTCTTTTCCATTTTTCTGCAAACCCAAAACGGTTCTAAACATGAGTTTCTCGGGGAGGGGGGACCCTGAAACAGCCATCTTTCCTTATGTTCCTATTTTAAATAAGAAGCCAAAGAAGTGAAACATCTAATACCAATCAGCAGCATTCCGGAGATACTCTTGACTGTTTCCCCAAAAGCTAGCCCTTACAAGAAACTACCTAACAAGCCCTCCTCGACCATTCATTCGTAATGCCCTGATCTGAGAAGGCAACACCACGAAACCTTTTCCAAGAGGCCTGCTGGTGTGGCTTCCAGGCTTGTTCCCAGGGCTAACGGGCGTGCCATCTGCTCTCAGGCCAGGTGGTAACCAGGGTTCACGTGTCACCCGGCACCGGGTGCTGGGGAGCCGCCCCGGCAGGTCCAGGCAACTCCGCCGCCGCAGGTTGCTGGGGGGCAGGGCGGCAGCCACAGCATCCCGCGCGTGCGGATCGTTTCCCCGGCTCCATCTGCTCCGCGGGGACCGGCGCGGGTCGGTGTCCCACAACAAAAGGGCGCCCCGCGGAGAGCGCGCCGGCCCGCGCCGCCCCGCCCCGGCTTCCCGCGTCCGCGCCCGCGTCCCCGCGGGAATCGCTCCCGCGCCACCGCCTCCAGGTACCCGGAAGGGGGAGGGGGCGAGGCGACAACAATCCGGCGGGCGGGCGAAGGGGAAAGGCGCGGCGCCGAGCGCCAAGACAGCGAGGGGCGGGGCTCCGGGCCGTGCCGCCGCGCCATTGGTCGGCACCGCCCCTGCGGCAGCCGCTCATTGGTGAATGCTCAAATTCAGTCTCAAGGCGCCAGAGGAGGTGTTTTAGCGGGGACCGCGGTCCGTCCCGGGCTTGGAGCTTCGCTAAGGCGGGTAGGATAACGCTGTCGCCCTGCGGACGGACGGACGCCGCTGGCTGGAACGGGCGATCTGCGAACCTTGCCCGGCCCTGCCCATGTCGCCAGCGGGCCGCTGAGATCTACACGCACGCCCTGCCTGCTCGCGCACGCGTGTGGCCGCGGGTGTCCCCGGAGACGGAAAGCCTCCTTCGCACAGCGACAGTAAGGAAGCGTGCGACCCCCGCGGGTAGGGAGGCGGGAATGGGGAGAAGGGCTACCCGCCGCGGCTGCCATCCCACTGGCCCGGGATCCGAGTGCCACGGCGGTTGTGCTGGCTGCAGCCTCGGGTGAAGGAGGCTGGTCCCTCCCCACGGTTTAGGGGGTTCCATGGGAAGAGTTTAACTCGAGGTGTGCTCAGATGCCTGGGGAGGGGCAGCGTGCATCCCAGACGGGTTGGTCTCGAGATCAGGTTTCAGCCTACCCCCTACTCCAAACCCACTCAAAGTTGAATTCCTCCCAGATCTTTGCGCCAAAATTAACTGACCTGGGAGACCCTGTAACTTTCTGACATTTGCCTAACACCCTCCTTAAAATAGTAACTATTTTGCCTGCTGGTTTTTGTAAAGAATTGCTGCCTCGATCAGTTTTTCTTCTTCCCAGATTTTCAGTGATTCCTAAGTATATTTTAAGTGTTTGTTCACGTGAGTTTTAATGAGGATCGGAGGGTGTCTGAGTTCCTGGAAATTCCCGGGAATGCTCTAGGGAAGGGGAAGTTGTGTTCACAGATGGCATTTTTGTTGTTGGAGGGGAAAATAAGTGTAAAATCGTTTCCCGATATAATTGTGTGTTCCAGATGGAGGTAAATTGTTTAACACTAAAAGACTTGATCAGCCCCAGACAGGCCAGACTAGATTTTGCCGTTGAAGATGCAGAAAACGCACAAAAGGTAAGCACATATAAATACTTGAATGTCGAACGGTGTTTTGGATGGTGATGCCTAGCTTTTGTCTTACACACAGCATTGATTGGATGACCACTATAGAAGTTTTTAAAGAACCATTGTTTCAGTTCTCCTCCCAGTCATTCAGTAGTGTTGGAAGTAGCTCTTGGAGTCAAAAATATGCTGGATACAGCAATCCAAAGTCTGTAATGCTTAGAGTTGTCAAGGGTAGTTTAGCTAATGCTTTGTGGAAATTAGACGTATTAGTTCCCTGGAACAGACTTTTGTAGTTACAAATACCAGATTTAATGTTTAAAATGCTGAGAAATACCAACTTCATCCTAGTGAACCACATACAGAGGTTTCCCCAAGAGTACAGTTTCTGCCTACCAAACAGGGCAAACGTGGCTGACCCTCACCAGCTATTCTGAAACATTTAAAGCTTTTGGCTTCTTTTATACTGAGCCCCACCCTTACTTTATCCTCTTCTGAGTATTTTTAACACATTACCAACTAAACTGGCCATAGCAATGTCTACACCGTCACTTTGGCCTGTATCTGCACAGGTGTGCAAATCAGTGCCTGTTGAAGATAGAGCAGTGAAATTTGGGCACTGTTTAAGCAACAATAGATACAACAAACCAGTTTTAGAAACCTTGACTATAAACCTATTGTAGCAACTTCCTTGGGCATTGAACCTCTCTGGATTCCAGGTGTTAGTTTTAAGTTAGCATCAACAATGACCCTGCCTGGTGGCAAAGAGCATGCCTTTATACAATATTTTTGTTAGAGAGGGAAATGTACATCGAAACTCATTGTTTTAAAAATTAGCTAAGAATATGACTTTATGAATATATTCAAAATTTTGGTTTTGGGAGTTACTTTTCTGTTTTCCTTAGTAAAATTTGGATGGTTCTGCAGAGAGAGAGAGAGAGAGAGAGAGAGAGAGAGAGAGAGAGAGAGAGAGAATGACTCCCTTCATATAGTTTGCTTCGTCGGTGTTGTTGAGGTTTCTTGTGGGGGTGCAAAGAAACCCAAAAGACCCAATAGATTGGGAAAGTGGCTAGAATATTTGAACTAGAATGAATAAGCAAGGGTTTATCTCAGAGAAGAGGCAAGAGATGAGAACAGAGTGGTTTTGTAGAGACATTGGAGGGCCCTTGTTCTCTCCCCGTTGATACATAAAGAGGCTTCCTAAGGCTGGTGTTAACATGGGGTGTATAGTCACAGAGACCTGAGTCTGATTTCCTGCTGTGCCATGAACTACCTACATGACCCCAAATAAACATTTTTAGGTTTTTCAGCAAATATTTGTGTTCCAAAGGCTAGAGATAGGGAGGTTTAATATCATCTAACCTTTCTTAGTCCATTGGTTACCTCTATAAATTGGAGCCAGTGCACCTCACCCGTTGGATTTTTGTAAAGTACCTAGTTGTATACATTCCTCGTGTACTGAATTAAAATGACAGCCCCATTGTAACTTGCCCTTTGGTTACCCTGGGAGGCTTTCAGAGACCCAGGTGGAAAAGTAGGCAACTATATTATATTCTCAGAATAGAGGAGGAAAAAATACATGCGTAAGACATCGGAAAGCTTCACAGGGTAAGATTTGAATTAAACTTTACTGGGTAAGGAAAGTCAACCTACATTAAAAGTGCTACTGGGTAGAACATTACAGGCAAAAGAAACAAGATTGGAGTCTCTGAGAATTCCAGAGTGGCTGAAAGTCAGGGAGGCAAAGCTATTCCTTCTGAAGATGCTTCTGGGGATACCTGGAGGGGATCACTGGGTCACTTTTCCCTTAGAGAACCTCTTCCTTGACACACACTGGTCCAGATCTGTGTGTACTGTGTGATGCACACATCTCCTGATCGCTCTTGGAGAAACTTGTTTTGCAAAAGAGGACTTTTTAACATTATCACCCAGCACTACTGTTCTTGGTTATGGTATAATAAACAAACTGACCAATGTCATGATTGATGGTGAGAGGAGGAAACCTGACAGTTCGGGGCAGAGAGGTGAGGGCTAAAAATGGAGCTGTTAAGAGGAGTTGGTGAAATTGCTCTTGCATGCATTGGACTTGGAGGGAATACATGCTAAGGTCCTGGAATGTGAGAGGAGGGGGACTGATAAAGGAATAGAACCATGCTGGACCTGATAGAGCATGTCTCTAATTCAGCACTCTAGAGACTGAGGCAGAAGAATTGTGAGGCTAGAATAACAGGCTCATACCACCATGAACTTTCACATGCGTTCTTTAAAGGCCATTAGCATCTTTGGGGAATAGCTAAGGAAGATGGCGGATTCAGCTTGGCATATGTTTACACCTGTGTGATACACAGACAGCAGGAAGCAGCTAATTGGCTGCGTTTATTAGAATTATTGAAAGGTTATAACCTTGGAACCAAGCTGGGAATTGTGAGCATATAGTTTGACTGTAAAGCCATGTTTATGAGATTGGGTGAACCAGTACAGAGACTGAAGAGAACTAGATGTGTAGATATGGACTCTTGTAGTTTGTAAGAGTAGAAAAGGGAGCTGGGCAGTGGTGGTGCACACCTTCAATCCCAGCATTCAGGAGGCAGAGGCAGGTGGATCTCTGGGAGTTAGAGACCAGCCTAGTCTACAGAGTGAGTTCAGCCAGGGCTGTTACACATGTTACACAGAGAAACCCTACCTAAAAAAAATGAGCAGAAAAGGGAATCAATGGAGATTGAAAAGGAGCAGTCAGAAGTATGGAGAGCTAAGAAAGAATGTGGAGTGTCTCAGATGCTCATGTCCAGATTTTATAGAGCCAAAAATCACTGCCAACCTTACTGCTTGGGTGGGGGAAGCAAGATGGCTTCAGCACCAGTTTGATGGGCAGCAGAGAGTTGACCTGAGCGAACATCATGGATTGGAAGAGCCTCATGGTTGGGGAACCTCTTGGAAGGTGACAGGAAGGAGGTCTCACTGTGGATTGCTCTTTCTAGAAAGCATGTTCTGGCAGGAAGGAGAGTTGATGGCCTGTAGCCAGGGGACACTTCCTAACATGGAGATTTTACAGTGAGTCTGACAGCAGGCGGAGTTTCACCAGGCAGAACTCTATATATGGTGTTAGGGAGGTGGTGACATTCGGAGGAAGGGCTTGGGTGTGATGGAGGGCAGTTTTGAAGAAAACCAATAGGACAATGTGTGAGCTGTAAAAAGAGGGAACTGGAGGAGACATTAGTCGGACCCCATCAAGGATCTTGGACAGCTGATGGTCATATATGTGACTTGAGATCGCATAATCAAAGCTGTGTAGAGACAAAAGCAAGTTGAGATCCGAGGACTTTTAGCCTCCAAGCCTTGTCTATGGCTATATACAGCCTGTTTCCTCATAGCCACAGTACCAGTTCTTATTAATTATAAATGGTGAACATTTGCAAAGCATTTCCCAAGGGGCAGTGTTTTACTTTATTGTTTGAGCTGATACTCACAGAGGCTTTGTGGCAGATTTATTCCCTCCTTTATACCTGAGGGCTGTGAGACCATTCCATGACTTGAATTTCTCTGGGTTCTTTGACCAAAGTGATGTCCAAGATGTTGCGGGTTAGATTTCCTGGCAAGCAGCTCTCGAGTGAGGGTGGTGTACAGGAGAGTTGTGAGTGCCCAGGATTGTAGCAGAAGAAGGGAATGGGAAGGAACAGAACTGGACAGAGCTGCAGTTGAGGCATGATGGAATTTTGAGATTACACTGTGAGACATTCAATGTAATCCCCTTGTGTAGTCCTGAGCTGGTAAAGAGACCAGATCTTTGCGTGCTGGTAGGAGTTTTACCAGTCACTGAGTTCAGTGGTGGCCTCCCAAGAAGGGGTGTGGTCCTGGGTTCATGGGCCCTTGTTAGCCAAAGCAATCCAGCCAAGGGTGTATACTGTTGGCATGGCTTCCAACAGCTGGGAGAATGACTCATTCGTTCCTGAAGAGACGTGGGTGCATCTAGTGTCTACCATACAACTAGGTACATTACTAGAAAGTCTTGACGATTAGTCTGAACCTTGTTTTTGTATATATGGAAACATGTAACTATTCTAATCCCTTTTGCTGTGTCCGGAAAGCAGTACAGGCAGGTGGCGCTGAGTGTAAATAGATCATAACTGATTTTCTTGCCTACCTGGGACCTCACAACACAATTTGCATGACATTTTTAAATTCTGATGTAAGAGGTGTTGTCTTAGGGTTTCTATTGCTGCAACAAAACCATGACAAAAAAAGGCAAGTTGAGGAGGAAAGAGTTTATTTGGCTTACACTTCCATATTGCTGTTCATCACTGAAGGAAGTTAGGACAGGAACTCAAATAGGGCAGGAACCTGGAGGCAGGAGCTGATACAGAGGCCATGGAAGAGTGCTGCTTCCTGGCTTGCTTCCCTGGGTTGCTCAGCCTGCTTTCTCATAGAACCCAGGACCAGCAGCCCAGGGATGGCACCACCCACAATGAGCTGGGCCCTCCCACGTCAATCACTAATTAAGAAAACACCTTACAGCTGGATCTTGTGGAGGCATTTTCTCAGTTGAGGTTCCCTCCTTTCAGATGACTAGTTTGTGTGTCATGCTGACCTGAGACTAGCCAGCACAGGTGGAATATAGTCCTAACCCAACCACATTACCCAGCTTCACAGAATCTCTCATATCAACTGTACATTTTTAAAAATGCATCTGTGTATGAAGAAATTATTCATTCTGAATCGCTCCCTCACTACAGAGAAACTTAACAACTCATTCCTGTTCGGACACGTACCCTGGAAACAGATTAAATTAAACAGAAAAGAGTAAATCTATCTACTCATAAGCCTAGGACACACCTTGTGCCAAGACATAATGTTCATTCAACACCGGTAATGGGCAAGTCATCATCCGGATATGATATGTGGGGCTGGCCTCCACAAGTACACACTCATTACTGGACAAAGACATACATCCAGGAAGCTAAAGAGCAATGCAGTGTGCTATATCATATTAGTGCTAAGTTCCAGGGCAAATGGGAGAGAACCGGAAAGGGGAAAAGATAATAGCTAAATTATATGGGGTGTTCACTATGCATTCGTGAACTAGTCTGAACCCTTGAGGTTGGTATTCTTATGAGCTTCCTTTTTCAGTTGAATAAATGGGAATACAGTGAGGTGAGGGGGACTTGCCCACTGGCCTGAGATCCTACATATATAACCACTATCTCATGCTGCCTCTCCAGGTTCTACTGGGTACGTTTCCCAGAACTTAGGAAAAGGTAGTTTCCTTCTGATTACACCCACGAGTTCATCTGTAGATGCCCCATTTCAGAAACTGCTCCCAGCTGCATTTTACATGCAACTTTCTTAACCTCTATACCTGAGGCTATATAAACTGGAATAAATAGTAGTACTTGTGCCGAAGGATTAGAGGTTGATGCAAGTTCAGGAAACAGGGCATGGCATGTGTTAAACACTCAGTCATTTCCTTTAAGGGTTCACTTGTAGACACCATCAGAATGGCTCACCGGCAGGGACTTGCTACTAGAACTGGGCTGCCCCTCAGGTGTGAGACCTCGTCACCTCCACCGCATCTTTCCTTCACATTCCAGCACAACAGGAGCGTCACCATAGTTAGCTGGCAGCTTCTGCTTTCCCAGTGAACAAACGTTGGGTGGCCTGTGACATAAACACCAATTTCTCTCAGTTGTCTGCCTCTATACAACAGGACAGTTTTAACCACTGATCCACAAGAATTGGTGCATACAGTACTGTAGCATGAGAAATACATGTCCATAAAAGTGTGAGGAAGAGAAGAATCTTTCTGGTTTCAAACCGCATTAAACAATGTCGGAAAGATGCTTGCTTCCGTTATTTGGTGCATCCAAATGCAGGCTCTGTGTGCTTTTTTTTTTTTTTTTTTTTATCATGTGTTCCCTTTGAACCTTTACAGTTGTCCAAGGCATTATACACAAAGTATGTTGTGGGAGCAGGTGCTGCTTTGAAGATTGCAAAAGTTGAAAAAGCCAGACCTTGGCACTGAGCACTTAAAACCTTGCTAGCAATTTGATGCCGCCTTTGGGGCGTCTAAGCATATGACCCATTGGAGGTCTCACTTGTTGCAGAGGCTGTAGGTTGATTTAAGTGATGAGCTCAAATGGTAAGTCATGTGTGGAGAGAATTCCACGATAGTCCTATGAGGGAAAGTTGGCTTAGTAGTATACATGACTCAGGAAATACAAAAACAAGCAAGCAAAAAACTGGCCATTCACTGAATGGTTGGAGAAGCAGAAACACTGGTCCTGCACCGTGAATGGTTGGAGAAAGGCTACTCAGAAAACAGCAGACAGCTCTCAGGTTAGCTTACGCTGGTATTTTGCTGGCTTCTGTTCCTTTAACTTGTCCTATTAATGGTGTCTTTTGAACACTGAACTACAAAGGCAGAGCTGTTCTTACTGGTAAATGCAAACTTGTAAATAAGACTGAAAAATATGAAAATCATGGCCCTGGGGAGCAAAAAAACTGAACTTCATTTCCATCTATTATGAGCAGCTGTTGGTGACAGACACATTTGTGACTTCTCTGACCGACACTCCATGAAAAATGTGTGTAAAGGGAGTAGCAGATACAGTGGTGTCTCCTCAGAGCCGCTGTTTGATGCCCATGGAGCTCTCCGGTTTCCATTTATCCAGTCCTGATTCTTTCCAGCCTTGGACATCTGTTTGGATTGCCAAGTCTCAGTGGAGCAAACTCTGGAGTCATAGCTGACTCCTGCCCTTTCTTAACCTAGCTAAAAGTTCTCTTCTCTCTAAACAGGAAAATATATTTGTCGATCGATCAAGGATGACCCCAAAGACTCCGATGAAAAATGAACCAATTGATCTGTCAAAGCAAAGGATCTTTACCCCGGAAAGAAATCCCATTACCCCCGTAAAGCTGGTGGACAGGCAGCCGCAGGTGGAGCCATGGACGCCCACAGCCAACCTCAAAATGCTGATCAGTGCCGCCAGCCCAGACATAAGAGACCGGGAGAAGAAGAAGGAGCTGTTCAGACCCATTGAGAATAAAGAGGATGCATTCGTGAACTCCTTGCAGGTACTCATGGGGCTTCGTGAGACTTCAGAGATGTACAAGATTACTAAAAAGAAACAGGACACCTGTCAGTCAAATGCAGTGTTAATTAAGCATTGCATTGTTTTGTTCACAGCTGAATTTTCACTCAGATTCTTATTTTTCATAATTAATTTCTCTCTTCCCTTAACCAGACTACATTTTAAAAATAACATATTAGTACTTTGATTCATTAAAGAAACTTGAATTTTTTTTTCTAAGCACTGCTGTGAATTTTTAGTTTCATGAATTTTGACTAGGAAAGTTCTATTCTGTTTGCTAGTTTGGGGCTTTATTCAAGTTAGGCCAGTTTAATGTATTTCTTTAATCTGCTTGGGGCTTTTGTTGGGAAAACTCTGTTATTTTGTTGTTGGATCTGGGGTGTGTGCGTGCATTTCTGCTGTTTTGGCCACTGTTCTGTTGCTCTGAAGAGACACCATGATTAAGGCAACTCTTATGAAAGAAAGCATTTAATTGGAGGCTTGCTTTTAATTTCAGAGATTTAGTCCATTATCATCATGGTGGGGAGCAAGGCAGTATACCTGGCTCTGAAAAAAATAACTGAAAGCTACTGGCCCTCTGATCTGCTGGCCAAGAGGGAGACACCGGACCTGGTGTGGGCTTTTGAACCCTCAGAGCCCACCCCCAGGGACATGCTTCCTCCAAGAAGGCCACACCTCCTAATCATTTTCAAAAAGTGCCAGTCCCTGATAACTAAGCATTCAAAACCTTGAGACTATGGGGGCTATTCTTAATTCCCACCACCACAGCTGCTGCTGATTCAACCCAGGGCTTTATACAGGCTTTATACATTTAGGCAAACCTTCTGCCACCAAGCCACATGCCCAGCTCTCAATATAGAAGGCTCTTAGGCCATCTTTAAATTGCCTGTGACATGAAGAAGAGGAGCTGCTCAGCAAACAGCACATCCATACTGTTTTTAGAAAGATTTAACAGTAATTTTCATTCCCACTAATCTTTCTCTGAGGCCTCCCAAGAAAATGACTTCCAGAATGGAGTCTTCCCAACTATCCAACTATTTTTCCCCTTTTTTGGTGGATTTTCTTTGTTGTTGTTGTAAAATTTGCCAAAATACAGAAAATGGGGGGGGGGGAGAAGATGTCTCAAAATTACAACTTGAAGCTAACAGCAAAATGAGTTTAATCTGCCACATACCCCACTACGGTGGTAGAGATTCTTCTGTGTAGTTAGATGCAAATCATGCAGTTTGAAGAACAATTGGAAATTGTTCATCATTCCTCTTGTATGTCTGCTCTTTTCCTGGGCTTCCTTTCTGTATTTTGCTTGGAAAAGCACAGGAAGCCCAGCTTCAGAGACCATGAACTCAGATCACATGTAAGTGTGGCTAAGGGCATTAGCTTCTGCGTCCAGAATGCCGGAGTTGTGCTCCCAGATCTGGTTTTCCTGGGATCTACTCTTTGTCTGTTATAGGCATATGCAAGTATTCATTGTTTCCTTTTTTTATTTATTGATAAAATACAGAAAGTGACAGTCACCCAATGGGAGATGTTAATAATCTCTAACAAAGTATTGATACCTTCCTTTGGTAGAACTTATTTCAGATGTCCCTAAAACAATTCCTAACCAGACTTCATAAGATTTAATTGAGCGTTCATTACAAAGATTTATGACCTTGAGTGTCTAAAATGTGAGTGTCCCATAAATACAGGCTTTTTAATATCTTTGATAGACTGTTTTATCACATAACACACCTTTAGTATGTGATACCTTTAAGACTCAGAAGGCTTCCTCCCTGCTCCAAGCACAGAGCAGTTTTAATAATTTAAATCAAATAATGACTGCTGAATTTATCATTCTCTTGCCATCTTTAAATCACTATGTTGTATATGTATATGTATGTGCTCTTATAGACTGTTGCTTGGGCTGTTCTGTTGGGGTTTCAAGCTTTGTAAAGTTGAGACTATTATAGTATTTGCTCATCTTGTCAAGTTATTGGATGGCTTGTGACTTCTTTCCACACAACTGTTACCACCATGGTTTTCCCTCTTCTATGTGGTGCCTGGTGGTGTGTGTCCATTTGTATTGGGTTGTTTTTCTCTCTCGTAGTGGTTTCCAGGATATGGTTGTATATTGACACTAAACTGTCATCAATTGCTTGTGTCATATATATTACATTATCTTGGTTCAGTTGGTATTTGTTTTTTCCCTTTCTGTTGGTTCTCAGCTCACAAAGCTCTTATGATTAATACTGTTCTGTGTGTAGATCCTTTCTTCTTGCTTTAGGATTTTTTTCATTCTAACTTTCACTTTTTTAATGTGTGTGTGTGTGTGTGTGTGTGTGTGTGTGTGTGTGTGTGTGTGTGTGTGTCTGCTTCTCTGTTCGTGCACCATGTGTGTTGAGATGCCCGTGCAGATCAGAAGGGGGCCCTGTATTCCCTGGAAGTAAAGTTGCATATAGTTCTGAGCCGACACATGGATTCTGGAAACCCAATCTGGGTCCTCTAAATTTAGCCACTGAGCTCATCTCACGATCTCTTCTTTAAGGGTGATCTGGGGGCTAGAGAGATGGTTCAGTGCTTAAGAACACTTGCTCTTGCAGATGATGAGTTCAGTTCCCAGCATCCACATGGTGGCTCACAACCCTCCGTAACTCTAGTTCCAGAGGGTTGCAATGCACACATAGGCATAAGAAAATAAATATGGATGACCTTTTTGTATCGCTTTAATCTTTAGTGCCTGGTTAGAAGCTTGTTCTCCTACATTTTATTACAATTTTTTTTTATAAGTCATGAGTCCATTTGGAATTACTTTTCAAATGTAATGGGAGTCAAGAACACTGACTTCGGTGTCTGTGGGTTTCGCTGTCTGCTTTTTTTTTTTTTTTTTTTTTCAGGAGCTCTCCCTCTTTCATTTGGCAAGGTGACATCTCTCATGTCAAAGTTCCATATTTGATTTGTGTGCTTCCATTTTAAGAGCCTTTGACCATTTGCCTGTTTGAGGCCAGCACCATTTTTCAGGAAGCTTTGCCTACCGGCAACTTCATTGTATTCTTAAAATGTGTAAACTGTAAACTGTTCCTGATGTTTTCTTTCATATATGCTCCAAACTGACTGTTTTCTTTAGCTTCTTCAGAGGAAGTGTCACTGTGTAGACCTGGATGGCCTGGACTCTCCGTAGACTAGGCTGGCCTCAAACTCACGGAGATCTACCTCCCTGAGTGCTAGGGTTAAAGATGTGCACCATTATGCCTGGCTCTAGATTTGGGTTTTAATAGGAATCGTTTGACTGTGTTGATTGGAGAAGTTCACCTCTCTATGGTGCCAAGCCTCCTATCCATGAAAATGGTGCACATCTTCAATTATCAGAGGTTTCTAGTACAGTTATTCTCAGCCTTCCTAACGCTTCGATCCTGCAATTCACTTCCTTATGCTGTGCTGACCCAACCATAAAATTATTTCGTTGCTACCTCATAACTGTAATTTGCTAGTTATGAATCAATAAATACCTGATACATGGGATATCTGATATGAACCCCCTAAGGGGTTGTGACCCACAGTTTGAGAACCACTGCTCTAAAATCTTGAGTGTTTGTTAGATTTACCCTAAAAACCTCATCATCCTCATCGCTCTTATAAATACTGCCTTTTCTACTTCCTTTCTCTTGCTATGTAGGAATGCAGCTTGGTTTAAAATACCTCACCTTGTAGCTGTTTTGCTAATTCCTCTTATTTCCATAGGGTGTGTGTGTGTGTGTGTGTGTGTGTGTGTGTGTGGTATTTTTGAGTCAGGGTTTCTTTGTGTAGCTTTGTAGACTAGGCTGGCTGGCCTCGAACTGACAGAGATCTTCCTGCCTCTGCCTCCCAAGTGCTGGGATTAAAGGCATGAGCTACCACCACCCTACTTGTAGGGGGTTTTTGTTGTTCTTGTTTGTTTTTTGGGATGAGCCTTTATATTCTTTTCAAAAAGATTTTGTTTGTGCTTTTCAGTCCTTGCTTCAATTTCTTCTTTCTTGTCCTAACGTACTGACTAGGATATTTCCTACAGAAGACAGAAGAGGGCCAGTGACAATGGCCATCCTTGTTGTTTTCCTGGTTTTAAGGGAAGACTTCCAAGGTTTCTCAGCTAGCCAGAAAAAGCTGTTGATAAATTTCATGTTGCATATTTTGTGTTTTCCATGAATATGCAACATGAAATTTATCAACAGTTTTTTCTGAATCTATTGAGATAATCTTACCACTATTCTCCTGGGGTCTATTTAAAAAACCTTATCTTTCCTGTGGAGACCTAATTAAATATGGTAGAGACAAGAATGCTACCTAAGGATACTTAGAACAAAACAGGATTTGACTAATGGGCCCTTGTGGAATTTCACCAAGATTTGGTCCATTATCAAATATATGACAGACGTTTAACAGGTCACTGTACCTCATACTTTGTTGGTAATAGTCACAGAACTGTAAGAAGCAGATTGTGATGCACCAGGTCCAAGATGAGGCCTGAGATGCTACTACATCTCCAGTGCTGCCAGGTCCACCCACATAAGAGAGGCAGGGTAGAGTAACCTGTACAGGACACCATTTCTATTTTAGAATTGTAACCATGAGTTTCAGCCTCATGTTATATAAATGAGAAACAGCTTAGTCCAGAGAAAATAATAAGAAAACCAGCCTAGGAGTTGTTTTCTCTGGAATCTTGAGAGGTACGGATTGGGACCACTTTGTAACAGCTTTCTAACAACAGCAGTTAAGGCGGTAACCATGGCATCTCCCTCCCTGCTTCTGTCTGCCCTCCGTAGCTTGATGTCGTTGGTGACGGTGCTGTGGATGACTATGAGAAGCAAAGGCCGAGCAGGAAACAGAAAAGTTTAGGACTGCTGTGCCAGAAGTTCCTCGCTCGTTATCCAAGTTACCCCTTATCCACTGAGAAAACCACCATCTCCCTAGATGAAGTCGCTGTCAGTCTTGGTATGTATCACCCAATTAACTGGGGACCTGTCACCTGTGACAGTGGGAAGCCAGTTACCTTGGGTGGGCCAGAGGCATCAAGTAGTCTCCTATATTAACAGAGGGTGAGGACATGATGGTGGGGGTGGGGGAGCTGCCTCCATCAACACCAAATCTCCCTTTGGTATTCGTAGAATTCAAGGAAGCCTAATCCAAAATAAAGGTCCAAATAGAAACTTAGGCGGGGGGGGGGGGGGGTCAATCTTAAAAATGTAGGGTGCAGGACTACAGCTCAGTGATAGAGAATTTGCTGAGCATGTACAAAATGGGATTAACCACGAATACCATACATAATACCATACAAGAAAGAATGCATTTCATTGTAAAAGGCAATATGTTTATACTTATATTATGGATTAATCTCATTTCGAATTCATGTTGGGAATCTAAAAATATAAGCTGGGTCTGATGGCACATACCTATAATCCCAGTACTTGTGAGACACAAGTAGGATGACTATAAATTTGGGGCCAGCCTAGGGTACACAGTGAGACCCTGTCTCATAAAGAAAATTACAGATACCTTGCTCGTTATTCTTAATAATGCTTCCAAGAGTTTGGAAACTAGTGTCATTTCTTATATAAAGCAAAAAAATCACAAGTAAGAACACAATGCTTGAAGCCCTGGGCCACCGTCTTCACAGCAGGCCTTTCAGGACAGAAAATCCACAGCTGGACATAACTCAAACATCCTGGCTTCTTAACAAAGAAGAATGCATATGTTCACGTGGCCGGCGTATGTGTAACCTGTGACGCCTGCACAGCTGCAAATACCTACACAGTCACTTTGGATGAGAGACCCCTGGTGGACAGGGGCTGTATTTCAGGATGGTTGAACTGTTGACAGTCATTGACTAGAAATGACTCTCATCTGGAGGTATATAGGGGTATCCACTTAATAAACAAGGGAGCTTTCCGTATGGGGGAGTATCTGAAGGGATAAGATAAATGAGCGATTAATAGTTTGTGTTTCATAGCTGTCTGTCTTCCATAGCCCCGAGAAACATCCAAGAGTAGTGGGCTGTCAGTCTGAGTCACCCAGGCTGAGAGCTGAGAAGGTTCTGGCTTTTGAAAACTGAGATGGTGAAGAGGCAGTGGGTTCTGATGGAAAGACCATGGGCTAAGGCCGTGAGTCACACAGAGCCAGGCTCTGAACTTCCCCAGCTTGTAAGAACTTTGAGAAGTTATTAACCCTTTCTTGACTATAACATAAACTGCCGAGACGTAACAGAGTTGAGCTGATTGTGACTAATATGTTTAACTGAGTCCTAGCAGGGTTCCTGGGAAATGGTCTGGCAGAAAACGGGGGTTAACTACCAGATCATCCAGTGTCCTCATTAGGGATCATGAAGTCTTTCCCCAACCCCAGCTCCATGCAATATATTCAGCTTCCGTGTGGAGGCTCTGTGCTGGTGTTAAAGTGAAACACAAAGATGAGATGTTTAGGGGGGAACTTACAGTCCCAGGGAGGATAAAAGAGGGGACTATTACTCATGGGACCTGCAAACATGCCATGTCATAGCTTCCTGGAGCTGAACCTCAGAGATTTTCACAACAGCCTCCCAATGCCCCGGGACAACACAGACCTGCTGAGTCAAATGTGCTGCCATCTCTTCTCGTGTGAGGTTGAAAGCTAGTGTCCCTCCCTAGAGCTTGTTTCCTCGATGACCATCTCCTGGCCTTGAGTCTGAACCCCTTGCTCCCTAATTTAAAAGGCCAAATATGTGCAGAGTTTCAAGCTGCGGTTTCCAGAGTCTGTTGCGATGCAGATCTGACTCTGGTGTTAATGAACAAGCATTTAAAGACTTGGGAACAACTTTGGTGAGCAGAAAACAGAACAGTGCTTGATTCTGAGCTGAGTAATGGTCTCTCGGTCAGTGCCTAAGGAAGTAGACAAGAAAAAATGGTGGTCATCATCAGGTTACTACTGTATGATTAACCATCACAGAACGTAAAATAGACTGTCACTTCATTTGGTCATTATGTCCTTGGATGTACAACTGGGACCATCAGTAGATTGAGTAAGACCACCTCAGCACAAAAGCAAGAGAAGGCATAGTACCAGGGTAAACCTCCCTCCCAGGAAGCCACAGAGGCGCCTACAGGTCTTGAGACCTGTGAATGGAACTTTAGGAGCACAGCCCCCTAAACAACAAAACTTGGGCATGACTAAAATGGTGAGTGATAAAGCTGGTAAGGGGCTGCCACATTTGGTGTTTACCAAAACAACCTACTAAGTGCCCATTTGCACATTCTTACTCTCAAAGCAGTGCCAGTTGTCTCCCATTTTCCTGTCTTGTGATGTCTGGCCACCAGGTGGAGACCAAACAACTTATTATCATGCACAAAATAGCACAACAGGCAGGCATATGGCCAGCCCCAGGGTGTCTCAGTTGCATTCACATGACATTTCTAATGGGAAGGTTTGGGGATGGTGCAGGCTAAACCGGATGTGTTAATATGTGGGAACAGGCTGGAGTAAAGATCCAGTCAGCTCTAGACAAGAGGCTGCTGCCAGTGCCTTCCAGCAGGCAGTTGGCACCAAGCCTGGGTTGGGGGACAGGCCAGTCAGGGTCATGAGTGGAAATGTTCTGACTGACTCTTCATGTGTGTGGTGAAGCTTTTCCTCAGACCAGAGTTGCCTTTGTTATTTGGTGTCTGTCTTATATCTCTGAAGAGCCCAAAGTTACCCTTGCTGAATCTGTTTCTGGAAAAACGAGACAAATGGTGCATCTTTATAGCCAGTCTGGGTTTTCTGCTAAAGTGCCTGAAGGCTTCAGCATAGATACTCAGATGAGAGCAAAGGCAACAGCAGGCCTGGGGCCTGTTACACAACAGTGAGTCATGGACCAGAGATGTTTAAAATCTGCTTCTACTGTGACTCTGTGTGTTAGTGGGGATTCTAGGTAGCTCCAAACTGTGGTGATAATCTTGTTTGAATAACAAATAAAGTTTGCCTGAAGATCAGAGGGCAGAGCTAACCATAGACTCTAGTCTACAGAACAAGTTCCAGAACAGGCTCCAAAGCTACACAGAGAAACCCCAACATACCAAAAAAAAAAAAAAAAAAAAAAAAAAAATATATATATATATATATATATATATATATATATATATATATATATATGTTTAGCTAGTCCCACCCTCTGATCTTCAGGCAAGCTTTATTATACAAGCAAGATAGCACCACACCAAACCATGCAAATATTTAGATAAAATTAACAGCTGTTGAGGACCCATTACTTTTATGCTCAAACTTAATTATTTTATAAGATAGGTGCTACACTGTGAAGAAGTTAAGTAACTTCCTAGGGTGGACCACTTATAAGGGGTAGATTGAGGATGCATGTCCAGACACTCTGATTCAAGAGCCTTCCATGCTTAACCAGCATACACACTTTCAGTAATTAGAAGAAAAATCCTGCAGCGAAGCAGGCGGTGAATTTCATGGAAAGCCTGTACGATGTTTAGTCCTTCGCTGTTGGCTGGCTAATTAGCAGATGGTGAATGAGAGAGCAAGGAGAGTTACTACAAGCCATGGCAAATAGAGGACTCGTGTTCTTCCAGCAACATGAGAAGGGAACCCAAGCCCTTGAGTCTGCCCTTGCCCGTTCCAAAAGGGAGGCAATATTTGCCATCCATTTTCCTTACCATACTGTTCAGAGAGTTAGTATATTCATTTTCTGTTACATCATTCAAACCCCCACAAATGGACAGGGCTGTCCAGTGATGAGGTGACAGTCCATCCTATTTAAATCCCCAAGAAAGGACAGGACTGTCCAGTGATTCTATAGTTTCGTGATGGTTAATCTTTGCCATCAAGCCGGGCATTGGTGACGCAGGTGGATCTCTGTGAGTTCTAGGGCAACCTGGTCTACAGAGCGAGTTCCAGGACAACCTCCAAAGCAATACAGAGAAACCCTGTCTCGGAAAAAAATAAATAAATAAAAACTCTTTGCCGTCAATGTGATGACGGGATTTAGGCTCATCACAGGAATGCACCTCTGGGTGAGCCTACGAGAGTGTTTCCAGAAAGATCTGACTGAGCAGGGAAGACCCACCCAGAATGTGGCAGCACAGTCCCACAGGGTAGGGTCCCCAAATGACTAAAATGAGAAGGCTGGACAAGCTGAATACCAGTTTTGTCTCTTTCTGCTTCCTGACTATAGGTGCAGCCTCTGCCTCTCATCCTGCCACTGTGATTTCTTCACCATGATGGACTGACTCCCCCACTTATGAGTCAGAATCAGCCCTTCCTTACAGTGCCTTTGTCAAATATTTTGTCACAGCAATGATACAAGGAACTAATGCAAGTCCACCAATTAGAATGCAGGTCACTAACAGCCAGCCGGGTTCAATAGGCATGCTGCTGCAACACTGGCATGCCGCCATAATGCACATAATGCACATGTGGCTGATTAACAGGTCTGAGGCACGGGTGCTGTGTTGTCAGGGCCACACAGACGGTAGTCTGGCTATCTCAAGAGGATGTTACCCTAGTTGTGTTTGAAGGTTGGGTTCCAAGAAGAAAACACAGGGCCTGTTTGAATCTTCCTCAGATGGCCTTAGTCATTATCCACAGTTGATGGGCATCAACTTAGACATCAAATAGTTCACAGAAGTGTCCCAGGCCCTTAGGAGTGGCTACACAGAAATGTCCACTGGTGTGATGTCTTTTTGGCTTCTCCTTTGCAAACAGGTGTGGAAAGGAGACGCATCTATGACATCGTCAATGTGCTGGAATCACTGCATCTGGTCAGCCGGGTGGCTAAGAATCAGTATGGTTGGCACGGTCGGCACAGCCTGCCCAAAACCCTGAGGACACTCCAGAGACTGGGAGAGGAGCAGAAATACGAAGAGCAGATGGCCTGCCTCCAACAGAAGGAGCTGGACTTGGTAGAATATAGGTTCGGAGAACGCAGGAAAGATGGCTCCCCGGATTGCCAAGAGCAACACCTACTCGATTTTTCTGAATCCGACTACCCGTCCTGTGAGTCCATTATAAACTTCATGAATAATGGCAAAGGGAGTAGCAGTCTCTTAAACTGACCACTAAGATGCGAAGTGCCAGTTTGACAGCCCTGGGGGGAGTGGGAGATACACTCTTGTTCTGAAGAAAGGCAGAGGGCTCCCAGCCAAGCTGCCCACTCCTCCCTACTGTGGCAGTTCCCCTCCTGGTCAGAATACGTAAGCCATAGAAACCAATAGCCACATACCGTTTGCCTCTGAGACCTCACACTGAAGACATTTTCTTTTCAAAGCATTCAATTTCTTGTTAGAGTGAACTGCCAAGAAAAGCAGCCCCCGTGGCTGAGTCTGTTAAGAAAGATAGACAATCCTTGCTTCCCTTTGGTGCCATTTAAGTTTGGGGGTTTTTTGGGGGGGGTTGTTTTTTGTTTTTTAGTTTTGTGTCTTCACTGTTCTTTCTTTGCCCCAACTTCTGTGGCTCTGCATCTCACTGTAAACAGTGATGCCCATCAGTACCATGTCCCCCTGTTGTGAGCATGTCACATCCATGCTACTTGCACTACTGGACACCAAAGGAAAGGTCAAATGATTTTCTTCAGGGCACAGCTTTGTACTTAGTTCCACCCCATGAATGAGGAAGTACTTACCCATCTAACCTCTAACCAGAGGAGACAGTCATCTACTGGGGTTCTCTACACGGATAATCAGGGTCCTGTTTGTATAAATGCAGGCCCTACTCTGTGAGGGTACCTCCTAGACACTGTGATAACAGAGACGAGTGGGAGACCCTACCTCAACAAGTAAGATGGAAAAGCCATTGGAGAAGTATGACATGTCAGTATGACATGTCAACCTCTGGGCCCCACACGCATGCACAAACACCCACTCCATGCCAGCATATATGCCCAGACATGTATGTGAACGTGTACACACACAACTCATAACTGGAGTTCTTGCTTTTTGAGAGGAGAGTTGGTATTCCAAAAACAACTCCTGATTCTTACCCCTCTCCTTTTATCTGTCTGCATTAATCTCTTCAAAGAGTTGCTTAAGGAAAACTGCCATGTGGCTTCTATTATGTGATATAAGTATGAAGTGTTAAGAGCAGTTGAAAATCAGTCATTTTATGAGATGTGGGGAAATCCTTCCGATTTCTTTACGAGCTTATTTTTGTGATGTGCTTCCAGTGGGCTTCTGCCTATTACCGATGGTCCCTCCATATGCTGGTGCTGTGAGGTAGCTCTGGGAAACTTCGAGCAAAAGTCTTTCTTGTGGTAAGTCCTCATTTTGATGATTTTTTAATTTTCTTCCCCTTTTCAGCCTCTGCAAATAGCCGGAAAGATAAATCTCTAAGAATTATGAGCCAGAAGTTTGTCATGCTGTTCCTTGTCTCCAAAACCAAGATTGTTACCCTGGACGTGGCTGCCAAAATCCTCATAGAAGAAAGCCAAGACACCCCCGACCACAGTAAATTCAAAAGTAAGAGCCTTCACCTAATCCATATATCAGCATAAAAGGGGCAGGACTGCTGACTCGGCTCCCTGCCTCTGAAATGAATATATCCAGAGAGGGGCTTTATTGATGGTGGTGGTTTTGGAAAAATGTGTTCCTGTGCTCATAAAAGCCCTGGTGCTATAAGCAGTCAATAAGCTCATACCCACCACCATCCCTTTTCCTCCCCGGGTACAGTGGGCAGGGCGAGGCAGAAGCTCCTGAGAGCCCAGGCCCCAGGAGGGTATGGTCCATTTGCATTTCTCTTTGGCGATGCTTCCAAGACAGAATGCCTGAGTCTTCTTTCCCCTTTTCTCCCTATCCCCCGCCTACTTCCCTGAAGGGTGGAGATGAAAGTTTCCTACAGGTAAGCACCCGAGGAATGGCCAGGGTTGGGGGAGGGGGAGAGGGCCAGGCTCAGAAGGGAGAGAGTCTCTGGGTATCACACACACCCTTGCACCTTCCTTTCCCTTAGAGCTTAGCTGCAGGGTCCGTGCCCTCTGTCCTCGTGAGGAGCCAAGAGCTCATCATTCCCAAGTTGTGTTTTGTTTTGGGCCGGGATAATAATCATCCTCCACGTACAATGGTTAAGATAAATCCCAGCCCTGGCCTTGGCCCTGACATCAAGTGTGGACAGCTGACCCCTCTTCAGTTCTTGAATAGAAAAGCAGGCAGGCAGGCCATCTTGTCCTGTTCTTTAACAGGACACTTGAGTTACCGCCCCCTTTCATACATCCATTTTCCAAAGTTTCTCCAAAGTGCTTTTTTAATGCAGGCCACACCCTCATGCTCCTCCCCCTTGGCCAGGGTTTCAGGTGAGCAGCTATTCCTTTTCAAAATGGTACCTCATGACCTTGAATCTTCAGCGTCCTGTATACCAAGAGTGTGGTTTCATGGGGACCTTGGGGAAGCCCTGTCATTGTCACAGGCCAGCTGCCTGTGAGGCAGATGCCACCACCTCTTGCTGGGGGACGTGCAGGGCAATCTTGTTGGCCACATACCAGAGTTATATTCCCTAAGCCTTTAATTACAGCCTGTTTCCCCCTGCATATTTGCTATTGTGGAGCCCCTTGCCTGTCAGCAGAGGACTGTTACACAAGATGCGAAGTTGTGCGAAGGGAAGGACAATGTGTCCTTCCCTAATATCTGTGTGTCTGCAGATGCTTTGGGTGCGTAAATCTCCTGTGATATCATGACAGAGCCACCCGTCCTCTGGAAGTTTATGTGGTAGCTGAGGAATGTTCCCTGTCACACAAACCGAAACACAGTAGCATTACACACAGCATGACCATAGTTGTGTTTTATATCTTCAAGCAAAGGTACGACGGCTCTATGACATAGCCAATGTTCTGACCAGCTTGGCTCTGATAAAGAAGGTGCACCTCACAGAAGAGCGAGGCCGCAAACCAGCCTTCAAGTGGATCGGGCCCGTGGACTTCAGCTCCATTGGTAAGGAGATACGATTTTGCCTCAAACCTACTGTAGAATGCCTTAATTATACATCTAGCCAGCAAAATTGGCCTTTTCCTATTCTCTATGCCACACTGAACATTTGATTAATGACGTCACTCTTGGAACAATAGTTACTATGCAGAAAATGTAGGTGCTGGTTGTCTCATACACATCAGGAAGGAAAATACTAGAAGACCGTGGGTTTATGTAACTGTTAAAGTACACTTATTTGGGAGTTTTTATTTTGTTCTGGAACTTTTTCCTGAAAGTTTAAGACTAAGACTTTAAAGTGACACTTCTGAACTTGGGTTATTTCTGCAGCAGCAAAATAAACCATGTTTTTTCAGGGAACTCCCACATAACATTTAAAAACTACAATCAGTTACTCACAAAGCTAGCATGACATAAGGTAGCTTCTAACCCTAGTGGGGACATATTGAATGCCTTTTATGTAATTTAGTTAAAAGGTTAAACATACCAGGATTTTGCTAAACCATGGTGAAAGGTATCGTCCTATGCTTCTTTCACAGTTAACACACGTGCAGTCACGTGTGTCTTCTGTGCAAGGGACTTTACATGCAGCCACACTGCCTGTGCACCAACCATTCAAATTATTTCTAAATTACTTTCAGTGTGGGCATAGTGGCATAACTAGGACTTATAAAAGATACAGCTCTCTGCCTCCCTGGCGACACATTAAGACCTAGATAAAAACTCCTTAAAATCAATTGTAACTACTGAGTGTAGACTACAGGCCATTTACTTCATGCCAAGAGAGATTCAAGCTATGTGTGGGGCAGCCCCTGCCTACACAAAATGTGGGGTTTTTGTTTTGTTTTGTTTTTTGCTTCTGTACCTTTGGCTTCTCTTCACCTGTGATGGCTTCTCCTTGTCAGCATTAAAAATAGTCATCCCTTGCTTAGTGGCGGGCATGCATTCTGAGATATATGCCATTAAGACATAGTTGATCATTATGTGAATATAACAGAGTCTACCTACGCAAAGACAACCAAAAGGTCACTAGACAATGGAATTGTATGGGAGCAGTGTTACATAATCTCTATACCTGACTCAGACATCCTTCTGTGACATGTGGTTCTGTAGTCTCGGCTCAAATACCAACCCCATGATGTTTTCCCTGGCCACTTAGAGTAAACGGTGTCTCAGCTGGGCAGCTACAGTTTGGAAAACGGTATCATGGGATAAGCCTTGCCCTATACATCCAAAGGCAGATCTGTCCTTTGTGTCACTCATGCCTTCCATCAACGTTGTAGAATTAGCACTGGTTGGGAAGTTAAAAAGCAATCGAGTTCTAGATGGGGTGGTAAAGACAAGTAAAGACCTGGTGGAGTCAATTTTGGAATATCTGAAGAACAGCACATTTAGGAATAAATCTAGTCTGTGTGGAGGAGTTTAGCCATGCTGGTTTAAGTGGAAAGCATGAGGTAGAAAATGAGGTAAAATACAAGGAGCTGGGAACACGCTTTTGGACGGCCTCTAAGATTGAACCAAGAAATTCATGATGACTGTAACAGAGGCAACAAGGAGCCTCTAAACAGAGATTATAGGAGAAAAATGACTCCAGTGTAGTGGTACCGCTGAACAGATGCATAGTAGAGACATGGGCTTCTGTGAAAAGCCAAGGAGTTCAGATTTGTGTACAGCCCGTGAGACCACGATGCTAGAACTCTGTTCCAGTGCAGGAAGGATGACGTGCAGGCAGATCAGAAATTGCAAATTGAACCTTCCAGCAGCCTATATTATTTCTTCTCTATTCTCCAGCTCTGTTGCTGACGCTATGGTCAATGCAGTAGCCACATTTAGAAATCCCTTGATTTCCTCTTCGCCCCTTTAAGGTTCTCATATTTCAGCTTCTTAACTGTCTCCCTCTTCTTTCTCAGCAGCACAGCAGTTTATTTTTTGTGGGCGCTTCCTTTTTAATTTTATTGTAGTATCAATGGGATGCAGTGAATAGCACAGTTGCAATTTGATGAGTTTTGTATATGTAACTTGGGTTAAATAATGACTGTAATGAGGATTGCTTCCTCACAGTGTCCCGTCCTTCATTTCCTCCCTGCTTGCTCATCCCTAGATGACTGTCCCTCTGCTTCTGCCACTGTAGATCTGTGTAGATAATCCTAGAATTAGAAGTGAATCATATAAAATTGACCTTCATTATTCATGGATCCCATATTTGTCAATACTCGTGCCCACTAAAATTTATTTACAAACTCTAAAATGAGTACATTTACATATATGCAAAACAGCAACAACAAAAAAGGGGTGGGGGACTAAGTTTCCCAGTGGATGCATTCCTGGATGTGGCTGTACAGGGGGTTTCCTGTTTCAGTTTCACCATCTGTAGTTATCATGTGTTTACATGACTCTACTTTTTGTTAGTGATTCTGCTCCTTAAAATGGCTCCCTAGAGTGACATCCACAAGATGGCAGACTGTAGATACCTGGTGTGCTTCCTCTCTCAACAAAGAATCAAAACAAGGAAAAGTGGAAGCAACAGCAACCTCCCTAGAGTACAGTGAGGTCACAAGTGTAGAGGGCACAGAGGGACATCACAATATAGCAAACATGCTTCTGGACTGGCAGTGTGTTGTCACGTGCTCTGTGGCATTGGCCCCTGAGACACCCACATGTTGCAGATGCTGATTACAACCGAAGGAGTTGCATGAACACTGCACTAACACATCTACTGGAACCTAAGGCAAACAGCCTCTCGGTACACCACCATTGGATGAATTGCCAGGAAAGTCTGTCAAAGCCACCCTGTAAAACTGGTAGTCAGTGGTTCTGCTAGCTGGACAGGCATCCAGGTCAACATACAAGCAACATTTTAAAACTTTAATGGAACCAAAACATACTGACTCCAGCAATGAACTCCAAAGAAAAGGAACTTACCTGACAGAATTCAAAAGTATAATTCCAAGAAATGTGATGAGTTATGAAAGTTTATAGATGACTCAATGGAATTAGGAAACTAGATTATATAAGAAAGTTAGCAAGATGTTGGAGATCAAGTGAAAATCAAAGAGAAAGCTTGGAACCAAATAACACACACACAAAAAGTCAAGAGGCTCAGTAGCAGCATAGATTACACAAAAGAATTCTAAGCAGGCAGGCAGATCTCTGTGAGTTCGAGGCCAGCCTGGTCTACAGAATGAGTGCCAGGACAGGTTCCAAAGCTACACAGAGAAACTCTGTCTCAAAAAAAAATGAATTCTGAACTTGACATTCTTTGGACAGGACAGGTTAAAAGAAACAAAGGGAAAAAAAGAAAAAGAAAAACTGAACGCCTTTGAGACTTACTCAACCATAAGTAAGCAAGCATTCATATGGTGGTGTTCTGGAAGGGGAGGGACAGGAAAGAGCCTGAGAAACCAACAATGATGTAGAACTGCTATAAAAGCCATTGAGTCCTGGGTATGATACAGAAATCCAATCTCAAGAAGCACCCAGGCTTGCACGTATACACACACACACACACACACACACACACAACACACACACACACACACACACACACACACGCAAGAAAAAAGAAAATCTAAGAGATGGGACACCAGAAACATTCCCATTGCTCCAGCAGACCCCTCAACCAGGACCTTACACCAGGAGAGGATGAGGTGATATATTTAGAATCCCCAAAGAGGAAGTGGACAGATGGCTCATTAAGTGGGTAAGAGACCTGCACAACTGTGAGAACCAACACTTCCATAACTAGCCCCACTTAAACTCTGAGGACTTCAGATGTTTCTGGCATCTACTCTCACAAGTTGCTCATCTACACTAATGTGGACAGCTAATCGTATAATTTCTTTTAATCCTGAAAGGGGAAAAACTGTTATACATTTAAAAAAAAAAATGAGAAGTCATACTGGGTAGTGATGGTGCAAGCCCATTAATCCCAGCACTGGGGAGGCAGAGGTAGGGGGATCTCTGTGAGTTCGAGGCCAGCCTGGTCTCCAGAGCGAGTGCCAGGATAAGCTCGAAAGCTACACAGAGAAACCCTGTCTCCAAAAAAAAAAAGAAAAGAAAAGAAAAGAAAGACTCAAGTTGTATTGATATGGCAAACCAAACCTCAAAGACAAAGAGGGAGATGCCCAGAAAAGAATGAACAAAATGATGAGGATAAATTATTTGTGATGACAGGGGATGTACATTAAAATGGACACACTGACAAAATGATGAGCCGTCTACAAAGTAAAGGAGTAACAAAAATATATCATGCAGATGGAAACTGAAATAAGCAGTGACTGTATTTATATCAGATAAAATAGGCTTAAATATTAAAAGGAAACAATAGGCATTTAATAGCAAAAGGATCAATTCAACCAGGAATTTTGGTTGTGTTTATGTATGCATCCAGCACTGAAGCACCCAAGTATACAAAGCCAGCATTCCTAGATGTCAGAGGAGAGATGGGCTGTAATGCTGTCACAGGAGTGGCTGGCTTTAAGCCCAGCACTTGAGAGGTAGAGACAGGTGATCTCTTTGAGTTGTAGGTCAGTCTGTCTACATATTGTATTACAGGACCGAAGTCAGGACTACAATAGAGACTGAAAACAAAATGGAGGGAATAAAAGTTTTTAGAGCTACAGAAGACCCACACACACACACACACACACACACACACACACACAAAGAGCTAGAGCAAGTCTGGGCCAGAAACAGTAAACCAGAAGCATCATATAGTACTTGACTCCAGAACATTCTACAGAGTAGAGCATCCAAACCAAATGATGCTGACAAAGAGGCAAACCATGAAATAAGTCCTCTTTACAGCCAACTGATTTGTGACAAGAACATTCACTGAAGAAACTCTTCCATAAATGGTGCCAAGAAAATGGTAACATTTTCATGAGATACTGGAGCCCTGTCTCACTAAAAAAATAAAATAAAAAACAAGTATATGATTGCTTAATTTGGACAAGATTTTTAAAAATATAATCTCAAAAGCATAGTCAACAAATACCATCGGAAAATAAGATTATGTCAAACTAAAAAGCCTCTATACAGCCAAGGAAACAACAGTGAAGAAACACCCCACAGAATGGGGAGATATGGTTATAAACTATCTGACAAGGAAATAATTTTCAAAGTATAAAATAAAACAACTCACTAGGAAGGTGGGCTGAGTAAAAATGGTTCTGCAAACTGAAATGGACATTTCTCAAGTGAATAAAATCCAAGTGCCCACCAAGCATGAGAAAATGCTCAATGTTATTGGTCACAAGGGGATGGAAATCAAAAGAAATCCTCAGGGAAATGTCTCATTCCAGTTAAATGACTGTTTATCAAAAAGACCAAACACGAACACTTTAGATACAGAGAAAGGGGGAGCCGTATCATTGCTAGGACTGCAAAGTAATAACTACTTTGTAATGTTTGCAATAGTGGGGAGCAATATAGAGTTTTCTCAGAAATGAGAGCTGAAGCTACCGTGTGATGCGGAAATCCTACTAGTAGCCAAGGGAGCTGAGATCAGTGTGTGGAGGGGTTGTCTGCACTCTCACAGCTGTTGCAGCACTATTCACTGTAGGGGGAAATGCTGACCACACCCACTTGGGGGCTGGCACTTGGGCATGGTCAGAGTGATGTAGCAAGGCTTTAAATATGAGGGACACACATCCCTGGTTGTACAGGACTGGCTCCATCACGTGAGTACTACCTAATAAACCATCTGTTTTCAAACTAGTTTTGACTCCATGGCAATCCGCATTAATTGTGTTCCACTTTAATTCACCATGGCCAAGATGTGGGATCTACCTAAGTATCAGCAGCAGATGAATAGAGAACACGTAGCCTATTTGAACAGAAGGCTGGACCACTTCCCATTGCCAATGCAACATTGTGTTTTAGTGCTTTCAACAATGCCCCTGCAGTGATGATGTCCTCCTCTTGTCCCTGCCCTATGTGAGCTGCAGGAGGTTCTTCTCCCTGGCCCAACACTTCCAACACACACAACACACACACACCGTGCTTCTTTCCCTCACCTTTCATAGCGTTCCGATTCCTCATTCTGCAGAGTGCTCTGGGGAGCACTTTGCAAGCCCCCAGCTTCCTGTCTATCCACTTGTCCTCTCCAGTGTTCTGCCTTGTGAACTCTAGCTGCCACCGTGCTGTAGTCCTCCCAGCTGCACCCTCAACTTGGGGAGACTATTGAGTTCCTGCACCCAACCTAGAAACATCCTTCTGGCAGTAGTTTAGGACAGTCTAAGGTTGCTTAATTTTATTTCTGCTCTAAAGGGTACACTGTCTTCCCAGATCTGGTGCCTAGCATTCTGAGCCACGGGTATATACATTTCAGCTCAGAGTTTTATTTGATTCAGGAGAGCCAGCAAATGTGGTCCCTGGGACTGACTTGACCTACTTTTTCTTGTTTTTATTTTATACTTCTGATTTTATCAAAGGAACATATATTGGGCTTTTGTTACATGAGAGTGAAAGCCATAAAGATTTTTTGGTTCAGTTTTAAAGTGGCATTAGGTCAAAGTGCATTTTCTAAAAGTCTAGGTGGACTTTTCAGCATGTCAAATCAGATTTATAATTAAAATCTGTATGCCTTGAGCTGAGAAGAAATAAGCACAAACAAACAAGGCAGGAACAATGGTCCGGATCTTGGGGGTGGCTGCCTGAGCTACAGACATTTCCATCTTGACTTCACACTGGTACCTTGAAGCATAAAATTGTTTCAGGCGAAACCTGTTCTCACTGTTCATCACTTCAGCCCTGATGTCTGCTGACCTAATTCCTTGGTCACTTGGTAACCAAGCCTCTACCTGTGCAAGAAAGAAATAATAAAGCAAAATAGGAAACGAGATTATTCTCTGCATTGCCCTGGAGCTTCGGAGTAAGAGGCTGATCGCAATTCATCTTGAAAGTGGATCTCAAACTATGCATGCAGAGCTGAACATGGGCAGGTTTCCTTTGCTGTAGGGCCCTAACCGAGCATTAAAATGTTGGGTCTGTTCTAATTCAGGTTGAAGAACATCTTGCTCCAATTTGGTTGCAGTTGAGATAATTTTAGGATACATATGGGTTCATTCTCACTTTATAGTTAGCCATTTTTCTTTTTTCCAGTACATGGAAAGAAACTGGGGTTTGAGATAGCTCATAAAATTGTCTCAGGTTTTTTGTTTTGTTTTGTTTTTTTAATTATAGGGTAACTCCATTTCAATTATAAGTTCAAAGCCACCTCTTTTATTTTTTATTTTTATTTCATGTGCATTGGTGTTTTGCCTGCATGTATGTCTGTATGGAGATGTCAGATACCCTGGAACTGGAGTTACAGACAGTTGGGAGTTGTCAGGTGTGTGCTGAGAAGTGAACCTGAGTTCTCCAGAAGAACAGCCAGTGCTCTCAACCACTGAGCCAGCTCCCCATCCCCCCAAACCCATCTCTTAAAAAGATGAAAGACTGTAGCTGTGTAACAGCAATGCGGTTCTCTGTTTTTCTCTCTCTAGACGAAGAGCTACTGGATGTCTCTGCATCTGTCTTACCGGAATGGAAGAAAGAAACATATGGCCAGATTCGAGTGTGTGCAAAACAGAAGCTGGCTCGGTATGGTTCCTTTAACACGGTTCAGTCAGCTGAGAAGACAGAGAGGAAAGTGAACTCAGAGCCCAGTAGCCCACAGGGAGGAAAACAAGGTACCTGCCCTTGCTTAGCCTTTGGAGTTCATCAGTTGCCATGAAATAGCAGCCCTGGTGATACGCAGGCATTTTCAAATGATCTCTCCAGACCATGCCAGCTTTTTCAACAGCCAACTTTTCCCTAGCCTGAAGTCAAACAATTATTGGCTGCAAAAGAGATGCTGACTCCACAGTGTGTGAGCACAGCCCCACGCCTGAGATTGATCCAGTCTGCCTCGATCAATGGGTTTGCCATGCCCAGCCTCTTTGCTATATCACTGAAATTTGTAATTGGGGAAGCAGCGCTTGTTTTCTTCTCTTGCCTATTCTTAGTGAGACCTGAAATCATCATTAATAGCTAATTTCTGGAAATTTCCCTTTTTGAAGCAAAACCATAACAGATTTGAAGCAGTCTTCACAACCCCTAAGCCTGGAGGAATATTCTGTTTTATGTGTCTACTCGTGTAAGATCCCACCACATTTGTTAACCTTGACCTTCCCTTTCCAGGGTCAGCCTATTCCCTAGAAATTGGAAGTCTGGCAGCCATCTACAGACAGAAAGTAGAAGATAATTCACAGTAAGTAGTCTTTAAGAACCCAGGGTCAGGTCACGATGCTGTTCCTGGTGGAGATGGAGAGGTTGACAGCAATGGCTAGCAGACATATGAATGGTTGATAGATCCACTGTGGCCTTTAGACTTTCAGAGCTCAGTTTCTTGCTTAAGGAAGCTGTGGTTGGTGAGAAGCACTCATCTGTAAAACTTGCCCTGGGAAAGGAGGTCTCAGAGAGGCCCGCACAGCCTCTACTTCCCAGAGGTTAATCTAGTCCAGAACTTGAACTAAACAAATTCACATATTGAATATTCACATGTTGGGATATATATTTATCCCAAACACTTAAAAATCTCATCATGGGGCTTAATTTTGAATGAGGACTGCCTTAGCATTCTTCATTACTACTGAGCAAATTGAGAGGAGAATAACAAAGGTCCAGCCCATTAGATAAGTTGACTTCCTCACTGCCCTCTTTCTTTCACACTGAATTATGGGTAAACTAGATTAGCTTTCCTTTCCATCAGTCTGACCCAGACTCCCCTCCCCAGACTAGACTGTCTCCTAGTAATGAGGAACCTGCCTTTGCCCTCAAACAGACCTGCAGTGAGATCCAGTTTCACGTCTTTAGAACTATAGTGAGTGATTAACTCTGAACTTGGCTTGGGTTCTCTTCATCAGTAAATGGAAATACACATAGCTATGACTATAGTGTTTTACTGTATGTCTGTTAAGGGCCAAGTGCTTGATCCTCAATATCCATCAGCTGTGGAAGAACCAGTGTCAGCCAGCGGTCTAAGAGCCCCGACAGCTCTTCTCACGTTGGCACCTCATGTTGTCCCTAGCTACCCACCAAGAGTTCCATGGTCTGCCTCTGTGTGACCAGGGAAGACATTTGAATATTGTCTGAGCAGTCTTGCCTCAGTTCTCACTAGGAAAGCAGAGGTTCAGGGGCTGTGGTAGAGCTCGGTGACTTGTGGTACTCACTGTCTCTGTTTATTACAGGGGGGAAGCCTTTGCCAGTAAGAGCACGGTGACTCCACCAAGCAACTTGGACCCTGCCCTCCCTGCTGACTCAGAATACTGTGTCAAGCCTTTAGCCCACCCAGTATTTTCTGTTGCTCAAACAGATTTGCAGGCCTTCTCCACACAGAATGGTCTAAACAGACAAGTAGGTGGCCACCTTCCTTCTGCAACCTCAGATGCAGAGAGCTTGAAACCAACCCTGCTTGCTGGCCAGCCCCTGGTGTATGTGCCTTCCTCCCTGATCATGCTGTGTGGGAGCCTGCAGGAGGGACTGTCCCCAGAGTCAAGATCAGAGGAGGACAGTAGCTCAGAAGTCCCAGCTGACCTGTCACTGGCACCCTCAGCTCAGAAGCGCCTATGTGAGGAGAGGAATCCCCATGAGGAGGACGAGCCTGCCATGAAGAGACAAAGTCAGGAATTTGAAGATAGCCCCTTATCCCTAGTCATGCCCAAGGTAAGGGAGTGTGGATAAATGTGTCTGGTGCTATCTCATTGGCTCTGAGCTTAATGGAGACAGACGCTCCCAGGCAGTAGCCTCTGGACTAGAAGTATATTTCATGTGTTCCTCATATATGTAACAAAGCGCTAGACTGGCTTTCCCAAAAAGTCTCACCATAAAATAATATTGTAAGAAAAGTGACTTTTATTTTAACAAAATAAAAAAGTCACACTTCTTATAAACGCCAAAAAAGTCTACAGAAGACAAAAAGCTTGCCTGCTAATACAGGGTAGTAACTGTTGTTGGCGTGCTTGTATTATTTCTTCCCAGTAGTTTTCTTTTTCTTTTTCTGAACTTAAAAAAAACAAGTTTGGAATCATAACAGTCACCATTTGGGCCCTGGAAATAGTGGGGTACCTGAGTCAGCTCTCTGCACTGCCCAGTGATCCTGGTTCCTTAGCTACAGAATAAAAAGGACAAAAAGATGAGCTGTCTGCCTTCTCCCATGTAGTAGCCAAGCAGAGGTAATGAGGCATGACCAGTAAGGCACAAAGAACCAGAGCGAGTTCCTCTCGGCAGTTTGCCGTGGGTTGGCTAGGCACACATGCTGCATGGACACTATTGCATTAATTAAGAGCCTTCCCCTCTACCTTTCTTTCCCTTACCAAAATGGGTTTTTCTGGTTTCATATATAACTCAACATTGCAGATTAGAAGTGTAAGAAGGGGGTAGAGTTGATACTAGCAGGTAGAGGAGAGAGTAACCAGAATTCATTATATACCTGTGTGAAATTGTCGAAGAAGTAACTTAGCAAAAAAGTACATCAAATTTTAATTTGAAAACTAAAGGAGAAAAAAACCTGGAAGACTGACAAGCACATGTCTTGGACAAACCAAGGCAGCTCTGGGCCATCCTACACAGGTCTCAAAAGCCTCTAAAACAGTGGTGCTCAACCTTCCTGTTGCCGTGTTGTAGTGACCCTCCCTCCCCCAACCATAAAATTCTTTTCATTGCTACTACATAACTGTAATTTTGCTACTGTTACGGGTTGTAGTGTAAATATCTGACATGCAGGACATATTACCATTGTTACAAATTGACCCACAGGTCACAACCCACAGGTTGATCACCACTGACCTAAAAGTGCAGCTCCAACCAACACTCCTTATGGGTCATCAGCACAGAAGTGTTTCCTTCATAGGCTGAATGCTGTAGCTACATTGACATTGCTGTAGTCTCTACCATATTTGTACTTGGGAGTCATAAGCCTATACATACACATCCATTTCTATACTGCACCTATAAATAGAATAAAAACTGGCTGAGCGATGGTAGCACATACCTTTAATCCCAGCACTCAGGAGGCAGAGGCAGGTGGATTCCTGAATTTGAGGCCAGCCTGGTCTACAGAACTAGTTCCAGAACAGCTACACAGAGAAACCCTGTCTCAAAACAAAAACACAAAACTGAGTCATTAATTCAAGTGAGACCACTGTTCTCTCCTCTACATGCTAGATATTTTAAGAGAACTCTTCTAAAATGGAAATTTAGTAGAAATCTTGTAGAATTTTGACCTGGTTTCTCTGCTCTCCGGTTTGTTTGTCCTTAGAGACCCTCAAATTCCACAGCCATTGCCTCTCCTGTGACCACGGGAGACGGGAGATCTACACCCGTGGAAGACGCCTGTGTGAAGGGTCAGCTCCCGGCTGCCGAAGACGTTTCAGGAAAGGCTGTAGCAAACTGCTGCTTCATTGCTTCTGAGTGTGGAAACACATCGAGAAACCCAGACACTGAAAAGCCTTCAAAGGAAAACGAAATCACCAAAGACCCCTCCCTGCTGCAGTATCTGTACGTGCAGTCTCCAGCAGGTAAGGGATTCCTCGTGGCCTTCACACCATGCACTTCCAGCCTTGCCTTGCCACATGACTAGAGAGAGCAGTTCATTGTCGTGGTGTGGCGCCTGTCTCACTCCCAGCCACCACAAACAAAGGCTGAGACTCCTGTCCTCTGTTCCACAGCTACAGGAGTAATAGGATACAGTTTTAATGTGTAACACATTATTTGATGAAGAAACTGCCCATCTACAAGACAAGTTTATTTTTTAATTCAAGCAACGCTGGTTCAGAATCCTTGTATGAGAGTGTTGGCAACTGTGCACAGCTAGCATTCTGATTTTCAGTGAGAGAAGCACCAAGTGCTTCATCGCAGTCCCCACCAAGAGGGCTTGATTTAAAGCCACTTACTACTTGCGTCAACTTAAAGCAAGCACTCAGATATTCTCATTAGTAGAAGAACAGCCGTAACACCTACTTCTCTGGAGTGCTGAGAAAACCAAACCAGATGTAAGGAGTCTGGAGGACCTAGGGTGACAGTGCCAGCACTTACTAAGTCTCAGTAGATCATGTTGTTATTCTGAATACACTGAATTAGAGTGAACAGCTGTTAAGGTATGTCCCATGTACGTAAAGCTGTTCTTGACGCAAAGATATCATATTAATTACTTTTCTGAGTTAGAAGGAAATACTTGAGGACAAGTTAAAGAAGGGGAGGTTTATTTTGGCTTGTGGTTTGGGAAGGCATGGCCAAAGAAGCACCAAGTGGCTGGTTATATTGTGCCTGCTGCAGGCAAGACCCAGAGAGGTGATCACTTCGGCAGCACATATACTAAAATTGTCATGACACACAGACAGTTAGCACAGCCTCTGTGCAAGGATGACATGCAAATCTGTGAAGCATTCCAAAATTGCATTATTCCCCTTCATTTTGGATGGGGTGCAGTTCCCTCTAAAACCCCTCAACAAGAGGATGCAGAGACAGTTCAGTGAGTAAGGGGCCTGCTGAGCCAGCATGAACACTCAGTTCAAATCCCCAGAACCCATGTAAAGCTGGGCATGGTAGTTCATACTTCATATTCCCCGCACTCCTGTGGAGAAAGGGGAAACTGAGGCAGGAGAATCCCCAGAAGCTCTCAGGACAGCTAGCCTGGTCTGTGCGATGGTAAAGAGTAGACGGTAGACCCAACCCCAAAGTTTTCCTCTCATGACCACAGCTGCCTACATTCACACATGCATCCACAGAGAAAGAAATGAAAAAGACTTCTCCACAGGCGTTGACCACAAGGCCCTGCAGGTGAAGGTTGACTTGCAGTCTCACTGCCGATGTGATGTAGCCATGTCAGCTGGAAGAGCACAGCAAGGATGATCACCCTCACCAGAGAGAGAGCTCACCATCAGTGATGTATCATGGACTCCCATGGAGGAGCCATGAGGGCTGTGAACACGAAGAGGGTCTCGTATTGTGGTTTTCACTCTGCTCTCCTTCTGTTTCAGGGTTAAATGGTTTCAACATGCTCTTACCCGGTGGTCAAACCCCACATGCCATGGGGCCGTCCTCGGGTCAGCTGCCATCCTTCGGCGTCCCGTGCATGTTCTTGCCATCTCCAAGCCTGGCCCCCTTCCCAGTTCTGTATTCTCCTGCAATACCTGGGCCCATCTCTTCAGCTCCTGGCGCGCTCCCAAACACCGGACCCATGAATTTCGGCTTGTCTGCCCTGGGATCTACGGCTCACCTCCTCCTGAGCCCTGCAGCTATGGTCAATCCGAAGTCATCTACCATCCCTTCCACAGATCCTCAGTGTCAGCCCTCACTAAACCTGAGTCCAGGGATGCCAAGCTCACACGGTGCCATCCACCCCGAGTCCCCCGGTTACATGAGACATCCGGTATCAATGGTAAAAGTAGAACAGGTGAGACCCGCGGCTTCGTCACTCCATGATGCCTGCATTGTTAGCTTTCTCCTCGCTCACTTGACTAGTAATACAGAAGGATTACATCAGGTCCTACCTGGTTTTCAGTGTGAACCATGTTATCTGCTTATTCCACAGAGCACAGGGCACCAAAGCAAGAGACATCATGCTTTTAACACAAATCTTTTCGGTTGCCATCCTACTTCCCAAGGGTAGAAGGGACCTTATTAGGCATAGTTGTAGGAGGTCTCCACACTTGCACTGTCTCCCTGATCTGGCAATCTTCTCTTTGGGCTGTTTGAGGAAAACATTGTAAATTTAATGATAGAGCTGCCTGACAGCTCGGTTCTAACTTGGATACTTCCCACTGCCAATCATTTCTTGAAACATGCCCCATGTACAATCAGTGACCACATAGTCAGTACTGCGTTTGTATAGTCCAGTCAGTAAAAACCTGTTCCACTCTTTTAAGACACTGTTCAGAGTCACTAATTACTCTCAAGGAACATCATTCTGTGTGACCAAAACTAGTCTGAGGTGAGCTATTCAGAGGTTCAGAAGTCTGCTGGGTATGTGAATAATAATATCTCTTTTCAGACACGCTTTTGTTTTGGTTCAGTATTTACAGCACTGAGAGTCAAGCCTAGGGCCGCACACATGCTGGGCAAATGCTCTGCCTATGACGCATGTCCCTTACCCCAACATAAGCTTTTTTATTATGTATACAGTGTTCTGCCTGCATGTATGCCTGCAGGCCAGAAGAGGGCACCAAATCCCATTACAGATGGTTGTGAGCCACCATGTGGTTGCATGGGAATTGAACTCAGGACCTTTAGAACAGCAGCCAGTGCTCTTAACAGCTGAGCCATCTCTCCTTTAACACCAACATACACTTTTTTTTTTTTTTTAAGAAGTAACGTTTTTATTAAATCTTTGAGAATTTCATGCAATCTATTTTGATCTCCTTCTCCCGACTCCTCCCTGTCTCCTCCTCTCTCCCTCCCCATCCAACTTGGTTTTCTCTCCCCTGGGTCTTTCTAAACTCACTGAGTCCACTTTGTGGTGGCCCACCCTTTCTGGGCATGGGGCTGTCCCAGGTGTGGTCAGTGTAGCTGGTGTCACTACAGTAAAGAATATTAACATTACATTGACGCTCCCACTCATGGCAGCTGACAGGTAGATGCCAGGAACTCCTCAGCTCATAGTGGGATACTGTGCCCACCTCTCTCTGGTGCTGGGATCTTTTTTTTTTTTTTTAATAAAACTATAATATATGTTATGTATTCATATGTATATATATGAAATTTACTCACTCCCTATAATGCTACTTGTGTATATGATTTCAGACCTGACCACTTGGTCTTGGATAACCACTTTGGATGCTCTTCCCTGAGAGAGACTATTGTGTAGTCTCACTCTCATCCTCTGTAGCTACCTAGAGCTCTGTGTCTCGTGTTGAGGTCCCATGACGTAAATTTTCCTCCAGCTTGCATTTGCACAGATCTTGTGCATGCTGTCACACTGTGTGCATCTCTCCCATCAGCATAATGCCTTCTGATTACTAGTTATGAACCAGGCGCTGATCTGGGCAGTGTAGACAGAATTAGCAGACTCCTGCTCCCTTCCATTTTAGGACACTAGAGAGCATATTAGCAGAAAGGACCACAGACACACAGTAGGTTTGCTTTGCATCTTCTACAGTTCTCTACCAAGAGTTTCTCACTTAATTCTTCTAGTCCTGTGAAGCTGGTTTCATCCCTGGTGGGGATGCAGCAACTGAGGGACACAGAGGTAAAATAATTTGTCCAATATCACACAGCTAAGTGATGGCAGAGCCCAGGCCCTGGCTCGAGACTTTGGCCACATCTGTAACGTTTCTGGTTCAGTTGTGCTCACGCATTGTGCTAAGGGTTGGATGGGTGGGGAGCATGCAGTGGGCAAGTAGAGCTGAAGGGAAGGCAGCCTAGTGACACCCAGCAGGAAAAGATTCCCATCTTGGAGCTTGAAACATCATTTCACTTCTGCTTCTGCTCTTTCTGTCCAGTCACCTGCACCAGCGACTCCCAAGAGCATCCACCGAAGACACCGGGAGACATTTTTCAAGACCCCTGGCAGTCTTGGAGACCCCGTTTTCAGGAGAAGAGAAAGGAACCAATCACGAAACACTAGCTCAGCCCAGAGACGACTAGAAATCTCAAGCAGTGGGCCTGACTAACCTGGTGCTTCAGCGGATGGAGTGATCTCAGCACCTGAAGGTCCCTGTGTCCCAGACAATGTCCTAAAGTGGAACACAGGCCATCCCGGTCCTCAGCTTGTGTCCTTGCTCTCTGGCATCCACTGGTTCTGCTAACTTCCCAATATCATGAGTCAGCTATTTTCCTGAAAGTAATTATTACTAATTATGAATTTAATACCAGCTAGAGTTGGGGCTCTGCATGTCACAGCGGCAGTACTGACCAACTGGTGTGGTCTGGTTAAGAATCATCTGAGTGCTGGAAGTCAGTCCTGACAGGCTGCTGGAGCCTTGTGGTTTTTCTGAAGTGGAGGGCTGTCTAGCACTTAACCAGGGCGAGCATTGGTGATGCTCATTGCCGCCTGCCCTGAGTGCATCTGTGTGAGAACTTCCTCTGCAGCCTAAACACGCTACTGCTTCCTCAGGCTCCAGGAAGCCACCTTCAGTTACAAACCCTACGGTATTATTTATTTTGTTCCTGAAGCGGGACTTCACTGCACAAAGTTTACAACATCTGTTCTGACACACGTTTTTCAGGGTATCGCGACTTGAATGTTTAAGACTTTCTTTGTATAATTTGCCCTGCACTTATTCTACAGCCTATTAATAATGTGGATAAATGTATATACGTGACAAATGTCAAGACCAAAATAACTGTGAATGCTACACTCAGCTATTGATGAACTATGTGCTTGACCCATCTGTGGGCATGGGAGTGAAAACTGAAACCTAGGTGCCTTGTAGCCGTTTCTCCGGTAACTATCAAGCAGTGAGGTTTTACTGTTTGTTAAAAACAAAACAAAAAACCTACTGTGCTCAGCTTCCTTTGCTCCAGGCCCCTGTGTTTTTTAACTTAAACATTCACCGTACAGTGTCAAGTGTGCACGCCTTCTCACAAATGCCATTTGTAACAAGCTGAATCAGAGCAACAGGAAAGATAGAGAGCATTAGAACCTGGATGAGAGCTTTGGATGAATCATGAAGCATAATGATAACAGAAACAGAGAGCAATAGCTAATTCTTTCATTTTTCGTTTACTTATTTTCCTCTGGGAGATGAGGGAGATGGGCACAGCCTGTGCATTTCTAAGAGTGATCATGAGTTTCTTGGTCCAGGGAAGGAACAGCGGGCACAGGGGCTGGTTGTCCTAACAAATACAGTTCTAGAAACTGTTGTACATCTCCCTTTGTGAGCCTCGTTGCTTCAGGGGTCTACATTGATAGAGTGTTTACCTCAATCTTGTCTCTTCACAGTAAACCTCTCTCCCTTTCCTCCTTCCTTTTTCCTCTTTTCTTCCTGTGGTCTTTTTTTCTCTTTAGACGGCTTAGATCTAGAGTCTTAATATAAGGCTACATTTTCTCTGTATTTCTGTGCCCTGTGAAATACCATATAAAAGAATAAAAAATATTAATTTAAGAGACTCTGGGAGTCTGATCAAAGTAGCTTTTTATATGAAGTACAGGACACCTTTTAATCTTGCTACCCTAACAACAGCTTTTGAAAACTTGAGATGAGTGGCCAGATTTAATATGTTGGCTACTTATCTAAATGTTTATCAACACTAAGCTTCTAAAGTTGCAATATGGCATTGTTCCCCTTGTTAAAAGTTTTTTTGTTTTTTGTTTTTTATGAGTTAGGTAAAAATTGCATGGTGATGCTGTCTCTGAAGCACACTGCTGGTTCCTTTCTGGAACATGAAAATCACTCTTTTTCAGTAGTTTATCAGACATGCCGAAATTGAGTCTGCTGGAGTCACTTGCATTTAAAATCTGCAAGAAGTCCGCATTTCCATAGAAACACAAACCTCTTTCCTTGTTCCTGGGTAATGTTCATTTACTCTAACTTTTTTGTTGTTCTATATTATTAGAGTCTTTGCTCTGTTTGTGAACGGACCACATTAACCTCAGAGAATTTGTGATTCTTAGGAGGGTGTTAAGAAGCAATTTCATCAGTGGAAAACACAGTTACTTCTGTATGAGGGTCCCTCATGGTGTGGCTTTTGACTCTTCCAGAAGCCCGGTGCCCTTTAATCATGCACAGCTAGACTTGAGTACCAGGGGGGGAGAAGCAGTGGTACTCTAGAGTCTATCACAGAAATAACTGCTAGTGATCCTTCGGAGGACATGAGTCCTGAGTCGGCACTGAGGGGGTGTGCTGCCTTGAGCCACGCTGTCCAGGGTTTGTGAAACCCTTGCGTTCTGGTACAAGAGTTTGGGGTATAACTTTATACTTGAACCTACCTACCAAGTTTACATTGCTCAATGTAAGGTGCTATTTCTGTATTTAAATAACTTGGATGTAAAGCTGCTTTCTGCTTACCTTATTGCACTGCTAGCTTTTTGTAGACGTTAACTTTATTGCTGCTTACTGCTTTGTTTTCATGGGTTTTGGCTCTGTTCTTTCCTAATGGCTGTATTATCTGTAGCCAACTACTTGCAACTTTACTACATGTAAACCAATCTTCCCTTTTAGAAAAATACTAAGCTTTATAAAGTAGCAATGAAAATAAAGGCATTTAGTAAGAAATGTTAGCTATATTACTTTTTTTTAAACATCTTCGTTTAGTGTGTGTGTGTGTGTGTGTGTGTGTGTGTGTGTGTGTGTGTGTGTGTGTGTGTTGAGGGTAGTAGGAGTCAGTTCTCCCCTAAATTTTGGGTCCTGGGGATCAAATCAACTGGTTAGGCTTAGTGGCAAGCACCTTTGCCTGCCGAGCCATCTCACAGGCCCTGTATATTTCCTGGTGGCTTTTCTTTGCTACCATTTATTGTACAATTGTTAAGAGCTACGACAGCCACATAGACACGTCCTGCAGTTCTCACACTCCAAAAAGTACTGCATCAGGCTGAACTGAGAGCTTGAGAGGGTTAGGACCATGCTGTTGGCCTTGTTTCTGCTGTATCCATCTGGAAGTTTGGAACTTCCAGACTAAACTAACATTCAGTCACTAATGAGACCACATTCCCAGCCCCTGGTATCCATGAGATCAACAGCTTGTTGGTCTAACACATGCTTGCTTCTATACATGCCAAAGTCTGCTGTTAGCATGGATTCCACCTAGCTCTCTAGACTCAGACGGTGTGGTCCATGGCGCATAGGTTTCAGTTCTACCACATTGTTAGGTGGGACAGGCAGATATTTGAGCTGGTGTGGTTTAAAAGAAAATGGCTCCCAAAGGGAGAGGCACTATTAGGAGGTGTAGTCTTGCTGGAGGAAGTGTGCCACTGAGGAAGCAGGCTTTGAGGTCTCATATATGCTCAAGCCACACCCAGTGTGTCAGTCCACTTCCTGTTGCCTGCAAGCCAAGATGTAGGGCACTCAGTTACTTCTCCAGCATCATGTCTGCCTACATGCCACCATGTCCTACCATGATAATAATGGATTGAACCTCTGACACTGTAAACCAGCCATCTCAATTAAATATTTTCCATTATGTGAGTTGCTGTGGTCATGGCGTGTCTTCGCAGCAATAGAAACCCTAAGACAGCTGGTTTACATGGAAGGGGCTTGTGTCTGAACATCTATGACAGGGAATGCATTTTCTTCTCCACACTGTTCCTCCCATAGCCCCAGGTTTCTACATTAACCAGCCTCAGGCTGACCATGTCATATCCACCTTAGCTCACAGCCAGTATCCTTTCTACTGACTAAGAAGACCCAACCAAACTCTATCCTGGTCACCCATCTCCCCAGGCAAGCCAGTCACCAGTATCAGCTTCCTGCTTCAAGAAGGGCTGGAGGCAAACAACAGGGAACACCTGCAGGCAGGCAGAACTGATGCCCTCACTAAATCTACTTCCAATTTCACTTCGTCAAGCTTTTCATAACCTTGAGGGTGAGGAGACTCAATAGTGTGTTATTCATGTTTTGCAAAACCTCCATCATTTCTGCAGAGCCCACTGACATACAGCATGTGTTGTAATTGGTGCTGCAGCCACACTTTAATATCCTGTTACAATAGCCTTCTGTCATTCCGGATGCCCACGACGGTAGAGGACCACTGAAGCAGTTAATATTTCATACTTATCAAAGTCATTCTGGTAGTTAATTTCTTCTGGTGTTAAGGTTGGACTGATTCTGTCTTTTATGACCTAAATACTTCCAAATTTAGGAAATCATACCAAAAAACTAAAAATGCCTTCCATATTCTCCCACATCCAAATCCATTGCTTTGTGTAGCCCACTGGCAACCTTTCTTGTCAGTGGCTCTTGTAAACAAGGGCTCTAAAGGGCTTGGGTGTTAATGGGTATTAAGAACGAAAAGTGGGCCGGGCAGTAGTGGTGCACGCCTTTAATCCCAGCACTTGGGAGGCAGAGGCAGGTGAATCTCTGTGAGTTTGAGGCCCACCTGGTCTCCAGAGCAAGTGCCATGATAGGCTCCAAAGCTACACAGAGAAACCCTGTCTCGAAAAAAAAAAAAAAAAATATATATATATATAATATACATATATATAATATATATATATATATATATAAAAGCTTCAGAGGAGGGCCATTTCATTACACGGCTTCAGGAGCAACAATTACCTAAAATTGTATCACATGGCCTTTTCCTTTTAATTCAGAAAATGGGCTCCGCAGTATAAGCGATGTTTATAAAATGAAGTTGGTCATGAAAGTCTTCCCTTTAACTCTCGGCTGAGTCCTGGACATCATTCTGTAACTCACTGGCTCGTGCCCTCAGTCTGACACAGCTTCCTACTTGCCTCACCAGCCGTGCAAGTTACCTTCTACTGACGGCCGACGTTCGTTTCCATTCCCCCTCTATTTCTTATCCCAGGCACTGAAAACCTGGCAACTATATTTCCAAGACTCTGCCGCTGCCAGGTCTCTGAAATGATTTTGACTGATTTTGACAGATCCACTCATCACACAAGACTGGGAGACAGAAGGGACACCTTGGCTGTTCCTCTCACAGCAGAAGCAGCTCAAGCTGCAGGGATTTGAACAAAAAGACATTTAAAAGGAGCAAAGTGATCGGTTGATGCTCACAACGAACATCTGCTTTTATGTAGTGATCTATGGGAGAAACCAGCAAGGGCTTAATCAGAGTTGATATAGCTTATCGTGGTAACTGAAGTTTGAACTGTGATCCTGAAAAACAGATGGTGTCTAACTATGCTGTGATGCTGGTGTGCCTGTGTATCACGTATTCTGTGACTGGAATTAATTTTCTATTTCAAGCCCGCATTTTATTTGAAGACTCGTTAATTGAGGGTCTCGGTCAGCGTGGTCCTTACTCTCACACTCTGCCATTGCAAGAGCAACTGGGAGACTTTCAGTGCAAGTATTCCTAATCGTAACTTAAACAGACTCAAACAATGACAGTCATAGTAAAGGCCTGAGGTAGGAGGGGCCAGATCATTTCCAACAACTCCTTCCGGCTTGTTCCAAAGATTCCTTCCTGCTTCCCTTGCTTGCTCCCTGCATCCAGGATATCTGACAGGCCACAGCAGGTACAGCCCCACACAAGCCAAGTTCAGCTGAAAAGAAACTACAACTGTTTGAAATTTCTTCCACTTTGGATTTCTCAGGAAGTCTCTCCTTAGCTCTTCCAAATCCAGACTGGCATATGCATCTTCTATAGCTTAAATATAGCTTCCCCTTTCACAGGCCCCACGCCTAGAGCTACAGGCAGTTAGCAACTGCAGAAAGAAAGACAACAAGTCCTCCCAGGGAGGAGTCCCCTAATTATATACCCAATGCCGAGTAGTCAGCCCTAAAACATACATATAAGCAACATTAAATGGTTGTATTTATATATCATGTTGTTATATAACATTAATAATGAAACAAAACTGCCATGAACTTGAAAAGGAGGGTGCTAAGAGGGCCTGGGAGGTTTGGAGGAAGAAAGGGGCAATGGTGCAATTATATTCTAATTAAAAATAAAATGAAATTAAAAATACATATAGTTTTCCCCAAGGTCCATGTGTTAACCTCTTGATGCTAAGGGCAGCACCACTGGTACATGGTGCCATCTTTGGGAGGTATGACCTAGTGGGAGATCCTTGTGTCATTGGAGGCTACGTCCTTGAAAGGATAAGTCCCTGGCTACCAATTCTTTCCCTGTGATTCATAGCTTGCATTGTGACCTTTTTCTTAGACACATACTCCTACCAACAACCATATACTACCCTCACCAACAGTGAGCCAATGTAGGCACTATGCCTTTGGATCTATAAAACTATTAGCTCAATAAACATTTTGCATTTATAAGTTAGCTACCTTCAGTGTTTTATCACAGTAATGAATAGCTGACTAAAACACTCACTTTGGACCAGTTAGGTCTAGACAAGATTATCTTTCCTATTGAATAAAACTGCTCATGGGACAGAAGCATATGGGCTCTGTAAAGGGAGATTGACCCCTGAACAAAACTCAGTCTCAGTTAAAACAGAAAATGCAGAAACTTGATGCTGGCCATCCATAGTGGTTTCACTCTCTCCCTAATCCTTTCACGACTGGACATCAAACCACAAGAAGAGATAACCAGGTCGTCAGTCCCTACCCTTATAAACTGCCATCAACCAAGATATACATTCCCTTCCGTGCTCAGGTCCTTGTTATCCCTTCTGACATCACTGTGAGTTTCTTGGATACCATGACCAACTCCATGAAACACCTGGGGACTTCTTCATATAGACAGACCCAGGGCTTCCCCAAGCTTCCTTTCTCCCAGTCACCTTCTCCAGCACTGGTGTCCCCTAAGAAAATAATGGCTTCACACACAGACCAGGGTTCCAAGACTTGTGAATCTGCCTCTGGGATTTTCAGCCACAAAAATTATTTTAGGTGAGAAGTCCCATGATTCCATGACCTGCAAAGTCTGCCCTTTGGGGCTGCATCAATAAAACTTCAACTTGGCATGTAAAAGCTATTGGCATTTTTCAATCTACAAGGCCGTTTTGGTCAAGTGATTCAAACATTTCAAGGGCATACATCTCAGAGAAGCATACACAAACTAATACACAAAGACGTTTATTGTAAACCCATGAAAACAAAATTGAAAGTCTCAATGACATATATAAATTGGATCTACTCACTATAATGTACTGCTGCTGAATTAATGAAATCTCTTAGGTTTATACATGGCAATGCAATACGGACACATATGAAAATATCTAATGTGGAGTGGGCATGGAAATGATACAGATCAGATTTTACAACATTTCAAATGTAAAGTACTTTTGCAGCAAATATATAAAAGGATACTGCACGTACCCGCCATCCTGACAACAATAGGTTATTTCCAGACAGGAAGAGCATGTCAGGGGAGAGGCTACTGATATTCAACTGTGTCTGAGAGATCCTGTTTCTGTTAAAAGGAACTGACGTCAGTTTGGCAAACAGCAGCCGTCATCCCTGAATAAGCAAATACCTGTGTCCGTACTTTTCTGTGTGATGAAGTCTTTTATAAAAATCACAATCTTTAATGTATAGTTTTAGGACATGATAACCATTTGTTGACTGTGGGGCTCCTACATTTGGGCTTTTCAAGGAGCCGTAGGTTATCGGGTTAGTCCAAATATCTCCTGCAGCTTCCTGTGGGAAGTTTGTACACCCTCTCACACAGAGCTCTGAGAGGCCACAACTTACTTGTTCCCCAGAAATATGGGAGGAAGTGGTATGTGTACCTTGGGAGAAGAAGTTCTGAGATAGTGTTCATGGCTTTCTGTGTCTGTTTTTTACCCTTGGCCAGGAAACCAGTTGCCCTGACCAGGGTCATTTGGCCACGCTGGGTCTGGAACAAGAAACAGATGTGTGTTCGGGCCAGCCTGTGGGAGCATGCAGGTGAGCAGATAGGAAAGACACTCTTCAAGCTTCTGAGGTTTGAGGTTGCCTGCTACCTGTGTCTGACTTATGGCTGTGCTGGCTGACACGATTTCAACATGTAATAGGAAACACAGAATCCAACATAGCACAATTGCTGAGATTTTCAGAAAATCAAAATTTTCAAAATGACTATGAATCTTCCAACATCCATTTTTTTTAAAATCTGTAAAACATTAAAGAAAGGAAGTCAGTAAATTCAACATTGGAAATGTGCGTGTATGCATGCATGTAACACATGTGTGCATGTGGTGTACTTTGACAGCTATAGCTGCATAGGCCTGTGTATGCATGAGCTTAAGAGTAGGATGCCTGGTGTCTTGCTGTATCACTCACCACCTCATCCCTTTAAGACAGCCTCAACTGTCTAGGAGGCAAATCTCAAAATAAAACATTTGTTTTGAATGTTTGATTTATTGATAGAGGCCTTAAATGTATTTGAGCTTTTATGAGTAATGAAAATGTACATAAGTAAAGCCTCATATTCAAGTGAAAAAGTTAAACTTAAGTTTAGTTCGTTTATTTTGTTAGAGAAATGTATGCACGGATTTTTACAGGCACAACATTATGTGTGCAACATGGGGTGTTTAAAACATTGCTGTATAAGACACGAGATTGTTAGTCTGTTGGGGAACTGACAATCTCAAAAGCTTGTAACAGCTGGTGTACCTCAAGTTCCTGTTCTGTTTGTATTGCACTGTGTAGTATATACGAAAATAGTGATGAGTTTTATCTTAATATTTGTGAATATTAATATTCATAAACCATGGGTGACTTATCTTCCTTATGGGGACAGCAGGCCACCTCATCGTGCTCCCCACAGGTTCCCAGCACTGTCCACAAGGTGGCGGTAGCATCCTCACAGCATGGAGGATTTCCACAGCCAGATGTTTCCAAACCATTTATTTCCCTTGAAACCAATACATTAAATACACTTTATGTCGCCCTTGAATTATGACATATCTAGAGTGAATAATGACTGGAATTCCAAATAGTTCATTAAATTTTCCTGTCATGTGACAGACAAACTAATTCTATAAATACCAGAGCTTGTCTCCTCCACCTGGGATGGACCTGGATGTTAAATTCAATTTTTTTTGCAGATTTTTTTTATTTGAATTAGAAACAAGATTGTTTTGTATGTCAATTCCAGTTCCCTCTCTCTCCCCTCGTCCCCTACTACCCCTCCTCCAACTAAAACCCACCTATCACATATCCTTTTTCTACCCCTGGATGGTGTCATCCAGAATCTATCATATCCTTAGGGATAGGGCCTAGGCCCACCCCCGTGTGTCTTGGCTCAGGGAGTATCCCTCTATGTGGAATGGGCTCCCAAAGTCCACACCTATGCTAGGGATAAGGACTGAACTACTACAGGAGGTCCCATAGATTTCCGAGGTTTCCTCACTTAAACCCACATTCCTGGGGTCTGGATCAGTCCCATGCTGGTGACCAAGAGCTCCCCGATGTTCAGGTCAGCTGTTTCTGTGGGTTTCACCAGCCTGGTCTGGACCCCTTTGCTCTTCACTCATCCTTCTCTGCATTTGGATTCCAGTTCAGTTCAGTAGTTAGTTGTAGATTCATTTTTATATACCTCACTGCCTTTGTCTTCCCCAGTGCTTACACACTCGGCTCACTCCCCTGCTCCAGTTGCTCAGCAACTAAAAGAGCTTTGTTTGTCTTCACCACTGGTCACTAACTGCCCTCATTTTCTCTAACCAGATCATGGCTGCAGAACAGATTCCCGCCTCTTTCTAAAATCCCAGAGCAGGACACTTAGGACTTCTGTTAATAGCCATGGTAAATCATATCACAATGGGTAAATGCGGGAGAAGGAAACTCAGAACATATGCTCCCCTCTGTACACAGTACACCCGCACTGCACTAATGGCCTATTTTGCCTGAACAAGATCACAATTTTATTGAGCATTTATTACATGCAAGGCACTCTGCTTAATATATATTTCTTTTACTATATATGTACACATATATAAACATACAAATAAACATGTATATATATACACATTTTACTATGTAGCCCATGCTAGCACTGAATTCCGGGTGCCCTCCTACCTCTACTTCCCATATGCTGAGTTCACAAGCACATGTAGCATTGAAGGTAAATTTATTATTTTTTAAATTTCTTTCATCTTATGTCCTGAAGTTAAATTTCTTTTATCTTTATTTTATGTCTAAGGGTGTTTTGCTTGCATGTATGTCTGTGTGCCGTGAGTGCAATGCCCAAGCAGGCCAGCAGGTGACAAAGTGGACTGGAGTTCCAGGTGGTTGTGAGCCACCATGTGGATAATGGAAATCAAACCCTGATCCTATATAAGAGCAGTGTTCTTAATTACCAAGCCATGTCTCCAGCTGCCATATTTATTATTTATTTCTAAATTTATTTATTTATTTTTGGTTTTTAAAGACAGGGTTTCTTTGTGTGGTCCTGGCTGTCTTGGAACTAGATCTACAGACCAGACTGGCCTCAAACTCAGAGACCAGTCTGGCTCTGCCTCCCAAGTGCTGGATTAAAGGCGTTGTGCTACCATGCCTGGCCTATTCTTTGTTGGTGTTTTGCTGTTGTTTTTGTTTTTGTCTTAATACTCGAGACTGGAGATGTGATGCCCACAGAAGTTCAAATATGTGTCTTTCGGAGAACCAGAAAGTGACAAAAGCATATTCTGTGACAGCCACAGTAATACAGCACTTGGCTTCTTACTCATATAAGATTCAGAATTGTTACAGAAACTACGATTGCTCTACATCATTGCCCAGTATATAAAAACGGGATGAGAATGTCTACCCTAAAACTGCCACCTCAAAAGAGGATGTGAATATTTGCAGCCCCTGCCAGAATAGACTGAGTGACTGGGGTTTGGGTAGTACAAGCTTATTTACACTTGGGTTTTCCCTTTGTAAGAGTGAAAATAAATGCTGTCTTCGTTATAAGCATTTAAAGATGAGCATTGTATATAACTGAATTTCTTATCTTCCTATTCTGAATGAACCCCAGATGTATAATGGCTCAAAACTTAAGTTTTCTCCTCACGGACAGCACACTTCTCTTTCAGAGTGACAGGTTGGTGGCAGCATTACCATCTTCAATACGATACCTCTGGGGTTACCCAGGGCTTCATTCTCACCCGCAGAAGCCAGAAGCAGGAAAGGGTGGGAGGAGAATGTGTAGAAGGCTGTTTAAAGGGAGACCTAGATGTAGGACCCGTCCTCGCTTTCATTCACATATTATCAGCCAGCATCTCAGGTAAATAAACATAGCCACCCGCAAAAGACTTCAAGATGCCAAGTGTTTGGCCATTGAGCAGGGCTAAGGTTAAACACAGCACACACTGTTTACTTGAGATAAGCCAGACATCCGTTCTAAGCAATTCCATATAGTAACTCATTTAAACCTCACAATGACCCTACAAAGGTGGTACTGTTATCCCTACGTGTAGACGGAAGAAACAGGCTCACCCAGTTTCAAGTGGCAAGGTCTAGATTTGAACACAGCCTGGTAGAAATGCCAATATACATACGGGATATGATTTGACCTTCCAAGTGGGGAGAGGAATACATATGGAAGAAGTCTGCAGCGCTGGGTCCTCAGTGACGCAGTACAGGGTAGTTAGAGGCTTAGGAACAGCCGTGAGCCAGCTCCTGCTGCATATTTCACAGAGGACTGTGGACAGTTGGCTTAACTTTGTACCTTCACTGGTAAAGCTGGGATGACCATTGCATCTAGGCGCTTGGAAAAGATAGGGGTACATAAATTCCTATAGGCTGTAACTGTCAAGGCATCTACTCCCCAAGCCATTCTGATGGGATCTGTCCTTTGGGGAACAGAACTGTGTTCTATGTTTGTGAGACACTGGGCATGCTCCTGGCTCAGGACTGCTGTGCCCAGGCATCACCTTCTTGTCTCTTTCAGTGTTGCTTACTCAGACGTGTCAGAGGAAGGGATCTCAGCTCTCTCTTGATACTGCAGATAAAGGGACACAGCCCACAGGACAAACGAGGGAGCTCATCAGTGTTCTGGGGCTGTTTGGAGATCCATGCCTGTGGAAGGGAATAAAGCAGAGAGTGACATTTCCTGCCATTCTCCTCTGCAAATCCCTGTAAGGACCAAATTGGTTTTCCATGGTCAGAGTTTAACAGAAGAGGCCCCATTCCTGGCTTAAGGGCCCCTCTGCCTGGTCTTCCCACCTATTTCCTTACTCATCAATGCCAATTTCCTTTACTGGGAATAGTCTTGCTTTTACCTTCTAGGTTGCATTTACCTTCTAGGCATACTTTGCCAAAATCTAAGCTACAGCATCGAGAAATTGCTAAATGATAATGACTTCTTTCAAGAGGGTGCTACCTAAACTTCTTTGAGCTTTGATAGAGATCCCAGTGAAACTTGGGTTTAATTGCAATTCGGAAAGAAAATTTAAGTTACTACCATTTCCCAGGATTTTAAGTGTGGTTTGAATAGCTCCCACATTCCCTTCTGCATCAGATAATGGGAAAATATTAAAATGGGAGGAGAGAGTTTAGGTGTGCCAGGTATAGTGGAGTTAAAGCACCAGCTGAGTGTCACTGTGAACACAATGTGGTCTGTAATATGTTACAATAAAATAAATGGTGGGGTTACAGCAGGAAATACTGTAACAGTCACACTGTTAGATCCAAGCAGTGCCAATTTAGTCAAGTAAAACACAGTGTGCTGGAGTGCAGTTTAATGTTACGGAAGATTTTCATGAACTTAGAAGTCAGATTATAACCATATTGACTAGACCCCAGAGAAGCCAAAGGGATTTCACTTGATACTTAAAAATATGGAATAAGAGCAAGTTTGCCTGAGTGAATAACCAGCACTCTTATTAATTGTAATATGAAGTCCATTACAAGAGATACTGAAATGAAACAGTAGAAATGTTTTGGATGGCATTAGCCATGAGTGTGGCCTCACAGGGCGGGGACTTTGGAAGGTGACACACAGCTGGCACAGGTGAGAGATGCACAAGGAGAAGATAAAATGGATTAGGACAAAGTATGTAATTCCCCTTGCCTACTGTGCTCTGCAATACAAATGCTGCAGCCCAAGAAACCAGCAAAAAGCATAATTTAGGAATTGGTGGTCTCAGGGCAGAAGCAGTCTCGGGTAGGGGGAAATATGTCCCTTTTGAGGTTGTTCCATGTTGTGACTGATACTCCTGTCTCCAAAATAAGTATGGTGGATAGCAGCTTCAAATACTTCTGACCGAGGTTTCCCCTCCCTCCTCTTCTCCCAGTTGTTCCCCCCTTCCCATCTAACCTCCCTCCCCTTCCACTCTGCCTCTATCTCCATTCAGAAAGGGGCAAGCCTCCCACGGGCTTGAACAAAGTATAGCACATCAAGTTGAGGCAGGACTGAGCTCCTCTTCCTGCATAAAGACTGGGCCAGGTAATCCAGCTGGGGAACAGGTTCCCAAAAGCCAGCTAAATGCCAGGGACAGGTCCTGATCTCACTGCTAGGAGCCTTACAAAAGAGAGCAAGTTACGCAACTGTCACACACATGCAGAGGGCCTAGGTCGGTCCCAAGGAGGCTCCCTAACTGATGGTCCAGAGTCATGAGCTCCCATGAGCTCAGGTCAGCTGTCTCTGTGGGTTCTCCTGTCATGACCTTGACCCCGCCTGGCTCATACAATCCCTTTTCCCTTTCCTCAGCAGGACTCCAGGAGCTCAGCCCAGTGCTCTGCTGTGATCTGCTTCAATCAGTTACGGGATAGAGTATCCTTGATGACAATTAGGGTAGTCACAAATCTGATTACAGTAGATGGCCAGTTCAGACACTATTGCTAGGAATCTTAGCTGGGGTTATCCTTGTGGATACCTGGAGATTTCCCTGGTGCCAGGTTTCCCTCTAACCCCAAAATGCCCCATAAATTTGTCTCTTTCTATATTCTCTCCCTCAATGGAAAATGAGAATTACTCACCCTCTATGCAATACCCAAAAATATGGAAATATTCTTTCTCTGGGCATCTTCCCATTGATCAGTAGGCAGAGCAAACCTTGAATTTAATTTCCACCACTTGATTTTCAGGAGTTGGAAGCACATGTTAAAACATGGACGGGGAACAAATGAAAGCTGCTTTTGTAGGATTGTGTCAGTAAAGTAAACATAATATTGAAAACACAGAAGTGTCTGTCTTAGGTCAAGAGGAAGAATGGTGGTTCCTGGAAAGCTAATCAAGTCCAGATTCATTGTGGGAGGGTGTGGTACCCTGAGCATGCTGCTGTTGTAGATGAAGGACCACCGATCTGCAAAGGGGAAGGTTAAGAGCAGTGATGCAGGGACAAGAAGAGGGCTAGGGAGTCAGCAACTGTCCGAACACCCCGGACCCACTGGCTGGTGTACTGTTGTTATTGTACTATTGCTATGGTGCCTATTCATTGCACTCAACACTCAGTCATGAGTCATTAAGTCCTGACAAAACCTTAGTGACTATCATCCCCACATTCTAACTGATTTTCGAAGGCTCAGGGAGGTAAAATGAGTTACTGGTGTTGTAATGGAAGACTGTGGTCTTAACTTCTTGCTCCATCACACTTCAAGCATGCTTTATTCCCGAAGGTGGGGATATTCAGCCCTCAGAGACAACATCACACAATGGACTCCAAAATATGATGGTTCTGACATAATGAGCGAAAGTCTATGTTTAGTGCAGTGCCCAGCTCAGCAGTAGCTATCAGTACCAACAGTATTACTATTATTACCACCCTCCTAAAACTTTCTAGCATTATCCACATTCTACAGAGGAGAAAATTGAAGTAACTTGCAGATAAAAACTGGAATCCCAAGTCCTTGCTTTTAACGGTAGAGCAATTCTGCCTTGAAGTTTAAAGGTGGAGGATGGGCAGTAATTGGCTTAATTCCTGGCGGGCGTATAAGAGCTGAGGTTATTATAACCTAGTTAAACACTTTTAAATTATTCACATAGAAACGAAACTGTCAAATCTTCTCCATCTCGTTTCTGAGTCAGGTCTGAAGGCAGGCAGGCAGCCACCATGGAATTGTTCAGGACCCACAGCCTGCTGGCAGGCGGTCCGGCTCCTATTTGCTGACACAGCTCAAACGTCTGACTTGAATAACTTTTTCTCTTTCCAAAGGAGACCTTTTAAAATACTTCCCTTTAGCGAGTAACCAAGGAGAGGTTCTACTTAAAGAAAATAGGCTGGAGGAGAGAAGATCAAGTTTTTTGAAAATGTTATTTTACTTTTTATAAGTCAGAAACCATATGGAATTTCCACCCTCACGTAGCACAGAAATGACTTTGCCTGGCTCTCTGGAAACTCGACCCTCCAAACCCCAAGCTCAGCAGTGTCTGGAGATGAGCTGCCGTCTGGAATCGATACTGCTGGGGGGCAGGGGCGGAGGAGGCGGCAGGGTTGTGTGTGACCCAGGACCACTCTCAGGAAGGAAGTGAGCTTGGGAAGACAGAAGCCAGAGACAGCATATTTTGACCCATGGCGTCCTGTCCTGATCTTACCTCTCAAAATCCTAGCAATTATCTAGTGCTGGCCTAGGACGGCATTTTCCTGGTGTCTTTTTCTTTCGAGGGTTTCCAAAGACGGGAGGACAGTGCCCTGTCCTGTAGGAGCCATGACTACCTACAAAGAAGGCAAAGGACAAGAACAATCGGACTCCCTGGCCACTCTCATGATTTGGCGTCCTGTGGCTTAATCTATCCCTGCTATCTGTGGGATGTTAATTTAATGAGAGTATGGAGAAGAGTTAAGTTTTGGTTTTCACTGTAGGGTATTTATTTTGTCAGAAGCAGGAACCAGAATGTTATAAGAGAACGCCACGGGAGCCAGAGGCAGCCAGCATGTATTTCCGGTATTACATATTGTTCTTCCATATATATATGCTAATATCTGTGGATTTCACCAGCCTCAGATAAGAAATATTTGGAGCTAGTTGAGGTGGTTCACCCCTAAAATCCCAGCACTAGGGTTGCTGAGGCAGGAGGATCAGTACGGGTTCAAGGTCACCCTAGGTTTGCAGTGAATGCCAGGACAATCTGGGTCTACAACAGAGAGCTTGTTTCAAAGATAGGATGAGGGAAGGTGGGTGAAAGAAATAGATTGATTGCTGGGGAAAACTGCATCTGTATTGATCGTGTACAATGGTTTTCTTGTTATTTTGTGATATTGAATAACGCTTATTCACATACCATCTACATCGCATTGGGAGTTTTATGTAAGCTGAAAGTGACCTAAGGTAACATGAATAGTAAAAGACCCAGAGACAGATACTGGGGTTCAAGCTGAAGCTCAGAGAAGCAAAGCAGTCGGCCACAAGCCTCAGACCAGAATAGGTGATGCTGTCTCCATGAATCCCCAGAGTGCAATGCAGACTACGCTGCTCTCCACCAAGCCTCAGACTGCAATCCTGAATTCCTGTCTCCTCCCACCTTATAGTCCTCTCTCTGCCCAGCAATATCACTCCTGTCTCCACCTCCCTAGTGCCAGGATTAAAGGCATGTGATCCTAAGTGCTGAGGTCACCTTTGGGTGAGCTATGTTTCTCTTTTAGACTGCATCAATTTCATGTAGCTAAGTGTGGCCTTGAACTAACAGAGATCCCTCTGTCTCTGTCTCCCGGGTGCTGGGATTAAAGGTGTATGTCACCACTGCCTAGAATTCTAACCAGTTGCTTCTTGAATAGCAAATATATTAGGATATAAAAACTACTCGTACAAAGTAAAATTTTGCTTTCTAAGACAAGGTCTCACTCACTATCTGGTCCTGGCTGGCCTATGATTCCCAGAGATTTACCTTCTACCTTGAGGGTGCTGGGATTCAAAGCGTGTGCCACCACACCTGCTAAATGAAACCTTTATCCAAAGGGAGCTCAGTTTTCCACAGAGTGCTACTTCTTGGTTTCTGAGGATGAATGACCACTTTAATCTTTTTTTTATCTGCTCCATGTTGCACAGATTTAAATCAAATCAATGGGAAGCTGACTTCCATGCCCATCTTGAAAAGCAAAAACCACACCAAGTTAACCTAATATCCGGTATTACTGTCTGTTCCTCATTATGTAGTAAAGAAAGGACAATCAGCCCTTAGTTAGTTGACATATCATCAAACCACACTGATTACAAGCTTGTAGGCTTGACATCTTCAAATAATATATGTCCTCCATTTCAAATGCTATGCAGGCAGAGATAAATTTAAAAACTGACAAAAGAATAGTCACTTCCCTGGCTCCCTAACACAGTATAAAAGATAGACAATTTATCAAGAGCAAGGAGGTGCCTTTATCTTTATTCCTCTAATTCTGGAGAACTCAAACAAGTCCAAGGTAAAATACATCATTGTCATCTGATTCTGAACAGTGGTTTATACTGTTTGAAGATACAAGGCTAATTTATGTGCTGGAGTTATGACAAGAAACGCAGATGTCCTAACACACTACATGAAAAGCAGCTACTCATCCATGTCTTCCAATTCTTCACTCACTTAACTCCCCAGTAGAAACCTTTATTTCCAGTATATAAGAGAAAGCACCAAAATCAACTATGACTCCTCCAACCCAGTGAATACTGAATTTCACTAAGTTAAGGAAGTAAATTTTACTATTTGTATGTATAACTTAATCAGTCCCCTATTGATGAATTTTGGGCAATCTCCATTTTTCTAAATTAAAAACCAATTAATAAGAAAGATGTGTGCATTTAAATCTTATTCTGATGTGATTATCTTGACAGGTGAAATACCTAGAATCGACTTATTTTAGGTTGTTGAAATGTGTTCCAGAATGGTCCATGGATTTGTAACACCTTTCCACTCCTTTAATGTTTAACTCTGATTGTGACTTCTAAAGTGGCATTCCTTGAGAATCTAGACACTTTTTTCCTCGTTTACTCTGCTGTATTTCTCCTTTAACTACAAGGATCTTCAGAAATTAAAATAAATAATGCCCACAAAGATGTATGACCAACAATTTTAAAATCCTATGGCTATTATGAGATGATATAGTCAGGTATCAAGAAAAAATAAAAATGGATTGCCTTCCTCACTGGTATTTAAAATTATTACAATATAAGGAAGCTTTAAAGTGCATTTATCCTAAGAACACACATTTTTCCTACTGGTAATAGAAACTGAAAAGTGAACTTAAAATTTAGCAGTATCAATTTTATTAACAATATACAAACAATTAGTTATTATTCAGGACAAAGCGACTTCACTAAAGAGCAAAGAGGAAACTCCATGATAAAACCTCAAGTGGTTCTGTCACCCCATCCAAATTCATGTAAGATAGGAAGTTTGCAGAATAAAACAAAAATTTTGGCACCAGCCATCTCTGCAGCTCAGAAACCTAGTCCCAGAGGGTTTGGAGAGAGAAAGAATGTATCTGTGGAAGGATCAAAGCAAACCCTTCCCTCCAGATATGCAGGCAGCTCTGTCTCCCAGTTAACAATCCTGCAGGAATCAAATCACTAATTGCTCCACCCACCAGGTCACTCACCAGCATCAAGCACCTCTGGTGTCTGGGACTTCCAGTAATCTGATTGTCTAGAGCAGTTTGTAAATTCCTTTTGAAGACCAGTAATGTATACGTTCACTAAAACCCACTTGAGGCTCCTAGGAAGATGGAGACTTGAACAGAATAATTGTGTAAATAAGCATTAAAGCCCTTAATTTGCTGCTCGGGGACACCTGACGCCAAGGGTCTGCTCACGGGAGCCAACACACCCAGAAACGGCCAAGGCCCCCAGTAACAGTTCTGCCTGCATCCACGAGAAGAGGACAGACATCAGAATATTAGAAATGTTTCCATCTACCAGAAGGGAATCTTGGTCTCATATGCACCAGGAGAGGAAAAAGACTCCTGCTACACCCACCAGAAGAAAGGATGAGAAGAGGACAATATAAAAGCACATTCAACAACAGAAAAACCAGTATGACACCACCAGAGACTAGGGACCATACACCAGCAAGACCTGAACATCACAGTGCAGATGAAGCAGAACATGACCATAAAAACATCTTCATAAAAATGATAGAGGGCCTCAAAGAGGACATGAGAAAATCCCTTAAAGAAATGGAAGAAAAGACAAACCAAAAAATACAAGATATCAACAAATCTCTCAAGGAAAGAGTTCAAGACCTAAAAACTGAAATAGAGACAACAAAGAAAGCACAATCTGAGGGAATGCTGGAAATAGAAAAGCTGGGTAAATGATCAGGAACTACAGATGCAAGAATAACTAACAGATTACAAGAGATGGAAGAGATAATCTCAGGAGTTGAAGATACACTAGGAGAAATAGACTCATCAACCAAAGAAAATCTTAAGTCCAACAAATCCCTAACACAAAATATCCAGGAAATGTGGGACACCAGGAAAAAGACCAAACCTAAGAATAATAGGTATAGAAGAAGGTGAAGAAATACACCTGAAAAGCACAGAAAACATATTCAACAAAATCATAGAAGAAAACTTTTCCAACCTAAAGAAAGACATGCCAGTGAAAGTAGAAGAAGCCTACAGAACACCAAATAGACTGAACAAAAAAAGGTCTCCTCGACACATAATAATCAAAACCCCAAACATACAGAATAAAGAGAAAATATTAAAAGCAGCAAAGGAAAAAGGTCAAGTAACATATAAAGGTAAACCTATCAGAATTACACCTGACTTTTCTATGGAAACTCTGAAAGCCAGAAGGTCCTGGATAAATATTCTACCTACACTAAGAGACCATGGATGCCAGCCCAGACTACTAAACCCAGTAAAGCTTTCAATCAATATAGATGGACAAAACAAGATATTTTGTGACAAAACTAGATTCAAACAATACATATCCACCAATCCAGCCCTACAAGAAATTTCTGGAAGGAAAACTGCAACCCAAGGAAGTTAACTACAACCAGAAAAATATAGGCAATAGATAATCCCAATTTACCAACAGCCAAAAGAAAAAAAGGGATGGAATCCCACATCATTTCACTACCACCACCAAATCCAAAACAAACAAGGATGAACAATCAATGGTCATTAATATCCATCAATATTAATGGTCTTAACTCACCTATAAAAAGACACAGGTTAGGAGAATGGATAAGAAGACAGAATCCATCCTTCTGCTGCATACAAGAAACACACCTCAACTTCAAAGACAGACAGTACCTAAGAATTAAAGGTTGGGAAAAGATTTTCCAATCAAATGGACCCAAGAAACAAGTGGGAGTAGCAATCCTAATAGTCAACAAATTGGACTTTAAACTAAAATCAATCAAAAGAGATGAAGGAGGTCACTTCCTACTCATCACAGGAGAAATACATCAGGATGAAGTCTCAATTCTGAACATTTATGCCCCAAATACAAAGGCATCCACATTTGCAAAAGAAACATTACAAAAACGAAAATCACACATAAAACCGCACACACTTATAGTGGGAGACTTCAACACCCACTCTCACCACTGGACAGGAACACCAGACAGAAACTTAACAAAGAAACAAAGGAACTATAGAAGTTATGGTGCAATTGGGCTTAACAGATATCTATAGAACATTCCATCCAAATACAAAAGAATATACCTTCTTCTCAGAGCCACATGGAACCTTTTCTAAAAATCAACCACATACTTGGCAACATAGCAAACCTCAACAGGTACCAAAAAAATTAAAATAACCCCCTGTATCTTATCAGACCACCATGCTTTAAAGTTAGAATTCAACATCAACACAAATTGCTGAAAACCTACAAACTCATGGAAATTAAGTAACACCCAATTGCACAATTCCTGGGTCGAGGAAGAAATAAAGAAGAGAAATTAAAATTTCCTAGAATTCAATGAGAATGGGGACACAACATACCCAAACTTAGGGGACACTTTGAAAGCAGTGCTAAGAGAAAAGTTCATAGCGCTAAGTGCCCACATGAAGAAACAGGAGAATAATCACACTAGAGAATTAACAGCACAACTGAAAGCTTTAGAACACAAAGAAGCCAATACACCCCAGAGAAGCAGATGCCAGGAAATAATCAAATTGAGGGCTGAAATCAATAAAGTGGAAACTAGGAGAATACAAAGAATCAATATAACGAAGAGTTGGTTCTTCGAGAAAATCAACAAGATAGACAAACCTTTATCCAAACTTACCAAACAGCAGAGAGTGAACATGCAAATTAATAAAATCAGCAATGAAAAGGGGTCATAACAACAGACACAGAGGAAATCCAGAGAATCATCAGGTTATACTTTGAAAACCTATATTCCTCAAAATTTGAAAATCTAAAGGAAATGGACAATTTTCTAGACATATTTCACTTACCAAAATTAAATCAAGAACAGATAAGCAACTTAAATAGACCTATAGCCCCTAATGAAATAGAAGCAGTCATCAGAAGTCTCCCAAACAAAAAAAGCCCAGGGCAGATGGCTTCAGTGCAGAATTCTACCAGAAATTCAAGGAACAGCTAATACCAATTCTCCTCAAAGTATTCCACACAATAGAAGCAGAAGGGTCATTGCCAAACTCTTTTTACGAGGCTTCAATAACCTTGATACCCAAAGCCACACAAAGACACAACTAAGAAAGAGAACTACAGACCAATATCCCTCATGAACATTGATGCAAAAATACTCAATAAAATACTGGCAAATCAAATCCAAGAACACATCAGAGAAATCATCCATCATGATCAAGTAGGCTTCATCCCAGGGATGCAAGGATGGTTCAACACACGAAAATCCATCAATGTAATCCATCATGTAAACAGACTAAGGGAGAAAAAAACACATGATCATCTCACTAAATGCTGAAAAGCCTTTGACAAAATCCAACACCCCTTCATGATAGAGGTCTTGGAGAAATCAGGAATAACAGGAACACACCTTAACATAATAAAAGCAATATACAGCAAGCCAACAGCCAACATTAAATAAAATGGAGAGAAACTCAACAAAATTCCTCTAAAATCAGGGACAAGACAAAGCTGTCCACTCTCTCCATACCTCTTCAATATTGTCCTTGAAGTTCTAGATAGAGTGATAAGACAGCAAAAGGAGATCAAGGGAATACAAATCAGAAAGGAAAAAGTCAAACTCTCACTATTTGCAGATGATATGATAGTCTACATAAGTGACTCGAAAAACTCAATCAGGGAACTCCTACAGCTGATAAAACACCTTCAGCAAAATGGCAGGATACAAGATTAACTAAAAAAAAAAACTGTAGTCCTACTATATACAGATGACACATTCGTGGAGAAAGAAATCAGAGAAACATTACCCTTTACAATTGCCACAAACAACATAAAATACCTTGGGGAAATGCTAACCAAAAAAGTGAAAGACCTGTACTGTAAGAATTTTGAGTCTCTAAAGAAAGAAATTAAAGAAGATACCAGAAAATGGAAAGATCTCCCATGCTCTTGGGTAGGTAGGATCAACACAGTAAAAATGACAATCTTTCCAAAAGCAATCTACAGATTCAATGCAATCCCCATCAAAACCCAACACAATTCTTCACTGACCTTGAAAGAACAATTCTCAACATTATATGGAGAAACAAAAGACCCAGGATAGCCAAAACAACCCTGTACAAAAAAGGAACTTCTGGAGGCATCACCATCCCTGACTTCAAACTCTATTACAGAGCTATAGTCCTGGAAACAGCTTGGTATTGGCACAAAAATAGGCAGGTAGACCAATGGAATAGAGTTGAAACCCTGATATTAACCCACACACTTACAAACACCTGATTTTTGACAAACAATCTAAATTTATACGATGGAATAAAGAGAACATCTTCAACAAATGGTGCTGGCATAACTGGATGCTGGCATGTGGAAGACTGCAAATAAATCCAAGTCTATCACCATGCACAAAACTTTAGTCCAAATGGATCAAAGACCTCAACATAAATCCAGCCACACTGAACCTATTAGAAGACAATATGGGAAATACCCTTGAATTAGTTGGTACAGGAGACCACTTCCTGAACATTACACCAGTAGCACAGACACTGAGATCAATAATTGATAAATGGGACCTCCTGAAACTGAGAAGCTTCTGTAAGGCATAGGACACAGTCAGCAAGACAAAACAGCAGCCCACAGACTGGGAAAAGATATTCACCAACCCCACATCTGACAGAGGACTGATCTCCAAAATATACAAAGAACTCAAGAAGCTAGTCTCCAAAACACCAAACAATCCAATTAAAAAGTGGGGTACAGAACTAAATAGACAATTCTCAATAGAGGAATCTAAAATGGCTGAAAGACACATAAGAAAGTGTTCAACATCCTTAGCCATCAGGGAAATGCAAATCAAAACAACTCTGAGATACCATCTTACTGCTGTCAAAATGGCTAAAACAAAAAACACCAATGACAGTTTATGCTGGAGAGAATGTAGAGAAAGGGGAACACTCCTCCACTGCTGGTGGGAGTGCCAACTTGTACAGCCACTTTGGATTCAGTACGGCAACTCCTCAAGAAAATGGGAATGAGTCTACCACAAGATCCAGCAATTCCACTCTTAGGCATATACCCAAAAGAAGCATATTCATACAACAAGGTCATCTGTTCAATGATATTCATAGCAGCACTATTTGTAATAGCCAGAAACTGGAAGCAGCCTAGATGCCTCGCAATTGAAAAATGGTTAGAGAAAATGTGGTATATTTACACAATGGAGTACTACTCAGCAGAAAAAAACAATGGAATCTTGAAATTCTCGGGCAAATGGATGGAACTGGAAGAAACCATTCTGAGCGAGGTAACCCAATCACAAAAAGACAAACATAGTATGTACTCACTCATATGTGGATTTTAAACATAGAGTAAAGGATTACCAGCCTACAATCCACACTGCCAGAGAAGCTATTAAACCAGGAGGAGCCTAAGAGAAATATACATGGTCCCCTGGATAAGGGGAAAGGGTCAAGATCTCCTGAGCATATTGGGAGCATGGGAAGAGGGGGGAGGGAGCTAGGAGAATGACAAGGGGAGAAGAGGAGGGTGAGGAGGACATGAGGGAGCAGAAAGGTTGAGTCAGGGGAAGAATAGAAGAAAACAAGAAAGGAGATACCATAGAGGGAGACATTTCAGGTTTACAAAGAAATCAGGCACTAGGGAAATGTCTGGAGATCTACAAAGATGACAACAGCTAACAATCTAAACAACAGAGGAGAGGCTACCTTAAATGCCCTCCCCTGATAATGAAATTGATGTTTGTCTTATATGCCACCCGATAGCCCTCATCCAGCAGCTGGTGGAAGTAGAAGCAGACACCCACAACTAATCACTGAACTGAACTGGAATCCAGTTTCAGAGAAAGATGAGTGATGAGAAAAGGGGTCCATATCAGGCTGGTGAAACCCACAAAAACAGCTGACCTGAACATCGGGGAGCTCTTGGTCCCCAGACTGATAGCTGGGATACCAGCATGGGCCTGATCCAGACCCCAGGAACATGGGTTTCAGTGAGGAAACCTTGGAAATCTTCAGGACCTCCTGTAGAAGTTCAGTACTTATCCCAAGCATAGGTGTGGACTTTGGGAGTCCATTCCACATAGAGGAATACTCCCTGAGCCAAGACACACAGGGGTGGGCCTAGGCCCAATGCAAAAAGATAGGATAGATTCTAATGACACCCAATGGAAGGCCTCATCCTCCAGGGGGAGCAGAAAGGATATGTGATAGGTAGGGTTTTGGTAGGAAGGGGTGTTAGTGAAGGAGAGGAGGGAGAGGGAACTGGGATTGACATGTAAAACAATCTTGTTTCTAATTCAAAAAAAATTTTTTTAAAAGCCCTTCATTTACTCCTCTTTGCAATGACCAGCTCAGGAGGACCAACCTTCTTGCTGTATAAATCATAGTTGTTACTATAGCCTCTTAGCTTTCCTGTTTAAACAATCACTTTTTTGTTTGTTTGTTTTGTTTTTTGTTTTTTGAGACAGGGTTTCTCTGTCTAGCTTTGGAGCCTATCCTGGCACTCACTCTGGAGACCAGGCTGGCCTTGAACTCACAGAGATCTGCCAGCCTCTGCCTCCCGAGTGCTGGGATTAATGGCGTGTGCCACCAACGCCTGGCCAACAATCACATTTTCATTTGCATCATTTCAACATATATTAAATGATGACCTCAATTTGTCGGAGAAACATAGAATAGGGAAGGAGAGTGAATGGATAAAGGTGACAGTAAGTGTCACATCAGATAGCAACCTGCTCCAGCAGAGAATCTGTAGTGGTCCTATTTGAACAGAGGCCAAGGAAATGAGAGGTTACCCATAAAAATATATGGAAAATAGAGTAAAGCTCCAGGTGAGTCAACAGGAGGTAAGATGAGAAGCAGCAGGAGTTTGTAAGGAATTATTCTGTCTCCTGCAGGGAATCATTTAAAGATATGGAAAAAGAAAGATATGGAAAAAGACTGTTGGATGAGCAGAACTAGAAACGGAAAATCAAACATATGTCAGAGGTGTTCAGTTTGTAAGGACATTCAGACACGATGAGATGTCCAGAACGTATACCTAAAGCAGTAAGACAATGTGAGTGACACTATCTCAGGCATAGATAAATCTTCTAATTATCTACACCAAATGCCTTTCAGACACTTGAATCTTATGTACAGCATTTCTGCCCATGACCTCTTCAGCCTACCTCAAACCCTTCCAGTAATGACTGTCTCAACCCCACCCTCCAAAGCAGACTACTCCGTGCCAAGACAATTCTGACCAGTAGAAAATTCTCCTTGATGACAGTACCTATCAGGCTCCCTGCAAGTTCCACCCACCAGTGTTAGCATTATTCCTTGGACTCCTGCAAAGGTTATCTATGCAAGTGAGCAACTATACAAAAACACAAAAAGGCAATTTCAACACCTTGAAAGAGCTATTTAAATATCTGAACTACTCTAAATTAGCCTGGGCATTGCAGGAGGGAGTGAAGCTATGAAATATGATAATTAGAGAGAAATGGGAGGATTCATATATCAACAAGATCTGCAAGGCCCTTTTAAAGTTAATGTTTTCCAACACTAACTGGTAAATATCTGTTTATAATGTGTTATTAAATATCAACTATATTCAATACTGGTATGAGAAATGCATTGCTCCATAAAATTATTGTGTGCTTGCTCTACAAAGCAGTTACGGTGAGCCCTATTTTATCATTAACACATTTTGAAGTCAGAAATAATATCACCTCTCTAGTTCACTACAGAGATAAAAATATACTTAAGAGCTGTGCTCCAATGATAAACATCCAGAAGGGGCTAGATTCTCTTGTTTGGCCCTGATTTCAAAGTGGTCATTCCTTTGGAAAGTTAGTAGATGGGGATTCTACTTCCATCTAGAACTGAGAGTCTTAGAAGTTTAAACCTGGATTAAAAGTAAATGTGACAACAATTCTAAATGGACAAACAAAATACAAATAGACTCAGGGCTAGAGCAATGGATCAGCAATTAAGAGCGTGTACTGCTCTCACAGAAGGCCTGAGTTCCATTCCGAGCAGCTGGGTAGCTCACAGTCATCTGTAACTCTAGCTCTGAAGGATCTGATGCCTGCAGCCTCTCAGGGGGAATGTATACTTACAGGCACACACCCACCCACAGACATACAGACATGAATACTTATGCATATTTTTAAAACTAAATAATAGCACTTAAATTTATAGTAAATTAGATTCTGCACTGATGTTTTCATGTTTCTCTCAGAGCTGTTAGGAGATTCATGTCAAATAGCCCATTTGTTCTGTTACAAACAGAATCAATGGCATAGTTTTTGAGAATCTATGTATTTATCCAGAGTCTTTTTTTTAAGATTTTATTTATTTATTATATATACAACAAAGAGGACACAAGGTCTCATAGGGATGGTTGTGAGCCACCATGTGGTTGCTGGGAATTGAACTCAGGACCGCTGGAAGAGCAGTCAGTGCTCTTAACCTCTGAGCCATCTCTCCAGCCCCTTTTCCAGAGTCTTAAAAGGTTGCTATGTTAGTTAATTTGCATGTTGTGGTGGCAAAATGGACAGGAAAAGCTACTTGAGGAAAGAAAGGTTTGGTTTGGCTCATGGTTCAGGAGTACAGTCCACCATAGCAAACACAACATGGTAGCAAAGTGTGATGTTGTTGGCCCCATGGCATCCCCTCACCCACACATACACACACAACAAGAAATAAAGAAAAAGTCCATGAACTTGAAAGAGAACAAGGGTGGATTTGGAGGGAGGAAAGGGAAAGGGGGAATGATAAATTATCATATCAAACACTATTTAAAAGTAATTTTTTTAAAAAAAAAAAAAAGAAGCAGAAAGAGAGAGAGAGATGAGTGCTGCACTTATTTTTTTCTTTTCTGTTCAGTTTAGGACCCCAGCCCATAGAACAGTTCCATCCATATTCTCAAATGAAGGGGATGTCATGCAGCTGTAGTCAAAACTTTCTGGAGAAGCCCTCACGGACACACCAGAGGTTTGTCTCCTAGGTTGCTCTAAACCCTATTAACTTGGCAGCAAGTTTACCATCATAGTTGCCAAACCCATAAAATTGTATTTCATAATTATTGAAATCATGGGAATCAACTGCATCCTTTAAATTTCCCATTTTAAGTGAATTGTGACTTCTTGCATTTGTTCATTCAGTCATAAGCTCCTAATAAGCTTATTATAGGTTGTTGCAGAGCCAGTCACTGAGAAATTCATTTTCTACCTCTTAGAAGGAAAAAAAAAAATGCTGCAGAGTAGAATGGTGTTGTTTCTTTAAAAAAGAAACTAGTGTGCCAATAACTATTGGGCTGTCCCCTCAGAACTATGAAAAGATAATTCTGGTAGCCACATGCTGTATACATGGCTACTCAACCATGTGGACAGAATATGTTTTTGACATAATTTTTTTGTCACTACTTTAAAATCCAAAATGCAAGATGAGTTTCTTTTGGTGTTTTAGATGATATACGAGTATATAAAATATGGAGACAGCAATGCTTCTTTGTTCTAGCATGATATTTTATCCCACATTCCCTGCTATAAGTTGAGTTGATGATTTCAAAATGTAAAAAGGTATTTGGCTAGTTACATCACTATATTTTATGGTAGACAGTAAAATTCTCAATTTTAAAAGTGCCTAAGTAGTGGAGCTGCTTGCATTGGATAGTCACACTCATTTTCTTCTTCTTTAAATGGCTTCTGTAACTCAAATGGGACAGAGAGATGGTTTGGGGGGTCAAAAGGTGACATTGCTCTCACAGCTTTGAAAACACAGCAGCTGTTGCCACAGAATTCCACAACCCTTCTACCCCAGTCAACAAGTCCTGCCAGGACTTCAGACCAAGCTATAATCCCTTTAGCAAATCAGAATTCCATGTGGTCCCAGTGAACATACACTTGCTCTCTTTGGGGAAGCCTAAGCTTTTCAAATCACCAACATCAGAAATAGGTGGGACAGTCTTTTAATTTTTATTTTTATCCACAGAGAAAAGAAAATCAATGAATGACAATACAAATCATTTAGGGGAGGGTTTGGCTTACTTACCCCCTGTACTTCAAAAGAGAAGTTTGAAAAGCAAAACAAAAAGACATTTCAAAGGCACCCTTGCCAGGAAGCCAAACTGTATCCAAAAGCAGAAGGAACTGGCTCTGTGGTGGTCCTCAAACACATGGCTTGTTGACAAAATCCCCATGAGACCAAAGCCTGGAATTAAGGTTTCTCCTTCCCAGGTCCCAGCATGTTCAAACAAAAAAGGAGGAAGAAACACAAGGGTGACTCCCTTAAATTGGAATTTGCATCTTTTTCAGCATCAAGAGCACCAGCTTCAAAAGAGAACATGCCAAGAAGCCCCAAGTACGAAACAAATACGACGATAATTCGGAAGAACTTTCCATTTCAGGCACATGGGGTTGGGATGGAGGTGGGGGCTGGGTTACTGACCTCGTTCTTTTTATTTTATCTTTTTTTTCCCCCAGTCTCAAGGCATTGTAAAAACAATCATCATGTCGGGGGCCCAAATATCGACTATGATTTTTTAGATACAGGCCTCAAGCACAATTCCAGGAGGTCAGATCTCCCACTGTCTTTCTGGCCTAGGTGAGGAATGGTTCATAGTTTGTGTAACAATAGACTTAGGCCCGTGGGGTGGCCCATCATGGGGCTGGTGGACCATGCCTGGGGATTAGTAAGGGACTAATGAGATGTGTGCCCTTGTAGAATGTCTGAGGGCTTGTGTACATGCCCCCTAGGTTTATCTTGAGGATTAAAGGAAATATTTGAAATCAGCTCTATACATGATAATAGATGTCTTCTACCAGTATGCCCACTTTTGGAAAGCTATTTAAGAGGATGCTTGAATAAACCAGGCATCTCCAGTATGGTCAGAGAGCCCATCTGAGATGACAAGATGCCTCTGTCTAGTCCATAATGAAAAGCCTAGCTTTTCCTCATCCACACTCCCCAACTAAGGGTCGGACCCAAGGCTGTTTGGCCCATTCCGATCACAGCCCCAAAGACATCAGTATGGAATAGATGGCCTCTGTAGCATGGGACTGATACAGGCCAGTTCCCAGCACTCACCTTGGTTTCACCCAGGGTCAGACAGACAGACAAGCACCTACCTCACGAGGAGTGCTGCCACAAGTCATCACATCCAAGTGACAACAAGGGAGCCCTGATTCTTATCTAAGCACAAAGCCTGACTCACATTTGACTTCTGGTGCAGAGAATAGAATTATGGAATCACTTGAAGTGTGAATCTATTGCATTTATAGTAACAAAAACAGGAGGAAGAATGGATTGTTGCTTAAACAAACATGAGGTGATGCTATACTATTTGTCATGGAATTGTTAAATTTGTGCTTCTAGAATCACAATGTTATAGTTTGGATCCCGCTTTTATATTTGTTGCCTAGGTGACCTTTGACAAGACTGTCAATTCTTTGAAAGCCACAGTTGGGACGTCTATAAAATGTGGATATTAAGCCAGGTATAATTGTCATTCCTTTAATCCCAACTACTCACAAAGCTGAGGCAGGAGGATTTCCATGAACTCTAGGCCAGCTTGGGCTGCATTATGAGCTCTATTCAAGCCCCAAGCTACTATTATCCTGTCTCAAAAATGTGAATAATAATAGTACCCATCTCAAAGTTGTTATTAGGTGAGTGGAGTTCTGGGTAGATAGCAAGTTCTCAACCAACAAACTGGCATAGAGCTGGCTTTGATAAATGATATACATGCATACCAAAACACTCTATGACGTTGAGGGTGAAGAACAGGTAAAATCTGTCTCTGTGACTGATAAAATCATTTTTTAAAGGCTATTGCAGTGAGAGTAAAAGCTGAAGATAAAAGAAACAATGAGAGATGGAACCTGGAAAATCTAATCTCCCATGAGTTCAAGAATGGCCACAAATTGGCACCAGGTACATCAAGTTGATTGTGCCTGGACATAGTAAACAGTAATTGCCAGGTAGATGCTATCCCCTCTTGAAGAATAGTCATCAGAGAGACACTTGGGCTGCAGAGATGTGAGCAGGTGATGGATACACCACAGGTGGAGAGATTTCAGGAGTACTGTCCTTACTGGCTGTGGTAGACTGTGGCATGGAAGCAGAGGTTCTCCAAAAACACCTAGCCTGAGGAGAAACCCCTTCTCACCGCTGCCTCAGCAAGCAGCAACACAGAATGCAAGAAGTGTGCTAAACTTGGCAAAGTCCCACTGATGGCCACAAATTTAGCCAGTGAAAAATGTCAGGGGACATCACTCAAAACCAAACCAAGCCAGGAGTTGGTGGTGCACGTCTTTGATCCCAGCACTCAGGAGGCAGAGGCAGGCTGATCTCTGTGAGTTTGAGGACAGCCTGGTCTACAGAGCGAGTTCCAGGACAGGCTCCAAAAAAACAATACAGAGAAAGCTTATCTCGAAAAAACAAAAACAAACAATCAAAAAACCCAAACCAAAAGAATACAGCTGAGGTCAGTGCATATATCAAGAGGCCCTGCTGTGCCTGTGGTACTGAGACAGTCAGACACATGGACTCACAGGAGGCAGCTCTCTGCAGGTGGCAGTGCAGGCCTAAGATGTCTTGTATACTCCCTCACCAGCACAGTGGCTGACCATCCTGTTGAATGCTACTGGGAACCCCACATGCATAAAAATGGAGGAGGCTCTATACAGCATTGTTGAAAAGGTTAAACATTTAGCAGTTGTCTCATGGATATTTCGGGAGTGCCTGACTTTAACAAAAACATGACTTGCCCAATCCATGTACTGTCATGTTTTTCTTCAGGAACAAGTACATCATGATTGATTTGGGCACTGGCAACAATAACAAGATCATCTGGGCCATGGAAGACAAGCAGGTTGATGTCATAGGCTGCACCATGGTGCCTGCAAAGGCTGGGGGCCTGATGGCGTCTCCCAAGGACTACTTCACAAAGTGCAGATACTGAACACTGCCCTCATAATGCAAAGGACACCAGAGCCTCTTCAGCCCTTAGTAGCCTTTGGGAAGAGCCATGTAGCAGAATGTGGGTCTAGGACTGTAGGATTCTTGAGACGGAGGTTACAGGGCTTAAATAGCTGAAGCAAATAAACATATGGCACACTGTCAAAACTGGGTAGAAAGAGACACTCCAGCAACCTGACCTGAAAACATTAGCTTTCCTATACATCAACAATGAACTTTCTGAGAAAAAGGGAGGTAGAATATCCCATTTTCAATCACTTAAAAAAATGTCTTGGGGGTAGGGAGCATGGCAAGATGGCTCAACAGATAAAGGTGTTTGGTATGCAATGACTGGAACCCATCTAAAGGTGGAAGGAGAATACCAACTACACCAGGTGTATTCTGAGCCCCGCAATGGGTCATGCACTACACACTTACATCACAGAGGATGGGGAGGGAAGGAGAGGGAGAGAGAGAGAATAACAAGTTAAAAGTGAAGGGACCAGCTCCCCTTTCGGCAGTCATAACGGCCGAACATGTGCTTGTCTGACCTTGTCCTAGACACTAGACAGTCAGATGCCTGCCTCGTGACAAGGAACCAATCAGAAGTTAGCTGGTGGCACTATGCTTTATGACCCTGGGTGTACTTTATGGACAAGCGCACAGCAATGACAAAGAGCATAGCAACCACCCTGGGAGGGCCTATGGGCCATAACAACCAGTTGACCAATCAACACAGGGCAAGTCCTCCAAGGCTGGAGGCACACCAATAGTGAGCCTGTGCGTACCCCTAGACACTCCCCTTACGCTGCCCTGCAAGATCTCTTAGGAAGCCCTAGGTCTTGTCTTTGCTAGCCATGGTGGGTGGGTGAAAGACCCGAGCTAACATGGGGTTAGCTCGTTAAATTACAATAAAGCCTCATGCAGTTTGTATCAAGCTCTCGAATCCGCCTGGTGATTGGGGTGACCGCAGTCATGGCCTGGGACCCCGGATACCTGAGTTTTCCAGGGGTCTAACAAAAGTACCTAGGAGTATACCTAACGAAGGAGAGGAAACGTCAGTACAATGAAAACAATTTAAAAAATTGAGAAACACCCTAGATGGCAGAAACAACATCCATGTTCATAAGCTATCCAAATTAACATTGTGAAAATGACTCTATTACCAAAAGCATTCTATAGATTCAATGCAATCTATCAAATTTTCCACAGAATTATAAAAATAGACTCCTAAAATTCATATGGAAACACAAAGGACCCAAATAAACAAAGCAAGTCCAAGAAGCAGCAAGATGGAGGTGTCAGAATTCCTAATCTTAAATTATACTGCAAGGCCATAGTATTGAAAACAGTATGACACTACCTCAAAATAATGGAATATAATAAAGGACTCAAAATAAGCCCACATGGCTATGACCATCTAATTTTTTACAAAGGTGTCAAACATATATTGGGGGGGAGGGGAAGAAACAAGTTTTTAACAACTGGTAGGAACACTAGATATCTATGTATGGAAAAATAAACAAGATCCACATCTCTCACCCTGCACAAAAAATCAATTCAAGGTGAATCAAAAATATTAATGTAATTTTTCTTTCAAAGTCTGATAGAACTCTACACCAAAACCATGTAGTTCTGGTCCCTTTTTGATATGCAAATGTTTAATTACTGCTATTTCATTAGGGGTTAAAGTTCTGTTTAAATTGCTTATTTGATCTTGATTTAACTTTGGTAGGTAGTATATATCAAGAACATTATCTATTTCTTTTCAGGTTTTTCCATTTGGGTGGCATATGGGTTTTTTAAGTATGTCCCTTATGACTGTCTGGATTTCCTTGGAGTCTCTTGTTATGTCCCCCCTTTGTCTTGACTTTTGTTAATTTAGATATTATCTCTACCTTTTAGTTAATTTGCCTAAAGGTTTGTCAATCTTACTGATTTTCTCAAAGAACCAGCTCTTTGTTTCACTGATCTTTGTATCTATTTTTGTTTCTATTTTATTGATTTCAGCCCACTGTTTCCTGCCATCTACTCCTTTTGAGTTTGATTTCTTTTTTGCTCTAGAGCTTTCAGGTGTGCTGTTAAGTTATTGGCAGGAGATTGCTCCAATTTTTTCTTGTAGGTACTTGCTATGAACTTTCCTCTAGGTATCACTTTCATTATGTCCCATTAGTATATAGACAGACAAACACAAATACATATAAAATACAAGTACAAATATTTTTTAAAAGTAAGAATTCCCAAAATATGCACAGTTATGTCAACTAACTGTTTAAATTTTAATAATTTTTAAAATTAAAAGAAAATCCAGCAACAAAAACTCTGGCACCTGTAGTGCCTACCACCCACCTAATTAACTGGCCTGCTCCCAGTAGGGAGGCACTGCAGTGCCAGTGACAAGGGGTGGCAGCATGAAGGGTTCCATTTGGAGTGAGGGCTCCTTCACACAGCTTTGGAGAGTGCTATAGCCTTTCTGCTGAGGCACGAAATGGTACATGAGCAAATGGAAAGTTTGGCCTGTTCAGAACAGCAAGGTGGCCACTGTGGCTAGTATAAAATGATAGGACGTAAAAAGAACCAAATCATAAAATGGAGACCTTAAAGGAAATCCTACAATTTTGGACTTTATTCTGGAAACCTATTGCAGCAATCTGTGAAGGAAAACTCATGAGCTTGGTTGAAATTACTGTCTCAGGTAAGACCCTGAATCAAGTGGTCCACCAGCCCTCTCCCTAAGCAGCCATCCACAAAAGCCAATGATGTCATCACTCTTCAGCATGGCAGTGAAGCAAACTATATGCAGGTCATTCATGATGATCACACAGTAGAGTTTGCAAATATTTTACAGTATCCACGTTAACTGGAGAAATCATTAGTGTCTGTATAATTGTCCAATTCCCCTTAGACATTTGTTTCAACTATTTATTGACCAACAAGTTGACTTTACATTGAAAGCATTTCACAGTTGGTGCCTGCTGTCACCAACCCCCTTTCAGGGGGTCACTGAAAGAGCCAGTCCACCTTGAATCAGTCCAAGTTTGATGAGGTCAGAAGGGAGGGAAAGCCTGGAGATATTAGGAAACAGCCAGTGACAATTACTCCCAAACCAGAGATAGTGTACATGTTCCTCAAACTCCTAACAGAAGCAAGCTATCCAAAGGCAGGGTGCCTCACTCACAGGAAATGTTTGTATACTGGACTCTATTTTAGCTTAATAAAACAAGTCAGCAGTTCTTCTTCCATGAATCTAAAGCCAATCTCATCAATCATCTTAAGACTAGCTTTGTCACAAACACCCCAGTGAGCTGAGGTAATACTTTTCAAGAGCAAGTAGCCACATGCCTTTTACTTTCTCTGTTGTATGAATATCCTCCAATATCTGGCCATCCCTCCAAGAAAGGATCTACAGAACAAATGTTGTCAAGAATGAACAGGTCCAGTACAGCACAGTGATACACTTCCTTATTTTCATCACTTGAGACATTAAGGCAGGAGGATCTCAAGTTCAAGGCCAATCTGGACTACACGGTCAGGTTCTATATAAAGAGGGAAAAAAAAAGAAAGCAAATATCTTTGATACAGCCCTTGGTAAGGTAGCCAGTATAACTTAATGACTATATTCTCATAATGTTTCATACTGAATAATAATCCATGGAGTTACAGTTTCAAAATATGAGACGTAAAAATTATCTGGCATGGCTATAAATCATGTGCTGTTAGCTCAGATTCCCTCCAACCCACAAAGCCTCTTTTGAGGCCTGTAAATCCATTATGGCTCTATGGTAGTAACAGAAACCATCTTTGCAAACAGACATACAGACGGAGGACTAATTGACAAGTGTGGGGGAAAGTTTGGCCTGTTCAGAATAGCAAGGTGGCCACTGTGGCTAGTATAAAATGATAGGACATAAAAAGAACCAAATCATAAAATGGAGACCTTAAAGGAAATCCTACAATTTTGGCCTTAACACTGACAGAACCAGGCAGGAGAGATTGCTGAGTGGCTAAGATAATTTTTCTTCCAGAGGTCCTGAGTTCAATTCCCAGCACCCACATGGTGGCTCACACCATCTATAACTGTAGTCCTGTGAGATCTGATATCGTCTTCTGGTGTGCAGATGTACATACAGACAAAACATCCATCTATATAAAGCATGTAAAGAAATCTTTAAAAGTGGCCAAACTAAGGAACCCTACCTAGCAGGTCGAGTAGCAAGGACTGATATTAATGTCACTCTGATGTTACTAGCATTCACACGTAGGAGCTCCAACAGTTATCTCTAACCTTGCATACATTTCCTCAGGATGTAAAGTTACATGAGATTTGATAATATGCACCTCTAGGTCATTCCTGAGTGATGAGCCCACAGACACAATGAAAAGAGCCTACAGGAGCCTCAACTGTACAATACAGAATGAGAGACCAAAACATGGGGAACTACTAAGCTCTACACATGGGGAAAAGTGAGTTTCCTAAGTGTAAGGATACAGGTAGGAAGGGATCTTGGTTCTGATCCAATATTCCAATGGACAAAAACTGCCAGACATCCAACAGAAGACACACATGCATGCACAACTTGAAGAAAATAGAGATCCACACTTTAGAAATTAGTCTCTTCCTACAAATGTCAGCAATTAGGTACAAATTTCTACATTAAGCCGATAAATCGCATGTATATAATAAAAGCCACATAATAGTTAAGGGTTGACTTATTACCTGAAAAAATATGCAGAATTCAAAAGTTGGTTAGAATGATTAAGTAATTTAATTTCTATAACTCTAGGAAATGAAAGGGGAACTGCTAAATTTATGACCTCTGGTAACTATTTGAACTACTTGGGAGAATAACTCATCAAATTACCACAAAAACAATAGCTGTTTTGCTGATGCAACTAATTCAGAGTTAGTGAGCAACAACTGAGCCTAAGGGTTGTGTTTGTGGTTTTAACGAATCAGACAAATGGTACTGATCCTGGAAATCAAGCTATCTGAATGGTTCAAGTGCCAGTAACAAATGTCACTATAATTTGGCTAAACTCAGTATATGTTTATTAAATGCCTACTTGTAAAAGAAAGACAGATTTAGGTAGATAATTACCTAAATAAAGCCTAAAGAACTTACACAATTGCAGTTATACAAAAAAATAAAGATACACAATACAAACAAAACTAACCCTATGGAGTTACTGTTTCATCTCTACAGTAGCATAGCCAAGCTAGAAGTCCTGCTGGGTTGTCCCACTTGGATCAGATGACTGGGTATTGGGCAAAACCTTGTCTGTATTCCTGGTTCTTATGCCAAACAGAATACTCTGGAGCAGTGGTTCTCAACCTGTGGGCCATGACCCCTTTAGGGATGAACCACTCTTTCACAGGGGTCACATACCAGATATCGTGATTATAAAATATTCACATTACAATGTTTTGTTTGTTTTTTGAGACAGGGTCTCTCTGTAGTTTTGGAACCTGTCCTGGAACTCATTCAGTAGGCCAGGCTAGCCTTGAACTCACAGAAATCCACCTGCTTTTGCCTCGTGAGTGCTGGGATTAAAGCTGTACACCACCACCAACTAGCTCCTTGCATTACAATTTATAATAGGAGCAAAATTACATTTGTGAAGTAGCAATGAAAATAATTTTATGGTTGGGGGTTACCATACCATGAGGAACTATATTAAAGGGTCACAACATTAGGAAGGTTGAGAACCTCTCCTGTAGAGGAAGGTCCAGTGTAAGCTACACTCTCTCTAGAATCTGGCTTTGGATGTATCTGAGTCCTCCAGATCTTCAGTTGAGATCTTGCTTTTCTCTATCTCCCTATTGTTCCCTTCTGGTTTCCCGAACTTATTTCAGTCTGAGAATCCTGGCTCGTCTCAAACACCTCTTATGGTGTGTTGACTTTACCATCTCCACATGCAATCTTCCTATTCAGGACACTGAGACTTAAGACACTCAAAGGTCTCTATGTGTCTTGTCATCCTTCCCCTGGGGACACTGGAATAAAATAGCTGTGTGAATGGGACAAAGGCTGAGAGATAAGAAGAAATGGGAAACAAGACCCAATGAAAAATATTATTCCACCCTGAGGCTGACTCATCAGTTATAACACAATGTCAAAAGTCAGAGCAGAGCAGAGCAGCAGGCAGGCAGTCAGTAAATATCACCTCTAAGTGAACGCCATATAATCAATCCAGTGTGAGAGCACTGAGGAGGGAGACTGTCGGGGCAGAGTCAGAGAAATGGTTTCTGAGGGCATGGGGAGGGGGGATTAGTTCAATTTGCGTATCTGTTTCTAATTTGGGGAATGTGAAATACAGGAAAAGGACAACAAAACTAAATCTCCATCACCAAATGCTTCATCAGCATCATTAATGGCCAGTCACAGCCAGCCTTCTTTCACCTAAACACTAACTCCCCATGGACAATTCTATCGAAGACTTAGTGTTTTCTTCACGAGGTAATATTAAGTATATATTTCTAAAAGTTAACTTTAAAAATAAAATCTAAATGCTACCCTCACACATTAAAAAAATCAAATAATGAACTATTCAACAGTCAGGTTTCTTCCAGTTGTGTTAATTTAAAACATGTTGGGACAGTGAGCTGGGGTTCAATAGGTCAAGGTGCTTGTTGCCAAGTCTGGTGACCTGTGCCCAGTCCCTAGAGCCAATCTTATAGAGAAATGACACCTGAGCTTGTCCTCTGACTGTGGCACACTCACCCTTGTGTGCATATGTGTGCACATGTGTGTGCATACGTACACACATTAACAAACCAAACCCAAATAACTAAACATGAAAATAATGTATAGATGGATTATACAAGTTTGATTCTAAACAAGGGAGTTCATTAATTTTTTATGTTTTGTTTTAATATTAAAAAGTCTTTATGTAATATGAGGCCAATGATAGTGGGTCCAAGATCTAACACCAATGCACAAACCGACTTAGTGGAGCCCATTCTATATGGAGAGATACCTTGCCCAGCCTAGACACGGGTGTGGGGGTGGAAAGGTGCCTTGGTCCTGCCTCAACTAGATGATGGGACAGACTTAGTAGACTTCCTAGTGGAGGCCTTACCCTCTCCATGGAGCAGATGGGAGGAGGGGGAAAGTAGAGGGAGTAGGAGGGAAGAAGGGAGGGGGAACTGGGATTGGAATGTAAAAAACAAAAAGCCTTTATCTACAAGTTCTGCACATTTTCATTCTTATAATTTATTTTTTAAAGACACCAAATTGTCCTGTGTACTTTCTCAGATTTCTGTTATACCCCTTCTTTATTTTTAATTCCTTTTCTACACTATAAACTGGTAGTTAGAACTAGAATTTTGGTCTGGTAATAGTTGATGACAACTCCCCTCACACACACACACACACCTGGTTGTGCTTTGTAGGTAGTACTATAAACTTCCAGGAGGAATTGCAAAACATCCTCCTTCTGGGATATGAGAGACCACTGATGATATTTCCCTAGACTCATTACCTCATAGAGGAATTGTGCTAGCATTTGGGGGCCTTATACCAAATATCACAATAAAGAACTCATACTCTTCCTTGATTTTCTTTTTGTGGAGAGGGCAGTTTTTCTTACTGGTGTACATCCTCTAATACCCTAGGACTAGCTAGAGTCAATAAGGTGGGGACTGGGAACCACAGCAGATTGCCCAGACATCATACAGCTTTGTAATGATGCCAGGCACAATGGAAAGAGATCAGATGCAGATGTCAGAATACCTCTTCCAGGAATCAGAAAATACTCAAATCCGATGGGATTTCTGTTGTGCCCACTACTCCATCATTCTTTGTTCCACCAGTAAAAACAACATTCACTGTGTATCTATCAATTCCCATTCACTCCCTTAAACTGACATATGTTTCCTCTCCCCCCCCCCCCCACACACACACTTGAATTCACCTGGTTATAAATAAAAAAACCAGATGGAGTCATTTGTAGATAGTCCCACCAAGGACAAAACATGGAGATCAATGACTACACTACACAAGGGAAGCAGCAAGTATATTCCTACCCTGGCCATCTGCAAGCAGTTACAGTGTAACAATAATTCTTCACATTGTGCATCAATTGCTAAACCACCTGTTAAGTATTTAGTACTACTCACTCCACAGAGCAGACAGAGCATTTATACTAATTGCCCCCAAGTCTAGCTCTTTTTAAGATAAGGCCATGGCTGGATTCAGTTCTTATCTAATAGGTAGAAAAAGCAAACAAACAAACAACTTTATGTGACATTTATTTCACAGGTCCAGACAGAGTCCTTCAAAAAGGAAGATTTCTTTTTTCCTATGTACCTATTTGAAGGCAAAAATTCAAATCACTTTCTCTTAAAGCCTGGCATCAGTAAAGCATGGAAAGTATAAAAACTATCAGTTCCAGGTGTTGGGACTCTTCTCTTGCCACCAAGAAAGTGTAGGGGCAGAAACTCAGGTTCCACAAAGGCCACAAAGAGCTATTGAACTCATGTCAGCAGCTTGCAGCTTCCACAGTGGTGTCTTGCACAGAAGAAAGAGCCCTATTTGTTTAAGACAATGGAGTCTAATTCTCTGTTGCCTGCAGCCTAAAGCATCCTAAACTCAAACAAGTTCACAGTCTATTTGAAGCTAATTAGACACAGATAATCAGAAAATGAAACAAAATGTAAAAAAAAAAAAAGAGGAAATGTGCTAAATTGCAACAAGTCATTTCCATGCAGAACCTGATAAAAGGAGATGGTTTGAGGTGAAAAGGGAGCAAAATATGTCAACATTTTTGCAGTTGTATGTATTGCTACAGTGAAACTGCTTCAGAAAACCATTACAGTGAATCTTCAACACAACCTAGACTATAAAAATAGTATTCTGTAAAACTCAGTGTCTTAATTAGAGTCCTACTGCTGTCAAGAGACGCCATGACCATGGCAACTCTTATAAAGGAAAACGTTTAACTAGGGCTTGCTTACAGTTCATTAGTTTAGTCTATTATTGTCATGTAGGGGTGTCCCTGCATGGTGGCATGCAGGTAGACATGGTGCTGGAGCAGTTGAGAGTTCTATATCTGGATCCAGAGGCAGCAGGAAGAGACAATGGCAATGGGCCTGGCTTGGATCCTTTAAACCTCAAAGCTCACCCCCAGTGACACACTTCCTCCCAAGACCACAGTTCCTCCAACAAGGCTTCATCTACTTCAAACACGGCCACATTAGGCAACACCTCCTAATCCCTGTTAAGTATTGCCGTGCCCCAATAACCAAGCATTCAAATATATGAGCCTATGGGGGCCATTCCTATTCAAACCACCACTCTGTGACATGATGGTGGAGAAACTTTAGGAAGAGAAAGCAAGGAGCAAAACTCAAGCCCTCTCCCCTCCAAAACAAAAACCAAGTGGAGGAGAAGATAAAGTGGAAAGCAATGGGGTCAGAACTAGATTGATAGCAGATGGTTTATTAGGAACGTACTTACTCAACTGAGCCAATGACCAGGTTTACACCGGATGCCTGCTCATCCGTTCAGCTAGGAGGGAGAGGGAAAAAAGGACCTGTGTCAGCCCCCAAGCAGACGTGTTCAGCATTTCCCCCTAGAAGAAGACACAACAGTTGCCTATAGGCAAGAGAAGAGCTAGACCAAAACAGCCTGCAACATGAATGATCTTGGGCCATCACCAAGACAAGCAAAGTTGTCTACATAAGAAACTAAAAGCAAAACCAGAAGGTTACAAAGAAAAGATACCCACTCTCTAAGAAAGATGAAATGGCACCCATTGTGCTGAGTGAACTTAGTTCCTTAATGAGCAACCAGGCAGGTCATTATTGTTCTCTGTATTTAACTGCATCAGAAGCATTTCCTAACACTGCCTAAGGCAGTTTCCAAATACCTAAACTGGCAACAATTCTATCAAATCTTCGCCAGTATCCTATGAATTAATATTTTAAAACACTGATGTAATTGTAGTTAATGGGTTATAGACAATTGGATAACAAGTCAAAACATATCCAATAAGACAAGCATGGGAACTTAAGTGAAGGTGGGTATGTAATTTCATCTATACCAGGGTAAGGTCTTATCACAGAACCTTAGGATACAGCCCCCATAGAGTGAAATGTTATATAGTGAGGAATCCTGCAGAGATGATCACTGAGAATAAGAATATGTTATTTGCCAGGCTGAGGTAGCACTGGGGCCCTCTGGGTACCAAATAAGGCCTGTGAGGCTCAGACTCTGAAGTGATGGGAGAATTAAGAATATGCTAGCAGTGTTCTGAAATCCTGTATCTCTATTTAAATAGTTGAAAGCCATCCTGTGCTCCCAACATGTCTACAAAACAAAACATTGAAAGGGTTGGGAATGTAGCTTAGTGGTAAAGCATAAATTCAGGTCTCAGTACAGAAAACATTCCCAGCTTAGTGACCCATAACTAGCTGTCCAGCCAGCCTACCCATCAATAAGTATGGAATTCAATAAGAGGGCTTGTCTCAAAAAATAATGTAGAAATAGAAGATGACACACATATGTCCTCTACACACACACACATACGCACACACACACACACACACAGGAGAGAGAAAGACAAGACAGACATACAGACACAAAAGCAGACCAAACACATGAACAAACGAGAGAGGGAGAGAGAGATCTAGACCAGCAGTTCTCAACCTGTTGGTCATGATCCCTTCAAGGTCTCATATCAGACATTTACATTGCAATTCATAACAGTAGCAAAATTACAGTTGTGAGGTAGCAATGAAATAATTTTATGGTTGGGGATCACTACAACATGAGGAATTGAAGGGCCGCAGCATTTGGAAGGTTGAGAACCACTGATAGACAAACAAAAAAAGTATTCCTAAAACAAAGAAACCCTGGTGAGGCAGTGAGGTCTCACTGCGATGATTTCTGACAGCACCTCCGGGTAGAGCACCCTCTCCCACCAACTGCTCCCCTCCTCCTCACTGGAAAGCTTAATATATGCTAATACTTATTAACAAAGATAATCTTGGCTTAATTAGCATCCAAATTTATATGTCCTCTCTCATGGAGATAAGTCCTCAGAAATCAATAAAAATGTCTTCTAATTTATGCAAATCACTATAATTAGATTTGTCGTTAATTTTATGTTCATTAAGTTTCTATTTTAAAAAATGAAGAGAGCTTGACTAAGGCCAGAACACACACAAATCTAAGCCAGGCAAAGAAATTCCCACTGCTAATAGAAAGAAGGGGTGGGGGAGCTACCCACAGGGACACGACCTTCTATTGGTTTCACAGCATATGAAGCTAACAAGACTGTTTCCAAATTATTCTGTTTCTTCTCCAACAGGGTTGAATCCGAAGGATATAGTCAGACATGTGGGAGTTGTCAAAATGTCAAAGTATGAGCCAGGTAACAAAGCCAGCATGAATGCGGGCAAGCTCGCTTTCTCTGGAATGAAAATTAGGATAGGAACATCTCCAAAGGGCCCTGATGCCTAAAGCGTAAAAATCATAGTAACTGACATTTAATCATTTTTGTCTTCATCCTTAATGGATAACTAAATATCTTCCAGATCATTACCAACAAAGCAGTACTGTGGGGTTAGGGTCGGGGTGTGTGTGTGTGTGTGTGTGTGTGTGTGTGTGTGTGTGTGTGTGTGTGTGTGTGTGTGTAAGGTTTGCTATGCTAAATGTAATTAGGGGGTTGATCTGAGAGCCCCTCACATCCAGCCCAGTTTTAATTTTGATAACATAGCCATGACTCCCCAAAGACCTTGCCTCAGAGAAATCACATCTGCTTACCTAATTGACAATGTGATAGGGAATTGTAATTTGTTTTCTTTGGCCTGTATCAAAAATCTATAAAACATTCATAGCCATATGGTACCAGGGACAGCGCTCTATAAACCCATGTTCTTCTGGGAACGTATGATCTCAGATCATGATTGCCTTTTTCCACGGCACTTACAGTATACTAATATCTGCAAATGTGAAACATTCCCTCCCAGTATTATTCTAAATGAGTCTGGGAAACTACATCTATGCCAAGGGGAGCCTCGGTTCAGACTGAGCGACAACATCCAGGAATGAGGAGAAAATTCTTTTTGTTGTTGTTATTGTTGAACCAGAAAATTTGAATCAGCCATCCAATGTGTTGTTTTCAGAAAATAACTTGTCTAATTATTATGAAGGAAAAATGTTTCTCATTGTCTTTTCCTTTTGACCAGTGAGCTTGTGTTAAAATAAATTTATGTAATGTTTATAATTATCTGTTAATTTAAACAATCTTTCTCCTTAGAATCATGCTTCATATGTTAAAAGGTTACAATAAAATGATTCAAATAGATCTGCAATAATATGAAACAACTGGCTGAGAAACTATTTCTCTGAACTGTAATGGAAAAAAAAAAAGACTAAGAAAGTTATTTATCCAAGTCCGGTCAAATTATCCCCATGGCTATGTCCCTAAGCAAGTAGGTCATGGGAATGTGTGTGTTATGTCATTAGCTCTAAGAATGACATCCCATTGAGCTACACAGTTGCACAACCTGGGCAGTTCCATATGGTAGTAGCCCTGATTTTCTCTACCCTACAACTGCTATGATGCAGGTATCACAAACCAATTCCCAAGTGTCGGCCACATAGTCTACAAAGCAGACCTTAGTTTGGAGACTCACTATGAAGTCAAATTATTAATTTGTCCTATTTTATCAGCTGTTGTATTATAATGGGAATAATATATGAGTAGAGTAGGTGGACTTTTTATTTGTATTGAGAAACTACAGATAAACACTATTATTTTAATTAATCCTCACAATAAACCTGTGTAATAAAATATTACCATATTAGGATAATTCATTTATAAATTAGAATGTGAACTTATATCTATATCCATCTCAACACAAATTTTCCCTATGTAATTTTACTCTGTTTTTATTATAGACTACGCCCTAAGAAACAGCTGTGGGATGCTTCCCAAAGTGTGAAAATCAATTGTCATAAAAGTGACGTTACAATGTGCTTTAATTAGAAGTATCATCTAATTAGGGAGGCAGAATCATAGTCCTTGTTTTTCCTACTGAGCTGTGTACTGCAGGCTAGCTGGCCCATGGGCTTCTAGGTGATTCTTCTGTCTCTGCCATCTTACAGTCTGAATGCTGGGATTACAGACGTGTGCCACCACATCTGGATTTTAGCATGGATTCTGAGGATGAGACTAGTCCTCAAGGTGGCAGGGCTAGCAGCCCTTTATACTGAGCCATCTTCTCTGCCCATCTTTCTGTTATATGTCTGTGTGTGTGTCAATGGTGGGTGTGTTCATGCATGAGTGTGTGCATGCATGAGTGTGTGCATGCATGAGTGTGTGTGTGTGGCAATGAATATGTTTATTAAGTCTGTGTGTGAACATTATTGGTGGCATGAAAGTGTGAGTATTCGTATGAGAACATGTGTTTATGTGTGCATGTTTATACGTGCATAGGGTCATACCTGCTAAGATATCCAGACATCAAGTGACACACGGTGTCTTGAAAAATTACCAGTAACCATAGTTTCCTGATAAATCTCTTTCCCAGGCACAACCAACCACAATGACATCAGACCCTGACAGGAAAAGACAGTTGTCCCATGTGCCAGTGGTTGCCCTATAGTGAATATAAACAATTCTGCACAGCCAGACCTGGAAACTCAGTATCTGCTACCAGAGGTTGCCACTCCAGAGTGGCATGCAGCAGAGACAAAGGTGACCAGATCTGGGGCACAGATGGCCTGTGCCTTGAAATCACAGGCATCTGCAGTGGTTTACACATGCCAGAGATGCAACTTTACAGACACACATTTCCAGACAGTGTGGTTGGCATACTTTATTACTATGAGTTACTAACAGCCCTGTGTGGTGAAACCCAACACATGAGGATTGTCTGAGCATCTGCTTTACATTTCTCCAGGACTTACCAAGGTCCCATAGAAGCATGGCTTGGTCCTTATCAAGAAGTGGACACCTTAGCTGGACTTGATGACAGAACCTATAATCCTAGCTCTTAGGAAGCAGAGATAGAACAATTGTCATGAGTTCAAAGTCTGCCTGAGATCCTGCTGAATTCTGGCTAGCCTACTACAGAAGCCAAGTCCATCTCCACAATACCGGTGACAAAGAAAAGAAAGAAAAAAAGATGAAAGAACAGAGCCCCGTGCCTGCTCCGCACTGATTTTCCATACAGTGGGAAGGGTCCATTAATGCAGTATAAAAAGCCACTTACCCTAGACATGGAAGTGTGTGTGTTTCAAAAGGCAAGATGGCCAGACAGTTGTAATGGACAACTGTAATAGAATCTATGAAAGCCTGAATAAAGGGAAGTCAGGTACCTATTGGGGAATCTTTGACAAATGACAAAGCAAGGTAGAGACCCACAGAGGTCTTTTGTCCTTAGGCACTGGATGCTGCCATCCACTCTGTCACCACCACCCAAGAGACCCAGAGCTTGCTCCCAGTCCACACATTGCACCTGAGACCCTCCCCAAAGGGGCTGGTACCTCAAAGTGAGTTCCCACAGAAGGTGGTGTTGATGCTCGCCTTTAATCCCAGCCCTTGGGAGGCAGAGGCAGAGACAGGTGGATCTCTGTGAGTTTGAGACCAGCCTGGTCTACAGAGCAAGTTTCAGGACAGGCTCCAAAGCTACAGAGAAACTCTGTCTTGGAAAAAAAAAAAAAAAGCAAGGTGATGATGCATGAGCTTCTTCAGAACATCCCCCCAAATATCCCATAATGCATCTCCCCTTTGTCATTCCCCAATAAGATTCAAACTCAAACTCCTTTCACATTTTTTAGTATCCTCCATTTCCAAAATTCCATTCTTTGTAAAATCAAATTGACTCAAGTAAGTCCACAGGAAGCATAAAATCATTTGAACAAGCATAATTATGCTTCCATGATATTTATCATTAATGCAATTGATATATCCTAGAAAAAAAAAGTCCATGGTGTCTGTAAATGCCTCTATGAATGTAAGTAATTTGATTAACACAGAAAGCTTTGACGGAATGAGACTGGAAGTCCTGATTATTAATTATGCAGATCCCAAAGTGAATTCAATCAAATGATGTATTAGCCATAGAAGCTCTTCTGAAATGAGTTTCCACAGAAATAGGATAAAATTACATGGGGAATTTTGATTCTACACAAACCAGATCAATTGCCCCTGGTTTATGTGTGTACCCAAGTAAATTACACCAAGAAAGCAGCAGAGAAAATAATGTAACTCATCATTCTTCCAACATGTAATTTTGATTTTCATACTTTTTAATCTAACAGGGAAAAGTCTGTAAGAAATCTTTTAGGAAATTACAATGGTTTTCAGGCCACTAATAATATAATAATTCATCTTATTATAAATAGGTACTTTCTTATGTGTCTTTCTGGGCATGCTCTTAACTATGGGTAAAAATTTCCAGGGCAAAAAATAGCATTTTACTCACTTTTATTTTTCTACTGTTCTATAAGGAGATCAAGTTCGAGTCCATTATTCACTACTTGTAGAAAACTAGGGTCTTTCAAGTAAGTTTTTGCTTTCTTTCATTTTTAATCCTGTCTGTATTTGAACTGTAGGGTCAATGCATGTTTTATCACCTTGAAATACATGTAATTTGCATAAATATGGTACTGAAGCCATGTGTAGTGCCCTAAGGTATATGTACAGACATACATTTACACATTTTAAAGGCTTTCTCCTACTACTAATTTTACTGCTCTATGGGTTGTTACATGGATATTGTTAGTTGAACCTAATTACTCTCTGCCTATAGTACACTAAAGTATACTAAATAGAACTCTATCAGTACAGTTAATTTCTTCTTTGCAATTGATGTTACAAAATTCTAGATCATTTAAAAACCAAAGCGTGGTTGTCGTAAATTTGATGTCCCTATGCCACATATTCAATGTGTAACAATTTGATAGGATTGAGTATTTGTGTATCTCCATGAAACCATCACTGCAACCAAGGTACTAGACACATTATGCATAATGCGTTTAAAATGGCATCTACATTTTTATAGTGAATATTAAGGCTATTTTGCATAAGTATTGTCTCCTTTTAGCAAAAAAGAATGATAAAAATCAATATAAGGCTTGACAACATAGTAATGAAGTAACATTGCCTACACTACAGACACTTGGTAGATCTCACCTTGGAAGCACCTGCTGGTGATATAGGCATAGCAGTACCACAGAAAAACACATTTCCTACAGTTCAAACACAAACAGAATGGAAAATAAAAAAAACTGTAAATTGTCAGTGTATATAAATTCATCTGGCTGAAATGCATTTCATAAAGAGGGAAAGGTAAATTACTCTGGGTATACAAATTAAGATGCACACCAAGATTGGCTGCATTTCTATTACTTTCTCTCTTTTTTTAAAGTATTTTATTTATTTTATGTGCATTGGTGTTTTGCCTGTGTTTTATGTCAGTGTGAGGGTACCAGATTCCATGGGGTTACAGGCAGTTGTGAGCTGCCACATGGGTCCTGTGGAAGAGCAGCCAGTGCTCTTAACTCCTGAGGCATTTCTCAATCTAATTTTTATGTCCTACAAGTAGAATGTTCCAGCTAACCTTCTATGGCTTTAATGTGACCATCTGCTTACACTCCTGGACTTTCTAATCCAGGAAACTCAGGAAAGCTCCTGTGAACTGTCTTTCTGAGTAAACCCCAAGCTTCCTCTCTAAAAATCATATTTGGTACCAATGGTTTCTTCAAGCCTCCCACAAAGAAAGATTCTAGTGAACACTGACTTCCTGCTCAGTAGTGGAAAGCCACACAACTAGCTAGCCCTAGGATGACCTCAGCCTTCCTTAAAGTCCCTGCCTGGGAAGGCTCAGTGTCACTGGAAGAACTGGCTGTTCATGACTCTAAGCAGATGAAACCCCAAACAGCCCTGGAGCTATTTCTTTCTTTCTTTCTTTCTTTCTTTCTTTTTTTAAGACAGGGCTGCCCTGTGTAGCTTTGGAGTCTGTCCTGGAACTAGTTCTTGTAGACCAGGGGCTGGTCTCAAACTCACAGAGATCCACCTGCTTCTGCCTCCCAAGTGCTGGGATTAAAAGTGTGCACCACCACTGCCCGGCTTCCTAGAGCTACTTTTAAAAGCTTGCAAATGACCATCCCTCCCTCTGACCTCATACACCTACATCCACCACCTAAAACTGTTCTCTCGGAGACTTGGAAGCCATCTCCCCCACTTCCAACCCTCAGGATCTCACCAGTAGCATCGCTGGTCCAGAACTTGCTGTGTAGACCAGGTTGGCCTCAAGTCACAGATACCCACCTGCCTCTGCCCCCCAAGTGTGAGTGCTATCAAAGTGCAATGACCCATAGCCTCAGTCTCTATGGGAGGAGAATGGCTTGATTTTGGTGGGCATCTCTCTCAGACTTGCATGGTGGTCTTCTACCAAAGAGGTGCTTGTTTCTTCTGGGTAAGTATAGTTAAGTAACTCACACCTTCTTGCCTTTTGTAAATTTGCACATCTAGCTCTACTAAAGCCTCTGATGCTCCCCATCCCATTCTCTCTTTCTTTGAAATGCCCAGTCTCTCTCTCTCTCTCTCTCTCTCTCTCTCTCTGAACAATTGGACTTTTCAAATGTGCTTCAAGTGCTGGGATTAAAGGCATGCACCACCTTTGCCCAGCTTGATTTTGATAGCTTTTATGATAATCAAAACTATATAGTATAAATCAACTGATTTGGTTTTTATCGACAATTGTGTTGGTTCTTATGATCCATATTTCTACAAAATATGAAGGTCACTTTTTCTAATTCTAAGAAAAAAAAGGCACTGCCAGGATTTTGAGGAGCACCCTTCTCCTGCCTGCTTTCTTTACACCTCTCCAAAATGTTAGGATGCCTCTTCTCTGGCTGTGTCAAAACTTTTAGAAACTCTTCATTCAATCAGAAAAGTTCTGACTAAAGATGAAAATCACTGCAGGGCAGTATAAAGATCTGTTTCCTCGATAACTAGAAAAGTTAGGATAGCAAAGTGTGGTGGTTTGAATAAAAACGGCCCCCATAGGCCCATAGGAAGTGGCACTATTAGGGGTGTGGTCTTGTTGGAGTCGGTGTAGCTTTGTTGGAAGAAGGGTGTCATTGTGGGTGGGATTGGAGGTCTCAAATGCTCAAGCAAGGCCCATTGTGTTTTATTCTTTCCTTGCTGCCTTCTGATCCAGGTGTAGAACTCTCAGCTCCTTCTCTACCACTCCATTTGTCTACGTGCCGCCATGCTTCCTGCCATGATGATAATGGACTAAACCTCTGAAACTGTAAGCCAGCCCCAGTTAAATGTTTTTCCTTTATAAGCATTTCTGTGGTCATGGTGTCACTTCACAGTAATAGAAACCCTAACTAAGACACAAAGCTTTAGAGTTCCTATTTGGATGTAAGAGTGGGGGTAGAGGGTGAGGACAATGACCCAGAAGACTTAGAAGCAAACTAGAAGATATCTGTAAGAAAGTGCTGCCCTCAAAGACACAGGTCACCATTAAGCAAAGAAACGGCAAATAGATTTAGTTCAATCAGTCTAACTCTGTGGAGTCCATCTCCCTAGGGTCAGCATATACTGAAGTCAATTAGCCTTTAGTCCCCCATCAAGGAACCAAGTTGACATTTTTGCTGAATAGTGGCAACAAAGGAGAAACACTGGGAAAAATAAAACATATTGGGACCTTTAGGGACCATGGCAGCTGGTGAGACTGTCTTGGAGGTAGCAGAAACTGGAGAATTGTAGGCAGGCTGTCTATCAGACCACAGTGCCACAAACTTTAAAAGCTTGCGGTGCTCTGGGTTTCCTTCCTTCAAATAATCTGAAAATGGGCAAACTGCATAAGTTCTGGGAAGAAATCCAAAAGGCACATTTCAGAAGAGGTTCTACTTGCTCAGATCATTTCCCTAGATACTGCAGAAATGGAAAAATTAATCAAATACACACCCTTCCAAAACAGTGGGAAAGAGTGAGGAAGCACTGATGTGGAGATTGGAAGGGAAGGGTTTCCTGCCTGCAGTGGATTAATGTGCAGTGTAGAAGAAAGATTCTGAGGGGGATGCCACCCACCGTTAATGATAAAGTGATAGAATTCTCTCTCCATGCTTGCTGTTGACTGTCAGTGGGTGCGGGTAACATAGAGATGGACTAAGATTAAGATGTTCTGGAGTGGGTTCAGTGTTAGTTCTGCCACAGATGCAGAGCAGGCTTTGAAACAAGCAAACTGTGAGCCCTTCTCTACTGCCCGTTATTAGCTAACCGCCACCCAAGACACTATCACCCGAATTATTTTAATAAAACCAGACTAAGTACTAAAGTGAAAAGAACTTAAGTTGGAAGTTTTTAAATAATAAAAGTTGAAAACCCCAGAAGATACAGGATCTCCGTTTTGCTGGTTAGAAAGTTTCAGGGAGTTAAGTGGTTTCTCGGAGTCACACAGCAGGACAAAGGACAGATGTCTAATGTGCAAGCTTTGTTTTACACAATATTGTCTGTCTCTTAAATACTGACTCATCTATTCAGCCAGGCATTAAAACTTACTGAACACTTACTATATGCCAGGCATTATGCTAAGGGCTTGAGATAAAAAAAAAAAAAAAAAAAAAAAAAAAAAAAAGAAGTGACTTAATGTTTCTCCAGGAACCATAAGGAAAATGATGGAAATATCAACTGTGTATCAACTGTGGCCGTCAATCCTACTGTTACAGGAAGAAAGTACCACGAGGTCACCCTAAACCACCATATATTCCTAAGGTGCCCACGAGTGTCCTAGGTGACAATGAAGAGCTCCTGCAGATCTAAGAATTGGTACCTGGTGGCTTGTCATGATTACAACCGTGCTCTGCTTACATCAGTTATTTTGTTTGTTTGTTTGTTTGTTTGTTTGTTTGTTTGTTTTTTGTTTTCCGAGACAGGGTTTCTCTATATTGCTTTGGAGCCTGTCCTGGAACTTGCTCTGTAGACCAGGCTAGCTTCAAACTCACAGAGATCCGCCTGCCTCTGCCTTCCGAGTGGGGGGATCAAAGGCGTGCGCCACCAACACCCAGCTGCTTACATTGTTTTAACTTGCATGGTGAGCATTATTTTTTATTTGAATTAATTGTTAAGTAATTTTAATTAAAATTTTTGATTGAGAAACAAGTGAGATGACTCAGTGGGTAAGGGTGGTGTCTGTTGGGACTGATAACCTAAATTTGTTCCCTGGAAACCACACAATGGAAGGGAAAATTGACTCCTATAGGTAGTCCTTGACCTCTAAACACATGCTCTAACATGCAAACACACACACACACACACACACACACACACACACACACACACACACACACCAAATACAACAAAAAATAACTTAAAATTTTAATTCCTCAAACAATGAGAAGACTCTGGCCCACATTCTCACACGGCAGTGGCAAACTGAAACCAAATTGCAGTTGTCTCCTAGAACAAGGCACATAGTTTTCCATTTTATCAATGACTCATTTCTCTCTTATTTCACTAATTTAGCACATCAGTGTTAGGACAGACACCAGTCTGACCCCACCCCCTGATGACGACGGGGTTGGGACGTGCTACACCATACCATCACTCATCACTCATCACCATTACGGACCTCTGTGAGGACTTTGCACAAGCGTGGAACCTCAGTGCGCATGCGCAGTTTTCCCTTTAAAAGTTCTACACCCCCCCCACCCGCAGCCTGTTTCTCTACTTCTCTCTTCTCTTGGGTTGGCTGCCATCCACCCTCATTACCCCCCCCTTTTCAATAAACTCCACGTGGGTCTGTTGATTCCTAGTTTCCTGTTTCATCACCAATCACTGCAGCAGAAATCTAACAATCATTCAAACCTCCCTGTCCTTCCCTCAAGATCCCAAGTGATTCCACTCAGTTCAACACACAAATTTTCCTGCTGGAGATCGATTCTGTTTTCAGGTAGACCAACAGAATTTAGGATAGGCATAGAACAGCATTAATTTCTTTCCAAATATTGTTTTTCAAATTTTTCACCATACCCCATAGGATGCAGATAGAAGTATACAAGTAGAGATCTATCAGTCAGGTCCATTAGGAATAGAAGCCACACCAGTCGGTTTTTTTTTTGTTTTGTTTTTTGTTGTTGTTGTTGTTTGTTTTCCGAGACAGGGTTTCTCTGTGGCTTTGGAGCCTATGCTGGCACTCACTCTGTAGACCAGGCTGGCTTTGAACTCATAGAGATCTGCCTGCCTCTGCCTCCCAAGTGCTGGGATCAAAGGCATGCTCCATTAACAGCCAACTTCACACTAGTCATTTACAACAATAAATAATTCAACATCATCTGTATCCACAAGCCCCTGAGCCAGCACACCCTCACTGCTGCTCAGTGAAGTCATCAGGAATAGGTCTCTCTTCTACTGAGACCCTCCACAAGCTCACCAGCCCCCACATATAAATCCTCAAGTTTCCAGCTGATCCTATAAGCCTTCTACAGTAGAACTCCTTTCTATATCTGTCAGCAATTCCCCTCTTACATCCTTATGCTGCCCTACAAGATCTCTCTGCAGCCAGTTTAGGCTGTCTTTGCTAGCCATCCTCCATGGCGGGTGGGTGAAAGACCCAAGCTAACATGGGGTTAGCTCATTAAACAACAATAAAGCCTCATGAAGTTTGCAGCAAGTTTTCGAATCCACCTGGTGATTGGGGTGACCGAGGTCCTGGGCTGGGACCCCAGAAGCCTGAGTTTTCCGGGGATCTAACACTATCATATCATGGCTTCTCTCTGAGGCTGCCTCCTGGCTTTCTTTCTTTTTTCTTTCTTTTTTTGTTTGTTTGTTTGTTTGTTTGTTTTTCGAGACAGGATTTCTCTGTGTAGCTTTGGAGCCTATCCTGGCACTCGCTCTGGAGACCAGGTTGGCCTCGAACTCCTAGAGATCCACCTGCCTCTGCTTCCCGAGTGCTGGGATTAAAGGTATGCACCACCAATGCCCGGCGAGCTCTGGCTTTCTTTTAAAACAAGAAATCCAAACATAGAGTTGGATGCCTGTAAGTAGCCCCAGCTCCTGAAGAGACTGATGCCAGAGAATCACTTGAGCCCAGGACTTTAGGGCCATCATGGATAACACAACCAGAATCCACAACTTAAAAAAGACAAAAACCACCTTTCATAGATGTTATTCTGTTGAAACTGATCCAGTGGGAATAGCAGGTGACTCCTCTTTGGAACTATTTCTATGCCGTATTTACCATGCAGACCACAATCATTTTCATCCTGTCTTCTCTGACAAACAATAAGCTCTTGAAGGAAAAAAGTCATATATATATATATATATATATATATATATATATATATTATATATAGTGTGTGTGTGTGTGTGTGTGTGTGTGTGCATATATATATTCATACATATATAATATGTATGAATATATATTCATCTTTAATGTCACTTATGCTTGGCAATCACTGACATTCAATAAATTTAGTATGTTACAAAATGTCTTAAGAGCAGAAAAAACATTTGGGCTCTTGTCTGCTAGAGAAATGGAAATCGATTTCTCCATAATTCTCTTTAAATAAGATAATATACATATATAGTATTATATAAGAGAGAAATCACTTTAAAACACAAATCTTATTTGTATGCATTTTATTTACTATCTTTAGTAGCTTGTTAATGCTTCCCTATGTTTTAAAAGAAGTCTGTTTTGTCTCTTCTCAACTCCATCAACAGTCTTTGTCTGTCTTCTGTGGAGCCCAGCCCTCACCACCAGTTCTCTATTTCCTTCCACCCTCTCAAGTTTCCACATACTGTTTCTTTCTCCCTCCCAAAAAATTCACAGGAACCTCTGCATTTTCTTTCTTTCTGTCTGCTTTATTTAGGTCTTTGTCTTAGCCTAGCCTAGGCTCAAACTTACTATGTCGCCAAAAGGGGCTTTGAACTCCTGATCCTTCTGCCTCAGATTACAGGCCTGCACCATGCCTGGGCCCCCATGTTTGGGTATCACAGCCTCAGCTATAGCTTCAGATTCCTCTGTGGGTGAGCCTCATACAGACCAGTTGTTTATAGGAGCAGGATGTGTAAGACCCCCAGAAGCTCAGGCCTCCAGGGTCTCAGCCCAGGAACTTGGTCACCGCAATCACAAGGCAGAGTCGAAAGCTTGATGCAAAAAGCATGAGGCTTTATTATAGTTGTTTAATGAGCTAACCCCATGTTAGCTTAGGCCTTTCATCCACCCGCCATGGTTTTTCGAGACAGGGTTTCTCTGTGTAGCTTTGGAGCCTATCCTAGTACTCTCTCTAGAGACCAGGCTGGCCTCGAACTCACAGAGATCTGCCTGTCTCTGCCTCCCGAGTGCTGCATAGAGATCTTATATGGCAGCATAAGGGGAGTGTCTAGGGGTACCCACAGGCTCAGGATTGGTGTGCCTCCAGGCTTGGAGGGCTTGCCCTGTGTTGATTGGTCAACTGGTTGTTATGGCCCATAGGGCCTCCCAGGGTGGTTGCTATGCTCTGCGCGTCATTGCTGTAGACTTGTCCGTAAAGCACACCCAGAGCCGTAAAGCATAGTGCCACCAGCTAACTTCTGATTGGTTCCTTGCCATGAGGCAGACATCTAACCTCCTAGTGAGTAAGACAAGGTCAGACAAGCACGTGTTTGGCTGTTATGGCTGCGGAAATGAGGAGCTGGTCCTTCAGATGTATGCTCAGCAGACACTGTAGAAACAGAGCCCTCCTTCAGTGCTGGTCTCTTCTAATGCAAAGCCTGTAGCACCATTTGCAAAATGGCCACCAGCAGGAAAGGTCATGAGAGTTTCAAAGTGGAATTAAACATTCAAAACAATCTTTAAAACATAATTTGCCTTTAAGGAGAATGAATCAGAGGTGCACTAATGTTAGCAACCCAAATAATCAGCTTCTTCCAGAGGAATGTGTGCATCTAGATAGGGCACTAGCATTCCTCAACCTTTTAGTGATATGCCAGAAAAGAGAGAAATTAGGTGAGTAAATGGTAGACATAATTGGCTCACACCTCCCTAGGGACTCTCGTAAGCCAAGACAACTCAGAAGTTTCCATTTTAGACAGACACTGATATATTCCATTCTTACATGCATTTGTAGGGTTCATTTCCTCCCCCCAAAAAAAATTTTACAAAAAAAATATGCCTAAATAGGATTATTTTACTGTATCTAGCTGTCTGCATAGCTTGTGATTTTTTTCCCCATTATGTCTCTTGAATTTCAGACTGGTATTTATTTTTTAAGTAATAGTTACAAAATAGTCCATAAGTGAAAAAGTGCATAAATCAAAGGCACATGAAGAGGACATCAAGCGCCAGTGATAGGACAGTTGGTAAAATGTCCATCTTATAAGCACAAGGCTAGAATTCAATTCCTGGGATTGTGATTGAAGAAAAAAAGAAAAAGTTCACCTGGCACGGTGCCAACCACACTGTGGCACACATGAGGCTTCCTGGAGTTTGCTGGCCAGCCAGTCTTGCCTAATATGCAGGTTCCAAGATAATTCAAGATACTGTATCTCAAAATTCAAAGTGGTTGGCACTAAGGAACAATACCAAGGTTAACCTCTAACCTACATGGACATGTGCTCACACAGAGAGTGGGGAGGTGCTGAGTCCTCCAGCAGCAGTTAGGGCTGTGGGAGAGCCGGTTCAGGTTCAGCCCGTCTCTTCCTGGTGCTGAGCTCCAGGGATGGTGTTCTAGACCCCCTCCTAGTAACCGGAGAGAACCACACTGAGTAGGGAGACTTGTCGAAACAGGATCTCGTTTTATTCCAACAGGCAGGAACTTATATAGAGTTGAGGTAGGGGATGGGAATCTTAGGATGGGGTAAGGTGATTTGAAGAGTAAGGGCCAATAATATTCTACCAAGCCGGCAGGTGGCTAGACAGGGGGCAGTCTTACATCAGGCCTTGCTGAGTCACTCCCATGTGGGGGTTACAGGCCAAAGACGGGTCAACAAACTCTAGCTAGGCTCAGGAGGTTACACTGGGCCTCATATCTGAGCCTTTTTAGGCCCAACGGGGGGAGGGGATGCTGGAGGAGAGAGAGGGAAGTGTTAAAGTATGCCTCCTACCTAGACCAATCTGAGGCCACTAAGATTGACAGTTTGGTGTGTAACCTCAAACATCAGTGATTACAAGTGAAAGACAATATAGTAAGAGTCATAAAAATCTGAATTGCTCACATATCAGAATTTGTCTTACAGGCAAACTGACACTCAGGCTACTGCTAGTTAACAATAGTGCGAGGTTAGACATGGCCTAGATGTCTGGTGACAGGATAGCGCATACTGGGCATAGAATACTATGACACAGCACTGAAAGAGAATGATGGAGGCTGCTAGGAAATAAAAGTCCAACGTCTCCAGCAATGCTTTTTGCAATTTCATATTGTATTTTTTTTCCACTGGCCACTTGAGGTTATATGATACAGAGGCTATTTTTGGAAAAATACATAAGAAAAGACCTCATAGGGCAGCTGTAGAGATGAAGTCTTGGCAGCTGGGGTTTCTGAGTAAGGAGGCAGCTTGCATTGTCCCTATCCCTTGGTGATGGGCTGACTTTTGTTTTCCATATGGATGTAATCTTTTCAGGATAACAAAAAAAAAAAAAAAAAAGTGGGACTTTTTGCCAATGTGAAGAAGGAAAATTCACTGAGCTTTGGATTTTCCTGCACATTCTCATCAAACTCAGGCTGGGTGCTTTCTTCATGTTTCAGGGTCTTTTGTAGTCTCTTTGATAAAATGACATCTAAAATGACATGGGCTATTTTGTCAAAAAATGGTATTGATTTTATTTTTTGTGTTTCTCTGAAGAGAGAGAATATTTCCTTTGTCATATATGTTGCAAGTGTATTTTCCCAGTGTATTCTTTTTATTTTATACAGCTAATAGCTTTTTCTATTCTAAAGGGTTTTCAATGTCCTATATGTCAGTGTCTCTGACTTCATGTTTCTACTTTCTTCCTTCTTTCAGAAGACTTTCTTCAGGGAGAAGTTGTCAGTCTGCTATTCTTTAAATTTTAGGTCTTCGGTACACCTAGAATTTATTTTGCAAAGCACACAATCTTACTGCGTTCTTCATTTTCAGGTTTGCATGTGTGTAGGACATCTCACATCCCTCTCCATTCTCTGCCTGGCATTGTACCCCTAGGAGCTCACATTAATGTCTCCACCACCCACGTCTGCTTGCTTTCTGATGTAAACCCAGCTTTGGTCAATGCAAAGCATTAAAATAAGAAAAAAAATCAAGAGTGTGGTCAGACTACCCACAATCCTTCCTGGCTTAGTCACAAAGTGCTTCAGCTTCCCCTCAGGTTCCCCTAGCTCTGACTGTGACTCTGTACCTACAGCCAATCAGCTCTTTGAGTCTCATTTGTTCTACTGCCCATTTAATACAACAGGATTATGAGTTTGAACACATGTTAATACCCAATGTAATATGAGATTGATGAAGTATTTCAACACTATTCTGTTTCACCATTTTTCCAAAAATGCTAAAATGTTAATTTTTTGCATGAAGTAATGTTATTCTCAAAAATTATGACTAATATTACACTAAATTTAAAAATACTATCGTTTTTATGATGCAGATTTAACCCCTACCAAACTCAGTATTTTCAAATGTCAGTTGCTACCCTCATCCAATGTGAAGAAAACTGCTTAATTTGTTTTTTAAAACTCTCTCACCACTGTTCACAGTTCCCCATTGTGGTGTTTTGAAAGGAATGGCCCACATACACTCAAGTGTTTGAACACTTGGCCTCCAGAGAGTGGCACTATTAGCGGGTGTGGCCTTGCTAGAGGAAGAGTGTCACGGTGCTTTGAGTTCTTATATGCTCAAGCTATGCTAACATGGAACTCAATTTACTTCCTGATACCTGAAGATCAAGATGTAGAACTCACAGCTCTTTTCCAGGACCAAGTCTGCCTGCATGCCACCATGCTTTCCCCACCATGATGTAATATAATAAACCTCTGTACTAAACTGTTAGCCAGCCCCAATCAAATGTTTTTCCTTTGTAAGAGTTGTGGTCATGGTGTCTCTTCACAGCAATAAAACCCTAAGACACCCATATTCAAATTCTGAAGTTATTTTCACTTACTTTTTGTGGCTCTTACATCCATGTAGTTGGGAATTCCTGCTATAAGTTGAAAAGTCTCTAACAAATTCTATTTGTTTACATGTGTGCATATGCCTGTATGTGTCTGAGTGTATGTTTATGTGTGTGTGCATGTATGTATATATGTGTGTCTGTGTATGTATATGTATGTATATGCCTGTATGTGTGCAATGTGTCTTTGTGTCTGAATGTATGTATGTATATGATATGTGTGTATGTATATATGTGTGTATGTCTTGTATGTGTGTATGCATGTGTTTGTATGTGTATATGTGTGTGCTTGTGTACAGATACAAAGGCCAGAGGACAATGACAGTTATTTTTTATTTCCTTGAGTCAAGGTCTCATGTGTGGCTGTGATAAAATATCCTGACAATTTACAGGGAAAAGAGTTTATCTTAGCTCATGATTCCAAGTTCCAGACCATAACTGCAGAGAAATCACAGTGGCAGGAACTTGAAACAGGTGACTGCATTGTATCCACAGTCAAGAACAGAAAGAAATGAGTTCATTCATTCTTGCTTGCACTCAACTTTCCTTTTCCACACTTGCACAGGTCAGAAACCCCTGTCTAGGGAATGGTTCTGCCCACAGTGGGCTGGGTCTTTCATCATAAATTAAGACGATCCCACCAGAGACAAGCAAAGAGGTCAACCCAATGTAGACAATCCTTCATTAAGACTCTCCCCAGGTGATTCTAGGTTGTGTCAGCTTGATAATTAATCATCACAGACCCTCACTGAACCAGCAGCTCACTATGTTGGCAAGGCTGCTTGGGCCAGCAAGCTCCTAGGAGTCCCCTGCCTCTGCTCCCCAGGACTTGGGTTACAGACGTGAGGAGTAATGCCCAGTTTTTATGTGGGTGCTGGGGATTAAGCTCATGCCCTAGGCATACACAACACTCTTGGGCACTTAGCCATCTCCCCAGCCTTTGCTATCCAGTCCCCTCTTCTTCCTCTCAGAATGACAGACCCACATGTGTCTCTTAAAGGAATTGCTACTTAACATTCCGCACTTATTTCCCAACCCCTTGCTCTTATTAAATCTATTTTCATACTGCTTCAGAACTAGCTTTAAAGCATAAACATCAAGGCGTCTTTTCCGTGGTAGAAACCTCTTTCTTTAGTTAGGCTTAGTGCTGCAGGTCTTTAATCCCAGCACCCAGGAGGCAGATGCTGGTCTGGTTACTCAGCAAGTTCCAGGCCAGCCAAGAGTTACACAGTAAGACCCTGACAAAGAAAAAAACAAAACAACAACAACAAAAAAAAAACAAAACAAAAAAAAACACAACTTTCTTACCTTTCTAGTTCCTATTCCTTCTGTTTGTCAACCAAACCCCAAATGTAGGCATACACATACACACACTTCATTACTTTTGTGTTTGTTGCTCATAGTACAACCAAAGAGAGGAAAGCTGTATTTTGGATCAGGTTTCAGAGGATCATCTTGGTCTATCATCACAGGGAAGAAGTCCTGATGGAGGGAACATGTGGCAGAGGAGCCTCACGTCACAGAGACTGGAAGCCCAGGGGGCAGGCCAGAACCAGGGGCTGGGCTATGATCTTCAAGGGCTAACTTTTTGCCAACCAGACCCCACCTCTAGAAGGCTGCACTTCCCAAAATAATGCCTGCAGCTGATGACAGAGTCCGTGGGAGGCATATCAGATCCAAACCATGACACAAACAATAGATTTATTGGTTGTTTCCCTAATCTTCTATTTTGTCTTTGAAATATGGTAGCTGCCAGTCATGTGTGTGACTTTTGAGTCCTTGAAACATGTCAGCCCAAGTTGAGATTTTATATGAATGTAAAATGGGTATTAGATTTCAAATTCTTTGTATTAAACGTTGATGATAAATATTTCACCGGTAAAGTTTTTTTTTAAAGCTTACACGTCAAAAATGATATAATGGATATGTGGAATTAAGAAAAACTATTACTAGAATTAGTTTCATCTAATTCCTTTTACTGTTTCATTGTGTGGACATCTGTGATTTCCTCTGCCTTTCACAATACGTTTCTCTCAGACAATATCATTTTAAGTCTTTTTTCTGATTTCTTAGGAAATCGGAGTTGTGTATAAAGCCCTGTTTGAGATTGCCACACCTTTGAGGGAACCCTTGCCAGGTCCCACAATGCCGATGTAATTAATCCCTCAGGCCTCCATGCCCAGAGCACTTTGCTGATCCCCCCATCACCACAGCAGATGCCCCAGTCGCATCTATGTTTGTTTCTGCATCTGTCTTCTCACATTTTTATCCTTATAAGCCAGTTTCTTTCATCTCCAATCGGGCCAAGTACTCAGTCTAATTATGTTGGCCAACTGGGAGGATAAAGTAGTACTCTTGAAAGCTGAGTATGAGAGCTAAAAATAATTACAAAACTTACCCTCAAGCTTATTGCATAAAAGTCAGGAAAGGAAAATACTTCTTTGTAACTCTGCTAAGAAAAATATGTTCAGTTTGTCAGGAAACCAAACTTTGTTCCAGCTCTTTGAGGAGGAATTGGTCATTTGAGATCTCATCTGAGACCCTGGTCCTCACAGAACACCTCACAGATAACACAGAAGTGTTCCTTGTATGGTCATGTCTGCTATCAACCACACTCCAAGCAGAAAACATGCTATTCCAGGACAGATAAGCAAGCATTTATAGACTCAAGTCAGACGGTCCAAATGGACCCTCTTGAGTGATCCCACTTGATAAAGAGAACACAGAGGATACAGCAGTCTGGTATTCTAGATGGGCTGTGAATTCTATTTATGGTTATGAAATCTACTGTTGGTTTTCTATCTGCCCTCTCTGGGTTCTTTTAGTCCTTCATTTATTTCTTCCCCTGGATCCACCGAGTATATTATCCTCTCAACTTTTTTAGTTTTTTAGGATATTTTTTAGTAAAATATTCTCATATTTCTGTGTTTGTCTGACTAGTAAAATTTAAAGCTTGTTTTAAAATATATACTGTTGATCAAAAAAGAAAAAAAAATCAAGGCTAAGACATGGAGAAATTCATAGACAAGGGATTGGAAAAGATATAATGAAAATACACCAGCCAGAAGAAAGTTGGTACAACTGTATCAATACCACAGATACAAATAAACACAATGACAAAGAAACAATTTGCCCAAAAATACAATACTTTGGGGCATTTAATTACCTAATTATACAGTCAAAATATGTGTTAAGAACATTAGAACATTTTTTTAAAATGTTTACAGTTCTTTAAAAGCCACAGTGGCTATGAGAACACTATGGATTTAAACAAAGTAGCAATGAAGCTTGTGACCTAAGGGGATTATAAACAGTTGTCCTCTTTGTCTGGGGGACGGGGATTTGTCCCAAGACCACCCCAAAGATCCTAAATCCTATTTTAAAAAGGGTTCAGGGACAGGTAATTCAGTATAGAATGATTCGAAATGTCTACGGCCATAACTCACACTTGACCATTTCTCTAAATCCCTCAAGTCTATTCTCCTACGTGGAAGTTCCACTGTTGCTAAATTCCTGGTAGGGTGACTTATCTAGGATATCTCTTAATGACACTCCAGAGCAAAGAACACCTCAGTGTCTTGGTAGCCGGATCTTTGCACATTTTTGCCTCTGGTTGGCTCAGGAGCTGGTCTTCACTTAGTAACTGTGATGCTCTGATTGGCTGAGCTTCAATCACATTCTCTCTGCTGGAGGGCAGGAGCAGACCTACTGTCTTGGTAACTAGACACAGCAAGGTAAGAACCGCAAGCTGGCTGTCCAGCAAAGCTAACAGTTGTATGCTTGCCTACTGCTTTGGGCAAATATTTGATTTCAGAGCAAGCTCCAACCCTATCAGATCACCAAGAGAATTTGGTCTTTTACAGGAAATGAGTCAATATTGTTCCTGGAATTTGAGGGGGTTCCCCTCATCACCAAAAGATACAGGGGCAATTGGGGCCACCACTTGGGATTCTTAGTCTCATTAGTAAAAGAATTTAACAATGGATTCAAACAGAAGCTCAAGGAAAAATTTGCTAGAGTTTTAAAGAAAAACTCCCAGGGCAGACAGGCTGTCAATCTCAGCAGCTGCCTGTAGGTGGAGAATGGAGGAACAGGAGGAGAAACACAGGCCATTTAAACTGGCATATGAGTTCATTTGGCAGGGAGGGAAGCTTTACGACAGTGGTTCTCAACCTTCCTAATGCTGCGACCCTTTAATACAATCCTTCATGTTGTGGTGACCCAGACCATAAAATTATTTTGTAACTACTTCATACCTGATTTTGCTACTGTTAATCGTAATGAAAATATCGGATACACAGGTTCTCTGATATGCGACCCCTATGAAAAGGTTGGTCGACTCCACAAAGGAGTCCCAACCCACAGGCTGGGAACCACTGCTTTAGAGACAGAGTAAGGATGGCCCAAAGTATGAGGGAAGGTATGCCTAGGTTCTACCCACGATCTGAAAGACGAAGATATAAAAATAAAAAAGGAAACATTGCACCCCGCTGTCTCAGGCCTCAGACAGGCATCGCAGGAAACACTATTCTACCTCTCTCTTTAGCCCGGCTTAAAGCAAGCCTGTCTGCCTGCTTGCCTAGAAGTGGTCCTCTAGCCAGACGACTGATCTGAACTTACAAGAACCGTTGGGTCTGCAGCCAGACCAGAAAGTCTGTTCTCTCCACCCCAAGTTTTCCTTTAACGAACTTTATTCCTACGCTAACAATATTTCCCTGCCTACCCAAACACATCGCTTTGCCAGAAGTGACTATTTGGGTTTGGTTAAATTTGGTTCTGGCTTTTGTTTTGTTTTGTTTTTTTTAAGAGATATTTGCCAACAAAAAGTTCTCAAGTCACTTGGTTCCTTTTCAGGTTTGTCTATAAAAAAAGCAGAATATTTTTACTTAAAATCAGCACAGTGCTGTACAAACTTTGCTCTGTATTTATTGAAAACTCTCAAGCATTGCCTAGTCCAGGCATTTCTTTTACAGATGGGGAAACAATAACAAACGACAAAGGCCTCTGTTATTTGCTGGGGAGGAATTTCAGAGGACAATGAGATGGATTACTAGGGAGTGAGATTATTTGATTTATGAGTGCTTGTGGATGGACAGAGAAGTAACAGTGTGATGGAGAGCGCCAAGAAGCAGTCAGACCCGAGCACCAGAGGCAGATTGCATGCGGTCTCTGGAGAAACCAGCCATAGCCCATATACAGAGGAGCACGCCTCTTCCTATCACTTATATCCCTCTGAGAATGAGGGAGATTTCACAGCTAGATCTGAAGCCAGCTCAGAGATTCCCAGACAGGAGGCAGGAAAGGGGGACTGGAACAAGAAGTGAGACTTCCAGATGAGATATCCTGGCTCCAAGATGGTCTGTTATGGAGGGACAATGTTTCAGTGGAGTGCCTGTCTAGACCTATCAAGGAGACTGCTGCAAATAGGGTAGCCTGAGCAGAGCCTGGATTTTCATATCACATTCTTACAGCCGTGACCTTTGCTCTCCCGAAGCTGACAGTAGCAAGCTGAAGATCAAAATAAACATCCCACTGTCCCAGCACTGGAATTACTTCTCCACCCTTTCTAACAGCTCAAACTGCAGATTTCATGGGTCGTTAATTCGGCCAAGTGAGAACATTTTGTTCCAGTGAGAAGTTCTGTGGTCACTATGAAATGTGACTTTAGTGTTTAGCCTAATTCCTCGGAGAATGAGGGGAACTAGAACAATTTGTCCAGTCTGTAATCTAGATCCCAGACCACTCTAAAGAGCAACATGATAGACTTTGAAGGGTGGGTGGTCTGGGGGAAAGAGAGTAGGGTGAAAAAAAGAACAGACTGGAAGAATAAAAAGAGCAATAGACAGTTAGGGGATGGTGGGAGGCATTTTAGACAAGAGTAGGTGACAAGTTAAATCCTGCCCATTGACTGGCTCAGGGAATATTTCAAATGATCTTCAAAACTTTGAACAAAAGCACTATTGACAAGACACAGAAAACTAATTTTATGCCATCTTGACTCAATTACAACAGTGAATAATTGACTCCATCTAAAATTCCATGTTATATTCATGACATACTTCTTAGCTAAAACAGTTCATTTTCATACTCTCTTATACACTTGGCAAACAAAGAAAGGATATTTGATTTAAAAACAAAGAAAATAAAAATGCACATTCTAATGGGGGAGACTGTGTTTCAAACAAGGAGAATAATTATATCTTCAAGAAATAAAGACAATGACTGACGTAAAATATTTCTACCAGTAAATAAAAGATCTCTTTAAAATAAAAATATAGCTACAATTTATATTTCTTAGTGACACAAAAAATATTTCCCAAATTATGTGTTAAGAAATTAATACAAATATGAGCAAAGTACAATCACATACATATATATTAAAATGTCATGATGATGTAACTATTTTGTACATCAACTGAATTTTTTCTAAAAAACAAAGTTGTGAGGAGTAAAAACAAACACTATTATCAGAGAAAACATTAAAGATTCCTGCTTGATTCTTTTTAGAAAGATATAGAAAGTAGTTGAGTTTGTAGAGCCCATTGAAACGGTTTGTATGGGTAAACATGTTGTGTCTACACCACAGAGGAACATGTCTCAATTTGGCACACCTATTTGTGTTTCCCTGATAGTACCCTTAAAGGTCCTACTTCACCTGGCCTTGTCTCTGTCTCATCCACAGCTCTGCCTTTAACCATTGCTCTGCAACCTCCTATGACTTCCAGGAATGGCCAGCAGCTGTTTTCCAGGACTATGTCATTGTCTTCATCTCTACTGAGAACACTCTTCTTCAAGTTACAACATGGTTCTTCCCATCCTTCAGTGTTCTGAGGCTCTTCCTGATACCCTACTTAAAACAGCAGACCTTCCCTCCTTCACAGAACTTCCATGGATGTGTGTCCATACTGATGGTCATCAACTTTCCCAATACTGGGACCCTTTAATACAGCTCCTTATACTGTGGTGACCCCCAACCATAAAATTATTTCCATTGCTACTTCATAACTGTAATTCTGCTACTGTTATGAATCGTAATGTAAATGTCTGTGTTTCTGATGGTCTTAGGAAATTCCTGTGAAAGGATCATTCGACCCCCAAATGGGTCTCGACCCATAGGGTAAGAAGTGCTGATCTAAAGGTATTCTAACTAGCAATGTAGATTAACAATAGAATTGGGATCCTAAGATGGAGCCACAGACATTGCTAGCCATCCAATATATCTCTTAGCAAAATTAGTCTCATTCACTGGGCAGTGGTGGTGCATGCCTTTAATCCCAGCACTTGAGAGGCAGAGGCAGGTGGATCTCTGTGAGTTCAAGGCCAGCCTGGTCTACAGAGTGAGTTCCAGGACAACCAGGGCTACATAGAGAAACCCTGTTTTGAAAAAAAAAAAAATTAGTCTTACTGAAAATCCCCTCAAAACACATGCTAACAGCAGACCTGGAGATAAAGATCTGATTTCAAGTTGTCTGCTCACAAAGTGACTCCAAGCATCCCAAAGGAGGGACAGAAGGAAGTGAATTAAGCCCGAGTTAGTGAAGCAGACTTGGGAGGGGAGTCAATTGAACAGACTGGTAAAGCGGACAGTGCCCTCAAAGCAATGATAGGACAGATAAGCAATAATGAAAGTCTGAGGTACCGAGAGTGGAGCAATCCAACCTTGATGAGGCAGGCCTGGAGGAGAGAGTGGGCTCACCAAAGACTGGCAAGCTCTAGCACCCTTGGGAAACCTTCAACTCAAAGGCTAGAGCAACCCCTCAAAGGGTTCATATCAAGAGGTGCGGCTTCACGGGCAGTAAGCAGCCTCTCTGCACAGGGCTTGCACTCACTCCCATGTTTTTCTCTGACTTAAAATTCTTCATATTTTGTCCTTGAACCTCTGTTTCTAATGCAGTACAGTGAGGCAATGACGCACAAGCCAAAGAGAAAAGCAATGGTTCGAGGGCCGGCAGCAGCCAATACACAAAGGGCTCCAACCGAGTCCCAGCTGAGGCAAGATGCAGAGCAGTCTCTCACCATGGGGGCACCAAGGTCTCTGGAACAGCTAACCTGGAACCTGGGCCTAGACTAGCAATGGCGACAGCAGCAACAGGAGTCCCAAGAGCAATGGGACGGTGACAGCTTTATAGGGACCAGCAGGTCCTTTGGCAGGAGGCCTGCTTACTCTTCAATCCCGAGGCCAGTGCTAGCATGGCTGTACAAAGGCAAACTCTCCCTCGTGCTGGAGCCCTGGGATTAAAGTGCCAGCACTTAGGTGCTGAACTATTAGTGAGCTACTACACCAGCCTGGAAGAAGACTACATTGGACCACCATTGGAAGCAATTAAGAGTTGAGCATCTCTAGTTCTAAAACCTCTTGAGCATATGTCAAAAGCAAGTATACAGAGACTAAGTGATACCCTCCCCCACAAAAGATACTTTTCGAAGTTTGAAAGTTTATAGTCTTGCTTGTCTCACTAGTTCCTTTATTTAGTTTTATAAATAATAAAATACTTTGAGAGAGGAGAGCTTCTATTTTAATACCTCTAGTGGCACCTTCCTCTCCATTTTGAACATTTTCATTTGCCCTGACTCCTGGTAACTATGCAGCTGGCCCTCAGAGTAGGCATTTGAAACTGGCCATCTGAGGTTTAAAAAAAAAAAAAAAAGGTACTCTAGTCAGGAATCAAAAATTGGCGGGGGGGGGGGGGGGGGGGGGACTAGAGAAAACTCAGCCCCTGCCTATGGTGCTTCTGTTGGTTTTAGAGGGTTACTAGCTGACAAGAAAGAGAAAGCAAACTGCCTTCCTTTTTAATCTAAATTTCACAAAACTAAAATTGACAACTTTCGAAGAAAAACATCAAATGGGTAGTTGAACTCCAAATGCAAATTTCTGTCAATCCCTCCTCAACAAGGACCTAGGCAAGACTGGAGTTAAGTGTACAACCAGTTTTAAAATTGGATCAGATAATGCATTGAAAAGCTGAATTTGACAAACACTAAATGGCAGAATACTGCAGGCGGCAGGAGGCTTTTTAGCGCTCGCTAAGCGTGGTCACTGGAACATGCTTAGGAAGTCTTTTCTTTTAGGATTTATTACTATTTTCAAGTATGGGTATGTGTCTGTCTATGTGTGGCTACACACACAGGAATGCAGGCGCCCTCTAAGACCAGAGGTGTCAGATCCCCTGGAGCTGGAGTTACAGGTGGTTGTGAGCTGCATGACGTGGGCACGGGAAAGGAAACTGGGCTCCTCTTGCAAGAAGAGCACATGCCCTTAACTGCTGAGCCATCTCTCCAGCTCCAATTTCTCATTTTCACTCCCTAAGTCAACATGAGGTGACAAAGCTTTCATCTGAGGCTTCGCTGTGCCACATATCCCTATCATGACATGCCACCTGGCCAACAACAACGGGACCAACCAACCAGAGACCACAACCTCAAAAACTAGGAGTTGAAATACATATACACTCCCACCCCAACCCTTACTAACACCCCCCCCCAGTGAAACACAAGTCTCATGTAGTCCAGGATGGCCCTGAGTTGCTTGATCCTCTTGGGTACTGGTATTGCAATCATGTGCCACCGTGCCCAGGTTTTGTTGTTGTTGTTTGAGACAATGTTTTAAGTAGCTGAAGGTGAGCTTGAACTGTTATCTTCCTCTTTCCCTCCTGCGTTGTTCCGAGAGCACACACAGGCATCATCATGCCTGGTTCCTACCATCTGGACCCAGGACTTTGCGCATGCTAGACAAGCACTCTGCCAACTGAGCTATATCCCAGCCCCAAATCTTAATTATTCAGAGAGTCTCAACGAACACAGCACAGGACCTAAACATTTGGATTACCACTATGATTCCAGTCTGTAGTTAAGATACATTTTGCTAGGGTGGGGATCCTTTCAAAGAAAGTACCACAAGCACCCCCAAAAGAAGAACTGAGTTCCTTTGCAGTGTTTCTTCAGTATAACTCTTTCCTCGAAGAAGCTGTCTAAACAAGTTCCTGTTCTATTCTATGTAGTTCATGTGTAACAGTCCCTCATACATTTGTGTAATCTGTATCCGTATATCTTATACACGTACACATTAATCATAGCATAGCATAGCTGTTGCTACTTTCCCTGAGTGGTTGATAAAACTTTGATCATCCGGGTAAGGCTTCCCCCATTGTCACCTGATGAGCAAGGTATCTCGAGTTACTAGGAAAATATTTGGAAAAGTGTGGTCCTTCCTCTTCCTCTTCATCAAATTGCCTTGCTTTTGTTTTCAGCATGCTGGTTTCTTATCTCCTGTTCTTTTGTTTTCTTTTCTCCCAGCTGGAATCTATGCAGCATACGAGAAGGAGGGCCTTTGGGTTTTATTCATCTCCATAGCTCAAGGCCTAGAAAATAAAAATTCTCAATAAAACTTTTTCAAAGACATAGTGAAAAAGAAAGAGGGGCCAGAAGGAAAAGAAAAGGGGAGGGGTTGGCTTCTATGTCTGGGCTGAGGTAATATTCCTCTTCTGAGAAAAAAAAAGTCCGCGGGCGGTTCAGTCTGCACTGAACGCAAACCAGGCGAGAGAGTCAAGGATAATTTAAACACTTTTCCTCCCTCTGCCTGAGCTGCTTTTCATTCCCATCTGAAGCCAAACATGTGGGAGTTTTTCCCCAGACCAGCACATTCCCCACTTACCAGACACCAACTAACGTCTCTACACTCCGTTCAGTTCTGGTACTAACTACCCAACAGTATTTCAGTGCCCACGTGGTAAAGTTCAGTCCTTCAGAGACCATCGCTACGGCAGACACCAAGCCAATGTCCGTTGCCTCTTCTACTTCGAGCTGGTGAGCTAACAGTTGGGGGCTCCCATAATCCTCTCCTCATGGCCAACCGTTTGCTAGCACAGGTCACAGAACTGAAGAAAATGGCTTCCTTGGAATCTGAGTGGAATCGATACGGGGAAGCACAGGACAAGGCAGTAGAGCTTCCAGGACCTCTCTGGGAGTGTCACCTCCACAGTCTCCCACACCGTTCACCAACCCAGAAAGTCTTGGGAGTAGCATCGTTTAAAAGAGATTTTTTTTAATGCATGCATGACTACATCATTGATCATTAGTGTCTATATCCAACTTTTCAACTCGCTAAGACCACACCTAATTCTTCTGACAACCAGCAAGCATCCTAAAACTATTTAGGTGCTACAAGCCACCAATCACATCACTAGCAAACAAAATTTGAGTATTTCATGAGTTTTAAGTTCTGAGTGCCAGGAAATGGAGATAACTACCAAACATCTGTTTCTGTCTTTCCATATCCTCCATCTGGTCATTAACTCCAGCTGGTGACTACCTCCACCCTAACCTTAATTCCCTGATGAACGGGGCTTTTTTGTTTTTTTATTTTTTAGGGTATTTTTTTAAATTTTTTAAATTTATTTTTTACAATTCAATCCCAGTTCCCCCTCGCTCCTTCTCTTCCCACTCCTCCCTCACCTCCTATCTGTTCCTTAGAGAGGGTAAGGTCTCCCCTAAGAAGTCTACTAAATCTGTCATCATCTTGTGGAGGCAGGACCAAGGTATCTCTCTACCATCTACACCCCTGTGTATAGGCTAAGCAATATAGAATGGGCTGTCGGGCATATACTCAAAAAGGATGCACATTCACACCACAAGGACATTTGCTCAACTATGTTCATAGCAACATTATTCGTAATAGCCAGATCATGGAAACAACCTAAATTCCCCTCAACTGAAAAATGGATAAAGAAAATGTGGTACATTTACACAATGGATAAATGATAAAAACAATGACATCTTAAAAATCACAGGCAAATGGACGGTACTAGAAAAAAACCATGCTGAGTGAGGCAACTCAAAACCAGAATGCTCATAATACTGACATGCTATGCAAACACATCTCCAAGCCACTGATCCCAGCCACTGTTGCCTCTTCTACATAGCATTTTTGGAACCAACTAAGAAACTCAAAAGTTTTGTTTTAGATTAGCAAGTGCTATAGCATCAAATTAAAATGCTATGAGCTGAGATGTCTCTATTAGTGTGTCTGTGTCTCTCTCCCCACTTCCTTCTTTGGCCATCCTTCTCTATACCCTCCATACCAAAGGCAGAGCTCATCCACATGACAGTTTGTCCTGGGCTTCACAGTGACTAAAGTAGGCAAAATGTAGGTTTACACTAGATGTCTTTGAGGCTAAGAGCCATTGTTTAAAGATACATTTTATGTTAGTCACCTATGACATCACTGTAGGAATCAGAGTTATTTCAGCTCATGTTTTCAGAGGTTTCAGTCCATGGTCAGCTAACACTTTGCTTTGGGCCTTTAGTAAGGTGGTCCACCATAGCACTAACATGTGGTAAAACAGAGATGCTCATCTTGTGCCAACCAGGAAGAGAGACACAGGAAGTGGCCAGTGTCTTTCTGTCCCTATCTTTTTGTCAAGGGCACGTCCTCAAAATTCTACCTTCCTTCCAATAGGTCCCATGCTCTAAAGCAGTGGTTCTCAACCTGTGGAGTGTGACCCCTTTGGGAGTTGAATGATCCTTTCACAGGGGTTGCTAAGACCATCAGAAAACAAGAGATATTTATATTAAGAGTCTTAACAGTAGCAAAATTACAGTTATGAAGCAGCAATGAATATAATTTTATGGTTGAGGTCAGCACAACATGAGGAGCTGTATTAAAGGGAGGCAGCATTAGGAATGTTGAGAACCTCTGCTCCAAAGGTTCCTCCCTCTGCCAGTTGTGCCACAAATTAGAGACTAGGCTTTGCCCATGTGGGCTTTTAGGGAGTATTCCAAGTCCAATCTACAGTGGGTTCTTTACTGTGAACATTTACTGTGACACTTTGGGATATTTCTTATTTTTAAAGATAACTGAAGTCTTAAGAAATAAAATTAGTGCTGGGAAATGTCTCAGCAGTTAAAAGCACTGGGTACTCTTTCAGGGGGTCCAATTCGGCTCTCAGCACCCACATGCTAGCTTAAGACCTTCCCTAACTCCAGTTTCAGGGGATCCAGTGCTCTCTCCTCGTCTCTGTGGGCACCAGGCACACACATGGTACACAAACACACATGCAGGCAAAACATTCATACACATAAAATAAAAAAAGAAAGAAATGAAATTGTCTGGGGCTTTCTAACATCTGAAAGGTCCTCAGTGGTAGAGAACTTTGGCTTGTAGTTATTTGACCTATGACTTCTAGTTTGGAAATCTAGTTTAATAATGTCTAAACTGAGGTGATAATCCTGCCTAGTGTTGTTGTTAAAACCAGTGAACAGAGAAATGCCTTTAAAGTTCTGTTAGGGGCTCCACAGCAAGCTTTGTTAGGTGCAACTCATCAAGATACATGAATTGGGGACTAACACTCCCACTGGCCAGCTGTTATGACCTATGCCACCAAGTCCCTTGCCCAGGTTGTAAGCAGGCTCTCCCAGTTGTAGCTTTAATCCTTGCCAGTTATGCAGTAGAAACTAAGGTTATCAGTACCACCTTACTTTAGGAAGCTGCTTCCTTGTTTATAACAAAAGGGAAGACCAAACTGGTTTTTCTGAGTATCAGGTGTGTGATATGGAATTAGAAGCTTACCATTAACACACTATGGAATCTGGCCACCAGGTTGAGCCAAAAGGAAGGGAACAGTTAAGTTTACTGAGAAATGGCATTTTGCAAGTCAGTGGGTAGAAAAAAGATTCGTAGACTTCTAATTAATTTGGATGGCAAGTAACTCATATAAACGCTGTTTAGAACTGCAGCCTGATCAAGTACAGCCAGTGTGTATCCTCAACACATCATCCAAAGCACTAGCCCCAAAGAGAACAGAGCCAAAAGGGAGAATTTCAGAGAAGCAGCGGATTTGAGCAGATAATGAGACACGGGAAAAAGAATGCCTACGGCTAGTTTGACAGCTAAAGAATAAGAAAGAGGTAAGAGGTCCATTTTAAAACCTCTTTTAAGTAAATATTAATTTCACCACTTTCTTTTTGCTGTTTAATATTCTTAAAATCTCCCTTACAACCCAGGCTGCCCTGGACCTGCAATGTAAGACAGGGTAGCCTTGAACTTGCAGTCCTTAGCATTAGCGTCTCAAGTGACTGTATTGCAAAGCATGCTCTGTCACATGCCAAAACTGCCCACATGTGAACCCATTCCTTCCCAGTTACTCGTCCTTCAAACTTACTGTTGCCACAATGCCATGAGATCTTACATGAGGACACCAGAAAAACTGGGTTCCCTCCCCTCTTGGGGTTCTTGGTCTCATTAATAAAACAATTTTAGGATGGACTCAGAAGCTCAAGAATACAGTTATTAGAGTTTAAAAGAAAAACTCCCAGGGCAGGCAAACTGTCCACTTTGGTAGCTTCCAGAGGAAGAAAATGGAGAAGGGGGAGGGGGTAGTTATGCCATTTAAGCCGGTCTAGAGGTCTGACACAGGGGACAGGTAGACACATGGTGGTGAGGAGAACTTGAAAGAATCATGAAGCCCAAAATACCAGCAAAAGTATACTTGGGCCTGGCCAGCATCCAAAAGAAAGGGACAGAAAAAAGCAGAAAGGTAGGCAGACCCAGCTGAACTCATGGGGGCTCGGAGGGACTGTGCTCAGGGGTAAGAATTTTGGGTGAGAGGCCAGGTGGTGTGGTGACGCATATCTTTAATCCTAGCACTTGGGAGGCTGAGGTAGATGCAGCTCTGTGAGTTCAAGGCCATCTTGATCTACAGCGTGAGTGCCAGGACAGGCTTCAAAGCTAGAAAGAAACTGTCTTGAAAAAAAAAAAAAAAAAAAAAAAGAATTTGGGGTGAGAAGATTATGTTATCTCTTTAGCATGAATTGAGGTGAACCCACCTTCCTGGGGTGCTTCCTTGGGCAGGTGATTGACCTGACCCAACTGCAACATTAGGCCCCACCTAGGCCAGAGAGTCTTTTTTTGACTTCCAAGTTTTTCCTTAATGATGCCATGGATTAGGCTTATCCCTAATTCCATATCAACTAATTCTGTTAGAAAACAATAAATAATAGCTATGCAGAACACACAATGTCAGTACTCCAGGCAATGACATCAACTAACACAAAGAGTTATATTTCATAAATTGTGGATGAATTATGTGATAATGTAAGTAGGGCATGATAAATAATCACATAAACCAATCTTTATTTTCCATGACTGTTGTCAAGGAGTCCCAGATCATCTTATTTCTTAAGGGAAGGGGGGGGGGAAGCAAGATTACACCATCTGCTGTCATTCTGATGAAGGCTGGAGTTCAAGGAGAATGCCTGGAGGATGTTAACCCCACCCATCCACCATTGTCTGTGGTTAAAACAGTGCAAATTGGACGTCAGTGGGCAAAGTCCCAAGCCCAAACATGCTTGGTTTGAATGACGAAATACTTTAAACGGGTTCTGAATGGGCTTCTTTTAAAAGTGGACTGTCTAGCAAACTGCCTACCTTGGCTTCTTTCTTTTCCCACCTTAAACACACTAGTCCATTTCATTTTCTTAGATTTCCTGCTTAGCCCCAGGAGACAGGAATTTTCCAGGCCTACTGAAAGAACCAAGGCCCCGAGGCTTCAGCCATCTTTGTGGGGATTTCCTTTATTTACAGCACAGTTTAAAACCTTTTCCTGTTTCTGAGGTTTTCATCTTGGTATCAGTATAATATGGCTGGCTCAACAGAAATAGACTAGGAAGATAGTCTTTAAATGTGTACTAGTAATATAGACAAAGTTGAATGAATATATTGTGATTGAAAAAAATAATATTCAAATTTAAGAAAAAAATAATAAATACCCCAGCAGACCCAAGAAACTTACTATAAACAAATCTTCGAGTAGAAGATATAGCTCACACCAAACACACAAATCTACAATTTAAGAGAAATAAATGTCATTAAGCTCAAAGACCTGAAGAATTTACTATCTGGAAAATTCCAAAACAAGACAGTTTTACATAAACAAATCATATGTGTGTGTGAATTTACACATATATATGTCACTGTCATATTTGGTGTATATGCATATATCTATACAAAAATAAAATGTATATAAACTGAATGTATCTTCAGAAATAAAACCTGTTAAAGCTAAGAAGATATCTACCCAAACTTCAGTCTGCAATTCTAGATAAAAAATTTCCACATCAGTCAGATGGTTGTGGCACAGGCCTCCTTTAATCCCAGCACTGGGATAGAAGAGGCAGACGGATCTCTGTGAGTTTGAGAATAGCCTGGTCTACAGACCAAGTTCCACACCAACCAAGGCTACACGGAGAAACCCTGTCTTGAAAAACCAGTGTGAGTGTGTGGTGATGATGGGGGAATCTAGTGCTACATTCACCCCAAAAATTCAGACTCAGCTTGTATGAGGTATAGCCTAAACAGTCATTTTCAAAAGTTTCTCATGTACATCTAAAATTGAACAAACAAGGTAAGGACATCACATAGCTTGGGATCCCAGAACTTGGGAGGAGAAGGTGGAAGGATCAGGAGTTCAAGGTCTTCCTTAACAATTATGGAAGTAAATAAATAATATAGAGCATGACCAAAACATGAAGCAATGCTATAAACATTGCATTGACTGTCATTAAATATTAGGACTACTGCACCTTTAAGAAACAACCATATGTGCTGGTGAGATGGGTCAGCAGGTAAACAGGAAGCCTCAGCCAGCCACCAAACATCATCATTTAGGTCAGCGTCATACACAATGGTGGGACCCCAGGAGTACAGCACCTGTGACATTTTAGCCCCATAATTTGGATAAGCATGCTCTCTACAATGACACAACTAAGTAATGTCTCATTTTCAGAACGTACCCCCATCATTATGCAACACTCAACTGCAATTACACAATGACTTGTGGTCTTATTGGATAGACAAAAATTATTTGAGAGGAAAGGAGATAAAAAATCATTCATCAGTAAAGTTGAACATTGCTTTTTTTTTTTTCTCATATCACTTCGTATGACTGTCAAGGTTCAGAGACTTGATCTTAAAACTTTTAGAACAAACTAGAGATGAATTGCAAAAGGAGAGCTACAAAAGACAGATAATTAACAGCTGGAAGGAGGTGGAAAGCAGTCATTTCCTTTTTAAAGTAAAACAAGCATTATTTCATAGACTGGTTTTCTATTTCAGCTGCAATCAGTTACTTGTTGGTTTAAACAACATAAATTAATTATTACATACTTCTGTGGGTTAGAAATCTGACATGGATCCCAGAGGGCTAACATCAATGTGGGAGCCGGCTATGTTCCTTTCCCTGGTTCTGGGGTTCTTTTCCAACCTCTCTAGTCCCTATCTCTTGGCTCCCCTCATCTGCCTTCAAGCACACTGCTCAGGCTACCAGATCATTGTCTCCAACTCCAGGGAGATCTGTCACCTCTGGCCTCCATGGAGTTGAAGTTACAGGTAGTTGTGAGCCAACCAACATGGATGTTTAAACCCAGGTCAACTTTTAGAGCAATACTTGCTCTTAACTGATGAGTCATCTCTTTAGCCTCTCTATGCTTTTAAATTATCAGTTCTTCATTTGATAGCATCATCACTTTGAACTGTCTTGAGTGTGAGATTCTTTCTTAAATGTATCAAAATATATTAAATCATGTGCTCTCGATTGCAAAAGATGGATTATTTTCAAACCTGCTTTATGTCCGGTCAACAAAAGTACACACAAATGCTAACCCCTATTGAAATTTTAATTCACCTGAAAGCTAATCGGCATTACTGTTTTGTAAAGACACAGACAACAGTAACTGCCTAAGACATGTATTCACCAAGTATATATCTTCCTCTCCACCATACCTGCTCCATGGCAGACATTACTAATCAACCAGGTGTAACTTTAAAATCCTTCATAGAGCTTGCCAGGTAATCACCATTAGGAATAGCCAATCAGAGCATGCATTCAAACTGAGCTTTGTTTTCCTTTCCACATTAAAACAACAATAACAACAACAAAAATCCTACAACAGGAAGAGATTCTCCCAGAGCCTTTTCTACAGCTGCTATTATTCTAAAGCAAAGCACAGTGGTATTTTATAAGTACATTATGCAAGTAGTCCATGATCATGGTGGAGAAATTAGGAGGAAAAAGAGAAACAAATTAAACCCATGTATAATTTTACTCTCCAGAAATAAATTTTCTGCCAGATATGTTAACATTTGTCCTAGTTTCTTTTCCTGTCGCTGTGACAATGTAGTCTTCCAAAAGCAACTTACAGGAGAAAGGGTTTATTCAACTCACAGTTTCAGATTACAGTCCATCCTAACAGTGATGTCACAGCTGCAGGAGCTTGAGGGAGCTGGTCACATGAAGGATTTTAAAGTTATGAAGGATTTTAAAGTTACACCTGGTTGATTAGTAATGTCTGCCGTGGAGCAGGTATGGTGGAACAGAGAGCAATGAATAAACACATGTGTACATGCTAGCACTTAAGCTTGCTTTATCTATTCTTACACAGTCCAGGATCCCCTGCCTAGGAATGGTGCCTCCCATGGTGGGTGGTTCTTTCCACCTCAATTATCATAACCAGCATAACCCACCTCCCCTTAGATATTCTCAGAGGCCCAACTTTCCAGAATTCTAGATTTTTGTCAAGCTAACAAGTAACACTAACCATCACAATATTCATTCATTCATTCATTCATTCATTCATTTATTCAATGTATTTTTATTGAGCACCCGGGCAAGGCACTCCTCTAGGCTTTGAGGGTATGGCATTAATAAAGTAGACAAAAAAAAAATCTACACCTACAACAAGCTCAGCTATATACAGAAAACATTTCTAAAAGTCAAATATGATAGCATATTTTTGTACATGGTATGTGATTGCCGTTTTTTTTCTAGGTCATAATTTTTGGATGTATAGCTTTAATCTTGGACTCGTGGTTTTCTCAACAGGCTTAACTGAACTAAGAGCTAAGATGACCACTGCATGCTACATCACAGCCTAATCTGACTGCTCTTTCTATAGATTGTTGCTGTGTGATCAAAAGAAACCCTCCCCACCCTCTGCCCCAAATAGATAATTTGGTGACCACTGTAGCCCACAAAAGCCTACTTGGGACACTAGATATAACACCATTCCTGTTCCAGTAACCTATTACTGCATAATGTGTTCCAACGAATAGCTTAAAATTACAGCCACTTGTGGGAGGAGAGGGTTTCTTTGACTTACACTTTTACATCACTGTTCATCATCGAAGGAAGTCAGAATAGGAACTCAAATGGAGGCAGGGACTGATGCAGAGGCCATGGAGGGTGCTGCTTACTGCTCCCCATGGCTTCAACATGCCCTCTCTCTTTAAAAAAAAAAAAAATTATTTGTTTTATGCATTAGTGCTCTGTATGTATACCTGCATGCCAGAAGAGGGCATCCAATCCTCTTATAGATGGTTGTGAGCCACCATGTGGTTGCTAGGAATTGAATTTAAGATCTCTGGAAGCACAGCCAGTGCTTTTAACCTTTTGAGCTATTTCCAGCCCCCTCAGCCTGCTGTCTTATAGAACCCAGGACTACCAGCCCTCCTGAGGGGGGGCACCCACAATGCACTGGGCTCTTCCACATCAATTACTAGTTTAGAAAATGCCCTACCGGCTTATCTACAGCCCACTATTATGGAGGTATTTTCCCAACTGAGGTTCTCTCCTCTGAGATGACTCGAGCTTGCCTGTCAAGTTGACAAATTAACCAGCATGACTGACCCCTTGTCAGCTTGAGACACAAATACTTCACTGTTAAGCCACAACCTTTCCTTTCTTCTTCATGCCCAAGAGTATACATTATTATTGGTGTTACAAATTAAAACATTTTACAAACTTAAAAAGTCTGTCTTTACAAATTCACTTTAAAATCTAGTCTCATAAAATCCAAAATTGCTTTATAAATTCATTCAACTGTGGGCTCCTGTGAAACAAAAACTAAGTTAAACATTCCCTTATTTCAAGAGGGAAGAAACAGGGCACAGACACAATCTGAACAAAGTAAAATCAAATTCCTGATGTGTAAATAATTCAGTGACCAATGTCTAGGATCTACTCACAATGTTCTGGGCTCCTCCATAAGGCTTGGGTCACTTCTCTGGCTCTGCCCTCTGAATCACACACAGCTTGTCCTCTAGGATCCACTGCTGTTGCTGCTCCTGGTGGTCATCTCATGGTACTGGCATCTCCAAAATACTGGGGTCTTCTGCTGCAACAGGGCTGCACTTTTACCAATAGCCTCTCCTGGGCTCTCTTCAGGTACTCCAGCCCTGTCACGAAGTTATCAAGCCTCAGCTGCTCTCCAAGACCCCTTGATACAGTCAAAACCAATACCACCTGGGTAACTCTTACATTACCGAGTTCAGCCACCAGTGCAAGGGACAACCGTGACCACCTCTAGAACACAGCTTCTGTGTGCTCTCAGGAAACACTTCCCAGAAGATTTCACCTCAGTGAGGCTGGTCTCTTAATCATCACTCATTCCAGCTAACCAGCATCAAGTATCCTAGTAAAGCAAATGTTTCACTTTAGAGGTTCTGGTGTCTTGTTAATCACAGCTGATCCTTCAGCCCTAGCTAACCAAAGACAAAGATTCTTAAATCAAAATGACAAAGGGCCCTGACAGGGTCTTTAAGTGACTCTCAAACTTCCCTCTGGAACTTCACAAGCCAGACCTCCAAGATCTGCACTTCTCTAAAACATTCTTATCTTCCAAACTCCCATAGAACAGCTGGCCAACCTTTGAACACTCAACGGCTTTTCTAATCCAAAGTTCCAAAGTCAGGTCTGTCACAGCAACACCTTGGTATCTAAGTATCAATTTCTGTCTTAGTTGGGGTTCCTATTGCTCTGAAGAAACACCATGACCAAAGCAATTTGGGGAGGAAAGGGTTTACACCTCCATATCACTGTTCATCATCGAAGGAAGTCAGGACAGGAACTCAAACAGTGCAGGAACCTGAAGGCAGGAGCTGATGCAGAGTCCATGGAGGAGTGCTGTTCCCTTTCACCTGCTTTAGCAGGCTTTCTTACAGAATTCAGGACCACCATGCCTAAGATGGCACCAACCACAATGCATTGGGCCCTCCCACATCAACCACCAATTAAGAAGATTCCCCACAGGTTTGACTGCAGTCCTATCTTATGGAGGCATTTTCTTGTGAGGCTCCCTCCTCTCTGATAATGCTAGCTCCTCTCAAGTTGGCACACAGCTGGCCCCACAATTACCAGGTCTTCTTAATCTGTGGTGTACATAGAGCAGCTGGGCAACCTCTCCTGAGCTTTCATTCCTGGTTTGGTTTTTGCTGCTAGAAGCACCTTGAAGTCTTTCTTGTTCTCATCCTCATTGATTCTGACTGCTCACCAGGAGGTCAGCCAAAGCTGTGGGGTGAAATGCCTACCTACAGCCCTGTAAGTGTTCTCACAGCATGGTGGCTGGGTCTGAAGATCCTGTATCTAAAAGCCCTAAGTACAAACCACTTCACCTTTATGACTTAAGCTATGAGGTCGCACAGGGTTCCTTTCAGCATAGTCGAAGGTGTCAAATCCAAAAAGAAGAAAACCTGAATCCCACCTTCTGATAGCAGGAGTGTTAGCACCACGTTGTGCAGGGGAGGGTCCAGTACAGTGACATCTCTGGGAAAAGCAATCTTTACATACTTGTCCTTTTTATACCTTAGTTTCCATGGTGAAAGTCAAGATAGAAAAACTACTAAACGTATTGTAAACTTTAGGGGAGAGTTGTATCACTGAGGAGTCTCTAGAATAGCACAGCTCAAGGATCTAGTATAATAAAGCAAAACCATGCCTGATAATTGAGTAGCTAATTCCCCTCTCTTATAGGTACATACAAAATACTGGTTGATGAGAAAATAGCTTGCTCAAGGTTATTCCTTGCAAATTTGCAAAAACACTATTTCCGCTGTCTGAGTTGTGGGACTAACCATTAATTAATGTTGGCAGCTAAAGCTACTAAAATTATGTTAGCCGATGCTTAAATGTAATGCTAAGAAGGCTGTCAAACAGACTAGATATTTGTGGACTGTCTAGGTACCCTGTTAGGAAGGGATATACACATCTTATCTTATCCATTTAGTCTTATCAGTCCGGAGAATGGGAGGAGGAGAAGATAAGAAAACAAATTAGAGTTTAGAGGAATTGTTTACTAAGCTCGGTACATTAGGAATTAACTAACTGCAGCTTCACTTGATAAAAATCAACCTAAAAAATGTGAGCTATCCCAAAGAGAGGAATTGCTGGATCTTGAGGTAGACTGATTCCCATTTTCCTGAGAAACCACCATACCCAAAGAATAAGGACATCTGTTCAACTATGTTTATAGCAGCATTATTTGTAATAGTCAGAACCTGGAAGTAACCTAGATGCCCCTCAACTGAAGAATGGATAGAGAAAATGTGGTACATTTATACAATGGAGTACTACTCAGCAGAAAAAAAAAAAACAATGGAATCTTGAAATTCGCAGGCAAATGGATGGAACTAGAAGAAACCATCCTGAGTGAGGTAACCCAATCACAAAAAGATAAACATGGTAAGTACTCACTCATTTTTGATTTTTAGACATAGAGCAAAGGATTACCAGTCTAAAATCCACACTGCCAGAGGAGCTAGGAAGCAAGGAGGACCCCAAGAAAAGATTGCATAGTCACTAGAAGAAGGAGGGGGGACAAGAACCCTTGACCAAAGTGGGAGCACGGGGGTGGGGGTGAGGGTGGGGGAGTGAGTGAGAGGAAGGAGGTGGGAAGAGAAGAAGGGTAGGGGGGAGGAGAACAAGAGGACTGAGACGGGGGAGGAATAGAGGGCAAGAAGGAGATGCCTTGATAGAGGGAGACAGTACAGGTTTGGAGAGAGATCTGGCACAGGGGAAATGTTTGGGGATCCACAGGGATGACCCCAACTAAGAAACCAGTCAGTGGCGGAGAGGATGCCATTGATGCCCTTTCCCTATAATGAGACTGATGTCTACCTTGGTTACCATTCCTAGAACCCTCATCCAGTAGCTGTTCGAAGCAGAGACAGGCACCCACAAGTAAGCACTGAACCATACAAGTGGAATCCAGTTGTGAAGAGGAAGGAGGAATGAGCAAAGGAGCCAAGATGGGGCTGGAGAAACCCGCAGAAACAGTGAACCTGACCTACTGATAGCATGGAGACCCTAGTCATAAAGCTGGGGAAACATCATTGGACCAAACCAAGCCCTCTGAATGTGGGTGCCAGCTAGGAGGCCAAGACAGTCTATGGGACCTCTAACAGTGGAGCCAGTCTTTATCCCTAGAGCACAAATGGACTTTGGGAGCCTATTCCCTATGGAGGGATACTATTGCAGGCCAGATACAGCAAGGAGGGCCTGGGCCCTCCCCCAAATGATATGATGGACTTTGAAGGTCCCTGGTGGAGGGCCTCACTATCCCTGGGGAGGAGTTGGGGGTGAGTTGGGAGGGGTTGGTGGGGACCATGGGAGGCTGGGAGGGCAGGCAAGGAAAAGAGGGGATGGATATGTAAATATGAGTAGTAATTAAAGAATTTAAATAAAAATTGTGAGCTATCTATGCACCTACCACATGCTCAACTCTGTGAACTCAGCCAGTTGCTTCATTCTGAGAGAAAGGACCAAAAGGTGGAACAGATAAACAGGTGAGAGAGGAAATCACAAGCTGTTGTATTCCCTCTTGGCTTTTCCCCCTCAGGCTCTGCTTTGGTTTTGGCTGAGTTGCTTAGAGAAGGGGGCTGCTTTGCTGGCCTCAGCAACCCACTCCCCAGGCACTATAAATGCCACCATGCTTCAATTGTTTCTCTAGATACTTTAAATGTATAGACTATGTAACAGTATGTTATGCACCCTTAACATCTGTTGTGCAAAGTTTTACTCATTTTGCTTTTTGACTCTTTGGGGGGGGGGCACCACCTGCTCCCAAGTAAATCAATCAAACACGGAGGCTTAGTCTTAGTTATGGGTGCCCAGTCTTAGCTTGGATTGTTTCTAGCCAGCTTTTCTTATCTTAAATTAACCCATCTGTGTTTTCCCTCTGGACTTTTATCTTTCTTCTGCATATCTTACTTTCCTTCCTACTCTATGGGTGGCTGGGTGACTGGGCCCTGGTGTCTTCCTCTCCTTGTTCTCTTCCTGCTCCTCTTCCTCATTCTCCTTCCATTATTTCTAGAAAGAAATAATGCCAGCCCCACCTATCCTTGCTCCTGCCTCGATATTGGCTGTTCAGCTCTTTATTAGGACCATCAGGTGTTTTAGACAGGCAAAGAATCACAGCTTCACAGAGTTAAACAAATGCAGCATAAACCAAAGTCACATGCCTTAAAATAATACTCCACCACAAAAGTCTGTTGTGGTTTATATTGGTTGTCCACTTGACAGAATCTAGCATCGCCTTGGAGGCAAATCTCTTGGCATGTCTGTGAGGGATGATGCACACTGGGTTAACTGGGTGAGGAAAACTGTCTTAAATGCAGGTAGCACATTCTATAGAGGCCAGGGAACTGAACACCGGCAGCCATTCCTTCTACCTGACTGTGAACACAATGTGACCAGTCGCCTCAAGTTCCCACAGCCATGACTTCCCACACTGACAGACTGTATTCTCCAACTGTGTGCCAAAACAAACCTTTCTTCTATGCTGGGAAAGATCCCTGAGTCTTTGGGATAGCAAAGGACAGCCTTCCATGGCTGAGATATCACCTGCTCTCCCCCAGAGGTTTTAGGGGTATTTTCTTCTTGAAGAACCTTCCAGGCACCTTCGAGCCATGATTAGGATTTAATAACTTACATACAGCATTCTAGATATCACACTAAGTGTTGGGGGATATAGTGGAGACCACAGAAAGGTACAGTCTCTGTCCTCATGAAGTATAACTAATTATTATGGGGACATGTCATTGTCATAGGTGACACAAATATAAGGCAACTGTTGTATAGTTTAAACTTCTTTGCATCCCAAGTGGCTTAAATCCTGCTCACCTTGCTCATACTACATAAACCAAAGGTGAGGGGGGTGGTTGATTCATCTAGTTTAGAAGCCAAGGGTCAGCTGCAGGACTGGCTAGTATAAAGTCACCACCAAGAGACCTGGTTCCTCCGACTTTTGCACTACCTACCTTCTTTTGTGTTTATTACCATGGTCTAATAGTGAGATCAGCAGAATTTCTCTTTCTCGAGTGCTTTGAGTATGACTCAAATCACACATGCACTTCTCAGAGACTCTGAGCCAGTGCAATGTGGTTCTCTGACTGGGCAGGACTAAGTCGTACGCTCATCACTGGAGCTGGGTTAGCTGCCAGGAGAAGCCAGGGAAACTGGGTGGGTCCCTAGAAGAGGTGAAAATGCCTTATAAAGGGAGGAGGGATGGACATTGGCCACCAAACACACCAATTGTTCACTTCAGTGCCCCTGAGGAATAGTCTGTGCTCCCTATTCTGGCAAATACAGCAACCAAAATTCTACTGAGGTAATTTCTATCCCTCCTGGTGCCTCTCAAGGACAATCAAATGTGTTTGAGTGGCCTACAGACACATTAGCCGTTCACATTCCTTTTTCTTCACACTGTAAATCCCACAAACCCTGTAATTTTCCCAGTGTTTTCCCTAAACATTGTATAATCCGGGCCCTGCCCACATTCCAACCTTCGCTCACATCCCAGTTGCCTGACCCTTATTTACGTGCCTCAGCTCCCCTTGGGCCCAATATTCTCTCAGTCCTAGTACTTTCCTCTGTGGTTTCCAAACTTTCCCGTTTTTCAAGTTTACCTTTGCTGATTTCCGCAATTAACATAATGAAGTCCACCAGTTTTCCTAAACAGCAGCAGTAGTTTAAGACTTGGAGGAAGAAGACGACTGTTACAATCCGTGCAGGCAATAAACACACTCAGACTATCTTTGCCTCCAATCATGCTACACACTGTAGTTTCAAACTGTGATAAAAATCTGGGATCAGATGACTCCATGGGCTGGGCAGTGGCAGGTTTTGAATAAGGATGCTAAGAAGGGCAGGGAACCAGCCCCATTATTTAGCGCTTGCCTAGCATATGCTTTGCAAGGCCTCATTTGACCTCTCAACACCACACAAGACGATGTGAAGTAAATGGGAATGAAGTAAACGAGAAAGACTGAAAGAGATAACACTGTCTTTCAAGCAGATGCAACATTGGATAAGACCCAGCCCCTGGAGGAAGCCACATTCAAGAGAGGGTGGCACAGGACAGGCAACCCCAAGCAGTAGACTGCAAAAGGGTAACCATTGCTCCACAAAGCAATCGTGTGGCCAGTGGGTCTACAGAGTCCCTTGAAACCTCACAAGGACTGAGGGCAAGACTTTCCCTTTTGAACCCCGCCTGAGTTGTTAGGCTATAGCAACCAGAATTAAGGAAGGGATCTGTGTGCGTCTCTTGGCTGAACCTGCTAAGTGTCTTTCTGTAAAATGCTTAGGTCAGAAAAGGGATCATTGCCAGGAGCGTTTTGCTGTTGTAACCACGGTTAATTCCAGTTTCTAATCCTCGCTCTTCAACTCTGGAAGAGAATTTTGGTGCAGAGAGAGATCAAAGTCAACTTGTTGCAACATAGTTTACAGCCTCATCTCCCTATCCATTTTGGGTATGACTCATCTTGTCTTTGTTCCTTGTTTCTTATTTTCTGCCTTCTTTTGGTTTACATGAATACTTTTATGAATCTCTTTACTCCTTTTGGTGGCCGATTAGCTAAAACTATTTGTGTTGCTCAGTGTTGGTGATTGCTTTGGGGTTTATCCTAAACATACTACAGTCTCCCTCAAATGACAATGTGTCACTGCATAGGTTGCACAAAAAACTCTTCTAACAGACCCTATCTTCTCCCACCTCCAGTCTTCCCTGAAGTCATTGTCCTGCATCTCACTTTGTATTTACATTTTGCATTATTATAAACCCTCTATACAAAACATTGTACACATTTTCATAGCCTTCTTGTTAAGCTGCCCAAGTACCTTTGAAACCATTTATTTTTAACTGATATTTTTAAAATTATCTGCCTTTCTTCTAGAAACAAGACTCTTCACTCCATTTGTAGGCACGGGTTTCTTCTAAGGATCAGTTTCCTCTGGTGAGATGGAACTGTTTCATCATTGTTTGCACTTCAGTTCTGCAGTGATGAATTATTTCAGTGTTCATGTGAATGAAAGAAACATTATTTCACCCTCAGTTTTTAGGCTATTTTTCTCTGGTTTTTGAAATCTAAGTTGCTGTGTTTTCCCTTTAAAGATATTGTTCCATCATGAGCTCTCTTACGTAGTTTCTTTTTTTGTTTGTTTGTTTGTTTGTTTGTTTTTGTCTTCAAGACAGGGTTTCTCTATGCAGACCTGGCTGTTCTGGAACTCACTCTGTAGAAGAGGCTGTCCTCTTCCTGAGCCTTGTCTTCCTGAGATGTGGACATGGTATTCGGAAATGATTTGCTATGTTCAAGACTGGTTCATTTAAGCATAACTGGGGTTAGCAAAGCCTTTGAGGGCTAATTTTGTTCCACTACTGTGGTGGTTTGAAAGAAAATGACCCCCAAAGGGAGTGGCACTATTAGGAGGTGTGGTCTTGTTGGAGGAAGTGTTTCATTGTGGAGCCGGGCTTTGGGGGGGGGTCACATATATGCTCAAGCCACACCCAGTGACACAGACCACTTCCTGTTGCCTTTGATCAAGATGTAGAACTCTCAGCTCCTTTTCCAGTACCGTGTCTACCTGCATACTGCCTTGCTTCCTGCCATGATGATAATGAACTGAGCCTTTGAAATTGTAAGCAAGACATCTCAATTTTATATGAGTTGCCTTGGTCATGGTGTCTCTTCACAGTAATGGAAACCCTAAGACAGTTACTAAAGCAATACTTCTGAATACTCCACTTTTGCTCCATGGATCAGAACACAGCTCCAGGCATTAGAATTGCAGGTCAAAACCTCACATGGGGTAACATGATTGAATGTGGGGATTATGAAAAATTGGATGATAGAACGTTTCTGAATGCAATAAAAAAATCAATGACATAACAATACAAAATTAATTCAAATTAAATACATAATGGATCTGAGGTGTTTATGGCAGTGTTCATCCTTGTTGTATTGTGCTATTTCATTATAGCTTTGGTTCTGAGTACCCAGTATGCATTGCATATGTTGTCATGTCATGCAGTGTCAATCATGGCTTCCTGACACATCTTTTCAGATTGAATTGTATATTAAGAACTGTCAGGTTTTTGTTTTTTGTTTGTTTGTTTTGCTTTGCTTTGTTTTTTTCTGTAAATGCAAAGTTTTCTGCTCCTACAGAAATATAATGGCTTAATTAAACAAAAATGTTTACTATTTTCCTAGTATCATTCCTTAGCATATATCAAAATAGTTTTATCTTTGGGTTGTATTGGGTTAGAATATATTTTAAAACTTGCAACTTTAGGCTGGGCATAGTAGTGGATGCCTTTAATCTCTGAATTTGGGAGGCAGAGGTAGGTGGATCTCTTATTTCAAGGCCTCCCTGGTCTACATAGTGACTTCCGGGACAGCCAAGATTATGTAGAGACCCTGCCTCAAAAAAAAAATCCAAACAAACATGTGGGTGTTGGTGGCACATGCCTCTAATCCCAGCACTCGGGAGGCAGAGGCAAGTGGATCTCTATGAGTTCGATCCCAGTCTAGTCTACAAGCAAGTTCTAGGATAGTCAAGGGTACATAGAGAAACCCTGTCTTTAAAAAAAAATAAAAATAAAAATGAAACAAAGAAAAAGCAACAAAAACAAAAGCTTATAATTTGAGTTGCTGGGTTGAGTTCCATAAAATGTTGTTAAATGAATTTGGCTTGGGATTAAGAAAGGATTTCCAGCAGCTTCTAAGGTCAGTCTAAACATACCTCTACCATTTTGGTTCTATGTATTTTTGTAAAATGGCACCCCAGCAGTGATGATTATAAAATAAAAACATCACTCAACACTAAAAAATGTCCAGTAAGCTCCATTTCCCATGATAGCAAATATTCAGCCAAGATTTAATTCTTTATGCAAAAACAAATAAGCCCAGCCTTCCCATTGGTGTGCAAACTTGCTTTCAACTTTGTTAAATGCTAAATAAAAAGTATATGTATGCAAAGAAGAATTATTTTTAAGTAATATTTTAATGATTTGCTAATAGTAAGTATGAGATTTACATACTGATTTTATGTACCTGGACATGCGTGGTCATGTAAAAGTTTGACAAAATGGGTCACATAACAATGTTTATTTCTTCCATTCAGTGATGGTTCACATATACATTGATGGTTCATTACCACCTGGTGACATTATAGCTGTCTTACTTTGCCTGTTTCCATATGGATACAATGAAATTGCCCAATTACCTCAGAATATAACTTAATCATTAAATAAAACAAGACTTATATACCAAAATAAACTATATTATGTACATTTCTCCCCCTTTTTGGTATATGATTGTAACACACAGACATTGCACACATGCTTTCTTAACATCCATTCACTCTTGAAACACCACTTCTATGTGCCAAAGACTAGATGGAAAGGTAAACATTTGCAAGACTCTAGGCCTGTCTACTCTGCTCTACATTTAGAAGGCAAGTGAGTATCATAAAGTGGTGACCGTGCTCAAGGACAGCAGATGGCCAGTAGCTAAGTAGAGGCCTGTTGTCTGGATATGGCATAAGAGATGATGAGAGGCAGGCATGCATAGACGTATCATCCTGAGGCTGGACGCTGATTGCTTGCTTGGTTTCCCTTTGTATCCCTGACTGGCCTGGAACTTGCTGTATAGACCAGCCAGACCACACAGATCTGTATGCTTCTGCCTCCTAAGTGCTGGGATTAAGGGTGTGCACCACCCTGCCTGGCCCAGCATTTGCTTCCTTGTTCATGGTAATTCCGTGATCTACAACACACACCCATGTCCAAAATCACATGACCATAATATTCTATAATTATTCCTATGAGTTGAACTGCAGAGTTTAAAGCTAAGCAGAACCTTAGCAATAAACTCTACTTAAATTTATCTCAAAGCAAGTAAATAACTTACCTGGTCTTCCACAAATGGAAACAGAGGCAAAATCACAAGTGGTCTCCTAAATCTGGCTCTACATAAAGAATTCATAGCTTCCTTATGCCCAAAGAGGTGGGACAAATGGCCACCTGGCTGTGCTCCAGGTTACATGATGGCATTTTTTGTGTTAATATGTGTTCATCTGTTGTCTTGCTGGCTTTAGTCTCGGTAGACAGAACGTGACACCTGTGTAATGACTTTACTTCCTCTTTCCCTCCTCCTCCTCCTCCTCAGCAGAGGCCCCATTTCCACCCCTGCTCCCCAGTCTGAAGCCCACCTAGACCACTCATGGTACCAGTGCTTTCTTAGTCTTCATTGCCATATTGGGTCATATAGAGACTCTCTGTAGGGTGGAAAGGTCTATGCTTCATTTTCCAGAAAGTATTTTCCCCAGAAGCTAGAGCTCTGTAAGTTCTTCAAGGTAAGAAGAACTTAACTTTTGTTTTTTGTTGCTTTATTTTGTTTTCTTTTCTAAAGTTCTTCTAGTATGACATCAAAGAACCATTGTTGAAAGGATTTAAGAGTGGAAAGAATGTGATATGAGATCCAGACTGGATTTCAATCCCTGTTCTGCCGCTTACTGAGTATGTGAACTTTGAACACGTTATTCAATAGCTTACTTTTCTCATGTAAAATAATAACTGACTTAACAAGACTGTTGGAAGGACCAAGGAAAACATTCCTACAGTGTTTGACAGGCAAAAAAAAATTTAATGAATGATTATTGTGATTTTATTAAAATACTGTTTGCTTGAAGAACCGTCAATGATGTGTGGATTTTGGTCCCTTCTCATTTATGATTTTACAGTTGAAGCAGGACACTTCCTACTTGGAAATATATTTCCAAGATAGCCAACTCCCTCTCGAAGAGGCTTTGAGACCCATCCCCTATGTGTTGAATGTTGTAAGGAGGCTTCTGAAGATCCAGGAAGTTCTAAAGGGAGATACTGTCTTGAGGGTTTTGCTCTTACAATCCGTACTGTTATCTTGGGAGTGTGTTAGTGATTAGACCAGTAGGCTCCTGATTTTTTAAATGAGCTCGGGTTAGGATCTCTTCTCTTTCTTCTGTCAGCCTTCTCTTGCCCTTCTACCTTCTGCAGAAGAGCCCTTTGCCTTAGACTCCCAGCCTCTAGGCCTGTGAGAAATTCACCTCTGTTTTGTTTTTTTATTCATAAACTACCAGGACTCAGGTGTTCCGCTACAGGAGCATAGAATAGACAAAGCCGACTCCTTCCTTAGGAATCAGTGGTGTGGGTCTCGCTACAGAGCATCAAGATGTATAGATGGAACATGGATATGAAGTAAGTAATGAAGTCAGAACATAAGGATAAGGAAATAAAAATCCAGAGTCTTCCAACATATACCATTAATTACTGGAAAAGGAGCTAGGCAGTAGTGGCACACGCCTCTAACCCCAGCACTCAGGAGGCAAAGGTGGGCAGATCTCTGTGAGTTCAAGGCCAGCTTGGCCTACAGAGCAAGTTCCAGGACAACCTCCAAATCTACACAGAGAAACCCTGTGTCAACCTCTTCTCCCACCAAAATAAAATATAATAAAGAAATGGGAATGTGAATTACATCTTCCTATACCAGTGGTTCTCAAACCTGTGGGTCATGATCCCTTTGGGTGACAACCCTTTCACAGGGTCACATATCAGATATCCTGCATATCAGATACTTATATTCCAATTCATAACAGTAGCAAAATTACAGTTATGAAGTAGCAATGAAATATTTTTATGGTTGGGGGGGATCACCACAACATGAGGAACTATATTAAAGGGTCACAGCATTAAGAAGGTGAGAACCACTGCCCTATAGTCTTTGGAAACTGTGGTCCAATAACATTTAAAGTAAAACCTAAGCCTACAGGTTTTTAAAGCACATAATTATATTATTTATAGGAGATTATTGGTTTTTTTTAAACATTAATTTTTCCTCTGTAGCTCAACACTTCTCTTATTATGTGAGAGGTATAGAGATACGACAGATTTCATTTTCTTTTACAAGAAAGGATTCATTTTACAAATGATTCTTACCATATCCTTGCAGGCATATGTCATACGCAATAAAGTATCTATTAATTACACAATTCATTATTGTTTCTAATGTTGAGTCAGCACACACACACACACACACACACACACACACACACACACACACACGGCTTTAAGTGGACACTTTTATGAGGTTTTCTCTGAAGGTTTGTTTAAGTGGCCAAGATGTATGGAAATCTCATTACCTATATTTAAAATGAAACATATACTTATAAATTAATTTTTAAAATCTCAAATTGCAGTGATTTTCTAGAATTTTCCTGAATGGGGAAAAATCTTTTTTATCTTTGATAAGTCCTATTGCACATTCTAAAAATGTTATAGATAAATGTATATGCTTTTATTTAACCTTAAAGCAAACAAAAAATGTAATAGAAAGGAAAATAAAAAATTTTATTTTCCTCAAAATATCTGGTTATTTGGGGCTTGAGAGATGACTCTGTGGTTAAAAGCATCGTCTGCTCTTCCAGAGGACCTGGGTTCGATTTCTAGAACCCACATGGTGGCTCAAAATCATCTGTGTAACTCTAAATTCCAGAGGATCCAATGCCCTCTTCTGCTCTCTGTGGGCACCAAGCATACATGTGGTGCACACATATGCATGCAGCCCAAACAGCCATAAAAGAAGTAATATAAAATAATTAAAATAGTCCTGGTGTTTCTAGTAATAAATAATAATTACTTACCATATTGTCTAATGTTCCCTGTCTCTCACAACACAAATCTTTAATGGGAAGGCATATGCTTCCTAGTGGTTGGAATTCATTTTCATGTCTCGTTAGACCAGTACTTAAAGATGGATGTTAACATTTGTGTGAAACTTCAGAAGATTATACATACATGTATAAAATTGTGTATTTATTCAGTGTTGTTGAAGAGTAACAGAATACCGGGCGTTGGTGGCACACACCTTTAATCCCAGAACTTGGGAGGCAGAGGCAGGTGGATCTCTGTGAGTTCGAGGCCAGCCTGGTCTCCAGAACTAGTGCCAGGATAGGCTCCAAAGCTACAAATCTTGTAGAGGAAGGCATAAAAAACCTGAATTGGTTTGGCAGTTGGAAACTCTTTAAGGATCACAACAGGGGGCCCAGGGTCTCTCCCAAGACTGTTGAAGTGTTAGCCAGGGTTGAAATCATTTCATTTGACAGGATCAGAGGGTCATTCAAGCTCAGTCTTGTTTTTGTTGGCCAAGGGCCTCAACTTCTCTGTGCCTGTTGGCCAGGGGCCTCTTCCTCACTGTGTGAACCCTCCCTAACTCACCTGTGTATCTTCCTAACAAGAACGCTAATTTCCACTCAGGATAAGCACGTGGTTAGTGGCTAAGTGAGGGAAGCATCATTAAGCACCACCCCTAAGCACTAACTCCTGTATTAATGTACCTTTATCCTTTCCTTTTCAACTAAAACTAAAACACACAAGGTTTGAGGACACTTCTTGTTTTTTTTTAATATTTGTTTATTCATGTATTTTTTGTATATGAAAGCTCTGTCCTTATGCACACCAGAAAAAAGAATCAGATAACAGATGATTGCAAGCCATCATATGGTTGCTGGGAATTGAACTCAGGATTGAGGACACTTCTCTCTCTTTTTTTTTTTAGACTGTAAGATAGCATTTTTCCATCTGAAAGGAAAAGATGCCCTAGAAGTTGAAAAGCCAGAGGACAAGATTAAAGAATGCAAAATAAGCCAGACATGATGACAGACACTTGTAGTTCCAGTATTTGTGAGATCAAGGCAGTAAGGCCCCTTAAGCCTGGGAACTTGCCACCAGCCAGTATACTGTGACAAGACACGGCTCAAAACCAAACCAGACAATAACAAAACAACAAATATTCACACAGTCAAAGGAGGATTTGTGAAGTGAGAAAGCCGCACATGCTCCCAAGACCAGGGTTGGTAAATATGCACCCGAGAGAAAACGTAGACAGACATTTTGAGATAAAGCAGATGAAGGCTATGGTTATGTCTCCTGGAGACTGCGAATGTCAGTGAAGAAGCTGATGCTGCTAACTGAAAACAATAGAGAACAGTGACACAGCATTCCAGAATTTATGATGGTACACATGAAATGAGTCGCCTTCTCACATGGGTGAAGCTAGACCTCAACTATAACCAAAAAAAAAAAAAAAAAAATGCATGCATAGAGCTAGAAAAGCTATATGGAGCCCTTGTCTAAAAGAAGGCACAAGCAGCATGGTATGAAAAGATAATAGCATGAAAGGAAATTAGTACCCACTGATGAGAGGGGGTTAGAAAAAGAACCATGTATGAGGGAACAGCATAGTCTGTGGAAGATTTAAAAACACACAACTATGACAAGTACCAAGGTTGAGATTCTCCGATCCCAGAATTTAAACATATGAAACTTGTTTCCTTCATCAGAAAATGCCTTAAAGAGCATCACTAGTGGGGCATGAACATAGTAAAATCCCCACCATTGCTACTAAACCCCAACTAAGCCATAGAGCAGCTGTTCTTTTGTTTTGTTTTGTTTCTGTGTTGTCCATTAGCAAAATTAGAACTCTCCCTCTTTCACTAGAATGCACTAAAAAATTCTTCTCCACCTAGCCTAGCTGGCTTCTAGGAAAGAACACTTGGTGTTAAAATAAAGAGGCCTTGGGCTTCTGTTCATAGCCATCTGATTGACAGTTTTGAGAGAAAGTGGCAAGCAATGAGAACAATGGAACTATCTGAAAACTTTGAGCTCCAAGTGCAAGGTTACAAAGAAGTGCAACCTTGCTTCAAGTTGCCTCGGGACCCTGGCCTTGACAGGGAATTTTGACTGGAAATTGGTTCCAGATAATGATGGATCTGTGACAAAGGTACCATGTGGGAAAATGAAACCTCTTTCCAGATGTTTTATTTTTTTATTATTTATTTATTTATCTTTTTAACTCTCCATTTTTTGCCTTCAAGGTTGAAGGGGGTCAAACAGACAAGGGTCTCTGTGGCAGTAAATGGGGCTCATTCTTGTCCACAAGGGCAAATTTTCCCAACTATCTCTTCTCAAGGCACATGGACTCTTTCCACTTAAGTCTCTTGTTTGCTTTAGAGAACACTTAGTACAGTTCTACTACAAGACCTCCAAGAAGGCATCATGACCGGTTAGCAAAGGATAACCTCTGTTTCTCAAAAAAAGTAGAAGAGGATTTTATGATATCCATTCCTAATGTAACAATCATTCGTCGAGTATTTACCATGGGCCATGTGCTATGCTTGACATTTTACATGCACCACATTGATTTGCTCTCCTACTAGATGCCCAGTATTAGTTTACACATACGGTGGTTTGGATAAGAACAGTCTCCATGGGCTAGTATGTTTGAATGCTTAGTCATCAGCAAGAGGCACCATTTGAGAAAGCTTAGGAGGTGTGGCCTTGTTGGAGGAAGTATGTCACTGGGGGTGGGCTTTAAGTTTCAAAGGCCCAAGCCAGGCCCAGTGTCCCTCTCTGTGTGCTTACAGACCAAGATGTAGCTCTCAGCTATTTCTCCAGCACCAAGTGTGCCTGCCATGATGATAGTGGACTAAGCCCCAGTGACATACTTCCATTAACAAGGCCACACCTATTCCAACAAGGCCACACCTCCAATAATGCCACTCCCTGTGAGCCTGTGGGGGCCATTTTCATTCAAACACCAGGACTTTCATAAAAAGCTTTGCTTCACATGGCAAATTTTGATCTTAGGCTATCAGGACAGATGTTAAGTTTCAAACCTGTGACAAATGTCTGGGTGCCTATTTAATATGTCCAAGCAGACCTGGCCACCAGTTTCTCCCAGTATCCCTCAGTCCCTACCTGTTCCAGTATATGGTTGGCATATGGTACCCTCTGCCCTGAACTCTTCAGCCTGGGGCTAGGCTGTCCTAACCCCAGAGGCTCTTTCCAAACAGTCCAGATGTTTTGGTTACCTACCTCTCTGTACCTTTGTTTTCTTGCTGCTGTACCTTGTCCTCCCCCTCCTCACATGGCCTACCTCCATCTGGTCCTGTCCACTCAGGACTCTTCCAGATGTCTCTGCCTCTGGCTATGCTCTCCCACCTATCTACAATAAACTTTCTCGTCCAGCATAGCTAGGAGCAGACACTTCCTTTCCTTCCTCTTTCTTTCTTTCTTTCTTTCTTTTTCTTTCTTTCTTTTTCATTCATCAAATTGTTTGACAGAAAGATAACAAACAGGTCGGGTCTTGAGGTCCCCTTCCACAGAGAGACTCTAGATGACCTTTGGTGTGACGGGAAAAGGACAACCGTTTGCTGAAAAGAAACAAACTCAGCATCGTTCAGTGAAAATAAAACCACAAGCTACTCATGTAAGAACAGTAAAGCTGTGGAGGTAAAGCAAACACGAAGGCAAGAATTGCTGTATTTAGAGAAGCTCACAGCAGGCACCCACGCTTTCGAACTCTGGCTGCAATCTCGGGAGATGTCAATCACTACATGTAGTGTTTTTGTACAGCATTGGTGGACAGAGAGAGAATCTGGCTGCATTTATGAGTTTAATCTGGATTGGGCCCAGCATACAGCATAAACCACTATCATAAACTGGATCTGCACTTTGTCACACAGACATACACCCCAGAGGGGCATTTCTCAACCGTGTGTGTGTGTGTGTGTGTGTGTGTGTGTGTGTGTGTGTGTGTGTGTAGTAACATGAGGGTCCTGGCTTCTCCCCGAATCTAGCAGGTAGAGGAATCCTACAATGCCTCATTAACCCCCACCAAAGAATTAACTAGCCTGTTAATGGCATGATGTCGCCCCTGAATGGAAGGGGTGATTGATTTGTGACAGGAGGGAGCAGTTTTGATCACTGCCTATTGGAGGTCACCAAACTTCAAATACTAACTCTTAGGTCAATCCAGTATTGATGGCAGAGAAATGCAAAGCAGACAGAGATGGCATTATTTTCCTTTCTGTCTACAACAATACATCATCCTTAAGACCAGGTTTTAAGTTCTTTCTGCTGTCATCGCTGGCAGCGGCCTCCTTAGGCTTTTCTGACAATGGCAAACTGAACCCCAAAGTTCTGTGGCGCCAGGGTTTCTGCGTGGGTTGTGGGTTTCTTCCCCCTCCGCCACGAGTGGTGGGGAAAGCAAAACACTTGGGGAATGAGGTGTTTTCATAACGTCATTTGTTTAGTCTAGATGAAGAATGCTGCTTTTTCACGACAGGAAAGCTGTGGATTCCAGAAGCTGGAACTCTGACCTGAGCCTATCCTGCACCGGGGAGTCCTGCACCCCGGGAATCCATCATGTGGTGATTGCTTCTTAGAGGGTGGCGGGAACCCACTGGGGCAGCATCTGATCTCGGTGGCTCCGAGCCGGTTCTGAGTGCTCAGGAAGCCCCGGACGCGGAGGGTAGGAACGACTGGGGATGGGAAGGAGATGGGAGAGACGCCGGTGCGCGGGAAGCCGCAGGAAGAGGCGGGATTCCGGTCTTTTGTCTCTTAGCCAAAGCTCGGAACCGCAGCGGGAGCCTAGCTCTGCACCCGGGCGGAGGCCAGCAGAGTACCCGTGGGGCGTGGCCTGTGCTGTGGGCGTGGCGAACCAGACCACGCCTCCCTCTATGAATCTTTAAAAAGCAGGCGCGCGCGCTCCCGCCGGTTTTCGGATCCGCCCGCGGCTTTCTTCTGTCCCCGGACTCGCTAGCTCCGCCCGTCGCGTGCTCCCGTCTCCCACTCGGGTGAGTCCCAGGCAGCCCGCCGCCCAGCGAGTGGTCCCTGTCATGTCCACCCCTGCTCCTGACGGTACTCCCACCCATCTTCCCACTTTTGCCCCATTGCAGGGTCGTCTAGCACACCTGCTGTCGCCCCTGTGGCCATCCCTTACCCTGGGACCTTGTGTAAATCATCCCCCGTGACCTTTAATTTCCGATCCTGTCCTCTGGGGAAGAGGCGAGCTGGGGAGTTTCTCATGGCTGCCCAACACTCTTTTTGTAGCCTCAGGCTCTCTTCCCGGGTCTCGCCTTCGGATAGGAGCGGGTTAGAAGCTCCGGTGCTCCTGTACCCCGAGTGTGTGCATAGCCAGCCTGGCTGACCTTCTCCGGAACTGTGTGGGTGCTCTGGGGGTGGTGGACGCCTCCCCAGATCCCGATCCCCAGTTCTTACCCTGCGGCGGAACGGAGCTCCTGGCCATCGCCTTTGTTCGGTGGTCTCTTGCCCACCAGGCACGGAATCTTAAATATAGGAGAAACCGTAGTGAAATTCCAGTTATCATTCCTAGCTTTCCCCGGTACTTTCTACCTTTCAGGCACAACGGGGATGCAACATTGCTAGGTTTAGAAATTCTGCAACAGGTCCTAGAAGTCACAACCTGGTTTCAGAGCTGGATTCTTGTGTAGGCATTCCTAGAGTGGAGGGGAATGATCTCAAAGCTTCTGCCCCCTTGGAAGCCAGGACGTTGAACTGAATTTGTTTACATGATTAGTCAAAAGTTTGACCTGTTTTGTTTGGACTGAAAGCCTCGTACATTTTTTTAACTTTATAAATGGTTTTTAATACAGAAAACAAAACATACTGGATGTAGCAGTTTTTTAACTTGGGCAGCGAAAACAGTTTAGCGATTGACTTTCCTAACCTGTGTTAAATCTCTACTTACATAAAAACCAAGAATCCCAAAAGGAAAACCGTAAGGTTCACTATACTTGTACCCAGATTCTTCAATCAAAAGAATCTCACAATCTCAAAACTGCAAACAATTAATGTTTGTGTTCCTATTCTCTACCATTCTCTTATAGTTGTTACTGATAGCTAATTCGATCACTTCTTCTCAAGACATTTTGTCCCCTGTATTCTTTTCATAGCCAGGTAGCTATGGAAGCATATGTATCCCATGAGTCTTTGGAACACTGTTTGTTTAGTTATCTTGAATATGGTCGGAGCACACCTCAGCACTAGTTCACTAAATAAAGAAGGAAGGAACAAATGAGGTGCAGTTGGGGAGCAACAGATATTGGTTAACACATTTTGTCCAAAGTTCTTACCATAAGTTGTTAGCCTATTCCTCCCAGTGTTTTCAAGATTTTGGCTGATGTGAAGTATGCTAAAGACCTCACTCAAAGCAGAACTGATTGGAGGACTGTCCTGGTGAAATTGCACAATTGAGGACTCGAGGGAAATTGTATCTTTATCAAAAGATAGCATAGATATTGACATACAGTAGGGGGACCACAGAAAATGAGATACTAGGTCCAGGAATAATCCTGTTGATAGTTATGGAGAGCTCAACTCTTTAGTTTTTGTTCTGCTACAAACTAGATGAATCAAATGAGATGGAGAGAGGGAGCCCTCTAAGGGAGAGGAGACATAGCCTGGGGAAGGCAGAAATGAAGTCAGTAATGTGATTCCCAAGTCAATACCTATTGGTTTGGTGCCCTTAACAAGTTAACTGTCTGGTCTCAGTTACTTCCTCTTACGAAATGGGTGTAATCACATACTTTCTGGGGGTGTGGTGCAGGAGTGAAAGTGTGTGTGTGTGTGTGTGTGTGTGTGTCTGTGTGTGTGTGATGTGTAAATCCCAGGTGCAGCCCCAGGGTTGTGTGTATGTGTGTTTTGTATTCCTCGTGCTTTTAGGCAACATTCTGTCTGCACTTTTCTGAAACTTGAAGTGAAATGGTTCTTGGTGGAAGTCTTCTGAGAGAGTGCTGGCTTCCACTTGTACAGCATCTCCCAGAACTTCCCTCCACCTGAGACCTTCAGAGATTTCCTCAAGGCTCCATCACTGCTTGGACTGGCATTTGCTTGCCAACTCTTGGGTTCTGTTGGTTGGGTGTCACCAGGCATCCTTTCTGTGCCTTCACTTCCTAAGGATCCTGTTTTTTGTCACGGGTCTTTTTACAGTCCTATGAAATATCTGGACCTCTTCTCCAAGTGCATGTTTTTTGTTTGTTTGTTTGTTTTATTTGTGTAGTACTGGGATTTGAACCCAGGGCCTTGTGAATTCTAATCAAGGACTCTGAATGGAGCTACAATCAGTCCTTTTTATTTTTCACTTTGAGACAAGGTTTTGCAAAGTTTCCAAGGCTGGACTTGAACTTTAGATTGTCCTGCCATAGTCTCCCAACTAGCTGGGATTATAGGTATGTGCCAAAGCATTTTTAAATATATAAGATACAGTGTGTGGGACTGAGTTTGCCAGTGCTTAGATTTAGAGAAATTTATTTCTTACATTAAAAAAAAAATCAAGATCCAGAGGAGTGTTTCTCATTTGAATTCCAGGGAGCAAGGCACAATTTCTAGTTGTTAAATTTTATTGTTGTAAGTCATAGAGGAACTATAGTGTAGTGTGTGTGAATTATTTGCAAAGATTAGCAGGCTTCTCGCATTTTTATGATCTTGTGCCAACAGTACTAATTGCTTTTGATTAATAGTAGAAGATCAGACAGTTTATGATACATGAAGGTGAAGGAACTTGACAGTTAACTGTAGGCTAGGTTTCCTGGTGGCTTCACAAGAGAAAAATGAAGAGAAGATTGAATCCAGTATAGCAAATACTAAGAATCTTTGTCATAGCCGTAGATGACAGTGCCACCATTTCTTTGTGGCTGGCTGTGAGCTTTGTTGGTGTTCTAAATCAAATTGGTAATTTTGTTTTCATAATTAATTCACAGTTAATATCTGTCATGTTTTCCACCCATAAGATGGGAGCATGGTAATGCCTATTTCGGTAATGCCTATTTTGTAAGGGCTAAATTAATAAACTACTTAACACAAATGAATATGCTCAATATTACAGGAGGATTTGCAATTATGTTCCTACTATGTAACAGACACTATGGTAAGGGTTTTGCATATACTGTTTAACTTCAGAAACACTTTATGATATAAATAAGCATTATTAAAATAATAGAACTAGCAGGTAAGATATAAGCAACCTTTATCATTTGCCAAGTAAGCAGGAATCTTGGCATCTAAATCTAGGTCTTACTCCATGTAAAGATCATGAAGATGTTGAATTGTGTGAATAGTGACATGTCTGGTCATATTCACAGACTGTCAATTGCTATGGCATATGTTGGGTCCAGAGAGTACCAAACTTACAGCATACCTGCATTTAATTATATAGTATGTGACTGGGCAGGTACCGTTCACATCCGTGTCAAGAAAGAACTGTACCACACTCTGGCTGAAGGCATTGTGGTAACAATAGGGATATTACTGAAAATGGAGAGGCCAGGTTTACTATGTTGAAGGGAGGTTTCTTTGGTGGTAAAATTAGACTTGGGTTAACAGAGGGGAGAAGGAGTTTTTGTTTGAAAGCCACAGTTTGAGTGTGCATTGACGTCACTGAATAGGTAAATTCTGGGTGGGCAGAACTATATTTCTGTGCATATAATATAGAGGTAGAGAACTCTTGGACACTTGAATGATCTCAACCTTTAATGTTCTTGTAAACAAAAAAACAGGGGAGCTCTAGGAATAGCTTCAAACCATGAGGCTGCATTGCTACTTTAGAGGTCAGTGACCTCAGAAGCCATGTACAGTCGAACTCGGTGCTGAAGAAAAGGTGGCCTTAGTGGAGTTACTGGTGCTTTTCCGGGCCCTTTACACAGGCTGTCTCATTAAATCTTCCTCCATTTCCAAATGACATCTCAGGACGTCACAACCTAGAGGTTAAGGATGTTGCTAGGGTCACAAAGGTGGTACCTAGCTTTCAGACCTAAGTATTTCAAATTCTAACTTCCACATTCATTGTGTTGTACCAGGAGTGTCGAAAAGAGGCCACAAGGTAATGTGTACTTCAGTTTTCGTGGCAGACACTGTTACAGCCTCTTTAGTGCCCAACCTGGGCTGAACTTAATCTTCCTCAAGGAATGCACTATCAATGGATAGGCAATATAAAACCATCTCAGTAAAATTAAAACCATGCTAAAATTTGTTTACATAGTTTACGTGTGTGTGTGTTTGTGGTGTGTGTGTATGATGTAAGCATGTTTGTATGGGTGTGTGCATGTGTGTGCACATGCAGATAGAGGCCAGCAGTCAGTGTTGGGTGTCTTCCTTGATCACTCTCTATTTTATTTATTATTTATCTTTGATAAGGTCTCTCACTTGCTTTGGTGCTCATAATTCAACTATGAATTCTACAGATCTACCTATCTTTGTTTCCACCGTGTTGAGACTGCACACACATGCTGCCATGGCCAGCTTTTGTGTCCATACTGGGGATTCAAACTCAGGGCATCCCTCATAAGCTTATGCCACAGACACTACTGAATGTGCTGTATCATCAGCCCTGTTTACGTATTTTAAAAAATCATTTTATGTATGGACGTTCTGCTTGCACGAATGTACGTGTACCACAGATGTGTCTGGTTCCCGAGGAGTCCGGAAGAAGGAGTGGAGTTACAAAAGCTTTCGAGCTGTCATTTGGGTGCTAGGAACTGAACCCAGGTCCTCTGGAAAAACAGCAAGTGCTTTTAACCACTGAATCACCTCTCCAGCCTGTGTACATATCTTTACCACCAAAGAACAAGTCCCTAAGAAACAGACACTCTCCCGTCTAATTCTTTGGTGTTTGGGGGTGTGTTTGCCCAAGGTCGACAGTGCCTTTATTGCTGTCCACTTTTATTTTTTGAGACAAGGTCTCACCAGGCATGGAGCTAACTATTTTTTTTAGCTGGACATGGCCGGCTAGAAAGCCCATGAGATCCTATATCCTTCCACCCCTAACTTTAGAATTACCTTTTTTTTTTTTTTTTTAAATAAGGAATTCTTTTTTTTTTTTTTAAGATTTTATTTATTATTATGTATACAGCATTCTGCTTCCATGTATTCTGCAACCAGAAGAGGGCGCCAGATCTCATAACGGATGGTTGTGAGCCACCATGTGGTTGCTGGGAACTGAACTCAGGACCCCTGGAAGAGCAGTCGGTGCTCTTAACCTCTGAGCCATCTCTCCAGCCCTGGAATTACCTTTTTATGTAGATGCTGGAGATCTGAACTCAGGTCCTTCTTCAAGCTTATGCAGCATACTCTTATTGAGCCATCTCTGCTGCTGTTTCGCTTCAGCTGCGGGCAAGGGAACAGAGATGGAAGGGGGAGAAGGAGAAAGAAGGGGCGAGCAGGTGGGAGGTGCTGCTTAAAAGGAAAGCTTGTACATGTGTACAGAGTCCTTATGCAGCCACGTAATGCAAAACACAAGACTTAGCCTGGCAACACAGGGCCCTTTGAGCTGTCTAAGTATCTGCCTGAATGCCAGTCTGTGCCTTGCCAGTTGTCAGGGGGCGGGGTCAGCATAATGCTAGGATACCAACAATCTCTCTAGCCCCTAACTCTTTATCTTCAGCCCCTAAACCAGTATGTAGTATATGGCTTATAATGCCTCTGCTTGGCTTGGTGCTCTGCACGAACTTGAAGTCCCATTCACGTGACACGGGTGCTCAGTGAAGTACAGCTTTAGCCCCCAGGAGGGAGTTGTTGAGTTATACTGAGATTGAATATTTAATAAAGAGCAGATAATTACACACTTAGAGGCCGCCTCTCCCCTGGAGGAATTTACATACAGAAATGAATTCAGAAGATGGATGGATGGATGGATGGATGGATGGATGGATGGATGGATGGATGGACGTCAAGAGTTTTCATAGGCAAGGGTTAGGAGGATAAAGAGAATGGATAGGCGAGTAATTAAGTTTAAACATTCCTCTGGGCCTGGTGGCGTGGGCCTGTAATCCCAACTACTTGAGAGGCTGTGTCAGGAGGATCCCAGTTCATGGCCCGCCCGAGCTAAGAGCAGGTTCACAGCTAGCTAAAAACAACTTAGTGAGATGACTTAGTGTCTGAAATTTTTAAAAAATGTGAATATTAGGCTCAGGTATGTAAGTCAGTGGTAGAGCACTGGCCTAGCGTACGCAAGGCCGGGCGGGGGGGGGGGGGTGTTCAGTTCCCAGTAACACAAAAGTTGAAGACTGGAAAGTGATGTCAAACACTGTCATTTGAGTGTCTGCCGTGCAAACGTTGTCATACTAGATTCTCAGAATTCTGTACAGAAAGTACCTCTGTCCCCCATTTTTCAGGAGGGCAACGGCAGACACCATGTTGGCTACATGGCTCCGGTTCTCACTTCACGGTTACTCAGTCTGAAGATCTGGCTTTCTTAGAAGGAGCCAGACGGAGCGAGTAGCGGGTTACCAAGACACGAAGAGACCATTCTTGGGCGCTGTTGTGTTTACTAGCTGAGAATTAGACTGAGCAGCAGCAGAAAAAAATCTTAAGACTAGGATGAGGTGAAGCCTAATTTCTGTCCAACGACAGCTTTCAAATACAAGCTTTGCCAAAGCCATTGTATTAGGATAGCACCACTAATTTATATCCTTTAATGAGCCATTCTTCCCCAAACCGGGCTCTGGATGATGCTGGTTCGTAGAAAGTTCCCCCTTTGAGAGAGGAGACAATAGCCAAGTTTCTAGGGTAACAGTGAAGTGTTTTATGTGGAAGTGTTGAAGCTGGAAGGATTTAAAAATTGGATTTATGCACAGAGCCACGCCAAAACGCTAGTGTTAGAACCGGTGATTTAAAAACTCTTAAGTGGGGGACGTGTAAAGGAACAGGTTCAGCCCTTGGGTTCTAAATACAGAGACAGCAGTATAAGAATGACTTAACCCGCCAGCCTGGTCTCCAGAGCGAGTGCCAGGATAGGCTCCAAAGCTACACAGAGAAACCCTGTCTCGAAAAACCAAAAAAAAAAAAAAAAAATGACTTAACCCTTGGGGCTGGAGAGGGGGCTCATTGGTTAAGAGCACTTGGGATTTAGTCCCCAGGACCCACAAGATGGGCCCCAAACCAGTTTTAGGAATTTGTTGCCCTCTACTGGCTTTTACAGGCATTGCATCCATGTGCTACATATATGCAGGCAAAATACCCAAATACATAAAGTAAAAATAGATCTAAAAATGAAACATTAGGAATGACTTGACCCATGTAGTAACTTTGCAGGTCTCATTGGTTACCTAGAGAAGAGCAGTTTCACACCAGGTGAGTCCGATTTTAGCCTGTAGTCAGGCTTCAAAGAGTAAGTCCCTTGGATTTGGATTGATGCTTTAGACCGAGGAGAATAAGCAGGAAAGGGAAGGCTTCACGTATGAACTGGCATGTAGACCAAGCATTTTAGTCTAGGGCAATGGGTAAATTCTAGTTCTGAAAGTTACAGTGAAAACCCAAGAACAAGACTAAAAGCAGAAAAAGCCAGTGTTTGGACTACGCTGCAAGATGTATGGAAAGAGGGATTTTATTTGTGCTCTTAACATTCTGTAAATGAGCCCATAGGACTGGGGGGGAGGCACGCAGCCCAGATTGCTCAGTGCAGATCCAGTCTGCTGTGATTAATAGCAGCTGTTGGAGAGGAGCGCGGCCAAAGGCTTGCATTTCTTAAAAATATGCACAGCGATGCCAGGAGTGACAGAAATGAAAGGTTATCATACATTCTCCTGCCAAATTCAGGTCCTGTCCATAGGGGTTCAGACCAAATGTGTGAAGTTGAGCTTCATTTCTTTAGCCAGCCAGTGCTGTAAATGGGACTGTTGTTATACTCACTCATCGTAATGTCCAGGAATGAGGGTTATGAGTGACGGAACAGCTAAGGGTTTCCTTGACTTTGTGGTGGTGTGGCTATGATGTTTGGAAGCTGCTCGGTGGGTTTTCCTACTGATGTAGGATTTTATCTTTACAGTGTCTCTGTAGTGAGAACTACCCTTCCCAGTTTATAAGACAAGCCCAGCATTGCAAAAAAGTCCAAACCAGCCTGTCTCCCTGCTCTTCCCATCACGGAATGGGTATGCATACATGACAGGGTCGCAGGAAGAACAACTGACTACAGCTGCCCGTCCGATGTCCTAAAACACAGAACAGAAATCCCACTGAGGCTTCCTGGGGATATTTTTGCCTATAGGAAAGAAAAGGTTATTCACAACTCGTAATGAAGGCCCTTAAGATGGACAGGACTTTAATGTCTAGATATGAGCCATATGAACTGGTGGCAAGGGGGGACAAGACTGACACGTGGTAGGAGTGGGAAAGCTAGGGACATAGCAAGCAGACTGCCGTAGAAGGCCTGGGTATTTCCTGAATCTAGGCTTAGTCACACTTGGCTGCAGTGGATGCACAGGGGACTTATTGGTGAGTTTAAAGTACCCTGTTACCACACAAAGAAAGGGACATACTAAAAACTAAATCTGGACTGCTTTCACTGGAGAGAAAGAACAGCATAAATGTTCAGTTGGGTTTCTTTTCTTTCTTTCTTTTTAAAATAAGTCTGAATGTTATTCAAGGACAAGTTAATCTAACCTCGGTCTTGATGGAGCTCTGTTTCCTCATTGAAATTGCTCCAGAGGTAGATAACAAAATCAAAGAAAGCTGGCTAGCAGGCTGAGACTAAGTGGTTCCAGTTTAATATGAGGGACACACCTTGATGATAGAAGTGCCTCAGTAGCCAAGATTACCTGTAAACCTGGACTTAACTCTGGTCTCCTTAGGACTCATGAGGGAACCTCCAGCAGGTGCCTCGCGCATCCATGTCATTGCAGAACACAAGTGGGTAACCTTGGAGGCAAGGGCAGTCAGCGTTGCTGGTGGTACTTCAAACTTAAGGCAACCCAGGCTGCTGGAGCTAGCTAGTATGTTGTGTCTTGGGTTTAGGTTTATAGTCAAACTTAAGTTTCAGTGAAACAATGAAGCACCTGTTTTCATGGAGGGGAATAAAAGATTGACAGAACATCAAAAGAAAGCCAGAGTGGATGGCCTCACAGCAAGCCTTTAGCAGTTGTAGACCCTTGGAATGTTTTTATTCCTGTCTGGGCAGTGTGGAGTTGTTGTTGTTGTTTTGGATTTTTTTTGCAAATCAATACCTAGGACTTAGTGGTATCACTAAGTGATAGCACTAAAACATGCTATCACTCATGTTTTTGTGTGGAGAAGTGTTGATATTGTTTATTTCAAGGAACAGGCTCTGATTTCACATGGTTTGAAAATCAAATTTAATGGCTCATAAAACTGAGGCATTCAGGAGAAGCTGGAGTACAGCCAAGTTAGGGACTCAAAGGCTAAGCCTGTCTCCCTTCCTCTGTATTGGCTCCTTAGGCTCTTCATTTACAATAGTTCATACCTCTACTCCTTATCCACCCCGTTTTAAAGCACGATTCTGGGTTTATCTTTCATGGAACTAGATTGGCAAGAGGTTTTATGTTCATACCTGCTTGAGGGTTGCCACGGTGTGAGTGGCATGTTGTAACCCAGTCCCCACTGTGACAGTGTTGGGAGGCAGGGGCCAGCAGAAAAACTGAAGACTAACTAAATGGATTAATGCCACTATAACAAGGTTCTGGGAAAGAGTTTCCTTCTCTGTCTTCTGCCATGTGAGGATAGTCTCTGTATTGAAGACACAGTCTTGGAAGCAGAGATCAGGGTCCCAGAGCAGACACCAAGCCTGCCATTGCTTTGGTCTTGAACCTTCCTGCCTTCAGAACTCTGAGAAATACATTTCTATGTTTTACAAACCATCCAGACTGAATCTGTTACAACAGCACAGAACAGGCTAAGACCAGCAGAGCCAATACCACAGAAATGAGTGCATTCAAGCTGTGTGGGGTGACGCTCTACACAGGAATCTTACTGACATGGCCTGTTTGGCTCAGCAAATGACTCTGGCATGATCTCAAACTCCTATGGGAGACACCAGACCAAACAGAGACACTGGGATGCCCAGATTGTTTCTTAGCAGACACTGCACATGTCAGTGCTTTTAAGAAAGTCCAGATGCATTCTGGTTGGCCAGAACCCATGTCTTTCTAGCTCAGCATGGAAGCCCCTTCCTTCTGCTTGGGGTTGTGGGGCTCCTCCTTTCTTACTATTGCCAAAGACATGCTGTCCCTACGTCCACATTGTACAATGCTGGATCTGTCTGCCTTGCCTCAGTCTCTTGGCTCCTTTGGTGGCCTGTTATCATATACCAGGAATAGGTTTTTCTAAAACAGAAGTCCTGACATTTTCAAGACGAGTACCCTGACTATGCACACTCACCCTGCTGGTCATCATGGTGTAGCATTCAGTCTTTGTCTTGGTCTATTTTCTTTTGCTGTAACATACCCGAAGCTGGATTACATTATAAAGGAGTTTACTTTGACTAACAGTTCTGGTGACTGTGAAGTCTAGGATTGGTTCCCACAGAGTTACATGCTGACCCATGTGTGGCAGGAAAGTAGAAGGCTATATTCATAAACGGTGTGTTCATACAGAGAAGTGCTTTCTAACAGCCTCCCATTGTTAGAATGCATCCATTCCCTCTGTATGTATAACTGGGACTCCCAGGAGCCAAATACCTACCACTAGGAACCAGCCCCTAAAGCTGCCACACAGAGTAATTAAATTCCAGAGTGAGTTTGGTAGACACTAATGACACTCAAACCATATAATCAAGTTTCTAAATGCTTGCCTGAATTTTGCCTTGAACTGGTCATTTCTAACTTATGTCAGGAAAGAGAGGTGTTTCTCCCATGCTCGGGATTACAGTCTAGGGCAGTACTACTAGAAGAGGGACAGGGTATTCACTGAAATGATTAGTTGTATAAATATTTAATAAAGGTCTCACTGGGAAACTGTATAGAGATCTGGACCCACCTTAATGGTTGTATGGGAATCCATCCTCTTTCATTGTTAAAGATTGAAGCTTCTCCCTCCCTGCCTTGCTCATCAGGACTTCCCTGTATTCTAATTAGGAGTATGTTTATAAGGAAATGTTGGCTTTTAGAACCAGCCATATCCTAGAGAGGCAAGAGACACACCCAGAAACTTAGCAGGCAAAGGGCTCCAAATACCCCTCACTGAAGGGAAGGCCAAAAGAGGTGTTGGGAAAAGGGATTATTTCACTGCACTAGTCAGGGGACCATGGATACAAGGTCCCTTCTTGGCAGGCTGACTGAGAATGCTGGCATTCCAGCCATTAGAGCTGTCCCAGGAGGCCACTTTATTAAGGGGGATTAGAGAATGTTGTCCCTAAATCATACACAGTCTGGGATTAACCTTGTATTTCCCATCACATCAGACCATGTTCATAGATTGTCCCCACATACTTTCACAGTCACTGCTGAGGGGGGGACTTGGTAGCATTTCCTGAACCTGCCAGAGAGGGAGAACCAACTGTTGGCCGGATTAGAGGACTTGGAGGTTAGTGAAGCGCACAGGAACTTATTTGGCAGCCATCTGGGCAGTTTGTTGTGGTGACCGCAGGCCTGGGTGCTTGCAGTTGTACTAGCCACAGACCCAGGTGATGCGAGCTGTAATTGGATGAACACTAGCAGGCACATATAAACATGCTCATAGTTTATGTACATTAAATGTTAAGAATGTAATGTCTTTACACTGAATTAAACGTGTGTGAAGCAAATGACTCTACTTAAGTGTAAGATTTCCAGCTGAGTTTTTAAAGGGTTCATTAAGAAGTGGGTGTGGGAGGGGCAGTGCCTGCCTCTCCTCCCCGGGTTAATAATTCCTGTGGATTCTAGCGTTCTACTTTCGTGACCTGACTCTTCCACTGAATGCAAGTCCTTTGTCTCCTACAAAAGAGAGGCTGCCCGAGCCAGTTTCCTAATGAGAGCTATAATTTGGAAGACATGGGGGGCTATGCTGGAGGGACGCGGACCTTTGAAATACGTGGTGCATGAAGAAGCAGGATCTGCTGGTAGGGAACTTGGAAGACAAACATAGGGCATCCTAACGCATCCTTTGTTCCGCAGAATGCCTGTCTGGGGCGGTGGAAATAAGTGCGGGGCCTGTGCGAGGACTGTGTACCACGCCGAGGAGGTGCAGTGTGATGGGCGGAGCTTCCACCGCTGCTGCTTTCTGTGCAGTGAGTATGGCCCCCTCCACCTTTAGAGAAACTGTACAAAAAGCTCCAGTAGACTTCTTGAAGAAAAATAACGCTAGCTAATAGTAGAGTGGTTTCTATTATCTTTGGTCTTAAGAGTGCCCCGCCTTCCATTCTGGCTATTTGGCCTTTGCACGTGTTACCTGTGTTTGGTGGCTTCTGGGCAGCCTGGCACCTACCAAAGTTTCTGGCACACCCTGTGTGTTTGGCTTGGTTTTGATAAGTAAGTTGATCTTTGCCAGTTTCTTTTTCTGGTTGGGTTCCTTTCTGACATATTCTTAGCATACCGTGGGCTGAGGTCCAGACTCTACCAGCTTAGTTTCTACCTGTCGGTGTTAGGTTACTTGTAGTTATTGGTATTCTTTTTTTATTTTTATTTTTTTGGGGGGCAGGATTTCTCTGTGTAGCTTTGGAGGCTGTTCTGGAACTTGCTCTGTAAACCAGGCTGACCTCAAACTCACAGAAATCCACCTGCCTCTGCCTCCCGAGTTCTGGGATTAAAGGTGTGCGCCAGCACCACCCAGGCGTTATTGATATTCCTATTTTAGGAGAGTATAGGACACCAAGAGTCCCTATAGGCATCATGGGAATTATTGTTTATTAGGTGTGTGGTAGGAAGTATGACACAAAACAACATACATCTGTGTGTTCTGAAGAGTAAACACACCATAATAAGAGAAACAAGAAGAGAGAAACCCTTCACAAGACACGGAAGTCTGAAGTTTCAGAGCGGTAGCCGCATGACTTGAGAAGGCCCCCTCATTAGTCACCATGAGTCAAATGATGGAACTTTCCTTAATGAAGAATCCAAGCATGTGGAGATCTGCTTATTCATAGCGCTATACAGTGACAAGTGCTGTGTTTTAAACATAGCTTAAACATATGCTTAAAAAGGCCAGTTTTAAGCATAGACTTACTGAGTCAGGTGTGGTAGGTAGCACAGACCTTTAAACCCAGCACTCAGGAAGCAGAGACAGGCAGATCTCTGAATCTGAGGCCAGCCTGGTCTACATATCAAGTTCCAAGGCAGCCAGGTGACATGAATAAACATTGAGACTCTGTCTCTAAAAACAGCTTACATGAACTGAGAATTAAACTTTAAGAAAAAGACTTTCAAATGTGGCTTGTCCCCTTTCCATAGACACCAACATTCAAGTTGTTTGGACTTCATACATACAGTATGCCTACTTCAGAACTAACAAAAAGCTGTGCTTACAAAAAGTAAAATGATTACACATGTGTGTTTTTTTATGACTTCATAATGGCTGATCGTCAGATTTGGTTGCACTGTTTCTTTTCCAAGGCCATAGCTTTTTTCTTTGTGATCCCCCCCCCCCCCCCCGAGACAGGGTTTCTCTGTGTAGCTTTGGAGCCTATCCTGGCACTCTGGAGACCAGGCTGGCCTCGAACTCACAGAGATCCACCTCCCTAGTGCTGGGATTAAAGGCGTGAGCCACCAAGCCTGGCCCGTGATTTTTTTTTTTTTTTTTAAAGGAATCCATATTTCAACAGGCATGTAACTAAGCTAAATGTTGGAAATGTGAAATGTAGATATTTTAGAAACTTCTCATTTTTTTCTGGGTTGAGTCCTGATGGTTGTACCGAGAAAAAAAAAAAAAAATTCTCTGAAGACCAGTCTGGCCTCAAGCTCAGAGATCCTCCTGTCTCTGCCTCTATCAGTGAGCGATATCCTCAGCCCTAATATACATGTTTTTGTGAATAGGTTTTGTATGGACTTATGCTGTATTAAGGCATATTTACCCTTAAGGGCTGGAGGTTCATATCTTTTAAGCAATTGCATTTTAACCTGGAGCCTGAAGTTGAAGTCCACAGTAGCTGCCATTTATTCTTCTAGAGAAAACTTTAGTCTAAGATATTAGAAGCTATGGCAATGCAGCCAGCCAGCTGTTCTTTTGTCCACCACGCCCCCCCTTTTGTAAAGGGGCAAAATTCCTCTCCATCCCACTAAGCTTTGGTTTCCAGCTGCCTGACTGTGCCCACCAGTGAGTTCCTTCACAAGGTTTTGGTTTGTTTTTTTGTTTTTTTTTCCATTTTTCTTCTCAAGCTGATTTGAAGTTTTAGAAAGTGAACTAATGTCTGCAGAAAGCGTGATGACATTTGGCAGTTTTATCCAGTGGGGTACATAGAAATGCTTGTGGTAAGAAAGCCATCAGGAAAGAATGCATTCTCCTCCAGACAGGGAAAACAAATGCTGGCTTCAGATCCCTGGACAGACCCGCTCATCACCGCTGGGGAAGCTGGAAGAATGATTTTTTTTTTTTTCATTCTAGACTAGAGATAAAAACTAGCATTTTGGATTAAAACTTTTTATCTGGAATGTGCTTCTAGGTGGAGGGGGGGCAGCAGAGGCCATTCCTTGGCCGTCACCACTCTTTTTGTTCTTTATCAGGTTGTAAGGTAAATATTTGGCGTGACAAGGCAGGAATAATGAGTGTTAGAGGTCGAAAGGAAGGGCTGAACAATGTTTAAAGGCTAACTTTGCCCGCTTAGTGGTTTGCAGGAAAAATTTAGACAGCACGACAGTGGCAATTCATGATGACGAGATCTACTGCAAATCCTGCTACGGAAAGAAGTATGGACCAAAAGGCTATGGTTACGGTCAGGGTGCTGGCACGCTCAACATGGACCGTGGTGAGAGGCTGGGCATCAAACCAGAGAGGTGAGAGAATGCTTGTTACTGTCTTAAAAGTGGGTTGGACAATTGCTGTTGCTCGGGTGACAGGAGCCTGGGAATTTCTACATGGTTAGCTTAAACTAAGCAAGCCAGATGTAATATAACCTCTACTAAATGCTAATGTAAACTCTATGACATTCTTTAATGTCAAAATATTGACATTTTTTACTTAAAGTCTTAGAAATTATTGCAGGGACTTATTGCAGGGACTGCTAGCCCTGCTTTTATCAGGAAAACATAGGTCTCAAAGAAAGTGACTTAAATTAACATTCCATAGCACTTTGGAGATCAAATATGAAATCAGTGTCCGAATCATGAGACAGTTCTTGTATACAATTGAGCAGTTCATGGAAAGTCCTTAGTCACCCTTTCCTCAGGAAGTTACTGTCCTTTCACTTAAAAAATGAAACAATTTCCTGTTTCTGATTATTCGAGGGACAAATGTGACCAAAGTACCAGAGTGGTAATCTGCTCAAGTTACTCAGTGCTTCATGTCCTGTTAAATAATTTCATTTGGAACTTCCACTCCCTGTTTCCTTCCTTCTTTCCTTTCCCATATTTTGAAGTAGGGTCTCCCTGTATGGTCCAGGAACTGCCACTATAGCCCTTGTGGACACTGTTAAAATGTACTGTACATTGTACACTCGCCTTTTAAGCGCATTCCTGATTCTAAAGGTTTAATTTCAAAATTATTGTTTTCAAAATACATGATACCTCTAAACCTTCCCTTCAATGAAAACTAAATTCATCCATGACCTCCAAAGTCAGTGTTTGTAGCCATAACTGGAAAACTGCAATGGCAAGGGAAGTTGCTCTTTTTGCTGCTTCTCTGTCTTTTCCAGCAGTAAGCAAGCTGTGTGCATGTCCTATGTCCCGCTGTACCCTTCCCTGCCTGGTCCTTCTTGGCGGGGCCTGTGGACCAGGTTTAAGGACTTCCTTTTCCCAGAAGCCTTTCTTAAAGATTTAATACACAGATTAAAGAGATTCACAAGGGCAGTGAGTGTTTTCAGTTTGGGCTTCCACCAATAAGTTATTTAGCATCGGACCCCCCCTTTTTTTAATCTGTAATATGAAGTATCCATACCCTGTGAAGTGGTTAAAAGGCCAGAGTGAGGTGATATGTGGAAAGGTCTTAATGACATATTTGGAATTCTTTTCTTGGGACTCTATCAAGTGTTAGATGCCATTTTTAGCAAGTTTTTAAACGATCGCTTAAATTGTATCAGTAGGTTTTGGAAATGTCTTGAATATACACCTTAGGGAAAAGTGAAGAAACATACTGTGAATTCACACTTTGACTCAGACCCCCCCCCCCACACACACACACTCATACAGACATTCAAAGACTGCTACATATTCAACAATTCGTGTAGAAAACTCTCAAATACAGAATGAAGAGGGATGAAGAGGCAGGTGAAGTTTTTGAAAAATTAATGAAAAAGTCAGCATTTCTATATTAAGACTGTATCAGACTTATGATTGTGCTTTAACAATGTATTGCACAGCCCAGAGCTGTCCTACAGTATACCTGTCAACTTAACTTCAGGGTCTAAGATGTCCCTGTAGGCAAGAGGATGTCTTGTATATTCTAGTGTGCCTGCTTATGAATGGGGGGAGATAATCCTGCTAAATATGATTTACCCTCATAACCTGTAAATAGTGACAAAAATACCATCCTGCCATAACAAAATGTAAACAGAAAATGTAAAAAGCAAAACAGAGCAGAGTAACAGGGAAATTTCTAGAAGTATTTCCCATGAAGAAAATAGTTAACTCACACTTCACCGGCCAAAGATCTATTGAGCAAATAATCTGTAAAATATGACTTATGACTTCCTTTCCTATATGAACAACTTAAGCCAGCCAATGTATCTGCAGGTATTTTTAATTCCAGAATTGTTTAGCGCTGACTTTGCCATTTCCTGAGAAACACAAAGCTAGCCATGATCAAGTTGCATTGATGGCTGTGGAGAAGAAAGAACTGCTTAGACAGAGGGCAGCGCTAGGGACTTCGTAAATTCTGTTCACATCCAGGAAAAAGATACTTAAGTCAGGGCAGGGGTGGGAGTGGGAGTGGGGGTGGGGGTGGGGGTTGGGCTTGCCTTTTTCTAATTCTGATGAAGCCAGACACAGGTTAAGTGAGCACCTGGGCTATTCCTTTGTTCTGCCTGAGCGGCAGGCACTCTGCAGACTTCTGACACTGCCAAGGGGGGGATAGTGCAGTTAGCTTACAAGTACTTTGGGGGAAATAAAGCCTCATTCTTTTTCCCTTTCCTCAAGTGCTCAGCCTCACAGGCCTACAACAAATCCGAACACTTCGAAATTTGCCCAGAAATATGGAGGTGCTGAGAAGTGTTCCAGGTGTGGGGATTCTGTCTATGCTGCGGAGAAGATAATCGGAGCTGGAAAGGTAAGTTCCTAATGAGTAACCGTAAGCCTCACCCCGCCCCACCCCTACCCTGCCCCACCCCATCCTGCCCCTACCCCATATCTCACTCCACCCCTACCCTACCCTGCGCCCACCCCACCCCACCCCACCCCCCACGAACCCATTTTCATTTCCCACTTCAGCAAAGTGTTCTGATTTGGGATAACACTTTTCCAATTGGATTTCTATGGAATCACTAATTTATAGAAGTGATAGCCATGCTTAACCACCATGTTTAAAGGAACCCTTTTCACCAGGCAAGTTCTCTAAAAAGGCCGAACTGCGACCAACCTGCTTTGTACAGGGTCTGCAGTGTAATCGGGGCCAGAACAGCCGATGATCATTAGATACCTGGACTTGGAAAAATTGCCTTAATTCCTCTGAGCTGATATATTTTCAGCCAGGAAGGTGGTAACTTCAAAGGAGCAGACTGGGTTTGCAGCAAGGCTAGAGCCTGCTCACAGGCAAACAGCTATTTGTGGGTGCCTAGGGTATGGCCAGGGAGGAGGGCCAGGTCTGGCTTTCTAGCTGATCCAAACCATAGCATGAAGAACTTGCTTGTGGGTTGACTTCCCCAGCCACTTTGCATTAGTCAGAACAAAGGAAACTGGCCTCTCGAATGTCCTAACACATTTGTCTCTTCTAGCCCTGGCACAAAAACTGCTTCCGATGTGCCAAGTGTGGGAAGAGTCTTGAATCTACAACTCTGACTGAGAAAGAAGGTGAAATCTATTGTAAAGGTAAAATTCATTTGTTTTGGCTATTTGTGGCATCTGATAGTGTCACTACTTGACAATTAGACACAGAGCTGTGTATGACAGTGATTACATCCTCTATTCCTATGTGTAACTCCCACAGGGCTGGGAATTGGGCTGGGCAGTAAAGTGCTCATGTAGTACATTCACAAGGCAAACCCTGTCCTCAGCACCACTTCCCACAGTCTTTTGACTTCCCCTTTAAGCAAAGCCTATAAGCATACGAAGACTGGACTCAGTCCACTTAGCTGGACTCAGAACACTTTGTATCTTAAACTGACCTCTGGCAGAGTCTACAGTCTGGTTTTAAATGTATGGGCATTGGTAGGAAGCGGTGGGAGTTAATGGACTCTGGCTAATTCTCCCTCCTCTTTGTAGGGTGCTACGCAAAGAACTTTGGGCCCAAGGGATTTGGCTATGGTCAAGGAGCAGGGGCCCTTGTTCATGCTCAGTGATGGTGTAAACCCAGAATGAAGCAACGCACACAGAATCGTCACTACCAAAACACAGATGACCTTACAGCACTCACTACTGTGAAACTTCACCAGCATTCGCCACTGTGTGTCACACCTCTACTGCGCATGTGGGCTGGATAAGACAACACTGTGCTCACTCACTTTTCACTAGCATTTAAGAGCATTTCTTTTACATTGGGAATAAAGTTTTGGCTTGATTTGGGTACTGTCTCTTAGCTAACCTTTTCAGGAACTGTTGTGATTTGGGTAGTGTAGCTTAGTTAACCTTTGGATGAGCTGTTGTGATTCTAGGTAGTGGGAAATCATTTGGTTCCTTCCTCCAGTGAAGAGCACCCTCCGGATAAAAAAACGTGTTAAAATGACAGTCAGTTAGTTCCTTTACACACTAGGCTAACATTTGCACTGTGGGAGTTGAGGAAGACTTTAAAAAAATAATTTTTATTTCTGAGAGTTTCATACATCTATACAGCAAAATGGGACCACTCCTAATGCCATGGCTTTTGTTTTGAGGTACCCTCAAAACATCATCCCTTGAGGAGCTATTGACCAGGAGTAGCTGCTTGGGGTGGGTGTGGGCTATCATTCTCTTTTGAAGGTGTGGCCACTAGCAGGTTCCCATGCTCACACCCCATACATACGGGCAGATCTTTTTATCTGTCAGGATTTCCCAACTCATGTTTGCCAGGCATCTCCATCTCAGCTCCTCAGAGCTGGCAGTCAGCACTGCAGCTCCCCTTCCCTCTTGCCCTGTTAGAGTCTGCTGGTGGTTACCCTTCTAGGTTGGGACAGTTCCCCAAAATGGAGATGGAAACTGTCTGCATCAGTATCACCAGTATATTCGCCGAGGACTAGGGAGATGGCTCAGTGAGTGCACAAGCGTAAGTATGTTTGGGTCCTCAACATCCAGATAGACGCTATTGTGGTGGTATATATCTTTAACACTGGGGCCTGGGGGGAGGGGGTCCTTGGAGCTCACTGACCAGCTGAATTAATGAGCTCCAGGTTCAGAGACCCTGACTCAAAAATAAGGTGATCAAGCCAAACCCCTGACATCAACCTCTGGCCTCCACACACAGAGAGGGAGAAAAAATTCCACTGCCTTAGGACAAAGCTGCCCGCATGGGGTAGCAAGGTCTCCATCCATTCCCCACAGGCAGGACTATAATAAGTAAAGCATGGCTGGTGCTTCAGCTAGTGCACTTGACACAGAGAGAAGGCTACTGCCAAACTGAGCAATGCTGTAGCCTTGCCTAACAAATTTTAAAATCAACACCAAAAAAGATAAGCTTCTCCAAGTAACTTAATTCCATAGCAAAGCTCAAAATGTCTATAATACGAAAATCCAGCAGTAATAAAAGAAATTACTAGGCATGAAAAGAAGGGGGAACACCATTAAAACATGCCGTCTGTAGTGAGGACAGAAAGAACCAAAAGTCAACCAAACCAGCAAGGATGTGAGGGAAAAACACAGGTGAGGAGGCTATGGAAGTACCTGTATATTTTCAGAGTAGAGAAAAGCGCAACTAAACTTCTAAATCAAGATGTGACAGTAAGAGAACTACAAAGTACAAGATGAAAATATTGATTAAAGGTAATGGGAGATTAAGCCCTGCAGGAAAAGTTATCAGATGGCAATAGAAACTACAAAAACAGAAAAGGGCATTTCAACAGTGGAAGTTCAGGACCTATAAACAGGACTTGCTACCCTAAGTGAGTAGCAGGCACTGCCGAACTGAAACTTCTTGAGAAGGGAAAAGAGAAAAATATTTAAAGAATGACTGAAAACTTTCCAAATTTGATAAAACTGTAAACTGACAGGACCCAGCACCCGTGGATTTAGTAAAACTATAAATCTATATCTAAGCCACAATAAAAGTACTAAAATGTCATCTATTAAAACTTCATCAACAAAGGTGTGGTGATACATATTTAAAATCCCTGTCTTGGGAAGCGGAAGTGGGTGGATTCCAAGTTCATGGCCAGTCTGGGCAACAAAGCAAAAGCTCTTCAATTCTAGTAATGTGAAATGACAAATATAAACACTACTGAGTAAAGTCTACTCAGTGAAACAAATGCCCAATTCAGAGGCCAGAGCTTTATAAGGCCAGTTCTGGCTTCTTTGAGTTCACGACGGAGACCAACACCGGGTGTTCTACTTGCAACTACAGATTTTCTATTTTAAAGTCACAGATATATTTAACAAACATGTAAGCACTTTGTGAAGCTAAGGGCGATTTTCTAACAAGCCCTGTCCTGGGATGTACCTTTCTCAGATAACTATAAACTAAACCAGATACCCACATCATGGAAAAGGACACAAACAAGTGACTAAAGAAGGAGAGTGCATGGCATGAAAGTGGAGTGCAAATCATTTGTCACTCTAGATAGCACTGGAGCACTTCTGTTTCATATTATTAAGTAATAAAGAGTCAGTCCAACCTGAAACCACTCCTCATTTACCACCAGCCTCTGAAATGAGACTCATCATAATTTTGCCTTTTAAATTTGCAAAGAGGCTTTCTTTGCCATGCCTAGTATCTGAAGTGGCCAGGATCAAAGTTTTGTAGGTATAATTTTACAATATTTTATTATAGACCTTTAGACATAATTATTCAAAATCCAGATTCATAACTTCCTGAGGTCCTCAGTAACTCCACAGAACCCAAGATAGACTAAGAAACAAACGTATCTTTTTACTGACAAAGAATCAATCTCTCTGTCTCTCTCATACACACACACACACAGAAATTTTAGAATACCACCAGTTTTACTCACTTATGCAAATCCCTTTGAAATCCTGTAGCACCTGACTCCAGACTGATCAAGACAGAAATACCATCTGTTCACATCAAAGTTTTCTTTAAAGTGAATTGAGCAAACACCATATTTAAGTCAATATTTATTTTGATTAATATTTTACAAAATTCTGACAGGTTTAATTTATGTAAGGAGGACTAATTTATTAAACACTTTACAAGTTTTTCTTTCCACAGAGTAACACAGTAAGTAGCAAAATAATACTTGGCACAGTTATAAATAAAGGAAATATAAAATAAAAATATCCATAGCTTAAGTAGGATGCGTTTTTAAGCCTAGTATTTAAAATAAACTCCTACAAACAACAAAAGGATGAGAAAACTCCGAAGAATTCCCATTCAGAGCTGAGAATCCAGTTGAGCAGTAAGAAGTGCCCTCAGAGGGCTGCCTCACACAGGCTGAGAGCTGGGTTAAACTGCTCCACACAAACCTACAAAGAAACGACAGATGCTGCCAGACCATCCGACAGCTCTGTTACAGATGATGGAGACTATGAAATGGTTAGAACTAAAAGCATCTCCTTGCAAATACTTGCCATGTAACTACACATCTACAGGGTTGTCTGCTTCACTGAGCAGCATCTTTCACACAGAAAGAATATTGTACCACGAAGAAAGGACATGGTAACAACATTCTTATTCAAACAGAGAACCACCATAGTCTTTAACGGTTGGTAAAAATGTATCTGATAAAAATTGCAACTGAGTCTTCGTGTGAAGTGACTCGAAATACAAAATTAAAACAAATCCTAGTTTTATAAATAACTTTTGAATTTAAAAATTACCTAAAATTTCCCCCCATTATTAGCCAAAACTAGCAGAGACATTTGTACAGTTGACCATTTTTTTTTACATTCTATGACAAAATGGTACAATGCTATTACCACCCCACACCCATCTTTTCCCTTTTCAAAAATAAAGTACATATGCCAATTCTAATATTTAAAACCCTCAAATACAATAAGGGTCATTTGGAGGGGGTGACTTATGGTCAAAGAAATTACTATAAAATGGTAGTACCTGGAAATACTGAACATCAACTATATACACCTTCACTGCTCCTCTTCCTAAGGCAAGGGGCGGGTATACCACTAGATTGCTTTAATACCTGTAACCAGCATTTACAGGGAATACTAATTTTACCTAGCACTGGACATGCAGTGTAACTTGCAGGGTATAGTGCCTATTAACAGCAATATTGAACACCACTAGAAGCTCATTAATCTCTCCCTTTTCTTTTTGGTTGGGCAAAATGAAATGAGCAGCTTTAAAAACACTAATACACATAGACACAGAGAAAACTATTTGATAAATTATTTATATACACATACACATTCTTTACACTGGTCTAGGATCTGTCTCAGTCTGCCCCTCCCCCATCCCCTCCCACAGGGTGCTCGAACCACAGTTTGCTACAGCATTTAAGAGGACTAAACCAAGTCTCACTGTAAACAGTATCATGGAAGCAGTGACGTCATTCATGAGGGTATGGAAATGCTGCAACAGGACTTGATCAGTGCATCACATTGAACAGTAGACTCTGAGACTTTCAGAAAGTATTACCAACTTCAAAACACATTCAACATTGGAAAAATTATAACAACCCTGGGGTTTAAATTCTACTTTCTGATAGGTCATTAAAAAAAATAATATTCCATTAGCTTTTCATGTATTCACATGTGCTATATACAGAGATCATGCTCCATCTTTAGCTTAAACTCCATTATTTTGCCTACAATTTATTTTTCAGCTCAGAATTTAAAAAGAAGCATATCCACTTATCTCTATTAATAAGAATTTTGCATTAGCTTATTTGTTTTGCCTCTTGTTGAAAATCCACCTCAACTCTTAAAAAGAAAATTGGGCTGTTTTGCACATGAAATTAAATCCTAATTTATGCTTCACTGGACAGTATCTGCTAGTATACATTCTATGCAGTATAACATGCACTTAGTAGGGCTTTAAATTTCAACAAAATATTATGACTTAGTATACTCATGCAAGTGCTTTATTATCAGACCAGGAGACCTCAGAGCAAGGTTATTAGAAATTATTTCACTGACCTAGAAGTAAACCAGCATTGCAACAGCTGGTGGCAACAGAACAGCGAGCACATCTCCGTGAACATTATTTCCCTGTGCCTTTGAGAACAAAGTAAAGTAGATCTCTAATAAAACCACATGATTTTCATCACAGTATTTACATGTACATCTAAAAATGTACATAATACTAGTCATCAATTTAAGACAATTCTCCTGAAATTAGATGCAATACTCTTAAGTACTGCACAATACAATTTAGCCGTATAACATAAATTTAATTTTAGTTATAACATTTATCCTTGGTATACCATCTCTAGTAACAGAATAAGTTCATGTTTTCATGACAAATGTTATGAGAACAAAACCAAAAAGTTGAGTATGTTATGAATTCCTACATTAAGAACCATGAAAATTCTTTTTATGATCTTTATTCTTCCTAGAAGTGGCAGTGTCCATGTTTGCTTTTATTAATAAAAGTACTGAAAAAAAGACTGTAAAATTCACTGTTAGCCCTACATATAGCATGCTATTTGTTCCAAGGATGTGGATTCGAGAGAGAGACACGGACAGACACAATCTTCAGGCACCACTCAGCAATATTGTTTCATAGGATAAAGACGCTGTTACACAAGCTGGTACCCAGATCCTGATATTTGGTCATATTCTATAGTATACTGCCTTGTCCAGTCCACGATAACAGGACGAAAGAGGCCACAGCATCGAAATTCAAAGAAGTCTATAATATTCCTTACACATCCATGGCTAAAATCAGACCCCAAAAGAAAGGAGAATTCAGTTAGTATGAATGACTTGAAATAACTTTTCATGTTAACATTTTTTTCTAAGCTTAAAAATTCAGATTGCCTTCAAGAAAAAAAAAATTTATCACTGCAAGACACACTTTCATGCTTCTCCACAGCTCCATGAGCATTCATCTACTAATTAAAACACTACACAATTAAACATACCAACTACTTTACTCCAATGCCATATACACAATTTGCTTCTAACACACACCAGCAAAAACAACAACAAAAAACACACTTCCTTGATTACTTGCTCTTTGCCAATAAATCAAACTATGTCCAAAATACAGAAAAGAAGTAAAAGAAAAATAATTATACACATATGAATTTGACAATGGACTTTAATGAAAGTAACAATGTATAAAGAATGTTAGGGCAAACTCAGAGACTTTAAGTCTTCAGTAACACTTGGAAAAGAAGTCCATTTACACCTCCTATGTAATAACTGTATCTCTAGTAAGAGTCTTCATTTTTATGAAGAGTTGGTTTCCCTTCCAGAAGAACACAGTAACTAATCATAGTACAGAACCTTGAGGATCAGTAATAGCATACACAAAATTCATATTTAAATATTTCCCAAAATTAGGGCACTACTACTTCTAAGCATCAGAGCAGAGATTAAAGTTTTACAGTATATATTAAGAGCATGAATATATATATACTCAGTTAATGTGACAGATTCTACATATGGTGTTATGACTAATGCCACTTCATCAAAACCCTGCAATTCAGTAATAGTTAAATCTAGCCTAAGCATGGCTAAAAGAAACATCCCTACTTCAGCTGTTCTTCTATAGAGAACACTATACTTACAGAAAACATTTCCCTTTGATGTAGTTTGTTTTCTAACGAAACATGCAACAAAGGAACATAGTGTATTTATAAATACATACATACTTGAATGGGCTTTCAATAGATGTTGTTGTGACTTTAAAGTGCTTGTATCTCCTGGCATTCATTCTTTCATTTGTAGTAATTCCTAAACATGTTATCTGAGATGAAAAAGCAGCCCATTATCCTTTCTGAATATTTAATATAAACAAAATTCAAGAGGATTAGCATAGAATAAAAAAAAAAGATACAATATGCCTTTGGTTTTCTGTAGGAGAGCATCAAGCTAGTTCACAAAGCATCACTGCAATTGTGACCACTGCACATACACCAACAGACACTATGAGCACAAGACAGCCTCCCCCAACAGATTCTTTTAAAATGAATGCCACAGGCCTATAATCCTAATCCTAGCATTCATAACAAAGGGGCAGGAAGATGCCAAATCCAGAGTCAACCTGGTCTACAAAGTGATACTGTTCCCAAAAGCCCAAAGAGAAAGAAAAGACATGAATAAATACTAGTATTTGCACATAATAAAACAGTATTAAAGTGAAAAGAAAATGAATACTATCACAATGTAAGCTCACACATGTCCAACTACAACTATCTTCATCAGGAATAAAAATTTCTGCTAAAAGCAGAGTATGAGGGAGGAAAGGAGGCAGAAAAGCAAGGAAAAAAAAAAAAAAAAAAAAAAAAAAATTGATCCTTAACAAGCCAGAGTGTCTAGAAAGAGAAGTTTCATAAGTTTCATAGTTAACATATCAAGGAAAAAGCACTTGTACATACCTGGTACATCTGACACATGAGTAACACAGCCACCCACATGAAGTGAAATACACTGTTCAGAAACATCCAGAACATCCACGGGGAGCATGTGGCAATCTGAGTTATGTATGTCCAAAATCCATCCTTGGTGTAAGTGGTCTCACAATGAAGTCCCCAGTCTAAACTCAGAAGACAGGTGACACAGTTACTCTTCTGTTCACCTCAGGGTTATGGTGACACCACTAAGGGATGGGATCTAACCGCCTAGATTTAATTCATGACACAGAACAGTAAATATTTTATAATCTTAATTCCATAACACATCAATAAAAAACCTACCAGGGCAAACACTAGGAGAACAGCTGCCAAACTTAAAGGGAAATTACTAGGAGAACAGCTGCCAAACTTAAAGGGAAATTATTAGGAGAACAGCTGCCAAACTTAAAGGGAAATTCCTGTCTGCTACGAATAAACAGAGTACTAGACAGCTATGGTGTGTTCTCAGCCCTGTAGGGAGCATTGTCTTTTTTTTTTTTTTTTTTTTTTTTTTTTTTAAAGATTTATTTATTATGAATACAGTGTTCTGCCTGCATGTATCCATGCAGGCCAGAAGGGGGCACCAGATCTCATTACAGATGGTTATGAGCCACCATGTGGTTGCTGGGAATTGAACTCAGGACTTCTGGAAGAGCAAGCAGTGCTCCTAACCTCTGAGCCATCTCTCCAGCCCCGGGAGCATTGTCTTTAAACAAGATACATGAGCAGTTTTTGGTGTGTGGGGGTGCACATGAATCACAACAGACACCTCAGAAGGTGGGGTTTTCCTAACACAGAATCTGCCATAAAGAATTACTAATAGAAATAATGACTTGTGGGGCCAGAGAGATGGCTTGGCGGTTAAGAACACTGACTGTTCTTCCAGAGGTTCTGAGTTCAATTGCCGGAACCACATGGTGGCTCACAACCACCTTGAATGAGATATGGTGCCCTCTGCTGGCCTGCAGGCAGAAGACTGTACACATAATAAGTAAAATCTTAAAAAAAAAAAAAAAAAAAAGAAGAAATAATGACTCGTTGGAGGAAAGTGTCTCTGTTGGGTATATTGACCTGGAAATTAAGTGAAATTGGACCAAATCTTTTTCTTCATCTCTATTTGGGGATTTTATTTATTACTATCCTTTTCTTTATTGCTATTTCTGCAGGTAGCAGAACTAACAGTCTCAGATCCAGTTTCAAACCAGGACCCAAAGCATCTTTCTGCTACACCGTCCATGCACAGAAGCTCAGAAACCAGCACCTCCATCTAATCTCTCAAAGCACTAAGCCCACTTATAAAACAAGTGACAATTTATCTTTTAAAAGTAACTCCTGAGACCTGCTAACACAGCCCAGTAGGCAATAACTTATACCATACTTTGCAAAATATTTCAAGTTTATACAAATTTGACTGTATGTTTGCTTTCTCAACTGTTTGGTGGGAAAGAAGAGCAAGTAGTCAGTGGATTACCCTGGCTACAAGAGCAAGCACATGAGTGTGGAGTGCTGGTGAGTCTTACCCAGAAGCTACTAGAGTAAGCACGTGCGCATGCAGTGCTGGTATGTTTTACCCAGAAGCTTTCAAAGCCTACTAAACTAACAAAAGACATGAAAGGCGGCTCACTGACCACTGTTTGCTTGCACTAGACACAGAACATATTTTCCTTTATGTTTCATTTGATGCCCTAAACAATGAAGATTTTTAAAAGATTTTATTTATTACAGTAATTTGTTTAATACAGTAAATGTAATCTAAGTATATAAATACTTGTGTTTTAAGAAGGCAGGTACTAGTTGTACTCACAAGAAACACAGCCATAGATCATCCAACAGATCATAAAAAGCAAGAAGAACAGGTATCCCATAAAGTACCTATGGTTGCCTGCACCTAAACAACACAGAAGCAATTATGTCAACTGAGAAAAAACGACTGGGAACACACCTTCATCAGGTGTGCTATGACAGATACGATACAACTTGGACAATAATCAATACATCCATTACTTATTTTGTGGAATGCTTTGAGAAGATTGATTTTTTTTGTTTTTATTTTCATTAACCATGGAGTTTATTAAAGGGGGGAAAGAGCGAGGGGGGGGAAGAGAGAGAGAGACAAAGGGAGAGCGAGAGATAGAGAGGGGGGCGAAGGGCAAGAGAGAGAGCCAGCGTGAGGACATTGTTTTAGTAAATGTTTTTAAATAAGAATGCTGGCAATTACGATCATGATGTGATGAGATCACTGGCAACCATTCTGAAGGAAGGATCCCAAAAACTAGCAAAACATAACTATGGCTTTCAATCCTATTCTTATGGTGTAAGTGTCCTGTCAAACCCATTCCATCTTCCTTTTATAACCCTTACAATCACGATCTCCTCTCCCATGGTCACAAGTCTTTGTAACCATTTCTTTTCTACCTATCACCCTTTAATCTCCAAGCCACTTTCAGATCACTGACCTAATCCTCTCAGATTGCACCAGTGGTGTGAGGTGTGTAATTCTTCCTACCTGTCCCTCTTCTCTGTCTCTGCACATAACTTTTCAAATATTATTATTGCCTTGCTTTCTCCAGTTTTCTTCAAATATCATTTCCCTCATCAGACGAGTTTCATTGTTACTCAGTGGGGAAAGAGGACAGTAGACACCAGAGAGAATGGACAGTGAAACAGTTCGACTCTTCCTGACTGATTCTTACACACACACACACTTACACACACACACACACACACACACACACACACACACACACACACACACACACACACACACACACACACAACCATACACATACATGCACCTTGATTGAGTTGCCATACAACCAGGAAGCATGTGGGGTATAAGAATAACTATCTATTTAAATCCTGTATGTCAATAGTTATCTAATAGTAATTTAAGTTAACAACATTCTAAGAGATTGCTAACACAACTTACCTACACAGTTACCCACCCATGGGCAATGATGATCAAATTTTGCTATGCAGCGGTTGCACACACCACAGTGTTTGGACCTCACCGGCTTCCGAATCTATTAATAAACATATTAAAGTATTATAAAAAACATTGCATTAAAAAAAGCTGACCAGGAGTGGTGGTGCATGCCTTTAATCCTAACACTCAGGAGGCAGAGGTAGGTGGATCTCTGTGAATTCGAGGCCAGCCTGATCTACAGAATGGGTTCCAGAACAGCCAGGACTGTTACTCAGAGAAACCTGTCTCAAAAACAAAATAAAGCAAGAAAAGCTGAACATTTATACTTTCAAAGTAGAACTGTGAAAAAATATAACTGTATTTCTGAGAATTATACCAATATTCCAACCAATAAAACCAAAACTACTGTTAATTTGTTCAAAACAAAAACAATAGCAACAAAGACGGTAAAATATGAACTCTTAAAACAATTTCTAAAAGAGAAGGAAAGAATGGAGAATGGAGAACTGATTTACAAAAGGTAACCAGTGAGCTTTTAGGGCTGTTTCTTCTGGGACTGAACACTGTGTGCAGGACAAGTGTTCTATGGCTGTCCTAACTCTCCAAAAATAAGAATAAAGTTCATGGGGTTGGAGAGATGGCTCAGAGGTTAAGAGCACCGTCTGTTCTTCCAGAGGTCCTGAGTTCAATTCCCAGCAACCACATGGTGGCTCACAACCATCCGTTATGAGATCTGGTGCCCTCTTCTGGTGTGCAGATACACATGGAAGCAGAATGTTGTATACATAATATATAAAATAAAATCTTTAAAAAAAAAAAAAAGAAGAAAGGTCAATTTGTTACAATAAAAGATGACACAATTTGTATCTCATGTTTCTAAACAATACAAACATCAGCACTTCTAAACTCTTAGAAATTCATTTGGTTGATGATCATGATGCTGGTTGCCCTTTAATTAAATTTCTTTTGATAAAAGGAAGGTTGCATTAAAACTGAGTAAAACAGCTTTTCGTATTAGAAATCTTTAATGAAGGCACCTTCCCCAAAATAACAAATCTAGCAAAAATAGTTGTGTTCTCTTTAACTGCCTCCTGTAATCTCAAATTAGGTTCAGCATTTCCCCTGCTAGAACTGACAACCATATGGATTTAGTAGTCTTATTTCTTAACAAAAAGCCATTATTCTGGTCTTTATAAGCACTACAATGCTATTTATAGTACCTCTCCCTCTACTGGGTATGCTAAATCAGCCAAGGGGGAATCTGGTGTAAAGATTCCCAAGTCTCCTTCATTAAATGACATTTGAGGAGGAGAAGAAAAGCACCTTACAAGAGCACCAAATTTCAAACAAAAATGAAACATTAAAAAAAAAAAAAATCTGATCCTTAACAACAAGGTAAAGGGTGAGTTGGTCTCAAGGTTCTTAAATATAACACCCTTGGCCTGTAACCAACTAACTCATTTCTAAAAATCCAATCTGCAAGTCTTCTTAGGAAGTCATCTATTTATCTATGTAATAAATAATTAAAAGCACACACCACAGAGTGAAAATTATGTCTTTATAATAGGATATGCTCTATAATGAGGAATTATCCACCAAAAAGTACATGGTTTACAATACATAATAACAAGTTTATGCCACCATGATAAAAAGCCACCAGTTATTTATTTAACAAGAAAACTTCTATCTACACTGACTATAAAATTTGCATATCACATGCAAGCACACATGGTATATGCATGACTTTGTGGAAGCTGATTATCTTCACAGAATAGCAGTGTATCACAATAAGAAACAGTAACAGTCTTCTATATTATCCATGGTAAAGCACAGAAACCAAACTTGTAAAATAATACGCGCATGTGCAAAAGAATGCAGCCAGTGCTCAAACATCACTGCCAAAAGCAGAGCAGTGTGCACTCTGAACACCCATTCACAAATGGGAAATTAAGCTGTTTAAAACCTTCCCATAATCCTAAGCTATCTCAACTACTTTACTAATGCATTTACTATTATGTACTAATAACAAGACATTGGTTTACTTTCGCTATACAACTTAAATGCATTTAGTTTCATGTATGATTTGGGGGAATGTAACCATGTGGTAGTGTTTAAAGTGTTTTCACAAATACTGTAAAATAATCAAAAGTTTAAATTTAAAATGTCTATGATAAAATAGTCATAACTGTAACTGATTTCATAAACAATACTTTCAAGTCTTAATGTATGACTTGATTCAAAACAACCACTTTTAAATTAATGACAATGTAGTACTTTAAGTTGCTCAGATACTTCCAGATAAATACTTGTATTTGTTACAAGACTATGTTGTCTGAAAAATAATCCATGGGATTTTGATACTGTGACTTTTAAACTCAAGAATTTTTAAAAACTGTACCTAAAACTTGATTTTAAACAATAGTGGGCTTTACATTTTGAAAGATCAAAGAGAGTGAGAGCAGATATAAGCAGGGCTCTGATGTTTGGTCAGGTCTGTACCAGGGAAGGCACACTCTAGACAGACATTCCTTCACCATTGCCCTCTTCTCCCACAGACTACATGATGATGGGGAGTTGGGGGAGGACTCTCTCCAATACCCAGCACTCCCTCTATGCTGAGATACTGTCGGGAGGAAGAGGAGAGAAAGAAGAGAAAATACAAATATTACCAAGCAGGTACTGCAGAATATACTGAGGTCCAGACTTCCAGTCTCTGCAAGTTCAACTATTGTCTGTGAATTTAAAAAACAAAACACTTTTACTCAAAATGGAATAATGCTCACCAACTCTTTGTCATTTCTATGAATCAGTAGACATGCCATCTTTATGAGTCTTTTTAAGCTCAAATAAGGTATTCTGACTGAGGCATTCTCGCCATCCCACTACTGCATGAAAACCAAAGAACATCAGCACAGCAAGTCTATATGGTCTTTGCAAAAAAAAAAAAAAAAAAAAAAAAAAAAAAAAAAAAAAAGGTGAGGAGACCACAGAATTTGCTTAAGTCAGTTAATTATGGGCAGGAATGATTCATTAAGATTTGTTTCCTTTTTAAACAAGCTCTCTGGTTTTGTTTCCTTGTCTTAAGATAGGGTCTCCTGCAGTTGAGACAGGTGCTGAGATTACAGGTGTACTTCTCCCCACACCAGCTAAAATAGCTCTTAAAATAATCTAAAATGCCTGGTCCAATTCTCTATTGACATGAATTCAGCTTCAAGCCCCTGAGTCGTGGAAAAGGACATCCCACATCAGTCATATTCAGAGAAATGCTGGCTTCTGGAATGGGGCATTAGTACTGTCAGTTCACTGCCTTTCTAGCCTGACAGCTAAGTCACCCACCATTCCTTGGGTGGAGGTTAAAGAGGTTGTTTCATTTGTGTCATTCACCTCTGAAACCAACAAGAGCACTCTCGGTAAAGGAAAGGAAGGTTAACCTATAAGATGTAAAGCCAGGCATTTCAAGGGCACCAGGGTGAACACCACAGAAAATATGGACAGGAACAATTCTGCTTAAGATGTCATTGATTCTAATCTACATCTCTACCATAAATATTGAAAAACTAGCCGTCAACATCACCACCTTTTTCTTTTGTTCTTCTGTAGCTTTAATGATTCCTGGATCTGATTTCCAAGACTTTCCAAAATTGTAGAAAAGTGCAACACTGTTAGCAAGGAAGGGAAGGTGAATAAATAAAAAGTTGAGATGTATCCGAAGTTAAGGAATCTAAGACAGAAGTTTTTAGATAGATTTATAATCCATATGGTGTTACCACACAGAACACCTATCAACCAAAAATGGTAAGTCTTCCTAAATCAAAATATATTTCCCATAATGTTCATAACTAAGTACAAAAATGTAAAATATGACTTTTTTTTTTCTTTTCAAAACAGGGTCTCTCTGTGTAGCTTTGAAGTCTGTCCTGAAACTCTATCTGTAGACCAGACTGCCCTCGAACTCACAGAGACCCACCTGCCTCTGCCTCCTGAGTGCTGGGATCAAAAGTGTGCACCACCATTGCTCAGCTAGTCACAAAGTCTTAAATGATACTTTAAAAGTCAGTAAATATTAAAAAATTCAGTAGGTTAATATTGCTCTTGACAAAATGAAGGTATTTTCACAAATTTAAGACATACTTTCTTCTTGCACCAAAACTTTTATATATTATATAGATATATAGATACCAAACTCTTCAGATAGCTGTGCTGATTAATTTTAATTGTCTACTTGACATAACCTGGAGTCATCTGGGATACGTCCCAGTTAGGGATTAATCTATATTAGGTTGGCCTATGTATATTTCTCTGGTGGATTTTCTTTTTTAAAAAATTTTTCCTTTTCATTGACTTATATTTATTTTCATTTATCTGTATCTTAGGGGAGGGGGGAGGTGTGTGTGTGTGTGTGTGTGTGTGTGTGTGTGTGTGTGTGTGTGTGTGTGTGTGTGTGTGTGTGTGTGTGTGTGTGTGTGTGTGGGGGGCTGTGTGTGTGTTAGTGCAGTGCCCACAGGACAGGTGAAGGCACTGGATCCCTTGGATTCTGGCCTTCTGGAAGTACAGCAAGATTAACCGCTGAGTCATTGCTCTAGCTGCTCCAAGCTGCTTTTTACTAAGGGATCACAGAAATAGAAACAAAACTCAATAACAGCATAGTTACATATTTAAAGGGTGCATTTAACTACATGAAAGCCAATAAATATAAATTTTCTCCTTTGCTTTCTTTCGAACATATTCAAGTTGATGTTAATTTTAGAAAACATATTTTTAAACCTTCCTAAAACAGAAAGGTTTTACCTAATAAAAATACAACAAATGTACCAGGCATTTATAAATATAAAAGGTGCTGGAGAGAAGGCTCAGAGGTTAAGAGCTGGCTGGTCTTCCCGAGGTCCTAGTTCAATTCCCACATGGTGGCTCACAATCATCTATAATATAAATACAAAAGAATCAAAAACTATAAAAAAAATATTGCTAAAGCAATAAGTGTCCTGAAACAAAGACTATTTGGTTCACTCGATAGCATTTTCAAGATGTGATGTAGGAAGAATTAACATATGACGAGGCTGAAAGATTTCACTTCAGTATGTACATATACTGCTGATATTTCTCATGAAGGAGAGTTATAGTAAGAATCTGAATGAAATAATCCCACGTGTTTGAACATCAAACAACTACATCCAATAAGAGAGAAGCAGAAAGGGGAAAGATTTACTATTAGCACCTGCTAAGTGATGCCAATTTATAGCCCATTAGTGGCACAGTACCTGACACTTCTACACTAGCACTAAGAAAAATTGTTGCCAATTTTTCAGGCAAAAAACATTATTTTCCTCTTGACTATGAACGTTTATGCTCTAACAGTCCACAGTGAGAGACTGAACTCACCGCCATTAACATTTTCATTTCTGTTTACAGGGGTGGCTGTGGCAGGTGATCACAGCTCAGTCCTGTGTCAGGAAGAAGGAAACATCAGGCAAAACCTTAGGAGGCTTCGGTGCAAGAGTTCACAACGAAGTCTTTTCTCTTGGGCAAAGAAAAGGTGGATAGAAACAGCCAGCTCAGACAGTGAAGTGGTATCATCTTGACACCAAAGGGGACAGGAAAAACCAACAATTACCCCACAGTCTACCACAGAAAACATGAAAGTCTGGGTAAATTCACTTCAGTTAGTCATAGGAAAGATGAAAGATGAAGAGAAATGACCTAACAATTACATTAGCATACATTCAATAAAAATCAAAGGAGAAAAAAGGTTATATAGCAGCCATTCGCCAAAGAATCCAGTTTCAAAGAAAACACCCCCTAAGGACAAAAGCAATTGAACTGACAATGTTCCACAATCATGTTTAACTGCAAGGGCCAGTGAGATGACTCAGTGGGGTGAAAGCACTTGCTGTGCTTCCCACCCTGGAAGAACAGAGCCAACCCAACAGTGGCCTACTGACCCCTACCACGTACCATGGCAGGAACATACTCCCCCATCCCCATACCCCTGGTGCTCATACACAAGAATAGTAAAAGGTAAGTTTTAAGTTTAAATATGAACCCTAGCAAATAATTTAAAGATAAGGCAATAAGACAGATAAAAAGGGTGCTTCCAGAAGAAAACAAATTAAGACCAAACAAAACAATTATATAATCATAAACTAAGGAAAACTAAGCACACACAGAGCATAAAAAGGCTGTTCTCAAACTCTCAATCCTACTTCAGCCTCTGAAGTGCTGTGATGATAGGTATGTGCTACCATACCCAGAACATTTTCAATCGTAATGCCTTCTTTCTTGAATAAAGGTGGGTTTCTATCTGCTTGTTTATCTTTGGAATGCACCCAGCTTCAGTAGGAACAGAGAAATGAACTAGGCACTATGAGTACAAGTCTAGAGATGAACTGGTCCCAAAAGCTAGCGTCTATCCTGTGGGTATGCAGGTTCCTTACATCTGCATGTTTACAAGGTTCATTTCTAAATGTCAACCTTACAAAGGTTAGAAGAAAATGCTCTTTAAAAAAAAATGCCGAATTAAAAGATATACATATCAAAGTGCTTTTGACTTTCAGTCATTACATACTGATGCTAATAAAGTTCAATGTATAAGAAAGAAACCCAAACCAATATACACATAGCAAAGCCTACAAAATAACAAGGAAAACCTGACAGTGCACAAGGAGAAATTGCTAAACACATCAATATGTCAGAAAGTGTAACATAATTCTCTCCAGTGGTAAGTGTGGGTAGTGACAGAATGACCTGAGAACAGAACGCCTGGTTTATGCACATTGTGCTGAAAAAGTCCATCCGATATTACTTTCTAACTTGTTGAGTTAAAGGACAAACTGAGAACTTAAAAAGAGCACAGTGGCACAGGCCAATAGTCCAAGGTACATGGAAGCAGGGGCAGAACTCCCTTGAGAATAGGAGGTCAAGGCCAGGCTGGGCAACATCATAAAACCTTCTCAAAACCAAACAAGCCACATGATGTGGTAAACAGGTTCATGTATACTTACGATCCCAAATTATACTGTTTTTATGCCAGGTACAGTGGTGCACACCTTTAATCCCAACACATGGAAGGCAGAGACAGGTGGATTTCTGTACGTTCAAGGCCAGCCTGGTCTACATAGTGAGTTCCAGGACAGCCAAGATTATTTAGAGAGAGACCCTGTTTTGAAAATGAATTTTAAAAAAATTCGGATTTTATATTGATAATTTGGTGATGTCAGCACATGGTATATGTTGATATGAAATAGTACTTTTTTTTTAATGAAGCAAAAGAGATTCAGTATGTGTAAAAGGAAATTAATTGCTACTTACTAAGTTTAAAAAGAAAAAAGTGAGACTAAGAAAGTCCTTAGAAGCCAGTATGGTAGCTCATGTGTGTAACCCTAATACTTGGTTTAGAAACTGAAGCAGGAGGATTGCCATGAATTCAAAGTGAGTTTGTGCTACATAACAAGACCCCACTGCAAAAAAGGGGGTGGGGTCTTTAGAGAAAATAGCTGTATATTAAAACATGGAAATCACTGATAAAAACACTTGACAGCTCTCAATTCCAGCTTTACCAAAGACAGTGATTTGGCCTTGGGCTCCTAAATTTTCCCACCAATCTAATGAATTAACACTAGCTTACAAGGTATGTTTCTTTAAAACTGAGTTAATATTGGCTGATATTATTTGTGGTTGTTAAAAACAGATTGTAAAAGCAATCTACTACATATAGATATTTACAACATCATTTAATTAGTTCACATTTTTCTAGGAATACTGCTTCACTGTAATAGATCATGAGTTCAGTCCTGATGTCAACTCAACCATTTGCTTGGAGAAGACTATGCTTTACACACATCCTTTTACAGCAAAGGATATCATTCCAAAACCAGAAGAACCATGTCACGTACATCCAGAATTTGGTTGCCAAATATATCCCAAGAGGCAATGCACTGTGCATCGAATGATCAAAAAAGGACCTGTAAAACACACATTTTATAAAATATAAGTGCTATATTTTATTATAAAATGAATAGAAAATAAAATTACAAAAGCAGAAGATACTTAAATACTGAGATTGTTTTCACAGTAACAATGAGTTCAGCAAGATTCTTTAAACCTACCAAGAACCAGATAATATCCCACCTACTTTGCAACTTTAGAATTTCAGTGTATTTCAACTGATTGCACTTTAGCAGTTAGCAACTTCACTATCCAGCACATTATTCAGGGACGCTAGGATTGTGGCAAATGAGGACAACAATGCTCATCTCTCCTAACCTACTCAGTTCATTTCAGGTGGGCACATCTTCTCAAGTAAAATGAACTGGATGATTCAAGGCATCTCAAGGCCTGTGTTTGTAAGACTTAACACTTAGGAAGAAGTACTGATAAACCTCAGTACAAACAGGACCCTTTATCCATGTCGATCAAATAGTCTTGATGTTTTCCTATGTAATGATCTGTCAGAGCTCCTAGAATATTACAGAGATGAATTAACCTGCAGCCAGCCTTCTGAAAACCAACATTAGGGATGACTAGTCATTCTTATTCCTGTGTGAATTATTTCCAATGTCTTCTCTAAAATTCCAGTGGAAATGAGATGCTAAAAGAAGGCAAATGAGACAGGAGTGGCAGTCAAAGATACCTTCCCAGGTTTGCTGAACAGGGAATTTTTAGGGCAAAAAGACTTAATAAGTAAGAATATGGTCAGTGCTTAAAGCCTACTTCATGACTGTGTAGACAACAGTCCACTCTGCTAGTAAAGTCCAAACTCATTGTTTTTAATGCCATTAGACAAAGGCAATACTACAGCAAAGCAAGTATAATAATTACGTAAAAGTCAATAATACACATTTACAGTTCAATAAACTCAAATTCATGTTTAAAGAAATAGTTTAACCATTTCTAGAAATGTACTTTAGCTTCAAAAATCATTTGCTACACTTTTGTCATTAAAGAACCTTTTAAATAATTTTAATAATGCTAGAAATCCTAAATAATTTCATAAGTTATCAATAAATACAATATTCTAAACATAGAAAACATTAATTTTAACATATCAGGGTACAAATTATATTCTTTCATAAATTTAAAGTTAAAAACAATATACTTACTTGGAAAGAAACTGTACTGTAGCCCAAACACCACCATACATTAGCCCTTTAATGAGCCAAGAATCAATATTTAAGTCTGCTATAAACCCAACCAGCCAAATAACTAGGAATGGAGTTCCTAGCATTACTTTCTGTCGAAATTCCTGTAAAAAACAAGTTACAAAGTTTTTGTACATTTCAAATGATTTCAATGTTAACCACAGCTATCTTTATGAAAGTATACAACCAAAAGTAAAATTCATTTATTCAAATTTACCTACAGTGTTCAGGTAGTACATACAACCTAACACTCTAAAAGGAGTTTTGAAGATTGTAGAAAATGAGAATAGAAGTTGAAATTATGGGAGTGAGTTCTACACAGCCAGACAAAAAAGACATCAAACAGTAGGACAGGTTAAGATGGCAAGTTATAAAATAGTCCATAACTCAACACCCCATTTTAATAGAGGCTTTGCCAACTACAATCAAAATTACCATGTATGGTCTTACAACTTTTTCACATACATAGAAAACTGAAGATGCTCAACTTGGAGAAGGCATTCAAAATGATATATAGTAACAATATATTAAAGCTGTAAAATGAAATAAAGAAAAAAGTCAAGGCCAATGCCATAGTTCAATGGGTAAAGGTGCCTGTCACACAAATCTGACTACTTGAGTCTGATCCCTGAAGTCCACGATGAAAGGAGGAAACTGATTACCAAAAAATTGTCCTCTGACCTCTACACATGTACCAGGTCTGCAATGGTATGTATACATACATGCATGTATACACATACACATACACGCACGCACGCACGCACGCACGCATGCACGCATGCACGCACAAAGAATCACACATATAACACAAACAAAAAATCACCAATCAGCAGAGTTTCCCAACCCACAGAATGTAAGGATAAATAGGTTGTTGTGGAATATTAGTTTAACTAGGCAAAGATGTGTTACATTTGTTTATGCTGTATTTGTTTAACACTGTAAAGATGTTTTGCTTTGCCTGCTTAAGGCACCTGGCTAATCTAATAAAAAATCTAAACTGAACAGCCAATGGCTAGGCAGTAGAAGGATAGAAGCAGCTGGAAGGCAGAGAGAATAAATAAGAGGAGGAATCTACACTCAAGAGTGAATGAGAGGAGAGATCAAGGGAAAGAGGGAAACGACCGGGGCCAGCCAAGCAGACAGAATGGAATAGGACATATAGAATAAATGAAAGGTAAAAAGCTCCAAGGCAAAACGTAGATGTTGAGAAACAGGTTAAATTAAGTTATAAGAGCTAACTAGAAATGAGCATAAGATAAGGCCAAGCATTCAGAATAATAAGTCTCCATGTCATGATTTGGGAGCTGGTTAGTGGCCCAAAAAGATGCTCATTAAATTTGGCACCCAATATGGGGCCTGTATATTCACATAGGGCCTGAAAACAACCCCCCCCCAAAAAAAATCAAAACAAAACAAAAAAGCAGATACAGCACCTTTAAGAGCTTCTGCGGTACATCGAGCACTTGAGTAGCTGGAAGCTAAGTAAAAACACCCGCCAGACTGCAGGCACCAGTTTCTGCTCAGGTGCTTGAATGCAGCTTATAGTTAGACAGAGCTTCTAGGTGAATGCAACTCTTGGCAGGCTCATGGGGCATAAAGCTCTGCTTTCACGAGCAGGGCAGAGCCAGCCACCAGTTTGTTTTGGTTCACGTGGTCAGAAAAGGCTAAAGACACATTATAAAGACAGGTATATGGGGAAAAAAAACTAAACAGGTTACAGTGTGTTTAAAAATTTATTTAGGCTTAAGAAAGAAAAGGAAATGGGTACAGTCAGTCAGTTTCTGAAGGACTGTGTTATTTTACAATCTCACCAGCAACATTTGAGCAATTCAGTCTTTCTGTATCATCAGACTTGTCTTTAGACTTTTTTTGTATCTCTGTATATGTGCATACTTGAGATAGCATTTTGCCATGTAGCCCACAATGGCCTGGAACTCTTGATCCTCCTGCCTCAGCCTCCCAAGTGCTAGATTATATATACCTTTAATCCCAGAACAGAGACAGGCAGATCTCTGTGAGTTCAAAGAAAACCTGGTCTGTATAAGTTCCAGGCTGTCCACAGATACACAGTAAGATCATGTCTCAAAAACAAAAAGACAAAACCTAACATGTTTAAAGCTACTGAAGGAAAAACAAGAAACCAAACTTCTAAACTGAAGTCACTGTAGTACACACTGTTAAAACTGCATGACAAGATAAAGCTCTCCTCTGTGTGTGTGTGTGTGTACAGTGTGTGTGTACAGTGTGCAGATGCATGACAAGATGAAGCTCTCCTGTGTGCATGTGTGTGTGCAGTGTGCAGGTGCATGGGTGAGGGTGCACATGTGGAGACCCTGAGGCTGACATCAGGTGTCTTCCCTATCGCTTCTGACCTGATATACAGACCGAGTCAGGACCTGTCTGCTCTTCTGCTGTTCTGACTAGACAGCTTACTCCATGGATCCCCTTCTTCTGGGGCACTGGGATCACAGGGTTGTGGGATGTGACCCACCCACCCACCCAGCTTGAACGTGGATTCTAGGGATCCAACCTCCAGCCCTCATGCTTGGGAGACAAGAACTCTACTTGCTGTACCACTCTCCAGCCCCTGAAGCTCTTTCTCTCAATGTTAGGATTTACTTTTTATTTTTGTTTTTAAGTGTGGGGTAGGAAGCAACCCCTCTAGATCCCAGAGGGATTGTAATTACAGGGTGCTGTGAGTTGCACTATGTGGCTGCTTAGAAGTGGGCCAACAGCCATAAATGTTAAAACTGAAGGTTTGTGGAAGAAAATGGACTTTCTATGAAAGAGCTGAATAGAAGCTTTTTCTCTGAAAGTTACAATACATCACAAAGAACAAAAGTCTCAGTTAATTAGAGCCATGTACTCAGTTTAAACTCACATTAAGATTAAGATGCTTCACAATTCATTATCACATTAACAAATGCACATGCACAGGGAATGCTTTTATCTACAAGACCAGTCAAGTTTAAACCCACTATGCATCCTCCTAAAGTATCATACAGCACAGACAAGAAACTAAGCTAAATACCCCATCTTATTTTGGCTGAAATAATAACTTTAAAAATGACATCAGGGAATGTAAAACTTAAGGTGTGTGAAAATTTACACCAAGTAAGCTACAGACTGAAGACGGAAAGAAAGCTTTTTAGCCACAAGTTACCTTATCAGCCTTCAGCTTTCTAAGGAAAGATGGGTTGTCGTACCCTTTCGCTTGCCTTGCCTCTTGCAAATGGTTGATCATCCACACGTTTTTTCTTTGCTTTGCCAAATCAAGTGCTGATTCACCCTGGTAATGTAAGTAGAAGATATTCATATTAAAAATAAAACTAATATTTTCATTAATAACTTTTAAAGAAATTCCATAAAAATAAATTGACTACATACATTCATTGACAATGATTTCTGACATCGGATAAATCAAATCTAAATCATTACATACCTGTTATCATTTCCCATTCAAAATACAACAGAAAATATATTTTTTCATCTTATGCTATAGATTCCATTTTTGCTTGCATTTTGACAAATTAGAAAGCAAATCAAAAAGTAGGTATTTAGTACCTGCTGGATCAGAGGCTATCATTGAGCTTATCAGTTAGGCATATCCTTATAGACCTCACTAACAATATGGAGTGCTGTAAAACATCCTAACACTGTACCAAGCTGTCACAAGTCTGCTTTCCTTCAGTGATGGAGGGAGCCTTAACAAGAGATTAGGGGAGGAAAGAAAGGCTAGCTTCTACTTCAACTATTGTACTGGCAGAAACTCATCCACCCACAGAGAGATTCCTAAAGAGGACAGCAGAGTGACTGAAAGGAAATCATTTCATTCCAGTAGAAGCTACAAAGTCCCTTAATCCTAAGACAAGAATGCAGGGTACAGTAACAAGTCAAGAAACAGGAAGCACACAACTTAATCCTAGCTGTTCCTTTTTGCTTTTGTTCATTTAAATTTTCTATTTCTTCTGTAAATTAGATACCTACATTTTCAGTCTATTTAATATCCTCTATTTATCTGATTCTTTAAATAATAAAAGATAAATTAAAACTGGCAAAATTTGAAGAATGATACTCATTTTTTTTAAAATAACAATTGAAATTTTACTCAAAATGCTGGAATAAAAAAAAAAAATAAGCAGGGAGTCCTAAGGCACTTTATTTGGAAGAGATAGTAACTTATCAAGTATGGAACACGGTCTTAAAAAAAAAACAAAAATTAAGCGTAACACTACCATACAGCAACAAAGAATTATAAACAAACAAACAACAATAATAAAAAATTTCAAAAGCCCAAGCAGATTTTTAATACAAAAAACCAATGGTATTTAATAAGGAATGGGCTAATCTAGGTGAGCCTTCTACAAATAGGGATATTTATTTTAGATATTCCTTCCTTATTCCAGAATTCCATCACCTAGGTTTTCAGAAGCAGCTAATTAATCCAAACTATAAATATTACCTGAATAATAGCAATCCCTTGGGTAACAACTCCCAGAATATCCTGCAGTTGCCTCGGTCCAGCTGAGCTCCCCTTCCACTAGAGGGCCATGTGACACCTAAGGATTGCCTAGACAGAAAGATTGAGGGAGCTTTAAAAACCTTTCAACTCCACTAGTCATCTGACCATGTTCGTATAGTTGTTTTATTCAGCTGGTAAAATAAACAAACAGTTCATGAGGTGTACTAAAACCAGGTTTCAGAATCAAGTCTATATTTGATTACTCCATGTTGCAGCCAAAATAGTAAATAATACTAACAAAAGTAGCATCAGCAAGAATCCACATGGAGTATTTATAGACTGTGTCACTGGTAGTAAACAGAAACTCTTCAGAGGTTTTGGTTGAATAACCATGGCTAAGGTGGAAGATCACTTGAAGTTATGCCTTAGTGGGACTGCATCTCACTGTCAAAACGGACAAACACTAGTTAGAGACCATTGAGGTCCAGGGATTCAAGAGCTAATGAACAACTGCATTCTCCAACGAGTCTCACCTCCTTCCAAGAAACTACAAGAGACCCTTCTGTCTACTTGCATCCTTTGATGGTTTTAGAGAGAAAAGATTGCAAATGCTGGGGGAGCACTCAAGTCAATTTTTCTTCCCAAATTAAATTTTCTAACTATAACTACAGGATAAAACCTTTAAAAATTAACAAAACCACTATAGTAAAAAAGAATTATGACATAAGCCATAATTTGTTTCTTTATTCTTAGTACACAAATGACTTTCTAACCCTATGGTTAACATTTAACCATAACCTAGGGCTGTAGCTGTAAAATTCTTTTGACACTTATCCAATGAAAGTCAATGATCTTCTTCCCCGAACCCAAAATGCTGCCAATGATATTTTAAACAAGTCTAAGGGGTGTATGAGTCTATGTCATCCTAGACCCTCTGTGAATCTCATCTAGGGTATTTTGCTTCCAAATGCCAACTTTAAAATATTTTTAAGTTATCTATTATTAAAATAGTCCTCAAAATAAGCTGTCTTATTTTGATGGAAGAAATGTCTTATATATTAAAGGAATCTAATTTATCAAACAAGTAATTTACAGGAGCAATATCTAGTTAACCTAGACAGATTTAAAAGAAACTTAACCTTACTTTTAAAGCAACTACTTTAGGAAAGGAACAAATAGTTAAATGATTATAGCCCAGAAAATGTTTGTTTTATCTTGTCTGGAGAATATAACTTTTTATAGTTTTTAAAATCAAATCTAGACTTGTAGCTACATCCTTACCTTTGAATTCATTTTTATTTTACATTTTTAAAGACATATTTATTTTATTCTGTGTATTAGTGTTTTGCTTGCCTATGCATACATGAAGAAGGTGTCAGATCCCCTGAAATTGGAGTTGCAGATGGCTGTGAACCACCATGTGGGTGCTGGGAAATGAACCCAGTCCTCTGCAAGAGCAACACAAGTGTTCCTAGCTACCGAGCCATCTCTCCAGCCCCTATAATTCTTTTTTAGTAAGATGACCTTTCCTAGTATTAAAAATGAAAACTGAAATAAATAGCTGTTGTCAAAATTAAGGACAAAGAATTATATTGGAGTTTTTAAAATGAATTTTTCCTTTTCAAAATTTCCAGTAACCTAAATAATTAGCTTTGAATGGTGCACAGTGGAAAGGCAGCACTTCATGCTAAATATTATCAAAACAGCATGCAATCCTATCATCCTCAGCCAAAATGGTGCTTTCCCTCAGTATCCACAACCTCAACTGTGTGAAAAGACAAGGTAACGGAAACAAAAGCTGCACCACCGATGTTGTCTTCTTTCATTCTCAAACCAATCCACTATGTCATTCCTACTCTAAGATATTAGAGATAGCATCTCATCCTTCCAGTACATCTCCATCTCTACTTCTTTGGCTAAGCTCACATGATCCTTAAAAGAAGAACAGCAAAACAGCAGCCTAACTGATCTTCCATCTTTCTACTGTCTTAATGATTCAATGGCTTCTTCAACCAAAACAGTATCTAAAACAGTGCATCCTATAGCAGTCTACACAATCCCTCCTGTATCCCAGGACTTAGAGCGTCTATGTGGTCTGGCAACTGCCTCTCAAGGCGCTTCTTGCTCACTGTTGTTCTAAGCCAGCCTCAGTTAACACACCTAAAACTCAGCATCGTACCCTCCTAGGCGTTGTAGTACTTGTATTTCTTTACATGTAAAATCTGTTTACCATTTATCTCTGCACAATTTATCTTTCTCATCATAACCTTTAAAGAAAATAGCATCTCATAGGAATCCCCATATCACTATCACCTTCTAACCCTGCTATTCAGTTGCATCTATTATTCATTTATTTATAATTTTATTTCTTTAACAGAAATGTATGTTCTGAGACAACACAGACCTTAATCTGTCTTGAACATTGAGACAACCTACTATTGAATGAATAGTTACTGAATGAATGCAAGAATGGTTTCTATTAGAAGTGGTGACTGCCCTTCAAGTATACAGAGAATGCTAGATCCCAACAGAAAGAACATTTCATTCTTATTTTCTCCTTTTAATTATATGAAAAGAACATATAGGAACAAAAATCTTTCTTAGCAAAATGGACAGATATTTTCCTCCCAAAACTATAAATGTTGGGTGAGCAAATGAATTATTTCTTTAGACTTAATTTCCTTTAGCTATGTTACTATAGAAGGTATTACAAGAGCATTATACTTGAAATCACATTTTTAGGCTAGAGAATGTTACTCAGGGGTAGAATGCTTGCCTAGCAAGCATGAAGTTCTAGATTCAGTCTCTAATATGGGTGTGAGGATTTTTTTCTTTTTAATCAATAGTCAACCATGAATCTGTGTCAGATAAAATAGTTATTAAAAAGGCATGAATCTAAATAAAATGTCTACAGGCATATTAGTAAGCTCAATCACTTGGCATTGTAGACTCTACAAGGTATTCTAATCTTGGAATCATATAAGTAATATGCCTGAACCAAGAGCACACTCCAGAAAAAAAAAAAAAAACCCTCTTATCATTATCTTTCTGTTGAAATTCACTATGGACTTTTCTATCTTACCAATGTTAAGGGTTTATGCAATGGTTAGTGCGGATCACAACTTTTCATTAATTATTTTAAAAGATGTTAAAATTTTTCAAACATGTTACAAATACTTAAAGATAATGACTGAATTGTCCAAAGGTTTTATATACTGTTTTCAGAATTATAGAACAGTATAGCCATCTTGCTTTCAGAATTATTTGCCATACTGGAGTTCCATTACATTAATATAGCAATTAGGAAAAACCAAACTGAAATTACTTGCTGTACAAAAATTGGTTCTATTTTTTTACAGTGATGTAAACAGTATCTTGAAATATATTTTTAGTACATGAACCTCAAGACTGGGCATCTGGAAGTCAAAGAGAGTGAGATGGAAAGAACACAGATGGTAAAAGTGAAAGAATCTCAGTTAACTTCCCTAAGGGAACATTGGGCAGATTTACTTGGGAATCTTTCTTATTTTTTTGGCCTGGGCTCAGCATGGTTCATTAAAGCCAGTGTTAAGAACTTTCAGAGCATCCCCTTAAAGTTAATTTTTGCAAAGGCAAATATTTCTTTATCATTTCTGAAGTAGCAGAAGAGTACACTGGCTGTCACAAATATCAGCTTAGGCAAAATTGAAGACTATGAAGATCTTCGTTCTTTAGCCAATAGCTTTGCTAAGGGTCCATCACATGTCAGTCATTCTGGTGTGCCAACTTTCCCTTTCTTGTGTTTAGTTTAGTGGACCATTCTGATCATCCTGGGCAGAAACAAGACTTAGAACTTTAAAAAGTAGAAAGAAAACATATGTTTTTATCAAATTTATAGTTTATAATATTTAAACTAAACTCAAAATTTGTAATTAGACTAGTTTCTAAAAATTCACTAAGCTATGAAATAAAAGTTAAAAAACAGAACAGTCCAAGCCATTTTTAATAGTCTAACCTTCTCTTCTTAAAGTAACCCAGTAAAGGAAGAGTTTCCACTAGAACATAAAGAGATGCCTTGATCCAGCAAGAGGTACCTACTTCATGATTGGCTATTGCAGATTAGTATTAGCTTAAACTCCCTTCACATTTAATTAGCATATATTCTCTAAGCATTTATAAAGCATGGCTCAGAAAATACTACAAATTACAACTAATCCTTAAAAACATTTGTCCAAAGACAGTGATTCCTGTCAATACTTGTAATTACTCTGATTACTGCTAAAGGACACAGTGGATCATAAGTCCTTAAGAATGCAAATGATAACCAAAACCTGAGAGTACCAACAGAACCAATTTTTGACACTTATTTATATTGTGTTTGCCCGTGCACAAACATATGCCACAGCACACCTGTGGAGGTCAGACAACTTGAAAGTTGTCTCCTTCCACCATGCCCTGAAGGAAAAACTCAGGTCATCAGACTTGGCAGTCAGTGCCTTTGCCCACTGAGTCATCTTGCCAGTTCCTCAGCAGTGTCTCATGTTTGTAGACAATTTATGATGTCTACAAATTCTAAAACCTCAAAGTGTACATGTTAAATTATACTTGGCTTAGATTAATTCTGTATACTTATCCTGGATTAAGTCACTACTCTATAAGCATCATAAAGGGTTTTATCAAATTTAAAAGTCTTATTCTTTAAAGAAGTTTCTAAAATGACCAAATCAAAGAATGACTACAATTTTTATGAACGATGTATCCTCATTACTGCTGTTATTATTATATGTGTGAAGGTATGATACACACATGGATACTTGTGCCATGGCATGCAAGTAGGCCAGAGGATACCTTTAGGGAGTTGGTGCTCTCCTTCCACATCTTTACATGGATGGGTTCTGGGAGTCATTCATCTTAGGTTGTCAGCCTTTTACAAACAAGTGATTTTACCAGCTGTGCCATTTGGCTGATGGGATAATGTGTTTTGTAACTATAAACTTACATGTAGTTATATTCTTAAGAAACCAGAAAGCTACTATCCTTCATTTATAGAAGTTAGAAGCATGTAATTTCTAAAATCCACTACAATTCCCTAATAAAAAAAAACACCCCAAACTAAAAACTATTTAAATATCGTAAGATGAAAGTAAACAACCTAAGTTTTGAAAACAAATTATTTTGCAGAAGCAAAGGCTAGTAAGTTTCTTCTAATGTTCAGACTTTAAAAAAAAAAAAGCAAACAACAAAACAGCATGTTTTATGTAGAGACTCATGTATATTATTGTCTTCTTTTTCCTTCAACAGCAGGAAATATTTACCTTGACATTCTGGGCATCCACATTCCCTCCAGCTTCCAGAAGAAGACTAATGACTGTGGTGTTCCCTGCTAGAACTGCCCAGTGCAGAGCAGTGTTTTTGTGATACTTGTCACCAAGGTTAACTGAAACATTGAATGTTAAAAGCAATCTAGTTGGATCCACACTGAAAAGGAAAAAAACAAACAAACAAACAACAACAACCCTAATTTCAATTATCGAAATCATTACAGAGACTACACTGATTGTGGCTGCATTCTCATTCCATCTTAGAACACATCTATTCTAGCCTCAATAATATTACAATCGGTAATTAAATAATGTTTTAACAAGACCTATCATGTATGCACAACCCTATATAAAGTAATATGGTGCCAAGAGACAGAATACTTGGTCCTAACTTTCCTACTTTTAATCTAAGAATTCATGTTATTAACACCTACACTTTAAAGAATAAAAAAAATACTTCAATTTGGGCTGATACAAAAATGATTACAGACAACTTAAAAATGAATATGTAAAACTTTACAATACAATAGCATGAAAAGTTAATTACTTTAAAAAGGAAAACTGTTCTTCCACTTCACAATTACGAGACTTATATACTGAGCCAAAGTATAGACACCAAAACAGGCCCAGAGTAATGTCTGTTCTGCACTAGTCACTGCTACCAAAGCTTTAAACAGTTCCAAGTGTAACATGTGCTGGTCTTTCTAATCACTTGTCTCACGTTGTGTCATACTGAAGTGATCTGAGTAGTCCATAATGATTACATACCTATGTGTTCTATAAGCAGCCCACATTAAAGGCGTCATTCCATTCTGATCCATCATATCTACATCCTGATAATAAAGTCAGACAGCAGAATTTTAAGATCCTAGCCAAAATCAGTTGGAAACATCTAATTTGTACATTATACAGTCTATAACATTACTACTCAATCAAGAATGCTTTATGAAAGTTTCTCTCTTAACTTTAAAATAAAGTGCTGCCACTAATTAGTCTGATTTAGAAATTATGCTTTCAGTTTATGCTTTAATGCTTTACACTTAAAGATCTTAGCTATTTTACAGTCCTCAAACACTATTATTACACAATCTTAATTTAGAATAATTAATAATTTAGATAATTCACAAGATGAAACTTTCCATGTGATACTGTTTTAAAGTTTTCATTTTTCAGAAGGTAAAGATATACCATAGTTTTATATCTTAATTTCCTTGACAATATTTAGGCATTTGTAAATAAATACTATACCCATTAAGTCACACAGTATTTTGTCTAAATATTTTAAGTATGTATTGCTGTTTTTATGGAGAAAAATTACTTTAAAAATTTAGATCATCGTGACAGTGGTGGTACATGCCTTTAGTCCCAGCACTTAGGACGCAGAGGCAGGTGGATCTCTGGGAGTTCGGGGTCAGCCTGGTGTACAGAGTGAGTTTCAGACAGCCAGGGCTACACACAGAAACCCTGTCCCGAAAAACCAAAAATAAATAAATAAATAAATAAATAAATAAATAAATAGAAACTTAGATCATAGTATTTTATCTTTTATATAAAACATGCTAGTAGAGGTTATGTTTATTGATCCTTCAGGCATTTCTTCCTATTAAGTTGCTTTATTTTGTGATAGTGTCTCATCCTGTAGTCCAGGCTGGCCTGGCATTAACCATGCAGCCCTGCTGGGCTCAAACTTGTAGTGGTGCTCCTCCCTCTCAGCCTCCCAAGCAGTGGGAGGCATGTGCCAACACACACCAGCCCCATTTGATTTTGTGTGCATCAGTGTGTGTCTCTCTCTGTGCTGGATATGTATATGTGTACAGGCACACTTGTCCATAGATGCTGGAGGAGAGGCCAGAAGCAAGTAATAGTTATATCTCCCTTTACAGCTACCCAGTCGATTTTCTGAGACAGGGTCAGCCTGGCTAGAGAGTCTCAAGAGCCACCTACTGCAGCAGGGGGATTACCTCATCACAGCCCACCTGAGTACACGGCTGCACAGCTGGAACTCCAACACTGAGCTACCTCCCTAACTTTATTCCCTCAATATTGTTATAACCTACCTATTTCTCCAGATTTTAAAAGAATAAATGAAATGAGCCAAGCGTCCAAATCAATTGCATTAACAAAAAGACAATGAACACTCAAAAAAAAAAAAAAAATCATATCATTTGTTCTTTCCCATCTAAGAGGGTATAAGAAAGAAACTAGGATAAGGATAATCTCCTATGACAGTTTCCAAAGATGGTCCCTATAGTATCCACATCCTTGTGCTGAGCTGACATCCTCCACACTCAACACAAGCTGGAATGCCCAGCTTTAGCTGACAGAAAGAAACGCTGTTTTGTAGGTGAGGTCAGCGGAACAGCTCCTGTCTGTGCTCCAGAAGTCTACTTCCCTGTTGAAGAGTGGAACTGTGGAGTCTGGACAATGTACGAAGAAGGGCAAAGGGCTAGCTGTCCCAGCATGTGTCCCAGCTAAGAACAGGCTTGGCACTATGGGGCAGAACAGGACTCCCTGAAGAGAGGCCAGAAGAGGCTAATGACAAAGCACAGGCCAGCTGCATCAGAGATTATAGCATTTTAGACATGATGGCTGTACAAAGTCCTTTGAATTTGCCTAGAAGGTTGTGAGTGAATCCCAGATGTCCAACACTGACTGTTAGACTTAATTTTGCTTTGTTCAGGCTGGGACTACACCCTGCTTCTTCCTTCCTGGAGTCAGAAAGTATTTAACTTGTTATTTTTTTATTTTACAGGAGCCCACAAGTTATGAGACCTTGAATACTTTAGAGAGACTGTGGATATTTTAGAGAGAGACAACTTTTTTTTTTGGTTTTTTGAGACAGGGTTTTCGCTGTAGGTTTTGGAGGCTGTCCTGGAACTCTCTTTGAAGACCAGGCTGGCCTCGAACTCACAGAGATCCTCTGCCTCTGCCTCCCGAGTGCTGGGATTAAAGGCATGCACCACCACTGCCAGGCGAGACACAACTTTTCAAATATATATATATATATATACATACATACACACACACACACACACACACACACACACACACACATAGATACAGACTATGAGACTTTGGAAGTTTGGAATGTGTTTTATATTGTGATAATGTTAACATGCTATCTGTTCCCATCAGACTGGTCTGTGGGCAAACCTGTGGTGCATTTTTTTGATCAATGACTGCATGGGAAGGCCCAGTTCACTGTGGGCAGTGCACATCTGGTAGTCTCATAGTACTGGGTGCTGTAAGAAAGCAGGCTGAGCACACCATGAAGAGTAAGCCAGTAAACAGTCTGCCCTCCGCAGGGTTTCCATAAGCTCCTGCCCTGACTCCCTTTAATCATGAACTCTAATGGGAAGTGTAAGTAAAACAAAGCCTTTCCTCTCAAAGTTGCTTTTAGTCTTGGTGTTTTATCACAGCAATAGATTCTGACAATATTTAAGGGAAATAGTTAAAGTAAAAATAGATTATAAATTTTCACTTGCTTTTCACTACTTATTTCTATCATACTAATAAATTAAAAACCAACTTAACAGAATTATCTAATTTGTGACTTATTTGCTTTGTGTTCTTTTTGTTTTTTTTTTTTTAAAGATTTACTTATTATGTATACAACATCCTGCCACAGAGGGCACCAGATCTCATTATAGATGGCTGTGAGCCACCACATGGTTGCTGAGAATTGAACCCAGGACCTCTGGAAGAGCAGTCAGTGCTCTTAACTCTGAGCCATCTCTCCAGCCCCAACTATATTTACTTTTAAGTACACTAAAAATTCGGTATCAAAATAACTACATTTATTTATTCTCTTCATTCAACAGAAAATAGTACCTAAGTATTCCCAGGTATTACAAATATAATGCTAAGAATATCAGGCATTTAAGTCATGAAGAACATCTAATTAAAACACCAATGCACTATTAAGACAATTTTTTTTACCTGTCCTTTTGCTATAAGATAAGCAACAATTGAGGTATGTCCAAACTGAGCAGCCAAATGGATACAGCTGCATCCTTCCCCATCAATTAATGAGGGATCTGCACCGTATTTCATTAGTTGTACAACCATGGATAAATGGCCTTGTCTAAAAAATAGAAAAACAAACATTTAGACATAAAGTCATTTCAAAGACAGTCTTCTGGAAAAGGGTATACTTGAGGAAGGTAATGGTGGGAAGTTAAATCATGTATTTTATGGAGTTGCTTTAAAACAAGACATGGGAGTTTATGGTTCTTGAAAGTCTTAATGGAACAACAGCCTTGACAACTTAATGAAAACAATCTTAACTTCCTTAAATATTATAATTACTATGTTAGTTCCATTCCAATATGACCCTAAAAGTCCCAAGAACTAACCAGTTTAATTATAAACACACACACTTTCAAAGTATTACATTTACTAATCCAAAATGCAATCAACCCTTACAACTGGACTTGCATTTTTCCCCCAGGAAAACTGTAACTCTGATTCCAATGAAGACAACACTGGGCAGCAATCAATAATTAACTAAATAAAGTATAGGCATATCATTAAAAACAAAAGATAAAGAAGCCAAAGGGGCAGGGTGAAACAGAAGTAAATGTAAACCTTGTGGCCCAGTGCAATGGAGTTGAATTCAGGTCTCCTCCAAGTTGATCCACAATAGCACCTTTCGAAATATAGTATCTGTAAAATAAAATTTGTAATAATTTAGATAGTTTTCATCTTCAACTTTAGAAAATTATGTGGAAAATAAAATGTTTTCTACTTGAGTTATCAACCTATTTTGTACCTTTAAACAGTTTTTTAAGTTTAAAAGACATGTTTAGAAGGATTTCATATTAAACACATCACTATTTTTGTTCTAGACAGAAAGGAAATGATTTTTAAAGCTATAAAAAATGCCAAATAATCATAGAAAAAAGGTGATCAGACAATCACAAGTATCTGAGCAGCACAGAAAACTTTGGAACTGAGTAGCTGTACATCCAAGAGCCAAGAAAGGTGTATATAACCAGTAAGGACAGCTTGTGTCAGCAGTGCTTACTGCTAGTGATCCACAGTAAATGAGTTTTGAGTTTACACACAATAAAGCAAACTGAACTTTTGGGGAGAACCCCCTGCTCACCATCTTATACCTGATAACTAGATATAAACAATTAAAACCAGATGTATCAGTGGAAGGGACACAGGCTGGAAGCAAAAGCTTACAGAATGTGAGCATGATAATTAGAACAGAGAACCGCATATTGTATGTTCCTTGACAACCAAATTCCTCCTTCTTTTGAACCCTACAAAAGGAAGCCCTAAACAATAATTGGGGCCTGTGGTAGTCTGAAGGAAAATGCACAAAGGGAGAGGCACTATTGGGAGGCATGGCTTTGTTGGAATAGAGATGGCCTTGTTGGAGGAAGTGTGTCACTATGGAGGTGGGTTTTGAGGTCTCATATATGCATAAGCCACACCCACTGTCTCAGAGAAGCAACAGAGAAGGGAATAGCCAGGTACAAGGAAAAATTAGGAAGAAAGAAGAAGGGAGATAAATACAGAAGGATAAGGATATCTGAAAAGGTTTTAAGCAATCATATATTTACCAAAAATTACATAATACATAAGTCTTTGTATACATATATAGTAGAAATGAAATTCTCCCAATGCATACCCCAAAGAGCCATAGACCATCTAAGAAAAACCACAACACCAGGCACAAGAAGCTCCTTTTGTTGGTTGTGTCACAGGGGTTGAAATAACTCTATTGTTAAGATACTGTGCTAAAAGCTTTTCTTCCAAAACTGATAAAAATATTATGAAATCAAAATTATTTGAATTCTCATTGAGATAAAAAGAAATTCATACTTTGTGGACACATCACGTCAAACTGCAGAAACGAGAAACAGAAAATCCTAAGAAAAACCAAACAACAAAAACTTGAAAAGTGCCATGCCTAGATGGATTTCTGACAAAAGCCAGAAAACAGTATAATGACCTTTGGGATGGGCAAAACAAGACACAGAAAACCTACCAACCTAGGTTTCTATTCCATGTGAAAGTTTCTTTCATAGAGATGAAATGAAGTACTTCCTAACAAACCAGAATTAGATATGAGAGTGTACACTGAAGACTGAGGAATTTCAGGAACCTGAAGGAGGGAAGAAGGAGCAAACAGAGCATGCTGTACAGGAAGCTGCCCCTCAGGGACATTAATACTTTCATGACTGTCACTGTGTAATCTTTGGCTAGTTCTTCCCGTGGCTTTAATACCTGTCTGCTCTTCACTCTCTGTGCTACGTTTACCTTTCCATTTCCACGAAGGTTGTTTTGGACTCATGTCCTCACCTAAAACATCTTACATTCTAAGATTACCAATGGACTCCTATCACTCAGCTCTTGCTTACCTCTTTCTTGTCAATAGTAAACAAACAGATTTACGATAAAGAATGGAAACCATTTATCACACAGCCCTGGTGTGAATTAGGTAAGAGTATCACCCATCAGCGTTTTAACACATCTTTCCTTTGCTGCTTTTCCCATGGAGAATCCATACTCAGAATGTAGGAGCCAAGTGAAGTCACCTAACATCAAGTCGAATTCTAATCTTTATTAGCTGTGATGATATTGTGTAGCATATTTATGCTTTCTACTTCAGTATTCTCACTCAAAATTGCTACATCTCAAGTGGAGTTATTTCAACAATTATGGCCAAAGAGAATATATGTAGAAAAGTACTCTACATGACTTGACTCACGTAAACTTTCAATATATATTAAACATAAGCTGTTGTTTTTTAAGGTATGCAGAATACAACCATGAAAGCTATGGATTTTAGAAATCATTAGTTCTTATGATAATTACTTTCAATAATTTTATAGTAATGGAGAAACCAGAAGCTTATTAATGAAAAGCACAGAAAGCACATACTTGACTAAATCTATTCTGTTGTTGATGGCAGCCCAATGAAGAAGTGTAACATTTTCTTTGTCTGGTTGTCGTACATCATAACCTGCTTCCACCAATTCTCGGCAGCGTTCATATATTCCGTATCTAGAAAAGAGAACAAGTAATGCTACCACTACTTAAAACGTTGAGGGGCTGGAGAGATGGCTCAGAGGTTAAGAGCACCGGTTGTTCTTCCAGAGGTCCTGAATTCAATTCCCAGCAACAACATGGTGGCTCACAACCATCCAAAATGAGATCTGGTGCCCTCTTCTGGTGTGGAAGTGAAGGCACACACTTCCATGTGTGCCTGGTTACACACATGGAAGCAGAAAGTTGTATACATGATAAATAAATAAAATCTTAAAAACGAAAAACATTGAAAGCTTTTTAGGAGACAGGATAGCCCAGGTTGGCCTTAAACACACAGAAACCTCTTACTTCAGTTCTCAAGTGACATCACACTTGGTTGGCTTAATGCTTCATTTTCATACTTAGAAATTAAAACTATTTTCCAACATACATTTGAAAATATCAGTATGTCAACAGCTTTTACTAACCCTTTTGTTACAAGTTTAAAATATTTCATTTGTAACAATGTAAAATTTCATGAGGTACAAAACAAAAAGATATCCAAAAAAAATACAAGTCAATTTCTTTCTATCAAAAAAGTGCATAAAAGTATGCAGATTTTAAATCTAAACAGAAGCTAAAGAATATTAAATTACAAGAAAATAAGTAATAGGGAATGCATAAGACATTATAGGACTAAACGTGAAAAAAACTGTTTTATATGAACTCTAGAATTCTCAATTTATAAATTATCTAATATTCCTGAAGACAAATAAAACTTTGTGTATTGGGGTAGGAAGTAAGTCATGGACGAGGGAGCGTCCATGAGCAGCTCCAGGAGGCTCCCATCTGATAAAGGAAACAAACACAGAAGTTGATCCTCACCAGTATGAATCAAAATTTACCTTTTAAAAGATTCATTTTACCAGTGTTTATCTGCATGTGTGTATGTATACCATGTGTGCACTGTGACTTTGGAGGGCTTTGGGGAGGGCTTTGGATCCCCCTAGAACCTGGGGCAACAGTTATGAGCTGCCATGTGGGTCCTGGGAACTGAGGTTTTTATTTAGAAGTACTTTCCAAGTATAAAGTTGATTTAACTATTAGAAAGAAGCTATGTGAATGAAACTAAAGTCATAATAAAAAATTAGGCCAAGCCAATAATCCATATGAAAATGGAGCTTTGATTTTTAACCAATTAGGAAGAGGTAGAAATACTGGTTTTAATTGCATAAAGAAAATATTTCAATTTCAATAACATTGTTTTAGTTGGTTGCTTGCTGCTAATTTTAAAGACTATCCAAAAATCACTTGAAAAAAGAAGGGTGTACTTCAGTTTATAGGCTACAGGGTATATTTCAGCTTATAGTTGGAAATGCTTTTTATTGTTCACGTTGAATATTCTTAAAGTACAATAATAAACTTCCACAAAATTGCAAGTATCAAATGCAAACAGCTGATGGGAATTACAACAATTTAACTGAGATACTGACATTTTCCCCAAGGCAATAGAATACATAATTCATATTCATACTTTACTTAAAACAAATGTCAAGAAAGAAAATAACAACAAAACCTTACTGTGTAGCTTTGACTATGTCCCATGTGCTATAGTCATCAATATGAGTTTTTCGCCCAAGAGGTTCACCATATCCATGGTTATAATGGCTTTGTGGCTTGATTTCCTGCTAAAGAGAAAAAGCACATAAGCAAGAAATGTAAAACTACAGAAAATATTTTAATGTTTTTATTTTTGTGCTATTTGGCAAATATTCACTATTGAAATAATTATGTTTAGCTTACTCAAAATCCATATTCTAGAGGAAAAGCATGGATAAATAAACCTTCCCCTTGTACACATCCCAAAACTAAAAAGCTCTGAAATTAGAAATTAATGCTAAATTAGCAATTGTCGTTTGTACCACAGAACTCTTTACATTTTCTGAAATTCTCATTCTCCTGTGCCAACTTGTCTATTACTCTAAAATAATAGAGTAATTATTATTCCAACACTATGTCCCAGATAAAACATAATACACTAACAAAGGGAAAGGACTTCGATGTTCTCTTAGAGGACTATAACATCTAAGAACATTCCTCTTCTAAGCATGGTGGCACACACCTTTAATCCCTGCACTGGGGAGGCAGAGGCAGGCCTCTGTAAGTTCAAGGCCACTCTGGTCTCCAGAGCTAGTTCCAAGATAGTTACAGCTACATAGTGAAACCCTATCTCAAAACAAACAAATCCTTCTATTCTCAGATACTGGCCTTTCCTAACCCTGTGTAGATAAATAAACTGCTCTAACAGAAAGCTGCCTGAATACAGTCGAGCATCCCATAACACTTCAGTCAACAACAGACCACAGAAACTTGTAGCCCCTTAAAATTATACTAGAGCTGAAACATTACCACATAGTATTTTCACTATAACTTTTAGGCCCTCCATACACTGACACACTGCAATGCAATGCAGCTCCACCTTCCTGATGGCTGAACTTTAAGGATAGCCCTGCTAAACTCCGATGCTCTGTCTTGAACTCCTTTTCCACATACCCACCCCCAATTCTCCTCACAGCTAGACTTTAAAATATGACAGGGTAGGAGCACATATCATCAAGTCCTCTACAACAGAGTAAAGCCTATCATGATACCAGTACCCTCTTTTAAAGACAGGGTAACCCAGACTGACCTCAAACTCACAATCCTCCTGCCTCAACCTCCCAAGTACTGGCATCAAAGAAATGTGCCACCATATGCATCTATACTGGTGCCCTTTATGGAAATAAAAGAATGAATGGAATTTATTTTTTCTTTGCTCAATTGAAAACACTTTAATCTAACACTAGGTGGGGCAAAGGTAGGTAGATCTCTGTGACTGACCATGGGCCAGTCTGGTCTATATAACAAGTTCCAGGACAGCCGAAGTCACACTAGAGAGACCCTGTCTCAGAAAAGCAAAACAAAAAAAGCTAACAAAAAAACTCTAGCTCATTTAACATTTCATTTCTTGAAGAAGTTATGAAAGGACAATATAACCCTATCAACAATGCATCATTAACTATTTTCCCATGGCACTGAACATTATTTTTAAATTGTTCCCTATTTAAAATAACACTTATGACGGCTATGGTAGCACATGCTTTCAACTCCAGCACTGAGAGGAAGAAGCAGGTGGATCTCTGTGAGTTTGAGGCCAGTCTGGTCTACATAGTCAGTTCCAGGACAGCTAGGACTATGCAGAGAGACTGTCTCAAAAAAGAAAGAAGAGAAAAGGGGAGAGGAGGGGAGGGGAGGGGAGGCAGAAGAAGGGAGGAGAGAGAGAGAGAAGGAAGGAAGGAAGGAAGGAAGGAAGGAAGGAAGGAAGGAAGGAAGGAAAAAGTAAGTATTAACATATTTTGAAGTATGAGGACTTTATTCTACTGCAGTCCTGAGACTCATTTAACATGTTTGAATTAGACTTGTCTATGCAAGATTAGATATTACCCATTTTTTTTACTTAAAGATGTCTGTCCCATTTCTAGAATTATTTCTGACATTATATGATTAATAATCACATACATTAATCTTTTCCTTGGGCTTCTCTGGTCTTGATTTTTATATTTAAATACAATTACAATCATTAATGCTATTTATCAATATTCCCACTTGTCTTCTCCAGCACATAGTAAGATTGTACAACTCCTGACTATTTGAAATAAGTCCGTGTCAGTTTTTATTTTTACCTGACTATGAACAAAGAATATATGCCACGCTCTTACTTTCTGTGGCATGGATACCAGCAACCCTTTTAAAGAGTAAAAATAGTCTTTCTGGGTCCCAAAGTAGCCACTGCTTACCCCATAATGTTTGTGTTGCATGAACATTGAAGCCATTAACACTTTAGGGTTGGAACTGCAGCAAAATCTAGTTTATCCTAACTAATAGAATCATGAGAGCTATTTACTTTGGGAAGTCTTATTAAGATAGATCTCTATAAATCTTAATTATATTTTAAAGATGGTTGTAATCACAATGTGTATTTGCTAATTTCTTTTCTTTTCTTTCTTTCTTTCTTTTTTTCAACACAGGGTTTCTCGGTAGCTTTGGAGCCTGTCCTGGAACTCACTTTGCAGACCAGGCTGGTTTTGAACTCACAGAGATCTTCCTGCCTTAGCCTCCTGAGTTCTGGGATTAAAGGTGTAGGCCACCACCGCCCAGCTCACTAATTTAATTTCTTATATGTGGCCATATATAATAATTTTCTTAGAATAATATCTCTTTGAATAGTCAAAAGTACAATTTTATTTCCTAAAAATAGGTGGTATTGTTTTCTCATTTTCATGTCCATAGCATTAGCAAAATGATCAAGTCACCTACATTAAACACTTTACAAGATTAACTGATTCTTTTTTATTTTTATTTATATTTATTTATTTATTTATTTTTGTTTTTTTCGAGACAGGGTTTTCCTGTGTAGCTTTGGAGCCTATCCTGGCATTGGAGCCTATCCTGGCACTGGCTCTGGAGACCAGACTGGCCTCGAACTCACAGAGATCCACCTGTCTCTGCCTCCTGAGTGCTGGGATTAAAGGCGTGCGCCACCAACGCCTGGCAAGACTAACTGATTCTTATCAGTGATGTGTGGAGTTGGAATGCTGCAGGTCCAGAGACAAACTGTCTTAGACTAGCTTAGCTCCCTAAATAGCTCCTTACAGCTTAATTCTCTATGTGAGCTAACACCTTTCAACTATTAAGTAAACCCTTCTGACTGTACAAATAGAGCTCTAGTTTCTTCCCATCAATCTGCAAACTAAGAATGACATTAGACAGCATCTGAGGCCTATGGGAAAAGATACCCCTCGTTTGCTTAACCCACTTTCTTGATGCTTCCAAAATATATTAAAAGGTGTCTAGGGTTATGATTCTCTGTTCTACTCTATAAAAACCTGATGAAGTTTGTTGTGACTTTAGAAGATGGTGCCTGGGGGTAATCTAAATATGTTTTTAGACCATGCTTAGATCTAAAATAAATTATTTATTACTCTTTTTTGGTTCAAAGTTATGTTTTGGCTTTTAACTTAAAAGTAAATAATAGTTTTATCTTCCAATTCGAGATTCTGAACAGCATCATTTTAATGCAGCTCCTCATTGGACAGAAATTATCTTGGAAGTCTCTTTTCCTCCTCCTTGATCAACAGCAGTTATTAGCATCCTAAACTCAACACCTCAGCATATTTCCAATAGGTTCCAAAACACCGGGTCAAATACAAAATGATTCTGAGAGATTCTGAGGAAATACCTTTTAAGCACTATAAGCTGCCTTTCCTTTTAAAATGTAAGTTACATACATGCAACTGTTACTTAAACTCAGTTATTAAAATGTAATCTGAGTGGTGCAGAAACAAGGTTAAAAAGCCTACATAATATGAATAATTTCTTAGAAGAATGTTGAACTCACATCTTTGTGAATAAACAAAGTCATTATGTATCTAGTTCAATACGCAGCCGAGTTCAATCAGCAAGGCTTATGCAAGGAATAACAGGATTAGATACACAACTAATCCTCCCAAGTAATGCACAAGTATGATGGGCTACCTTGTGGAGGGCTAGTCCTGTCCTGTGGGGGAGGGGACTAGTGGTGTCCCAGTTGTGTTGAGCAAATACTCTATCACTGAGCTACATTCCTCGGCTTTCATGTTTTCTAAAAGGCATTTATCTCTACCTACTAAATGCCCTAGCTAGAACACTCATTCAACCTTGACTGTTGATTCCAAAGCTCAAGAATGCTTTTCTCTAAACCAATCCTCACTGGCCCTTCTCTGTACCCCTTACAACACCTTCTCACTCTGCTCCTACATCTCTTCAGATTTTTATGATAGGGTTTATCAAGTAAATGAGAACACTTTAGCAATCACACAAAATCCTCCACGAACCTGTCCCAGTTTACTTTTTTCAACTTGTATCTACCATTCTCCTTCTCCTATACATTTGCAAGCTGTGCACTTTCAAACCTTGCTATCTAAGGCTCATGGTCTTCATCCTACTTAGTAGTACTGAGTGAGTGTAGGCAAACTTTTAAACCCTTCAATTCACAAGTATCACTTTCCCTTCCTCCTTATTTCCCTCAGGCTCCTATGTAGCCTATTACCTGAGCTCCCATTACTATGCAAACAAATCATTAAGCATTATGTCAAGGAATTATGTTAGTTTGCTATCTCTATTGTAATAAACCTAGTGGCTTAAAGCAACACAAATTTATTATTTTAGGCTTCTAGATCAGAAACCCCAAATCACTGTCGTTGTTTGCTAAAGGCAAGAACAACTCCCCATCATAGATCCTTTGTCATCTCTGCAATGACTTTCCTTCAGAGGTAATAATTATTGGTTCCAGGAATTAGGTCCCACTATCTTGGGACTTGGGGAGCACCTACCTACCAGAGAATAAACAGGATTAGAGAAGAGACAAAGTTCAAACTGCAGAGTTGGCACTGTGTGTAGTTCTCTCAACTACTGAATACCTATAGAGATATTCAAGTATGGACTTTCTCTACTGGGACATCTTGAGCTCTGAGGTCTACTCTCCAAGACTGACATAACACTGAGACAACACTAAAACAGCCCAGCCTGGCTTCAAAGGTGTGGACCTTCAGCTTTGTGTTCCCATGTGCTGGTGGGACAGGGGGTGTGAACCCATGTTCAGTTGATCTCGATTCTTGTCCTTGTTTGGTCACACAGCCCAATTTTAGCAAGAATGCTATTAGGTCAATCGAGAGAGAATCTCTTTAAATTCTTCAAAGAATCTTTGCTTATACTAAATTCTCTCTACATTGGACAGGCTGTTGGTGATAAAAAGTTGTGGGGTAAATCACAGCTACTTCCAGCAAGTTCAATCTCTCCCTTTAAAATGCAGGAGTCTTTATCAGGTCCTGCTCTAAGAACTGTGCTCCAAAAGCAAGCCAAGAAGAAAAAAAAAGTTGTCCCAAATACCCTATTCTCCACAAGTGTAGCAGGAACATTTATCTCTCACACCCAGATGCAAGCACTACCTTTCTGAGATTTATCAGCACTGATATAAAATGGCACTCCTTCACTCAGTGGTAAATAGCATTCATTACATCAGTAAACCACACAAAAACACTGCCCTACTGGACACAGCTGCTTATTCTTTCTGATGCTGTGATGCTTAGTTTGTCTTTTTTTAATCAAATTAGGAAAACATGTGCAGATAAAACAATTCAGTTTCTTGAACTTCATCATTAAGTTGTATTCCAAGGTAGTGAGTGGTTCCAATTTATACTCTTCACTAACAATGCAAATATTTTCTTTTCACTATACTTAGATTTATCAGACTTCTTCATTTGGGGAGACCTAAGAAACACCAAAAATTGCCATTTTGGTTTCTATTTCTCTGCAGCAAACTGAAGACAGCTTATGAAGCAAACATTATGCTGCAGGAAGAGTAGTCTCGGGACTCAGCAACACTAAGGTCAAATAATTCTGACGAAGGGATATGTGACTGACAGGAGATGGTTTAACATGGACGGATGGAAAGGAATTACAGACAAAGAATACCTGCAACTCCTTTAGGGAAGTTTTGTTAGGAATCAGACCAGAAATGAGATCTAAGGAAAATAATAATGTTTGGTTTCGTTTCAGACTGGGAATTTTTTTCACTAGTAGAAACAGTGAGGTAAAGCCAAGCACTGAAGATGCACAAGAGTGAATGAGGGACACAAGTCAGTGTAACCAGACATATGTAGTATTTTATGTGAAATACTAGTGCAAGAAATAAAAAATCTTCATATTGTATTTATCAATGAGACTACCCATTACAAAGATGTCCATTCTCCTCAAGTTTATAATACAATTTCTATCGAAATCCCCCAAGAGTCTTTGTGCCTATAGAAAGTTTATTTATAAAGGAAGATAACTTCTTTTCTAAAAGTCATTTTTAAAGAACAAACACACACAAACACACACATACACACACAAAAGAACGATCACACAATAAAAGTTATCAACACTGTAGAGTGTTGGCTTAGTTTTAGACCAAGAGACAGAACAACAACAACAACAAAAGAAAACAAAAGACCAGAAATTAAAACCCACATATGTGCAACTATTTTTTTAACAATATAAAAGCAATTCAATGGAGAAAAGAATTTGCTGAAATAAATGGATATCCATAGGCAAAAATTAAGATAAAAAAGATCAAACCAATATTTATAACTCAAATTATATAAAATTAATTCAAAGCTTACTACAAAACTGAATGTTAAAAACCACAGACTAAAAAAGGCAGTGAGACCACAGACAGCTAAAAGTTTTTTGTTTGTTTGTTTGTTTAATTTGTAACCTGTTCGGCGAAAGGCTAGGGCTTCTTACTGGCTTTCTCTTAATTATTAATTTTTATTTTTATAATTGTAATTAGACCAATTTTAAATTAGAAACAGACTTCTTTTACATGTCAATCCCAGTTCCCTCTCCCTCCCCTGCCCCCCAGCGGCCTCCTATCCCAACTCCTTTCTGCTCCCCAGGGAAGGTGGGGCCTTCCATGGGGGAATCTACAAAGTCTGTTATCATTTGGAGCAGAGCCGACCCTCCCCTGTGTGTCTAGGCTGAGAGAGTATCCCTCTATGTGGAGTGGGCTCCCAAAGTCCATTCGTATGCTAGGGATAAATACTGACCCCATAGATTGCCCAGACCTCCAAACTGGCATCCTTGTTCAGGGGCAGATAGCTAAAAGTTAAAGACATCAGGACAAAGCACACCTGTCAACAGTTTAATATAGCTCTTTGTTTTCTAGCCTCTAAAACTGGGGAGGAAAGGCTCTGTGTTTTAGCCTTTTTGTCTGTTATCTTATGGCAGCAGCCCCAGTGAAGACAGACAAAAGACACTTCACTAAGGATATAGGAATGAAAATATACATGAGAATATATATATATATATATATATATATATATATATATATATATATATGTTTTTCGAGACAGGATTTCTCTGTGTAGCTTTGGAGCCTATCCTGGCACTCGATCTGGAGACCAGGCTGGCCTCGAACTCACAGAGAACCGCCTGCCTCCCGAGTGCTGGGATTAAAGGCGTGCACCACCAACGCCCGGCAAGAAGGGATATTTAATACCACCATTTAATAAATCATCATTGAATATTATAAGGCATTGACTATTAGCCACTTCCCACACTCAGGAAATGGCTAACAGGTTATGGCTTTATCATCTTAAATATTAGGATGAGCTAAATGTCTAAGGGTGTGGTTGCCCATACCAGTCCCATACCCAGCACTCAGGATGATGAGGGAGGAGACATCACAAGTTCCTGGCCACCATAGGCTAGCTACACAGGAAGATGAAGTCTGTGGTGGTTTAAAAGAAAATGGCCCCAACAGGGAGTGGCACTATTAGGAGGTGTGGCTTTGCTGGGGTCAGTTTGGTTTTATTGGAGGAAGTGTGTCACTGTAGGGGTGGACTCTGAGGTCTCCTATACTCAAGCTATGCCAATGGCACAGTTCACTTCCTGCTGCCTGCAGATCAAGATGTAGAACTCTCAGTTCCTTTTCTAGCACCATGTCTGCCTGCATGCCCCCATATCCTGCCATGATGACAATGGACTAAACCTCTGAACTGTAAGCTACCCCAACTCAACGTTTTCCTATATAAGAGCTTTCATGGTCATGGTGTCTCTTCGCAGCAATAGAAATCCTAACTAAGACAGAAAGAAAGAAAGAAAGAAAGAAAGAAAGAAAGAAAGAAAGAAAGAAAGAAAGACAGACAGACAGAAAGAAAGAGGGAAGGAGAGAGGGGGGAGGGAGGCAGTGAGGGAAAGAAGTGGGGGGTAGGCTGAGAAATGGCTCAGTAGATAAAGTGATTGCTTACTTAGAGCCATATAGATATGGTAACCTGGCTTTAATCCCCAGCCCTTGGGAAAGCAGGCAGGTTCTCCAGCAAGCTAGCTAACTAAGCTAAAGCTAGCTGAATGTTGAGCTCCAGGTTCAGCAAGAGACTACTTTAACATATAAGGTGGAAAGCAATCAAGAAAGACAACCAGTAAAACACACACACACACACACACACACACACACAAGCACATCTGCTGCACATGCATACCCACATAAAAACCACATGGTGGGGGGAAGAAAAGAAAAAGGTCATAATTTAATAGAATTGCTGCTTCAAAAATCTATTTTTAGGCTTGACATAAAATATCTGAAACCAAGTCATACCTTGTCATCTTTGGCCTAGTTAAAACTTTCCCTACTTGAGTGATGGCAATAAAGCAAGTTTGTTCCTTATTCCCTAAACCCAAATCAAACAAACCCACAGGTGTTGCTGTAATAAAATCCAATGGTCAGTTATCAGTACCTATGTAAATAAGCTCCTCATCCATGTGTGTTTGCTTTAAAATACTCAGGAATGGAGGCCAGCAGATGGCTTGACAGATAAAGGTGCTTGCTGGGTTAGCCTGGGAACTGCAATTCAATCCCTGGAACTTACATAAGGGTAGGGAGACTCAACTCTACTTAGTTGTCCTCTAAGCACACGTGCTGTGACACATGCACCGTGACACATGTAACCCACACGTGATGCAACACATGCACGGAGCGTGCGCGCGCGTGCGTGTACACACACACACACACACACACACACACACACACACACACACACACACACACATCCACAGACATTCAGTCATTTTAGAATTTTTAACTAGCAAATCCACAACCTTGCCTTTCCCCAGCAAGAGGTCAACACTACCATATTCATCAAAAGTGTCTCCTCTTTCCCTACTTTCAATTCACCCTTTTAACCTCTCATACATACTACAATGTATGTATAAAATGGTACATTCAAACTATGGAATAACAATCAGTAACAAAAGGGGATGAATTGCCACAAATACCTGAAAAATCTCCAAGAATTATATCGAGTGGGAAAAATAAAAAAATAAGTCCTCTATGGCTACACACTAAATTATTCCATTCATGTAACACATTTGTGTATATGAGTTTGAAGGCTAACAGTTAACAACATGGGTTGTCTGTCTCAACTGCTCTCAATCTTTTTTTTTTTTTTTTTGATTTATTATTTTTATGTATGGCATCCTCAGAGGCCAAAAGAGGCGCCAAACTCCCTGGAACTGGAGTTACATGGAGTTGTAAGCCACCCAGTGTAGGTGCTAGAAACTGAATTCTGGTCTTCTGGAAGAGCAGGGACCGAGTCATGGCTCCAGCCTTTTCCTCCACATTATTTTCTGAAACAGCCTCTCTCTGAACCGGGAGCTCAACATCTGGGTGGACTGGCTGGCCAGCAAGCTCTAGGACCCCTCTTCTACTATACACCCTTCTATACCTGTTACATTTTTGACAATAATTATGTCATTAATTCTTAATGTTTAAAAAATATTGTGGCTTAAAATTTTTCCTATCTTGAAAACCCATTTGCTATCCAATAAAACAGAACAAATCACATGCTAGGTTGATAGATCATTCAGAAATCTTAAGTTTATATTTAGTCAGCTTGCTATATAATGCTAGGCTCTAGTGTGTTCCATTTTTTCCCCCAGAATTATGCTCCTTTTTTTGGACTGCATTCAATTACACACACACACACACACACACACACACACACACACACACACACACACAGAGAGAGAGGCTGGAGATGTAGCTCAACTGGGAGAGTGCTTGCCTAATACATATGAAGACCTGGGTTCAATCCCCAGTAAATCCTGGGTGGTGGAGCACCTGTAATCTCAGCATTTATAGCAAAAGGATCAAAAGGTCAGGGTCATCCTCAATTACATCACAAACTCAAGGCCAGCCTAAACTAAACAAGACTTTATCTCACATACACACAACAAAAGTTCAATGATGGGAATCTTTGAAATCAAGTTAGTTAATTTTCTAAATAAACAAGTTAATTTTCTCCTGGGGGCTGGAGAGATGGCTCAGAGGTTAAGAGCTCCGACTGCTCTTCCAGAGGTCCTGAGTTCAATTCCCAGGAACCACATGGTGGCTCACAACCATCCATTATGATATCTGGTACTCTCTTCTAATGTGCAGATATACATGGAAGCAGAATGTGGTATACATAATAAATAAATAAAATATTTAAAAAACCTGTTTTAAAAAAGATCCTGCTTATCTATACTATCATATTCAAATGTTTAAAAGAATTCAATGTTTACAATTTATTCATAATTAGACCTACAAAACACTGAAAAATGGGGCCAGGCATTGGTGACGCACGCCTTTAATCCCAGCACTCGGGAGGCTAAGGCAGGCAGATCTCTGTGAGTTCGAGGCCAGCCTGGTCTCCAGATCGAGTGCCAGGATAGGCTCCAAAACTACACAGAGAAACCCCATTTACAACTTCAGGGAAGGTACATGGACAATCAAAATCTCAAAGTAAAAACAAAACTTAAAAGCAAGAGTCTCATCCACATCAACTCATCTTGAAGTGCATAGGAAAACTAATGTCACAGGTTAGAGTTGGCTCAGCAGCAGAGGAGCACAGCTCTTACACGGAGCCGCTGCCGCTGCTGCTGCTGCTCCTTGTGAGTCTCCCTGAGGAGACACACAAGTCCTGTAGCTCCAGCTCAGGATTCTGACACTCTTGCATTCATGCACAACCCCCATGGCAACACACACACACAAATCTAAAAAACAACATTTAAAGGATAAATACTAACAGCTAATTTAACTTCCTAGGTACTGTTCTAAACTTTATTTGGAGACTTTAAAATGAGGACATGACTGCTAAGGTATGGCCTAGGGGGAAGTTTTTGTTTTAATGTGAGTGAAAGGGCAGCCAGAGGCATCTGGAAGAGTTCAGAACAGAAAGAGAAAGTAACAGACTGAACATGGCCAGCCAGAGAGGGGAGACCAGACCCAAAAGCCAGGCTATAAGGAGAAGTGAGTAGCCTGGGCATGGGGTAAGATGGCACTCCTGAGCAGGAGAAGTTAAATATGTCGAGGGAGGAGGTAAGAAGAGCTATTCGTAATATGGAGGAAGCCTGGAGACCAGAGTGTGCTTTGGATGCTAACAGGCAATGCAGATAGCCATTTGTCCCTTCTGCCAGTGATAAGGGAACTGCCTCCTTTGTTAGGGGGAACCGGCTTCACCAGTTCCTGAGGAACTCTGGCTTTTTCTGCCCTCCAGAATTCGGATAGTGGAGTTTCCTTTGGAACAGATACTGACAGTTTCACTGTAAAGAACACCATTACTATACGGTGTCACAAAGACAAAACAGCCAATGGAACTAATTACAACATGCTTTTACCATTTAGAATTTTTACATAAGAATTGGAGGATTATTTATAGTAATTAAAAGATCTTTTTATAGCATTAGAGCAAGAGTTAATTAGTTACTGTACTACTAAATCTTCATGGTCAGAGTTGGTCTCCTGTCTGTCACTGTTTTACCACTTATAAGCCACCAAAAAACAACAGAATAAAGCATTTTCTAAAGACCTATTATCCCTGGGCTCTCCTTCCAAGCTACATTCCACATGTTCCAGTGCTACAATTTTCTTGATATACAACCTAGATATAGTTTGAACATAGCCAAGAATCATCCATTCTCAAATATCCTTTCAGTGAATTGCTGTATAAAATGAGGGGCAGCAGATGTACATTTACACTGTCAGAACAATCAAAGATAGCCCGTGTACGAGGGTGACAACTAGCCACTTACCACTACATGGCCAAAGCAAAAGGCACCACTCACTGCAAAACACAAATCTCAATTTCAGTTTGAAAATGGTAAAGTATAGCACTTAGATTATATAATATTAAATGAGTTCACAGCCTCAGGGGAAAATGTATATTCTCTCCCATATGCAGGATCTAGACAATAGACAACATATGTGTATCTGTAAACAAATGTGCGTGTGGGTACAGTACAACATGTAGAAATGAGAACAAACTAAACATTAGGCTATGAGGAAGGACTGAGTGCAGGTATGAGCTATGAAACAGTATATACAAGCCCTCTGCTTATCCTTGAAACAACCAGTATTACTTACTTTAGTACTTCAGTCTTTCTTATCTCTAACCTAACATATACATACTTTGGGGAATATTATTTTAAGATGTGTGACTTTTGTTTATGCTGCATTTCTTTAACTCTGTGAAGCTGTGATTCTTTGCCTGTCTAAAACACCTAAATAAAGAGCTGAAACGGCCAATATGAAGGCAGGAGCAAGGATAGGCCTGGCTGGCAGGCAGAAAATATAAATAGAAGAGGAAGAGGAGGATGTCAGGGACCAGCCACCCATCCAGCCACAGAGTAAGAAGGAAAGTAAGATAAACAGAAGAAAGATAAAAGCTGAGAGACAAAAGGTAGATGGGATAATTTAAGTTAAAAAAAGCCAACAAGAAACAAGTCAAGCTAAGGCCAGGCATTCATAAGTAAGAATAAGCCTCCATGGGAGCTGGGTGGTGGGCCTCTCAAATAAATAAATCACGCATCATGTAACATATATTTAAAACATGTTAGGTTATGTACATAATATATGCACCATTATTGCTCAATTTAAGGTATTTGAGGTATTATCTATTATTACTGTGGTAGTTTGAATGTATTTGGCCCCCATAACCTCATAGGAAGTAGCACTATTAGCAGGTGAGGTTTTGTTGGAGTGGGTATGGCCTTATTGGAGGAAGTGTGTCACTGTGAAGGCAGGCTTTGAGGATTCCTATACTCAGGATACTACCCAGTGTCTCACTTGACTTCCAGTACCACATCTGCCTACATGCCACGCTCCCCACCATGATGAGAATGGTCTGAACCTCTGAAACTGTAAGTGAACCACAATTAAATGTTTTACTTTATAAAAATTGCGGTAGTCATGGTGTCTCTTCACAGCAATAGAAACCATAACTAGGACAATTACATTAATAGCTAAAATCTACTGTGTTTGTCAATGGCTAAACACAGAACTTTGCTTATGCAAAGGTTTATCAGCTCATTTACTCATTACAATAACCTCACAGTATTATATGGTGTTAGCTTAGACAGCTGGCACACAAGAGTTCCAAACTTGTCCAAGTCAGTCATCTAGTAAGTAACAGAACTGAGATTTCAACACAAGTTCTGTTATTGCTCAAATTGAGATCTGAATACAAGTTCTTCATTCATTGCTCACACATATTTCTATTTACACACTTCATAGTCCACTCAATACTTTTAAGATAATTCTCACAAATTATCTAATGAAATAATTTAAGATGAGAATTCGAATGTCCTAGTTTCATTTCTGTTGCCATGATAAAATGCCTTGACCCAAAAAAACCAACCAAACAAAAAAACCTTGGGGGATAAAACGGTTTACTGTAGTTCATGATTCCAGGCACAGGAAGTCAGTCACAATAGGAAGTCCAGGAATCAGGAACTTGAAGTAACTCATCACATCCCGTAAAGAGCAGAGAGAGAATGCATGCATGCCCAGTGCTCCACTTACTTTATGCAGTACAGGACCCTAACCACCTCCCCTCCAGGGAGAAGGGGGTGTGGCGCCACCCACTTTGAGGCTGGGTCCCATCAGTTAATGTAGTCATCCAGACAATGCTCCAAAACCAACCTAATCTAGACAGTTCCCAGTGAGACTCTCTTTCCAGGGGATTGATTCCACATTGTGTCAAGTCAACAATTAAAACAAACCATCACCTGGGCCCACACCTGTAATCCCAGTACTTCAGGTGGAGGCAAAAGAATCTGGAACTCAAGGCTGAAGTTCAGGCATTATGCTGGCCTGACTCTGTTACCTGGCGGAATCCACCCAGGCAGTACCCTGGTCAACCCAGGGTTCCATGGGAACTAAGTCTGCACACAGGTGTAGAGGACCCCTTTAAAAGACAGACTCCTGCCCACTTACGCTCTTCTCTCTTCTCTTCTCCCACATACGCTCTCTCTGCCCATCTGTCTCTTCTCTCTGCCTCTCTATGGCGACCGGCCATGGTGGTCAGCCATTAACCCTGTTCCTCTTCTCTTAGTCTCTCTAACTCTGCCGGGCCTATAATAAACTGGTTAATATGTCTAATAGTCTCATGTCTCTTCTTGCGCGTCTTCTTTTATTTCTAATTTAAGCAAAAGAATAACAAAGGTCATCTTGAACTATGCAGTGAATTCGAGGCCAGCCTGAACTACATCAGACCCTACCTTAAAAAAAGAATGAAATAAAGATTGGGGGAGGAAATACAGAACAGAAAAACGGCATTTTACTTTTCTCAAACCAAGTAAGAATTTTGGCTCTAATATTTTTCAACTTTGGATTTATTATACTCCGTAAGGTAAATGGTTAATCTTGTTTTCATTTTCTACAGGGACTCAGTAGTTATTATGACTTTAAATCTAAATTATGATATGATTTAGAGCATTTTTGCTTCAATTAAAAAAGAGAAGGAGGTTGGAAAGATAGCTCAGTTGAGAGCACTTGCTGGCCTTGCAAAGTTCAGTTCCCAGCACACACATGGGATAGCTCACAACTGCCCAGCTTAAGAGGGCTCTGCTGCCCAAATCTGGCCTCCATAAGCATGCACATACATTCACACAAACACATGCACATAAGTAAATAATAAAAATAAATCTTTTTTGTTTTTTTGAGACAGGGTTTCTTTGCATAACTCTGACTGTCCTAGAACTCACTTTGTAGACCAATACTTAACAGGATGAAAAGTACAAAGGGAAAAAGGCAAAGTCATCACTACTAGAGTCTGAAAACTGAGACTTTATGAAGAAACCCTGTGAAGACAGCAAGTACTTTACTTCAATATTCCACCAAAACAAAGCATGAGAAAAGAAAATGGATAAAAACAAATGTAAAATAAAGTGTCATCACTGAAAACACACCTGTTCTGGGGGTTGTGGGAAGATGCAGTATCAGGTTTTGAAAATGAGGGAAAAAAGGAAGAAAGCAGTAAGTGAAAGCCCAGATAATCTAGGCATCCCAGCCCAATGCTGTCAGATCTCTGAAGCACAGAGCTGCTAGGATACGCTGCAGAAGGGAGTTTTGTAATGGTTCATTCAAGTGCTGAGCTGATCTGCTGAGACTCCACCACTAGGAAACAAGAGCCTGCTGGCCTGTAGATCAGCATATGCTCTTTGTCCCTCTTCTACAGTCTTCTAAGGGGTTATTCTAAGTGATGGGAACCTGACCCTGCTGGCAGGCTTTATACTCTATTCAGCACTGACTTGGACTCAATAGAGTGGTTCATAGACATTTATGCTCCCAACTAGATTATTATTTTCTGGAAAACACATTACCCTTTTCACTTTAACGCATATGACCTAAAATAGTGTTGTGTGTAAAACAGACGTTCAAGTTGATTACCCTGAAAAAAAAATCACAACTTCAATAAAAACATCAGAGTTCAAAGAGATTTGGGGGATCATCTAGTCTAGTCTCTTTATCTCAAAAGCAAAGAAACTAAGAGCATTTAAGCATCTACTAACTCAGTTACAGACCTAGGACTAGCCCTAATCTCTGATGGTCAGTTTATCTAGTTCCAAATAGCCTCTAATTCTTCCTCTGTGATAAAATGAATTATCACCTATTGCAACAGAGCAAAGGTAGTATCAACTTCCCTTTCAGTATTCGCTATGTGATATGCCATGGCCTTCAGAAGGTTTGTCTGTGAGTCCAAATGTGTGATGGCTGCTTTTCAAAAAGTAGCTTGTCTAATACTATGCTCACAAATTGACAAGGTAGGTAATAGCACCCCAACTTCACAAATGAGGAAAATAAAATTTCACTATGATGACAGTGAACAGCAAACCCACATTAATAAGTATCCTATAGTGCCTTTTGATCTTAAACACACACAAAATTCTAAATTCAGTGCCACACCTGGTTCAAACCTGATACAAGTGTTTACATGACTCACTAAACAAATGGTATTTCATTTAAAAAGGTTTTCTTACCAAAGATACCTCTAGAAATATTTCACTGTCCAGACTTGTGTAAAAAAAGGTTTTAGCAGTGGGCAGTTTCCATACAAATTGGTGACTTAGCAATAGCTGATTCTATCTATCTAGGATCTGTCTATTTATCTAAAGTGGATGGGGCTATCGTGCTGTAGCCCTGGCTAGCAGGGAGCTCACAGCCTTCCTGTTTCAGTTCCTCAAGTATTTGTATTCTCGGTGTGTTCTACCAGGTTTGGCAACAGCTAAGCTCTCTATCCTACAAATAATTCATCTATTTAACAAATACCTAGAAACTATTTTTGTGACAGCATTAATGCTAAAGAAAAAAGTAAAATGAAACATCCCTACAAAATGCAAAGCCAACAAATCAAACTCACATAAATTTCTAAATTACTCAAAAAGTAGTTCTTTTGGTAGTGAGAGTGGAAAGATGACCTTAACAGAGTGCCTACAGTGTGTTCACTCATATTCTGATGTGTATCCTCTTAAAGCTAAACAAATCCTGGCACCATCAGTGTTTTCTAATGAACAAACAGAAGCTTAAAGAAGTTTGCCTTCCTATCATTCCATTGTTGAGGATTCCAAATTGGAATCCAGGACTGGGAATGAGGCTCCATTGGTAGAGCGTTTGCCTAGTATACACAAAGCATGAGATCAATCCCCAGCACTTTGTTGAAGTGTGAGGATCAGACTCCAAGGTCATCCTTTACTAGGATGGAGGCTAGGCTAACCCCACCCACTTTCGATAAACAGACAAATCCTAGATAGATAGAATCAGGGTTGTCTGAAAGAGGGAGAGAAGGAGAAAGAGGAGAAGGAAAAGATAAAACAGAAGCAGCAGAATTGTAATCCCAATCACTCTGGCCCCAAAGCCTGTGTTCTCCATTATCTCATGTAACCTCCTTAACGAGCCATTAGTAAAGTGTAGTTATCATCTTCATCATCATCCCAATTTCACACACTCAGAGAAGTAACAGACCCCTGTTCTGCCCCTAACACACTCTAAGGAGCAGAGTAATACCAAGTCCACAGCAGGTGCAAGAAACTAACCACAGAAAAAAATGACGACTTCAGTCAGTCCCCAGAGTTCGAGAATTTAAACTACTAGACCTTGTGCTTACAGGGTAAAAGGAACATATATCATACCAATTTCAACTCTGAACAAGAGGGAAGTTGACTTTCTAGTAATATACCATCTATTAAATAATAGACTGATGACACCTAAACTTCAAGCTCTCTATCATATCAAGCAATCTCTAAACTTATTAGCAAGTTAAAAAAAAAAAAAAGTTTGCCAGGCTGTGGTGGTGCATGCCTGTAACCCCAGTACATGGGGAGGCAGGCAGATCTCGGTGAATTCAAGACCAGCCTGGTCTACAAAGCAAGGGCAGTCAAGACTGTTACACAGACAAATCCTGCCTCGAAAAACCAAAAAGTTTCTGAGATAGTCTCACTATGTAATCCTGGATAGCCTGGAACTTGCTATGTAGACCATATCTTACTCAGAGATATTCCTGACTCTGCCTCCCAAATACTGGGCGTGCACTACCACACCCTGCAAAATTATGTTTAGAGTAACAAACAACACACTTTTACAAAGCAACACCTTTTTGTTTTGTTTACAGTTTGGTCTGGTTTTTGGAGACAGGGTATCATTTAGCCCAAGCTGGCCTCCAACTCCTTATACTGTTTGGGCTAGTTCTGAATTCCTAATCACCCTCCCTCCACCTTCACCAACTGTCCTAAAATACTTAGGGCACTTTAAGTGCTTGAAACATACACACAGGAACAGATGAATAGAAATATTCCTTAACCACAATTGCAAAATGTCTCAAAACTTTCTGGACATATTTTTAGGGCTTAAGTGTAAACCAAACGAAATGTCTCTAATGCCAATTCTAAGATTGTTACCACTTCCATTTTTTAATGATTTGTTTATTTTACTTCATGTGCACTGGTGTTTTGCCTGCATGTATGTCTGTGTGAGGGGTGTCAGATCCCCCAGAACCGGAGTTAAGACAGGTGTGAGCAACCATGTGGTTTCTGGGAATTGAATGCAGGACCTCTGGAAGAGCAGCCAGTGCTCTCAACCACTGAGCCATCTCTCCAGCCCCTACCACTTCATTTAAAAAAAAAAATTTATTCTTACTGCATAGTTCTGTCAGAAGCCCAAAGTAACTTTTTTTTAATGAGACTTCTCCGGGCACGTATTTCTAAGAAGCTGTCTAGTTTTGGGTGTAATGAAGTTATGAATGAGATGATGACTGATGACGGAGAGTGAACATATGAGAAAGTGGTCCTTGTTATTCACAGTTTTCTCAAGATACAAAAATCCAGAAAGAAAATCAATTTCAAGCCAAGTAACCACCTTTGTTGGCCCGGCAGTGAACACCACAGATCTGTGCACAATATTCAACCTCAAGACACGACCTGAATTCTACAGGGAGAAGCGCTCCTCTTTCCTCCCTTCCCCGCATCTCACCGTGCACCGTTAAAACCGAATGAATACACATTTGCTTCGAGGTCTTTGCTAAACACAAATCGGCCACAAACGGGGAGGTAAACAGCTACAGAACGTGGCCGATATTCGCTTGGATAAGAAGATACAAAAGAAACGATGGGAAACGTGTTGCACTGTCTATCCATCCTCCCCGACACAGACCCGGGTCCTGAAACAGCTGTACTCTGACAAGCTAACGTACCTGTGTGTGTGTGTGTGTGTGTGTGTGTGTGACCAGTGTGTGTGGACCGGGGGGGGGGGGTTATCCCGAAAATTCTGACCGCTCTTTGTTTTTGTTTTAATTTTAATGGCTTAAGGGCAAACACTCAAAACCACCGAACCCGACGTCCTGAGCGGCGAGTTGGTTGCTCTGACTTATCCTGGAAGGACATCACTTTGCCCAAGAAACTACAATTGACCCCACCAGGAGTGAAGTGATGGGGAAGGCAGTGTCACCCACCCACCCACCACGAACGAGGAGAGCAATGCAAAGCACATCCGCTCGCTGCTCGCCCTGGGAAGGCTTGGAGCGAGACCAGGGGCTTCAGCGCAGGTTCCAAAGTGTCAGCAGGCCCCCCCGTCGCCTCTGCACCCGCCGGCAGCGCGGCGACCTAGCAGACCCATCCACATCTCCACCTCTGTCCTCCAGGCACCGCCAGGGACGGCGTCCCAGAGCCCGCCCCGGCCGGGCCCGCCCCGCTATCTCCTCCCCCGTTATCCGCTCGCCACCGCGCTCGGGCCTGGACTCCCTCCTCCAGCCTCCCTCCCCGGGTTCCGCGCGGACCCCCTCGCGGACGCCTTCGGCCTCCGCCCTTGGCCAGCCTGAGGGAGCGAGGACGGCGGGACCCAGGGCCCGGGACCAGGCGCTCGTCGCGGCCCCTCACCTCGGGGTGAAGAAGGGGCACGCAGCCCGTTTCGGTATCGTACTCATCCGGGCCGTCCGCCATCTTGGTGTTAAATCCCTCCTCCCGCTGCATGCCGGGAGAAAGCGTTTCAGCCTCGCGGGGCTCGGCAAAGGCGGAGGGCGAGCGCGAGCCCCGACGAGGGCGACGCGGCCGCCGCCTCCTCCTCCTTTTCCTCCTCCTCCCCCTCGCCCAAAGCCCCCGGGACGCCCCCTCAGCCCCTCCCTCCGCGGCGGGCGCGGGTCCCGACGCGCGTGCGCGGTCCGGGCCGGGGCGGGAGTGTGAGAGCTCTGCTGCACTGCGCCGGGACAACGGACAGCGCTGGGCGTGGGCGTCGCGATCCGGGGGCGGGTCCCGGTCGCAGACCGATGCTGGTCCGCTCGGGTCACCCGGGAAAGGCGGCTAGAGGAAGGACCTGGTCCCAGAGCTGGGCAGTGCAGGGCCGGGACCCCTCCCAGGGAAGCTCGGGGGGCCTCGGGCGTTTGCCTCTCTAATCTCTACCTGTGCCTCGGGGACACCCGAAGGAACAAGGACAAAACCTGGCTTCTTGGGAAAGCTTTTTGTTATGTGATCCCGTCTTGCCCTCTTTGGCATTGAGCTAGTGCCTTTCTAAATCATTGTTTTACAAGGTCAAAGCCCCACTCATCCCCCCCCCCCATCTGCTACATTTTAATATAACCTAGGAATTCAGATGTGAAAGCACCGGAGTGTGACCTAGATAAAAATGACTAAAGCCATCTTTAAGAGGATATTAGGGCTGGGAGGGGGGCTGGTGGAAGGATTCTAGATTGGATTTGTTTCTGGTTTGGGCTACGAGGGATTGTGAATCTCTACCGCTCCAGGGCACATTCAGCAGAGAGCGATTAAGAAACCCGACCGATTGGAGATCCTGATAGTAACCAGTTAAAGGCAAATCAGTTCACCAGGAATCGAATCCTGCAATCGAATAAAACCAGATTTGTTTGTAAAACGGGAGGAAGGCACGGTAGAGGAATAAAGAATAGAGATGGAGGAGGACTCCCCCCATTCCCCCTTTGTAAGGTTTAGCTTCCCGCCAAAAGAATCCGAGGAGGGTCTAGGGAGAGCTGGGATCGGTTCTGGATTGGACCTCGATTCTGAGGAGGTGAGGAAAAACCGGGAATAGCAAGGCATTGGATGCGATCCTGAGCCCAGGACAATTTAATGACTGGGCGCTCCCAGTAACAAATGCACATGACAAAGCAGACTTATATTCGTTGGTAAAAGAGCAGTAATCTCTCAGAAAAGGATGACTATGCGGTTTTATAGCTGCTTCTGGTGAGAGGAAAGAGGCAGTACCCATGAGTGTCCTCTCAGCACGGCTTTTCCTTCCTTCACGGACCGATTTTCATTCTTCTAGTCCCGGCAGAAACCAGGAATCATGCAAACCTAAACAGAATTTCGAGTTCTCCGTTTACAGCGCCAATCTTTCCCCCAGTCAACAAGGACAGAATCCTTTGATTGGAATATTCCGGCCGCATCTCCTTACCCTGACGCTTTTTGCTTTTTTTTTTTTTTTTTTTTTTTTTTTTTTTGCATTTACTTAAATCTAGAGAAAAGAGTAAAGAAAGTTGAGTGAAAGAAACCGTTGAGAGGCTGCGGCATTAAAACAAAAATCCTACACTGAATGAAGTAAATGAGGGAAATAGGCATGGAGACCAAGAAAACATTCGGTGAATGACCGGATTAGAAGTGTTAGTGCAGGGGGATGGTGGGCATAGCCATAAAAGAGGTGTGCACTGTGGGAACCCTGGCTTCCCAGGATGCTGGGATAACAAGAGTCAGAGTCAAATGGAATCAGCAAAAATCTGCCATTTAGCCCACATAGTGTTAGACCCCCCCGGAAAACTCAAGTATCCAGGGTCCCAGGCCACAACTTCGGTCACCCCAATCACCAGGCGGATTCGAGCTTGATGCAAACTGCACGAGGCTTTATTGTAATTTAACAGCTAACCCCATGTTAGCTCGAGTCTTTCACCCACCCACAATGGCGGATGGCTAGCAAAAGATAGCTCCTAGGGCCTCTTAAGAGATCTTATAGGGCAGCGTAAGGGGAATGTCTAGGGGTACGCACAGGCTCACTATTGGTGTGCCTCTAGGCTTGGAGGGCTTGCCCTGTGTTGATTGGCCAAATGGTTGTTATGGCCCATAGGCCCTCCCAGGGTAGTTGCTATGCTTTGTGTGTCATTGCTGTGCGCTTGTCCGTAAAGCACACCCAGGGTTGTAAAGCATAGCGCCACCAGCTAACTTCTGATTGGTTCCTTGTCACGAGGCAGGCATCTGATTTTCTAGTGACTAACTTCTGATGGTTTCCTTGTCACGAGGCAGGCATCTGACTTTCTAGTGACTAACTAACTTCTGATTGCCTTGTCACAAGGCAGGCATCTGACCTCTAAGTGACCAAGGCAAGTTTATGGCAAGCACGTGTTCGGCTGTTATGGCTTCCGAAAGGGAAGCTGGTCCCTTCAATAGTAGTTTTCAAACTATAGTTTAACTAGATGCCAAAATTAAGGAAACCAAGAGGCTTCAATTTTTCAAAACTTAGATTTTTTTTTTTGGCTCCTTCTGCTTTCCATCCACCTTTCGTTGAACAACCTCCTCCTTATTGCTCCCACCACCATGGCGCTCTGCTTCCATCAGACCCAGAATCAGTGAAGACAAAGACTACTGACTGAAACCTCCAAAACCATGAACCAAAATAAACCTCCTCTGAAAAAAAAGTCTAAGTTTCCAACATGGCGGGGTGGGGGTGGAGAGTCGGGGTAGGGAGGTGGGGGGCGTGCACGAACCTTCTCTCTCGGCCACTTGCAGACATAGACCTGCTTTATTCATTTTCATTATCTGGCTGGCTATTGGAGACTTCTGAGAAATCTACAATTTACAAAAGAGAAGATTAATGCTAAAAGTGGTTAAAAGCAAAATGAAACAGAAAACGAACAATCTGTGTCTTCCTTCCTCACTGCAGTAAGGCTGAAATAAACAATTACTAGACAAACACCTGGCAAACTAGGAGCCAAAGCAGCCATCCTCATCCTCACCCAGTGGCATAGTCCAGAGAAAACTGGAAATTTCCAAGCCAGCCAGGACTTCATTGCATGACTCTGTCTCAAAACCTTAGCCACAAAAAAGGGCAGCCAGTCTTGGGAAAGCATGTCAAGTTTAGTATGGACCAAAATGAAGCTGTTGGCTCTGAGCGCACTCCACCTTGGTAATTGCAGGGTTCTTATCTACACAGCCTGAATCTGAGATACTATTTTCCAGGGACCGTAAGTACAGAAAGTAAGCATACTGATTGCATAGATAACAAAAGAACGACATTCTTAGATAAAGAAAGAAGTGGAAAGAGAAGCGTTGATCTGTTGAGAAAAGAATGGTGAGGTAGGGGTAGGGACAGGAACACTGGAAGGGATGGGCTCCAGCAGTGTAGATACGGTTTCATAGGTAACCTGAGAGACAACTTTAGCCATCACCTAATTCTAGTCTAAATTTACCATTTCACAAATGGGCAAATGATGGGGAGACTATAAACCCGCTTAAAGCCACAGAACAAGGCTGTAGCATAATTACATCTGGAAGCCTCCTGAAGTTCCCTGTCTGCTACTCCACTGCCATCCCATATTTCTCCTGTTATAATGGTCTGCAACAAATTATTTAGTTTATTGGGTGATTTTTTAAAAAATTATGTGTAGGTATGTGTGTCTGCATGTGAGTATAGTTGCCCAGGAGGACCAGAGGTGTTGGGAGCCCCTGGAGTTGAAATTACAGAAGGCTGTGAGGCGCTGGATGTGGGTTCTAGGAACCAAACTCTGGAACTCCTCTGGAAGAGACGCAGATGTTCTTACCACTGAGCCACCTCTCTGACCCCCTATTCAGTGGTGTTTTAAAATTATGGTAGAAGCATTTAACATGAGATCTGAACTGGTGACTATACAGTACAGCACTGTGAACTATAGGCACATGTTGTACAACAGATCCCTAGATCCCATCTTTCAGGTGATATACCTTATGCCCACTGCACAGCACCCTCTGTCTTCACCCTATTCTAGCTTCCGCCAACCACCATGTTGTTCCTCTTCTATTCATTTGACTGTCTTTATATTCCATATATAAGTAGAAGCATGCAGTATTTCCTCCTATAACTGGCTTATTTCACTTAGCTTAATGTAGCCCCTAGGTTTATCTGTGTTGTTGAATATGATAGCAATATTCCACTTTACTTTTATATTATCTATTTGCATTATCCATTCACCCCTAGGAGAATGTTTACAAGTTGTTCTTCTCTTGGCTATTGTGAACAATGTTTGTTAAAATGCAAAATGGTGCAGTCCCTATGGAAAACAGAATATGGGATTTATAAATGGCTTACAGGCTGTAATTGGGATAGTCCAACAATGACTGTCTACCAATGGAAGGTCCAAGAATCCGGTAGTTGTTCATCCTATGAGGCTGGATGTCTCAACTGATCTTCAGTGCCTGCCCGAATTCCGAAGAAGTAGGTTGTAATGTCAGTGAGGGAATGGTCTTGCCAGCAAGAGTGAGGGCAAGGAGGCAACAAAAGAGAGCAAGCTTCCTTCTTCCATGCCATTTAGGCTACCCGCAGAAGGTGTGGCCCACATTAAAGGTGGAGCTTCCCTCCTCAAAAGATCCAGATTAAAAGTGGGTCTTCTCATGTCAAATGATGTAATTTAAAAAAAAAAAATCTCTCACAGGTGTGCCCAACCACTTGGATTTTCATTAGTTCCAGGTGTAATCAAGTCAACAACCAAGAACAGCCATCACCACAAGGGTTCCTTCCCATTTCTCCACATCCTTGGAAACACCAGTTACTTTTTTTTAGGTCTCTGTATCTGGCAAGTTGGTTGGTTTTTAGTTTTTAGAGTTTCCTTTATATATTAAGTATATATTAAGAGTGGTAGGTTTTCTCCTGGCATTTTCATACTAAATTTCCCTCCCATCTCGTCCTCTTCCGTCTCCTTGTTCCTGCTTCCCTGATGTACCCTTCAGCTCCTGTAGTCTTCCTTCCATTTTCTTATCCCATGTGTTCTATTGCTTCTTCTATGCCCTCTCTTAAAGCCTCCTTTTTTCCATCTTCAGTCATCTTCTAGTTTCCTGTCATCTACCCACACTTACTCCCACCTACATATTCGTATTTAACAATGAGAAGCTGTTGTGGGACCCACATATGGGAGAGAGCATACGTTATCTGTCTTTCTGCTCTTAGATTTCCTTTAAAATATTTTCCAGTTCCACCCATTTTCCTGCAATTTTCATAATTTTGATTTTTTAATGACTACATTCAAATTCCATTGTGTATAAATACCATGTTTCCATTATCCACTCATCTGTTTTGTATATTTAAGCTGTCTCCATCCCTCTGCTGTTGCGAATTGAGTAGCAATAAATACGGATGTGCAAATGGCTATGGTATGATACACAGCCTGTTGAGTATAGGCTGAGGATGGTAGAACTGGGTCATTGGGTAGTTTTATTTTTAGTTTTTTGAGAAGCTTTCCATGCTGATTACTTACATTACCCACTTACAGTTGAGTTTTGTTGTTGTTGGTTAGTTGGTTTTTGTTTTTGTTTTTGAGAGTCCCTTGTAGCCAAGGTTGGCCTCAAATTCACTATTTAACTGAGTACCACCTTAGACCCATGATCTTCTTTTGTCCACCTCTCAAGGACTGGGATTACAGGCAAGTGCTACTATCCCCAGCTGCTTTTTGATTTTTTTTTTTTTTTGATATGTTCATCCTAACAAGTGTGTAATGGCTCATTGTAGTTTTCATTTGAAAATCCCTAATAATTAGCAATTTGGGGCATCTTTCATAAAACTATTGGCCATTTGCCCATCTTTAGAAGAATGCTTCATCCTTGGCCCATTTTTACTGGGTTTCTCCATTGAGTTGTAGGAATTCAGTGCCTATTTTGGATATTGGCCCCATATGTATGTTGCAAATGTTTTCTTCCATTCTGCAGGTTGTTTTCACTTCATTGATTGACTACTTAGCTAAATAGATTTTGTTTTGTTTTTGCTTTTCAAAACAGGATTTCTGTGTGGCTTTGGAGGCTGTCCTGGAATTAGCTCTTGTAGACCAGACTGGTCTCGAACTCACAGAGATCCACCTGCCTCTGCCTCCCAAGCGCTGGGATTAAAGGCGTGTGACACCACCGCCCGGCATTCTTTCACTCTTCAACAACACTGAATAAATAAATACACAATTCCAGTAAACTGGAATTTGGAAGCAGGAATCTTTTATTTTAGGCAGGGTCTCACAGTGTAGTCCTGACTGGTTTGGAACTTGCTTTGTAGACCAGGCTGTCCTTGGACTCACAGAGATTGGCCTGCCTCTGCCTCCTAAGTGGTGGGATCAAAGACGTGTGGAAGCTAGGAGGTAATTTAATAAATCAGTATGTTTCTGCCAGGCATCGGTGGCACACGCCTTTAATCCCAGCACTCTGGAGGCAGAGGCAGGCGGATCTCTGTGAGTTTGAGGCCAGTCTGGTCTCCAGAGTGAGTGCCAGGATAGGCTCCAAAGCTACACAGAGAAACCCTGTCTCAAAAAAACAAAACAAACAAACAAACAAAAAATCAGTATGTTTCTATCCAGGTTTTCCAGGCTAACCAGACTACCTGGGTTCAGACCCAATTCTGACATCTTAAATTCTCTGACCTGAGGACAATACTTAAGTTCTTTGGCTGTGATGTGTTTGCAGTTGCCATGCCAACTCCTTGCACATTACTTGGGCTTAGATAGCTTGTATTGTTCTGCAACATAATATGGCAATTTTTTAAAACATTCTTTGCTCTGTATCAAATTTGGTTTCTACTCTTAGTTTCTGCTTGAAGATTAAGAATTTGATTTTCTGTTTGCTTCTTTGTACATCAAGGAAATGATGTGGCTAGAGGAAAAGTCGGTCAGGAAATCAAATTACAGGCTGGTTAGAAAGCCTGGGTCCTGAGAATTATGCACCCCACCTAGGTGACACTTTTATGTCCTTTCCGTAGAGAAATATCCCCAGACAGCCACTTTCTCCCCAATCTCAGTGAGTATACCCCGAGCCTCTACTTTCATCAGAGTCAACACTGTAGTGTGTGTCCCTAACTCAAAGCCTTTCCTGCAATCTTTTCTAATATTATAAGAAAATGAAAAATGGCCAGGCAGTGGTGGCACACACCTTTAATCTCAGCACTGGGAGGCAGAGGCAGGTGGATCTCTGTGAGTTTGAGGCAGCCTGGTCTACAGAGTGAGTTTCAGGACAGCCAGGGCTACACAAAGAAACTCTGTCTCAACCCCCTTCCCTCCAAAATGAAAAATACAAAGAGACATTATTTTTGGATTTTTCCCCCCAAAATTGAGGATATTCATGTGGGTTCCAGGGATCAAACTCAGGTCCCTTTATCTGCTGAGCCGTTTTAACCCTTCCCCATGATCTATTATAGTATCAGTTCTTGACTAATGCACTTAACCTGGAAAGAACTTTGGGAAGTCACCCATCCTGTTGTCTTCAGATAAATAAGCCTCAGCAACTATGATAAAAAAAAAAAAAGACTATTACAAGAAACTGGCTCTGGTTGGCAGCTAATTAACAGTATAATTTCTATCATTCACTTGATTCTCACCTTGTTTTGTCAACTATATGACAAAATAAAGAGGCTTTGTAGGGGAACCTGTAGCCAGCCCCTAAGTAGGCGTGGCTACAGCTTCCCCTACAAGGCTTGAGAGAAGTGCTCTTTCATGCTTGTGGATCTAATGATCAGAAGAATTATCTAAAGTCATCTTCTATATTAAAAAGTCAGAGGTTCCAACCATCAACTTTTGGTTTTCTGTGAGTTTTACTCTCAGAAAAGTTTTCTCTTCCTTTTTCCTTTTTTTTTTTTTTTTAAGATTTACTTATTTATTTATTTATTTATTTTATCTGCATTGGTGTTTTGCCTGCATGTATGTCTGTGTGAGGGTATCAGATTCCCTGGAACTGGAGTTACAGACAGTTGTGAGCTGCCACATGGGTGCTGGGAATTGAACCCAAGTTCCTCAGAAGAACAACTAGTGCTTTTCACGGCTGAGCCATCTCTTCAGTCCTCCTCTTTCTATCTTAAATTCCTCATTCTGTGAGTCTTTTGTCTCCCTCTGCCCTCTTTATATTCTCCTTAAAAGTTTTCATTTCTTAAAACATTTTTGAGACAAGATCTTACTAAGTTGCCCAGGTTAGCCTCAAACCCATTCTGTAGCCCAGGCTAGCCTTGAATATGCAACCTGCAATCCCCTGACCTCAGTCTGCCAGTTGTCCAAGATTATAGGCCATCACCACCAAGACTAGTTTTATCTTCATTCCAAAATAAGCTTAGCCTTAATAAAAACTTCCAGGCTGTTATCAGTAAAAACTCTTTTTACCCCATTTCTAAATATTCACTCACATGAGAAGTGCCAATACAATGCCCAATGGCTTTCCATTAGATATTCACAAGCCAGGCGTTGGTGACACACGCCTTTAATCCCAGCACTCGGGAGGCAGAGGCAGCATATCTCTGTGAGTTCGAAGCCAGCCTGATCTCCAGAGCTAGTGCCAGGATAGGCTCCAAAGCTACACAGAGAAACCCTGTCTCAAAAAAACAAAAAAAGAAAAAAAATCACAGTAGATATTCTGCCTCCCAGGGAGGTAGGAGAAGCTTAAGTATTGTGACTGTATCATCTAGTATCCCCTTTCCTGTGCTGGATTATATCCTCTCAAGCTACACTCACAAAGCAAGTAGAATGGCTAAGGTACCATATTAAGAGAATAAAATAAAACCAGGCATGGTGGTACATGTCTGTAATCCCAGCCCTCAGGAAAGGAGGCAGAAAGAGGAAGAGTTCAAGGCTGGCATCAACTACATAATGAGATCATGTCTCTAAGTTAATTAACCCCTAGATTCCCACAGGATCCACTTCAAAATACCCATCCATGTCAACAATTCTTCCTGCTATTTTTTTGTAAACTTGTTCTTTTTCTAATAAATCATCTTAAAATATTCTATTTTCTTATGTGTCTGAGTGAGTATATACCACGTGTGTACAGATAACCAGAGTGGCCAGAAGAGGGAACAAAGAGTGACAGGCAGATGTTAGCCACCTAAGGTGGGTGCTGAGAACTGAACTCTGTCCTCTGGAAGAGCAGTAAGTGCTCTTAACCAATAAGTCATCTCTCAGCTCCAGTAAACCATTTTTTTTCTTTTGGTTTGGTTTTTGGGTTTTTGTTTTTTTTGAGACAGGGTTTCTCTGTGTAACAGATCTGGCTGCTCTGGAACTTGCTTTGTAGACCAGACTGGCCAATTTTTAAAGTTTAGAAAGATTGCATATACTTTAACTTTTTTAATAAGAAAACAAATAAGCTTACGTCTCTCTGCCTCCCTCCTTATCCAGCAACAGTTTCCAGAGTTTATCACAGTTGATCATGGTCTTTCTAAACACATAAAGAGGCTTTGGTCAATGAGGAGCCATACATATAACAGTGGTTTCATTAGATCATAAGGTAGCCAAAAATTTTCTGTAGTTGAGTGGCATTGTAGCCATTGTGTAGTTGTGATGCACTGTGTAACTAGCATGGGTGATGATGCTGGTATGGATTATGTGTTTAATACTGAGCAGTGCTAAGAGATTATCATGTAACTGTATCACACCATACTGTTATTTTATAATGTACTCTTAAAAAAAAGAACAGACTCATTTTGTTTTTAAAAGTGCATGTGTGCACCAGGCAGTGGATGGTCTAGAGCTGGAATTACAGGTGGTTGTGAGCTGCCCAACATGGGTGCTGAGAACCCAACTCGGGTCTTCTGGAAGAGTGGTGTGGGCTCTTAACCATTGAGATATCTTTCCAACTCCATAGAATATACTCATAACACTTGTAAGGAACAGGATTATAGTGAAACAGCATGCCAAGTGACACCATCAGTGTCTCATGCATCTCCCGTATGCTGCGCTTGATTGCCGAATTCCGTCTGAGTAGTGTAATCTCACATCTTCTTCATTGTGATCCTAGGTGTAATAAGCTATACCACAAAGCCTTCTTGTGTAAAACTGCACCATCTAGGTTTGTGTAACTACCCTTTGGTGTTAACGCAATGATGAAATTGCTCCACACTTTTCTCAGACTGAGAAATACATATATATATATATATATATACATATATATATGTATATATATGTATATTTCTGCATATGTATCCTGAAAATATGATATTTTAACTGTGTAAAATATGCCACACTTTTATTCATTCTAAGATGCTTTTCAAAGTCGGTGTTTATAATGATTTATATAGTATCGCTTCAGACATTTTACATAATTTATCAATAGAAAAGTATTGGCTCTAAGCAACAGAAAACTTGATTAAGGTGGTTTATCTATCTTTATTTTATGTGCACAGGTGTTTTGCCTGCATATATATCTGTGTGAGGTGTGAAATCCACTGGAGTTTGAGTTACAGACAAGTGTGAGCTGCCATATGGGTGATGGGAATTGAACCCAGGTCCTCTGGAAGAGCAGTCAGTGCTTTTAACCACTGAGCCATCTCTCCAGCCCCTAAGATGGCTTACATAGTAAGAATCTTTATTGTCCAAAAAATCTAGGGTCAGTGAAGTTCAGCAATCTGATGACATTTGACGATCCAAGTAATTTTCAGGTTAGTTCAAGAGCTCAGTGCTGTCATGAAGAGTCTGTCACATCCCTTTCTCTGCTTTGCTATTCTCAGATAAAAGTGAGAAATTTCATGTCCTCAGCATAGCAGCTGTAGGTATTATTCATCACACAGCAGCATATATAGGCAATAAAAAAGACTGTTCCTCTTCATATGCCTCTCTTTTGAGCCAAGGAGCACTTGCAAATCTCATTGCAAAAGATTTAAATACAGGTATATATGCTAAACCAGTCTCTGGCAAAAGAAATGAAGCCATATTGAATGTACAAGAGATTAGCAGGCGGGTTTATGGGCTACATCTGTCCTGCTGGGTGGTTTTGCACAGCCCATGAACTATGGCTATTGTATTTTTTAAAGACTTCCTAATTTTTGTTTTTTATGTGTTTTGCCCACATATATATGTAAGTGCACTGAATGCATACCTGATCCTGAGAGGCCCGAAGAATTCCCTGCAACTGGAGGTTTGGATGGTTGTATGTGGGAGCTGGGAACTGAAACCAGGTGCTCTGGAAGAGCAGCCAGTGCTCACAACTACTGAATTATCTCTCCGGCCTGAGGTATTGCATTTCTAAATGAGGGAGAGAATGGGAAATTGATGGGGGAAGTACTTCTGTGTATGTTTATCTTATTGATTGTTTAATAAAGTTCTGTTTGGTCAATGAAACAGCAAGTTAGACAGGACTAGGAGTCAAAGAGGATTATGGGAAATGTAGTAGAGAAGTGGTGATCCAGACAGGAAGTGACATAGCAAGGAGACTCATATTTAAGCAAAGGAGAAACAGGAAGGGTCCCTTTTTTCCCCCTGCTCCTCCAGCAGCACAATGTGATCCACCGGCAAGGAGGGATGCCAATAAGGCGTCCGATAAGATAAGTCTTATAAAATATATATGTTTATGATAATTAAGACTGAGCTAACAGATGAGAAATCCTAGTCATTGGCCAAGTAGCTTTGTACCTAATACAAGTTTCTGTGTATTCATTTGGGCCCTAACTCGGGCGGACCACTGACATAAAGCGCACATGTGGCAGTGGGGCTCGGCAGCTTTTGGCGGAAAGATTTATCGTAACAGGAAATAGTCAACCTTCACACCTTTTGTTTAGTTTGGGTTTTTGTTTGTTGAGACAGTTTCTCTATGTTGTTCTGGCTGTCCTGGAACTCCCTTTGAAGACCAGGCTGGCCTCAAACCCACAGAGATCCACCTGCCTCTGCCTCTGCCTCCTGAATGCTGGGATTAAAGGCATGCACCACCACACTGGCCCATGTCTTTGGGTTCTACATCTGTGGAGTCATCATACCCAGGATTGAGAATATTTAACAAGGAATAATTACATCTGTATTGAACATGTACACACCTGTCTTGCCATTTCTTAAGCAACAATGTAGAACTACTTATGCAGAATATACATTGTATTGGGCATTACCAGCGATTTAGAGATGGCAAAGCTTATTGGAGGGTGTGTATAGGTTACATGCAGACACTATGCCATTTTACTTGAGCCTCCATAGATTTTTATATCCATAAGCACCTTAGAGGTACCACTGCAATGTGCTGTGACACAGGAAAGTGATTAAAAAAATGCAGAGTTCAGTGTCCATAGACAAAGCATAGGTGTTCTTAAAGGATGCTTTCACACTGCAGTAGCAGAGTTTAATAGCAACACTGGGAAACCATGGGGCTCACAAAACCAAAATATTTACTAATCTGGATACTGACTGGAAAAGATTACTTGTCCCTAGCTCATGGTATCCTCTGGGGGACACATAGTGTTCCTGCACAAAGCCATGTGGTCAGTAAGGACAAACAAAACTGAGCTCTTCCCAGAAAGACTGGAAAGGAAAAGTAAATGGGTCAGATAGAAGTCAGCAGTGTGAACTTTCAATCAGCAGAGATCAAATTCACCTCACAATGTCTCCATGCTGGAAAGAGAGCTGGTTCTCATCCCTTCAGTCGCAGGACAAAGTGTAGACTATGACAAAAATAATTATTGTTACGTGCAAGAGAGTCCCTAATGACATCGTATGCATAGTCTCTGCATCTGATCCTGCTAACTTCCTTTAGTGTCTCCTGACATCTCAACACATGGTTAATGATGCTCCTTCCACTGTGGAATGTTTGCAATTCTCTGATCTCACCAAGGCTTCTCCTAGCCTTTGTTCATGTTATTGCTTCTACCCGGAACACACTTCCCTCTTGCCTACCTGGCCAACTTCTTGAAACTTTAAGGCCTAACTCAAGTGTTGTTGCCTTTGAAAAACCATATAGAACATCCACCTGACTTTGCTACCTTTTCTAGGGTTCCCTAGAAAGAAAAAACAGGGGCTTCCTTGCTTTGTGACATGATTGCAGGGAACAAGAATTGGGGATGGAAGAACGAGTAAAAACCAGTAAAAAGGAAATGAAATAAATGCGCAGTGCATTATAGAACACATTCACAGTTCCAGGCAATGGATCAATTCACAGGATCCAGAATTTAGAAGGATTTGCTCAAAGAGAAAGGGATAATTTTGTACTCTTTGTCTAAGCTCTTACACTTTTACGTCTGCATAAAGAAGAAGCCTTAGGGTAGGAAACAAAAGATACCTACTGCAGTGAGCATGTGTCATCTTGGCTCAACTGGTAACTATGGATACAAAATGATATGAAGTGCCTGGTTTGTTCCACAGTATGTATTATTCAATCTGATTGTAGCCTTCACTAGTCTACCGTAGGGCCTTCAAGGTGGTGGGTGACAGAGTCAGCAAAGCAATGAGTCCAGTAGTAATAGAGGTATGAGAACAGCCTTTGGTCCTGCTTTGACTCAAGGCTTGGTTTTTATAACCCCCATTACCACTCCCTGACTAGGTAGCCCTTTGTGTAAGGGTATGGAACAATTCGCCTTACTGAATAATGGTTGTTGCATCTAACCATTTATAGTTATCATTCAGAGTGGTTGCACTGAGAATCTCAGTTAGCATCATGGCATTGTCACAAGATAATCTACAAAATTTCAAGTTGCTTGAAGTCCCATGCACTATTTAAATTGTGACAGAGAACATTAACCTGCTTCTGTGGCAATGGACTGCATACTTACTGCTCTCCCTTCCACATGAAAGGCAGCTCTTGTCCCTTGTTATTGGCAGGCCTGGGAAGAACCTATTCCCTAGGGCATTAACATCATGCCAGGCAACCAAAGGCTAGACTGTTATTTTATTGTAAAGTGGACCACACCCAGCACAGCAGCAGGAATTAGAGGTGCTCTTAGGTTACCTTTCCAGTAGCCAACCATGATTTTCTCTGATGGAGCTTGCTTTTTGCAGTGGCCATACAGGATAAATAGGGACTGGAACAAGAATGTGATGGATACCAACAAATCTCCATGCTGTAAGTCTTTCACAGAGCTACAAATGTCTGTTTCCTCTTGGGCTGTTGTCATTCTGGTTTGCTGTTTTACCCCGAAATGCTATGCACTTTCCATTGTTTTGTTTGTTCTCCCCCCTCTTTGCTACACAATAGAGAAACCAATAAAAGAATTCTGCTAGTTGCTACATATACATTTCAACTTGGCATTTAGGAGTATAAATTCAGGATGAATCTCTGTCTCTCCTGGACCACTGTGAAGTGAACCTGGGCCACCTGGGCTCCATGAATTTCCTCTCTCCTTGGAGGCTATTACGGCAGCTTCCATTTTCCCAGTATGATGTCAGCTCAGACCCTGAACCCAACAAACCTTGAAATATCTGTGTGTTTCCCTTTTCTCAGTGAGCTACCTCTATAAATAGATACATGTCCTTTGGGGAACTGTTGGAAGAATACACAGGATATGTGTTTGTGCTAGAACTGTGAGATCTGTACTCAGCTTCTCCACCACATGAGTTCTGGGCTAGAGCTTGCTTAACTGTGTAGTGGGTAAGGGGATGCAATGCAGACAGCTAGCATTGGGCCTTCTGCCCACCAGCTGTCTGCCTTTTAAGTTACACATGTAGGTCAGATAGCACTCCAGTGGATGGATGCTCATTTATCTTTCCCCAAGGCACACTGGTCTGTTCATCATTATCTCAGAAGCCTGTGGGCGAGGCACTCTGGTTGTTACTCTGGCCTTACAGCTCATTATTGTAATTATGTCCACTTTCTGTCTGTCAAGGGATGCCATCTGGCCTCTGCTATTTTGGATGCTTATTGATTCATTGTATTAAGAAGTCCAGTTCCACAGCAGCACCTCTTACTGTCAAGTGCAGTAGACAGCCACCATTGAATATCCCAAAGAAGCCAATGGTACCCAAAGGGATTAATATGTCCTCTGGGCTCTTAGGAGAAATACAGTTAGGCTGTGGGTCTTAGACCTTATATTTTATTTTTTCCATAATTCTAATTTCTTTTAGCCTTTAGACAGTTTCCTTAAGTGGAGGCACTGTCATGTTCCCTTCATCCCATCTGTGCTTCTGGTACCCTTCCCAACTGTTACTAAAGTGGACTCAGGTGTCCTTCCCTCATCACAAAACCCATGTTGTCAATAATAATGTTGTCTACTTTTATGTCCTGCCCTCCTTGATTTATTACTATCAAGATCTATCCCCATATTTTTGTCCTCTGTTCAAACAACTGACACTATTCTTTACCTCACTGGAGGTAGGTGCAGGGCCCCTAGGAAAGGACAGGCTACTCTCTCTAGACCAGCAGTTCTCAACTTGTGGGTTGAGACCCCTTTGGGGGTCAAATGACCCTTTTACAGGGATCCCCAAGACCATCTGCATATCAGGTATTTATATTACAATTTATAACAGTAACAAAATTATAGTTATGAAGTAGCAATGAAAATAAATTTATGGTTGGGGTTGTCACCACAACATGAGATATTAGGAAGGCTGAGAACCACTACTCTAGGCAAAGCAGAAGGAACAGTGCATGCCAAATGAACACAGAAGAAAGTGTGAGTGGAAACTTCATAGGCTAAATGCTTTCATGACAGGTTTCAGCATTCCATTCTTTGTTCATCAAGGACTTTGATATAGGTGACATCTCTGGGCTATCCATTCCTTTGTAGTTCTGTTACCATGGTGTTCAATATCGGGTCTGATTGCCAGGCATTCCAAGTTCTGTCAAAGAAGACTCCATGTAAAATGCAAGAGGTACTCCATCTACTTGAGGCAAAGTGATGTCAGAGCACAAGAGGGGAACCAAGGGAGTATGAGGAAGAAACCAAAGCAGTGAGATGCATGCATATCTCCCTTACTGTATTCACAGGCTACATCCTGGTTTTTATCCACTGCCTGCCACCCATCTCATACGCTAAAAGTGGGAACATGGGATAGATTGGCATCATGAGCACTGAGAAGATTACAATGCTTCTGTGGTGTTCCTGCCAAAAGCCAGATCCCAAATCTACTCGAGAAGAAATGTCTGACAAACAAATTAAGGGACAGTCTACAAAATGTACACCTTGTACCCCTGTTTCCACCCCCCCCACACACACACACTCCCAACATGACTGTTAGAAAAGACAAAGTCTGAGAAATTAGCTAAACAAAAATCAAAGATGATATCTGAGCCAGGATTTTGTTTTGCTAAAACAAACATTATCGGGACATTTGGCAAAGTTTGAGTCTGACATGTAGATTAAATGTTAGTTTTTGCATTGATGTTTATTTCCTGGTTTCTTCCATTGTGGTTAGTTTAAAGAGGTCCTTGTTATTATGAAAATACACAATGGCATGTAAAGAGTGGAGCATCATCTCTGATAGAAAGTGACAATAAACTTTTAGAATTTGAGAAAAAAAAGCTATGAGGATATGAAGGATATTTGACAGTTCTTTGTATAGATACTGTGACAAAAATCTGAAATTATGTCTAAATTAATAACTTAAATTAACATGATATTCATAGATATGTATACAAATATGAATCTATGTATGTATGTATGCATTGATCTATCTTATCATCATGCTTCCTGTCATATAGAAGACAGTATATGTACATTTAAGAAGGGATGAGAGGGGAGTTGAAACAAACCAAGGGCAAGTTTTAGCTGACTCCGCACTTTCTTTTCCTTTGATAATTCAGGATATTCTACATAGAAGAGTTCTTTTGCCCTAAGGCATGTATTTTCCAAAAGAAAACTGAAGATGGAAGTTTCTGTTCCACTTGGTCCCAACACTGTTTAGTCTCGGGCTTCTTATTGGCTAGCTCTCTCTTAATTATTAACCCATTTCTATTAACCTAAGTATTTCCACGTGGTCTTGGCTTACTGAAGAATGCCAGGTGTCCTATCTTCCTGGTAGCTACATGCCATCTCCCTGGTGGATCCTCTCTGCCTTCCTCTTCCTAGAATTCTCCTTGTCTGGTAGCCCCACCTATACTTACTGCCTGGCTACATGCTGCCTGTCCATTGGCTGAAACAGCATTATTCATCAACCAATAAGAGAAACATATATTCACAGCATACAGAAAGAACGTCCCCCATCAGAAAACTGTGCTTTGACCATGAATACTGGTTCAGTTAATAGACACAGGTAGTCACTAGTTTTTGTGGGGGTTTTTGTTTATTTGTTTAATGTTAAAAATTCTACATATCCTAAAATTTACTACAGTATTTGAGTTTGGAAAGAGGCTGACTAATAGATCAAGAAAGTCATCTAAGTTTACGTTTCTTGAGCTGTGGGTCTCAACCCCACATGGGATCATGTAACTGAATGTGATGGTTGTTAATAATTTGCCAAGAGTCAAAGACTTCTGAACACACATGACCAAAGATAATGCAAAATCAAGTGATACAACTCAACATACAAGCTGCAGTGTCGATGAGTGCCTCCCTAGGCAGCCTAGCTCAGATTCAAGACAACTGTGTTACCAGATGCCTTGCATGCAAAATGTTCCATGCTTATAGATATGTAATGGTCTAACTATGGAAGCAAAGACTTGGTATTTCCTTACACCTTCCCTAGCACGTGTCTAGTTACTATGTATTTGGATTGTGTTCTGTTAGACACCTCCATCTCACTAGGGTGGAAACTTTTCTTTCATCCTTAATAAATGGTACATTGTATACATACCAAAGAATGGGGCTTTTGTTTTTGTTTTGCTTGGCTTTCTCTTTTTTGAGTCAGTTTCTCACATATAGTAGCTCTGGCTGTCCTGGAACTCACTCTGTGGACAGGCTGGCCTCTAATTCCCAGAAATCCATCTGCCTGAGTGCTGAGATTAAAGGTGTGTGCCACACAACTGGCAAAGAATTTTTAAAAATAAATTTTTTTATGACTTATTATCAGCAGATGTTTGATTTGTGTACATAGTTTATATTACCATATATCCAGAGTTATGTTAAAATTTTCCTGGTGTAAAAAGGGATGAAAAATGGCAAAAGTGAAAGAAACCCTAATGTAAGAAAAGGTAATAGAGTTCAAATTCTCTGGAAATAAACTTAATAATAATTTTTTATTAAATAAAAGAAAGAATACAGGTGACTTTTTTTTTTTACTGCACATTTAAAGCATTTTACATGTCACCTACCATCTGTTTGCAGCTCTGCAGGAAAGCCTTAGCACTGTCAGGGAGAACTAGAAGACACCAGAGTTCTGAAGAGCCAGCTCTAGTCACTGAGGCTTGACTGTGGTCAGTCCCCTCACTTCCTTTTACATAATCCAAGGAATCTTTTTTTTTTTTTAGCTATAGCTAATTTGAGTCAGGCTCCTAAAATCACTATAAAACCTGTCACCACCAACACACACACAAACTGAAACCAGTGGTTTGTCATACTCGGGAACGTCACCCCGTTGGAGATATATTCTTCACAGTGTTTAACAAACCTTAAATAGGACATTCTTTCAATCCTCACGTGGCACTCCGGTGTTCAGGCTCTCCCCACTACTGGTGATTTATTTTCTTAGCTGCCTTTGGTTCTTTCAGAGTTGCATTCAGGATCTGGACCAATCCCAGCTTTTCAGTTTGACACATGTGGCATCATTTTGTGTCTTCTTTCTTACGTAACCTCTCATAAGCTGCTGTGTTGTTGATAGTCAGGCAACCGGCACTCTGTAATTCTCATATTTTTGAGCCTCAAGGCTACAATATTGTTATATAGTATTTTTGGAGGGGTAGTGAATTTTAAAATAATGTAAATCTCTGAGGCTGCAGTTTCTGGATATTAAGAACAACAGTGAAGAGGCAAGCAGACTGCAGCTTTGCATTGTGGGAAAGAGAAGACTCCCTGGGGACCAATGTGAACTGAGTATATTTTCTCATATGAAAAATTCATTATATATGACCTTCTTATCAATCTAATTCTAAATTCAATTGCATGCTTTAAAAACTTATGAAGTCTGTATGAAATTCAAAAGCATATATATTATTCTTTGGAAGTTATTGCAATATCTAAAAAAATCCAGCTATAAGAAATATAGCTCGGTGAAAAAGAAATATAAACAGTTTATACATAAATGATCTCAACCAGGATTATACTGAAATGTATATTAAATCAACAATACTATACTATATCTTATTAACAGATTGGCAAAGATTAAGAACAGACCCTCGAAGACATATATTGCTGGTAAAAATTCCAGTCAACATAAGCTTTTTGGATGACATTTTTGTGGTGTTTCTTTAAATTTCAAACACATCTATTCTTTGACCTGGAAATTCCATTTCTAGAAATTTACTCTACAGATTTCTCACACAGGCTCATATTATAAAGTTATTTATTATGGCAGCTTGTCACGGTAAAAATCTAAAATCACTGTAATGGTGTGTCAGTAGGCAAACAGTTTATTATAGGAAATCTGGGTTATGAAAGAGCTGCATGGCAGGCACAGAATGTTAGGTGGTGAAAGCTACTTGTAAGACCACGTGGGAGGGGGTAAATTTTGTGTATGCTTAAACATCAAAATGACAGAGAAATGCTGTTGAGTTCTGAAAAGTGGACTTTTTTATTATTTGTTTGTTTGCTTATTTGCTTGATATGGGGTCTCTCTATAAACCCCAGACTGGCGTGGAATTCACTGTATAGCCTAGGCGAGCCAAACTCATGGCAACCTTCCTGCCTCAGCCCTTTGAGAGCTAGAATTACAGGTGTGAGCCACCATATGTGTGTGGAGTAGAATTTAAATAAGAAAGAAAAGGATAATTTGTCTTAGTTACTTTTCTATTGCTGTGATAAAATACCAAGAGCTAAGCAACTTTTTTAAAAAAAAGTTTAATTTGGCTTATGGTTCCAAGAGGGTTAGAGTTTATGATGGTAGAGTGAGAGAGAATGGAGGTAGGTTGCTGGAGTGACAGCTGAGAGCTCACATCTTGATCCACAAGCAGGAGGCAGGGAGCACAATGGGAATGGGGCCAGTAATAGGCATTCATTAAACATAGATATGAATAAATGAATGGCTTTGAGAATGCACTTTAGAAGGAAGAGTCCCTAAAGATTTGAAGGAAAAGGTATTGGTATCCAGGTCTCAAAAGCATGCCAGGGTGGTGGAACAGGCATGGTAGCACATGTCTTTAATCTCAGAACTTGGGAGGCAAAGGCAAGTGGATCTCTGTGAGTTCAAGGCCAGCTAGATCTAGATAGTGAGTCCCAGGATAGCCAGGGCTGTGTGGAAAAATCCTGTCTCAAAAAAAAAAAAAGGAAACAAAAGGAAAGGAAAGGAAGAAAGAAAGGAATGAAGGAAGGAAAGAAGAAAGGAAGGAAGGAAGGAAAAGAAAAGGAAAGAAAAGAAAAGAAAAAAAGAAAAGAGAAAAGAAAAGAAAAGAAAAGAAAAGAAAAGAAAAGAAAAGAAAAGGATGGGACTTGTGAGCTGTCTCTGTAGCATGGTTCATTTGGGAAGTCCTGTTTCTTGAGCCACCTAAGGAAAGTGCCACAGATACACAGTTAAAACTACTCAGCCAGATCAGAAAGGATCCCAGTATGTCTAGTAAAGGAAAAAGTACGTACAAAGTGTTTTACCCTGGGTAAGACACCCTCAAAATTTGCACAAAATATGTCATTTGTGTTCTCAGAACCCCTCATGATAGAGCAGGCACAGCTTGTAACACCTACTTTTCTGAATTACTGAGCTCAACCTCAGCCTCAGAGCTGTGAATAGCCAAAGAAACTTCCTTTTACACACCCAGATACAAAAGTAACAGCTGATGACACTGTTACAAATACTGGCACTTCTGTCACCACCATGACCATGAAAGTTAACTAAAGGTGACACCATCCAATAGTAAATTGGGTTGACATGCCTTTCTTTCCTTCTTTGGGTGGCAGAGGATGAGCAGAAGGGACATAGACATTTCTATTTATTTATTTGCATATCTATAGTCTCATTTGCATTGGATTATAAATATATTGGAGAGATGGAATTGAGGGAAGACTTCTAGGGACCAGAAAGGTTGTAGGTCTTGGAAATTCTATCTGGGATTCAGCATCTGCAGAGATGTGTCCCTCATTTCAACTCTCACACTTGCCTACTTTTGCTTGGCCTCATTGCCTCCTGGAACCCATCTGTGAGCAAGCTTGATCTTACAGCATTCCAGAAGGCTCTAGCAGCTTCTAGAAGATGTCACATTTCTAGCTTCATTCTGAAAAATTTCCAGTGAATTCTCTAAGTTGCCTTCACTTAATCCTAGACCATTTAAGAGGGTGGTTTGCTCTGATTTGCCCAGTCTACTTTGTACCTCAATCTTTAGGCCAAGGAATTTGGTTACTGTGATTGACAGCTTCATACAAAACCATATAAGGTAGAGAGTGGAGATGAATGCCCTTCCGAAGGAAAGGGCTGATGTTACCAAAAGAAAAAAAAAAAGTGGCCATCATCTACTGAAGAAAGACTGAAGACAGATAGACTGATAGAAGACACACAGACAGGAGATTGCCAATTAGATGATAAAGAAATATGTCTGTACTTCTATTTGTTCTAATGTTAGTTCTCATTATCTTTTAAAAAGATGTCTTTTTTTGCTATTCTTTTCCTGTTATATTTTTAATATGTTAATATTTTAGTATGTTATAAAATCTAACTCTTATATAAAAAAATAAACCTGCTGACATCTTAATTTGAAGTTATGATACTCAAGATGGATTTGAAAAGAGCTGACATTTTACAGACTTCTAAGTACTGAATACAATTTTTCTCACTTCAAACTTTGTATCAGGTTTTTAGTTTTGGTAGATCTTTTATGGAATAGAGGTGAGAATTTTTTTTTTTAAAGTAACAGCTTGTACTAGTAGCAGAACAGTCTCTGATTAGAAAAACATCCTTAATGAAGAAACAGTCACCACACACTGCTGTTTGGTTCGAGCATTATACGACTCTGGGACCATTCCTTATACAGATTACCAAGTAAGCTCAACCGAGCCTCAGAGCTGTGAATAGCCAAAGACTTATGCTGCAGCCACCCTGCGAAGAAGGTGAGACTGTCCACTGGAGCCAAAGCGATGGGTGGAGGGAGGCTAAGTTGCTTGGAGAAACCATCTGGAAAGGTTGATTTATCCCTCGAATGAGAAAAGAGGAGATATCCAAAGCATGGCAAGGCAGGGGAAACCTTGTGTGGTGGGTGAATGGCACTTGTGTGCATCAGCCAGAGAAAACCTTGTTGGGAATGGACAGGCAACATCTGAGGATGGAAATGTTCTCCAGACAAGTCTAAGCTCTCTGCAAAGGAAGATAAAAGCTCCTGTTGCCAGCAAAGTTTCTGCTGCTAGGCAGTGTTTCTGTGTAAGTTCAGTTGGAACAGTGGAGGAAACAAGGCTTGGGCTGGGATCTGGATTGTGTTCATGTCATAGATAAAAGGACACAACCCATTCAGAGAACCCAGAGTTCAGGGAGTAGAAATGCGGGATGGAGCCCCTCACATCTGAAACTCAGAATTCCAGGCTGGAGGGACCCTGCTGAATACCCCAGCTGGATTCAAAATGACCCCATACACTCCTGGCACATTCTGTAAATTACCCTGTGGGTGTCCTTAAAAATGGGACCTTATTTTATATAGTATTTATCAGTCTGACTGGCCAGAACACACTCTCTTTCCTTATATACCTGTATAATACACATCTCACATGAATATATATATTCACTTATGGAATATATAAACACATGTGATATAAATGTAAGCATGGACTGAGTATTTCAAAGGTGTCTTGGATCTCTTGATCCTTTTCATCCCTTCCTTTTATCTAAGATCACTTCCCTTTACAATGAAGAATCCCTTGGGTCATCTCTTGTTGTTTAGCTGACAACAAATTGTCTTGCTGCTCACCTATCTGAAAATGACTTTATTTTATATTTTGTAAAGAACCCTTCTGGAGTACTCTACTGTGGTTGCTTTTATTCCTACCACTCCATGTAAAGATGCTACAGTTTGGCTGTACCATGCACATGCATGATGTCTCTTTTCTATTTTTTCCTATGATTGGTCAAGCTTCTTGTCTTTTTGAGCTTAGGCCTTTCAAAATGTTTGCTGCAATGATTAATGGCTCCCACTTTCCTTCCTCACTCCTTTTGGGGCTCTGCTTCCGTGTTTTAGAGTATTCAGATGATCCCAAGGTCATGGCTGGCACAGTCTTTTATTTTAACCTCTTTCTTCTTTGTGTTTTAGTTTGGTGATGTCTTCAAATGTAATGACCCTTCCTCTGGCCCTTCTCAGTGACCCTTGGCACTAATGGGGTAAGGCTACTTTTCAACCCTTACAATCAATACTTCTTCTTTGTCACTTAAAAAGCTTTCCAGTATTTTATTAGTTTCCTTCTCTCTGCTTAAATTCTCCCATTCCTATGTTGCATTAATTACTTTCCTTGTTGCTATAACAAAAGAAAGGCTAGATTTATTTTGGTTCACAGTCCAAAGGTCCAGCCATAAGGTCAGAAAGGCATGGAAGCCTAAGCGTGAGGCAAATGGTCACATTGCGTCTACAGTTTGAAAGCAGAAAACAATGAATGGCGGTATTCAGCTCATCTTCTCCTTTTTATTCAGTCTAAGACCCAAGCTATGGGATGAAGCAGTCCACACTTAGGGTGTCTTTTCCCACCATAATTAACTGAATCTAGAAACTCCCTTATAGACAAGCCTAGAAGTCTGTCTCCTACATGATTCTAGATCCTGCCAAGTTGACAATGTTATTTGTGTTGTCCATTTCCTCCATTTTAAAGATAATTATATAAAAGCATACATAGACATATACCCTACAGTCATTTGCATCTGGTATACAGATTTCTGGTTATGTAACCAAGTTCAGATTTGGGGCAAACTGGGGTTGAATTCCTACCTCTGCCACTTATGATCTCTGCAGTCCTGAAGTAAATTTTATTTTCCTTTGAATTTCAGGTTCTTATCTGTAAAATGTGGATAATTAATATAAAGAAAATCTCCCTGGCAGGGTTCCCATGAGGCTGAAATAAGATGTTTCAAGGTGAACAAAGTGTGCATTGGTTTATTTCTGTGTGTAACAAGGCTCTCCTTGTCAGAAAGCCAGTTTGACTCAATGAAAGCAAACACTACTCTTCTCCAAGATGAATTTTGTTTCCAGTGGGCTTCTGAGCAACACTTGAGGGAATACAGAGTACACATGCTCACTGGGAAAGGGAGGAGTTAGTCCTTTTACAAAATGCTTAAAAATCACTTTATTTTTAGAATGTTCTCTTTGGTCGTTGGCATTTTAATGCACTGTAATTTGAAGTGTTTGCATGTTGAGCGAGCACAGCATAAGCACTTCACGGCAGTGAGGGTAATTCTCCTCAAATGTGCTATGAGTCAATATGAGATGAAGAACACACAAGAAGCAGGGAGCACTACTGCGCCTTAGCAACAGCGAGAATGCTAAAAAAGAAAAGAGACAGAAGGGGCTAAACAGAGTGCTCGTTTTAAATAAATTCTACAGTTCTTTCTTCACTGACGTGATATTCCCAACAATGAAGTCCCTGAAAATCAGTAATGTACACGTGGAAGCCACAAATACATATCTCAGGGGAGAGAGGATTTCATATATGTAAGTGTCTTGGTTTGTCTCTCTGCTGTTTTGATAAAACACTGACCCAGAGCAACTTTGGAAAGAAAGGTTCATTTGGCTTAGAGTCCATGATCGGGGGACTGGCACTGATGCAGAGGCCACAGAAGAGCGCTGTCTACTGGCTTGCTCCCTGGGAACGGAAAGCCTCTTTCCTTTCACAAACCAGGATCACCTGCTCCATTGTGGCAATGCCCACACTGGGCTGTGCCCCAGAGGCAATCATTAATCAAGAAAATGTTTCACAGACATGCCCACAGGCCAGTCTGATGGAGGCAATTCCTTATTTGAGGTTCCCTCTTTTCAGAGAGGACTCTAGTTTGTGTCAGGTTGACAAAAACTAACCAGCACACTAGCTAGAGGGCAGAGTTCGAACTTCTAGACACCATAATAACATTGGACAGTACCTTATTCTTCCTCTACATATGTGTGTATAGATATACACATAATTAAATATACATGTACACACACACATATATATATAAGTATATTTATATCAACACATAGAGGCTTGTCTTGTGTGTGGGTGCATATGCATATGAGGATGCAATCTGAATATGTATATATGAATATGTGTGTGTGTGTGTGTGTGTGTGTGTGTGTGTGTGTGTGTGTGTGAATGAACCTGTATGCACATCTGAATGCATGTGGAGACAGATGTTATTGGTCAGGCAGTGTCCCCATTTTCTTTTTTGAGACAGGATCTCTCACCAGCCTCCGTCTCACTGGCAGGCTGTCTGTCAGTGAACCCCAGGAATCTGCCTCTCTCCAACTCTCTAACAATGGGATTATAATCCTGTACCATCACTCCTGGCTTATATAGAATCTTATCTAATTGGTTCTGTTTCTCTGCAGAAACAAGATTAATAATCCCATGACTGTCTCCTCTTAAGGGAACAAATGGGGTTTGCAGTCATTAAGTTAGGAATACTGAAACGAGAGAATTGCTTGGTATTACTCAGTAGTCATAATGTAATTATAAGGATCTTTCCCTGTGTGAGAATTAGGGAAGACATGAGGAATGGGTCCAGATGATGTGACTGGTAGCTGGGGCCAAGCCAGGAAATACCCAGAAGAAAGCTCTGAGTGGCTACCATGCTGATTTTAGACTAGCAAGGTTATGATGATTAATCTCAACTTTCACATAGATGAAATCTAGAGTCACCTGGGAGATAAGCACAGGTGTGCCTATGACAGATTATCTTGATTAGTTTGACAGAAGTGGGAAGATCCACCCCAAAAGCAGATGGCACCATTCCCTAGGCTTGGGTCCTAGATTGCCTACAAAGGAGACCCTAATCAGCATTCATGACTCTCCTCTTTGGTTGTAGACACAGTTTGACCAGCTGCTTCCCACTCCTGCTGTCTTGGCTTCCTCACTGTGATGGACTGTATCATGAACTGCAAGCCAGAATGTACTCTGCCTTCCTTGAGTTCTGCCAGGGAATTTTGTCACAGCAACAGGAAAAGTAATACAGACTCATTCTCAACGTTTGACTTTCAGCACTGTAAAATGATACATTTACTTTATCTTAAGGGGGTAAGTTTATGATAATTTGTTGTAGCAACAATAAGGAGATAACATTATGTTCAGGAAATATTTGTGGATCAACAAAATGATCTAAGTATTTAATATACTAAGCTATTATAAGCAAAACCTTTGATCAGGATTTTAAAGATTTATAGCCGGGAGATGGTGGAAACCAAATTCAGGTCCTTTGTGGGAGCAGAAACTGCTCTTAACTACCGAGTCATCTCTTCAACCCCTGATCAAGATTTTATTAAGCTTATTGACAGATGAGCAAACTGAAATTCAGAAAGATTAGGTAATTCAGGAAATTAACATGACAACAACTGGCAGAGTAGATAGTGGAAGCTAAAGTATCTTCTCCTATTCCACTGTTCCCTCAAAATCCTAAGACATAACAGCCATACATTAGAGCAGCAAAAGACAGCTTGAGAGCCTATCTTAGCCAAAGTTCTATTGCTGTAAAGGGATGACATGACCATGACCATAGCAACTCTTAAAAAGAAAAGTATTACAAAACAAACATCATTACTTATCCTTGGTATTTGCCGGGTAAAAATTGACATTAAACGTATTTCAAATGATGGATTAAACATGTTAAGCCATTAATGAGGATAAAGAGATTATATATTTAGTATTTTTATATTTCCACTAAAAGACAGTTACTTATTAAATAATGTATATACTAATCCATACTGCTATCCATCTAAATCAATAACTTTTGCCTGAAAATTCTCTATGAGTCATTTCACAGTTACTTCTTGAGAAATCTGTGTGCCAAGTTCCTTTCAAGGCAGTGGGAACACAGGGCCTGGTGCATAGTAGATGAGATCTCTGTTTTGATGGAATTTGTGCTTGCTTGGCGGAGGGAGATAGGGAACAAGGGAACAAAGTCTAGAATAATACAGCTCCAGAACTTTCTAGCTCTAATAAAAGGAGTGAAAAATAACATAGGCTAGAACAGTGGAGAAGGGGAACTGAATTTAGCTGGAGCAGAGGTTTTCAACCTATGGGTCGTGTGACCTCTTTGGAGTCGAATGACCCTTTCACAGGGGCCACCTATATAAATATAAATGTCAGAGATTTGTATTATGATTCATAGCAATAGTGGAATTATAGATACAAAGTAGCAATGAAAATAATATTATGGGTGGGGGTCACCACAATATGAGGAACTGTATTATATAGGGTCGTAGCATTAAGAAGGTTGAGAACCATTGAGTTAGAGTGACACAAGAAAAGGAACTCACGAGGAGGATATTTCAACAATGGGAAAGACCCACAGGGAGATTTAGAGGGATAATAATCTAGAAAAGGAAGATGTGTACAAGAGCCCTGTTATGGGATAAATATGCACCTTCTAGAAAAAGTGAAAATACTGGTGTGTAATGTTATGGTGTGATGATTTGTTCTCAGAGTAAGAGATAACAATGGCTTGAGCTAGGATTTTAACAGACTCTATTAAGTGCTTGAATTTGGTCCTGCCAACTGGACCCATCATAGCAAGTAGGGGTGCAATGCAAGAGGGGGACTTTACCTAACTTAGTAGCTTACCACTTACTGAAATAGGGAATCTAAAGGAACTTCTCTCTGGGGTCTGTCATGTGTTTTATTTGGAATTTGAGAGATAAATAGTATACATCCAAGAGGAGGTGGCAGGTAGGTAGTGGAATACTTGAGCACGGCACCCAGGACAAGTCAGGAATGGTACATTTCTCTGCTTCAGGCTACTCCCTTCTGTTAGCACCTTTGTGAGAATGAACCCCAGCCACCTGCAGTGATGTGCTGGGACCATAAGGTCTACAAACAGAGACAGCCTGTGTCCATATGACTTAATTGTTTGTTCCAGGAAATTCTGCCCAGAGAAGGTAAGACCATAAACCAATAAATAAACTCAGCACTTGCCTCTGGGACTCACTGCAAAGAGATTATCTGAGACACAGTCTGCTTGCTGTGAAAGCTAACCTTGGCTTACTTATCAAGACTTTCACTTCAGTATGCCAGTCATCCCCAAACTAAAAATGTCCAAAATTTACACAGCCAATCTATTCCCTGAGTGAGACACCCAAAATTAAACCCTTTCACTAAGACCCAGGTCCTCCAGCCTACACAATTGTCCACCTCTTCCTTCTTGACCCCATCAAGGAACTACCATCTATGATGTGACTTCTAATGAATTGGGTGTTATTTTAAGTCTAGTTGTATTTGGGGGAATTAGTCTATTATTATTATTACTATATCATTGTCATTATTACTGGTCGTCTGTACTAGTAAAAGTTATTCATCTATAAATAACTATTCCCACCTTCTCTGAAACTCACAATTAACTTAATAAGATTACCAGAATTGGCAATTCCCTGAGGTATCTGACTATTCTAATTAGTTTAATTTACAAATGGAAAAACTTATTCCAAGGGTTTGTGAGCTATAGTGTTTCAGCGAGCTAGTAGTGACTACATCATAAAGCTCACCACTCTGGGCTGAGACCACTCATGGAAGAGTGCACAGATCTGTGCTAAGATGAAGTAAATTGTCTTTATTTATTTATTTATTTATTTATTTATTTATTTATTTTCAAGACAGGGTTTCTTTGTGTAGCTTTGGAGCCTATCCTGGCACTCACTCTGGAGGCCAGGCTGCCCTCAAACTCACAGAGATCTGCCTGCCTCTGCCTCCCGAGTGCTGGGATTAAAGGTGTGCGCCACCAACGCCCAGCTGTCTTTATTTATTTTTATATTTATTTATTCATTTTTATTTATTTTTTTCAAGATAGGATTTCTCTGTTTAGCTCTGGCTGTCCTGGAACCAGGCTGGCCTTGGACTCACAGAGATCCTCCTGCCTCTGCCTCCCAAGTGCAGGGATTAAAGGTGTAGGCCACCACACCCAATATATTTTATTATCTGTACATTTACTAGCAGGGGGAGAATGTTCTGGCTGCTTTTTCTTTTGTTATACTTTTGTTCCACTTGTCAGACTGGCTTAGACAGGGTGTGAATACATTTTAATTTATACTTATAAAACTTTAGCTATTGGATGCTCATTATTAATCGACAGATGGGCACACAAACATCGGCCACTGAACCATATAATTCCTGACATGGGTGTGGTTTTCTCCTAACATAAAGGAACAAACACAGCAGCTATGGAGCACCTATCAATTCATGCATTTCTTCTCTGGGGGCAAACTTAGCTATGTAAAATCCTCCAGAAGGTAGAGTCTCAGGGCTGTTTGAAGAAGCCAAGAGACCCTGCTTATCAGCACATCTTCCAGTTTTAACCCATATCCTGTAAGTATTTGAGAAAAATCTCACACACTTCCTGGGAGAACACCTGTGATAAGGATTCCAATATCTTTCCTGGCTCCTCTCTTGTCAGTCACCTCCACTGACTTTGCCCTACTATGACAATGGGGCCTGTTCCACTGATACTCCGTGGCTCCATGTCCAAATCATAGTTGATTGGGCCAGAGGAAGGCACATGGCCCATATGAGGCCAGGGGGTCAGTGGGCTGAGAACAAAAGACTTAAGTTAGCCTCTCAGTGCCTGGATTATAAATGTATAATAAGAACTTTCTGTTGTCTGTTTTCTGCATTTTGCAGCAAGGAACAAATGAGGCCATACTTTTGCTTCATGTTCCATAGTGACTTTGAGCCACAGAATTAAGGGCTGTCAATTCAAATCCTCCCCAATTTCCCATGATTACAAGAGCAATACTGGAGACTTAAAAGAGGATAAAAAGAGAAGGTAGAGGAAGTGCTACCAAAGACGAACCCTATTCCCCTTCCCCAGAACAGAGTCAATAAAGTATCCTCCAGCTGTCTTTGGTTAGGTGAGCAACTGGCACAGGATAGAACATCAGTTGTTCTTCTTCCAACCCCTCCAAACTTCTGACAGTCACAGGGGTTGGAACTCCGATGATGACATCCCCAGAAAAGAAAAATCGCAGCATCCCAGCTATAAACTTCCCACTTCTCCTGGTGGTCACCACTTCATCATTAGAACTGTCCTCGGGTCATTCTTGTCATCAAGAGCAGCAGTCTGTCTGGTCCAGGCCACCTGGCATTCCTTGCTCTACCACCAAACCGATGAATAATATGTCTGGAAATTCTCTTTGTTGAAGCCAGGTAGCAGCAGCAGCAGCAGCAAATGCCTAATCAAACACAATATCATGAGGATAAATAGCCAACACTCTGCCATGCACTGCTTTGTTGAACTATCATTTTTCCAGGGTTGCATGTATTAAATTCATTCTTGGCTGATGATATTTTCTATTCGCCTGGGTTTATTAGGTTGTAACTCGACCCATAGTCAAGGAGCATCCATGTATACTAAGTAGCATATTAGCATAGTGTAAAGAATCTCAGACTGGGATAAATGGAAATTTAGGCCTCCTGGAAGACCAGACGAGTGTGCAAGACCGAGGAGGAATGAGTCAGGAAGAAATCACAAGGACGTTATAGGTAGAGCTTGCAATTGAGCTGCCAGGCAGTGCACACCACCATAGGCAGCTGAGAGGGGAAAGCATACGGTGGAGAAAGAATGATTAGAGGATGCAGGCAAGGAATGGGCTCATCTCAGAAGAATCACAAAAATCAGACCCAATGCATATGCCTATGAGCCCAGCTGCTCGGGAAGCCGAAGCAGGAGGATTATAAATTAAAAACTTAGTGCAAGGGGACTAAGGAGATGGCTTAGTAGGTAAGGTGCTTGCTGTGCAAGCATGAGGACCTGAGGTCAGATCCCAGGGCCCTTGTAAGGTTGGACATGGCAGCAGACATTCGTATCCCCAGTGCAGCTGTGGAGAGTGAAGGTGGAGATGGGATGGTAGCAGTGGACAAGAGGCCATGCTTCAAATACAGTGGAACGCAATGGCTGGCACTGGAGCCTGCCCACTGACCTCTACCTCTACTTACCTTTGTTTTTAAAGGTAACTTCAGGGCCATTCTGGGCAACTTAGTAAAATCCTGTCTCAAAATAAAAAGTAAAAAGAGGTTTGGGATGTAGCTTAGTGGGAGAATAGCTGCCTTGTCAGCACAAGATACAGTCTTCAGACAAATATACACATACATATACATACATATACACACACATACATATGCATACACATACATACACACATACCCATACACACATATAAACATATACATATGCACATACATATACATACATACAATACACATACACATACACACACACACACACATACATATACACACACCTTCAGCCAGGAAACACACAAGACAGGGGTTCTAATTCAGTTCTGTCAAATGCGTGTATATTTCTCTGCATCCAGAATAAATATTGATACTATCAGTTATCAATTATTTTATGGATGACACTAAGTTTGTGATGATCAAACTAACATAGATCTCAGAGTAATTCTGTCTTTTCACTAATCCTCTTTGCTATGGGAGAAACCAGTGATGCCTACCAACCTGAATGTAAATGAACTAGCCTGAGATATATGGTTACATTTAAACTCAGGAGAAAAACTCTATTAATAAAAGTTTGGCTTTAAAAAATTCAAGTACAGCATAAAACAGTGTATTAATTTAAATGATATTTAAAGAAAAATACTTCACAAGAGGCACTTGAACAAAATTCTTAGGTTGTAAGCTTGTGTCTTCACTGTGGGAGACATGAGGCATACTAAAGAAAACCAGAGCTAGGTAAAGGGACAAGAATAGCAGGGGAAATGTTCATCGTTCTTTTCAGTGTGTGCCTCTGCTATGATTAAGACTGGTGCTTAGGCTCAATAAAAATCCTTACGTATGAGTGGATTGGAGGAACTAGGAGATATGGCTCTCTCCCACAGACCACCAGGATAGCACAGATTCACCTCAACTCAGTTTGTGTCACTGTCCCCAAGGAGTTCCAAGAGACAATTCTTGAGACTCTACCATGGAGTCCAAAAAGAGGAATACAAAGATAGGACCTCTGAGGGAAGAAGACTTAAGCGGGAAGGTATTCCTTTTTTCACATGATCTTGGTAACAGCTGACTTAATTACTAAATTATTAAACACTCGGTGGGGGCCTTGTTCTGAGGAACTTAATGTATCATCATCTCTTTTATTCTTTACAATGAATTCCAAATTAGAGTTATGATCCTCATTTAGCAGGCTTTGAAAACTATGACAAAGAAATGAAATAACACGCCCAAGGCATGCACTCACTAATTGCAGAGTTGAGACTCCACCTCAGGCTAACAGACTCAAGATTACTAAGTATTACGGTATTCAATGTGATTCTACCCTATTACATCCTTGGCCAAGATCTATATTGCTATTGGGGGTGGGCTGTACGGCAGATTTGGAGGGAGGCGGCGTGTACACTGATTTTTGTGGAGGAGCCTGAAGTTAACCTAGTTGGAACTGTCATCATCACTCAGAAATGATGGGCAGGCCATTTTTAATTAGCTAAAGCAATGCTAGCTAGCAGCTGTAACAAACCCCAAAGGTTGACAGCTCAAATACAGCAAAAATTCAGTGTCGGAGAAACAGCTCTGGAGTTCAGAGGTGATATTGCTTTTCCAGAGGACTTGCCTTCCATTCATAGCACCTTTATCTGGTGGCTAACAACTACCTATAACTCCAGCTTCTGGGTACCCAATACCCTCTTCTGGCCCCTGAGGGCACAAAATATAAACAAAACATATACTGTGGCTCTTCCACCTGCAACACACAACTTCCCAGGATTCTGTATTTTTTTGTATCAAGCAAGAGAAAGGGAAAGAACACAGTAGGAAAAGTAATAGACAGTTCTGAAGATGTCACAGCTCACACCACCTTGGACTAGAACTCGGTCACCCAGCTATGTCTAATTGTAAGGAAAGTAGGGAAATCTCTAAACGCCCCCAGGAGCTTGCCTCTGCCACAATTGACCTCACTTATGACATTTCTTTCAATTGTATCACCCCCCCAAAAAAAATGTGAACTTTAGATGGGAGGTAGCATAGCTTTGCCATGTAAAATCTATATTTAGTTTGCTCTTGGAAGTACATTCTATGTTCATCTCTTAAGACTTCAAATCATTGCCTCTTCTCTAGTGATGCCATCCATAACTCTAGTAGAACATATACCTTTCAGAAAGTTGCAAACCATTCAAGTCTATAAAACCTCATTGAGGCCGAGTGGTGGTGGGGCACTCCTTTAATTCCATCACTCAGGAGGCAGAGACAGGTGGATATCTGCAAGTTTGAGGTCAGCCTGGTCTACAAAGCTACACAGAGAAACCCTGTCTCCAAAAAACAAAAACAAAAAAACAAGAAAAAAAAAACCATTGAACTGATTAAAACATTTACAATCTCGTTACATCTTTATAATTCATTGGTGCATAGAATTTTGTGACCTAATGTGGGCACCAACATATATAACAATGTATTTTTATCTACAGTGACTTATGTATGTGTTACAAAGATGGTTAGGAACAAACAAGGTATTAATGGTGTATCTTTGTAGAAAACTCACTAGGTTAATTTTAAATATTCTTTGAACATTTTATTCTCTTATGTATTATTTTTATGTATGTGGGTGTTTGCCAGCATGTATGTCTATGTGTTATGTGTATGCACAGACCACTGAGGTCTGAAGAGGGTGCCAGATCCCCCGAAACTGGAGTTACAGATGATTGAGAGCTACAGTGTAGGCTCTGGGAATTGAATCCCTGTCCTCTGCAAGAACAGCTAGGTTTTCTTAACCACTGGGCCATCTCTCCCAACCCCAGTTTCTTTTTTTAACTTCAATTTCCTGCTGTTTCTCTTTATCTTGTTTAAGTTCCAAGTAGTTCCCACACATTTTAATTTTGTGTTTTACCTGTCAGATTAATTATAATAATGAGGATGAACACACTTGTCAAATAGCCAGTATTTTTTCTTTGATGTGCCAGCTTCCAGCTCAGAGCAGGAAGTGGCCTCTATTCATTTGCCTGCCTAGTGCTCTACCCCTGCCTTCCCTTGACCTGTGGAACGTAGTCTCCCTGCCCTTCCTTGCAGTTATTGATGTACATACCGTATCTCCCCTGCTATCCTCTTATATTACCTTTAGGAAATGGATCAGGTCTTGTTTGCTTTTGGCTATGCTTAACAAAAATGGCTAATTTATTTCTTTCCTCTTTGTTTTAGTCTCAAATGTTTCTGAAAACATCCAACTATCCAGAAACATTTTCTCTTAGCATTGCCAAAAATATCTGCTGATTCAAAACAATTAAAATAACAATAAAAACTAATGTTCTAGCAGTGCAGTGATATTAAACAAACCAGAAGTTGTTTTGATGCTGAGAGAGACAGCATGTTGTGAATTAGGTAGAGAAGAAGAGCTAAGGAGTGGCCGTTTTTGTTTTGTTGCTGGGTCTCACTTTGTAGTTGATGTTGGCCTCAAACTGCCTATATAGACTGGCCTCAGGTTTGGGAAACTCTCACTGTAGCTACTCTTTAACCCCAGTGCTAGGACTGAGAGAAGTCACAATCAGTTTGGGAGATGGCTCAGTAGGAAAAGTAGTTGCCAAATAAGAGTGAGGGCCTGAGTTCAAATTCCCAGAACCCAAGCAAAGCTGAACATGGTCTATAATCCCAGTGTTCCTACACCAAGATGCAATGCAGAGACAGGAGAATCCCTGGAAACTCACAGGCCAGAAAGTCTGGCATACAAAGTGCAGGAGGGTAGAGGTGGGAAGGGGTGGGAGAGTTGTAGGGGGTAGGGGGAGTGAGAAGAAACCATGTCAAAGTAAAACAAGATACAAGATGGAAAGCAGCCACCATCTCAAGATTGTCCTCTGACCTCCATGCATGCACCATTGCAGGTACATACCTGCACATGTGTGCCCTCACACGTACACACACACCTCATACACAGGCATACACAGGTATAACACACACATGCGTATCCTTACTCATACACACACCTGCATACACAGCTCATGGACATACCTCATACAAAACAAACAAACAAACAAGGAAGGAAGGAAGGATCAGGCATGATGGCAAAACAAAACAAAACAAAACCTAACCCCAGCACTCAAGAGACACAGGCAGGCAGATCTCTGTAAGTTTGAAGCCAGTCTACTGATCTACCCAGTGAGTTCCAGGCCAGCCAGAACTACATAGTAAAACCTTTGAGAGAGGATGAGTATCAACGCAGGAATGGACAAAGGAATGGATTCATAAAACATCAAACTGGAGGGATGGCCAAAGATTTCTAGGGAGGCTTCAGCATAAGAAAAAAACAAGAGATTGTGCCATCGTTAAAAAGTATTTAGAAAAATAAAAATCTATGAGGAGCTAGAGCAGTGGTTCTCAAGCTGTGGTTGAGACCCTTTTGGGAGTTAACCGACCCTTTTACAAGAGGTCACATAGCAGATATTCCACATATCAGATATTTACATAATGACTATGGCAGTAGCAAAAATACAGGTAAGAAGTAGCAATGAAATAATTTTATGGTTGGGATCAGCACAACATGAGAAACTGTATTAAAGGGATGCAGCGTTAGGAAGGTTGAGAACTACTGGCCTATCGACTTCCTAACTGTCTTCACCACTTTTGCCAATAACTATCACTAGGTGCCATTTTGCTAAGTAAGACCTGAAACCATTGGAAAAACCATGGGATTTGTTTTTAATAAACTGAAAATCTAAAGGATATTGAATCCAAATGGAAATCTCCCATTCCATAGAATCCTTACATTTCAGACTTAAATTGCTGTACATTTAACTGGACAGGGATTTTCTGGGGAGCAGAGAGACCTGGCCAGCATGTGTGATGGCCTTAACACATGTAAGGCATTCCTTTGCTGGCCTCCTTTTTAACAGGAACTCTGATGTTGCATAAAGCCAGAGTAGAAGGCAGTTTCCCATCATTAAGACCTGATATTGATAGATTTTTCCATCCTCAGTTTGTAAATGTAGTTTTTGCCTGATATGAATTCTTGGATGTCTAGTTTGGACCAATGGAGGTGGAAAAAGGTATAATGGGTGAGTTTAAGTTTGCCAGGGAATGCATGTTGGAAGTCAATGTGTTTCTTAGTTCCCTTAATCTCTTGTGTTTTCACTGTGGTGATTTGATCCTTAAACTCATTAATCCTACCCAGGAGTCCAGCACAGTTGCGCTGCTACTAAACTGAAGGCAACTACAGTGTGGCGAGGGCATCTCTTTCTCTCAGCTGCTTCACCCTTTTCCAGGACATGTCACACTTACTGACTTTGTGCTCTTGGTCACCTGGCAAGCAAAATGGCAGTGATGACCAAGCTGGCTGTGATCATGTCAAACTGTATCTAAACACGTTCCAAATGATGTGCTTTTGGTCCATACATTAGTTTTGTTTTTTTGTTGCTGTGATAAAATACCCTGACAAAAGTAACTTAAGAGAGAAAGGGGTTATTTGGGCTTATAGTTCCAGGGAGGATACGGTCCATCCAGACAGGGAAAGAACGGCAGAAAGAGCAGAAGGCCCTCTCTTCTCACACAGAATCCAAAGGCATCCAAGGTCTTGAGGCAGAGCATAAACAGGTAGAACGGCCAGGCTCTAAATCCTCAACCCCCAGCCCCACCCCAAACCCATCCTCAGCTCCACACCCACCCACACCCACCCACTCCAACTCCACCCTCACTTCCCCCCAGACCCTCCTGCAGCCTCACCCTCCAACCCCACCCCAACCCCACCCCAGCTCCATCCCAGCCCCACCTCTGGTGACGTAAATCCTCTAGCAAGACACTGTATCCTAAAGGTTCCATTAGGATCCCAAGATCCCAAACAGCACCATCAGCTGGGAAACAAACGTTCAGGCACATGAGCCTATGGGAACTGTTTCACATCAGCAGTAGCAGTGAAGTGGCTGCAGATACTAGCTGACTGCAAGAACAGAAGCTTGAGTTTTGGCCTCTGAGTGCATAACATGATCCTCCAAAACGACACAGACTACCCCAGGTCACATTTTCTTCTTTTACTCAGCCACCTGATGACACAGATGACGCAAACTTTGTTTTTAATATTGTGTGTGTGTGTGTGTGTGTGTGTGTGTGTGTGTGTGTGTGTGCATTTAGTGTGAGTTGTGTGCGCATGTAGTGTGGGTATCCATGGAGGCCAGAGGCATTAAATTCTCCTGAAGCTGGAGTTACAGGCAGTTGTGAGCCATACAAATTAAGTGCCGGGACTGAACCAAGGTGCTCTGCAAGACCAAGGTTGTGTTCTTGACTGCTGAGCCATATCTCTAGCCTCCACAAACTTATTGTTGAGATCTTCATCAAATTTTTGTTTTAGACTTTTATATGTGAGTACTGTATTTACATCACTTCCCTACCTCCTCCTCCTTCCATCTTAGCACAACTGACTCCACGATGGAAGTACCTTTCAAACCATAAAACTCAGCGCATAGACAGTACCACCTGCCAAAACAAAAATAAAGACCTAATCCAACCAAGTCCATAGTTCTGGGAAAGTCTTTAAATGTCCTACTTGCTTTTTGGGTTCTGCAGCTCCACTTCTGGCCAACTGTTCTTACTAACTGAAGTATGTCATCCCTGAATATAGTTTTGGGGCTTAAAATCTCACCTGAATACCCAATGTAGTCTCCGGCCAGCTACTGAAGATGAAGACTTTCTATTGGCTTAAACCTGTGTCTGAGCAGTCTTCTCTGGTGGCTACCACACAGCGCTGTAGCATCAGTGCACAACTGTGCTTCTTGAAAAGACACAGATCCAAGCCAAAGCTTAGCTGCCAGTTCTGTCTTTTTCTTCTTACTGGTAAAGTGAGAATTAAATGTACAGTGATAGTTCATTTTGATTGTTAACCTGATTAGATTAGCACTGTCTGTGGGATTGGTAAAGCATGGTTACAAAAGGGCTCTGAGCTAATCAATGGTTGAATCGATCGATAGATTCATAAGACAATGGAATTATTGGAGGTAATGAAGAGAAGTGGGAGCTGAGCTGAGGAAGCAGATTACTGGGGTGAGTCCTGGAGGCTATATCTTGTGGTCCCTTCTTATCCTCCTTTCCTGGTTCCTGTTCATCAATATGTGAAGAACAGCTTTTTTTTTTCTTTCTGCCACACTCCAGCCAACTTGCTGCTCTGTCCAAGGGTATGGGGCCACACAACCGTGGACTGAAACCATGAACTCAAATAAATAATTCCATGAGTCGTTCTGTCAGACATTTTGTCTGGAACAAAAAACGTAACTTACACTTGTGCTTTATAGGCTACTGTAAAAGCTGAAAGAAAAATAAAGGCACCTAGCCTCACTTACAGGTGAGCAATAGTAGCAGTATTTCATCTACATCCTGATTACATAAAACTACAGAACACTGGTCAGTAATGAGATTCTTGCTCAAACATTCTAAATCTGTCCAGCAGCTGGTTACAATTTTCACTGAAACAATTAAACAAAGTGCCTCTCTTGGTGAAAGGATCTTTGGGGAGGAACCAACTTATTTTCCAGTTTCTTCTTTGCTACAAATGGTTAAATAGTTCAGCTTTCAGAGCTTCAGTTTTCTTAAGTTTAGCTGGATGGGTAGTGCAATGCTTTCCCCTTACAAAACAATTCAATTGGACAAAATCTTATTATAAATGTATTGCCCCCCTATCTTTATCAGTTACATAAACCTCCTCTCAAAAAGCATAATTGTGCTGGGCAGGGTGGCACACACCTTTTAATTCCAGCACTTGGGAGGCAGAGGCAGGCAGATCTCTGTGAGTTCAAGGCCAGCCTGGTCTACAAAGCTACACAGAGAAACCTTGTCTGGAAAAACCAAACCAAAAACAAAAAAGCGCCGTTGTAATAGAAGACATAAATATATAGCTTGGAGTCTTTCTGGGAGATTATTTATTTCATGTTTCACATGAGAGCTTCCCACAGAGATCTATGATCAATGTAAAAACATTTGTCAACTATAAAAGAGGAGCTGATGGGATGACCCAGAAGGTCTCAGAAACCTGAGTCCACTCTCTGGAACCCACAGAAAAGGGAAGGAGAAAAATGACTGCCCAAAGTTATAATCTGAACTCAGCAGTATGCAGTCACCCATGCACCCTCACCAGACACATGTGAGAGCACACACACACACACACACACACACACACACACACACACACACACACACACACACAAGCACGCACATACAATACTCTTTTAAATCATTAAACATTAAAGAGACAAATGTAGCCAGGCTGTGGTGGCACACACCTTTAATCCCAGCACTTGGGAAGCAAAAGCAGGCGGATCTCTGAGTTCAAGGCCAGGCTGATCTACAGATGAAGTCTAGGACAACCAAAGCTACCCTGAGAAACCAAAGAGAGGGAGAGGAAGACAAACATTTCCATATTTCTTTTATTAACAAAAATCTGCCAAGCACCCTTAATCCTAGCAATGGAAAGGTAGAGGCAGGCAGATCTCTGTGAGTTCAAGGTCAGCCTGCTCTACAGAGTGAGTTCCAGGACAGCTAGGGCTATTACACAGAGAAACACTGTCTCAAATAAACAAAAACAAAAAATGCTATAAAACATAAAACATTGCATTCTTTCAAAACAAAACACAGTCAAATATGGAAATATGAACGGCAATCAGGAATAATGAGACCTTCTGAAATATCACCATGCACACATTAAATGTGAAAGAATTCAGGAAAGCCACATCTTTGAGTCAGAGAAGCTCCATGGCAAGCTGGTAATTTTTCCATCTCATGTTTCTCAGAGAGTTGGCAGTAAGCATTTCCTCATGGGCTTCCTCTTCTCAGTGCATAGTGACTATGAGTGTGTCCATGTATATTTCTCTTATTAGAAATGTTGCCCTGCCCTTTAACCAGCTTTCTCTACCCAAGCTTCAGGCAGAACTTAGAAGCAAAAATTGTTCCCCTCCACTGTCTCCTTCACATAGAAGTCTATCTTCTCTACAGCCACTCTCTGATTTTCTTCTTCCTCTAATGAAAGTTTGAAGGGGAATATGTAATTACAGCTACTTAAGAATGAATTCTATCTACTTCATGGTGGAAATAAAAGCCTTGGGTCTCGATGATGACTCTTTTCGATTTGTTTTTGTTTTGTTTTAGAGATAGTATCTTACTATGTATCCCTGGCTGGCCTGGAACTCACTATGTAGACAAAGCTGACCTGAAACTTACAGAAATCCATTTGTGTCTACCTCTTGAGTGTTGGGATTAAAGGCACATTCCACCATGCCCAGCCTTGAGATAGGTCCTTAGGTCTTGAGATATGTCCTTACTGTGTGTCTTCTAGTGAAGGGACCAGCTGCCCATTTCCGCAGCCATAACAGCCTAACATGTGCTTGCCTGACTTTGCATTGGTCACTAGGAGGTCAGATGCCTGCCTCGTGGCAAGGAACCAATCAGAAGTTAGCTGGTAGTGCTATGCTATACGGCTCTGGGTGTGCTTTACAGACAAGTGCACAGCAATGATACACAGAGCATAGCATTCGCCCTGGAAGGGCCTATGGGCCATAACAACCAGTTGACCAATCAACACAGGGCAAACCCTCCAAGCCTGGAGGCACACCAATCCTGAGTCTGTGCATACCCCTAACACTCCCCTTACACTGTCCTATAAGATCTCTATTCAGTGGCTTCTCGCCGTCTTTCCTAGCCATCCACCATGGTGGATGGATGAAAGGCCTGAGCTAACATGGGGTTAGCTCGTTAAACAACTACAATAAAGCCTCTTGCTGTTTGCATCAAGCTTTCGCCTCTGCCTAGTGATAGGGGTCACCTCAGTCCTGGGCAGAGATCCTGGGGGCCTGAGCCTCTGGAGGGGGTTCTTTCACTAGTAAGAATTTATGTTCTTAGCTCAGCCTCCTAAATCACAGATTACAAGTATGTGCCACCATGTCCATCTTGTGATGACATCATCTGGTAACTTTTCCAGGTGACAGATGGGCTATGTGTATGGTGGGTCTTTTAAAGCATTCCTGTGGTCTTTGGGCAGCCAGTGGTAGGCTGTAGACCATCCTAATACAATCTCAAGTGGCACATACAACCCAACACAGCCCTCCATCCTAGTATTTATCACCATCCTGACACTGAATTGTCCCAATTTCTGGAGTTGTATGTGTGTTGAGTGGACCATCTTTCCTGTTCCAAGAGAACAATCCTGCACAGAAGTCATTGAGATCTTACTGCTTGAAAACTGAGATTTATGGAGACAAACAGTTAACATTTCCCTCCAGCTCCGTCCAGAGGCACAAACTGCTTTCTCAGTATAGTCCCCAATAGGAGGCGGCTGGCATTTCCTATTAAAAACTGGTCCAGACCAGCTTCCTCAGCATAGCCTTATATGAAGGGAATATTCTATTGGTAATTCTCAGTGCAACCATCTCTAAAGCCTGAAATTCACTGACACTTTACCGTTTGTGTTGTTTGTGATGGTAACATTGATGACAAGAAAAGAAAAAAAAAGCACAGTGACATTTCTCTTATTAATTTCTAACAGTGGTGACAGATTTGTGCTGGATTGCAAACACAGAATTAACCAGACTTTGCTGTGGCAGAAGGCACTGGCTAAACAAATAAATGATATTTTGTAATTGCTGTGACTCCAATGTACAACTATGAAACACCCCAATTTCTCCAACCTCCACTGTGTCACAGCTCATAGCTGACCATTATCCCTTGGGAGATAGAGAGAGCTTCGGCACTGACTCCATCTATTCATAGGACCTCGGCAGCCATCTGTTTTGGTTTGGTTTGAGTTTTGGCTTTTTGAGACAAGGTCTCTGTTTGTGACCTTGGCTGGCCTTAAACTCACAGGGATGCACCTGTCTCCATGCCACCACACCCAGCTCTCAGAGGTCATTTGTTAACTCAAGCATTTTCAGAATATGCATTTCATCTCCTCTGTGTGCCAGGTACAAGGTTTCCCTGGGGATGTGAAGATGAACAAACCGTGGAAGAATTGACAGATCAGGGAGCCAAGTCAGAGCAGGTAGTTTCCTCCTCCTGAGAGCAGGCCTTTTGGCAGTCTGCCCAAACTAGCAGTTGATACTGCTTTATTTATTTATTTATTTATTTATTTATTTATTGGCCAACTGTTGCTGAATATGTTTGACTCAGTCATGTGGGTGAGTTTTTGAAATTTCAGTTAAAATTGTGCCCCCCGACCCTGTCCTTGCATCCAACCCCATAGCACTTCTGGTAACACCTGATCTCACCGAGGCCTGTGGTAATGACTATCTGGACCCTGCCGCTCCTCCAGACTCACCACACTTCTGTCTCTTACCTACTGCCAGACACAGGGATCCACTTTGTCACCAGAGGAAGCACAAAGCAGGCTCCCTTGCTGTCTTCTCTACAGAAAAGTTACTGCCCCTGCGCTGGCTTCCTTCCTGCAGGTCTTTGTTCATAGGTTTTCTCAGGACAGTCACTGCCACTGTCTGTCTCCAACACCCTATGCCGTTTCTCGACAGCACCTGACACCACATGAAATCATATTAGATATGCATTTGTTTACTCATTCCATTTTATTCAGATACAGCATAAGAAGAACCTTAATTGTATGACTCGCAGGCATGTCCTTGGTGTCCAGAAAGGTGCCTGGCTATTACATACACGCAAAGGATGGCTTTTGAATAGATGAAGTCTGAACTATGGTAACTGCTACCTCTATTCCCCATTCCCACCCCCACCTCGACCCCCTTCATTTTTTTTTTTTTTTTGAAGCACTCTTGCTATGTAGGCCAGGCTTGCTTAGAACCCAAGACTGCCTCCAACCTGGAGGCATTGCCTCAGCCTTTTAGGGGCTAGAATTACAGGTCTGTGAGGTGCCTTCTGCCCAGCTGTCCTACCGATTTTTCTACCTTTGGTTTTATTTGCCTAATCTACCCACCTGTTCCACTGGAGTTTTTCTAAAACTTCAGATTGGTCACAATGCTTCTTCTGTGAGTGACTATCCTGTATGATGACTCACATAGTGAGGTAAATATGAATGGGCATGGCATCTAGGCTTTGAAAGTGATTGCTGTGCCTGCCCTGTTATTATGTTGTTTATTTGCAATGTGTTTACATGGGTGACTAAATGCTTTCTTATTCCATCTGGGGCTCTATAATAATCAGTATCATTTATAAATAATAGAAAGTTATTATTTATATTTCTGGAGGTCAAGATGCCCCAAACCAAGGAGTCTGCAGATTTGGTATCTTATAAGTATTGCAAATTCCTTGTAAGTAGTACTGTTTTATGTGCTCTTACATGGTGGAAGAGCGAAATGGGTGATTGAAATAATTTTTCTTAGTTTTGTGCTAGGACTCTAGACCAGGACCTTGCATGTGCTAGGCAAGTACTCTGCTACTGAGATACCACCTTGGTCCTTGGGTCTCCTTTATAGGGGAACCATTTCCAATCATAAAGCCTCTGCCCTCATGATAGTCATCTCCCAGAAGGCCCAGTCTCTTGCCACGATGCTATTGATGATTCAGTTTCAGCAGATACGTTGGAGTGGGCATCACATTCCAGAACTAGTTCTCTGTGACCTTTCTCTCCTGTTGGTATGGCCCAGCCTAACAAGTACTTCAAAGGAAGAAGCTGTCATATTCAAGTTTGTATCTGGAGAACCTCAAGTAATATCATATACCAATGAGTGTATGCCTGAAGTTCATTCATTTTAATAGCCAAGAAATATTTATAAGTTTCAGGCTGTAGTATGTATTAATTACTATATTTTTTTTCAATCTCTGAAGATACAGGAGCAAACCTAGTCATTGTTCTCAGGAAGTTAATATTCTGCTATAGGAAAATGACCATAAAACAATAAACAACTGATTATATATTATAAAGGTGAGTGTAGAGATAAATGACTTGCACATGATGAAGGAACTCAATTTTCTTTTTTCCCCTTGCATCTGTATGTGTGTGTGGTGTGTTGTACATGCATGTATTTATGTTCTTGTGTGCATGGATGCACATGTGTGTACCTGGGTATCTTCCTTGATCACCCTCCATATTGAAGCAAGGCCTCTGGCTGAACCTGGAGCATACTGGTTTTAGCTAGACTGGCTGGTCAACTTGTTCTAGGGGTTCTCTGTCTCTTATTCTCATCTGCTGGGATTATATTATAGGATGGCATACCCACTCTGCTTTTCACATGAGTACCGGGAACCCCAACTTGTCCAGTTAGTAATTTGCCAACTGAGCAATTTCCCAGTTCCAGGAACTCAATTTTCTGTGGGAATGTCCCTCTATGAAATAATTATATCCAGAATATTAACAAAATAGGACTTGTTGGGTGTTTAGAATTTGAACTGTGGGCAGGTGTCAAGTGCAATATGATCAGCTAACTTATCCCAGAGAGGAAAGCCATGTATCCAGAAACAATGCCAGTATCAGTACTGAGGTGGAACAACTCTGGATGCCCAGCAATATAGAGGCAGAGAGCTCAGGCTCTCAGGCCAAACCAAAGGGAGTTTGAGTAGTGTCAAATACAAGACTGTGAATAAGAGTCAGCACAAGCTATCCACACATTAATCCTGAGGGCTACTGCTATTGAATACCAGACAGAGAATGTGAAAAACTATGAATGAAACATGTGAAGAAAAAAATGAAACACATTGTTGCAACTAACAAACTCAATGCACTGGGTAAATTTTAAGATTATGCAGGGCCCAGCATTAGGGAGGTAGAGCCAGGTAGACTTCTATGAGTTTGAGGCTAGCCTGGTCTACACAGTGAGTTCCGAGCTAACCAAAGTTACACAGAGAGATCCTATCTCAAAGGAAGAAGAAAGAAGATAAGTAGTAGTAGAAGATTATTCAGGGGAAAGAAAAAGAAATCTAATGGACTGGGAGACAGATCTGAACAATGTAGCTCAAGAGATAATGAAAGACCCGAGGAGGCTCAGGCCCCCAGGATCTTAGCCCAGGACCTCAGACACCCCAATCACCAGGCAGAGGTGAAAGCTTGATGCAAACAGCAAGAGGCTTTATTGTAGTTGTTTAACGAGCTAACCCCATGTTAGCTCAGGCCTTTCATCCATCCACCATGGTGGATGGCTAGGAAAGACGTCGAGAAGCCACTGAATAGAGATCTTATAGGGCAATGTAAGGGGAGTGTCTAGGGGTATGCAAAGGCTCAGGATTGGTGTGCCTCCAGGCTTGGAGGGCCTGCCCTGTGTTGATTGGTCAACTGGTGATTATGGCCCATAGGCCCTCCCAGGGCCTGTGTATCAGGGCCTGTGCTATGCTCTGTGTATCATTGCTGTGCACTTGTCTGTAAAGCACACCCAGAGCCGTAAAGCATAGCACCACCAGCTAACTTCTGATTGGTTCCTTGCCATGAGGCAGGCATCTGACCTCCTAGTGACCAAGACAAGGTCAGGTAAGCATGTGTTAGGCTGTTAAGGCTGCCGAAATGGGGAGCTGGTCCCTTCAATACTAAAAGGAAAAAAGAAGAAAGTAGATGTCAAACACATGAACACAGAATGAATTTTGAATTGAAACCGTAGGTTACATCTCTATTACTGTCATAAAACACCATGAACAGGAAAGTTTTCTTTTGGCTTATTCTTCCAGAAGGATCAGAGTCCATTATGGCAGAGCAGCATGGCAGCACATAGCAGGCACGGTAGCACGTGGTAGGCATAGTAGCATGTGGCAGGCATAGAAGCAGGATCAGAAGCTAAGACTCACACCTTCAAGTGCAAGCACAAGGAGAGAGAAAACTGGAAGTGGGGTGAAGCCTTAAGCTCTCAAAGGTGAACCCCACTGGCATACTTTCTCCAGCAAAATTGTTCCTCCTAAACTTCCCCAAACAATGCCACCAACTTGGTACCAAGTGAGCCCATGGGGGACAATCTCCTTCAAGCTACAACCACAATAAAAACAAAGAGAATATGAGATGATCTTTGAAAAGATAATGGCTATGTTATTTTTCAGATACTGGAAGATAGGGTTGGTCATTGTTAACAGGTTTCCCATCAGTATAAGGAATACTAGAGGTGAATACCTTAGGGGGGAAAAAAGATTTGTCTTAACCTATAGTTTTGAAGACTCTAGTTCATGGTAAGCCTTGGGGCTGTGATAAACCAGTGTGTGATTGTAGGAACCTATGGTGTGAAACCACTCACCTCCTGGCCAGAAAGCAAAAGAGGAGGTCAATATCCAAACTACAGCACATGGTTACAGAAGGCACAGTTCAATGAAAACAGATCAATTAAGAGTCGATGTGTAATTAAACTGCAGAACAGCAAGGACAGAAGATTTTAAAAGCACCAGGAGAGCAAAAGATAACTTCAAAGAAATGTTGAGTGAGCAAGAAACAGACTTCTCAACAGGAGAAGCAAAGCCAAGATATATTGGTACTTCAAGAAAGGGTTTCTCTGTGTCTATGTCTGGCTGTCCTAGAGCTCACTTTGTAGATCAGGCTGGCGTCAAACTAACAGAGATCACCCTGCCTCTGCCTCCTAGTGCTGGGATTAAAGACATGAGCCACCATGACCAGCCCAACAAGTGTTCTTAACTACTGAATCATCTCTCTAGCCCCTCCTTTGTTTTTGTGACCCACTGAATTAGTTACTTGCTCGAGCATGGGTGGAAGGCTATTTGCAGGAACACAGCAGCATACTGATGATCACTGTACTGGAGAAAATGACTCTCCTCCTCCAGCAACCATTAACTACCTAGCACTCCTCTGGGAGAGGTGGGTCCTCATGAGCCCCTCCCCACCCATGATAGAATGTTGACATGTAGCATCTTTTTGCAAGTCTTGTGCAGGTAACCATGGCAACTGTGAGTTCATGAATACAATAGCTATAATCATGTACATAACAGTCTTTCCAGACCATTCTCCCCATCCTCTGGCTCTTATATTCTTTCCATTTTCTCCTACATGATGTTTTCTGAGCTTAAGGATACATGATATAGATGTCCTGTATAGGGCTGAGCATTTAATAGTCACTTCACAGCAATTTGACTAGTTATGAGTGGATAAAAAAATAAAAAAGAAAGGACATGGCTGCTCCTAGGTATGGTGGGAGAAAGTTTATTGTAGGTAAAAGGGAGACTGTAGGCAGAGACAGGAATATCTGGGAGAGTCCAAAGTGGATGTAACCAGACTGAACTGGGCCTTTGGGGAGGATGCAGGGGTAGGGAGAGGGGAGAGAGAGGAACTCTGGGAGACCAAAAGTCCAAAAGGAAAGTAACCAAATGGTCTGGATTATATAGAGAAGAGCCTCTGGGGGAAGGGCAGCCAGTCCATGGGCTAGAGAGTTCAGGGTAGAGGGTTGGATATGTCAGCCATACTCTATAACAGGTAGGGACTGAGGGATGCTAGGAGACCTAGTGGTCAGGTCTGCTTTGATACTGTTAAATAGACACCTCAGTGTTGTTCCCATGTTTGAAATGTGTAACACTAAGTCTCCATATTAACCATCGTTCATCACTGTGAACAGAATCTCTCTGAACAAGCTAAGACCAACAGTAATCTATGTGCATTTATACAATTGTAAATATCTAGAAAGCTGTTTGACACCATGCCCTTTCAGCAAAACAACAGTAACAGGTTCCCCAGCCATGGCTTTGGCTAGGTTTACAAAACCAGTACCGTACAGTGTGAGTTCCCTTCTGTGGAGCGGGCCTCAAATCCAATTATAAAGCAGTTGGTTACCCCATCACAATCAGCACCAGTGGGCACATCTTGCCTGGCATTGTAGGCACAAAGTTCCCAGCAGGGTATTCTCCTCCACGGCAGCCTGCATAGCACCTTTGGTCACCCAGAAAGTCAGCCAGCAGGAAGGAGGCCTCTAGTTCTGGTCCAGCTTCATTTCAGTAGTGTCCCTCAATCAAAATGTGTGGTGTCTCACAGAAGGAATTCTTAATGGATATTCTTAGATCCAGATAAAAACTTCAAGCTCAGAGAAAGAATTGCAAATAAAGAAACTGAAAAAATAGCATGGTAATTCCAAACAAATATTGTTCTGTGAAAAAAATATTGTCTAGATTGTATGTCAGGGCCCCGTATATTGGAAATCTATTTCATCCTGCCATGAGTTCAGAGAGCCTTGACTCCTATTGTCTTTAAGATATTAGCTTGACAGCTGCAGGATGTCCTGGCCTTGGTGTTGAATGGCTCCTGTCTAAACAACAATAGACCTAGGCCAGAGAGTTTACACTCATCCTGAAGGCTAGGTGATAAGTGCAGCTATGGGGCAGAAGTAGTGCGGAAGTAGTGCGTGCAGCTGTTTTTAGGATTAAGGGAAGTAATTGCTATCTGCCCTTTATACATGGTAATAGAAGTATTCTGTCCTTTGCTTGGTTACTTAAGATGACGCATGAATAAACTAGGCACATTCAGTATTAACTGATCCTTCCCTCCTGAGATGATCCTAAGTCCCCATCTTTCCTTTAATGCCAATAGCTAGCCTTCCCTCATCCACACTCTTCCACTCAGGAAAGGACCTGAGGCTGTTCGGCTAGTCCCGATTGCAGCCCTCCCTCCCTCCCCCCTCCCTCCCTCCCCCCTCCCTGGCCCCCAAGACACCAGTCTGCAGCACATGGCCCAGCTACGCAGGGCTAATATAGACAGGCCCTGACAACTGTAAGGTCTTTTTTTTTTTTAAGACAAAATAATGAACCAGGCATTGGTGTTCCATGCCTTTAATCCCAGCACTCAGGAGGTTGAGGCAGGTGGATTTCTGTGAGTTCGAGGCTGGCCTGGTCTGCAGAGTGAGTTCCAATTCAAGTTCCAAAGCAATACAGAGAAACCATGTCAAAAAAAAAAAAGAAAAAAAAGACAAAATAATGAATGAAAAAAAATTGAGTGGGAAATGAGAATTTAAATGTTCCAAGGTTCTCAAAATTCTCTAAATATTAACATTTTACATAGTCACAGTACAGTGACCAAAACTAGGAAACTATTGTTGATGCATTACTATAATCCATTTACAGTCCTTATTCAAATTTTACCAACTGTCCTATGAATGTCCTTTTTCTAGCTCAGGCTCACCCATTGCATGTGTGGGTATAGTCGTTTCCATGGCAACCTTAAGGGGCTTCTACACAGTGTGGGGCTTAAACAACAGAAACTTATTTTCTCACAGTAACAGAGCCAGGATTGAATCTGAACATTTTGGCTCTACATCATAATAAAGGCACAGGGATTTAATTTTTTATTGTCTGTTTCCAAAGACCATATTCTTAATCTTTATATTGTTCTGTAAGGGCCAAAGTATCAGTAACTCCTTGCTTTATTGTTTTATTTGAAGCAGATCGGTATCAGTTTCTGGGGTAGTGTAGAGCCACCCTGGCAGAGCCCTTCTTTGTCCCAGCCTTGGCAAAACCTCATTCTGGAGCCAGACTCTGGAACTAGGGTCTTCACAATCACCAGCAGCTCTGGGACCAGACCTTACCCCTGTAACTAACACATCAAAAAGAATATTTACTATTATCTCGAGTGGGGGTGGGGGTAGGGGTGGGGCCGTACATGTGCCTTTGAGAGGAAGGAGGACAACTTTGTTGATCCAGTTCTCTTCTTCCATCTTTTTTCGGGTTCTGGGAATCAAAGCCAGGCTGCTAATCTTGTGTGGCAGACACCTTTACCTACTGAGCCATCTTGCCAGCCCTGTGATGCATTTTATTTCACTAGCTCCATTCCCAGAACCTGAAAGGAGACCATCTTCTGTAACCTCTTTTCCCTACTTGGATTCTCTACAGGGAACAAGGAGGAAATTTTCTTTCCTGTTTGCATTCAGCCTCTCCCTGTGCCAGAAGAAGAGTGGCATCATATGTCTGAAAGTCACAATTAAGTGTCCTTGGGCACATTTAGCTCAAGGAGATCAATATTGTCAAGTTCCTGCCATAACTATGGATCTGAGCTAGGTGTGGCACATTGAGGTTTTCCATCTTCTCCGGGGCCTGGAGAAAACAACACATGGGCTTGAGCCATCAGAAATGAGAAGTTGTAACCAAAAGAACTATGCAAAGCTGAGCTCCGAATTGTTTGACACAGGGCTAGGGAAACCTCTCAGTGATGGAGTGATTTTCTAGAAACTGCTTGACACATATCAAGTCTACCAATGAGACTTGTTTAAAACCTTTAAATATGTTAAAATGTTAAAGCTACAGAAATGGAAGATTTTTCTCTCTTGTCATGCTGGGTTTTCTTTTGGTGGATATAATTTAGGCTTCTACCATTTCTTGTCAAAATCAAGAGGTTTAAAAACAATATGTGGTCTCATCTACCTGACATGGTTCAGGCAACCCACACAGCCAGAAGAAAGTTCCAAAGGTCAGGAGGGCATCTAGGAAAACTGAGGAGGCAGGAATGGGAAGCAGGGGAAGGCACAGCAGCATACAGCTCTCAGAGAAAGGAGAATGGGGAGAAAGAGAAGGCAAGGGGCAGAAAAAGAAATGAAAAACAGAAAAGAAACAGAATACACTTCTCTGGACCGAGATCACTGGAGAGAACGTTAAAATCCACTAACAGATAAGAACTCTGTAAGAGAAAATATTCAGAGTCAGTTCCCATTGATGAGCAACAGAGGCAAGGAGAGGCACGAAAAGAGATGGATTTCAAACATTACCAACCAAGACCCCACGAACAGGGGATGACGATAGCATAGTAAAACATGTTGGCCTTGCAAGCGTGAGAACCCTCAGTTTGATTCCCTGAACCAAGTGAAATGTCAGCATGGGCTGATAAGTTGGAGAGATGGAAATGGTGGCTCCCTGGAGCTCACTAGCCAAATAGGCTACCTACTCAGCAAGTCCCAGGTCAGTGAGAGTTTGTCGAAAGAAAGAAAGAAAGAAAGAAAGAAAGAAAGAAAGAAAGAAAGAAAGAAAGAAAGGAGGGAGGGAAGGAGGCAGAGAGGGAGGGAGGGAGGAGGGAGGGAGGGAGGGAGGAGGGAGGAGGAGGGAGGAGGAAGAGAAAAAAAGATGAATGCCATGGCACCTGAGAATTGACACCCAGGGTGGACCTCCAGTGTACACACACACACACACACACACAGAGAGAGAGAGAGAGAGAGAGAGAGAGAGAGAGAGAGAGAGAGAGAGAGAGAGACATAAAATACAAGTCATAGATAGCTACAGGAATACCAGAAATCTTTTATTAAGTGAACAAGAATTCCAGTGTTCTATGAATTCAGTTGTAAGTTTTCTAAAACATGCCTATGAAATATTAATCTCATCTTGACTAATCTCCCTGCACTTCTCAGCAGGACAAGATATACATCACTGAGAAATATACTCCCACAATTTAACAAAAGTAAAACCAGAAAGTAAATCATCCTACTCTCTAGTAACTAAACCAATGTGTAGCAGGTTATCTTGGACCACAAGCCCCCAGATCATGACACAGATACTTCTTACTACTTAAGAATGCCCTGCCTTATCTTATGCTCATTTCTAGTTAGCTCTTATAACTTAAATTAACCTTTTCTCTTCATCTGTATTTTGCCATAGGGAGTTTTACCTTTCTTTCATTCTTTTTTTTTAAGAATATATTCTTTTTTTTTTAAAGATCTACTTATTTATTATGTATACAGTGTTCTGCCTACATGTATGCCTGCAGGCCAGAAGAGGGTACCAGGTTTCACTACCGATGGTTGTAAGCCACCATGTGGTTGCTGGGAATTGAACTCAGGACCTTTGGAAGAGCAGGCAGTGCTCTTAACTACTGAGCCGTCTCTCCTATATGTCCTATTTTTACTGCTTCCTCCTCTATGTCTGGTTGCCTGGAAGCAATCTGTCTGACCCTAAGTGTCTCCCTTTCTTTCTCCCTCATTCACTCCTATTTCAAGTCTAGATTCCTCTTCTTATTCTGTCTGCCTATCCCTCTGCTGCCTAGCTACTGGATGTTGAACTTTTATTAGACCAATCAGGTGCCTTATTCAGGCAATGAAAAACAGCAACATATCTTTACATACCCAAACAAATACAGCATAAACAAATGCAACACATCTTTACACAGTTAAAGTAATATTCTGCAACAGAAACAAATGTAACACACCCTTGCATAGTTAAAGTATTATCACACAACACCAATGCTAAGAAAAAGAACAGATGATGAGGTTTGTTTGCATGTGGGCCAGGAAAGAGGTGGGCAGAAGGCATCAGAGATGAAGTAACCCTAATTTGTGCTCCTTACCTCATTCTTTAAATGGCTTGTTTTCATCAGTACCTGGGATGCGGAGGGAGCTGGCTTTTGAAACCATGGTGAACACACTTTAGACAAAGCAGTGGCCAAGTCTTGAGGAAAATTCAAGAGTTTTACTCCAGGCCTCAGGATGCACCCTTGTAACAACTCTCCCCAGAGGCTGAAGCAGGAGGATTGCCTCAAGGGCAGCTCCTGACTGGGCCACCTGGCAAAACTCTGTCTCCAAAACAGAAACTGTCTTAAGGCTGAGCCCTGATTGGGGTTTTTCCCTTCTCCTACTCCCAAGTATCTGGGTAAGAGCTGTTCTTTCTGAAGATAAACTCATTTTAAATCAGTGTAGGAGAGGGTAAAGGAGAACTTGATGCCATCTAGGGGTGCAACAGCAGGTTTGTTTTCTCAACTGATCGGAGTTAAAAGACAGGAAAATTGGAAAGTCCTTCAAATCCAAAGTTTATTCAAAGAGGTCAGTTTTATTAGAGTTAAAAAAAAAAAAAACAAGAAAGAAACAACAGGACAAGTAAGAGGCAATCTCAGCAGAATCGGGAAGGAGAAGAATGGAGAAGGGACGTGGGGAGGGGATGTACTACCGAATTAAGCTGGCACAGAAGCCCATCACCTAGCAGCAGAGGGGTCTTTAGAAGAGGGAAACCCAAAGTGTTAGGGAAAGAAAGCATGCCTAGAGAAGACACAGAAGAAAAGGGCAAGTTTTCTGAATTACTCAGAACATGGGGCAGAATTACAAAGCTGCATGGCTGCACTGTAAGAGCCCTCACTAGGGACAGGGATTCTGAAGAGGAAAGCATCTCAGTAAATGAATAATTGTCCACACCTGTTTCTTCAGCAGGCCTTTAAGAAGTGGTTCTCAACCTGTAGGTCTCGACCCCCAAACCAACATAAAATATGGATATTTACATTACGATTTGTAACACTAGCAAAATTACATTCATGAAGTGGCAACAAAAATAATTTTATGGCTGGGGTCACACAGCATGAGGAACTGTATTAAAAGGGTCACAACATTAGAAGGTTGAGAAACTGCCTGAAAGTGAGTTCACCTACCTCAGAATGGGCCTTTCTTCTTAAGGGTTGGTCACTGGGCCAGGAAATTGATTGACAAAACTGGATGAATTTCGGGATTAATTTATTTATCTTTGGGGGTGCTTGGAATGTTATGTCTGCACCAAGGCCCAGGAAATAAATCCCTTTCACCCTCTTGGCCAGAAAGAACTAGTTTTCCCTTCAGGGGCCTTTACTGTTGCTACATCAAGCTGATACTCTAAATGAAATGGTCCATTGGCACAAAAATGTCTAAGATACCCCATTTTAAAAACTTTGATTGATTGCATCTATTAGTAAAAGGACACAGACCAAGCTTGGGCAGGAGGACCTTTCGTCTACAAAGTATGTCCTTGGTGCATCAGATGCAATGTCCAGGTAATAAAATTTCCATCCAGTAAACATTTTTCTTTATAGGAAGCAGCTCTGTGCTATTTAGGGAATATAGATCGACAATGAAATTCAGAGATCATTACCTCTTCACTCTAGTCCCAGGATTCAGATTCCCCTTCTCTGGTAAAGCTACAGTACTTTCTAGTCCTCCAAGGAGGAAGAAAGCACGGCTTCCTGAACAGGTGAAACTGCTGTTACTGTTCTTTGTTTCAGTGAGGGGGCATTACGTATTCAGCTCCTCAGTGCACAACTCATTAATACAGCGCCTTTCTTCCCCACCAGGAATAAGACAATAGCTTAAGTCATTCTTCCCCCTCCTTCCAGGGAAGGGTTCCTGCTACCCTGGCCTGCTAAACGAACCATGGATTAGCTCCTTGGAAAGAATGTGTGGCCAAAGGGCAAGTGGTTTCCTGCCTGCTGGCCTCAAAAAGTGCACAGCTGAGAGTGTAGTCATTGTTTGACATGTACTGCCTTCAACTGTAGCTTTTCTGCACCACTGCTGGCACTTGGAGTTGACACTCCCCCAATAAGTCACTTTTAACGTCATCCAGGCAGATGAATAATTTTTATTTGCCAGCATGAATTATGTCACTGATGCAAGTCCTGAATCCACATCACTAAATTCATGTGGGTTTATTCTAGCCTCCTCATCACTCAAACAAGCAATAGAGGGGTATCAAGGGCGGTTCCAGGCAAGAGCCAGACACCAATAACTTTGGCTAGAATCGTAACAGGTGATCATATCCAAGGACAACTGCCTCGCCCAGCACCAGCCACCAAAGTGCCTATTAATACAAGCAAAATAAAAGAGACACAAGGCCTTTGAAATCTACTGTGTTCATGAATCCCCTAGCTTTGTTAGTGAAATAAGCTATTATAAACTATTTTCTCTTTCTGCACCTGGCACTCCCATCTGATGGTGTAACCCTTGCTTCCTCTTCTTACCTAACATAGAAATAGCTATTTTCTCTTTTGGTCTGACAGGAGCTGTGCTCGTGTGTGTGTGTGTGTGTGTGTGTGTGTGTGTGTGTGTGTGTGTGTGTGTGTGACACACACACTTTCCTGGAGTTAGAATAAGGAAGGGGCAAGGAAGGCAGTCTGAATATGGGAAGGGGAAATAGCTTACAAGTTTCTATTGTAGTGGGAAGTTTCTCTTCTGGGTCATCAGCCTGTACCAAAATAAGAGGTGGGCTTCAGTTTCAGCTGAAACTTACCATCTACAGTCTATAGCTGGGGTGGGGATGGGGCAGCTGGAGCTCAGAGGCAGTGACAGGAAACAGGAAGTGGAGACGGCTATGCTCCTCTTCCTGCTCTTATAATTTATATTGGAGAGAGTCCCACTCTGAGCACAAGTGGAATTTCAGACACTCCTGTTGATGGAAGAAAACAAAAAACAAAACAGAACTCCACAGCTCTCAACCTCAAAGGGAATAAGAGAGAGTTTATTCTGGAGCCAAATTTGAGTGACCATGCCCCAGGAAACATGCAGTTACATTTCCCCAGACTCCATGTTCCCAATGTGAAGCAGTTTGTTGAAGATTTACAGTAACAGAACAAGAAAAGTCATAATCAAGGCAATTTACAAAATAGCTGGTGGATGTTGTCAGGGTGGTGATTACAGCAAGATGGTGGAGTCTTTCCCATGGGCCACAGACACGATCTGATAATGTAGCTGGTTGAATCTAGAGGTTTTCTAAGTTAATAAAGTCTAGTGTGTGTGTGTGTGTGTGTGTGTGTGTGTGTGTGTGTGTGTGTGTGTATGTGTGTGTGTGTTTAATCTATTAGTCACAGGATGTTAGTTCCAAAACAGGGGTGGACAAAAAATGGCTATCCAGGGAACCAACAGTGCTAATCACAGCACATCTCATGGAATTATTTCTTTCTCATAAGCTCAACTGATCTTTGCCCTGAAATGAGACACTATTTTTACTATAATGTTCTGGAAACGTTATTTGCCCTTTGCTTTTTTTCTGTCTTCCAAAGCGGTTCACTGCAGGACACGATTGGATAAGTAGTCCAAGACAGTGCAGCCTCTGAAGGAGTCTTTCTATGTCATATTCTCTCTCCCTGCTAAGCACCTGATACCTAAGCTAGCACCATGAGGTCACACTTCCTTGTGGAAACCATCTATAAACTCTAGGTTATGTCCTCTCATTATCCTTTAATACCCTCTTGTTTTGACTTCATGATCTTCTTCTCCAGTGCTCTTAACACTGCCCCATTGCTGGTTTATTTGTGAGATTGTTGACTGTTCTGAGTGGCATCACAGAATCTACTATAGTCTTTTCTGATTGTTATTGATGCAGGGGAACATTGTGGATCTTTGTCAGAGGATCTTATAGGTGTGCATTCTTGTTGACTTCTCTTACCAGATCTATTGCCTTTCTTCTAGATTATCTCATCTTCAAAGATGAAGTAAAAGAGAGAAGACAAGGAAGGAAGGAGGGAGGGAGGAACAAAGTAAAGAAGAGGAAGAAACTTTACTCTCTTTGAAATGCAAGAGGGGACGCCAACAAAAGTGGTCAGCATATAGCAAGAGCCACAAGGAACTGAACCTCGGTGGAGCATATTCTAACAATCCCTGAGTCGATTTTAATGGCAAAGGTAGTTTCTGCTTTGCATTTCCATTATCAGCTTGTTTGATTCCACCAAATATATCCCTATAATTACCTTTAGTTTTCTTATTCATATGTGGATTCCTTGGAGATACACAACTCAAATGTTTTCTGGAACGTGCAATGCTACCAAAGAGAGAAAGCAGTTGTGACCCTTCACCTCAGCAAGCAGGGTGGTAACCAGTGTTCTTAGCATGATTGTTTTGTTTTTGTTTACTTTTGACCTCTGAACATCCTCACCAGTATTCACAATGGGGAAAATTTTCTTAACTCACATGTTAAGTGGGGGGAGGGGGTGAATCTCTTGATTCCTTTCTGGAATGGTGACTTCTAAAAACTGACCAACTCAGACCGACTTTTTTTTGCTTCCGGATAATCCAGGCTCACTGCTAAGAGATTAATTTCACCAAAATACACACATCATTTCCTGAACTGAACAAACTGTGCAAAAATCAAATTAGGCTCTGTCAGGAAAATAAAACTTGGAAAAGCTTCCTATGTAAACATGTGACTGTGGAAGTTGGATATGACTCACAGCTGTCATGAGAAATCTAGATACATTTAGAGGCAAGTTCTTGAAAATACTGAGTTTGGAAGGAGGAGGGGCAGATGCTGGGAAGATGGCTCAGTGGGTAAAGTGGCTGCTGCATGGCTACTCTCTAACCAGCCTGGCCTAATTGGTAAGCCCTAGACTTAGGGAGAAACCATCTCCAAAAACAAGGCAGACATCTCCTGGGGCATGGCATCCAAGGTTGACATGGATATGCTCGAGCGTGGACGGGGACACACACACACACACACACACACACACACACACACACACACACACACACACACACACTCACACACTCAGAAAGAAAAAAATGGAAGAAGGAAGGAAGGAAGGAGGAAGGAGGAGGACAAGGAGGATGAGGAGGGGGGCAGGGAAGAGGGAGGGAGGACAAAATCAGTTAGAATTAAAATGCATTCCTAGGAAGTGAAAAAGTCACTTAAGCCATAAATAATTTCACCAGAATAGTGTGATGGCACTTGGTGAAATTTAAGCAAATATAATACACAAGGCTTTTCCTAAGCTAAATGGAATTCAGAGGTAAACTATAAAATGGAAACACAGCAATTAACCCTTTTGAAGGGAACAGAATTCCCTGTGTCTGTGGGAAAGAGGGAAAAATTGCACGGATGTAATATCTTTACTGCCCAAAGAAGAGGTAGCACATGGTATAAAATATGACGGTTTATCAAAAAGGACTAACTTATAACACTCAGCATTGTGAAGCTAATTCTCTGTTATTTTACCAGGAAAAGGATGGGGCAGATTGGAAATGTCTTCAACTAATAGAGTAGCCATTTATTGTAAAGTTGTTTTTAAAGACAGCAGAGCTGTCAGTGGTATTACCAATTCAATTGGTGACTGTACATATGTCTAGGTGACATACCCTGTGTCACAATCATATATATATATATCACCATGAGCAACTAACAGTGAAGTTATCCCCTCTTCCTTCTTTTGGATTTTTATTTAAAAATATCTATGTGCATTGAGGCACACAGGTATGTAACAGGTGTTCAAGCCTGGAGAAGCTTTGTGTTTTAAAATAAGATGATATGTAATCTAGGATTCTAAGCAATTGCTGGACATATTCATCATCATGGCATTTGACTGTCTAAGACAGACAACTAACTCTAATTGAGCCACAGTGCCCTGAACTGCTTCAGTCTAGACCAATTATTCTAACCCCACAATTTGACTTTTAACTCTGACAGATGCCGTATGACAATAGATCCCCTAACACTGGAAATCTTGCCAAGTGCACATCGTGTTGCCGTATAATTATGGTTTTCAAGTACTCAGTATGGTATTATTAGCTCAAGCTAGAGCTCATTTAGTGTACGTAATTACAGAGCCCTTAGCAGAGAGCACTGGCCTGGCGGGGGGGGGGGGTGTAGTTCTGCTGTTATTTTTATCTACGTCAGTTGACAGCATATGTAGTTATTACCAGAACTGTAAATTTTGAGAAAGTTTGATACACAAACTATACTTGTGAGTCCCTTTACACCAGTCAATGCCACACTGTTATTTATAGCTCTCATTCCATCTGGTGATGAATTATTAATATTATTTGAACAACAATTTAATTTTTTTGTTTGTTTTTCTTTTCTCTTGAGGGTGTCTGGTAGAAAAATGACAAGGGGCAAGCAAGTAGAGAAGTGTGAAGTTTTGAAGCATTGTCCTGCTGAGATGTTATAAATCCTTACGTTTTTATAATACCTAAGGCAGAGTCATTCTTCAGCAAATTACACTTCTTTGTCATCATGGGTAAGGAACTGGCCCTCCTGGGTGTGTTCTAAGGACTGGGGATCTCCTGCTGTGGCCCATGGAGTAAGTCCTAAAGGAGGCAGGGTGTGAATAAAGGCTGAGAAGGCCCTTTCCAGCTGTCCCTTAGTCACTTACACATTGAGAGGGGGCACTTTGCTTCTGCCTACATCTTGCTCTCAGATTTAAACACTTTACAGGCTTAACCCAAAAATATGGTGCTTAACAGAGACATTCACTATCAATAATTAAGGAATTTGAATAATTTAAAGAAAATATTTTGAAGTGGGTGGTGGTGGCGCATGCATTTGCTCCCAGCATTGGGAGGCAGAGGCAGGCGGATCTCTATGAGTTCTAGGCCAGCTTGGTCTACAGAGTGAGTTCCAGGACAGCCAGAGCTGTTACACAGAGAAACTCTGTCTCGAAAAATTTTAAAAAAAATTGTTTTAAAGTCAACTACTTTTCCTTCCCTTTGTAAAATGTCATGAACAGCCAGCATTAATGCTTTTCTCTATATTATTTCAAACTTGTGAAGTTCTGTGAATGAAAATAACTCTCTTTAGTTGTGCAGTAGATATCCTATTTTATTCCAAAGTACCCAATGGTTTAATTCAATGAAATGAATGTTTAAGAAAGAAACGTCCATTTTAAAACTATTCATAATTTACATCTTAACAATGTGTACTTAAACCATCTGAAGATGAAATTCATGTCTGCTTTCCATCTCAAAATACACATGAAAAGAATTTTCATTTATGGGGTTGAAAGTTTATATGCTAGTACAGATGAGAAAATTACTTTAATTCAATAAATGCCTGGGGAATTATGCCAAATAGATGCTTATTGGCATAATCAACTAATAAAGTTACAGAGAGCTCTTATTTCATGTGGGTATTTTTATTTATTTATCTTTATTTAAATTAGAAACAAGCTTGTTTTACATGTCAATCCCAGGTCCCTCTCCCGTCCCTCCTCCCCTCCCACCAACCCCCATCCCAACCCCTTTCTGCTCCTCAGGGAAGGTGAGACCTTCCATGGGGGGGGTCTTCAAAGTCTGTCATATCATTTGGGATAGGGCCAAGGCCCTCCCACGTGTGTCTAGGATGAGGGAGTATCCCTCTATGTGGGATGGGCTCCCAAAGCCCATTCTTTTGCTAGGAATAAATACTGAACTACTACCAGAGGCCCCACAGATTAGCCAGACCTCCACCCACATTCAGGGGGTCAGGATCAGTTCTATGCTGGTTTCCCAGCTATCAGTCTGGGGTCCATGAGCTCCCCCTTGTTCAGGTCAGCTGTTTTTGTGGGTTTCTCCAGCCTGGTCTTGACCCCTTTGCTCATCACTCCTCCCTCTCTGCAACTGGATTCCAGAGTTCAGCTCAGTGTTTAGCTGTGAGTGTCTGCTTTTGCTTCCACCAGCTACTGGATGAAGGCTCTAGGTAGTCATCAATTTCATTATTGGGCAAGGGCATTTGAGGTAGCCTCTTGACTGTTGCTTAGATTGTTAGTTGGGGTCAACCTTGTAGATTTCTAGACATTTTCCTAGTTCCTGATTTCTTTTTAAACCTATAATGGCTCTCATGTGGGCATTTTTAAGAGACTGGTTTGGCCAATGAAACACACACACACACACACACACACACACACACACACACACACACACACACTTTCTGAATGCTAAGCCATTTGATACCAGGAAGCTAATAACCATGGAAGCTAATAACCATTATGAAAGTGAGCAATGGGCTACACAATCAAGGTGGAGCCTGTCCTGATAGGCATCAAGGGAGGACGGGAATGCTGGAGCTATGTGAGACCTCAGAGATGACCTATCCAGGGATGCCATTTAACAGCAAAGATGCCAAGTTCAGAGAAACTGATCTAATGCAATAATACTCGGGCCATCTCTAAAGGTAAGCCCTAACAGCATAATAATAGAATTATCCATATTGTCTTAGAAAATCTTTTAATTTGGATAAACAACTCGTAACTTACAAAAATATTTATCCAATGTTCACCCAGATACAACACCAAATACTGCCTGCTTGAGTTCAACCCATTCACTTAAGTTTATTGGAAATCTCTTACAAGAAACACATATCTTAGATGCTGTGAATGATTTTAAGAAGTAACCACAGAAGGAAGAACCAGGCTGGGAAGAAAAGGATCATTCCTGTTAACACCAAAGTAGCTGTCATAACCCTGTGTTCACGCCCCTGTAAGCACTTTGGCATTCTGTTCATCCCTACCAGTCAGTGAGCAGCTCTTTGAGGCAGGGCACATATATTTTCTTTCTTTCTTTCTTTCTTTCTTTCTTTCTTTCTTTCTTTCTTTCTTCCTTTCCTTCCTTCCTTTCTTCTTTTTTTGTTTAGTATTTGTTTGTTTTGTTTTGTTTTACAAGACAGGGTTCCTCTGTGTAACAGCCCTGGCTATCCTGGAACTCACTCTGTAGACCAGGTTAGCCTTGAACTCACAGAGATCCACTTGCCTCTGCCTCCCTAGTGCTGGGGTTAAAGGCATATGCTACCTCCTCCCAGATAGAGAACATTTCTTGTTTACTGATTTACCTCCCAGAGTTCCTTCCATGAATAACATCTATTTGGGAAATACATCTTTCATATAGCATGATCTTTTACATATCACTTCAAAGTTCATTAACCAGGTGTGTCCAGTTAAACTTTGTAAAACAAGGATTTATGCAAGTGCCTTCATATCACTCGAAGGAAAAACACACAGCTAAAACATTCACCTTTTTAAAAAATGTTGAGTATTTTTATTGTGTATTTACATTTTCTCTCTGAGTGAATTAAGTTTCATTTTGAAATATAGTCATCAACATACATGCTAAGGCTAGCCCTTTGGGATTCGGTAGATGAGCTTGCAATCTCAGTTGAAGATGAATGTTTTGGCTCTGGGTGCTTTTGTTAAGTGACACTCAGTTTAGAGGGGAAGTTACTGAAAAGGTAAGGAACAAAGAGGGCTCAGCTGAGGTCTCTAGAGACAGAGATCTGTTGACAGGAATTCTATTCAGAGGAGAACATTAGCATGGGATTCAGATGCGACATTCGGAGGCTCTTGGGAGCCAGCCAGAAGAAAAGACATAGAGAGGAAAGGCCCGGGGTCTGCTATCCTTGGGGTGGGGACTCAGACACCATCTGGAATATGAATTCTGAATGTATGGCTCCTGCTTTGACCTGGGCCTAAGTGCTTTGTGCTGTCTTCCCTAACTCCCAGAGTTATTTTAGCACAGTATTTCCCAGAGTTATTTCAGCACAGTATTTCTCAACCTGTGGGTAACGACGCCTTTGGAGTCAAATGACCCTTTCACAGGGGTCACAATAACAAATATCATACATACCAGATATTACTTTATCATTCATAACAATAGCAAAATTACAGTTATAAAGTAGCAATGAAAATAATTTTATGGTTCACCACAACATAAGGAACTGTATTAAAGGGTCTCAGCATTAGGAAGGTTGAAAAACCCTGCTTTAGTACTAAAGCCTTGCCTGGCACTTGACATCTCTCCACCGACTTCTACCATCAAAAATGTGACATCCTTTCACCTCACCTTGGATCCAGCTTCCCCACTAAATGGATCTTCCCAACACTTTTCACCCTTTGTCTAGTTTTTGTTTTGTTTTTGTTTGTTTGTTTGTTTGTTTGTTTGTTTTTTGTGCTTTTTCAAGACAGTGTTTCTCTGTATTGCTTTGGAGCCTGTCCTGGAAGTAGCTCTGTAGACCAGGCTGGCTTCGAACTCACAGAGATATGCTTGCCTCTGCCTCCCGAGTGCTGGGATTAAAGGCGTGCACCACTAACACCCAGCCCCTTTGCCTAGTTTTACATCTGGATGAACTAGGTTAATTAACCAAATCTTTTCTGGACTTTGGTTTGCTCAGACAGAATAGAAAAAATAAATCCATCTAAGTGGTTTACTATGGATCATAATGCCACATATGATTTCTCCTCCCTTGTGTGGTAGCTGAAATTCTTGTAGTGGTGTCAGCTACACTTCCCATACACACTCAGGAACCTGGACTGTGCTCTTTAAATACCATCTGTTTTTTTTTTTTTGCTGGCCTCCCTTCCCCCACCAAGACTCTGCTACAGGGCAGTGTTGCTGCTGTGAGAGCATCTGGCCCAGGAACAGGAGGATCCCATTTCCTGTTCCAGCCCTTCCCAAGCCACTGCTTCTTAATGACAAGTTCTATCCTGAAATAGAATGCTAGGGACTTCAGTTTGCCAACGACAAAGCTGAAACTGTCTTCAAGTATCTGATGGCCTGGGCCATAAGCAAGGAATTCGACTAGGATTCCTAAAAGTCTAATGCCATGGACCCCTCAGATGAGCACTGAAGCTGATGACATGCTTAGAATAATATGTAAGCAGTATCATGGGATTAATGCCTGTTTTAAGGCTCATCTGAGCCATTCTATAGAATAGGCCCAATTTCTGTGAGTCTACATAAGATGCCAGCTGATTTCAGCTCAAGGTTGAGCCCTAACTGTTGCAGGTCTTTTGGGACAGCCAGCCCCCAAATAATGACATGAAGACTTATTAATTGTGAAGGCTTTTCCTTTGGCTTAGGCTTGTTCCCAACTAGGTCTTATCACTTAAATTAACCTGCTCCTATTAATCTACATTCTGCCACATGGCTGTCTACCTCTCCTCCATTCTGTATGTCCAGTTCCCTCCATGTCTTGCTGATGTCTCCAGCCAGGCCAGATTCTAACCCTGAGTTCCTCTCTCTGCCAGGAAGTCCTGCCTTTTCTCTTCTGCTTAGCTATTGGCTACCCAGCTCTTTATCAAACCAATCAGGTGCCTTAGGCAAGTGATGCAAAACATAGACACATCTTCACAAAGTATAAACAAATACTCTCAATGCCTATCCCCGGCCCCTGTGCACTGTGCAGGTGAAGCAAGCACTCCATCACTGGTCTACACTATAGCTCCAAAATTGAAATTTCCAATCTTTTTTTTTTTTTCTGGTTTTTCGAGACAGGGTTTCTCTGTGTAGCTTTGGAGCCTATCCTGGCACTTGCTCTGGAGACCAGGCTGTCCTTGAACTCACAGAGATCCTCCTGCCTCTGCCTCCCGAGTGCATTTAAGGCATGCGCCACCAAAAATTTCCAATAATTTAACAACAAATCCTTATGAAGTAATGAGATTTTCATCACTGAAAACATTCAAAAGAAGTTAAATATCATTATTTACAAGCTATTTACGTAGTAACAAGAAGGAAATTGGGGTTTCATTCATATGAACTATGATGCAAACCATGCTCTCTAGAGACGGGGCACCTTCATTCATGGATTCACTCTTCGATAATGGCAAGACTGGGTGGTAGGTGTTATCAGTATCAGTATAGGTTTTTTTTTTTTTTGACTCCTGATCAAACCAGGCATGGTGGTATAGGCCATTAAACCAAGCACTAGGGAGGCAGGGTCAGGTAGATTGGTAGATCTTTGGGAGCACAAGGCTAGCCAGAGCTACTTAGTGAGACCCTGTCTGTACAAAAACAAAACAAAACAAAAATCAAGTCAAGATCTTCCAGGCCAAAGTCTAACAGATCCCATCTGTAAAATGGTGTTAATAAATACTTATTTGTAGGATCATTATTTGGACTTCTGAACTTCAAAAGACATGTGATTATGATCTATATTGGGCTATCAAGGATATTTTAAGTATTTGAACTCTGTTACCTAATTTCTTCCTAACAAAAGTTTAACAAAGTGAGTTTTGTTGTTATCATGCCCATTCTACAGGAGAAAGCAGAAGCCCTATGAGGGTGACAGAGTTGTCAAGGTTATAGCCGCACACTGCTCCTGAACCAGAATGCAGCACTCTGGAGTCCATGCTGAGGACCACAGCCTGCTCTCAGACATGCTACTAGCAACTGAGCTTTTCTTTTTTCTTATGTGTGCACGATTTCTCCCCTCTACCAGACAGAAACTGTTCAGATATAAAAATATAACTGTCTTGGTAAAACAATGGTTTGGGGAGTCATATAATTCAACTTGGCCTGTAGTTTTGTTCTGTGTTAAGTGGTCTGTACCAAAGATCTCTGCTTGTCATCCTGATCTATACTTACACCATGTGTTAATGTCTATGCAAGAAGGGGGCCTCTTGCTCACTTCTTGAGTCTTCTTCTTCATTCCCAATCCTGTTCTGGCTGCTAGGTGAGTCACCAGCAATTCTGCCAAGTCCGGAAGATTTGGCAGGGCTCCCCCTCCTCCTCCATCCCCTCTCCTCTCCACTCACCTTCTCCTCCTCCACCCCTTCCTCCTTTCTTTGAAGGGAGATAAGTAACAAACTGATGAGTTTCACCCAGCCATCATGCTTAAAGGTAGGCGATATCTCCCTTTTGCATTCCCCACTCCCTCCCCTTTGTACTTTTCTGTGACTCTTCTTTGAGAGTTATGGCAAGAAATACTCGTAAAAGTGTGCAATTTCCAAAATAATAAAACCAGATTTTACCACATCCATATCTGCCAGTTTGATTCAGAAATCAATTTGTTCTCATTGCCATTTTTTTAAAAGTCACTAATGTTATTTTTTTCATCTCAGGATTTTTTTTTCCTTTGATGTTGATCACCAATAATGCACTCCAAGGAAGAAACCGAACCGCCCACTCTTGGGGAGGCTTTTAAAACCTCTGCTTTGGTTACTGTGAGCCTGCTCCCCTGGCCCATTAGTAGCCTCCAGGGTGGTGATTCACAAGCCAAGATTTTCTACTTACTATGTTCAAAGACAAAAAGAAAATATTTCTAGAATTCCTTTTGTGAGATCACCTGAGTTGCTTACCTCTTAAAGGGCTGTTTTTAATAATCATATGCCAACCTTCATAAAAAAGAAATAGGTTTGCAGACGTACTGAATAAGATTTGACTAATATGATGACCAGGCGTGGCTCATGAGAGGAGCACTTACAAGGCACTGGGTTAAACATGTGCCTTTCACTGTTCCTTACAAATCTTTACAAAGCAAGTCCTGTATGTGATTCCCATTGTCCCACAGAGGAATAAAGTTAGCACAGGGTGACTAGGCCATCCACAGTGGCCTGCCCCAGATGGGTGGAACTGGAGTTCAAATCTGTGTCGTCAGAATCTGAGTTCTTGCTCAACATTCTGTTTTCAGTGATCAGCAGCCCTTCTCAGCATCACATTGAGCCTCTGGCAAACACATCTGACTGCTTACCAGCTACACAGTGGAACACTCCATCCACCTATAAAAGCAGGACCTCAAGCCATGTTATTTTCTTTAATTTATCAGATTATCAGATAAGTCAATGGGCTTCACCTGTGGATCTTCACACCTGTGTGTCACACTTTCTTCTGATCCATTGCCCTACCCTGCTGTCCTCCTCCAGGCCCCTCCATATACAGGGGTAAGGCCATCTCCTTTTTTGTATAATTTCCAGGGTAAAGACAGGATATAGCCTCTGTAAAGACACTGACTGCTTCTGCAAGAAGATATATATATATATATATATATATATATATATATATATATATATCTTTCAGTGTATATATTCAGTATATATATATACATATATATATATATATATATATATATATATATATATATACATTCAGTGTCCTGGTGAGGGTACAATGAAGTCTTATAAACATGTGAGCTCCAGACATGTCAACTGGACTCTTACCAGCATTTTATTACCATATGTTTAAGAAGAACTGAATGTCACTAGATTTTTGAGGAAATATTTCTGAGTCAACTTCCAAGATAATTTCAGAAATACAGAAAAGGCGAAGGCCCAAGACAAAGAGTAAGATGCTCAGGGCCATTGAGATGGCTCATCAGGTAAAAGGTTAGCCCTACTCACCAATGGCCTGGGTTCAATCCCTGGAACCCACATGGTGGAATGAAAGAACACACTCTAGAAAGTTGCCCTTTGACCTGTACAGGTGTGCTCTGACACATGCATGCTAAGGCCAGCTTGGACTACATACTAAATTCTAGGACAGCCACAGCTACATAGTGAGACCCTGTCTTGAAAAACAAACAAAAAGAATAAGGTACTTGTGAGACTGAGAGACACAAAGAAAAAATATGGGACTCAGTATTCCGGGCAGCAACTACTGGAAACCAGAAGGCTAATGATTGAAACTTTAAAATTCTGAAAGATAATTTCTAAGCAGGATTCTATGCCTGACTAATGTCACATAAAACACAAAGATTTTTCAATTGAGCAAGGACTCAAAATGGTTTACCTCGCCTATATTATTTCTCTCAGTCTCCCAGGAGTTTATTGGATGCCACAGAAGTGAGAAAGTAAACCAGGAATAGAATGGGGACTCAGCACCAGAGGAAAAACAAGGAGCATCCTAGGATGGTGGTGAAGTTAAGGGCCTGAGCAGCAGGTTGGACAGTGACAGTCCAGGCTGGAGCAGGAGACAGAGGCAATGGCAACAAGCAAACTGGGAGCTACAGGTTGCCTCATATGGTTGGCTATGTCAGAGAGTTTGCATGAGGCAAAGTTGCCCCAGGAAAGAAGGGAAACCACTACACATGTAAACGAGGTAGGGTCATATTTATGTTCACAAAAAAGATGCAATTAACACTAATTGATTTAAAATAGCAATATAACCACATGTGAGGCATGTTACCTGGAAAAGAATACATGTGACTGCAAAGAAGGAGGATAGGTGAGTTTATAGCATCATCTTCAGAATAAGAGGTTGTTTAGCATTAAATATGAGATGAATCCAAGAGCCACATAGATAAGGGTCCAAGTGCCAACTTGATCACTGTGATGGTTGGTTTTGTGTGTCAACTTGACACAGCTAGTGTCATCAGAGGAAGGAGACTTAGTTGAGGAAATGCCTCCAGAAGATCAGACTGCAAGCAGGTCTGTAAAGCATTTTCTTAATTAGTGGTTGATGGGGGAGGGTCCGGCCCATGGTCAGTAAGCAGCACCCTTCCATGGTCTCTGCATCAGCTTCTGCCTCCAGGTTCCTACCCTGTTTGAGTTCCTGCCCTGACTTCCTTCAATGAAGAACAGGGTAAGGAAATGGAAGTCAAATAGACCCTTCCCTCCCCAATTTGCTCTTTGGTTGTGGTGTTGTTAGCAGTAATGGAAACCCTGACTAGGATAGGCACTGAGACACAAGAACTAAGAATCCATAGATTTTTTAGAAGTGATTCTAGGAAGTAGAGTGAGGTTGTGGGGAAGAGAGAACAGAAGAAAGGAAAGCTATTGAAAAGCATGTCAATGAGCTTGGCCATGTCCACTGGGGACCTTCTGAGAACCAGTGACCATGTCTTGGGATAATCCCTGTAGGAGAAAAGGAAGTTGGTCCTGTTGATTGAAGATGCTATTATCTTGTTAATCCCACTGATTGAGAATAAGACCACTACCACAGTTTAAAGCCAAATTTGAAGCAAGCGTTAATTAAATACTGGCCAGGTAGATGGGCTGTGGTCAGGTCTATACCCAGATTCCCAGGAAATGGTCCAGAATCACAGTTTGCAGAGACTTAAGAAGGAAAACCCATAGTCCAGTCAGGGGAAGTGTACATCCAGATGTACCTCCAGCCTGTAAACCTCCGGCCCACATGTGATCCAGGACATCTGGTACAGATGGGTCAAACAAACTCATTTAGGGGAGTGAAAGCATGTGACTTGTTATCTCTCATAAACAACAGCCTCCAGCATTTCAGGAACTGTCTGTCTTTGGGCAAGGGGCTTGCAGGTCAGAGGCATTTTTGTTGCATGGATCTTTTAGTCATAGTAATTAAAACTCAAAATGTAACTTTGGTTCTTACAGTCTCATGGACACAAACCCTTTAACTTTTAGTGGTTTATTATTCGTATCCTGTTTTTCCCACTCTTTTCTCTCTTTAAACCATTCAGTTTATATCATAACTGCATCTCCAAATATGTCTCCTCCAAATATATTTTAATGACCACAAAAAATTTCTACTGAGCACCTGTTCAGGAATCTAATGCCTTCTACCTGCAAGAGAATTAAACTGCTTGCAGCTATTCATTACAATAGCTAACCTGGGTTGAACAAACAAACAGTGCCTAGTGAATCATCATTGCCTAGCCACATATCCGATTTTCTGGCTCGATGTCGAGCTTTACTAAGAACTATCCCCTTTTATTGTTATTACTTAGCGCCTAGTATTTTGGCTAGCACATAGGGTCTATAATTGTAAATGCAGGCTATGTATGAATGAATAAGACAAAGGGATGAAGAAAGGACTAGGACTAAATGAATATTTATCGCTCATCACAGAGCTCCAGGTTTTGAATGAAAGGCTAACAAGGTGTGGGCAATGTTTATGGAAGTTCTTTAAATATTTGAAGCTTAATTTAGTTTGTTTTATTAATTGTTTGTGGTTCTGGGACTTGAACCTATAGTCCTGCATCCTGTAGGTAAGTGCTCTACCGCTGAGCTACACCTTGACCCCCTAATTAACTTTGGAACTTTGGGGTTAGTGCTAAATAAACAAACATGCAAGAAAAAAAAAAAACTTTCCGTCATGACCATAAACCAGAATAAGAAAGACTTTTTAGGGAGATGGATCCCTCGACATCTAGGGTTAAGAAAACTTGTTCTGGCAAAGACCCTACTTTGATTCCCAGCACCCACATGGGGGCTCACAACCACCTGCAACTCCAGTTTCGGGGACTCAGATAACCTCTTCTGACCTCTACCAGCACCAGGCACACACACACATGGTATACATATGTGTAAGCAAAACACTTGAATGAAGAAGATAAATAAATCTAAAAATATGCTTTAAAGACTGACATCTGAGAGGTATATGTGGGTGTGGGTGGATGGGGGAGGCTGTGTGATAGAGGGGTGCAGCCTCTCCTCTCTGTTTGGAACCTTCTGTCTGCCTTGGCAGGGGCAGCATTCATCTTAATAGAATCCTCTGTGGGCATCCTTGGCACTGTTTCAAATTATTAAGGAAAAGAAAAGCTTGGGAGGGAGAGGAAATGACACGAGGAGAACATTTTCCTCGATTCCTATTCATAGTATGAATTAGAAATACTGGAGGAGATCCAGGCCTAGTGGAACACACTTTTAGTCCCAGCACTAGGGAAGTAGAGGTAGGTGGATCTCTGTGAGTTCAAGGCCAGCCTGTTCTACACAGCAAGTTCTGGGACAGCAAGGGATATGAAACAGACAGACCCTATATTCAAAAGAGGGGGGAAAGAGAAAAGAAATACAGGAGGAGAGTTTGGGAAGGAGGCCAGGAGCACAGCAGAAACCACCTCTCTCTCTGAAGTTCAGTGTTTGGGGCCAATGAAACCTGGTTTGCGGAGATCTGTATGTAATGAGCCATTCCAGAGCTGCGTGCTGGAAACTCGAGGGCAGAGGTTCTCAACCTTCCTACTGCTGTGACCCTTTAACACAGTTCCTCATGGTGTGGACATCCCCAACCATAAAATTATTTTCATTGCTGCTTCATAATTTTGCTACTGTTATGAATTGTAATGTAAGTATCTGATATGGGATCTCTAGAAAAAGGTCATAAACTCCTTCATACACACACACAGAGAGAGAGAGAGAGAGAGAGAGAGAGAGAGAGAGAGAGAGAGAGAGAAATAAAGGGGCTGGAGAGGTGTCTCATTTGGTAAAGGAGGAACTGAGGAACTGAGTTTAAACTCAGCACTCACAGAGAAGTCACATGAACTGTAATTCCTGCACCAGGAGCAGAAAGAGAGGACAGATATGAGAGAATCCCTGGGGCACACTGACAAGCCAGCCTCTATGAATGGACGAGGTGGGAAGTCACTGAAGAAGACAACTATGTCAACCTCTGACCACTACATGCATGCATACCAAAAGGCATGCACTCACTCACCTAAACACACACACAAACACAAACACACACACACACACACACACACACACACACACACACACACACACGCATGCACACAGACAGACAGACACACACACGTACACACACAGAGACACAGGCAGACACACACACACACACACACACACACACACGCAGACACACAGACAGACAGACAGACACACACACAGAGGAAATGAAATTGCCAAGGCTCTTTATTAAGACTGGATAATCAACCAGTCTTAATATTTAGGTTGTAACTATCTGGATTTTTATTTGTTTGCCTGCTTAGTTACATATTACTAAGAAACCAGAGTGGGCACAATCCAGACATACAGTTTACGGATTCAGTCCCCACCCAAACACCCTACAGCTTCACCTTAAGTTCCAACCCCACCCATCCTGTCAACATGCTTGTCAGGAAGAACCTTGCTACCCCTGTTGGATATAAATATGCACGTGGTACTGGAAATTGCCTGGAAAGTGGATTTAGATATGGTTCATGAGGTCAGTGAACATAACACTGGAAAATTACTGGGTCATAGAAAACTGTTGACAGGCGAGGCCCTAGACCTCAGAGACCATGAAGGTAGCTTCAAAGGAGAACAATTTGAATATCAAAGATAGAAAGATGTCTCTGGAAAACGATGGAGCTCCTGTTCTTTTTGTTACAAAAGCCAGAGCACAGGACAGGTAATGAAGGGCCAGAGATGGTGTATCTTACCCCCCACATGATGTCACCCAAAGGAAAAAAGTCAAACTAGCATTTTGAAAATGAATTCTCAATCACTCATCCTCAAAGCTGTTTTGTATATCGGGTCTCTCAAGTGCTGCCCTACATGGGAATCACCCTTGTTATGAAGCTCGCTCTGATTCCAATACATCAGGGTGCAGACCCTCGATTCTCAATTCCTAACAAACTCCTGGGAAGACAATGTTGTTGGTCTTAGGACATGACTGAGAAGAACACCTTTTATTGGCGGGGAGGGGGGCGTTCAAGACAGGGTTTCTCTGTGGCTTTGGAGGTTTTCCTGGAACTAGCTCTTATAGACCAGGCTGGTGTTAAACTCACAGAGATCCGCCTGCCTCTGCCACTTGAGTGCTGGGATTAAAGGCGTGTGCCACCACTGCCTGGCCTGAGAAGAACAATTTAAATGTCCTATATACTAATTATTTGAGTATTAAAAAACAGCTACCTATGGTTCTAGTTATTTCTACTTAACTTCACTAGTCCCGAGCAATATGCTGTTCTCAAATGCTGTGTGTGTGTGTGTGTGTGTGTGTGTGTGTGTGTGTGTGTGTGTGTGTGTGTGTGTGTGTTGACTGGAATTAAGCCTATGACCTCATCCAAACAAGGCATCCTCTACCACTGAGCTATATCCCTAGGCCCAATATGTGGCTTCCAGAAAAACAAACAAAGGAACAAACAAAACAAAAGTCAGATCACCTATAGAGAGCTTATTTCCTTGTGGACTGAACAGCCCTACCCCCTGAGCTAAAATTGCATCTCCAGGTAGCTTTCAATACTCTTACACTGTGAATGACTCCAGCAACTTCAAGGTGCTGAATTGTAAAAATGTAGACTTCATCTTCTACATGTAATATTTGCAAGACAAAGATACAGATCATAGGAACAAGCAGGAAATATTTAAGTATCTGAATGTCTGGTATTTACCAAACTCAAAGGTGCAGCTCCCTCCTCCCCAGGGGCTCAGCATTGCCTTGTACATGGTATCAACAGTCTTTCCAATGTTTTGATAGGGAAACTATCATTATTTTTAAAAATATTTCTATGTATATTGGCATTTTTCTGCTTATGTCTCTGTGTACCACATGTGGCATTCCTCTGGAACTCAAGTTACAGGTTGTGAGCTGTCATACAGGTACTCTGAACCTGGGGCCCTAGGAGAGCAGGAATAGTCTTAATCATTGAACCATTTCTCAGCCCCTAGAAAATTATTTTTGTTTATTTTTTTCCACAACATTAGAGAGAACAAAGACACTACATGGTTAGTCCACCTCATGGCTTTATTTACATTATTGCTATTATTATTATTATTTGATTCAGAATCTCACTCACTATGTAGCCCTAGCTGGTCTGGAACTCACAGCCATCCAATGGCCTCTGGTCTAAAACTGTGCTCCTTTTGAGGTTCTGACTCTTGCCCAGATGTTTTAGGTCTCAGTGGAAGATGCTATGATGGACACAACTCTCAGAGATCCCTGTAGAGACACTCAGAGATGGTTTTCCTCCAATGATGCAGGTCATTCACAGTGGTAGGTGCCAGAATAACGTGGAGATCTAACAGCAACCTGGAATATTGGTGTCTTAATTGGTGTTTTTATTTTATTTATTATATGAAAGTTTCAAGCATACGATGGTGGCACACATCTTTAGTTCCAGAACTGGGAGGCAGAAGCAGACAGATCTCTGAGTTCAAGGCCAGCCTGGTCTACAGAGTGATTCCAGAACAGCCAGGACTATATGGAGAAACCCTGTCTCAGAAAGAAAAAAGAAAGAGAGAAATGGGGGCGGGAGAGAAGAAGAAATGGGGCATATCCTCCCAGTGGTTCAACATGTCTTTATATAGGCTGGAACAGAGAGTAAATATTCCTGAAATATTCCTGTTTGTTTGTTTGTTTGTTTGTTTTTCCCCAAGACAGGGTTTCCCTGTGTAGCCTTAGCTGTCCAGAACTTGCTCTGTAGACCAGGCTGGCCTTGAACTGTGAGATCTGCCTGCCTCTGCCTCTCAGTGTTGAGATTAAAGGTGTTCACCACCACCACTCCGGAAGGCTACTGATTTTTATAGGTTAATTTTCTATCCTGCTACTTTGCTAAATGTGTTTAACAGTTGTAGGAAGTTTCTGGTAGAATCTGTGCGGTCTTTTATGTACAGAATCACATCATCTGCAAATAAAGATGTTTTGCCGACTTCCTTTACTATTTATATCTCCTATTGTCATATTGCTCTAGCTAAAACTTAAAGCACTGTACTGAACTAGAGTGGAAAGAGTGAACGTCTTCTGTCTTGTTGCTGATTTTAGTGGAAGTACTCGCAGTTTGTCTTCATTTAAAATGATGTAACGATGGTAATGTTGTTTATTGTTTTTATTATGTTGATATAAGCCCACTGTATTCCTAAATTCTCAAGGACTTTAGTCTTCAAGGGATGGGGGATTTTGTCAAAGGCCTTTGCTGTGTTTAATGAAATGATTGTGCAGTTTCTGTCCTTGAGTCTATTAATGTGATGAATTAATGTTTATTGATTTACATCTGTGGAATTATTCCTGTGTCACTGGGTTGAAATCACATTGATCGTGGTGGATGATCTTCTTATATGTTCTTGAATTAGGTTTGTAAGTATGTCATTGAGAATTTTTTTGCATCTATGTGCTGTGTAACAGTTTCCCCTGAGACAAAAACATTAAATTCTTCAGGGAAACAGGAAGGTAAACAACTCAGATAGCTACAGGAAGTCCCTGAAACTGACCAGATTAACTAGGCCCTTCACTAGGTCCCTCACTGCCAGAGTAAACAATAAAAGCTGAGAGGCCCTCTCAGTGAGAAGAAGCTGAGCTGCCAAGAAGACTCTGAGACCAACTGCCTGGAAGAAGCAGAAACCAGCCTAGCTTCCTGGAAGAGGTTTAGACCAACTGAATCACATAGAAAGGGCACTGTCCAACCTGTTGAGCTGCCTGAAGGCTCTGCAGTGCCCTCCAGGTTCCAACTTTTGTTAGCTGTCCTGAGGTGGGCCTTGGTGATGCAGCTGCCTTTAAGTCATTTCTGCACCTGTAAGTAACCCCTCACCTGTAAGTAATCCTAATAAAATTCATTAGTTCACCAGTTGGACTTTGCTAATATCCATCCTCTGGTCTGTCATGGGATCACTATCTGGGGTGAGTGGATGTGCGTGTTGTGTTTCCCCAAGAAAATTTTTGTCACACAACACTATATCCATCATAGAGATTGTTATAATTTTTTGTGTGTCTTTATCTGACTTATTTTATTTTATTTTATTTTTGTTTTTATGAGACAGGCTCTCATGTAATGCCGACTATCTTTGAAATCACAATGTAACTAAGGATGTTCTAGTACTCCTGATCCTCCTATCTACACCTTCCAAGTGCAGTGATTACACAAATACTCAGCTCACAAGACAGGGTCTTTGTATGTAGCACAGGCTGGCCTGTAATTTACTTCCTGGTTGTAAACATCACACCATCTAGATCTGCCTCTACTTAGTTGTGTTTTCTGTCTCCCACGGTGAAAACTATTTTCTTCATTTAAAAAAAAAGCAGTATATTAAAGTGGTTAAACTTTCTCTGCCATCTGTCAATATTATATCACTTGCCTGTTCTAAACATAGTTTTAAAAAATAAGCCTCGAATTGTTTTTATTATCTAAAACCCCAGCTGATTCTGTGCTTTTATCTTCTGCCAAAAGAAAAAAAAAAGGAACCATATGTTCTTTGTTGTGTATGACTATGCATCATCATCACTTATCTCACGAGAGCCCATTATCTTCTTGGGACATTTACCTCTTTGGTTTCTTCAAGTAGCCGATCCTTTTCCTGGTTGGCAGAAGCCAAATATTGGATGACATACATTGCCTTCTTTGCCTTCTGATCTTTCAAGAAATGAAGTCATCAGGGAGGCAAGCAAAGAATAGATTAAGTTCTTGTCTTTTAGTAGAATGAAACTTTGTCAACAGACACTGTCGTCTTTACAGTTCCTCTTCCCTAACTTGCATCCATTCAGGTTTCATAGCTGGAGTGCAGAAGGTGGCTCTCGGTCATCGCATGGTGAGGCAGCACACGGCACACTCCTGCAGTCTATCGCTCTCCTGCTCCTGTCCTTAACCTGATTTTCATGACCTCTGTCTTTGGGTTTCCAGATATTCTTGCAGGTGAGATTCATAAAGCCAGGAAACTATTAATTTCTGTGTTACGTGGGGAACTGAGCCAGGGTCTCATTCATCCCAAGCTGACCTCAAACTTGCTATATAACTGAAGATGATCTTGAACTCCAGTTCCTCCTGCTTCCATCTCCCAGGTGCTAGGATCACAGGTGTGCCACCATGCCTGTCAAGAAACATCCATCGAATCCAACCAATGCCTAGTACTGTCCCAGCAGCTATGGATGGACATAAAGATGAAATCTTGTTTTGTTGTCTGTTTTATTCTTTAATAGCTGGATTAATAAATAAGAGGGTACATTTGTATGTAGAACTACTTGGATGGTCACTGATATAATGGATATGCAAAGATACTCTCATAGGCATTTCCTTTGAATAAGATTTCTCTTTTGCTGGGCGTTAGTGGTGCACACCTTTAATCCCAGCACTCAGGAGGCAGAGGCAGGCAGATCTCTGTGAGTTCGAGACCAGCCTGGTCTACAAGAGCTAGTTCCAAGATAGGCTCCAAAGCTACGCAGAGAAACCCTGTCTGGAAAAAAAAATTTTCTCTTTCTTTTGACACATGTTAATCTATTTTTACAAGTGTGAGTGGTATGTTAACAGTGGCCTCCATTTACAAGTTCCCAACACTATATGCAATGATTAATTTGTATTGTCACTATTCCAATCTGTAATGTTTACATGGATAGGAACAAAGTCAGCTCAAGTTGGCTTAAATAAAGCAGAGTTAGAATGCAGTTACAATAAAAGTACTGTCATGTTGATCCAAGAATGCTCACAAATAGCTGTTGGAATAGAAGAGCAGAGGGGAGTTCTGCATTGCTGGCATGTCTGGGAAACTGAGCATCAGGAATTCATTAGCCATGATCTGTTTGCATAATCATTAATTACCATGACTCCATGGTATGCTACCAGACTGCTTCCTTCTCTTGTCACAGGCTCATCTTGACTCAAGCAACCCAGATGAGCATGCGTACTGTTAAAGGCAATCCGCCCTTGAAGTGGAAAGGTTACTGGGGGGTTACACAGGTGAGAGGGATTAAAGGACACGAAGCCTCATCTAAAGGGACTCTGGTCAGCTAGAGCATGGCGAACATGGCTCTAGCAAGCCTTGCCCTTCTCCCCCATTCCTGTGCCTTGCTAAAAACCAATAGATTACATCCCTAAAGCTACCCACCAAGGTCTATTTTCTTATTTGGCCACTTCCTCCTCCTGAGGCTGACTATCAAGGTCCAGCTATGAAAGTATTGAAGTCCAGTAATCAAAAGCCCCCTTTGGCTCACCTAATGAACATGCCCAATTAAAATTAAATACCTCATCCTAACATGGGGTTTCTCCTTTTACCTTTATAGACACTAATTTTCTTATGTGCCACATCTGTCTCCTCTCTATCCGGAGTCAGTCCTTTATTCCCCTCTGGGACAAATACCCCTGACCCCCTTCCCTTGTTCCCTTACCCTTCTCCCTTGTCCTCTATCTCTTGTCTTTGTTCTTAGTCCCTGCCCTCTGTCCCTCTGAGGAAATAATCCTCCTTTGTGCTGAAGGCCTGGTCTTGGGGATCCTGAGCCGACACTGATCCTTTCACTATTGATATGCAGTTATCAATTATTGCCATCTGGAAATATGGATCCATATCCCCCCAGTCTCTGACTTTCCACAGGTTAGAGATCCTGACTGACATTTTTTTAAAATTTTAAATGATATCAAATAGAACTCAAGGATAATAACTCTGAGTTAACTTAAATGATTTTGAATAAAACCTTGAAGTGGGGGACCCTGTGTAGGTCAAGGCAAAGAAGAGCTAAGGCGACAGATGGACGGAACTGCTTCTGCTGAGAAATGCAAGCTCACAAAGCAGGCCCAGGATGGTCCCTGGGACGGTAGGTTTCAGGAGGATTCCTACCATCTGCTGAGAGTGACTGGCCTCTTGCCTTCCTTCTGGGTATCTAGAGTTGGGTATTTGTAGGTGTCTAGAGGAGGCTGCCTGCATTCAGGTCCTCATAAAGCTCAATGAGCTTCCTGGTTCACAGATGCTGTCACGGTTCGTTAGTGGGGCAATTGAGCTCATCCTGTGTGACGCATGGGAGGGGACCTTTGCTAATCTGCACCTGGATTTCCCTGTACCTTGTCCCACATGTCTCCTCCTTGGCTGATTGTACTGTGTATACTTTCACCATAAAAATCCTAATTATAACCAAGACTACTGCCACCCTGAGTCCCGAGTACTGCCACACAGAGTCCCGAGTACTGCCACCTTTTCTTTTCCTACATGTATTGTTTGTCTCTGTGGAGCAAGAACATCTTATCTCTCCTTTTCCTCATACTGTTTGCTTTCCTCTAATTCTATCTCTGTCCACCCTTCCTACAGACCACAAAAGAGATTTTCTGAGCTAGCAGAAAGTTGAACTGCATAGTGTAATGGAAACATAGTGCAGGCCCTGGCCTACCCCTTCAGGGAAACTCAGCAGGATGATAACAAACCAGCAAGGATGTAAGGCATGCAGAAGGCAAGGCTGGGACCACATCTGACAGGCCATGTGACAGTTATTGTCCGTCCCTCTGCCCACTGTTTGCACTCAGAGAATAATCACTCCAGGAAAACCCACATGGTTTGAAGGCGGATCTCATCCAATGTTCGAGGGTCAGTCCTGTGGTTCAAATAACAGGATAAGACATTAAAAAATAGTAAGTAGCTAAGGCCTGGGCTGGGCTTAGGAAGACAGCCACATTGTCGGGGAAAACTGTCATGCAAACCTTGATGCTAGGTTTAAGATCTGAGAGTCTGGTGGTGATGGTGTATGCCTTTGATCCCAGCACTCAGGAAATTGGCGGATCACTATGTAGGCAAGCCTGGTCTACATAGCAAGTTTCAGGACAGCTGGAGCTACACATCGAGATCCTGTCTCACACAGATGAACATGTGTGCATGTACATAGAAAATGGACAGTCCAAAACCTTATGTTATCACAGTCCCCCAAGGTTACAGAGTCAAGTAGGAAGAGTAAGTTAGCTTGATCGCCAAACAAGTACCCGGGTTTCCTCTCTGGCTTACAAATGATGATGTTTATACATTTACAACTGCAAAAGATCTCCCGTCTCCATCTTCTCACATCCTAACATCTTAAACAAATGACCTTCCAGCTCACTGGTTCTCAACCTCCTAATGCTGCCACCCTTTAATACAGCTCCTCAATTGTGGTGACCCCCAACCATAAAACTATGTTTGTTGCTACTATAATTTTTCGACTGTTATGAATCATAAGGGAAATAGCTGTGTTTTCTGATGGTCTTAGGCGACCCCTGTGAAAGGGTCTTTAAACCTCTAAAGGGGTCATGACCTATAGGTTGAAAACCACTGTTCTAGGTAATGATAAAACTGCTCGAAAATTTGAAACCCTTTCTTTTTTAATCTGTGTCAGAACAGGGTTGAAATCATTGAGACTGACATTTCTTAGCAAAAGAAAGATAAAGAAATAGGTTAGCCATCTCAAATAACTCTTGATTTATTTTTATTTAACTTTATTTTACATGCATTGGTGTGAAGGTGTCAGATCTGGAACTGGAGTTACAGACAGGTGTGAGCTGCCATGTGAGTTCTGGGAATTGAACTCAGGTCCTCTGGCAGAGCAGCCAGTGCTCTTAACCACTGAGCCATCTCTCAGCCCCCAATTTCTTTTATTTTTATTTAAAATTATTTTATGTGAATTTGTAAGAACTTTTGAGGTTATACACTTATTTAAAAATTAACCACTCTGCTACAGGGTGGGGTGGGGTGATGCTGCATGCTATAATCAACCCCAGCACTTGGGAGGCCGAGGCAGGAGGATCAATATGGCAGCCTCAGTAAAAGACAAGTGAGTTTGAGGCCATTCTGGGTTACATGAGAGACTATTAAAAAAGAATAAAATAAAAGTCACTTTGCCAATGTAATAGACAGTTTTTGTATTGGTCTATTTTATGGACATTTTGATACACAGTAACCTCTGAATTATAAACACCAGGTTTGTAAGCATCCTTTCATGTCTGCATCCACACGAGTTCATTTCCTGCTACTTGCACTCCACTGTCATCGTGTAGGGTGAAAATGACTGGCATTGGTTGATCACTTGCTCAGTACCCGCTGAATTTGCATGTTGGTAGCAATCTATAAATACGGACTCATTATTTTTATAATCCAAAACACAGGGAAATTCCACTCAGCTTCTAGTTGTGCCCAAAGTGTCCCTCACTTCAACCAATGGTCGATTTAGGAGGACAAAATAAGACATAATCAGATATAAACACGCAGTGGTTTTCAGCAAAAGGCTTTTGGGATTTGACTGGCTTTTAGCTCTTCCTTTTGTTTGGTTTGGCATAGAAGCTGCTCTAGTGCCACCTGTTGGCCAGCATGGGGAACAACCTGATTTTCCCTGTAATTATTTATTTTAGCAAGATTCTTGCCCTGTGCTTCATTTAACTCTGGTTTTTAAATGTCCATCTCATCCCATAAAACACTTGACATGAATTATTTATAACAGAGAGAGGGAGAGATGACCATAATATTGATCTATGGTAGAATACTCCAATCTATAGTCCAATTTTTAAAAACTTTTTATTTATTCTTTGTGTCTTTCACATCATACATCTTGATCCCGTTCTCCCTGTCCTTCATATCTACCCTCTGCCCTTGTGACCTCCCTGCCAATATACAATAAAATTAAAGAAAACAAAATCTCATCGTGGAAGCTGTAGTGTGACACAGTGAGTAACATAATATATCCTTTTCATCCATATATCTTTACTTGAAAGTGTTCATTGCAAAGAGTCGTTGGTCTGCTACACTATCAAAGCTGGGCCCTCACCAGGGCTCCTCTTGGATGTCCTGTTTTTGCCCTGTGTCATGGAGATCCTGCAGCTTTGGGTCTGCAGGACCCGCCCCTTCCTGTGCTCCTGCAGATCTCAGGTGGTGGGTGTTGGGGTGGGCCAACTCATAGCCCTGGTTCTGGACCTGGGTAGTTGGCCAGTTGATCAGCTAACCTGTAACCCCACCCACACCCACACATCCACCCACCACCACCAGGTTGAGCTCTCCAGCATTGCCCTGACTAGTTCACCTAATGCAGCAATGAACAAGGTATGGGGCCTGTTCTGCTTTCGTGCCCTCAGGGTTGGCTCACCCATACCTACTCCATCAGGGCCAGGTGAGGTACAGGGCCACTCTCCTGAGTGCTGCAGCTGGTGAGGGCAGGGACAGCTCTCCTTCTCTTAAGACCTTAGGGCCAGCTCTCCCAACTGCCTCGGGCATCCAGGGTGGTGGTGGCAGCGTCTCTCCCTTGCCCACACTACCCTATGGCAGATGAGGCATGGGGCCAGATCCTCTAGACTCACCAGCTGGCTCATCTGCATCCCTGTCTACAAGGTCAGCTCTATCATTGAGTCATGCCCGAAGTCCCCACACTATAGTGTTATATATTTACTTGTTTTTTGTTTGTTTGTTGTTGTTTTTTGACACAGGGTTTCTCTGTGTAACAATCTTAACTGTTCTGGAACTTGCTCTGTAGACCATGCCCGGCTTTTGTCTTTTATTTTTTAAAGACCTGGTTTTCTGAATCAAGCTGACCTTAAACTCATTGTGTATTTGAAGGTGACCTTGAACCCCTGATCCTCCTACTTCCACCTCCCAAGGGCTAGGATTATGGCCATATTTCACTCTACGAGGTTACATACTGCTGGGGAGCAGAGGGGTCTATGCATTCTAGGCAAGCAGTTTACCAACTGAGCTCCAGCCCCAGCCCCCTACTCCATATTTTCCAATTGAGTGTGTTTTGTGCAAGAGACAGGATCTAGCTGTGTAGTTCTGGTTGGCCTAGAACTTCCTATGTACACCAGGCCAGCCTTGTATCTGGAACTGCTTAGTGAATTCCAACAGAAAAGGCTCCAACAGGGCTTCTCTATTTTGGTCCAACGTCTAGAGAAGGTTTTTATGGGTCAAAAAGTAAAGAATTTTCTCCCTCTTCCCCCACCTCCTTTGTTCCAGTCTCAAATAATGTGATAACAAAGACAGCCAAGCTGGAGACTAAAAACTCCAAGGAAACTATTTATTGTGACATGATGACGTGGTGGTCCAGGAGTGCATAGGAATCCCTATTGCTTCACACACACACACACACACACACACACACACACACACACACACACACACACACGGTTAAAATAAAATTTAGATTATTTGTATTTGTTTGACATGTTTGAGTGTTTTGTTTACAGGTATGTGTGTGCAACACATGTATACCTGGTATTGGAAGCGGTCAGAAAAGTATACTCTGGATTAGAATTATAGATGGAGCTTGGTGGTGGTGGCGCATGCCTTTAATCCCAGTACTTGGAGGCAGAGGCAGGCAGATCTCTTACTACAGAGGGAGTTCTAGGACAGCCAGAGCTGCATAGATTTTGTCTCAAAATCAGAGATGGGGGGCGGGAGGGACAGAGAGAGAGAGAGAGAGAGAGAGAGAGAGAGAGAGAGGGGGGGGGGCAGAGAGGGAGGAGGATCTGGGAAGAGAGGAAGGAGAGAAAAGAATATAATCAAAATATATTGTATAAAATTCTCAATAAACAAACAAAAACATTAGTGGGGGTGGGGAGAACGCCAGCCCAGGCTAGCCTCAAACTCATGACCTTCCTGCTTTAACATACTGAAGGCTGAGGGTTCCAGCATGGTACTCCACATCTGGCTCTCTCAAGGGATTTTTTTTATAATTTTTGACATTAGATATTTGTCTAAATATTTATTTTATTTTATATATTTGTGTGAATGCCAACTGTATTTATTTCAAGACCCACATGCATGCAGTGCCCAAAGAGGCCAGAAGAGGGCATTCAATCTCTGGGAAGTGTGAGCTGCTACAGGAGTTCTGGGAACCAAACCTGTGTCATCTAGAACAGTACCAAATGCTCTTATCTGCTGAGCTTTCTCTTCATACTAAAGATATGCTTTTGATGTCCCCAAGAAAAGCAATGGATTTAAAACACTTTATTTTTATTTTAGGCAAATTGACATTTTGTCTGCATCTATGTCTGTGTGAGGGTGTCAGAAGTCTTAGAAATAGAGCTGATCACAGCTGTGAGCTGCTATGTGGGTGCTGGGAACTGAATCTTGATCCTCTGGAAGAGCAGCCAGTACTCTTAACTGCTGAGCCATTTCTCCAGCCCCACAGCAGCAGTGTCGGGGAAGGGTGGTGGTAAATGGCACACCAATTGTGAACCAACCAGAAGACACTAAACCCACAACTTATTTTCTGTTGAGAATTTCTTCCTCACTTCAGTTGGACAGATGGAGACAGTGTAATAGTGTATTGCTTTGCCTTTTTCTGTTCACATTGAACACCTCATTCTAAAGTCTGGTACTGTAAATAAAATGTTAACTAAATTCAATAAAAAAAGATTTTCTCCAAGATGTCAGAAATTTCTTAAATTTAGTGTTTTGTGTGTGGTTTAATTTTAGAAATTGGTTTTGAGATCAATAGAAAAGGTTTAAATTTGTTTCAGTTGCTAGTTCAGCCTCTCAGTATGTCTGAGGAACCGGTATGCCGGTGACTAGCTGGAGCAGAGTAAGGGTGGTGGGCATCAGAAAACGAGGTTGCCCAGCTGCAGAAACCCCTTCAAAGATGCTGTATCTTCTAACACAGTGGTCCTCAAACCTTCCTAATGCTGCAGCCCTTTAACACAGTTCCTCATGGTGTGCTGACCCCCAACCATAAAATTATTTTCATTGCTACTTCACAACTGTAATTTTGCTACTGTTAGAAATCATAATGTAAATATCTGTGATTTCTGATGGTCTTATGTGACCCCTGTGAAAGGGTCATTCTACCCCTGTAGGCTGAGAGCCGCTGCTCTAGATGAAAAGGAGATCATTGAAGCATTTATACAGGGAGAAAATGTAGCATTTATAACAATATAATTTATAACAATTTATAACTCCAGAAGACAAAGTCTATCCAGTCAAGATGCTATTGCAGTCATCACAGGGCATTATAGCTAAGAGTCAGTTAGGATTTGACAATGGGTTAGAATGTGAGAGGTGAGAAAAGAGAATTCTCAAGAATGATTTTCCAGTTTCTGGGTGAGCAGCTAAGGGGTTGGAGATAAGTAGATCTGGGAGAAAAGACAGACCAGAAGTTTGGATTAGCCATTTTTAAATTCAGCTGGCTCAGTGGAGTGGTGGAAGCCTTTAATCCCAGCACTCAGGAGGCAGAGGCAGGCAGATCTCTGTGAGTTCGAGGCCAGCCTGGTCTAAAATGCAAGTTCCAGGACAGCCAGGGCTCTTACACAGAGAAGTTGTCCCAAAAAGAAAAAAAAGGGGGTAGGGTCTCCATGAAAGAAAACAGAGAATAACAGGATACACTACTTGAGACTCCACCGAAAAACGTGTGCTGGAAATGAAAAGGAACCAGATTTTGCTCCCCAGCTCCTCCCCCCATGCTCCCCTACCCACCCCCTCTCTTTCATGTGTGTGTGTGTGTGTGTGTGTGTGTGTGTGTGTGTGTGTGTGTGTGTGTGTGTGTGTGCATGCATCTTCAGGTTCCGCATGGCACAAATAAAGGGGATTTTGCTTCCTTGTGAGGATGCCACGAAAGCTGTGCCCCCTGGTGGACAGTTGTGGAAAACCCACAAGTCTGTCATCAGGGAACAGAACATCAGTGCCAAACCAAGCCACAGGAATCTTTTCAGTATTTTTCATTTATATCTAAATCACATCAAAGCATCACACTTTAAAACTATTTTCCAGGGTCGGAGAGGTGGTTGCATGGGTAAAAAGCCCGAAAACCTGATCCTAGGAACTCATGTCAAAAGCTAGCTATGATACAGTGCACCTGTAACCCCAGCACTTCTATGATGAGGTGAGAGGCAGAGTCAGAAGAACCACGTGGGAGCTCCCAAGCCAGCTAGCTGGAAATACACAGCACAGAACAGAAACAAGAGAGACCTTGCCTCAAAACAAAGGTGGAAGACAAAAGGCAATTCCCCAACTTGCTCTCCCACAAAGTCCCATGTGCACCATGAAATGCATATAATGCATATACATTCTCTCCCTCCCTCCCTCCCTCCCTCCCTCCTCCCTCCCTCCTCCCTCCCTCCCTCCCTCCTCTCCCTCCTCTCCCTCTCTCCTCTCTCCCTCTCTCCCTCTCTCCCTCTCTCCCTCTCTCCCTCCGTCCCTCCCTCCCCCCCCTCTCTCCCTCCCATCTCTCTCTCACACACACACTATACACACACTAAATACATAAACACAGGGCTGGGGGATGCAGGTCAGATGGTAGAATGCTTGTCTGGCATGCTTGAAGCCCTGGGCTCTGTGCCCTGATTTCATAAACCAGATGACGAGGAAGTGCACACCTGCAATCACAACACTGGGGAGATAGAGGCAGGATGACCAGAAGTTAAGGCCAGATGGAGATACATGAGCCTCCCAAAAGCTTCTCCTCTCCTCTCTTGTCTTCCCTTCATTTCTCCTTTCCTCCCCTCCCCTCTCTCCCTCATCTGCCCCTGCACTGCCCCTCCTCTGTTGGTTGTTGCCTTCAGACAGGATCTTACTCGTAGCCATGGCAGGGTTAGAACTTATGTCGACTACGCTGGTTTCAACCTCACAGAGACACACCTCCCCTGTGCCACAAGGGCGCTTTTCCCAGGTGCCCAGGCTCTTTTCTGTCTGTCAATTAAAGGAAAAGAAAGGGGGGCTGGAGAGATGGCTCGGGGGGTTAAGAGCACCGACTGTTCTTCCAGAGGTTCTGAGTTCAATTCCCAGCAACCACATGGTGGCTCCCAGCCATCTGCAATGGGATCTGGTGCCCTCTTCTGGCCTGCACTGTATACATGATAAATAAATAAATAAATCTTTAAAAAAATAAATAAAGGGAAAGAAAAGGAATATCAACATAGAAAGCTCAATTCATTTTGTTTAAGGACATATTTCCAATTCTGGAGAACAAAGGAACCATTTAAGAAATATTTGGGTATATATTTTAATTTATTTTTAGTTGGAGGATGAGAAAAATATTAACATTATTCATGACTAAAACCACTACATGAAAGCAAGATTTCAGGCTAGTGAAGTGGAACAGAAACTGAAGGCACTTTCTCCCAAGCTCAGCAGCCCGAGTTTGTTCCCTGGTATCACATGGTGGAAGGGGAGATTTGACATCCAGGTGCCCTCTGACCTTCACACTTGCACTGTGACATGTGCACCCCCCTACACACACAATAAAAAGCAATATTATTTCTTATATTCGTAGGGTTGTCGGAGAGTGTTAACAGTTTTAGCATTCACATTTCTGGTGAGTGTCAGCTTAGAGTATAATGAAAGAAATTATATTGCCCAAATTAGGTCCAAAACTCTGAAGTTCTGTATCTCTTTAATGCAGAGGTGTGCACCCGGAGACCCAGCTGCTCTGCAGGAATTTTACTGTATCTGTCTGGCTGCTCAGAAAGAGCCTCTCTACTGCTTTTGAGGACAGTGCAAACAGCTCATCCTTGTGTTTGGTTCCATCCCCTCAAAGGGACCTAAGCTATAAACCTGAGAGAATTCATGTTTCAAAAACCCAGCTCTTTTATTAACATAAAAGGAAACACGCCAAGCCTGCAGCTATTGAGTTAGGTCTTTGTATTCCGTGTTCCACTGTGCCATCTTCTAACACAGGCTTTTCAGACCTCATGGGTTCCATAAACTCTTTGGCCAAAGAAAGTGCAGTTCTGTCTCTTTCTAAATCAGGAATGAAAGGGTCTGTTCTGTGTCTACCGAGGTACGTGACAGAGAAAGCTGTTTCAGTGAAGACTCTAATGGTACCTTTATTGCCTTCACTGGCAATAAAAAGTGTTCTATCATTGTGCAAACAGAATGAAGGGAGAGTGGCATACTGTTAGAAATGGGATTTGGAGGCAAAAGACACAATATTGGACATGTGTAATATTAGACATGGCATGGTGGCTAACACTTGCAACCCCAAAACTCAGGAGTCATGTATTTGAGTCCAGCCTGGACTACACAGTGAGTTCCAGGCCAGAACAAGGGTTGATGGGAAATGGTTGTTCTTCTGGTACAGTGCTTGCCTAGCATACATGAAGCCCTGCCAGGATCACTAGCACTGTATGAACTGGGCTTGGTGGCACATCTGTAATCCCAGCATTCTAGAGGAGGCCATAAAGTTCAGAAGTTCTAGGTCATCCTCACCTACATAGGTAGTTCAAGGCTAATCTGAGCTACATGAGACTCATCTAAAAAAAGTTACTAAGACAAAAATGCATTAAATCTTATATTATTAAATGTTAACACCTCCCCACTAAGGGATTGCAAGTTCAATGAAGTCAGGAATTGTGTTTCTCTTAAGAATACTGTAACCTCATACCTAGCATAAATTAGTGACATCATAAACATTGGCTGAATGAACAAACAGAATGTGGATATAAAATATGATGTGTATGTATTATATCTGAGACAGTTCCAGGCATCCTAAATGCCACCTTGGGTTTTTGTTGTTATTTGGGGTCTGTTTTTTTTTAAAGATTTTATTTATTTATTATGTATATAACATTCTGCTTCCATGTATATCTGCACATCAGAAGAGGGCACCAAATCTCATAATGGATGGTTGTGAGCCACCATGTGGTTGGTGGGAATTGAACTCAGGACCTTTGGAAGAGCAGTTGGTGCTCTTAACCTCTAAGCCATCTCTCCAGCCCTTGGGGTCTGTTTTTTGCTTGTTTTTTTGAGATAGATCTCATGTAGTCCAGGTTGCACTCATGTGCTTTACAAATGTTAAGACCAGACCTTAGAACCCTGGATACCATGTAATAAATAGCCAGGTGGCCATGGCAGTTTGCCTGTATTACCAGAGTATGAGAAATAGAGACAGAGTATGCCAGAGAAAGCTTGCTAGACAGTCTAGCCCTAACACTGAGCTCTTGGTTCAGTGAGAGACCCTACATCAAACCTCCATATGCACACACAAACACATGTGAACATACATACCACATTCACAGACATATGCAAAAGAAATCCCACATGTTGTTTTACATACATCATAGCCAACACGAATCATAACCTCGTTGATCACTGTCCCCAGTCACCTACCACTGAAGATCGAGTTAACCCGATTTGCTGCTTCCCTTTATGCTGTTGCTACATTAATCTTTATTGTGAAACACAGTCACACTATGATTTCTGTATTTTGTATTTTCTTTAAGACAAGGTTCCATGTAGCCTAGGTTTGTCTCAAATCACTGTGTAGCCGAGTAAGACCTTGATCTTCTGATTACTCTGCCTCTGCTTCCTGAGTGCTGAGACTACAGGTGCGTGCCAGTATGTTCAGCTTTGCCTGGTAGTGGGGATTACACTTTGTGCACACTAGGCAAGGATTCTCTGGCTGAGCTTATCCCCAGGCCCAATTATGCTTTTCTTCACATCAAGCAAGCCAACAGAGATTTTCAGATTTACACAAATCCTGCCAGTCCTTAAAGTTCACCTCATGTCTGAGGCTTTCTCTGACTCTTGCTATGGCAACTGTGAAATTCCACAGCTCATATATCTCTGCTATACAATATGCCATGCAAGAAATTCTAAACATAAAGGGTTTAACGGTATCCTCCTTATCTACAGCACCAGGGAAAGTTTACTCATGTTACCCAGAAAGTGTAATAAGGCCAGGAAGAGCCTTCCTAATAGTCCTGTCATTGTCACAGCTCAGTGGTGGAAGGAGAAATAGCAGTTCTGAAAGGAAGACTGTGAACCAGGGACACCCAGCTTATAGGGACCAAGGCACAGAGCTATCCCAGCATTCTCAGCTTTAAGCAGTGGGACCAGGAACTGCTGCAATGAGGAAGGTAGTTTATTCCCCAGCCCTACTTGACAGAGTGTAAGTGCAAATAGAGATGAGGTCGGGAACTCCTTAGGCAGGTGCCAGAAAGTGCATGTGGCACAGGTGTCTTGGCTCTCTGTACTTGCTCTGTCTTGAAGTCTCTGTAACTTTAATATCCCATCCTCCCTCTTCATTGGTCAGACTTGTGGTGAAGGTATTTGCTGTTGTTCATTTAGTTTCTTTTTCAGTGCTGAGGATCAAACCTAGAACCTTACACAGGTTCTGCAAGTGCTCTACCACTGGGGCATGTCCCCAGTCATCTGTCTAAATTTATGGTGGCTTCAAGGGACTTTGACTAGCTTTCTGTTACTTTATTATTATTGACTGCTGTATTATTTTTTATCATTATTTTGAAACATGGTCTCTAGGTCAAGTTGGCCTTGAAGTCAAAGATGACATTGAATTCTTGACCTTCCTGCCTCTATTTCCCAGTGCTGGCATTGCAGGCCTGGTCCATGATGGCCATTTCATGCATTGCTGAGGGTCAAAGGCTTCCTGCATGGCAGACAAGTACTATACCAATTGCGTTACATCTCTCATTCCAGTATGTTATCAATCTTATCCTCCACACACCAGCCCTGTACCACCCTTTTTTGTTTTTGTTTTTGAGACAGGGTTTCCCTGTGAAACAGTACTTCGCTGTCCTGGAACTCACTCTGTAGACCAGGCTGGCCTTCAACTCACAGAAATCCGCCTGCCTCCCAAGGGCTGGGATTAATGGCATGAGCCACCACCAGCAGCCCTTTTTCTTTTTCTTTTTCTTTCTTTCTATTTTTTTTTTTTTTTTGAGACTGGGCTAACCTGGAACTCACTCTGTAAACTAGGCTGGGCGCAAACCCACCTACAGAAAGCACCTGCTTCTGCCTCCCATGCTGGGATTAAAGGCAAAGCTGCATGGCTATGCCTGTTCTTTTTAAAGGCTGACTTTTCACTGGCATTTATTTTTTTAGTTAATAACTCTCTTAGTCCTAGAGAAATAAAGGAGTTATCAGTCATGGGGAGCCCCCTAAGGACCAGCCTTTCCTCAGATAGTTCCTTTGAGTGAGTAACATGGGAGTCCCTTGGCACAGTCGTATAATTAAGATCGAGTATTGTGTGAAGAGACATTCTCTCTTTTTCATTCAGTGGAAATTTGGGTAGGAAGGTAAATAGTGACAAAGATGGAAAAACAGGACTTTAAAACCCTGCGGAAAGAACCTGGTTCAAATCTCATTCCACCACTTTCTGCTTGACCCTGGGGAAGTTGGAAAACCTCTGCCTGCCCTGTCTTAGTCAGGGTTGCTATTGCTGTGATGGAACACCAAGACCAAAAACAACATGGAGAGGAAAAGGGTTTTATTTGGCTTACCTATCCTGAGTCATAGGCCGGTGAGGGAAGCCATGGCAGGAAGCTGGAGGCAGGAACTGATGCAGAGGCCATGGAGGAGTGCAGCTTCCTGGCCTGCTCCTCAGGCTTGCTCAGCCTGCTCTCTTAAAGCATCCAAGACCACCAGGCCAGGGGCGGAATCTCCCCCTATAGGCTGGGCGCACAGCCGGATCTTATGGAGGTAATTTCTTAATGGTAGCTTCCTCCTCTTAGATGACTCTAACTTGTGTCAGGCTGACCTAAAACTAGCCAGCACTCACCCCATTTTGTGGAGGAGATCAGAAAATGGAGCCAAATCCCGTTAGGAATTTTCACCAACGTGGCTCAGGAATCCCAAACTGCTTTTGGAGGAATGCTGACCCCTGACAGTATAAAGCTGCACCAACGCAGCCAGTGTAAGCATTCAGGCATTATGCTGGTCTGCCCCTGTCACCTGGTAGAATGCACTCAGGCAGTACCCTGGTCAGCCCAGGCTTCCATGAGTACTAGTGTTCTCGCAGGTGCAAAGGACCCCTTTAAAAGACAGACCCCTGCCCAGTTACACTCTCTGCTCTTTCCTCTTTCCGGTTCTTCTCTCCCCATCCCTCTATCTCTATTTCCCACTGTTCCCCTGGGGCAGACAGGACTTATTCTGTCTCCCTCTGTATTTCTGTGTGTCTTTACCTCTGTTTTCTTTCCTTCCCTCTCCCTCCCTTTCTAATAAAACTTCTCACTTAAGCTCTGTCTGCCTGGTGTGTTTGTCCCCATACCTCCCCCCCACTCCCCGCCTTAGTCACCCTCACCTGCCATGGAATCGCCAAGGTCCCCCACGCAAGGACTCCCTACCAGCTTTATCCTAACAGCCGGTGCCCCAGCCCTTTGATCAGGACCCAACTTTGATTGAGCCTCATATGGGTGATTTGCATAGCCCCTCTTTGCATGCTAACGATTGCCCCACTGGAAATTCTGTGTGCAGTAACTCAAGCTCACCTCCCAAAACCGCACACCAGCCACGTGACCTGTGGTTTGCATGCGCTTTACATGCCAGGAAGAGAAAGTATTTCTCTCTGGTGGAGAGTCCCTCCTCGCCTAGTCCTCAGAGGAGGAAGCTGGACTCTAGTTAGCCGGGGGTGCTCCCCTCTTTGTGGTGTGTTTAAAATCTCTTCTTCCTTTAGCAATAGAACTTTTTAATGGTAACTTGCCGCTATGGTCATGAGGGATGGATTGGAGGGCGGTGTCAGGTCCAAAGGAAACACCGGTTCCCCAATTCCAAAGGCAGTCCTAATGTCCAGAAATGGGCTCCACCTGGACTCTGGGAAGATTTCTGGTGGTTAGACAAAAGCCAACATTCCCTAGGAGCTTGTGAGGCCTGTCTACCAAAAGGAGTTTCCCTTCCATGTGTGCTAAAGGGACACAGGGCTCTTCAATTAACATATACCTATGGCGCCTATTAGCATATCAAGGTCCATGCTAACCTCAAGGTTTCCTCAATTCCTACTCACAAGTACTTGTTAAACATTTCAAAGCCCTCATGCCAACCTGCCCTTCCCTCCCTGCAAATACTCACTCTCCTTACAACCCTTGCTATTCTCTGCTGTTCATTCTCCAACCCCTGCTAGTCTCTCCTCTCTCACAGACGGCCCTGGCAAAGTCGAGTCTACTTTCTTCTCTGCTCTGGACTCTTCCAGATGCCTCCGGCCATTCTCTCACTCATATCTACAACAAAAGCCTTCTCCTTACCTTCCCCTATGAGTGGTCATGTCTTCACTTCATTCAAGTGGCAAGTGAGGTCACCCTTTAGACTACAAGAGGAGGAGTTTGTTGAGCTGTTTTCAGTTGTGCACATTTTCAGTTGTGTGCTGGGTCATCTACAACATTCTGGGGCTAGTAGTTCAGGATGCCACGCTTGGGGAAATTCCTGGTGGGGAATTAGAGACTCTTTTTCTCTTAATGGGCTTCCCTCCACCAATTTCTTTCATGAAAATCAAGATAATATCTGAGGTGCTAAGAAGATTAACATAAAATATATGAAATGCAGCACAAATGACACAATCATGCTGTTAGACCCCCGGAAAACTCAGGTATCCAGGGTCCCAGGCCACGACTGCAGTCACCCCAATCACCAGGCAGATTCGAGAGCTTCCTGCAAACTGCATGAGGCTTTATTGTAATTTAACGAGCTAACCCCATGTTAGCTCGGGTCTTTTGTCCACCCACCATGGCGGCTGGCTACAAAAGACAGTTTTAACTGGCTGTCAAGAGATCTTGTAGGGCGGCGTAAGGGGAGTGTCTAGGGGTACGCCTAGGCTCACGATTGGTGTTCCTCCAGGCTTGGAGGGCTTGCCCTGTGTCGATCAGTCAACTGGTTGTTATGGCTCATAGGCCCTCTCAGGGTGGTTGCTATGCTCTGTGCGTCATTGCTGTGCTCTTGTCCATAAAGTACACCCAGGGTCGTAAAGCATAGCGCCACCAGCTAACTTCTGATTGGTTCCTTGTCACGAGGCAGGCACCTAACCTCTAGTGACTAAGACAAGGTCATAACGAGCGTGTGTTACTGTCATGGCTGCCGAAATGGGGAGCTGGTCCCTTCAATGCAACAAATATTCACCACTTTGTAATAGCTATCTTTGTGGTAACTATAGATCACTGCTAAATTTGTATAGAGAGAAACTACAGAGAAAATATGAAGTTGAGTGGTGGGTTTTTTGTTTGTTTGTTTTTTGGAGACAGAGTTTCTCTGTATTGCTTTGGAGGTTGTCCTAGAACTCGTTGTGTAGACCAGGCTGGCCTCGAACTCACAGAGACCCGCCTACCTCTGCCTACCAAGTGCTGGGATTAAAAGGCGTGCACCACCAACACCTGGCTCTGAGTGGTGTTTTTTAATCTTCTTGACATCTATATTGCAAACAAACAATCTTTTTTTTTTTTTTAAGACAGTGTCTCCTGTTGCCCAGATTGGCATATGACTTCGAACTCCTGATCTTCCTGTCTCTACCTTCCCAGTGCTGGAGCCTGCATGCCTGGTTTATGTGGTACTAGAGATATAACCCAGCCAGAGGGGGGGACTTCATGCATATAGTCAGATACTGTGAGGATGTAGTTCTCCCAAATGTTATAAAAAACTTATAGTTCCTCCTTCAGTATAACCACTTACATTCAGCAGACAGAACTGAATTCACAAACTTCCTTTACTGGCTTCCTGATTTCTGTTAGTGGTAATAACTACCTCCCAGAAACTCGTGTTTGACACAGTAATTATTTCTGATCTACAACTTCTGTCTTATCACCTACGCCCCCACCCATCTCCATGTCTGTGGCTACCACCCTAGTTCAGGACTCCAACTAGGTTTCCCTTGCTTCGGCTTTCTTTTTCCCTCATCAAATTTTATCTGTGATGCAGTTGCCAACTAAATACAAGCAAAAACATTTTAACACGTTTCATCAAGTTATCTATGTATCTTCTCAGATACCTTCAATAGCTCCCACTGCTTGCCAAATACCATTCATTGCCTCCTTGAAATGACAGCTGGAAAGGAAGACAGACAAGGAAACCAGTGATAAACAGGCATTTATAGGGGGCAGCACTGCAGAGGGTTTTCTGTCAGAAACATAATCTGTTTACTTAGCAAGGGTACTTACATAGCGGAAGTGGAAGCAGGAAAGAGGGTTAAAGTTTTCCGATTTTGGCTGGCGTGTGGCGGTTTCTAGGAGGGGCCGATGTGAAGTCAGTTAAGAAATGTCAGGTGATCCACAAATGTCTTTCCTGGCTGGCCATTACATGGGGCCCATAGGGCAATTCAGGGTCTGGATAAACAAGTTAATTTATTTCCAGAAATTAAACCATTGTAGTTACTGGAATTGTCGCAATGTTACCAAAATGGAATTTTACAAAACAACATGGTTCTGGCTAACACGTCTATGAGATGGCCTTACATTATCTTGGTACCATTCCCCAGGGCTTTCTGAAATTCCCCAGGGTATTATTTTATAGCTAGCCCAGGCTGGTCTCAAACTTGAGCTAATCCCAGCCTCATAATATCCTTAATTTTTTTTAACTTCTATAAATCTGTTACTATCTTATATTCTGCTTATGAAAACTTGAGCTCATTTTATTTGTTCAGATAATGTCATCATTTAAGACTAAAGGTAAATTCTTTCTCTAGGAAGACATAATACATTTGCAGAAATTGGTTTTGATAAGTTAGAATGCACAAACAAATCTAAGAACAATGAAAACAAAATCTTCCATTAGGACAAGATGTAACTGAAGTGACTATGATAACACCATCTTGCTCAGACTCCATTTTGTGTTTTCTTTGTTCTCAGCCTTCTACCCCCACCACAGCCAAGTCTGCCTTGGCAACACATTTGAGATTTCCATGGTCCAGATGTAATTAATATAACCAGAATAATTAATGTAAACTAAAATAACCGAAGAAGGTATGAGTCATAAATAATCATCATGTTATATCTGAAATAATTACCATGCCACGCCAAGAATGAACACTTCAATGTTACTCTGCCTGTCATCTAACATTGGAGTCAGTTATGGTCTTCATGATATTTGCCTTAAAAAACGCTGTAACCCTGAGCTTCAACACCAAGAGACCTGGAGGCATGAGGCTTGGTCGCCAGCTAATAAAGGACTTTTAATAGGCTTCACCACCGTGCTTATCTGGACCCTTCTCTAATGGATTATTACAGTAGCAAGATTAAAAACAAATCAGTGAAGATTGACGGAAGGGGCCAGTGAGATGAATCAGCATGGCAAAGGGGCTCGTCAAGTCTGGACTCCCGAGTTTGAGCCTCAGAGCCAAGTGGTAGAAGAGAATCAACTCCACCAAGTTCTTCTCTGATTTCCACATGCAGAGCACATGGACTCCTCACCTCACCGATAAATACAGAAGTAAATAAATGAAGAAAAACTTAATTTGAGATTTAATCAATTGGATAAAATGAGAGACAAGCAATTTTTACTGTGGCAAGAAGAACAAATGTTTAAAGATAGGGAACTGGGCTGGAACTAAGAATGGAGTATGATGGGTCATGGCATCACCAAGCAGAAAAAGTCACAGAGACAATAGTTAATTGAGAATGTCTTTTAAATGTTCAGGTTAATTAATTAATTAACTAATTAATTAATTGAGAGAAGGAGAGAGAAATGATTGATGGGAGGCTGCCACAAACTCACATGTGGAGGTCAGAGTACAACAACTTTATGGAATTGGTTCTCTCCTTCCAACCTGCGGGTCCCAGGGGTCAAACTGAGTTCATCAGCCTGCATACCAAGCACCTTTCCCCACTGTACCATGGTGCTGACCCAAGGCAGAATTATTTATAAAAGTGCAGACCTTTTTTTTTTTCTCCAGAGAGTCATAATGTGTGAAAAGTGAATTACTATCAGCTAACACTCAGGTAAAGAAGACTTTTTGGTTTTAGTATTGATGTTTTAGATAGAGTCCTGCTAAGTAGCCCTTGCTGTCCTGGAGCTGCTTTGTAAAGCAGGCTGGCTTTGAACTCACAGAGGTACACCTGCCACTGCCTCCCAGTGCTGGGATTAAAGGCGTTCACCACCATGCCTTTCTTCTTTAATTTTTATTTGATGTGTATTGGTGTTTTGCCTGCATGTGTGCCCGTGCTCCATATACATGCCTGGTACCCACGGAGGCCAGAGAAGGTACCGGATGCCCTGGGGCTGGAGCTACAGATGGTTGTGACACACTTACATGTGATGTATTGTATACTAGGCACTGGGAATCAATCACAGGTCCTCTGGATGAGCAGCCAATGCTGTAACCACTTAGCCATCTCTCCAACCCCCCCTTTTAATTCTTGAGGAATTTTAAAATAAAATAAAATCAATAATGGTATTAGAGTCTTTGTTAGCTACTTCAGGTTAAAATATGTCTGTGTTTGGGAAACAAGCACTCCAAGTAATCACCAAATGACCAAATGTATAATGTCACACAGTTTAGCACATGGGAAGATGTATTCAAAATTCAAGATACACTGATGATTTTAATCAACAGTGTATAAAATTGATATTAAGCTGGGCGTTGGTGGTGCACACCTTTAATCCCAGCACTCTGGAGGCAGAGGCAGGAGGATCTCTGTGAGTTCGAGGCCAGCCTGGTCTCCAGAGCAAATGCCAGAATAGGCTCCAAAGCTACACAGAGAGACTCTGTCTCGAAACAAAACAAACAAAAAAAAATGGCATTAATAAAGTTTCAGATTCCATATTGCTACTAACTTTTTATTACCCCCATCACCACCACCCCATGCTATATCTTTTTAAAAACTACCACTTGTAGGGGCTGGAGAGATGGCTCAGCAGTTAAGATCATTGTCTGTTCTTCCAGAGGAGTTGGGTTCAATTCCCAGCCCCCACCTGGCAGCTCACAGCTATTTGTAACTCCAGTTCCAAGGGACCTGACACCTTTTCACAAACACAGATGCAGGCAAAACACCAATGCACATAAAGAAAATTTCTGTTTGTTTTTGGCTAGCCTGGATCTCACTCTGTAGACCACCTGTCTTTGCCTCCCAAGTGCTGGGACTAAAGGCATGCGCCACCACTGCCAGTAGTGAAATGGATTCTTACGTAATATGACTGTCCATCACATGGCCAAATGCTGTGATGTAATCACAGGAATAAGGTCTTACCACCTTGGTCATAATCTTCAGGTTGGAACCAATTCCAATTCCACCCAGACTCAGGGAGAGGGGCTTAAAGAAAGTTCTTAGTCCTAAAAAAAGGATAGTGGAGAGTTACCTTTGGGGGTGTCTGCCACACTTATCAACAGGAGAAGGAACCTAGTGTTCCTCTCTTCTTTATTCATGCAGCCAATTCCTGGTGAGTTCTACTACATGTTTCATGTATTTATTCATTTGGCATACTGAGGTTAGAGCAGTGTGTATGTGTGTGTTGTATACAAATGTGTGCATGTATATATGTGCAGGTGTACATACCTGTTTGTGCACATGTTCATGGCCACAGTTTAACGTCCATCAGGTGTCTTCCTTTACTGCTCTGTCTCTTTATCTCACTGATCCTGGGGCTCACTGATTGGAAAAACTGACCAGCCAGAGAGGCCTTGGGGTCCTCCTGTGCCTGCCCCTCAACACTGGGATTCTAGACACACACCACAACTCCTGTCCTCTTACTTGGCTTCTGGGGAATCTGAACTTAGGGTCCTCATGCTTGCACAGAAAGTTCCTATCTGCTGATCTACCTCTCCAGCCAGTCTGTATCTCTAAATACTCAATTGAGCTAGGTTGGCAGGCAGAGCTCAAATAGTTTACACTGTAGGGAGAAAAGCTGACCAAATATGAATTTGGCAGCTCTTGACAATTCAAAAAGAGTAGCAAAAATAGCAAAAAGAAAAGAATATTACCATTAAAAGCAGCAGTTACCTCAGTTTTCTGTTGCACTGGATAGTTTTATGCCAACTTGACATAAGCTAAAGTCATCAGAGAGGAGGGAGCCTCAATTGAGAAAATGCCTCCATACGATCTAGCTGTAAGGCATTTTCTTAATTAGTGATTGAAATGGAAGGGTCCGGTCCATTGTGGGTGGTGCCATTGCTGGGCTGATGGTCCTGAATTCTATAAGAAAGCAGGCTGAGCAAGCCATGAGGAGCAAGCCAGTAAGCAGCACCCCTCCATGGCCTCTGCATCAGCGCCTGCCTGCAGGTTCCTGTCCTGTTTGAGTTCCCGCCCTCACTACTGTAGACAATAAACTGTTATAAGGAACTAGGAGTGAAACCAGCCCTTTCCTCTCCACATGGCTTTTGGTTGTCATGTTTTGTCACATCTATAGAAACCTTACCTAAGATGTGCTTGTTTCCAAGATGCCTGCCCCCTTGAGTGTTTGAGTCACTGTGGCTGTCTCTGGCCAAGTTTTTTTTTTTTTTTTTTTTTTTTTTTATCAGAACACAAAGGTGAAATGAAGTGACTCTGAGCTCCTAAATTTAGAGGTTGGGATTATGAGGAAACAGATAGCATGACACTTGGGAAAGGCTTGTGAGAAAGGAAACCCAGTGGGGTGCTCAAGAAAAGGACCTGAGTCTGACACCATGTCAAACAGATGAGTGACACTAACATCTCAGAAATGTTCCCTTGAGATTAACACTGGCCTCATGATCAGCGATCTCACTTTCTTTCCTTAGAATTGACATGGTGCTCTTCAAAGTGACTGAAGACAGGTGGTGACCACTGGTCAAGTGACAGGTCCAGTCTTAACCAAGTGCCTGCATGCCATTTCACAACACCCTCATGAGATTAGCTGCTATTATTAGTTTCTAGAAGCGCGGGGCAACAACAATCAGCCTCAGTTAGGATGTTGAGTAACTTGCCCGAAGTCACACAGCTAGTAGCAGATGACAGAGCTAATATTCAGGCTTATGGCCGCTGACTCAGACAGAAGTCTGAGCATTTAAACCACGGCTTTCCATGACTGCCTTAGGGGTCAAGTTGGAGACACCGGATTGCTGATATAGACAGACATATTATATATAATATACATTGTGTGTATAGATGTATGCGTGTTGAAAATCATCTAAGTGAGTTTTTCTTTTTCATTCACTCTGAAGCCCAGGCTGGACTTAAACTCGTGATCCTTCTGTCTCAGCTTCCCCAGTAGCTGTGATTATAGGCCAGTGCCTATATCTTGTCTTACTCTCAAACTACTGAAGTTAAACATTATTTTTTTTTAACTAGAAAATTAGACCTTGTCAGCAGAGACACACAGCAGACAAGTATGTACTTGCGGGTGGGAGAGGCCTCAAAGACAGCATGAAGGGATTACAGAGTGGCCGGCAGAAACTGAGGGAGTGATAAATTCACTCGTCATATGATGATTGTCAGGATGACTTCGCAGTGCACATCAAGGCTGTCAAATTATAAACTTTAAATATACGCAGGTTCTTCAGTTGTCAGTTCTACCTCATTTCTAGATCAGGAAGTACAGGTATCAAGAGAAACTCAAAGGTTTAGGCATATACATGGTACACATGCGTACATGCAGGCAAACACCTGTACAGGTAAACTAAAGTAAATCAAAAAAAGTAAAAAGATAAAGTTAAGAATCTTGTCCAAGATTACCTAGAGAGATGCAAGCAGTTATAGCATAATGACGCAAGCAAACAGGCTGGGCAGTGGTGGCACATGCCTTTAATCCCAGCACTCAGGAGGCAGAGGCGGGCGGAACTCTGTGAGTTTGAGGCCAGCCTGGTCTACAGAATGAGTTCCAGGACAGCCAAGGCTACACAGAGGAATCCTGTCTCAATACTACTACTACTACTACTACTACTACTACTACTACTACTACTAATAATAATAATAATAATAATGCAAGCAAACACAGTGTAATAATCTGAGTTGGGTTTTTGTTTATATTTTAAAAGTGTCTCACTATGTAGCTAGCCTTGGCTAGCCTGAAACTTGCTATGTAGACCAGCCTGGCCTCAAAATCAAAGAGATCCATCTGTCTTGGCCTCTTGGGTGCCAAGACATGAACCACCACAATATGTTTTTATAAGATTATTAAAGCCATGTATATCAGATATCACTTGTAATCCTACTCAGGAGGCTGAGGCAGGAGGACTGCTGTGGATTTGACACTAGTTTAGGTTACTCAGTAAATGCCTGGCTGGCTTGGGCTACAGAGTAACACTTTGTCTCAAAACAAAACTTACAGAAATAAAAAAAATACTTCCCGGTTGTATAGTGTATGCCCTGTAATCCTCAAATTTGGAAGGTAGGGGAAGGAGGATCAGAAGTTCAATCAAAGCTTTCCTCTGTCTGCTACACAGCCAGTTTGAGGCCAACTTGATAATATGTGGGACCCTGTCTCTAAAACACACACACACACACACACACACACACAGGCTGGGGAACAGGAATCTTATTCACTGCTACTGAGAGCACAGAATATAGAGCCACTATAGAAATCTATTTGGAGGTTCCTCAAAAAAAAAAAAAAACAACAAAAAAACAGAACTGCCATATAGCCCAGCTGTTCTGCTCCCAGCATGCCACTCAGAGAGCTCCGTATCTTGTCACAGACACAGTAGTGTATCCATCCTGCCTGCTGCTCTATTCACTACAGTAAGGAAATGGAACCAAACTAGATGGCTTTCAACAAATGAATGGATAATGACAATCTGGGTTGTGTGTGTGTGTGTGTGTGTGTGTGTGTGTGTGTGTGTGTGTGTGTGTGTGTGTGTGTAAATGCCTGTAAGTTTGGATGTAGTATAACATTTAGAAAGGAAAGGAAACAGGACAGGCTCCAAAGCAATACAGAGAAACCCTGTGGGGGGTGGGGTGGGAAATAGTCATGCCATAGGATATAAAGGTCTTGTTTTATCCTCTACCCCCCCCCACGCTCCTCTGGTGGATAAGTGTGTAAAATGTAACTGAGCTGGTCAGGAAAGTGTAACAGGAAAATGTAAAGCTCCTGGCTTCAGAATGTCCAATGTAACTGGACAGAAGTTCACTGAGATAGACTGGGCAAGTGTTTGAGTAGCTGCCTTGGTTGAGCTGTGTGATGTTTCTATTCGTGAATTCATTACAACAAAGTGATCTTTATTATGAAAATATGGAACACTGCACAGGTTTGCATGTAATCTTCTTACAGGGGCCATGAGAGAATCTCTATTGTTCCATTTTTAGAAAATGTGTTGTCAAAGTGAGGGACCAACAGAATTTTTGTTTGTTTGTTTGTTTTTTAACATGCATTTTCATTTTGACCTGTATGTTTTTCTGTGCACCATGTGCTTGCCTGGTGCCCATGGAGGCCAGAAAAGAGCATCAGATATTCTAGATCTGGAGTTAGAGATGGTTGTGAGCTACCACGTGGGTTCTGGCAATGAAACCCAGGTCTTCTGGAGGAGCAGCCAGTGCTCTTAACCACTGAGCTGTCTTTCCACTCCCTCGATGTATTTTTACTATTTATTTACTTATTTATTCATTTTCGAGACAGGGTTTCCCTGAATAACAACCCTGGCTGTTCTGGAACTCACTCTGTAGGCCAGGCTAGCCTAGAACTCACAGAGATCCACCTGCTTCTGCCTCCTGAGTGCTGGGATTAAAGGCATGCGCCACCGCAGCCCGGCTTCCTTGAGGTATTTTTCAAAAGATAAATACATCTCTTCAGAAGCTTATCTTGATTACATATAATCAATCTATTGGGAATTTCTAAAAAGTAATTCCGTAGTTATATGACCAGCAGGGGGCAACTAAATACTTGGAAAAAGCACCCTGTGGAAGGAAAAAAGTTAAAATTGGGATTGTCTGTTGGCATTGTGCTGTGTGAGACAGCTGAATGCCTTTTAAAATGGTAATTAACAACTAGTCACACATTCACACTTCAAATTTGTGAAAATAATTGAGCACTTTTAAGCAGACAGATTATAAAACCACATGCTAAGGCCTGTCTGTGCTACACTGTTTGGGTTTTCAGTATTCATGTGTGTGTATCTTGCTTTTATTTTTATTATAAAAACACATTTGAGAATTTTAAGAGATGACAACTATAAGATCAGAATCATGGTGAGTTATTAAACCCATTTCTTTATACAAATACAAAAATTCTGAAAGGAGACTATCATCTAGTATGAGATGTATCTTAGACAACACTGTCCTTATGCACACAGTCATATGCACCCGGTCTGTACAGCTCCACTGCCTCCTCGAACTGGCTGTCTCTATGAAACCCAAATGGGAGCCTGTTAGAGTGTTTTGGGTGACCCTGCTCTGACATCCCTTTCGGAAGGGGATGAGAAGATGCAGCACTAACGACACAGGCACTGGGAGTCAGTGAATAGCAGAGCATACTGCAGACTCATTTATTAAGGAAGTTATGCCTGCCTTTGTACTCCCTTTGGCTCAGGCGGCTGACTCTATTGCACTGTCCTTTCCTCATTGGTGTCTCTGGTCAGGTGTCTCTCTGTCAGCAGTCTCTGGGCATAGAAGCAGGCTTGGCACAGGGAGGAAGTGCCTGCTGCAGGCTGGCCTGGGCACCTGTGGCTTGGGTAGGCTGGCCTGGGCACCTGTGGCTTGGGTAGGCTGGCCTGGGCACCTGGGCAGGGCAGCTGGGGCTTGGGTAGGCTGGTGGGCAGTTTCTCCTACATATCCACCTTGTTTGTTTGTTTGAATGAGGCTTACCCAGAGTCAAAGTTCTAGCTTTTTTAGTTCTGTTGTCCTGCCTCAGAGAGCATCCAGCATGATGGACCATGCCTGTCTTAGGTTGGCCTGCCTCACAGGTTCTTACCGGTCATTGACTACTTGCCCTCGAAGGATGACATTTCTGGGAAGCACTCCCAACTGGGAGGGACACCTGTCAAACTGATACCTCAGGAATTTCTGTGAGTCAGGCCCAAGACACCTCCCAGGGAGGGTCATGTTCTGGGTGTTGAAGTACTATGAGAACCTAGAGTGTGGAAATACACTGTAGGAAACTCTTAAAGAGAATAATTAGTAATAAGACAATACCCCGATCAAAGTGTAGGAAAAAGGGGGTCACTCCTGAGCAAACCTCATACTTTCAGGCAAGAAACAGCACAGGCATCCAGAGGTCAGACTCCCACATGTTTTCGGGAGAAATACAGGGGACCAGCACCACGGCTTCATCCCCAAAATACTCCAGATCCGCAGTCTTAACCTTAAGGCACATGGTGACTAATACTGATTTTAATGCCCTCACCCGAGGCTCCTTACAATGAGAGGGTAAGTTCCCCATTCTCTTAATGCCAGGAGATGTAGACAAGAACAAAGTCTAAAACAGACAAAGACAGACTCGAACAAACACAGCAAGTGTGTCGGACCTAAGTGTAGTAGATGCCCCTACCTAATGCACCCGGGGTACCAGACACAAAGAAACAGACAGAAAAGAAGGAGGGTCCCCATGCTCAACTTCGCAGGACCAAGGACATGAAACATGCAGGGGCCAACTCACCAAACAAGTCACTGAAGAGGGGCCTGCAAGCATGAAGAGGAGTATGAAACCGTGCTGATAGAGAAAGCAAAAAGTGCACCGAAGTAGGAGCCATCCGCCAATACAACAAAAGGCAAAGATTAGGGCCCCCAAAACAGCCGCGGTGATGGAAAAAAACAAAACCAACCAACCAACCAAACAAACAAATAAACAAAAATCACCCTGATGCAAGCAAGGTTGAGGCCCATCCATGAGTCCCACTACTAGGCACCAGATGTTGCCAGTGACCCTGCTCAGACACCCCTTGGGGGAGGGAGGGAGAAGGTGCAGCACCAACGACACAGGCACCGGGAGTCAGTGAGGAGCAAAGCATACTGCAGACTCCTTTATTCTGGAAGTTAGGCCTGCCTTTATACTCCCTCAAGGTCCTATTGGCTCAGGCCGATGACTCTACTGAACTGTCCTTTCCTCATTGGTGTCTCTGGTCAGGTGTCTCTTTGTCAGCGTCTCTGGGCATTGAGGCAGGCTTGGCACAGGGAGGAAGCGCCTGCTGTGCATGTTCATGCAGGCTGGCCTGGGCACCTGGGCAGGACGTCTGTGGCTTAAGCAGGCTGGTGGGCAGTTTCTCCTACATCATAGCACTCTTTCTGGTAGTTATCCAGGCTCTAGGCCACTTAGAGATGGGAAGAAAATGGACTCAAGTGCACTTCCACTATGGACTCGTCCTGCTATTGTACCTAGTCACCACACTACAGGGAACTTCTTCAGCCCATTTCCAACTACATAAGTAGTGAGAAACTTGTCTAGCAAATCATGTTTTTATACTATTAAGATCATTATGAAAAGCCAAGGTGTGGAGGGTGTGGGTTAAGTTCAACTTTTTGTTGTTTGACCAACAATTATACAATCTACATGTCACGTGACCACACAGCCATAACTGAAATGTAATTGCTGGCTTCTCTTCCTCCTTGCTTTCCTATAGGTGAGCTCTCCTATAATCTACTTTATGCCTTTAGGTCTCCGCATGCTGAAGGCAAGTTAGTCCTTTACAGCAAAAGGTGTCAAGTTATTTCTCTCCTGCAGTGACCATGGCCTTCAGGTGACTCTCCCATGCCTTCTGCCATCAGGGGATGGAGCCTCCTGCACTGAAGAGCTAGTTGAGCCTTAGGCACTTGGAGAGCTGCCCTAGTCACACATTCATTCACACGCTGAATTTGTGAAAATAATTGAAGCACTCTTCTAAGAAAACATCGTAAATCCACACTTTAAGGTCTATTTAGACTGGAGTTTGGGGGTTGGAATGTCAGTATTTCATTCTTCTAAAGAAACATTATAAAACCACTTTCCAATATCTATTTGTACTAGAGCTCTGGGGTTGGACTTTCAGTATTTTGTGTCTTTGCAATTGATTAGGTTAACTTCCTGTGTTATAAAAAGAATAATAAAGATCGCCTTGTTTCTATAGGGTGTTCTAGGACTGTCCTGCATTTCGCTTGGTATGCTAAGTCTAATGGGAATGGGGATGCCATTGCTGCAAGTAGTGCCTTACTTAAAATGATTCAACTTAATGATTTTATACTTCTCACTGATGTGAAAGGGACATTCGTGCAGTAGGAACCATACTTGATTAGCATAAGCTGGCCTTAATCCTCAGCACCACAGAAACAAAACAAACCCACGCCTCAGGTTTTGAATTTTGATTTTTCCTGAGCTAGTGATAATGCAGCATAGTGCTGGCTGGTGTTGCACAGTGGCTGTGGGGGTATGCGACAAAAACTCTGCTACTAAGTAACAATGACCAGAAGGTTAGGTATATTAAATGTACTTTCAACTTAAAATATTTCCAACTTATCTCTACCTGGAAATAACCCTACTGTGTCAGAGCTGGATTGATGGCTCCATGGTTGACAGCACGTACTTGGCGTTTTTGGAAAAGAACAAGTTCAGGTTCCATTACCCACATTGGGGGGGTGGGGAGCTCACAACTACTTGTAAACATTAAATCTTGAGAAAAAGGAAGTATCTGAATAATTCTCTAGCCTTCTGTGAGGAGGCTAATTTTATCAGCATATAGTAATTACACACAACAAAGAGTTTCATTATATTTCTGTACATGTCCTAATGCACTTCAATCATATTCACCACAATACCCTCTCTTCCTCCCTCCCACCCCTCCCACTTATCTCCTTCCTCTAGTCTGCTTGTCCCCTCTGAACCTTCATGTCCTCCACCCCGGGTCCCAATGAGTTACTGGTGAGGCCATGTGTACAGTAGTCTGGACCCCTTCCCAGTGTGTATACCATGGAAAAGAAAATCTTTCTGACTTGGCAACCATTAATTACCTATAGATTCCCCGTTGTGAGTATAGGAGTAAGCTCCTCTTCTTTCATGATAGGCCCAGTCATGTGCAGGTCTCACATGGTTATTCTGGGTTACTGTGAGTCCAAGAGTGCTACTAGAACCACACCATTGCCTGGAAGACAGTGTTCCACAACTCTACCTCATCCTTTGGCTAATTTGTAAGCTTTTCCACAGAAACCAAACCAATAAAATGTATAAATGTAGCCGTTTAGGGATGAATATTTATTCTACAGAATTGGTTCATGTGGCTGTGGTGACCTATTAGGGTTTCCGTTTGAGGCAAAAGATCCTAGCAGAATTCCTTCCTGCTCTGGGAAGGTTGGTGTTTGCTGTAATAGTACCTTCAGCCAATTGGATGAGGTTCAGTCACATTTTGAAGAGCAATCTGCTTTACCCAAAGTCCACTCATTTAAATGTTAATCTCTTCCAAAAACACCATCACAGAAACATCCTGAGTAATGTTTAACCAAATGTATCTGGGCAACATGACCCAGGCAACTTGGTATACGAAATTAATCATCACAGTTGTCTTACTTGTTTATATCACAAAAAATTGGAAACAATCTTCTGTGATTAGAACATCCAAACCTAATCCAGGCTTAATGGCAATACTAGAACAAAGAATGTCCAGCAAGTGTGTGCTGACTTTTAAACCGTATGTGAAGCTGGCACGATGGCTCCCTAGGTAAATGTGATTGCTGCCAAGCCTTGTAACTTGAATTTGATCCCTGGGACCTACATGACTTCCATATGTGCACTGTGGCATCCATGCTCTCTCTCTCTGTCTCTGTCTCTGTCTCTGTCTCTCTCTCTGCCTCTCTCTGTCTCTCTCTCTCTCTTTCTCTCTCCACACACACACACACACACACACACACACACACACACACACACACACACAATACAGTATGAACTGAATTTATATGATTGATTTAAGTGTCCTGGAGGTGTCTGGCTTCTGCCCTGCTTCTGGTGGGTGTGGTGTGATGTGGTGTGTTGGTGGATACAGGGTGATAAGGATGAAGGGAAAGCTCTGGGTGGATTGTTCACGTTCCCCTACTGGCTCCCTAGCTAAGCCTGTATGAGATTTGGATGAGCTACTTGGCTTGGATGTAACTCTCTACTACTTCCTCACCTGTACAAAGAGAACAATAATAGCTGCTTGTGGTACATTTTGCTTCATTAAGCAGTACTTGCTGTTCTTCCGCTAGGGACAGGCAGTGGGGTGGCATTTTTCCGTGCTCCTGCAAGATGATGAAGCTATGGGACTTAACCTTATTGGTGAAATGTTGTAGGACTGACCTGTATCAGCCAGGTATGGTGTCCACACCGGTGATCCCAGCACTTAGGAGGTCAGAGGCAGGAGGATCAAGAGTTCACCACCATCCTTCCCAACTTCATGGATTTCCCAGGTCATGGACCACATGAGACATTGTTTCAAAAAACAAAAACAAACATCTCCACCCCTACAAAAAAACAAACCAAGGAAAGAACTGACATTTTTAGGATGTGTCACTTTTAGGATGAGATAGTGAAAGGCTAATATGAGTTCCCAAGGGCTTCCTGTCTTTTCTTAACTTGGCAAATGATTCTCGAGGAGAAGATGGCAGCACTAGCTGCATATGGTGGCTCATCCCTTCAATCCCCCAGCTCATGGGAGGCAAATGTAGGTGGATCTCTGTGACTTCCAGGCTAGTGGCTTACATATAGAGTTCCAGGCCAACTAGGACTACATAGTGAGACCCACTCTGTTTCAAAAAATCTTTAGTAGGCGCTGGTGAGATGCTCAGTGGATAAATGCACTTACTGGACTAGCTGACAACCTGAGTTCCATTCCCCAAACCCAAGAAAAGGTAGCAAGAAAGAACCAAGACCACAAAGTTATCCTCTGACCCCCCCCCATATGCACTGTGGCACAAACATCCCCAGACATATTATGCACACACACAATGTTCATAAAACATCCATCCATCAATTAATTAATTGAATTAAAAATTATAGAGGTCAGGCATGAAGGTGCATGCTTGTGATACTGTCTACTTGGGAGGCCGAAGCAAGAGGATTGCCACATTCAAAGCCAGACTGGGCAACTTAGCAAGATCCTGTTTCAAAATAAAATACCAAGAAATGAGGAAGGTCTAGAGATGTTAGCTAAGTGATAGAGTGCTTACTTATCATGAAGATCAGCATAGGGGAAAAATATTTTCATGGATCTTAGGTAGCTGGGATAATCCTATTTCAAACAATGAGGATGGGATGAGCATGACGGATGGCTCAGCAGGTAAAGCACTTGCCTTGAGAGCCTGATAACCCAAGTTCAATTCCCAAATCCAAACAGGCAAAAACACACAAAATAAATAAATTTAGTCCCCCCCTACCTTTTGTTTGTTTTTGTTTTATGAGACAGGGTTTCCTCTGTGTAGCTCTGGCTGTCCTGGAACTCCATTTGTAGACCAGGCTAGTGTTGAACTCACAGAGATCCACCTGCCTCTGCTTCCTGAGTGCTGGGATTAAAGGCGTGTGCTACCACTGCCCATGGAGGGTGGGTTACCATTTGATTTTACATTTGAGAAAGGATGGGTGAGGTGACATAACTAGTAAATGTCAGAGGACAGGATTAGAACTAAGATCTGTTTAACTTTTGCCTGGAGTTCAACTTCTTTACAATATAGCATGCCAACCAATAAATTATATACCACTTCAGTGCGGTGTCACAGCCCTCATCTGGGAGGCTAAGGAAAGAATATGGAGAGTATGAAGCCAGCTTGGGCTACATAGTGAAACACTACATAAAAAGTTATATTAATGAACTTCATGATAGTGAAAGGTTTTTAGAGAGATATTCTTTGGACCTAATTATACTAACTTCCAATAGTTTCTGAGTTAGCACTTTATCACTTAACCCAACAGGGACATCCATGCATAAAATCAAAGTGCAGTTCTAGTCAAATATTAGCACTGGAAAAATAAAACATTAACTGAATACTTTTTCTTTAAACAACAGTAACTATTCAAGGAGGAGTCTAAGCTTGCACTTGATGGTTTTGCTCCTTTTTATGAATTTGACAGCTGTGCATTTGGAATCCATTCAAATTCTATTTGTGGCCAAATCACATGACCAAAAGTGTCTGTACATCTGTTTCTTCACGTTTCTAGAGTAATCTGTATTTGTAGATTGCCTTATATAATTTAGAGCATAATGTGTTCAGTTACCATAGTTCTTTTGCAGTGTTTGCACTCTTTATTTTTTTAAATAGATATGATAAAGAGGTAGTGCTTTTTATAGTTTCATATTTGATTAGGATAAAAAATAATATGCATTAATTATAGTGTATTCCCATATGACTGACCTGGATGTATAGAAAAAAGATTAATATACTCCTTCTCCCCTTGATGTATAGAAAAAAGATTAATATACTCCTTTTCCCAAGTAAGGGACCCAAAAAAAAACAAGAACACACACCACATATCTAGGTTGGAGATGTACTTAGGTTGGTTAACATGGATGAGGCCCTGGGTTTTGTCCCCAGCACTGTTTAGAAAAGATATGGTGGCATATGCTTGTAAAGCCGGCACTTGGGAGATGGACGAAAGGAGGAGCAGGAGATCAAGGTCATTTTTTGCCACTACATGAGACCAGGTCTCAACAAACAAACATGTAACCATGTATCATTACCACATGTAGTTTCTTTTTTGTTGTTGTTTTGTCGCTTTTTGAGGCAGGGTTTCTCTGTAGCTTTGGAGTCTGTCCTGGAACTCGCTCTTGTAGTCCAGGATGGTGTCACAGAGATCTGCCAGCCTCTGCCTCCCAAGTGCTGGGATTAAAGGCTCATGCCACCACTGCTCGGCTGCAAGTAGTTTCTTGATATCATCCAACCCCAAAACAGTATTGAAACCTTCCTGGTTATTTTAGTGTCTTTCTATTCCCCCTGCTTTTTGTAGTTACTTTGAGATAGTGTCTCATGTATACAGCCTAGGCTGCTCTCAAACTCGCTGAGTAGCAGAGGATGGCCTTTAACCCTTGAATATCCTGCTTTCACTTCTCCAGTGCTCCAGTCACCATCACAGTTGGCCCCCAATGTCTTTTTATAGTTGTTTTTCTTTGTTTTCTTTTTCTTTCTATTTTTTCTGAAATAGCATTTTAATCTTTAGTCTAAGCTGTCTTAAAACTCACTGTCTAGCTCAGCTGGTCTCAAACTCCAGGTGATCCTCCTGCCTCAGTCTTCTAAGTGCTAGCATTCTAGGTTTGAGCTACCATTCATGACTGAAAAGCAGTTTGAATCAGAATCTAATAAAAGTCCATGCATTGCATTTAGTTGACAGGTCCGATGAATCTATTTTAATCACAGTAATACTGTCTTTTTTTTTTCTGCCTCTACCTCTCAAGTGCTGGGATTATAGGTATGTACTTTCCTCCTGGTTTAGGTGCTGGGGTTGACACCCTTGCATGTTATTTGAGTACTCTACCAACTTAGTTATGTCTTCAGCCCTATAGTGTTCTTTTTGTCTTTTCCCAAATAGAGTCTCATTATGTAGCATGGGCTGGCCTGGAATTTGCTATGCAGACCAGGATGTACTTAAACTTACAGTGATCTTTCTGTTTTCATCTTCCAAGTGCTGGTGATAGAGGTGTATGTGCACCTGTCATATTTTTAATTAATAAAGGTTATTTTGCTCTAGAATTTTCTCTACCCTCAGTTTAGATATATTCAAATGGTATACTTTAGCAATTTAAGAAAGTAAATATAGTTGTTTAGATGTACATCATGTCTGGCCAAAGATTTGGCTAATTATGAAGTGAAATTACTAACACTGCGAGATGGCTAAGTGTCCATAGAGTTGTGATATTGAGATCACAGGTGGCCCATACCAGTAATCGAGCACTTGGTAGTGAAGGCAAGAATATCAGGAATTCAAAGTCATCTTTAACCACACAGTGAGTTTGAAACCATCCTGAGCTACATGAGACAAGTTTCAAAAACAAAACAAAAAACAGGGGCTGGAGAGATAGATGGCTCATCTGTTAAGAGTGTTTACTGATCTTGAAAGAGGTTCAGTTCCCAGCCTCAACACCAGGTGACCCACAACTGCCTGTAACTCCAGTTCCAGGAGATAATCAACTCTCTGACCTCTGAAGACACCTACATGTACACAGTGTACATGAACTCAAGCAGGAACACATATCCATCCACATTAAAACAAAACAAACAGCAGATGTTAAAACATAATAAAAGAACGATGAAGTTAAATAGGGTGGTTATTAACCATAGTCTATTTCCAGAAAGTATTTTGTAGGCCTGGGGATGGGAATCGAATTAAAGCTGTGCATGAGACTAACAGTCAAAAATAGGGCTTCTATAGGGAGCAACTGAAAACAGAGGGGAGACTATGGACAACGTGCAGAGCAGAAGGATGCACCCTGAAGGCACACAGTAGAGGGATTTTATTGGAACATAAAGTTGTCTTTCTCAGGCCAGTGAGATGGTGCAGTGGGTCACGGTGCTTGCCTCTAAGCCCAACAGGCTGATCCAATCCCTGAGACCCACAAGTTGGAAGAAAAGAACCCGCTCCTCCAAGTTTTCCCCAGATTTCACCTGGGTTTGGGAATATAAGGATACCTAGAAGATCTGGTAGATCATGTAAGCTTGTCACTGCAAGAGGCAAAGTGACAGCTGCTCCCTGGTAATTTTGCAAGCCTGCATGGCAACTTCACTCTCAGAGAACAGCATAAGCTTTGAAACTCTAAACTCTTGTTGTTAACAGAGTCAAGGCTTCTTGGTAGCTTTGCAATTATTTCAGAACAAAGGTAGAAGAACATACAAACGTTTGATAATTGTGTGTGAGGCTAGGACTCAGTAAAAACTACAACTTACTACATTGGAAGAATTGGCTTATAAAATGAGACTTCTCAGTAGCTAACAGGTTTGTATAAATACAGACTGGGTAAAACTAACTGAAACAGCCTAATATATTTAGTCACAAACTAAAATATAAGTAATATGTACATTTTATTTATATTGAAGGGTAGAGGGGCTAGAGAGATGGCTCGGTTAGTAGAATGTTTGCTTAGTATGCAAAAGCCTTGGGCATGATCATCAGCCCTGAATAAACCAACTGTTATTTGGTGATATATGTCAATAGTCTTAGCTCTCAGAAAAATGTAGGCATGAGGATCAGAAGCTGAAGGTCATGCTTGACTGCACACTGAATATGAGGCCTTTCTGGGCCATTGAGACCCTTGCCTCAAAAGCCCAAACTAAACCAAGCCAAACAAAAGGAGAGAAATAAAAGTCACTAGTGGGCTGGAGAGATGGCTCAGAGGTTAAGAGCACTGGTTGCTCTTCCAGAGGTCCTGAATTCAATTCCCAGAGCCCACATGGTGGCTCACAACCATCTACATGCCAGAACACTGTATACATAATAAACAAATAAATCTTAAAAAAAAAAAACAGTCACTTGGGCATTCTGCAGAGAACTTATAGATCTGACTTTTATCAATAATGTATTAAGAAGTAGGCAAAGTTTGAAGAATTCTAGTGTTATATAGATAAATGTGAAGTAGGGCTTTGATTAAGAAAAAAAAATGCAAGGTGGTGCTGGAGAGACGGCTCAGCAGTCTGGGCTGCTCTTCCAGAGGACCTGGGTGTGAGTCCCAGCACCCATGGGATGGAACACAGTCTTTCTTCTAGCTTCCACAGGCACTGCGCATGTAGTACACAGACATACACACACACAAGACACTTGTACACATAAAATAAAAAGAAAATGTAAAAAGAAATGCAAGGTGCCTGGTGTGGCGGTACACGGATTTGATTTTAGCACTTGGGAGGTGGAGGGAGTGGATGGGTCTCTGTGAGTTTGAGGCCAGTCTAGTCTACAAAGTGAGTTGCAGACCAGTCAGGGCCTCATAGTGAGACCCTCAAAAATGCAAAAATTCTTTGTACTAGAGTCAATTACAGCTTCGGAAATATAAGAGTTGTGATATTCCTATGTTTATCTTTTTGAGATATTCCAATGTGGAGTCACATTTGTGATAAGGTGCGTTTTTTTATTTGGCATCCTAGAACTGAAAGAAAAACACATTTGCAACAGGGAAGGAATGTCTATGTTGTCTATGCAATAATCTGAAATAAATGGATTCTTATTCTTTTTGTTTGCTTTATTAATTTGAGATAGAGTCTGACTCTATAGCCTTGGCTGGCCTGGAACTTCTTATGTGAAGGGTTGACCTTCAACTTTAGGTGACCCTCCTGCACCTGCTTCCAGAGAGCTGGGGTTAGAGACATGAGCAACCATACTTGGCTTCTTAGAGTTTGAGTTTATTATGTTTTATGAGTTGAATTAAAACCCAGGAATCAATGCTTATATATTTTGAACCTAAAATTCTAGCTATTTTTAGGCACACTGTTAAAACTTAGCATACCTAATCCTGAATAGGCAATGTGGGTGGAAAGAGTGGGCGGGGCTTTTCAATAAGGCTTAATTGTTCTTAAGCTGTGAATGCATAATTATGTAATTTGTTATGATGAATTTTCCTTTTTAGACTTCTGAGGTAGCAATCATTAATGTGTATGTGAAAATCATATAATTCTGATTTCTATGGCTTTATATCATCAGCTCCTAAATATATACTAATTACTGACTGTATAATAAACCCTCTTCACTGGTACACTGTGTAAATTTGAAATAAGAATGTCATTATGAAGAAAAACACTTAAAATGTTAGAGTAGCACAGTTATTTCAAAAGAGAACACCTAGAGAATATTAATATAATTTTGCCTGCATGGATGAGAGAGAAGAGAAAGCAAGTGGCTGTGTACATAGGCGAGATAGAAAAAAAAATAGTACCAATGTAAGCTACTTGGATGAGGTCTATTTAGCAATAGATGGAGAATGTGAATCTGGTTAAATCTATTTCTGATATCAGACATTTTTTTAATGATAATTTGTTCTTTTGAAATTATTGCTAAACCAATTCTTAAAAATATTATGGTTTTATATAGTGAATGCTTTTTAGGGTTTTGCAAATATTGGGGTGGGTTTTAGATTTATTGATACATTGCTTGCTTATCAAGTATAAAGCTTTGGATTCTATCCTTAGCATCAAAGAAATGTCTGTAGCAGCACTCAGGAGACTGGAAGATCAGACAGTCAAGGTATTTCTCAAATGCATGTGAGTTCAAGGTCAGCCTGAGACTCTGTCTCAAAAATAAATAAATAAACAACAACAACAAAAACTGAGGGAGGTGTGGAGGCACACATAGAGGTAAGTGGATCACTGTGAGTTCAAAGCCATCCTGGTCTAAATAGAGAGTTCCAGGCCAGCTAGGGCTACACAAGGAGACCCTGTCTCAAAATACTTCAAAAAAAAAGTTTTGTAAGACTTATTGTTATTTATATGTATGAAATACTTTGCCTGCAGGTAATTATGGGCACCATGCATGTCCAGTGTCCTTGGAGAGCAGAAGAAGGTGTTAAATCTCCTGGGACTGGATTGACAGATAGCTGTAAACCATCACATGGGTGCTGGGAATGGGAACTGGGTCCTCTGGGAGAGCAGCTGGTGCTCTTATACCACTGAGCCATCTCTCCAGCCCTGACTTTTAAGAGCATTTGCCACTTCTGAGCCAAGCAGTGGTGGCGTACGTCTTTAATCCCAGCACTCAGGAGGCAGAGGGAGGTGATCTCTGTGAGTTTGAGGCTAGCCTGGTCTACAGAGCTACACAAGAGAAATCCTGTCTCGAAAAATCCTCCCCCCACAAAATATTTGCCACTTCCAATGATCTTTATTCTCAATTCCCAGGCCTTCCATCTTGGACCTTTTTTTTTTTTTTAACTAAACAAATTAATTTCTTTAGATTTTCCTTTAATGCCCACCCATATTTGCAACTTTCCTGTAAATTCTGCCTTTGCTTTTTCTAAAATACTTTCTAATTTTTGCAATGTTAGGTTTTTTGTTTTGTTTTGAATGTTAGGGGTGGAAACCAGGGCTTTGCTACCTTGAGTCAAGTGCTCTACTGCTGAGCTACATCCATAGCTTTGTATGAATTTTTGTTTTGTTTAGAACAGACTCTTACCAAGTTGCCCAGGCTGACCTTGAACTCACAGCGTAGCCCAGGCAGGCCTTGAATTTATAATCCTCCTACTTCAATCTCCCAAGTCATTGGGATTATAGGCCTCTGCCATCGTACCCAGCTAGCCTTGTTCTTGAAAGAGCTTTTCAAGGTGGCAGAGGTGTCATTATAAGCCCCAGCAGGGTCCAAACTCACTATGTAGCCCAGGTTGGCCTCCACCTTGCAAATCCTCCTGCCTCTGTGCCTTTGTCACTGAATACTGGGATAGCAGGCATGCGTTACTACACCTAGCTGGTCATTTTCTTTTAGCCAACTGAACATCTCCCACTGTCTTCTGGTTTCGTTGCTGCTGGTAAAACATATTCTTTTCTTTGCCACTCTGAGGACTTCCCCTTTGGTTTTGGTATTCTGCAGCTTCACTGTGGCGAATCTAAGTGCGTATTTATTGTTCTTCAAATTGCTTAGGATCTGGAGAGCTTCCTAAGTCCGTGGGTTGGAGTCTATCATCATTTCTGAAAAGTTCTCAACCATTATCTTGTCAAAAATTGCTTCTGCTTATTGTCTTTCTGCTTTTCTGCCAAAGCCATAATTAGATTTATTTTAAATCTCACAATGTCTTCAATTGTCACTTAGAGTCTCTTTCATATGTAGTTCATACACATAGTTACAAAGAAGACTTTGTAACTTTTTGTTTTTAATTTTAAAAAAGTCTCTCTCCACTTCTCCATCTCTTTATGTATGTGTGTGTGTGTGTGTGTGTGTGTGTGTGTGTGTGTGAGTGGTGTGTATGATGTTGTGTGTATGATGCTTATGTGTGGAGTGTATGGTGTGGGTGTATGATGTGTGTGTGTGATGTGTATGTGTGGTGTATATGGTGTGCATGTGTATGGTATGTGGTGTGTGTGTATGATGTGTATGTGTGGTATGTATGTATGTATGTGTGGTATGTGTGTATGGTGTGTGTGTGTGTGTGTGTGTGTGTGTGTGTGTGTAGGTAGGTAGGTAGGTAGTCAGGTAGGTAGGTGCACATGAGTGTGGGTGCCCTCAGAAGCCAGAGGCAATTGATGGACCTCTGGAGCTGAAGCTACAGGGGACTGTGATCCACCCAGTGTGAGTGGTGGGAACTGAATTCAGGTCCTCTGAAAGAGCAATACACACTCTGAACTGCTGAGACATCCCTCTCTCCCCACATCTTTTTGGTCTTGATGTACGTTCTCAGGTAGCTCAAGCTGGTTTTTAATTCACTGTGTGGCTGAGAATGGCCTTGAACTCCGGATCATCCTGCATTTACCTCTTGAGTGCTGGTTTCATAGTCACGTTACCACCACTGCAAATCTTTTCTTTTTCATATTTATCTTTCCTGTTGCATTGGGATACTTTTTTTTCTATATTCCATCCTCCATCTTGTATTTCTGTTGTGTCAAATAGATTATTACACCTCTTTGTTGATTCTTAAGATATTATTTATATTTTAGTCCCTTAAATTCTACTTATCAGTCTTCGGAGGTAGCTGAAAATGGGAAATTCATATTATACTATCATGAGAACTTGAAGTCAATTCCCAGGACCCACATAAAAGATATGCTGAATTGTAATCCCAATGCTGGGGAAGCAGAGACAAACAGACCCCTGGCGCTTGCTTCAAGGCCAACCAGTTCAGACAAATTGTTGAGCCTCAGGCCATGGAGAGACCCTATCTGAGAATACAAGGTGGGTAGCACCTGAGGAATAATGCCTGAGGTTGTTCTCTGACCTCTATATACACATGTACCAGGCACATGTACATATGGGCTTTGTGATAGTTTGACTATAACTGGCTCCCTTCATCTCAGATGGAGTGACACTATTAGGGGATTGTGGCTTTGTTGGAGTGGGTATGGCCTTATTGGAGGAAGTGTGTCACTATGGGGATGGGCTTTGAGGTTTCATATGCTCAGAATACTGCCCTGTGTCTCAGTCAACTTCCTGTTTCCTGTAAGTTGTAGGACTCTCAGCTACTCCTCCAGCACCTCATCTGCCTGCATGCCCCCATGCTCCCTGCCAGGATGATAATGGACTGAACCTCTGAACTGTAAGGGATCCACCCCAATTAAATGTTTTCCTTCTAAGAGTTGCCATGGTCATGGTGCCTCTTCACAGCAATAGAAACTCTAAGACATGCATGTACAGCATACACACACACTTACACATAGGGAAAAAATCTGTATTTCCTACATATCTCCATTCATTATTGTAGTTTATTGTTTTCTTCACACAATGCCATCCTTTTTTGAGACAGGGTTTCACTATTTAGCCCTTGCTGGCCCAGAACTTACTATCTAGATTAGGCTGGTCTCAACCTCACTGAAATCTACCTGTCTCTGTCTCCCCAGTGCTGGGATTAAAGGTATGTACCACCACTCCGGCCCTCATATTTGTCTTTCATTCACACATTACAAACTACAGTTTTGTTTTCCATAAATCCATTATCTTAGTTCTTTGTAAATATTATTGTCTTACATTAGAATAGCTTCTCACTAATGGCATCTCTCTTAGTTAGGGTTTCCATTGCTCTGATGAAACACCATGACAAAAAGCAAGTTGGGAAGGAAAGGGTTTATTTGGTTCACACTTCCAGATCACATTTTATCATCAAAGGAAGTCAGGACAAGAACTCAAACCGGGTAGGAACCTGGAGACAGGAGCTGATGCAAAGGCCATGGAGGGGTGCTGTTTACTGACTTGCTCCTGCTGGTTTTTTCAGCCTGCTTTCTTATAGAACCCGGGACCACAAGCCAAGGGGTGGCACCACCCATCATGGGCTGGAGCCTCCCCCATTAATCACTAATTAAGAAAATGCCCTATAGCCTGATCTTCCTGAGGCATTTTTTTCAATCCAATCTGCCTCCTCTCCAGTGATTCCAGCTTGTGTCAAGTTCACATGAAGCTAGCCAGCATTGTATATTACTTCTTTTGTACTTACTACATTTAAAGTAATTTTTTCTCAGAGTTTTATTGATAATATCTTTTTAAGCCTTCAGATGAGGATAGGTTCCTCTGGAGAGATCTGCTGTTTGTTTTGCAGGTGTCTGAGGAAGCAACCAGTCAAAATCAATAATTATTAGTTGGAGGTTCCTTGGGATTACCCAGGTGCTTGTTGCAGGATTGGACTGTGGCTCTAAATTCTCAGAGATGTCCTTGCTTTCCCCCTGTCCACTAGATGCCAAGGTTTAAAGTTATTCACTTATTTCCTTATTTGTAGACTCCAGAGGACAGCATTAGCAAAGACAAGCTTCTTTTTAACTTCTCTTTACAACTAAGGAATCATCTTTGGTACTCTGGCTCTTGTGTTTATCTCCCATAAGGACACCTGGAAAGCAAGGCTCATTTTTAGGTCAGATCAAAATACAGGGACATGGAGGGGTCATTGGAAGGGAAGAGAACTGTTTACCCAGCCATCTGGTTGAGTAATTTCTAAGCTGCTTGCAAAGGACTATAAGCGCTTTTCTGAGAAAAATCTCACAAACAACATTATGAACCATGTTTATAGTCAAAAAATTGTCTTCGCTTCCAATCGACCCATGAATAGTGATTATTCCTTTGAACTTTTTTGACCTGTGTTTTTATTTTACAGCTTGTAAGTAAACCTGTAGAGTGAACCTCATAGCCCCTCTTAAAATGTTACGTAAGATCTGTTTAGATAAAATGAACACACCAAGATACTACTGTCTTTTAAATCTTCTAAACAACATAAATTGAAAGGCCATTAAATATTGGGTTTGGTTTTGTTTCCTAGGGCAGTGTTGTATTACACAGTCCAAGCTATCCTAGAACCCACTGTGTAGCACAGGCTGGCCATGAGTGTCCAATCCTCCTGCATCAACCTTTTAAGTGCTGTGATTACAGGTGGGCATCACCATGCCCGGCTTTAAAATACTGTCGTCTCTTTCTGGAGAAGCTCACCCCTACCCATGTGTGCACACCACTATCCTGTTCCTTTTGTTTGTTTCTGTTTTCTTGAAACAAGGTCTTGGGTAGCCCACAGTAGCCTTGAACCAGTTGTGTAGATGAGGCTGGTCTTGAATTCCTGACCCTCCTGAGTTCACCTCCTCAGTGCTAGCATTATAGGTATATGATACCATACCTGGAGAGACTGCTTTTGAAACATATATTTTAGATGAGTATTTACCATCCGTTTGAGTAGTTTTTTTTTTTAACTGTTATTAAATAGATGCCTACATGTCATTCTATAGTACACTCAGCCTTTAAGTCACTAATTTGTGGGCTCACCTCAAACAATTTTCATGTCAGTTGCTGCATCTCGAAGTAGGTAGGCGAGCTTCAGATCTCCACTCTTCTTTCTCTCCTCCACATCCAACCCCCAGTCTCATGCCCAACACTGTAGCAGACAACCTGTGGTGTCCTCTCCTCACTTTGTGCCCCTGTCCCCAGGGGACTAAGCACATCCTTACTCCCTTGGGACACCTTGATTTTCCCCTCCTGTGGGTCCCTCAACCCCCATCCTCATTCCTGTCAGCCCCCAATACCTTTTAATGTCTAACAAAATAGGCTTCAAACAAAAACTAAGCAGAAGTCATAGGAATGATACTAAATATTCACTGAGAAGACATTGCATTTTTTTTTTTAGGTTTTGTTGTTGTTGTTGTTGTTTTGAGACAGGGTTTCCCTGTGTAACAGCCCTGGCTATCCTGGAACTTGCTTTGTGGATCAGGCTGGCCTTGAACTCACAAAGATCTGTCTGCCTCTGCCTCCCAAGTGCTGGGATTAAAGGTATGTACCACCATCACCACCATCACCACCACCACCACTACCTGGCAAGACATTGCAATTTTAACATCTATGCACCAAAGCCAAGGGCAACCAAGTTCATAAAAGAAGCACTACTACAGCTTAAAATACACATTGACCCTCACATCCTGACAGTGGGAGACTTCAATAATGTACTTTAATACTCCACTCTCACCAAGAGAGAGGTCATCCAGACAAAAACCAAATAGAAATGCCGGTGCTGGCATTATAAACCAAATAGACCTAAGAGATACTTGCAGGGCATTTCACCTAAACACAAAGGAATAGACTTTCTTCTCCACATCTCATGAAACTTTCTCCAAAACTGACCACATACTTGGACACAAAGGAAATTTCAATGGGCCAGGAAAATTGAAATAACACCGTGTGCCATGGTCTAAAACTGGATATCAACAATACAAACAGAAAACTTACAAACTCATTGAAATTGAACAACTCTCTACTGAACGAAAAATGGGACAAAACAGAAATTAGGAAAGAAATTAAAAACTTTCTAGAATTGTGTGAAACTGAATATACAACATACTAAAACTTATGAGAAACAAGGAAAGTGGTTTTAAGAGGCAATTTATAGCACTAAGTGCCTGTATTTAAAAAAAAATAGGAGCCTTCTCTTCCTAATAACTTAAGAACATACCTGAAAGCTCTGGACAAAAAGAGGAAATCTCACTGGAAAGGAGTAGATGGCAAGAAATCACTAAACTCAGGGCTGAAAGCTAGAAAATAGAAACAAAATAAATACAAAGAATCAATGAAACAAATTAACAAAATTAGAAATGGAAAGGCAACCAGACACCAAGGAAGTCTGAAGAATCATAGGACCTACTTTAAAAAAACTATATTCCATCAAATTGGAAAATTCAAACAGAATGGATAATTTTCTTGGTAGATACTACTTACCAAAGTTAAATCAAGATCAGATAACAAACCTATACAACATTTAGTGAAACAGAAGCAGTCATTAAATGTCTCCCAACCAAAAAAGGCTCAGGGCCAGATGGTTGTATTGCATAATTCTACCAGACTTTCAAAGAAGAGTTAATGCTAATACTCCTCAAATTATTCCACAAAATAGAAACAGAAAGAACATTACCCAATTCATTCTATGAGGCCACAGTTACCCTGATGATCAAATGACAAAATATTCAACAAAGAGACTTACAGACCAATTTCCCAACATAGAGGCAAAATTTTCAATAAAATACTTGCAAACTTAAACCAAGATCTCATCAAAAAGATCATCCACCATGATCAAGTAGGCTTCATCACAGAGATGTAGGGTTGGCTCACCATAAGTAAATGAGTAAAGGTCATCCACCAAATAAACAAAATCAAAAACAGAATCCATATGACATCAGATGCAGAAAAGGCCTTTGACAAAATCCAACACCCCATCATGTTAAAAGTCCTAGAAATTAGTTATACAAGAGCCATACCTTGGCATAGTAAAAGCAGTTTACAGTAAGCCTTTAGCCAACATCAACCTAAATGGAGAGAAACTCAGAGCAATAAAACTAGGAACGAGACTGCTTTCTCCATATCTATTCAATATAGTACTTGAAGTTCCAGCTATAGCAATAAGACAACAAAAGGAGATCAAGGGAAGTATCATTATTTCAGATTATATGATAGTATACATAAGTGACCCTAAAAATTTCACTGGAAAACTAAAGCTGATAAACACTTTCATCGAAGTAGCTTGATATAAAACTAACCAACAAAAAACAGTAGTCCTCCTATATACAAATGACAAATGGACTGAGAAAGAAATCAGGGAAACGACACCTTTCACAATAGCCTCTGGTAATAAAAATATCTTGGGGTAACTCTAACTAAACAAGTGAAAGATTTGTATAATAAAAATTTTAAGCCATTGAAAAAGAATTGAAGCCGGGTGATGGTGGCACACGTCTTTAGTCCCAGCCCTCCGGAGCAAGAGGCAGGCAGTTCTCTGAGTTCAAAGCCAGCCTAGTCTACAAATCGAGCTCCAGGACAGGCTCCAGAGCTAAACAGAGAAAACCCTGTCTCGAAAAAAAACAAACCAAAAGAAAAAAATTAATAAGATATCAGAAGATGGAAAGATCTTCTATGCTCATTGATCAGTAGGATGAATATAGTGAAATTGGCCATCCTACTCAAAGCAATCTACAGATTAAATGCAATTGCTATAAACCTCGGAACCCTTAAGCCTAAATGGGTGTTTAATCTCCCCCCTCAGGGTTTGAGATACCCCTTTGGAGAGGAGGTAGAAAGATTGTTAGAGCCAGAGGGGATGAAGGACACCAAGAGAACAAGACCCTCTAAATCAACATGGTCAACTTACTTATGAACTCAGAGAGACTGAGGCAGCATGTACAGGGCTTGCAAAGGTCTGCACTAGCTGAAAGAAGTGGACACATGTCCTTATACCTAACCCTGAAGCTGTCTCCAATTGATAACCACTTGGGAATGCAACTTTAGTTTTATCCAAGGGAGTTTCACTGGGGAGACAAACTACTCTTAAGTGTAGGCTGTGTGCCCAGCAGTAGATGGTCAAGAGAAATGAAGTCCAGCATCCTTGGAGGTTCCTTGTCTGATAATGTTCTGTCAGGGATCTTCCCCACACCCCCAATTTTATCTTATTTAACATTTTTTATTTACATATATTTTTCTGCTCTCTTTTATATATTTATTTTCAGTTATGTGTACATGAGTGGGTATGTGCTTGTGAGTACAGGTAACCATGGAGTCCAGAAGTGGACATCCTATCTTCTGGAGCTGGAGCTGCAGGCAGCTGCAAGGTACCGATTACAGGTGCTGGGAACTGGACTCTGATACTCTGGAAGAGCAGCAAGGGGTCTTAACCATCAAGTCCTATCTCTTGCTTTAAAAGTGTGTGTGTGTGTAAGACAACTTGTAGGTTCTCCCCTTGTAGGTCCCAGTTATCAAACTCAGGCCATAAGCCTCTTCATTATGTAACTAAACTCTTGAGGGTCTCCTAGTCCACCACCACCCAGACTCTTAAAAGCAATGCTAAAAAATTTCTGCTAGTCTGTCAAGAATCGTATAACCCTTTGCATGTATCATCTACTGAGGAAAATAAAGTTACCAGTCCTTATGAGTATGTAGTCCAACTCCTCACTTTTTCTTTTAGAACTGGAAATGTAGAGAGTAATTTATCTTGACACATATCTAATTAGCTATGTCTATAATGTAGGTCTCCTTGTTTCTCAGACCCTGTTTTCCACTCTAACAAATGGCCAGATTTTCAAAGATCAATTGGAGAAACTGGGGCTGAGGCAGGAAAGAATTATGCAAAGCAATTTGCCTCTTTTGTTGTAATCTTCAGTCTCAATTACGAGTAAAATCAGAGCACAAAGGAAACAGCTGAGATCCTATATTGTTCTTGTTATCTAATATTTTAGGAACATTGTTTAAATATATTTGACTGCAGCTCACAGTAAGAAACGCAATTTAAATAACAGCAGGGGACACACTTTCAGCCTGATTTTTTATTTGTTTAAATACAGGTTTCTTTATGTGTATATGTAGTCCTGGAACTTGCTATGTAAAACAGTCTGGCCTTGAACTAACAGAGATCTGCATCTGTCTTCCAAGTGCAGACTAGAGACATGGGCTACCACGCCCAGCTCCTTAGAAAGTAATTTTAAAAATGGATTTATTTTCTGTGTATGAGTGTTTTGCTTGTACATGCCCCGTGCCTGAGGTGGTCAGAGAGGTGAGATTCCCTGGAACCGATGGCTGTGGGTGCTGGGAAGAGATACCAGGCTCTGCAAGAACAACAAGTGCTCCTTAACTGCTGTGCTCATCTCTCTAGCCTCCCACAAACTAATTTTTGCTTGGTTTAGATGTTATGCATTCTTATCTCTTAAATTATATTCCATCAAAACCTAATTCATTAAAAAATGAAGTTGGCTTCTCAGTTACAGTCTGACAAAAAGAAACATTGCTTCAGATAACAGGTGACTCATTTCAAACTGCTGACAAACTGCAATGTTACCTTCCTTACACACCAATAAACTTACATTTATGTGAAGTACAGGCTCTCAGGTTTGTGAGCAGGACACAGCAGAGTCTTTCACTGGAACTGGCACTTCATGACAGTCTTATTGTTTTTCAAATGTTGAAACATCTGATTCAACTTTCATCTTAATGAAAGGTCATCTTGAATCAGATCTGAACGATCAGTGGCCTGGCATCACTGAATTGGGCAGTAAGTTGCTTGTTCCTTGGGCAGCATAATGAATGGCCAGTCAAGTCTGTAAATTTTTTTAGAGCTGCTATGAAACAGATCAATAGCAGACCCAACTCTGTGGCCCGACTTTGAAGTGTCCAGGTGATCTGAATATTATCTGATTTCTTGTCAAGAAATGTTAATGGGAGTTGTGTAAATTTAAAACAAAACAACAACAAAAAACCAGTTCTGAAGTACAAGGGAAAGCAAGTCAGGAATTAAATTTTTATCACAGAAAACTGTCTTGTAAGCGGGCCTGAGTGTTACCTCTTTTTGTTCTTCTGTAATGTAACTTTCTTTCCTCCAGTGATGAGCTCATTCTCTCATCAACAGTGTGGAGTTGTTCCTGGGGTCATGGTTAAAAAAGCCAAATATGAAGTGTAAGACTTGAGATTTTTAAAAATAAATTATTAGGTGTTATTCTCGAATTGAGAGGTATTGCCAAATTGCCACGTATTTGTTTAAACTGTCACCAACCTCACTGTAAAACTTAATGACTGTAAAAGCTGGCACGAGGATCCTGCACATGACTAGAAACAAAAAATAAAAAATAGCCTGCTAGGCTATTTTCATCCCAGCCTGACTGAAATGCATGTTTCAAACCTTTTCAGAGGAACACAGCAAATGAGACACCGCAGTGAATGTTCTATTGCAAACAGGAAGCAGCAGTTCTCAAATGCTTTTCAAGCCACAATAATTTCCACTTGAAGCCTCCTCTAGTCCAGCTGGGCTGGATCTCCACCGAGCAGGAAGGAGGTCGGGGGGCGGGTCCTGCTCAGCTCAGGTGAGGCAGGCCGGGTTCCGACCTTTCCCAAGGCCTCACCTCAGAGGACCAGCGGACACCGGTCCCTCGAGCTCAGGGCCTCCCGGGGGGAACCCGGGGCGCGCGGAGGCGAGGTGACCGCGACAGCTCGCCAACCCAACTAGAGCTGGGCGGTTGCCTAGGCGCGGGGAGCCCGAGCTGCAGAAGATACCCAGGACCGCCCCCTTGCGGTGTCACGTGACGGGAAGGAGGCGTGGTCGCGATCCTGGGTTGGAGCGGGGCCGGGAGGGGGCGGGGCCGGGAATGTGAAGGCTCGTGGCAGCTCGCGGCGCCTGGAGAGGCGGCGTCAAGGCGGATGACAGCATTCGGCTGCGACGCGCTCCCAGCTGGGCGGCGGTGGTAGCGGCAGCGGCAGCGGCAGCCCGAGCGGCAGCGGCAGCGGCACGGCAGCGGCGTTCGACTTGGCCGCCGCCGGGAGCGGCCAGTGGTAGGGAAGGGAAGGGGGGCCCGCCCTACCCCGCGGGGCCGTGGGGCCCGAGTTCCCGCGCCGCTCGGGGCCGAGCCCCCGCCGCAGCTAGACTGCGCCCTCCGCCGGGACTGGCTCGCAGTTGCCTCCGACGACCGCCACCGAGAGAAGTTGAGGGGTCCCACCCGACACTAGGACTCCGGACTCGGGGGTCACCGTGATCCCGCGGAAGCCTGCTCCCGGCGAGCCGCCGCCTCAGGAGCTCCGCATCGGTGAGTGGTGCTTGTCCCCGGAGTTGAGTTGGGGGGCAGCGGAGTCGTGCCTTTGGGGCGACTGGACTCCCTCAGCTCCGCGTTCCGAGCTCGGGCTGTGGGCACTCCCGGACACCCCGCGCCGCGAGTTCCTCTCCAGCTCCTTTGTCCGCTTTGGAAGGGAGATTGGCGAGGCTGGCGGGGGTGGCGTGTTTTTGGGGCCCACGGTAGGTGCGTCTGCAGCGGCACAAAGCCCAGCGGGGACCTGGGATGGGGGCGGGGGCGGCTCGGCGTTCTGGGTCCCGAGTGTCTGCCCCTCCCGAAGTTTGACAGGGCGATGGCAGGGCTCGCCGGAAGCCCCCCGGCGCGGGGGAAGACCTGGCGCTTTGTCACTCGAGGCGGTTTAAGGCAAGGCTTGGGGTTTTCCTGTGACAGCCCCGAAGAGGCTGTGCCGCGCTCTGCAGACCGCACCCGCCTTTGCAGAGTGTGTCGCGGTGTTCCCTCAACCTCACCTCTGGTGGCCTTCTTGCTACACAGGAGAAAAGGCGGGGTCTCCATTGCACTTTTTTTTTTCCCCCTTGTTTTGTTTGCTGCTACGCTGTGGAAAGTGCAATCAGGTGCCAGGGAGTTTGATAGGAAGCTTTTGGTTCATTGAGCAACCCATTCAAGACCGGCTGATGCGAAGCAACAGTAGATGCAGATTTTCCATTCACTAAAGTCATTTAACACTTATTTATGAGCGACATCTGCGTTGTGAAACATAACCTAATTTCATTTTAACTAAATGCTGTCTGAAATAAGTAACTTAGGTTACTCTCTAGACAGATGGCAAAACTTATCTGACTGGTGATATGAGCATATCTGCTCTAAATAACTTAATGAAGTTTTTGCCTTTTTGCTGCTGGAAGACTTACGTAACATTTAGTAGTGTTAGAATATCTTGGATATAGCAGGGCTTTTTTTTTTTTTTAAAGTAATTTCACTGTAAGCATCCCCAAATTAGTGCAACTTAAGGTCTTTTAATATAACCATTTAAAACAGTTTCTGCCTCTTGATGGATTCCAGAGAGCAATCGAGTAGCAGGTAAATTGCTTGTTACGTTTTACCCCCCCTTAGGGTTTCATCTAAATTTGATCATGCGGAGAGACTGAGATCAGTTGTTGTGCTTGCTAGAACCTGTTTTGCAGTGAGATTCTTAAGATGCTAGTTTTATAAAACAGGTTGAGGAAGGAAGGGAAAGGCCATGCAATCTGAAATGCACTCTATTAAAAGTACAACCAATTTCAAGTATGTTACTTTTTCTTTTGGTAGCAAGTTTGTAGAATGACTAGTGTGCTTGTTCAAAGTGCTAGTAAAGGGAATAGATGAAACTTAAGACCTACCTAAAGGTCTTTAATTATGGAGATTAAGTTGTTGAGGTCAAATTCCATGTGAACAGTTTGAGCCACAAAGATCAACACAGGTGCCTAGAAATGCCCATTTAATTAAAACTGGGCATGGTTTACTTCTTTCATTGAATTGTGGTCATTACTGAATGTCATCTGTTTGAATTTTTTTTTATTTCAATTTTGTTTTCTGTTTGCTTTTGTTTTCTGAGAGAGGGTTTTACTGTGTTGCTTAGCTGGCCATGGTATTCATTATGTAGCTAAGGCTGGCCTTGGAACTTGGCAAAATCCTCCTGCCTCAGCATCCTGTCATGTGTATTCTTCTGTTGCCTGGCTTTTGTTACATTCTTGAAGCAAGTGAATTTTTAACACAGTCATAGGACTTAAATTTTTGGTAAAATATCTAAAATTTTCTATCTTTTTTTATAAAATATAAATTTAGATATATTTAGAAAAATTCAAAAAATTTGAATTCCTTTTTGAATTGAGAGTTAAAAATATACTTTGGAGATAGCTATGCAGTCTTTTGAGATGAAGTTCTCTTTCAGCTTGCTTTTAAAAAAATTGATACAATTGTGAATTTATAAAATGTGCCATTACACAAAAGATAAATTGCAAGATATTATCTAAACATTGTATGATCTTAGTATGTTTCAATTACAAATCCATCAGCAATAAATAACTTAGGCAAAGAATTTGTAGATGTTTTGAAATAATTATTTTTGAAAACTTTTGCCCTTATATCAATACTTGAAGTGTTATATTGTGATATTTGTATTATATACAAAGTTGAAAACATGAATAACAACAGCCTTTGAAAACCAGGCAACCAAAAGTAGAGGATAATATCATAACTTATTCTTATAGATATGATCTACAAATGGAACATAAATACAGCGTAGGGCTACTGAGTTGCAGGGTGTGGTGGTGGCTGGTGATCCTGCACTCGAGAGATAGAGGGAGGAGGGTTTCCGAGAGCTAGCCTTGAGATCATGTCTCAACAAAACCCAAACCTACCAAACAAAAACCCCACAAACCTCTGAGAAACTTTTAGTGTAGGTGGCTGAATGCAAGGAGCTCCCCAGAAGTACTTAATTGGAGCAATTGTGGTTTGAAGTCGTTGTCTTGTGGATGGCACCATGGGTAAATATATGGACTAATGTGTGTAGTTCTCATGTCAGCATATAAGAACCACATCAGAGATATAAGACTTACCCTTCTATCTCAGTCTGTACTACATCCCATCACAAAAGTACTTTCCTACAAAAGTACAAAATCACATATGAATCTAGAAGACATAATAATAGGGATCTTTCTCCCTAAAACATGTTGTGAGTCATACAGGATAAGAAGTCCTTAATCTGGAACTCCATACTCCCAGGCCTTACTCTAAATAAATTTACCTTTGTCATCGTTCTAGGTGATGCAAACTTTCCAAAATAGCAGCAGTCCATGTTATCAGTTATTGTAAGAATAAAAACGTAGTTCCAGATACTTGACTGGAGAACAAGTGGAGTGTGTAATAGTGTCATTTGAAGTAGATACAAGAAGTGAGATGACAAAGGGAACAAGTCATTTAATCTGGAGAAGGGGATTTTTATGTCATCCTTTGGTGTAGCTTGTGTATCTGAAGGTATCCTGGTATCTGAAGAGGGTGAGACATAATGAATCAAAACGGGACCTGGTGGTGCAGGCCTGTAATCCCAGCTACTTGGGAGTCTGAGACAAGAGGATCACAAGGTCAAAGCCAACTTGATTTTCAGAGTGAGTTCATGATCTGCCAGAGCATGCTGACATGATGGTTTAGCTGGTAAAAGCATTTGCTACCAAGCCTGATAACCTGATTTGAGTTTGATCTCTGGTGGAGGAGACTAACACCTTTCTTAAGTTGTCTTCTGGTCACTATGCACAAACGTAGTTCTGTGACACAAGAACTATCCATCCCTATAAATTAATAAATAAACTTAAAACAAGAGAGACTGGCCTTGGCAACTTAGTTAAAAGAGAGAACCAGGCGGTGGTGTCACGTGCTTTAATCTGGAGGCAGAGGCAGGCAGATCTCTGAGTTTGAGGCCAGCCTGGTCTACAGAGTGAGTTTCAAGACAGCCAGGGCTACACAGAAAAACCCTGTCTGAAGAAGTCCCCCCTGAAAAAGGGAATGGATGTAGACTAGTCAAAAAACAAAACAAAACAAACTGTAACAACCCACAAACCACTAAATGTCACAATAATCACCATGTTTTTGTTTTGTTTTTCCTGTTGCAAATGGTTACTTCTCCCAAGATTTTTAAAAAATGAGCACATTTTTAAAAAGTGAAAATACAGAATACTTAAGTTTTTAGGAATGGCAGTCTTACAGTTAGAGCAAGGAAGCAGAACTGGATATCAGAAATTTTAGAGGGAAGTTTGGTTACATCTTAAACAAGTAATGTGTCCCTGAGCAAAATCCTGGGCCTCGGCTTTCTCATTTGTAAAGTGGGATAATATTCTTACTTTACATCAGTGGTTCTCAACCTTTTATAGAAAAGTTCCTCTTGTTGTGGTGACCCCGACCATAAAATTATTTTCTTTGCTACTCCATACCTGTAAGTTTGCTGCTGTTATGAATTGTAATGTAAATATCTGATATGTAGGGTATCTGATATGCTACCATTATGAAAGGGTATTGGACCGTCTTGCATGATGGTTGGGAACATGAAATTGCATGTGTTTTCAATTGCCTACATTAATATCTAGCATGTGGAGAAATTTCAACAGTTATAAAATTATGTAAAATACTTTCTTTGCCTCTACACCTTTAAATACTATTTTGGCTCATGTATCATTAATTTGAACTTAGGGCCTTGCACATATTAGGTAAGTGCTCTATCACTGGACTATTATTAGTGAGCTAACAAGGCTGTTTATCCCAAGTTCTCATACTTGACTTGCCTAGTTGACTAATGGTAATATTTATCTTTTTAGATCAATAATTTGTGCTTTTTCTGTCTGTCCTTCTTCCCTCAAGTCTTTGTAGTGAAATGCAACATTGAATTCCTGATCCTCCAGTCTAGTGCTGCTATTATAGGTGTTCCCCACCATGTCCCACTGGTAGTTTTGAGTGAAAATGTTTTCTGATAGAAGTGAATCTTAATTGTATTATTGTCTCTTGTCATAGATTACAAGGAATGCTAGATTCCTCAGAATTGTAAAGCTTTAACTAAGGGATATGAGTGGCAGAAAATCTGACCCTGTAAAAATTTTAAAAATATATATTGTTTAATTATGTGTGTCAGTGTGGGTATGTGCATATGAGTGCAGGTGCCCATGGAGACCAGAAGATGGCACCTATCCCCTGGGCCTGGAGTTTGTAGGCTGTAGTGTGTCACTTGATATCAGTGTTGTAAACCAAACTTGGATCCTCTGGAAGAACAGCAAGTGCTATTAACTGCTGAGCCATCCCTCCAGCCCCTAGACTTTGTCTTATGAGAAGTTATCTTTTTCACCATACTCTTCTGTCCATTGTTTTGAAAAACAAAAAACAAAGAGTTTTCAAGTTACTATAACATTTACCTAAAAATTCTCTATTTTTAATAATATGTGAATGTAAACCATGAAGATGTTTACTTTTTGTTTTATTCTACAATTCAGTAGTTTTTGAGTTAATAGGCTTCTACAATGTTTCTCTCTGTGTGTGCTTGTGTGTATGAGCATTTTGTATGTACTCATGCTTGCATGCCAGTGTTGTGCTTGCTGAGTAGGCTAGACTGGCTAGCTGGCTGACGAGCTTCAGGTATGTACCAAATTCTGCTTCCCTAGCATTGGGAATGTTGACCACTGTCTAGCTTTTTTCCTGTGGTCTGGAGACTGAACTCATGTCCTTGTTTGTAAGCCCTTCAATGACCACACTATTTCCCAAGCTAGACTTCGCAGCATTTCTTAGCTAAGCTTTTTGCTCTGATACCTATTTGTTCTTTATGAATCTCAGAAATACATTATACTGGGGCTAGAGAGATGGCTCAGCTGTTGAGTACTGGCTGCTCTTCCATAAGTCCTGAGTCAATTCCCAGCAACCACATGGTGGCTCACAACCATCTACAATAGGATCTGATGCCCTCTTCTGGCATGCAGGCATACATACAGAGCACTCATACATAAAATATAAGTAAATAAACTTAAAGTTTCATTATATTTTGTGAATTCTTTGTATTTTTCATGATCTGTGGTGCTTGTGATAATAATAGCTAATATGCATTGACTCCTAGCTATGAACTCCTAAATGTTCTTGACACATACCATGTTAAATCTTCACAAGGACCACTGCCCCTCCCAAACTGGGTTAGTCTTCTTTTTTAAATAAAAGAGACTGAGAGGTTGAGCTGTAGGTAGTGGAGCCCACCAGAAATCTTAAACTTGAGGTTTAACCTGACAGTGGACTCTGTCCTGCATCTTGTAGTGCTTGTTGCATTTATTTCTCCTGACTGTCACTAAGGGAACTTGATTTTTGGCTGCCAATCATTTGTATATTAGCAGTAGTTTATAAAATTTCATTGTGGCTTGCATAGAAACCCAGGCCTGTGTAAGTTACAGGATGTCTGGTGGGAGTGTGTATGGCACCTCCAGGGAGAGAGGGGCTTGGTGTAACCAGTATTTTGGAGCAGGAATGATGAGGTGGGAAGCTGCTGATAGGGTTTGGATACACTGTTCAAGTGAGAATAGGGTAAGAACCTCCAGAAACTAGGTGTGCTAAGTGTGTAATTTTGTGTATTGTGGCTCTCTTGCCACTTAAGATGAGCAATGCAGATGTAAAGAAAATAACAGTGTGCATCCTAGTGTGGCTTTTATAATAGTATCATGTGGGTTCTCTCATTATCATTGCTTTAGAAATACAGAGAAGCAGGACAGCATCAGCTTGGTGCCAGACTAAGTTCAGAACTACCTACTGTCTCTACACTAACCAGGGTGACCACGTGGGGGTGGTGGTGGTGGTGGATGGGGGGTGGGGGGGGAGAAGATGCACATTTAGGCTGAATTGATAGGCTGAAAGGGAACTGTGTAGAGAGGCCAGGGACAGCACCCTGAGAATTAGTTTCTCATGGTTCTTCCTTAGTAGAAAAGATGTAGGAATTTTTTGCTAGAAAGTAAATAGAAATTAGCAGTAGGAGCCAGCAAGCTTGTCCTGAGGCTGCTGTTAGGAAGGAGCAGACCTTGCTGGAGAGGGGTAGGAAGGGCAGCTTACCACAGTCTTCCTCCCTGTCTTCTAGTGAATGTGGTGGGGATGATGTGTTGTCACTGCAGGATTGGAATGACAGGAAAGTAGGCATTATTTCTTTACTTTTTCTTCCAGTTAAAAACCCGAGTCCAGAGGCTAGAGGTCTTATGGGGTAGTAGACCTAGGCTGGAAGGATGTAGTGTCCCTAAATTAGCAGGTAAAGTGCACACAAGGTCCACCTGCTTAGTTAGCTAGCTCGTGCTTGCATAAGCACGAGGTCCTGAGTTCAATTACAGGTGAATGCCTGGGGCTCACTGGCCAGCTAGCCTAGCCTAATCAGTGAGCCTCAGTGCTCAGATAGACTACCTCAGAAAAACTAGATGAATAGTGCAAGAAGAACACCCAACCAAGGTTGTATTTGGTCTCCACACACACAAGTTGTCCATGTACTCCTGAACACACACCTGTACTTGCATACACACCTGTGACCCCCTCCCCGCAACGCACCTACTAAGTAAACAAACTGGTTCCAAATGGAAGAAAGCTGTGCACCAAACAGGAACACACGACAATAGACTGTAATTTTGATTGTGGGAAGCTACTGAAAATTTGGGGTTAGGTAGCTAATGCTGTAACAGCTGTAAGCCATCGAATAGATGACATGTTTGAGATTCTAAGAATATCTGTAAGAAGGGTGGCTCTGAGATGATGCTGTTACATCATACAGATAGCATATACCATGGACTCTATGAGGGTCAGTGGCTAGACATGAAAGGCCTGTAAAGATCCAGAGGGTAGTCCTTGAGTCTGTATTTAGATGAATCCCGCCTATCTCCACACCCGTCAAAGCTTTGTCTTGTATGCAGACATTCCCATGAGAACTAGGAAGAGAGAAAAAGTAAAAACTAGAAGAGTTTCTTAAAGCAGAATTTCTCAACTTGGCACACAGTATTTTAGCTGGGTAAATTTTTGGTTGTGAGTTCCAGTGCCTTGGAAAAATGGATAACCCCATCCCTGCACCCACTAGATTCCAGGAGTACTTCTTTTACTTGTAACAGCTGGAAAATATTTCAAGTCATTGCTAAATGTCCCCTGGGGGAAGTAGGTCACTTGCAATAGAGGATCAGTGCCTTAAAGACAGAATGAACCTGAAGGAAAAAGACACTCTCTGCTATATAGAATCACACTCTTTAGTTACAGAACTTTTCCTTCTATTAGGGAATGGATGAGGGTTCATGGAGGGGTTTATGTATATGGAATGAAGGAAAGCCATGCTGTTTTGTAAAGATCTTAGTTTCTGCCGGCGTTTTGTCCATTTATTTAGCTTTTCCTTTTGAGACAAGCTCTCACTATGTGGCTATGGCTGATCTGGAACTAATTGGCTGGTATGGTCCTTCTGTTTCTCAAATGCTGGGTTATAGCTGTGTACCACCGTGTCTAACTTCTGTTCAATCTTGACCCATTCTGAATTCTATCAACTTCATGTATAAAATCTCCTCCAACCCCATGATGCTGGGAATTGAATCTAGGGCTTTGCATACTTTAGGCAAGAGCTCTACCAGTTAACTGTCAGCTCAGGTAAAGACTTATAAAACATTTTCATTTTTCCCCTTCCTTTCTCTTCCTAAGATTATGGAAGGAAATATATTCCTTATATTTCCTATATAAACACATTTTCCACTATGTACTCTAGCTCTTCATCACCTCCTGAGGTTGTTTATAAACGATAAAAGCAAGTAATATTGATACTGTGACTATGTAAATATTATTTAAGACTGGGTCAGGTAGTAGCCCACACTTTGTTTGAATTCACTTTACAGCTGAGTATGATGGGGCGCTTTTGTAAGAATATGTTAGAATCTAGCTGTTGCTCACAGATCCCAATAGGTAGGTACCCTACTGAGACATTGTGAGTGGCTAGCCAACAGACGCCCAGGTGCTAGGATCTTTTACCTGGGGAAATGAGTTTCATCCAAGGAGGGGGTTCTTTGGGTGGTGACATATCCTGTATCCAACTCCTTTCCCTGCCTCTTGCCTGGGAATTAAAGAGCCTGGCTATAGACTTGTGTTTTGAAACCACTCCATCCTCAGAAAGGTAGAATATGAACTTGTTCTACACACTTGACATTGTAGTCTGAATCGTAGGCCTTTCCCAACTTTATGAAATGCCTGTCTACTGGTATTTGGTAATGTTCTGCGATTGTTTTCCTGCTTGCTTGTTGGGCTTTCTTAGAATGAGCCTGCTTGTCTTATTTTTACTTTCATACTTGTGATTCTTGTTCTGTCTTTAGGAGCTTCTTTTTGCCTCCACTCCTAGCATTTTCCTGAGGTTAATCAATGCATTTCCTTTTCTATTTATGTTGTACTAGCATTATCTCATGGTCAGTTTTTGCTCTTGTAATTATTCTTTTTCATGCTTAGTTTTTCCCAAATGCTTGGTGATTGTTGGTTGACCTAGAGTTTGCAAGGTTTGAGCATCCTTCCCTCCTACCGTGTTTGAACTATTCTGTGTTAGTTTTCTTGTGAGTAGGAATTCTGGATGGAATATTTGAGAGCAGGTCAGCGGAGTGTGTCCTTTGGCTGGCTTTGTTTTAGGTTGAAAGGGAGGTAGCTATTTAGTAGGGCCATAAGCCTTTTAAATGCCAGACAATTTTACTTGGTGTTGTCATTCCTGCCTAACTTTCATTTTCTCTTTGGAGAAAAGATGTAGGAATTAAAGAAAGTAAAAAAAAACCATAGGCACAGTGAGTAGAGTGGTTTCCACAGGTGTGAAGTGCTGGGTTTTATCCCCAGGACCTCCAAAACCCAAACACAGCCCACAGGAATAGAGTTGCCGTTTCTGAGGGAATAGTGCTTGGAACCCAGAGATTTGAGAGCTTGGTTGCTTGACGCATTCAGTATGTTAACTAGTAAGCTATTGCTTATTGATTATTTTGGAGTACTTCAAAACTACTACTTATGATAGTAGTTTTTTCAGACTTCTCAACTGAAATGAATCATTTTGTGATTTTAATTAAATACAGAAGATACATTCTTGCCAGAAAAATTCACTTAGGTCAGATGATATGACCAGTGGCTAAAAGTGCCTGCTGTGCAAGTCTGACCCCTTGAGTTTGATCCCTAGAGAACAGACAGCAAAAGGAGATACATGACGAATATACTGTGACATGTCTTCTCCATCCTCCCTTCCCAGCATCACATACACAATTGTAATAAAATAATTCTCTAAAAGTTTTCTATCCTTGAGGTTGATCAGAATTTCTTTTAGGAATAGATTTTGAGTAAAACAGTCATCTCCACCATTGCTGAATATTGGTAGTTATTCATAATTTGAATAGTAAAAGTTGTGTTCTTTTAATAGATCCTTTTTGAGTTGGCATAAAGAAGTGTAATTAAGTATTTTGTTTACTTATATTGTAAATTAAAGATGATGGGTACTTTGGTTGTTTTTGGAGTGGAATATCACTGATAAAATTATATAAGACTATTTTGAATTAGGATTAGATCTTGCACTTTAAGATTTGGTTATTAAAAGATTTCCAACTTAAGTATGGGTATGAAGTTTTACTTGTGGGAAACTGAATAACTCAATAAGTTTATTATAACTGTCATACTTATTGAATGAGAAACACATTTATCTTTTCTAGTTCGTCAAGTCAAAACAAGGTTAATATTTTTCTTAGAAAAAAAGCTTTCAAGAAAACAGAAAAAATATGTAGAAAAAGGTGAGTTTTAACTGTAATTTAAATACTTATCTTTAAAACATTTACTACATAGAACTAAGTTATTAATACGTAGTTTATAGCAACAATTGTGAGCACAATCCTTAAGACTTGAGTTACTCTTTGAGAGAGACCTTTGTGATAGGCCAGAGGAACCTAGCATTTCCATACTGATTTAGAAAACAGACACGTTAGGAAAATAAGAATTCTGCCAGAAGTGTATTATATTTCTAAGTAGATGTGTGACCTTGACAGACCGATTAGTTGCTCTGGTCTCAGTAAGGAAGAACATTGGGAACAGATGGCCTTGAAGATTTTTTGAGGAGGATATTAGAGGTTAGAATCCATATCAGGAAATGTGCTAAACTACATACTCCTTTTAACAATTCTGAAATAAATGATACTGCCATTCTACAAATGGAATTACTTCAGTTTCTATAAACTCCATGTTTAAGTGAAACATTTGGGCATGAGCTGCTAAGGGGGCCTAGTAAGAAGTTGACCTTGACCTGTTTTGTTCTGTGGCCATGTTCTTTGTAGTCTGCAACACGGCTTTCCTGAGCCATGTTCATACATTAGATCATCAAATTTTATTCTTAAAATTTGTTCATTTCATAGTCTGTAATGAGCTTGTTTTATGTTAATAGGAAAATTTTTGAGAAGTCAGATATCAGACCTGTCTATGACTTGTGCCCAAAGTACAAATGTGACCAGCTTTTCAGTAGAACTTATATATAGGATGTGATTAGTGAGTCCAAAGTTATCTTGTATTTACTTCAGTAATAACATTGTTCACAAACATATTTAGGACCCCTACCCCCCAACATAGCCCATGATGGCTTTGAACTTGCCAGTAGCCAAGCCTGGCCACTACTTCCCAAGAATGGGATTGCAGACATATGCCACCATGCCCAGCTGTTTTGACTTTCTCTTAGAGCTTTGACCTTATTAGTTTAACATATATTTTGTATGGCAAATTAGATCTTTTGAGAATAAGTTTGTTTGGAAAAAATAACTCATTCTGAATTAAACCATGATTTCTTAGGAAACAAAATGGGAATTGTTAGTTTTAGTTAAACATAAGCAGTGACTAGAGAAAGAAAACATTCTTGTGTCTCTTATAAGGATGAGAAAAAGAGTCATTTCAAAGTCACTGTGCACTGGCAGCTTGAATAGTCTCTAAAGCAGAATAGTCTGCTGGCATGGTGGTTCCTGCCTCTAATAGAGCATTCTGGAGGCAGAGGGAGGAGTGTTGGGAGTTTGAGGCCAGCCTGGTTACATAAACCCTGTCTGTCTCAGAAAACAAAACAACTAGATGTAGCTACTCTGAAGGGAGAGGACTTTTGTTCTTATCTTATTTTGTGAGCAGGGTCCTATGTACTCCGAGCTGTATAGCCTTGAACTTGTGGTTCTCCTGTCTCCGCTTTCCAGGACCTGAGATTATAGGATTATAAGCCTGTGTTTCCATGCCTTACTGGAGGTAACCTTTATATGGATGTAAATCTTGCCATGTTAGATAAAATATACCCTGGGATAATTTTTGTTTGTTCTGTTTCCTATTTAGGTTAATGCTGATTTGGCACTGAGCTTTAGAAAAATAAGTTGTGAATGAATTCTTTCCATTTTAAAGACTGTCAGATTTTGTAGAACAGTTTGCAGAAGTTTATATGATAATTATTAGTTAAATATAACTAGTGTTATATAATTTTTTTAAATTGTCTGTGGCTTAGTACAGATCCAAGCAGCTACCCCATCTGAGTGTACTTCTTAAAGCAGTCTTACATCTCAATTTCAATTTTTCTTAAGAACTGTAGATAATGGAGGTTGGGGATGTAGTTAAGTTGATGGAGTGGTTGCCAAGTATTCAGGCAACCCTGTCCAGTCCTCAGCACTGTGTAAACCAGGCTGGTGTGTATGCCTGCCTGTGCTCTGGAGATAGGGAGATGAGAAGATGTTCAGAGTCATCTGTGGCAGCATAGCAGGTTGGAGGTTATCTTCAGCTGGCCCAAACTCTATCTCAAAAACTAACAAAAACTAGACAACAACCCTTAGATTTATAGGTTGTATTATCCTTAACTGCATAGCATTTGAATATCAGTGTACTAAGTTCAGGTAATAATAATAAATAGGTATGGTTGCAGAAGAATTTGTGGTATCTTTTTATTTTGTAAAGGTGTTTATTTTCCATTGAAAGCTTCCATTGAGTTTAATGATGTATCTTCATTTCTAAGAATTATAAGAAAATATCTCTAGAGTCTATTTTTGTTTTATATCTGTTTTATCAATTAATTTTGTTAGTGTTTGAGACTAACAGGGATTTGTTTCTGTAACTCAGGATGGAGTACTCTGTGGCACAGGCGGGCACTGGACTACTGCAGCCCTTCTTTCTCCGCCTCTTGATTGCTAGAAACATAGGCACACACCCACCATACCTAGCCTTCTGTTACATTTTCAATAAGTTTCCTTTTGTGGTTCTAAGACCACGAATCAATTTGGGTGCAAACACTGTGCCAGGAGCCGACAGTTCAGTAGGGGTTAGGTGGATATTTGCTCTGTGTGTGTAGGAGGGGAGGAATGCTGGTAAACTACTAATCCTACAGCTGAAACTACAGCTCACTTTGCAGTCTCCATTGTGGAAATTCGTAATAGCAAGGAGTCTAGGATGCTCTAAGGATTTGCTGACCTCTAGGGAATGAGAGGATCCAAAGAAGTTGATATGAATTGAAGGAAAAAGGAATGTTTCTATCAGGGCATCTTGTTTAATGACTCTGAGAAAGCAAGGGACTCCACCTTTGCTGGGAACTGAAAGGATTCACAGTACCTGGGGGGAAATGTGTAAAGAAGATCGGGTAGTAGTGTGGTAATCCTGGGGGAAAGGATTGGATCCTCTGAGGCATGAGAGGATATAAGAGTTAGAGTTCTGCCAGCTTCCAGACTCCTAGCTCCTGGGCTCCAAGGCAGGATATCAAATTGCCCAATGGATCAGGTTGTTCTCAAACTTTGCATGTAGCCAAGGATGACTTTGACTTGTGTGTGTGTGTGTGTGTGTGTGTGTGTGTGTGTGTGTGTGTGTGTGTGTGTCTCAAGGTGTCACTGTGTAGCCCTGGCTGGTCTAAAACTTGGTATGTAGATCAGGTTCCCCTAGAAGTCACAGAGATCAACCTGCCTGCCTCTGACTCCAAAGTGTGGTGTTTTAAGGTGTGTACCCCTGTCCCTGACTACCTTGAACTTTTGATGGTCTTGCCTCTGACTCCTAAGTGATGACATTACAAATTTGTATTACTACACCCAATTTAAGAGCTATGATTTCTGTGTTAAGATTTCTTGAGTTCACAAGCCCATATTCTTGTTCTACCTGTAAACTGCCTCAGTATGGAGCTGCTGTGTTACTAGGGTCCATGCTGGGCAGACCCTTGGCTGTTTATGGATGAGCGTCTGTTCAGGGACCCAGCATATCCTGTAGCTTGCTGTGCCTGGAGGAGTACTACATGCCTTGCGTGTCATGTCCCAGTGTGAACAGCAAGATATGCACGCGTGGAAGATGCTGGCACACTGATATTGGAGGTACATGAGGAGCAGTGCTGTGAGGAGGAAGACTTCCCCCAGCCATAAACTACTTGGATTGTTCCCTCCCTGCATCCCTGCTGTGAAGTCAGTCACAGATCACTGGTACAGTCTGCCTGTTGCTGTCCTCTAAGTTGCTCAAGACCACATATCTACACAGACCCAGCAGTATCTCCCTGTCAGTTGTGGGGTGCCAGGTGCAGGTTTCAGGGAAGGAAGCTCAAGTAGGAGCTAGCTATTGCGATAGCATCTGATTTCCTGGCCCTATTTGTAAACTGACTCTGTCCAGTGGTTGACAGGGCTTGGTCTAAAAGCACACCCAGACCTTTATGGCCCTCTTCGCTACTGATTACTCCTTTACTATGCATTGGCTATCCATGGTTGCAGTAGGCTGCATTGGAACTGCATTGCAAGGCCTGGGTGCTTGCTCAATATCTGGGAACAAGTTCATAGACACTGAAGTGGACTGCTCTGGACTTGTCAAGAGGAGATTGAAGCTACATTCAGGGAGAGTCTGAGGGATCTGCCTAGATTATCCTACTCCAGTGCCCAAAGCCCCCCACAACTCCAGGAGCTAGGGATTCATTCACACCAGCATTCCCACAGACATGACAACCATCCAGCAGTAGACCCGGACATGGTCCCTCTAGTGGTCACCAAGTAGAGGAGGGGACACTGCCACCTGCTCCCTGCCTTTAGGAAGAATCTACATCACATCTGAAGCCTGGGTGGAATTCCTCTATCCCTCATAAACCGCAAGAGGTCTTGCTTATTGCCACAATGTACACTGTGGGTCTGGTTAGCCATATGGGTATCTTTATGGCTAGTCAAGTTCTACCTCATCTGATCAGCTTGGCTCTTCCATCTTTAGTTAGGGCTAGGTCACATTGGTCAGACAATAAAAATAGGTAAAATCCATGCACTAACATTCCTTTTTGAATCTCTCTCTGTTTGGAACTCTAATTTTCTCAATTTCCAGAATGCTCCAGTGCGTTTCAAAGGCCCTTCCTAAGGTTATTATTTATAGCAGGCTCCTCCAGGTTTCTTGATAGACGTGTATGAGGGGAACCAACCTAGATGGCTCCTTTAGCGTACCTTAAAAGCCCTGTGCAATCCATGCTGTCAGAGGGTGAATGGAGAGTGCCAACTCTTGGAAGTTGACCTTGGACCTTCCGCATTTGTGATGTCTTCTACTAGAGTAAATAAATAACATTTAAAGGTAGAAATAAGAAAACAAGAAGGTGGAGGAAATCGCCTCAGAGTGTGGTGAAATGGGAAAGTACTTTCCTAACATGGGCAAGGCCTTGGTTTTGACATTTTGTTATGTGATCAGAAAACAGACCCACAGGTTGAGAACTGTTGGACTAAGACGGTAAGTGTGTAATACTATTTTCCTGTTGTGCCTACTAATTCTAAAGTCCGTAATTTACTCATTGAAGTGAGCTCGTTCATCATTGTCTTTACCAGCCTTCAAGGTATGGCATAACATAAATAATATTTGCACTTACAGAGGCCATTAGGTACGGATGTGTGGCCTGCTAAAAATACTCTTTTAAACATGAGTGAAGCCAATCAAATAGGCCATGGTGATGCAGGCCTGTAATCCCCAGCACCAGGGAGAGGGAAACAGGAAGATCAAGAATTCAAGATCTTCATCAGCTTTGTGGAACCTGTCTCAAAACAAAACAGAACCCAAAACAAAACACTTGAATAATTGGTATACACTTAAAATAATTTTTAGTTTATAAAATATGCTTAAATATATTCTATAGTTCAAACCTTTCTTTAACCTGTTAGAATAATTCTAATAAAGATTATGCTATCATTTATTTATCTATTTATTTATTTTTGTTTTTTCAAGTCAGGGTTTCTCCATGTAGCCCTGACTGCCCTGGAACTCAATTTGTAGACCAGGCTGGTCTCGAACTCACAGGGATACACCTGCCTCTGCTTCCCGAGTGCTGGACTCTTGCATATGTGGCTGTGGATTGTTGAAGTTGTGATAGTCAAAAGGGAAAGCCACTTTTAAAAATTACTGTATTTTGTTCTTGAGACTGTCTCACTCTGTATCTCAGGCTAGCTTTGAAGTAAAACAGTTTTCCTGCCTTAGCCTCCCTAATGTCACTACACTCAGCTGGGAAGGCCACATTTAATGTGAAGACCAGTTGAGGCCATGTCAGTGTCAGTGCTGGTTATAAAGTAATATCCTGAAGTGGTGAGAGGGTGAGCTGTGTGTTTGATTAAGAAGGAGGAGGGGAGTGGCGCAGGGGAAGGAGGGGTGAAAAGACTGTGAACTTAAGCTATTTTCTGATTTTAACCCAGTTTTCTTAGTTTTACCATACTCCCCACACCCTCACACATATACACACACCCTGTGTTGCAACAGGATTATCTCCTTGAAAACCAGGCTACAGGATCCTCTGCCTCTGCCTGTGCCTCCTGAGTGCTGGGATTAGTGGTGTGCAGCAGCAGGACCAGCAAGTTTTTTTTTTTTTTTTTTTCAAGGAAACAGTTATATACTAACATGCACTCTGCCGTGTAAAATCCAGTAGCTATGGAGACTGGTTCTTTGGCCACCAGCCTCTTTATTGTCTGAAATAGTCTCAATAGTCCCGGTTGGTCTTATTCTTTTCTGTCTTCTTCTTCTCTTTCTGTGAACACAACAAATGCATGCACATATTTGTATGTGAAATATTTTAGAAGCAGAGTCCAAGCTGTGTTATAGGCTGTTTTTTTTTTTTTTCCAGTTTTCTTAGTAAATCCTTGTACTGATTTTTGTCTTAAAACATGAGCTCAGAACTGAAGAAACTTAGGACTGGCCTCCTGCCCAAACTGTGTTTGGTGTCTTCATCTGTAAAATAAATGGTGTTAGGGTTGATTTTAAGTTTCTAACTGCTCTAAAATGCTATTGAGGAATGCTAGGGTTTTAAAGAGCAGACTTTGCATTATATATAGAAAGTGATTATCTCAAGCCAGCTGTGAACATTTAAAGTGGTAAACTCTTAGCAAGTTAAAAATGATGGTGGAATAGGGTTAGGGGGCAGAGTGGATGTCACAAACAAGATTAACAGGATTCAAGAAGACGATTTCTTATTTCCCACTGTACCCTGTAGGTGGATCGGCTACTTTTAAGGTAACTAGGAAAAAATAGCTTCCTTAAAGCTTATGGTAGGTGGTGTGTGTGTGTGTGTGTGTGTGTGTGTGTGTGTGTGTGTCTGTGTGTGTGTGTGTCTGTGTGTCTGTGTGTCTGTGTGTCTGTGTGTCTGTGTGTCTGTGTGTCTGTGTGTGTCTGTGTCTGTGTCTGTGTCTGTCTGTGTCTGTCACAGGGAATCTTCCTTGAAGCTTATGGTAGGTGGTGTGTGTGTGTGTGTGTGTGTGCCTGTGTGTCTATCATGGGGAAGCAGGGAGCATTATTTTGGATAGCCCAGGCTAACTTTGAATTCTCTATATTGTCAAGACTGGTCTTGAACCCCTAATCATTGTGCTTCTACCTCCCAGATACTGGAGCTATAGCCATGCACCACTATGCCAGGCTTGAATATATTTTTGACTGAAAATTCAAATCACATTTTTGGTGAGGGAAAATGATTGTATCATTGACTCCTCTTTGGAGGTCATACAAATTCGACCTTGGATATGTTCAAGTTTTTTTTTTTTCCCCAGAATTTTGTCATCATCTCACAGTGAGTGCCTTGGAAAAGCAGGGTGGAGGTCCATGCATAAGAGCCACTGATATAAAGCCAGGAGTGTGTTCCACTCCTTGGCTTCTGCCTTAATGTTATCTTGCAAGCTTGCCTGGGAAAGTCTTAGCTTTAAGAATTGCTGGGTGAAGGTGCTGTTTTTGAATTACCATTATAGTTTATTATTATTAATTACTGATTATGGTTATTAAAACTTTGGGGCCAAGGTTTGGGGGCACATACCTATAATCTTAACACTTGGGGGCATCATGGCAACAGGAGGATCAGGATTTAGAGTCGTGCTTGGCTGTTTGGGGGTTTGAAATCAGCATGGATTACATAAGACTGTCTCAAAAACTGAAACAAACAAAAAGGTAGGTTTTGTTTCTTGCCTTTTTTTTGTAAATTGTTGATTTATTTCCTTTTAGTTTTTGTATGCTCTTGAGTTTTTTGTCTCTGTTTTCAGCTTTTCTTGTACATTTCTTTTCTCATGTGTATGGGTGTGCACATAAGTGCATATGCTGAAATCAGAGGATACCTTGCAGGAGTGGTTTTCTTCTGCCATGTGGGTCAACCACGGTTGACAGCAAATGCTTTATTGCCATAGTCATCTCACTGGCTCAGCCTGTTTAGCTTTTATCTCTCTTGTCCATATGCTCCTTGCCCACTAACATGCTATGTTCCATTCTTTCTTCTGTTCGTTTTGCTGGTGGAGATAGAACACCATCAATCACTAATTAAGAAAATGCCCTACAGATGTGTATTCATTCTCATCTTCTGGGGCATTTCTTATTTGCTGGTTTCTCCTCTCAGATGACTTTAGCTTGTCTCAAGGTGACAGAAGACCAACTAGCACACAGACTTACCTTGCAGCTTTGTTTCCTACAGTAGCTCCACTGCTGCTACTTTGTCTAAAGGTCAGCATAATTGATCTAAAGTTAAATTTCTCATTGTGTGTCTCATTTTCTCATCACAAGTTTTTCTGCTGAGAATGAAATGGCTCAAACTCTTAACTAGGTATTGTAGCTGTCCTTTCTAGGAAATAAGACTTTAAAAAGGACATGTTCTATACAAAACATAGAGAAGAATCAGTTATATGTACAGAATCCTAATGGAAATCTATTAGAGTATTATAAGAAGACCAATTTTGTATTTTGTCAGTTCTACATTTAGATATATCCATAGCTGAGAAGGAATCATTAAAATATATTAATACAAAAATACTTCAAAATTAAAGAACTTTTTCTTTTATTTTACTCAAACCTAAAACTCCAGCTTTTGGGCTGTTGAGGCAAGTGGATCTCTGAGAAATCCAGGTCAGCTTGGGTCACTTGATGAGTTTAAAGCCAGCATGGGAAGCATAGTAACACTATCTCAAATACACTCTTTCACCGCCCCCCGGAACAAACAAACAAAAAGCCCCAGAAAACAAACAATACAAAACCTCCAAAGCTACAAAACTCATTGGGTTTCTGAAATACAGTTGTAATGTCATGAGATCATTACTTTATTTATTTGTAAACAGGGTTCCCTATAGCTTAGACTGTCCTTGAGTTTTCTGTGTAAGAAAAGGAGTTTATGGCCTTTAAACTCCTGATCCTTCTGCTTCAGTGCTGGGATTACAGGCATGTGCCACCAAGCCTGAATAGTTTTCTGGGGAAAGTTTTCATCTTGATTTCCAAATGAACTGAATTGAGATTCTGAATATGTAAAGGCTTTCCAAACTTGTGAAGCACATGGTGACAGATGCACAGCAGGTCCATATGTTGTGTACCTATTATTACAGTTAATCATTATTTTTGCTTTAGAGCAGGGCTATGGCTAACATCCAAGAGAGTGAAACTGGTGAATATGGATATATTCACATTGTGTTTTTAAACAGGAAGAGCTCTCTCCCAGTTGAATATCTTTGTCTCATACATAACATAACATCCATTACAAGAAGTTATAATTCTGGATCTTACTGTGAAATTTAAATGGATATTTGCATCAGATGGAAAGACATTGACTTTTTTCCCCCTCCATATAAGTTGGACTTGATGCCATAGGCACACTAATTTTGCCATCTCTTCACGACTGCTCCTTTCCGCCTCCGTGCTTCTGCACAGCACCAGTCCTTCCACCTGCACTACACTCCCTTCAGTCTATTGCCTTGTCCTTCCTCTAGAGCGCCTTTCATCATCTCCTCTTGTAACTCTGTGTCTTCACCTTAGTACAGACCCAGGGCTGACGTCCATGCGTGCTTTGTGTTGCTGTGACCTGCTGGCACCCGTGTCCCATGCAGTGTTAAGATTAACTGCCCCATCCAGTTTTCACAGCTGCTCTGTGCCTTACTTCCATTTCCCAGAGGGCAACAGAGTATAGGCTTTCTCCTGTCTCTGCCTTTGGAGTGCGGAGTTAATATTATGTACAGGATGCCCAGCAGCATTGCTTGGGATAGTGTAGTCTTGTCTCTTTCTCCCTCCCTCCCTCTCCGTTCTCATATGTTAAAATACAACTTAAAACCCAGACTACTTTATTCAGATACAGTGTGCATGAAATTTTAAAATGTACCCATGTTAAATGATAGTTTGCATTTTTTTGTAGTTGTATACACCCATGAAACTAACACCACAATTTAGATAGTTATTCTAGTAGTCCTTCAAAATACCCTCATGCCTCTTCCCCTAATCTCTCCTCTTTCCCACTCTTCCCCAGATAACAGCTGATCTGGGTTCTGCTCAACACTATATTTTTTTCTGTTCTCAATTTATACAGTTAGAAGTAGAGTGAATACTCTAGTTTGGCTTCATTTGCTCAGCAAAAGTTTTAGTTTGTTCCTTTTTAGGACTGGGCACTGTTTCATTGTATGTGACCATGCTGCAATTCATTTAGCTGCTCACTTGTTAATAGGCATTTGGCCTGTTTTGTATTTCTGGCTATTATAGAATGAAATGCATGTTACAGGTCTTTGGCTGGTTACTTTTCCATCTCTCTTGGGCTTACAATGTAGGAGTGTTTTATTTGGTTCTTGCTCATCTTCATCAATTCTTGCTGTCATTTAAAAATATTTTAGCTATCCTTGTCATCCTTCAGTAGTGTGCCATTGTGCCTTTTTGTGCATTTCTTTGATGGCTAATGTAACTGAGAATTTTGCTTGAATTAGCCATGTATATGTTAATTTTTTGTAAATCAATAGAATTTTTGTTTGTTTTTTGGACACAATGTCTTATAATGTAGCCCTTGATGGCTTTCCACTAAGTGCTGGATTGTAGATATAAGTCTGGCTCTAGAATATTCAGTCTGCTTTCAAATTAGTGCTTCTCATCATGTTTTTCTCTTAAATGCAGTACTTCTGTTGACTTAAATTATTTATTGAGATTTTATTTATTTTTATTTTATGTGTATGGGTATTTTGTCTGCATGTGTGTTTGTACATCACATGCTTGTAGTGCTCCTGAGGGGGGAGGCCAGAAGAGGGTGGTGAACTCTTTGGAACTGAAGTTACTGCATCTCTTTAGTCACTCTCATTAGGAATTACTTTATAGTTTTTGTTTGTTTTTGTTTTTGAGACACGTTTTGTGTGGAGTAAGCTGGCACCAAACCTTTACATAACTGAGGATGATTTTGAGCTTCTGGTCTTCCTGCCTCTGCCTAAGTGTTGGAATTACAGGTGTGTACTGTCATGGCTGGATTTATGTGGTGATGTGGATTAAACTCCAAGGGCTTTATGCATGCTTGGCAAACACTGTACCAGCTCTATCTCCATCCTTAAAACTATGCTTTTGAGTGAGAGTTTAATTTTTAGGATATCTGGCACATGAAATTCAGGGACTCCTGGGAAGTTGTTGTTTTTTCCAGTTCCTCCAAGAGAGACTTAGGTTTGCTGTTTTCTAGGATGTTAAGTACCGCTTGTATTAAGGAAGAGGCAGAGTACTTTGACCTGGTCAGTAGGGATTAGACATTAGTTGGTGGCCTTTTGCTCTTCTTCATTGGTGTGAGCAACTATAGCTTACAAAGGTATGGCTTGCGGGGTTGTTGTTTGCTTTTTATTTTGTTTCTGTTTTTTTTTCTTTTTTTTTTTTTTTGATAGTCATTCTATGTGACCCTGACTGTCCTGGAACTTGCTATGTAGACCAGGCTGGCCTTGAACTTGAAGAGATACACCTGTCTCTGACTCCCATGTGCTAGATTAAGTCATATGTTACCACACCTGATTAGTTTTATGGATTTTTAAGAAGGTGGATAGTTTGGGGGCTGTAGTAACTAGAGATGTGTATCAGAAATGTAGTATTTAAATATCAAATCTGGGACTTGGTGTATAGCTCACTGGTAGAAACCTTTTTTTTTTTTATCATAGATCAGACCTGAAGTTCTATCCCTCCCATGATATTTGTCATTTGTAACTTTTTACTTCCTTTAGACCATGTGTTACTTTTCATCACTTGTGCATTTTCACAGAAACATCCTAGTCCTTACCTGAAACAGTCTTTTGCATGAACATTAGAGGAATGGCAATGATAGTTGCTGATATGGTAGCAGGTATTTAGTGGGGACATGTTGAATTGAAGAAAAATTTTAGATACAAATTGAGTAGGTATAAAAGAAAGTAACAGATTCATGTTAGTGAATGTTTAGTGAAAGGGTCAGGGTGAGTTGAGACAGAGTCTAGCTATGTAGCCCAGGCTGGCTTGGAACTCAGTCTTCTACCTTTCTCACTGAAATGCTGGACTTGCAGGCCAGAGGCACTGTGACTACCAGTATGAACACTCAACATGGTTTTCAAAGATCTCCCAAATACTTTGCCCTTTCCTCTTTTTGTAAGCCACAAAAGTGACAAGAAAACCAATACGCTACTATTAATTATTATTATTATTATTGTTATTGTTATTATTTTATATGTATGGGTGTTTTGCCTGCAGGTTTGTCTGTGCACTATGATGAACGTAGAGGCCAGTAGAGGGCATCAAATCACTGGAAATGGAGTTACAGATGGTTGTGAGCCACCATGTAGGTGCTGGGAGTCCAACCCAGGTCCTCCAGAAGAGCAGCCAGTGCTCTTAACCACTGATCCATCTCTCCAGCCCTTGTAATTATTGTTTTTGTTTATTTTTTTCCTTCTGAGTCAGGATCTCACTCTGTAGCTCAGACTGGCCAGTAAATTACACAGCAGAGGCTGACCTCAAACTCATCGGCATTCCTGTGCCTTAACTTCTTAAGCACTAGGGTTATAGGTGTGATTTTTTTCTGTTTTTTTTTTTTTCATTTGTATTTTTGGTCCTTCCAATTAAGCTGTTAGGAAAAGATATGGACTTTATAGTCTGTTTATGCTCCTGTTCTTAATTTTTCACATCCTGGAAATGCTGATGGTTCTTGGATGTCGACTTTAATTTGTTCAGGGATATTAATACTTGCTAAGCTAGAGAAGAAATTTGGAATACATTTTCTTCCTACTGAAATTACATTTCTCCTGTTAAAGACATTTCTAAGTTTGGTAATTGACACACTTGGAATTAGAAAAAAAAATGTGTAGATGATAAGTAGACAAGAGGTTAGAAGTTTGAGTTCTGAATACCCGAATGTCTTCTTTTTTTTTTTTTTTTTTTTTTTTTTTTTTTTAAGACAAGGTCTTTTGTGAGCCCTTCCCCTGTTAGGATAAATCTTTCTGCCAAAGCTGCCCGAGCCCTACCACCACGTGGGCGGTCTCCGCCAGCTGCCCGAGTTCATTCCCCTCTTTATTTTTTTGAGATTGGAGTCTCCTGTGCACTGCCTCTTATACAGTTGCTCAGTTGCTCATATGGGGTAGGCTGTGGCCAAGTGCCTTGGGAGGGTTAATCATTAGTTATTGTGTCCACTCCTTGTTCATGAAGCAGATAGTTTTCTCAGAGTACCATTAGGATTGAGATCTAGCTTGAATGTATTGTTCTTTTTTTTTCTTCCTTTTTTTTTATGGCTGGGAAAAGATGACATTCTAAAACTGCATACATCAGAAAAGGGCTGCTCTTCTCAAAGGAAGAGAACATTATGTATATGTATAATCACATGACAAGGCTACACACTCGGGAGTGGGGGGTTATAGGTTGAATTAACTGAGGTGGGAAGCCCCGCCCACAGTGAGCAGTATCATTCTGTGGGCTAGTGCCCTGGACTGAGTAAAGGAGAAGAGCCGAGCAGGCAGAGTCCTCTTTCTCTGCTTCCTGACTGTGGATGATGCACTGTAACCTCATGTTCCCGCTGCCTTGTCTTCCCTGCCAGGATAGTCTGTATTCTCAAACTCTTCCTCCCTAAGGTGTTTTGTGTGTGATAGAACCACTGCTGTAGATTCTAACAGATGTGATGGAGCCCAAATGCTCCAGTCCTTAGAGATTTGCCATCACCATAAAATGACATCTGTTAAATGCTCATAAAGATTGGTTCACTTTATATGCCAATGACTTTCCCCTGACTTTTGTGAATACTCTTAAAAAACAGATGTGTTTTTATTTTATGTGTATGAATGTTTGCACACATATATGCACCACATGCATGACTGTTGTCCTTGGAGGCCAGAAGAGATCACTGGGTCCCCTGGAACTGAAGTTAAGCCATAGTGTGGCTGCTGGAACTGAACCTAGGTCCTCTGTAAGAGCAGCAGACACTCTTAACTATTATTAAGCCATCTTTCCAGGACCCATTTCTACCCTTAGTTGAATAAGTGATTTAATTACATTTTTTTCCCTGTATTATTTAATGAGTTTTCTTTTGATGCCTACTTTGTGATAGGTATACTACATAAGATGTCCAGGTGCCCCAAATAAAATAAGAGCTAACTTGCTTTTCCATTTGTGGAAATTACAGGGTTGCTACTAAAACATTAAATGAGATTTATATGCTAAAAATATAAAAGAAGAAATAGAAGCATAAAGAAAAAAATTTGAAGCGAGTTTCAATCTGTAGCCCATGATGCAACTATATATATATCCCATATATATATATATCTCCCAGGTTGGTTTTGAACTCTCAGCACCACTCCTGCCTCCATCTCCCGAGTGGCTGAGATTGCAGGCATAGTCTATTACATCTGTTACTGTGGTTTGTGATAAAGGTAAGTTCCCCAGCCTACTGAAGACTATGTGTCTCAGGCTGAGAAAAATCATCCTTCTTCCAGAAGAGGGAATTCTTTTTTTTTTTTTTCCTTCAGATTTTTTATTTGAATTAGAAACAAGATTGTTTTACATAACAATCCCAGTTCCCTTCTCTCTCCCATCCTCCCCTACCACCGACCCCCCAACTAAAACCCTACCTATCACATATCCTTTCTGCTCCCCCTGGATGGTGAGGCCTTCCATAGGGTGTCATCAGAGTCTATCATATCCTTTGGGATAGGGCCTAGGCCCACCCCAGTGTGTCTAGGCTCAGGGAGTATTCCTCTGTGTGGAATGGGCTCCCAAAATCCATACCTATGCTAGGGATAAGTACTGAACTACTACAGGAAGTCCCGTAGATTTCCAAGGTTTCCTCACTGAAACCCATGTTCCTGGGGTCTGGATCAGTCCCATGCTGGTATCCTAGCTATCAGTCTGGGGAGCAAGAGTTCCCCCATGTTCAGGTCAGCTGTTTCTGTGGGTTTCACCAGCCTGGTCTGGACCCTTTTGCTCTTCACTCATTCTTCTCTGCATCTGGATTCCAGTTCAGTTCAGTGATTAGTTGTGGGTGTCTGCTTCTACTTCCACCAGCTGCTGGATGAGGGCTATCGGGTGGCATATAAGTCAGTCATCAATCTTATTATCAGGGGAGGGCATTTAAAGTAGCCTCTCCTCTGTTGCTTAGATTGCTAGCTGGTGTCATCTTTGTAGATCTTCAGACATTTCCCTAGTGCCTGATTTCTCCATAAACTTAAAATGTCTTCCTCTATTATGGTATCTTCATTCTTGTTATCTTCTATTCTTCCCCTGACTCAACCTTTCTGCTCCCTCATGTCTTCCTCAACACTCCTCTTCTCCCCCTCTCATTCTCCTAGCTCCTTCCCCCTTCTTCTCATGCTCTCAATTTGCTCAGGAGATCTTGACCCTTTCCCCTTCTCCAAGCGACCATTTATGTCTCTCTTAGAGTCCTCCTTGTTTACTAGCTTCTCTGGCAGTATGGATTGTAGGATGGTAATCCCTTACTCTATGTCTGAAATCCATAAATTAGTGAGTACATACCATGTTTGTCTTTTTGTGATTGGGTTACCTCACTCAGAATGGTTTCTTCTAGTTCCATCCATTTTCCTGCAAATTTCCAGATTCCATTTTTTTTTTCTGCTGAGTAGTACTCCATTGTGTAAATGTACCACATTTTCTCTATCCATTCTTCAGTTGAGGGTCATCTAGGCTGCTTCCAGTTTCTGGCTGTTACAAATAGTGCTGCTATGAACCTCATTGAACAGATGTCCTTGTTGTATGAATGTGCTTCTTTTGGGTATATGCCTAAGAGTGGAATTGCTGGATCTTGTGGTGGACTGATTCCCATTTCAGAAGAGGGAATTCTTGAGCAAATTTGGACAACAAGCAGGCATTAGGAAAATGAAGAGTGGCCAGGTTCTTAGCTTCCATTGAGGCATAGGAGCTGAGCCTTGGAAGTGGTCATAATAGCAGGTGCTGGAGAACAAGGGGTAGAGGAGAGCAAGAGGAGACCTAATGGGATGAAATTAAATAATTTCGAGAAAGGAAGGGCACAATAGGATTGATTTATATTTCTGAAAAATAATAGCTAGTACAAAATTGAAATCATCAAAGCCCATTTGACCTTTTAAAGAGGGGTGGTAGAAGACGTGGAAGGATTGCAGAGAGTAGGTTATGGAGAGGACGGACGAAGAAAATGAAGGCTCTAGTTTGGAAAAGCTGCATGGTGAATTTAGGATGAGCCTTGAGAATAGAGGCAGGACAGGGATTAATCAGCCTGGGGTGGAAGCTGAAGCCACAGACGTTTAGAGTGACAGAGAAAAAGATGAGATACAGGGAAGCTTCATTAGAGCTGTGAAGTGCACACCAGAGAAGTAAGAACATTACAAAACATTTTATCGCAGCTGGGGAATAGAATGTTAAAGGGCTTATTTAGCATCGTGAGCTCAGAATTCCACTAGGCTTTGAGACAAATAATGAAAGTCTGTGTCTCATTAATTTAATGGTTTAAAAAAAATCTTACCTTGGAAAACATTCAGCCCTGGGGTTGGAGAGGTGGATCTTTGGTTTAGAGCACTTGTTGATCTTACAGAGGACTTTGGTTCAGTTCCAAGCCCCCACATGGTGGCTAACAAACTGCCTGTTTGAGGGGATCCAGTGTTCTCCCCTGGCTTTGACAGGTATGAGCTACACACTGGGTATACAGATACACATTCAGGCAAACACACGCATGAAGTAAAAATAAATTTTAATGAAGCATTTATTGTAATTTATATTTAGGAGCAACAACTTACTCTTGTTTCCTATATAATGATCCTATTTTTAAAATTTATTTTACTATTTCAGTTGTAGCCTTTGGGGACTGGGAAGATGGCTCAGCAATTAAGAGTTGTATGTTCTTGAAGAGGGTATGAGTTCAGCTGCCAGCATCAATGTCAGCAGGCTCACCACTGCCTGTAACTCCAGCTCCAGAGGCATTTGGCCCTTCTGGATTTCCATGGGCACCTACACTCACATGCATTTACCCCTACACAGACTCAAGCACGTGTAGCCATACAAAGGTGCAAACACATACACTTAATTAAATTGTAGCCCTTAATAATGAGAAGAAATATTTCAGTGTTATCAGCCTGATATAGTCCCAGGGGTGTGCTCCAGACCATCACTGATGATGTGTGATGATGATATACCATAGAATCAGAAGACTAATGCAGATTCACTAAACCATATTGTTTGCATTAGTAACCTTAAATTGTTTCTTTTTTTGTTTGTTTGCTTTTTGAGACAGGGTTTCTCTGTGGCTTTGGAGGCTATCCTGGAACTAGCTCTTGTAGACCAGGTTGATCTCGAACTCACAGAGATCCACCTGCCTCTGCCTCCCGAGGGCTGGGATTAAAGGCCATCACCACCGGGCCTTAAATTGTTTAAGCTAAATTGACAGAGTGAAATTTATCTCTTTAGAGCTAGAAATATATTATTTAAAAATGCAGTGTATCTAGTTACCAAAATGAAAGAGCTGTTTTTCTTATATGTGTACTTATCAAAATGAAACAGAAAACCTCCTGGGTGTCCAGTAAGATGCTTGATACTTTTGATACTTGCTTCTCTCCCCCTTTTCTCTGTGACCAAAATGATAAATTAAGCCAAAAAGAAATTTTATAAAAGTTTCTTTCTTTCTTTCTTTCTTTCTTTCTTTCTTTCTTTCTTTCTTTCTTTCTTAAACTTAGTTTCTGTAAGAACTTGGTTAGGCTAAGTATAGGGATTGAGCCACCGGTTTTCCAAGCAGTATTTTCAGAGTACTGGTAACAAAAGAGAGAAAATAGTCCTTTTTTAAATGTTGGATTCAACTACTAATTATGTTGAAATTAATGTATAGCCTTAGCTTCACTTGGCAGTTTTGAGAAGTGAAACTGTAGTGTTCTGATACAGAACTCTTTTAAAGTTCTTGTTTTGGTTATAGATGTAGTGCAACTCGGAAAACTGCTGAGTGACAGGAGACTGTCTTTTCCTCAAGCCTGCTCTTTGGAACCTATTAAACAATTAATATACACTTGTGCTTTCTGACTTAGGATTGTATAAATGTCTTAGCTTCTCACCTCTAAGAGATTGTTAGATGAATGAGCAAATACTTTAAGCCTCTGAATTCATTATTTTTCTAGTTGCCGTAGCAAAACAGCTGATGAGTGTGAGTGTGTGTGTGTGTGTGTGTGTGTGTGTGTGTGTCTTGGCTCATGTTTGGAGGGTTCAGTTCTGTAAGGCATGGATGGCCCTGGAACTTGGGGTACCTGGTCACACTGTATTCACACTTAGGATGCAGGGAAAGATGAAAGCTAGTGCTTAGCTTACATTTTCTTCCATCCTATCCGAAGCTGCTACTTCGGATGCTGACACCCCTAATCAGGGTGGGTCTTCTCCGCCCCTGCAGTTTAACCTTGCTGGAAACACCTGTCTGGGCTCTCACAGAGGTATGTTACATAGGTGGTTCTTAATCTCGTCAAGTCAAAATGAGTAGTAACCATCACAGTCCCCAACTACCTTCTCCCTCCAGAGTTTCTGCTGTTAGCTGGGTTTCTTAATTTTGTTTTCAAAGGTGATGAATTTGAGGCATGTAGTCTTAATTTCAGGTTTCTTTTCCTTTTCCTGCTCCCATTATTAGTTACACATGTTAAGATTTTTATTTAGTGTGTATCTTGCCTTTTTTATATAGTTTGCCTTTGCAAAGAGTAATGATAAAATTTTTCAAATTAAAAACTAAAAATGAGATTAAAAATGATTATTGATTGTTTAAAATACAAGTATCACATGGCCCTGAACTGAGCTTTCCCCTCCCCAGTTCTCAACAAGATCTCATCTACTTTAAATTCTGATACATGTACAGACTGTCACTTCAGATTTCTAGGTTGGTCTGCCCCAGAGTCATGTCTTCATGATCAGTTGCTTCCTTTACCCCCTTTTTAATTTGAGGATTTATTTTGTTTGTATGAATGTTTTTCGTTAATGAATGTTTGTGTATCACTTGCATGCCTGGTGCCTGAGGTCAGAGGAGGTGTTGAAGCCTCTAGAACTGGGGTTTCAGGTGGTTGTGAGCCACTGTGTGGGTACTGGAAATTGAACCCAGGTTCTTTGCAAGAGCAACAACTGCTCTTAAGAGCTGAGCCATCTCTGCAGCTCCTCAGCTGCTTCTGTGATGTCTCCATTCAGAGGTCTAAGTTAATCCCATGAATATCCATCTGGAGACAAGTTCATATCCACTTAGCTTCTTCCCAAGTCTCCCTACAGTATCCTGAACACCTGTTAGAGGCAACTTCATTTTTTATATTGAGTTGCTTGAGGCAAAATCCTTGCCAATTTCTCCAACCTCCTCTGTACCTTATGCTATATATATGGCTCATCAATAATAATTTGACTATATATTCAAAGTATTTATATAAAGTATTTATGAAATATGTCTGCTGATTCTCTAGTGCAGGCCACCATTGTCTCTTGGTGGATTATATGTATTATAGCAATAAGTACCAATTTGTAATTATATTTAGAGTTAGCAGTTAGAGCAACCCTAAAGAAGTCAAATCCATTTTCTGCACTTAGCTTTCATCAACAGTCTTCCTTCTCATTCAGGGTAGAGTTGCCTGTCCTGCCTGACTCACCGTGATTTGGAAGTTAGTTGCTCTTTTCTTCTCACATTCTATTCCTTCCCCACCCGTGACCTGCTCCAGAGGCTTTGCACCTGCTTGCTTTTCTGCCTGGAAATCTGCGTGGCTCATTCCCTCATGTTACTGGGGTCCTGACTCCGAATCATCTCTGAGGCCTTCCATCCTGTCTGCTATTCTCTTCACCCTACTCCTGCACTCTTCCCTGTTGCACTTAGAACTCTTCTCTGTTGCACTTAGTACTATTTCAAAATTATCAGGTTAGATAGCTTTTGAGAAAAACAAATTACTGAAGATAAGTAAAGCCAAAGGACAATTAATCTGAAGAATTAGATACTGGTAAGTTTTTTGGGAAAACTAGAGATGTGAAAAAAGAAGACAGTTTCAGTTTTAATTTTGTCACTGGTGATAATTGTAGTTGTCTAGCAGTTGAAATATATATATATATATATATATATATATATATATGTGAAGTAAAATAAGTTTTTCTTTATTACATTGGCATAAACAAAGCTATGTTACAATCTAGCATGTAAAAAACCAGAAGATGCCCTGGCATGATTCCGTCCTGCATGTCTGTTCTGAGGAGCAGTAGGCAATTTCCTCCGTCCGACTTGTCTCACACCAAAGTGCGCTCCTCCACCTCATGGAAGACTCGATGGACGTGGACATGAGCCTTTTTAGGCCACAGAACTACCTTTTCGGTTGTGAACTAAAAGCTGACAAAGATTATCACTTTAAGGTGGATAATGATGAGAATGAACACCAGTTGTCACTAAGAACGGTTAGTTTAGGGGCAAGGGCATAGATGAATTACACATTGTAGAGGCAGAAGCAATGAACTATGAAGGCAGTCCAATTAAAGTAACACTGGCAACTTTGAAAATGTCTGTACAGCCAACAGTTTCCCTTGGGAGCTTTGAAATTACACCACCTGTGGTCTTATAGTTGAGGTGTGGTTCAGGGCCTGTGCACATTAGTGGACAGCACCTAGTAGCTGTAGAGGAAGATGCAGAGTCAGAAGATAAAGATGAGGAGGATGTAAAACTCTTAAGTATGTCTGGCAAGCGATCTGCTCCTGGAGGTGGTAACAAAGTTCCACAGAAAAAAGTAAAAATCGATGAAGATGAGGATGATGAAGAATATGATGATGATGAATATGATGATGATGATTTTGATGAAAAACTGAAGAAAATGTTGCAGTGAAGAAATCTGTATGAGATACCCCAGCCAAAAATGCACAAAAAAATCAAACCAAAATGGAAAAGACTTAAACCGTCACCATCAAGATCAAAAGGTCAAGAGTCCTTCAAAAAACAGGAAAAAACTCCTAAAACCCCCAAAGGACCTAGTTCTGTAGAAGACATTAAGGCAAAAATGCAAGCAAGTATAGAAAAAGGTGGTTTCTCTTCCCAAAGTGGAAGCCAAGTTCATTAATTATGTGAAGAATTGCTTCTGGATGACTCACTAGGAGGCTATTCAAGATCTCTGGCAGTGGAGGAAATCTCTTTAAGAAAATGGTTTAAACAGTTTGAAATATTTCATCTTAAAATAAGAGTTGTTATATCTGGCTGTCCTTTTTATAATGCAAAGTGAGAATTTTCCCTACTTTGTTTGATAAATGTTGTCCAGGTTCCATTGCTAAGAATGTGTTGTCTAAAATACCTGTTTTCAAGGATGGACCCCACCCTTTACTTGGTTTTTTAAGTATGTATGGAATGTTATGATAGGGACATAGTAATAGTGGTGCTCAGATGTGGAAATGGCAGGGACACAAAAATATACATGGGAAATAACTCAGTATTTTAAAAAAGTTAAACAACAGCACCCTGGAGAAGGGGAAAGGGTCACCATCTCCTGAGCAAATTGAGAGCATGGGAAGGGGGAGGGGGGAGCTATGAGAATGAGAAGGGAAGAAAAGGAAGGATGCAGAGGTCATGAGGGAGCAGAAAGGTTGAGTCAGGTGAAGAATAGAAGAAAGGGTATGTGATAGGTAGGGTTTTAGTTGGGGGGTGGTAGGGGAGGAAGGGAAGGAGAAGGGAACTGGGATTGTCATGTAAATCAATCTTGTTTGTAATTCAAATAAAAAGAAGTCAAAAAAAAAAAAAAGAAAGAAACCAAAAAAATTATAGGACATGTGACATATGTGCTGATCCCTCTGCATGGGAACACTTCTGAGACCGGACAACAAATGTTACAACTAGTTTCCCCAAGACCATTGGCTCAGTTTTCTCAGGGTTCCCTAGAAATTCCATCACCCCCAGACAACAGGAAGCAGTGTATAGAACATAAGGCCCACATTCCCAAGAAGTGGGGTGAATGGTTTTTAGCCATACAGTGGGTTATGGATATCTGTCATCATTGGGGGGAGGAATATAGGTTAACTATATACTATAAGGCGACTATCAACTCAAATATTTTACATTGGTGTAGATTTTGGTATATTGATACAAATTAAAAGTTATTTTTGTTGTACCATAAACAACAACAACAACAACAAAAACACACTAGGAGATATCCTTGGTTTTGTTTTCTTGAGATAGAATTGATACAGCCTCATCAGTCTTCTTGTCTCTGCTTCCCAGATGTTGGACAGTTCCTTTTTTTAAGCTTGCCTCTAGGTATTTTTCATCTGGGATAATTTTCTTTGAACTTTTTTTTTTGAACTTTTATTCTTTAAAAAAGATTATGACTTTTATTTGTTTTATGTTTATAGGTGTTTTGCTCATATGTCTGTCACCACATGTGTGCAGTGCCCATGAAAGCTAGAAGAGGGTGTTGGGTCCCATGTAACTGGAGTCATAAATGGCTGTTGGCTGCCAAGTGGATGTTGGGAATTGAACTCAGGTGCTCCGAAAGAACAAGTGAGCAGTCTCTCCAGATTAGTCCTTAAAAACCAAACCAAACAAAACAAACCCTTTGTCAAAATCAGTTTTTTGTTTAATTTTCCAGTAACCTTAGCATAAAATATTTCTCCCTTCTACTGTAATTCATGGTTATTTTCTATTTGCCTTAATTTTTAATCAGTACTAATACAACACTTTTCTTTCTCTAGGGTTTCCAGACTTATAGAATGGCAAAACATTAATGGAAGGAGAAGCATAAGTCTATCTTCCATTATGGAGGCAGGGTTAGCAGATGGAGAACCTGACAGAACTTCGGTGAGTAGTTTTAAAACAGTGTAATAAGAACATGTTATCTACAGCTGCAGAGTGCTTGATGTAAGCCATAGCTTTATTCCTAAAAATTCATTGAAAGCAATAGTTTATTTGGTTGATTGGTTGGTTTTGGGTTATTTTTGAGGCAGGTTCTCACTATGTAGCCCTGGCAGGCCAGGAGGAACTTGCTATGTAGACCAGGCTGGCCTTGAGTTCACAAAGAACAGCCTCTTCTGCATCCCAAGTATTGGGATTAAAGGCAAGAGCCACACTCCTTGCAAAAGCAAATTACTTAAAATATTTTAAAAATAATACTTAAGCCCCCACATTGTTAGAATTGCAGATTGTTCAAAGCTTGTTGGAGCAATGCCTGTCAGGTTTCTGGTATTTCTGTTTCATATCCTTTTCTTCTCTGTTCCTTCAGAGCCATATTGTCTCAGACATACTCATGTAATCATTTGTATTTGCTTTCTCAAACCCCTTTTGGATCTCAGTAAAATCAAGAGAATATTAACCATTGAGGAAATTAAATACCTCTAAATCTCAGATCATGTGGAGCTCTGAGCAAGGAGAGTGGTGAAACATTAAACTAATACAGAATGAAAGCAACTCACTTTAACTGTATAGAAATTTGAAAGTCAACAGTGCTTACTGAACTAGATTCTGAAATGAAAGTAAATGTGGGTAGCAGGAGAGTATATGCTATACAGTAATTAAGAAATTCACCCCTGGTAAATATTAAGTGGATGATGTCATTATAAAATAAAGGCTTTATTCCGGAATAATCATTTTGACTCTTTTTTAAAAAAGATTTATTTACTATGTACACAGTTTTCTCTCTGCATGTATCCCTGCAGGCCAGAAGAGGGCACCAGATCTCAATACAGATGGTTGTGAGCCACCATGTGGTTGCTGGGAATTGAACTCAGGACCTCTGGAAGAGCAGACAGAACTCTTAACCTCTGAGCCATCTTTCCGGCCCTCATTTTGACTCTTATATTTGAGTGACTCTATTAAATTTTGATTTATAGTATCTTTGTTAGCAGTGTTGTTCTTGCCCAAAGTAAAGGTGTCCTCCATGAAATGTAGTCACGGGGTAGTTTAACCACTTACTAGTTCCCATATTTGTGAATGTAGTTCTTGGAGGTGGTAATAATGGAACTGACATTCTACTGCTAACATAAATCAAAATATCTAGAAGTTTTTTGTTTTTGTTTTTAAAGAATATTGGGCCAAGGCAGTGGCCAGCTTTCTATCTTTGATTTTTCTGTGGAGATGAGTTACTGTTTTGTCAAGGTGATTGTAAAGTTTAATTGAGTAGATGTCCTTTGTTCAGGCTCCAGTAGGGACAGTGTAATAATTAATAGTTTTGGTGACATGAATTAACTTGATCCAAACCTTTTTGAATATTTGGTTTAGATTTGTTTTGGTTCCTTAAATGTTAAAGTTAAACTTTGCCTGGCATTGGTGGCACATGTCTTTAATACCAGATTAGGGAGGCAGAGGCCGTCGGATCTCTGTGAGTTCCAGACCAGCCTGATTTACAGAATGAGTTCCAGGACAGCTTCCAAAACAATACAGAGAAACCCTGTCTCGAACCCCCCCCCCCAAAAAAAAAGTTAAACTTAAAAGTGACCACTTGTTAATAGAAAATAAAATCATCTTGGGAATAATGTGGCTTATATAGGGCATGGAAGCTGGCCAGAAATAGGTGGCTGATGGGAGGTTATTTTATTTTTACTATTATTTCAAAAAAAGTTAAAAATAAGCCTTGTATTTAAAAATTGTCAGTAATAGGGCTTGAGATATAGGTGGGCCGGCTCAGACCCACTGTGGGTAGCATCATTCCCTGAGCTTACACATATATTCTGAGATGTATAAGAAAGCTACCTAAGCAGGGAGGGAGGGAGGAGAAAGAGGAGGGGAGAAGGGGAGTCGGGAGGAGAACATAAGGGATCAGGAAGGTCGAGTTGGGGGAAGGACAGAGAAGGAGAACAAGGAAAGAGAAGAGATACCTTAATAGAAGGACCCATTATGGGCTTAACGAGAAATCTGACACAAGGGAAATCTCCAGCGATCCACCAGGATGACCCCAACTAAGAATGTAAGCAATAGTAGAGAGGCTACCTTAAATGCCCTTCCCCTATGAGATTGATGGATTTCAGTTAATTTTTTTTTTTAATTCTAAATTCTGTTCCTGAAAAGTTGGAATAAAGATGTTGAAGTAGTAGGAGAAACTGTTTTGTTTCTTGTTCATTGTTTCTTCTGTGATAAAAATGTGTATTTAAATCTAGTGTTACAGTTCACCTTTGAGTTTTACTATTGTAAAATAGCACCTTTGGACGTGATGCTCTGAGTGAGTTACTGTTGGGGCACGGATGAGGTGGGTAAGAACTTGGTTCTGAAGACTTGTAGCTAGGAACTGGAGTGGAGGTGGCTGTGCTGGGCAGTCCTGCAAATCAGAAAGCTAACATAGGAGGATCATGAATTTGAAGGCAGCTTTAATTGGTATACCCTGTCTCCTGAACAAAACAAGAAAAAGACAAGAGCATGACTACTTAGCGTGGCATAATGAATGCAAATTTCCGAGGTTACAGTTTCCCTATGATACATGAAAAGATAATTGTTCTGTACGTCTTTCAGTGTGATTTTTGAGTATTAACTGAAGCCATGACTCTATTGCCTATTACAATGCTGTGCACATTATTAAACATCCATTACATAAAAGCTACTATTGGGGGCTGGAGAGATGACTTGGAGGTTAAGAGCACTGGCTGCTCTTCCAGAGGTCCTGAGTTCAATTCCCAGCAACCACATGGTGGCTCACAGCCATCTATAATGAGATATAGTGCCTTCTTCTGGTGTGCAGACATACATGCGGGCAAAAATACTGTATACATAATTAAATAAATCTTAAAAAAAGCTACTGTTGTTTTTGGTATGGCTTTTACTTAAAAAGACTCTCTAAAAAGATCAATAAGAGAAGTCTATAAAGTCTGTTTATGTACATTGGATAGTTGTGAAAGCTTTATTCTTTTAAATTTTTACTTTATGTGTAAGGGTGTTTTGCCTGCATGTATGGCTGTGTACCACATGCATACCTGGTGCTGTGGAGGCCAGAAGAGGGCACCAGAACCCTGGAACTGGAGTTACAGATGGTTGAGAGCCTCCAGGTGGGTGTTGGGAATCAAGCCCAGGTACTCTGGAAGAGCAGAGCCGTCTCTCTAGCCTGTAAAAGCTTTAAGAGAATATTAATTGTGAATAGCAGTAGTAAGGAGGGATCATTGGATTGAAAATTAGTCAGGAGAACATTTCAGGATGAAATAGGAGGTGAGGGTCACTAGGGGATTAGTCATTTAAAATTGAAGGTAAAAATTGAATATCCTAGGCTGGAAATATGAGTAGTGTTTATGTGGAAAATTATTGCCATAGCAGATAAAGACCAGATTTACAGGTCAGGGGCCAAAACAAAGTCTTTCATACTAGGTATGCAGGTGATGGTAATCCTTGAATATTTTATTGAGTGGCTGGAATGAGTTTGGAAGCAGGATATAAAATGATTCAGAGAACGAGGATTCTGAAACATATGGAGCTGATGTCAGATATCTTTATCCATTGCTCTCCACCTTACTTTCTGAGACAGCTCTCCCACTGGATTCCCCGTCTCCACTACCCACCTGAGCACTGGAATTCTGACGTGTGCTGCTGTGCTTAGCTTTTACGTGGGTTCTCAAGAACCGAACTCTGTCCTTATGCCTACATAGCAAGCACTTCACCCACTGAACCATTAAAAAAGAAAATAAAATGATTGTTTTTAAAGAAGCCTTTCCAAGTCCCTGTTTCTTGAAATTAGAATTGATGAGGATTGCTTAGATTTAGATTTTAATATTCTTACCACAAACGATTTATAAGTGGTTTTGTGTATTACCAACCAGGAGACTGCAGTGTTAATTTTCTCTCTTCTGGTAATGGGAGTCACTGACAGTCATTGCCATGTCTGTTAATTCAGCTGGCTTAGGAAAATGAGAGCTTGAGAAAGTGACTGTAATGAGTTTTAAGCAAGCAGACTAACCAATCACAGTTTGTAATGTGTTTATATTCTAGACTATTAGTCTTTTTGCTATTTAAAAACTTTGCTGAGTGTCTTAGGGATTCCATTGAATAGGTACTAAAGATTCCATCTTTAGTTAAACATTTTTGTAGTTGTTAGAGGCTGATATTATTCAAGGTTTGAATAACGTGGTAAAAATCTGCCAAGTATATGGCGGTTATAAAGATAGCTTGCCACCTGAATTTGGTCTTCAGAACCCACTTGATAGAAGGAAAGACTGGCTCTGGCAGGCTATCCCTGACCACCTACTTGCCATGGTATGTACTCTCACACAAAGATGTATGTTCCCCAACACACAAAAGAAGATGAATCTTTAAAAAGTAAAATGCAGTTAAAATCTGATGTCTCTGAATTACATAATTCCATGTTAATGCTCAAAGTAGGTCTACCTACATAAAAAGTAAAATATGCCAGGTACACAGACTGTTCAGTGAATTTGGGGAAGCCAGCAAGAGGAAGAGTTAGTTAGAGGAAATTGGGAAAAACAGCCAGTGCTCTACGCAGTATATCAGCAGGTTTCCTAGCTAAAAATTGTGTGTTTTGATTTGCATTTTTGCTTGGAGATTTCTCTTCCCCATTGGTGGTGATGGAACTCAGGGCTTTGAGCACACTCAGGGCCAATGCTTTCTTACTGAATTACATCCAGGTCCTGCTTGGAAACCAGAACATATGGTCCCAGGACTTTGGGGTTCCCAAGACCTTTCATAAAATGTGAGATCAAAATTATCTCTGAAATAATACCATATACTTTTGGTACTTTTTGCTTTTTTCTTACCTTCTTGCACCTGTACACTGATTTTGTATTGTTTTTTTGAAGGTATGCTTGTGATATCTTGTGATTGTAATTTTTTAGTTTAATTTTTTTCCACAGGATATTTTGACCTTTCTTAAAAAGAGATTTGTGCACTGGTGCCAAAGAGATCAGAAGAGAGTATTGGATCCCCTAGAACTGGAATTACGAATGGTTGTGAGCACATGGGTGCTGAGATTGGAACCTGGGTCTTCTGCAAGAACAAGTTCTCTAACCTGAAGAGACACTTTTCCAGTCCCAATGTTTTGACTTTTAAAGTGAGGTTTCTTTTAGAATTGCAGAAAAATTACAAAGATAGTTTCTATATCTTTTGTATCCACTGTCCCGTTGTCTTATATTTAGTATGGTACATTTGGCATAATGAACCCATACTGATTTTATACACACACATACACATAGGCATATATGCATGCACATATGTATGTATGCATATATGCAGATAAAAAGTTGTATGTGTATGTGTTTGGGGTATGCATGTGTACTCGTCAGCATACTCTTATGGCTCTGCACACACCTGTTTGTGTGGGGGGGCAGAGACTATTTTTTTTCTTTATTATTGGTCACATTATTTGAAATGGGATCTCTCACCTAGAGCTCATTGGAGCTCACTGATTTGCTAAGTTGAGTAGTCATGTGAGCACTCTTCAGGGCTTGGCTCTGCCTGGAAGAGCTGAAATTACAGGCTCTTGCCATCATGGTATGCCTGCTTTTTAATGTGGGGGCTGGGGATCTTATTGTTTCTCTAATTTTTTTGATACAGGAACTAGCATTGAACTTGCTTTATAGCCAAGGATGCTCTTGAACTTCCACTCTGACTCCTGCTCTCATCTCCTAAGAAATGGTGTGTACCATGATGTCTAGTGTGAGGAGGTCTTGGGACCAATTACAGGACTTTGGGCATGCTCAGCAAGCACACTACCAACAATGCTGCATCCCAAGCCCCCATTGATAAATTATCACTAATAAATATTTAATTGTGTGTGCACATATGCTGTGGTGTGCTTAGGGAGATCAGGGAGCAACTTGTAGGCGTTGATTCTCTCCTTTCACTGTGGGTCCTGGAGATTGGATTCAGGTTACCAGGTTGAATGGAAGCACACTTACTCAGCCATCTTTCTGACCCAGTAAATTATTATTAACTGAAATTTATTCTTGATTCAGATTTGCTTAGTTTTACCTAATGTTCATTTTCTGTTCTAGGGTCTCATCCAGGATGCCACAGTGCATAGTTGTCATGTCTCCTTGGGCTTGTCTAGGCTGTGGCAGGTTGTCATACTTAACTTGTTTTTAATAAACCTTTTACTTTGTTGCTTGTTGTCGAGAGAATAAATGCTGGCCTGGAAGTCACTATGTAACCCAGACCAATATGCCATTTAGCAATCTTCATCAGCCTCCCCATTTTTGAGATTATAGGTATGAAACACACCTAGTTCATCTATACAATTTTGAAAGTTCAAGCAGGTATTTTTGCAAGTTGTTTTTTATTTGGAGTTGGTTTCTTTTTCTTTTCTTTCTTTCTTTCTTTTTTTTTTTTTTTTGTTTTTTAAGAGGGTTTATCTGTGTAACACCTCTGGCTGTCCTGGAACTTGCTTCGTAGACCAGGCTGGCCTCGAACTCACAGAGCTCCACCTGTCTCTGTCCCTGAGTGATGGCATCAAAAGTGTGTGCCACCATGTCCAGCTGGTCTGTTTTCTTCTGATTAGACTGGCCTAAGGAGTTTTAGGGAAGAAGATCTCAGGAGTAAAATCTCCTATCTCTCAGGCTGCTCTTGAGCTTACCATGTAGCCATTGGTGACCTTAGCTTACCAGGTAGCCAAGGAACCCCTTCCTCAACCTTCCAGGTGCCAGGATTACAAGTTTGTGTTCCTCCACCTGTCTGTAAACAGTCCCTCTGTTGTTGTTTTTCTCTGTTCAGTCCTCATACAGCTGAACCTGTGGTTTATGTGTGTATATTCAGGTAAGAGCTGAAGAGTCCTCATAGAACTTAGTCTTTTAGTAGGTTTATCCATCTTTTCTAGACTTTAAAAATCCCTTCCTGCTCTACAGCTGCCTCATCCTCCATTTCTTGGGATGTGTGGTGGTGGTGGTGGGGGTAGGGGTAGGGGTAGGGGTGGGAGTAGGGGTGGGGGTGGGCTTACTTCCTGTATTGGAAACAATTGTTTTTTTCCTATTTACTTTCTTTATGTGTAGCATTAGTAAAAGTGAACCAAAGATTCTAAAGAGTGGCTGGAAATTCAAAAAAAGATTTTTAAAAATGGGGAGGGGTTTATTCTTCTTTGTTGCATATATCATTCTCATAGTTTAGAAATCTAAAATAGAAATAATACAGGTGTTATTTACTCAGTATAGACGGTATAAGTTTTAGCCAGAAACAAAAATAGAAAGTTTTTGCTTTGGGACTGGAGGAATGGCTCAGAGGTTAAGAGCACTGACTGCTCTTCCAGAGGTCCTGAGTTCAATTCCCAGCAACCGCATGGTGGCTCACAACCAACTATCATGGGATCTGGTGCCCTCTTCTGGCCTGCAGGCATACATGGTGGAAGAATACTGTATACATAATAAATAAGTCTTTTTTTAAAAAAAGTTTTTGCTTTGCTGAACTAGACTTGAGGAGAACTGGTTTTCGAGGCTTACTTTTTTCAGTATTTATAAATCATGCAGTTACCCAGGGTTTAAGTCAGTGGACTGAAGGCTTTTCATAATCACCACCAATTGCTATTTGCCAGTAGTTGTGAGGCTTACAGAAAGGCTTCCTGTGAGCAGGGTGTAACTAAAGCTGAGTAGTTCAAGGTCTCTAAGCTAAAATTGTGCACACTTATCTCCAAATAACTTTATTACTGAAGTGAAAGTGTCCCTTAAAACTTTGGAGAGAATTAGCAGGGTTAGAAACTATAGTGTGAAAGCAGACGGGGATTATATGGGGGAAGGGAGGGGTGGAGGTATCAGAAATAAAAGAGTAAGTAGTGGGGAGAGAAGGCAGGACAAACAGCACGTTCCCTCTCTTAGGTGGACTCTGAGTATGTGTTTGAAGTGAAAGCTGTAGCATAGAAGGGGACCCACAGGAGAGGGAGCAGGGTGTTGGAGGGAAGAGAAGAAAGGCAGTGAGATTGGTGAATCGATGAGTGAAATGCAATGATACATATGGGAAAAGTCTCAATACCATTATTTTGCATCCTAGCTTAATCTTTTTAAAAAAGAAACAAATGTTAGACATACATGAAGATAAAATTGGATTGAAAGTACAACCAAATCTCTGCCATTTTACTTAGCAAGAGTGAAACAGTCAAAATATTTTCATCTGGATCCAATAGGTTTTCATTTGCTTATAACGGCTTCAAAATGATACCAAATTTGATATGTTGAAAAGAGCACCATGGAGCAAAAACAAGCTTGGGGGAATGATTTTATTTGTATATATGCTGGGGTGGCAAGATGCACAGCATACGTGTATGCAGAAAAGCTGATTTTTGTTTAACATTTACATACAACGTTGGATAGCTTAACCTACTTCACTGAGCACAGTCCATGAGCAGTGTCTTGCTGCATTCATGCTTACACCATTGAGAGCTCATGGGCAATGCCACTTGTTGCAATAGAGGACTTTTCAGAAAATACGCTAACATATGAGTAACAACTAAACCAGATGCTGGACATTATGATGTGCAACTTTTATTCCAGTACTTGGGAGGCAGAGGCAGGCAGTCAAGGTCAGTTAGCATGTTCTCCATAGAGAGTTCCAGGACAGCAGAGCTACACAGAGACCCTGTCCAAATGGACCAGAGATGTGATTTAGGAGAATCCTCTTAAGAGAACTGGAATATTGAAGTGATAATCAACCAAACATTGGAGTTTTTTCCCCCTCTCTTGTCTTTGAGATAGGGTATCATTGTGGATAGTATGAAACTAGCAGTGTAGTCCAGATATTTTACTTCGGTCAGCCTCCTGCCTCTCCTGTGATTTCAGGTGTGTATTACCATGCTCAGTTTTGAACACTGGAGTTGTCTAGTATGCTTTATGAAATTCCAGTGCATAACTACATCTTTATTCATGTGAATTAAGATCCCAAAGGGTGAGATACAGGCATCAGTTCCTTTGGGTTCGGTAGGTTACTGCACATGGAACTAAGATTGATGATAGAAATATAGAGGCTGTTGGTCAGATTGGAGAACAAGTTATCTAAACAGCAGTTAAAACCTAAAGGGTAGTAATATCCATATGGAAAATATGTAAAAAGAGTTAGAAATACATATCAATAGGACCTGAAGGGTCTGTGGCAGCACCCCCCCTTTTTTAACAGATGCAGAAACTAATATTAAGTAATGTGTGTAGCTTTTCCGGAGTTTGATAGCAAGTAGGAAGTGAACTCCAGGCTTGCAATTTGATAGCATTTTCTGTCTGTGAGTTTTAAGGCATTACTACACATAACGGTTCATAGTAGGTGAGATAATGTATGGGTAGATGATAGTGTATGATACAGAGGGGACCAGAAGAATCAATTATTTTAACGGAGGAGAGAGATGTTTTTGAAAACAATGCTTGATTTGAGTGTTGAAAGGCACATGGGTCCTTTACTGCCTTTGTGAAGGTAAGAGGGCTGTTGTAGGCAGAGGAGCAATGTAAGTAAATACAGTATAACATGGCATATTCAAGGAAGTAAAGCACATTTTGAAGGTGTAGGATCAATGGGTGTGAGAAGAATGAATGGTGATGAGTTTGGGAGATAGAGAGGTTTCTCTTTGTTTTTTGTTTATTTTGAGACAGGGTCTCATGTAGTTCAGGCTGGTCTTAAACTTGCTGCATATAAGAAGATGGCTGTGAACTCCTGGTCCTGCCTCACTGTTGGAGGCTCCAAATATGAATATGATATTTCGGATACAGGTCTCAGCTCTTTTCCAGGAGCTCAAATCTCCCATTGTCATTTAGATGTTGGCTGATTACCTCCAGATGGCCTAGCCAAGGTGGAGAATGTCTTTTCGTTTGTGTAACAGCCCCTGGGTGGACCAAGGGATGTGCCTAGGGACTAACGGACTAGTGAGACGTGCAGTTACAGAATATCTGAGGGTTTGTGTATGTGCATTCTGGGGCTATCTCTAGGATTAAAGGAAATATTTGATATCGTCTCTATACATGATAATAGATGTCTTCTACCAGTACCCCCACTTTTGGAAAGCTATTTAAGAGGATGCTTGAATAAACCATGGTCTCCAGTACTGATGGAGAACCCTCCTGAGATGGCAAGATGTCCCTGTCTCGTCCTTCATGCTGTTGGGTAGCTATGCTGGTTCTGATCGCAGCCCCAAAGACATCACTCTGGAATAGATGGCCTCTGTAGCGTGGGACTGATGCAGGCCAGACCCCGGCACCTCACTACCCAAGTGCTGACGTTGGAGGAGAGCATCATCACACCTGGCTCTTAATTTCATGGTTGTTCTTTTATACTTATCTTCCATCATTTGATTCTCTGTTACTCAAGATACTGTTAATTCTTCATTCTTTCCTACATCAGAACTTTTTAGTTGTGTTTTAGTTAGTAATGTCTCTCTAGAGAGATTAGAATACAGTGGAGTTATGGCAATATAACAAAGGTTCAGTTGAGTATCTAATGTATATTTGGTACTTACTGAGCACTATTAGAAAGGAGATTCATGATTTTATAGTGTAGGAATTAAATAACTTGGCCACTATTTCTGTTTATAAGAGAGATAGACCCAGTGGAACTTTACACTTTTCATTTTGCTGTGAGGCTTATATTTTGCTTTACTGGCCTCCATAGTCAAAAGCCATCCTCGTTGCAAAAATCAAGAGAATAAAAGAGTGAGGGAAGAATTTATTAAGTACCTCATCATGCTTTCTCTAGCAGCTGTTACACATTTAGTAGTTCTCTGCATCCTTCTGAATTTTGCTCCCCTGTTAGATTTTTAGGCTGTTATATTACTATACTTGTGTGAGAAGAAAAGAAAATTATTCCTTGCATTCTTAACTGTGTGGTCTGCCCTGAACCACTTGTCTCTCACACTTTCATGGTAATCTCCATAATACCAGGAAGTGTAGATGCTCTCTGTAGAAATAAAGAAAATGAGACTCTCAAAGGGCCATTGGAGTAAGGTCGCTTTAGTCAGGAAAGAGGGTAATCTTGAGATTTAAGTACAGATACTCAAATTGTTTTTCTTGCCATGCATGTAAAGACATAATATGTCAGAAACTCTGTGTTACACTTACTCTTTGCAGCATCCTTTTAAAGTATTTTGTATTCATTATTACAATGTATACTTTGAGAATTACATGTACAGGATCATTTCCGGAGTGTTGCTTTCAGGTAGCTAATTGTGATTTTGTGTGAGGTTCATTTGGATACTTGGGCAATACATGGTTTCCGAGACCTGCAGAACAAGGAGTTACTGTCTTATCTATGGTAGGTTTGTGAATCACAGAGACCAATACTTCCATAGCATTAGCAATCTTGTCTGTGGCTTGATAATACTCAGCAAGGTATACTAGCTTATGTATAAGTAAGTATACTAGTTTATGCAGTGATTTTTAGAAACAGAATAGACTTCTAGAAGCTGAGAAGATACTTGTTATTATATCTTCATTATCTTGGTCTTGACTCACTCACTCAAACATAAAATTCATGTATCTGTGTAAACAATGCAGATAATTTACCAGATAAAATTCCAAGTAAGGTAAGTTCTTCTTTCAGAGTGAAAATTAAAATAATTTAAACCCATTGTAAGATTAAGCTTACATCGTAAGATGAACTCTGAAATAATTACTTACCGGTATTTTTAATATAATCGGTTCTCATATCTCACCTGGTGTGATTATGGTACGATAATACTGTTTGGGTTGTATTATTTCCATAACCTTTCCAGTTAACTGGTTGATTAAATCAGATTTAGAGGGAAATTTTTCATGAAGTCAAAGGCTAGGTTTGTCAGTTTAATTATTTCATGGACAGCAAACACATTTTTCTTGTTTTATAGTCACAATTTCCTTACCCCACCATTTGAATGACACAAGTTCCAAGTGAAAAATCATATTGGTCAGTTTTGAGCTGCTCTCTGTGTAAGGACTTTGATGAAGGAGGTAGGTTTAGTTATGGCAGGGAACTACCAACACCAGAAGAATTGCCACTTATGCACCATTACTAAAAATGGATATAGATTGACAAATCTATATGGTAGCAGACTAATAGTGGAAGAATTAATTGCCTGTGTTGTGGGTGACAACTAAGGATATTCTTAGGATTGAGGCAATATCTGTGATGAATTTTAGGAATCAACTTGATCTTTTGAGCAAATGAGAAAACTAAATTCAAAATAACCATTCAGAGCTACAACTTTTACATTGTTATAAAGTTTGGCTTATCATTCAGACTTTATAAACTCTGGAGGTGGAAGCAGGAACATCAGAAGTTCAAGGTCACCCTCTACTAATAGAGTTTATGGCTAGCCAGGTATACATGCCTTAAGACAGTAAAAAGAGAAATTCAGAGTTCATACTTACAAACTATGTTAATTCTTTGTGTGTCATATTAGATGTGCTTTTTTTTTATATATATCAGCTTGACACAAGCTATAGTCATCTGAGAGGGGTATTCTCAATTGAGAAAACTCCTCCATAAGATCTGGTTGCAGGCAAGCCTGTAGGGCATTTTCTTGATCAGTGATTGGTGGGGGTGGACCCAGCACATGGTGGGTGGTGCCATCCCTGGGTTGGTGGTCCTGGGTTCTGTAAGAAAGCAGGCTGAGCAAATCATGAAGAGCATGGTGTCTCCATCAGCTCCTGCCTCCAGGTTCCTGCTCTGAGTTGCTGTCTTGACTTCCTTCAGTGGTAAGGAAACATAGACCAAATAAGCCCTTTCCTCCTCAAGTTGCTTTGGTTTCATCATAGCAACAGTAACCCTAAGACAGGGTATGCAGTATATTAACATTTCTGAAAATAAAAAAGACGAGCAAGACTTACTTTTGTCTTAGAGAAGTTGAACTAATCCATCTAGTAGACAGGAATGCAGAAAATTATACACAAGAAATGTCTCCATGGGTGTGTTAAGGTGGCTCCCTGGAGAAAGGTCTTAATACTTGAGCCTGATGACCTGAGTTTGACCCTTAGAACTCATGTAAAGGTGGAAGGAGAGAGCGGACTCTACAGTTGGCCCCTAGCCCCCACCTGCACCTTGTGGAAGAGCAACCCCTGTTCTCCCCCAACAAAAATAACATTTAAAAAATCTTACTGTTTATTGAGTTTATAATAATTAGCAAACCTTTTCTTTTCACTCTTGCACATATTCATTCATTGTTGAATGTCTATAATGTGCTAGGTTTCCTTGTTGCTTTAAGGAATACAGCAATGAACAAAACAGATCCAATTCTCACTCCAGTAGAATATCTGAATGGTGAAAGATAAAACTGTGTTCTTTGTTAATGTGATAAAAAAAAATAAAGTGTGATAGGAAGGAGAGAGAGTAATAGAGTGTAGACTGAGGAGTGGACTATAAAGACTGTCTTCTGATGAAGCAGCTCTTGAGCAGAATCTTAGGACTTCCCAATCTTTCTTATCCCTCCTTTCTCTGGTGGAGATTGAACATAGGGCCTTATGCATGCTAGCAAAGTTCTCTGCCCATGTTTGTACACATTTTGAGATAAAATCTGAGTGCGCTTAAGTTCCTCAGACTGCCCTTGTGCTCATTCATAATCCTCCTGCCTCAGCTTCCTAAACCATCTGGGTTACAGGTTTGCATAACCAAGCCTGGTTGTAAGGTCTGTTTTCTAAGCAGTAGTGATGGTGAGCTTTTGTGTCTGTTGAATAGCCTGGTGGTTGGGCTTTAGCTGCTAGGTTCAGGGCCCATGTTTTAAGGGTTAGATGGTACTCTGGGCTCTGTCACAGTCCTGTCTGATTATAACAGAAAGATGCAGTGACAATACTGGAATATCATGTTTATATACTAAGCAATGAGGAAAATACTCCGAGGAAGCCAGAGACTGGGAGGGATAGATCCAGATTGGATTTTGGTTATGTAAAATGAACCACCAAGATTAGAGGATTTTCAAATTGTTGGGAAGCTAAACAGAAAGAAAACTTAGGGGTGGGTGGCACAGATTACAAATCACCATGTACAATCAATTCTGGCAGTCAAAACTTAGATAAGTGGAGTTTCAAGGCTTTCTTATGGGAGATCAAAACAATTCTGTGGGATAATTTAGCTGAATTGTAGATTTTAAATATCAGAGTTTGAAGCTTATTTTATAAAAAAAAAACAGTGTATTAAATGTTTCTGAGTGGAAGAATAACACTGTCAGCATGATCATTTAGGAAATTATGTAAGGTTGAATACTGTCCGAATTGGTTCTTTGTGTTATGTTCTGCAAGGACACCAGACAGTGTACTTAAACTATTACAAAGCTTCACAGTAGCTCCAGAGAGTGATAATGCTTAATAACTAATGCATTCACAGAGGAAAAAAGAAACATCCCAGGAGTTTATGGGCAGACTTGAAGAATTATTAAAATTGAGTAGTCCAGCTATAAGGCATCTTAGTGTCAAGTGAATACAATTCGTATTAGTCTTGGTAGTAGGAAGCTTACTTCATCACCTCTTGAATTTCAGTATCTAGCACGGTAAATGAAAGCCATTGTGGGTACAGCTTCTGAAAGGAGGATAAGTTGAGATGGCAGGATGTATTAGTGGGAAATTAAAGAAGAGACTCGTGAGGTAGAACATTGTAGAGGAGACAAATTGGATTGTCAGAACCTAACGACTTGATTAGACCTGGGGGTGGGTCGGACTGTCTCTGTAGGTGAAAAAGGGATGGATAAGTGGGTAAAGGAACTGGTTTCTCATACAGCTAATAAGTGTTATTTTCAACAGAAGAAATTTGCTTCCTAAAATAAGCCTAAAGGCCTTCTTTTCTTACCAGAATTTTAGAACTAGAAGTTAATTCCCACCAGTGTCCAAATGCATGGGTAGAAATGTTTTGAGAGGTAAGCTCCATCTGCAGATGAGGCCTGTTTAAGTTACCTCAGCAGCCGGGCTGGGGCTGTTATTCAGGATCGCTCACTCATTGAGGAAAGGACACAGTGCAGTAAGACAGGGCCACACTAGTACAAGCAGGAAATTCCAATAAAGCCCTTCATAGCGAAAAAGTTGGTAGAATGTAATAAATACCTAGAGGGATAAAAGTGAAATTCTTTCTAGAACATTCCAGAGAACTGCATAACTTGACAGATTGCAATTTCCTGAAGCCGCAGGATTTTAAAGAAGAAAACTGAAAGGTTTAATTCCTAGTGTGAAAGTCCTCTTGCACCTCCCTACCTCCTTTAAATGTTACTTTGTAGACTACAGTTTCCTTTGTAAACTCTGGTGCTCTTTAATTTCGACCTCAGCTATTTGAAATTAAATTGCTCCTGAGAAGATGTGTTTTCTTTTTAGATCATGCCATATTCAGAAGTTGCTGAAGTTCCAGAGACAGTGAGTAATGTACGATCCTGTGTTTTAAGATGCTAACCTTTCTGTGTTTTTCTGATTTCAAGTTGGAAGTGGGTATTTCCCACTGCATTTTGTACATTGTCATTATACAACACAGCAAGTGAAAATAGAAAGATCAGTTTAAAATTTTGCTTCCACTTCTTATTTTTACTATAAAAGTAATGCATAATAGTAAAAATATGCAAAATAATAAATAATGTACAAAAAGCATAATAAGTAAAATTCTGCCTCCTAAATATAACCACTGTTAATGCTTTGGTGTATCTTTCCTTAGTTAGTATGTGTTTGTCTTATATGAAGTGTTGTAAAAATGGAATAAGTACCTAGGGACCAAAGCACTGATAAGCTCAAGTTCCCAGAAAAAAAAAAGTTGCTTTAAAATCTTTCATGTAAAACTCAAGTATAAAATGTGCACACTTTTGCAAATTAGAGGAATATGCGAATTCAAGCTAAGTATAGAGTGATGACTCCTGTTCTAAGAACAAGTAGCTCCCAGCTGCATCATATACCCTTCACTGAAGTTTCTTATTTTCAGAGCCAAAAATACCACTGGATAGAACCCTGAGATACTTTGTGTAATCCTTTCAAATGTGGCTTCTGGGAGCTGCCTGCAGCAGGATTGCTTCAGAAAGTGACTGATGAGCTACTGTATTGGGGGAAGAGGTGCCACCATCAGTGTCCTTGCTGGATAAACTCTCTGTGCTTTCCCTTATGCTCACCAAATGGCTTAAGGCAAACTAGTGCATATACAGGGAAGAAAGTACTGTTTAAAGCTGGAAGATAAAAACTATAGTCTTGTGGGATCATTTCTGTACCACAGGGTGGCTGCTGTCTTGGTTTGGCTGAGACTGAGGAGTTCTTAGGTTGAATGTGATAAACTTGTACTTTGTCCTTTATGTTTCTTACATGTGGAATGGTCATCAATTAGGTGGCACACATTTAGATACACAATACAATAGATCACAGTTTTCATATCAGTTTTTACAAGACCCATAGACTAATTAAGATTTAAATAATTCTTGTAATATTAAGTGCTCTAAATGAAAGTGCTTTGTAGCACACAAATTCCTAAATAAAAACTTACTGTCATACTTAAAAAAAAAAAACTATTTTCAGTTAAATCAGAAGATTTATTTCTGTAACAAATTACCGAAATGAGTTTGGGTATTTATTGAATAAAAAGAAAATGCTTTGTCCTGTTTTAATGGTTTTTTCACTCTGAAAAGTTTCTGGATTCTTCAAGATGTGAGTAGTATTTTAGTACTTCAGCAAAAGCCAAGGAATGACTACCTTATAAAAAACATACAAGATAGTTGTGTAGAGTTATCCCACAGTAGTTATTTCACAGTGTTTCTGTATTATACAATTTGGTACTGTATCCCAATAGTGCAGGGGTAGCAAACTAGTGTCCACCCAGTGAAGTAAGTTACTTGTCGAGAAGATGCTTGCTTGCTCACTTGTGCCCCACTTCCTGTTAGCATCGTTCACAGGTGGCTTGGGAAGGATGCTTTACTGACATCCTGTGTAATGCCTCCTGTCCATATCTTCCTGGGAAATGTTTCCTGACGCCATGCTTTGTTCTCATGGTGTTTAAGTAAGCCTTGCTTTTGGAGTGCTTTCACTTGAGTCTTAGATTTGTTGTCCATTATAAGTTGGTTTTCTGGTGCCTGTTCCTTTATGCTATGACACTTGTCAATCATCAGTGACCAAGGCATTCAGGTCATAAACCTAACTCACACATTTCATCATTTGTGCTTCTTCTACCATCCTGAACCTTTTTCTGTGCAGACTTTATATATCAGATGCCTTCTTGGCATCCACTTGGGTATCTTAACAGACATCTCACATGTAGCCTTCCTGAGCTCCTTGACATTTCCATCATGCAGGTGCTCAATTCAGACCACTTGAAATCATCTTGATTCCTTCTCTCTTACCTCCCTCTTGGTCTGCTTGGAAATTCTGCTGCTGTATTTTCAAATTCCTTCAAATTATATTCAGAACTGAATAACCTTTCATCACCTGTGCTGCTGCTACTGTGTTATCCTCAGATCGTTTCAGGAAACTCCATTTATACTCTTGTTCTTGGAGCATTTTCAGAATAGCAAGTTGGAATAATCCTGCTAAAATATAATCAGACCACATCAGTCCTTTTCTCAAAAACTTTTTTTTTTCTGCTTCTGTAACCCTGTTCAAAATACAGCCAAAGCCTGAATTAAGGCCATGCAGAGACTCCCATAATCCAGCATCCTTATACCTCATTGACTTCAGTGTTTAGCTTCTACATGCACACTATTTCCCGACCCTTAGCACTGGCTACATCCCCATCCTCTGTCTTTGCTTTTTATTCCCTGTAGAATCCTTTCTGGCAGTTTGCTTTATCTTATTTGTTGAACCCTGTAGTCGGGTGTTCTTAGGCTACCTGTCCTTTCTCCTGATGCTCAGTATGCCCCTCTTCTCTGCGTATCTTCTCCTTTTATTTTGAACCATGTAATGTCTATTATCGTCTTCTCCATTTTCTCCACTAAAACTTAAATGCTATTCTGATGGAATTCTGATTTTGCTGGTGTGTGGATCAAACCCAGGGTCAGAGCTAGGCACATACTGTACCACTGAGGTACAAAGCCCAGCCCAGGACCAGATTTTTGTTTATTTAATTTACAACTAGTATCCTTTGGTGCTTAAAATTACATATGTCTATAGTTGTTACTCAGTAAATATTTACTGGGTGTATTGATAGTATTATTTCAGGTCATTATTCATTGTGTCACACTGAGCAAGTTAGAATTAAAGTAGGATAAGATAAAATTGGCACAGACATATTGAAAGGTATAATGTTTATATTATTATGCAATTTTTGGAACAATACCTAAAGTTAATGTCTATGCTAGAAATTAGTTTTTGAGAGTGAACAGGTAAGAAATAGAAACTGCACAAAAGTCAGCAGAGGTGTTTAACCAATAGAATTGGAGAATATAAAACAAAACTATACAGTGAAAACCGAGCTTTAATTAATTAACCTTTTACTCCAAATAGAAGATGGATTCTTCTTCTTCTTCCTCCTCCTCCTCCTCCTCCTCCTCCTCCTCCTCCTCTTCTTCTTCTTCTTTCTTTTTTTTCCAGAGAGACAGCTCATTTATTAAGAAGCAGTCAGACTAGCTAATTTTTTTTATTTTTTCCTTTTTTAAAATTTAAATTAGAAACAAGCTTGTTTTACATGTCAATTCCAGTTCCCTCTCCCTCCCCTCTCCCCCAGCCTCCCATCAATTTCCTATTCCTTCCCCTTTCTGCTCCCCAGGGAGGATGGGGCCTTCCATGGGGGATTTTCCCAAAGTCAGTCAAATATTTTGGATTATCCCTAGTACATGAATGGACTTTGGGAGCCCACTCCACATAGAAGGATACTCTCTCAGCCTAGACACACAGGGGAGGGTCTAGGCCTTTGCTTTTGTTTTTGTTTTTCCTGTATTGCTTTGGAGTCTGTCCTGGAACTCACTCTGTAGACCAGGCTGGCTTCAAATTCACAGAGATCTGCCCGACTTTGCCTCTGCCTCCCAAGTGCTGGTATTAAAGTCATGTGCCACCAACAACTGACTAGAAGATGGATTCTAAAACCTTCAAATATGTAGGTTTAGTAAAACTATTTTTTTTGATGTATGTACATGTGCACACACACACACATGCTAGCTCTTGTGTGTTTATGATTACAACTACAGTTTTTCTTAGTGAAGTTACTGGTAAATCCAGGGGAAAATATAATTTTAAAAATCTAGGAAATTAAAAAGGCAAAAGATCCCCGTTCTGTCCTACAGTATACAGAACTGCTGTATTTTCTTTTGTTTGTTTTAGGGTTTTTTTGGGGGGGGGTTAAGACAATAAATCTAAGTTTTCTCAAAATTTATTATCCCAGGAAGATTTTTACAGTTTTCCAGTGTTACTTATGTGTTTATTGTCTCATAAATGATCCCAAAATTAAGTCGTATTAAACAGTAAGCATTTATTTCAAAGCAGTTGGTTGCAGTTAAGATTAGGGAGGGAGTTCTGCTGTTATCTCCATTGAAAACTTGATTGGTGCTCATGGACCTCAGACTGATATCTGGGAAACCAGCATAAGAATGATCCAGACCCCCTGAACATGGGTGTCAGTGAGGAGGCCTTGGCAGTCTATGGTGCCTCTGGTAGTAGATCAGTATTTATCCCTAGCATACGAATGGACTTTGGGAGCCCTCTCCACATAGAGGGATACTCTCCCAGCCTAGACACATGTGGGGGGCCTAGGCTGTGCTCCAAATGATATGACAGACTTTGAAGATCCCCCATGGAAGGCCTCCCCTCCCTGGGGAAAAGAAAGGGGATGGGATAGGGGGTTAGTGGGGGGCAGGGGAGGAGGGAAGGGAGAGAGAACTGGGATTGACATGTAAAACAAGCTTGTCTCTAAATGAAAAATAGAGAAAAAAGAAAAGAAAAGAAAACTTGATTGGCTGGTGAGGAGAGACCCTCTTCAAGTTCACTTAATGCTTTACCTAAGTGTTTGCCTGGTAACTTATGGGGAGCAGAAAGGGCTTGGAATGGGGGATGGGTGGGGACAGGGGAGGAGGGGAGGGAGAGGGAACTGGGATTGACATGTAGAAGAAGCTTGTTTCCGCTCGGCTGCCGTTTTAATTTTTAAGATTTATTTTTTTATTTTAAATTATGTGTTTATGTGTGACCTTCTTTGTAGGTATGTGCATGTGTGAGTGGAGGCACCTGCAGGGTCCAGAAGTGAATTCTCTGGAGCTGGAGTTACAGGTGGTTGTGAATTCGGGTCCTCTCGAAGAGCAGCAAGTGCTCTCTACAGCTGAGCCTTCTCTCCAGCCCTGACTCACAAATACTTTAATCTTTTACCCCTCTTAATCTCCTTCCTCAAGCTTGCTGTTTGTAATAAGGACCTGAGCACAATGAGTCCATTGTCAGCAGAGCTGTATTCTGTGAAACTGAAATCCACTCATAGAAGAATAAGCATGGATTGGCATCTGAAGAAAAATAGACACTAGAACTTGATACCCAGAATTGCTCAATAGCTATCTCTTAGGAAAGTGACAGGTAGGAGAATTTCTCCAAGGAGATGACAGAGCCTCAGTCAAACAGGTCACCTTGTTTGGTCACAGCCAATGACAATTCCTTCATTGTGCACAGAAACAGTATAAGCAGTGAGAAGTTTTTAGTTTGGTATGTGAAGTATATGATAGATACCTGAGAGTTGTGTACCTACTAAGGAAGGCCCTGGTGATGCTGGAGAATAAAAGAGTTTCTAGATAGAGGGTTTATTTTAACCTTCTCATGAAAAAGCTGAATTCTCTGCTTGGTGTGGCAGGACATAGGAGTCTGGAGGTGAAGGACTGTGAGATTGAGACCAGCCTAGGATTCTCAGTGAGGAGGCGTGGGATGGGGAGGTAGGGGCGAATATCTTCTGACTTCTTAAAGGACAAGGAGCTCTAGATTATGCTTGTCTTTAGCAAGTCCCAAGAAAATTATGTCTGACTTAAAACTTATCCTTGGGTGATTTATCTGACAATAACTTTCTCTTTTTATTTTTGCCATTTGGTTAAAAACTGATGTATTTTGTTGCTGTCTTTGTAGAAACAGTTTCCACCATGCTTGCCATATAATAAGCATGAATTAAAGATTCTCCTTTTATGTGTAAGACTATATCTCTGTAGAGCGTGCTCTGATGGCATGCATACTGCTGTTGAGTAGAGTATGAGTGGTAGGTAGTTTTAAAGCTTTAAATTTAAAAGCACCAGTGCTCAGTGCTCTTAGGTTTCTGAACAAACTTTATTGCTCCTAATCCCTACCTTGATTTGGAATCAAAAGGAACTTTTGGCTTGAGTCATTGCAAAGCAACCAATGTACTTTGGTTCTCATCCTACCTTCACTTCCCCAGGTTAAAGCAAATATTTGATATTGCCTGAGCCAAGACTCTTTTGTTGTAAGAGAAGGAAGTGTCTTAAAAGTTACGACGATTGACACTAACGTGCATGCGCTTCCTACTCAGACTAACGCTGTTCTCTTGTCCTTTTGTCTTACTGCTGCTTCCGTCCGGTGTCTGCTTCTTCCTGGTTTGGATTGTGTGTGTTTGCTGCTCACTTCCTCTGCATTAAAAGCTTCTTGGTGATAGCAAAGATGTCCTTGGGCCATCAAGTAAGTAGCTAAAGCTGGAACGTCATGTTTTGGGGACATGGTAATATTTGGGGGTTACTTATAAATGACAAATAATATTTCAGTTTTGATTGTAGAAATGCTCAATGCCCACTCTCCGTTGTTGTACTAGTCCATGTGAGAGCCATGGACAGAGTCTGTACTGACAACACAATCATCCAGAGCAGTGATCTTCAACCTGTGGGTCTTGACCCCTTTATGGTCACTTAAGACCATCAGAAAACACAGATATTTATATTACAATTCATAGTAGTAGCAAAATTAACAGTTACAAAGTAGCAACAGAAATAATTTTATGGCTGGGAGTCACCAAAGCATGCAGCCTTAGGAAGGTTGGAAACCATTCTCCTCTCCCCCTCTAAAGGATGAGTCATTATTCAGGATCTCTTTCTCACAAGACCCTTGGTCAGTCATTACAGGCATAAAGAGATCATATAAAGAATTAACTGCCTCATCAAACTGAGAAATAGTGTTTAGGTTTGTAGCGCTTTAATACAATTTGATAGTGGTTTGGGGTTTTTTTTTGAAAATATGTTTTAGAGCTCTAGAAAATTATCTTCCTTAAAAATAAAATTATATCCAGTTTGCTGTAACAAATTTTGCTGGTTTTGTTTTTGTTTTCTGAATAAGATTGCACATTGTAGCTTTTGAGTAAGCACAATAAATAAAACATGACACCTCAGGATTGTTTCAGTCCATCTAAACAGTGACAGGAGAAGTCGTTACAATAAAAAAATCATAGCATCACTGAGCTGAAAAGAACTTCTGGAAAGACCAGTTAATAAAACATTATAGCTGAAAAGTCTGAAGCTAAAAGCTTAACTATCCAGGAAGCTGCAGTGGGCTACTCACCCACTATAGACTACTGTTACTGACACTAGAAAGTGAGAGCAAAGTGTTGACTAACAAAATCATTAAAGTTTTATTCGATCATAATTTGGACAGAGGTTTTGATTTTTATTGAATAATAACATAGGAAACTGATTTAGAAGTTTTAGTATTGATGTCTAATAGTCACCTCACTGTTGCAAGTCGTCTCTGTGCACAGAAAGGGACTGAGCAAGATAATGGCAAAAGTTTTTCATAATGAGACATTTGTTATTGTTATTCTAAAGAGTGGTTAATTGGCTACATGAATATGATTGCATATATTATGTCAAAATGAGACTCATTTCATAATTAATATATTTTAATAAAAAGTAGAATATATGCAATCTTTGGTTTATGTTAGTTGACTTTTTCTCAAATACTGGTTAGAATGCACATTAATTTTTTAATAAAATGATAAGTTAAAGTAACACACTAATTTTTAAAAATAGCAACAGTTTTTACTATTTAAAATATGCTGTATATTACGTAGCAATATTATCAGTGGAAAATTTTAAAGTAAAGCATAAATCCTTTTTTGCCCAGTTTTTTATTTTGCCAAGAATATTTTTTAAATCTTAAATACCTTCTACAGATATTACTACTTCCTATCAGTACCAAAATTCCATGAAAGACAGACTTTCATAAACGTTAAAGGGAGTCAAGTTACTTAGGCGTCTTATCTTGGCCTCCCTGTAGCCTACAATTTTGCAAACACCAGAATATGCAAAATTCCTGAAATGTCTAAGTTAAATTCAGGAACTAAGGAAGGTGATAGATTCACAGCTGATACAGTAACTATACTATTAATTATTCCACTGTGATTTCTGTTAATAGGAGCTGCAAAGTAATCTACTTGCTCTATAAGTGGAACCAGCAGAGGGCACTATAATGTCACCCTTGGCAGGTGAATAACTTGTCAGAAACTAGGCTGCAATGGTGATTCATTTGCCAAATAGCTTTTCTGTTATTTAGCAAGTATTTATCAGTTGTGTCAGTGGATACACACAAAAACAAAGTCATTGTGCTTCTTGGGATTCTGTTCAGATATTCCACTGTTGTGCACTTCCTGTAGGACACTGATTTGTGTTATGAAGAGTGTCCTTCATCTGCAAATGGTTAATGTTGGTGAATGGGTTGAGACAAAACAAATAGGAAGATGGGCTTTCTGTCTTGCTGTAAAGCACTGTGAAAAAAGATGTCACTTGAGAGCTGGGCATGGCAACACAGGTCTGTAATTTCAGCATCAGGGAGACAGACAGGGGTATGTGAGTTCTGGCCAGTTTGGGTTCTTGTTTCTTTTCTGATATGAGAGACTTGAGTCCAGGGCACCTTTCTTATGCTAGGCAAGTGCCCTGCCTACCCTGTTTTTTAAAGGACTGAATCATAGTATATGTAATATGTTGAGAATTTGTTTTTTGTAGTTGATATATTTCTGTGATTCATCTATGCTGTTTGATTCAGAAATAGATGCCATATACTATTCTAGCTTATGCTTGTGTCACCATTTATTAACCCATTTTATTTTTTATGAGACAGTCTTACTGTGTAGTGCTGGCTTGCCTAGAGGGAGTAAGCTGCTCTCAAAGAACAGAGATCTCCCTGCCTTTGCCCTCCAAGTACTGGGATTAATCATGTGCACCACACACTTGGCTAACTCATTCAAGTTTTTTTTTTTTTATTTTAGAATCAGTATTGTTGCTTTATTTTATGAGTATGCGTGCTTTGCCTGGATGCATGTCTATGCATCTGGTGCCAGCAGAGGTCAAGTGAGGGTGTTAGTGCCCCTAGAACTGGAATTACACGTGGTTGTGAGTTGTCATGTGTGTCTGAAGAGCAGTTAGTACTCTTATGTACTGAGCTGTTTCTCCAGTACTCCTTACATACCCATTTTATTTTTAGTTGGTAAGTATTTAAGCTGTTTGAGGGCCTTAGTTTGTTTTCTGAACAGTATTGTTTGAAAATTCTTTTTCTTGTCTCTTAGATCATCTAGGAGTTTTTCTGGGTGTATAAACAAGATTGTGTTGCATTCAAGTATGTGCTAGCCCCAAGTTGTTGCCCAAAGTACTAGTATCAATTTATACTCCAGTCAGTAGTGGCCAATATCTTGATAATTCTATCTTCCTTATTTGATATTATCAAGCTTATTAATTTTTTCAGTTCTGATGACTATAAAATATCCTGCTGTGAAACGGATATCTACCTTCCTGATTATTAAGCGGGAAGAATATTTTCATGTGCTTTTTGGACATTTGCATTTTTTGTGAAATATTGCTCAGTTATTCCTTCTATTTTTCTGTGATGCTGTTGGTCTTTTGTTGATGAATAGGAGCTATAGCTTGAAAACACTTCAGATACAACTTTTGTTAACTATATGGTTGTGAAGTTATTTTCCTGTTTAGTGTTTCTTCATGTTCATTATGGGATTATCTGATGAATGAATTCATAATTTTGATGTTGTAGTGATAGTATTTATCAATTCCTTTTTTATTAGTGCTACTACATCTTTGTATAAGGGAGCATTGCCTACCCCAAATCTATAGAAATACCCCATTTTAAAAGTTTTAAGTTTTGTATTTTCATTTGTTTCTTTAATTTTCATGGGACTATTACATATGTTACAATGAAGGATGGTATCTGTTTGTCTGGTATGCCCAACCAGTTGTCCTAGTGCCTTGCCTTTATTACATGTCTAGACTACACATATGATGGGGGTCTGTTATTGTTTTTCTGGAATGTTATTTAAATGACTTAGTTTTTTGTGCATTCCTACTATTAATTATAAATCTTATTTATTTTTTAATCAATCAAATGAATCAGATTTAGTAACTGGAGGAGCAAAAATACATACTTATGATAATGAAGCTTCATAAAAATAAGAAAGCTAGGGCTGGAGAGATGGCTCACAGATTATGAGCACTGACTGCTCTTCCAGAGGTCCTGAGTTCAATTTCCAGCAACCACATGGAGGCTCACAGTCATCTCTAACGAGATCTGGCATATGTAAAGCAGAACAGTGTATATGTAATAAATAAATAAATTTAAAAAAATAAGAAAGCTACTTTGATTGGCTTTTAAGTAAAATTTTAACACATACCTTTAGTGTAACAGGAAGCAGTATCTTTATGTCAGGAGCAAATCAGTATTAAGCATTTATGGGGAAATGAGGCAGACAAAAGCCTTGCACTCATGAAATTTAATTTCTAGTGGAAGAGAGGAGGCAATAGTTAAATATTTCAGATAGTGATACAAGCTACCATGGAAACCATGATGACAGACAATAGCTTGAGATGGGTGCACAGTAACACATAGAGATTGGATTGTGCTGCATTAAAACCAAGAACCAAGAAAGTAATAATAATAAATAGCACCCTGAAGAAACCAAAAGACTTTCCCCAACAGATAGTATTTGAATACAGACAGCAAGCAAGAGGAAAAACAGTACGTAAAAATCTGGCCCAGAGTATTCCTGATAGAAGGAACAAGAAACAGACCCTAAGGAGCTGGAGAAATAGCTCAGGAGTTAAGAGCTTTTCTTCTGGAGGTCCTGAGTTCTGTTCCTGGTACCCACGCTGTTGGCTCACAACCACCTCAGATCAAAATGGGTGATCCTGTCTCCATGAATCTGCAAAATGTAATGCAGACTGCACTGCTCTCCACCACGCCTGAGACTGCAACCCTCCGAGTTCCTGTCTCCTCCCACCTTATATTCCTCTCTGTGCCCAGCAATATCACTCCTGTCTCCACCTCCCTAGTGTTGGGATTAAAGGCGTTTATCCCAAGGGCTGAGATCATCTTTGTGTGAGCTGTTTCTCTTTTAAACTGATCATTTTTGTGTAGTTCAGTGTGGCCTTGAACAGAGAGCCATCTGCTTTTGTCTCCCAAGTCCTGGGATTAAAGGTGTGTGCCACCAGCACCTGACCTCTATGGCTGCTGGAATTAAAGGTGTGTATCACCACTGCCTGGCTCTATGGTTGTGGCTAGCTTTGTATTTTGATCTCCAGTGGCTTTATAAATAATATGTCACCATAATAGGAAATATGTGAAAGCCATTTGATTTTTAAAAGATACAATGATAAAAATATCAATGAGAGTTCTAGTTAATTAGCAAGTGAAGACCTAATCATTCATTTTTTTTTTAGATGAAACTAAACAATGTAAGCACAGAAACATGAAAAGCAATGTGGAGGTAATAGGGCCTTTAGATTTGATTTCTCCCATTCCCTCATTGCTTTCACTTTCAATATTTCTTTTCATCCTTTTGGGTTATTCCTTTATTTATTAGTTTGGCCACATGGGTGAGAAGCAGTGCAAAGTTTTCTACCAACTGAATAGTTGGGATATATGGGGTTTTTTTGTTTTTTTAATACAGTATTTTAAAAAAAGACTTTTGTGTCAGTGTTTTGCTTGCAGGTATGTCTGTGTACCACTTGCATGTGTTGGTGTCCTCAGAGGTCTAAAGAGAGCATTGGATCCCCTAGACCTGGAGGAATAGATAGTTATCAACCATGTGGGGAATGGGAGCTAAACCAGGGTCCCCAACAAGAGCAGCAGATGCTCCTAACTGCCGAGCCATCACTCCAGCCCCTGCCACAGAGCCTTTTGAAGAGACTTTGGAACTTAGTGCAAGTGTGAATCTTGTCTGTTATTAGCTGTATAGTCTTGGGGAAGGCAGTCTTCAAACCTCAACTTTCACTGTCTCTGAAACTGCTATCTTAACTAGTTGCCATCAAAAATTAGAAATCACAGTAGAAATTCAATTTAGTGTACAGTTTGGTTTTCTCCTCTAGTGATTTGTGCTTTTGATCGTTAATACAATTGTACATCTTACACTTTTTGACCATTTGTGTCTTGTCGCTGAAATGACTTGTCTTATCCCTGTTGTACTGATAGACAATGAAGAATTAGTGTTACCCTGTGAAAGATGCACAGTACATAGGAGCCCCTATCATTTGGATATGTACAATGTCTATAATTCTGTAATGCATATATTTAAATGAGACTCATCTGTCTGTTCCTCTTGGATTCATAGTAACTGAACATAAAAACAAAATGATTATGCAAGCTTATTGAAGTAGAATAGTAAGATTAATATAATCATAAAGGAGTTCGTTTTATTCCAAGTTATTAATTGTCTCATAAAGCCTATGACTTCAATGATAATTTCTTTTCTTTTCTTTCCTTGAGCTGTTGTAGCTAACAGTGACGAACCTCAGCTTTTGACCCCAGGAAAGATGAGTCAGCGCCAAGGGAAAGAGGCTTATCCAACACCAACTAAAGAACCGCACCAGCCATCTCTCAGTCCTGCAAGTCCTCACAGCCAGGGTAAGAAGTCTCAGACTGGAGTTCTTGTTTGTTTTCAGAAAGCTGACATTTGCTGTGCCACAGTACATTTCAACCTGGATTTATGCAGATTTGTTGTCATCATTTATTTTGCTTGGATCATTTGCAAGGGACTTAGAATGCATTTTCCTTTCTAGTTATTCAGCCTTTAGACTCACCAATGTATTTTGTTAATTGTTTCATTCTTGTAAATCACCTATTCTTTCACTTTTTAGTCTTAATGGCCTCCCTACATCCATAAAAAATACTGAAAATTTCAAAGAGGTTCTGTTGCATTTACTATAATATAAATTAACCCTTTATTATAGTATTATGGAATTATAGTATTATAGTATTATGGAATTAGAAAATTTTTCTTATTAATTGAACTAAAATAATAAATACATGTTAATATTAATGAAATTTTGTTTAACATCATTTCATGTACTTTCATGTTTGAAATTTTCCAGATCCTCACTACTAGCTATTTTGAGAAACGTGATTAATTATGATCATCCACAGTTACTGTGCTGTATCACAGAACATTTAGTCACCCCTGTTGCTGGCACAGAGTATATACACTTAAGATCCTAACAGTCAGGGTGCAGAGGTAAGAGCAGTGTGAGTTCAAGGCCAGGCAGGGGCACACAGTGATAATCTGTCTGCAGAAATGGGAGAATTTTACACATTTGAAGCTGGTTAGTGTTTGTTATTCATTTTCTACCCTTCCTCCCCCAATTCCTTTCCGTTTCTGGTTTCTAACCACTATTTTACACTCACTTCTGTAAGACTAGTTCTTTTAGCTTCTACATTATTGATTCTTTTAGCTCCTGTACCTCTGGGTGCTTGAGTTCTGTGCCTGCTTGCTTCGTCTAGTATAGTGTCTTCCAGTTCTTACTGTGTTGCTACTAGTGGTAGGATTTAGCGTTCTATGGCTGAAAGTCACACACATATACCACATTTTATTTATCCATTCATGAGCATGTAGGTTGGTTCTGTCATGGCTACTGTAACTTCAATAAATACTGGATTTCAAATATTGCTTGAATACCTATTTCCTTCATTTGAGTATTTGGAATTGCTGGATCATGAGTCATATTTTTTTATTAAAAATGATGCCCCCTTCCTTACTAATTGGTATTTTTGCAAATCTTTTTAACATGTAGATTAGTAAACAGACACTGTGGTTTTATTTCTGCTTCTATGTAGTCAGTGTGTTGTGATATGATGACTTAAAGTATATGAATAAAATCTGGATATACAACTATATACACATAACAAATCAGGCCTTCTGTGTAGTCCAGCAAAACTTGACAAATAGTACTCTTAAAATTTGGAGGCAAAATGGAATTGGAAAATGCATTTGTGAATTTTCAGCATACCACTAAATTAAAACTGGTCTGCTTTGAATTTTGTATTAAAAAATATACTTCAGGATAGTGGTTTATACATTTCTCATTTTATCACACAGAATATTTAAATCTGTATGCATAAAAGGCTCAAGATTAATAGTTCTTTTTTTTTCCACTGCTTTTTTGATGACTTGTCAACAAAACACATTCTTTTTCCATGAGTAGTACATGGCAGCAGAGAACTTGGTGACTAATATTGTATTACGAAACTGGCTATAGCCTTGCAGACCCTGTAAAATGGTGTGAGAGACTCCCACAGGCTCTGGGATTGCATTTCCTAGTTTATAGAGGTTTCTGATACTCAGAGTGTTACTGCATAGTCTCAGGTTCCCTGTAGCATTCCATAGCTTCAGTGGGCGAGCTTTTGCTTTTAAGACTTCAGAACTTGGATTTATTTTTGTGTTTTTTATTTTGGGTTGTTTCAGTTATCTGCTCTGAATTACAGTTTGGAATTGTTAACTGGGAAATTCCAGAAATGAGCAACTCCTTGGGTTTAAGTTGCACTCAGTTCTGAGTATTGTGGTGAAATCTTGCCCAAGATCCTGCTCTGTCCTCTCAAGAATGGGAGTCATCCCTTGGTTCAGGGTATTCTGCTGGACGAAATACCCATTCTATGGCATGGGAGGGGGAACATCACTGTGAGTTCTACTACAGTATACTGTTGTAATTATTGTTTTGGTGGTTGTTAATCTTTTATGGTACTAATGTTTACTTACATTAGTAGGTATGTCTGTACATAGTATAGTCTGTATAAAGTTTAGTACTATTAACGGTTGTAGGAGTCCACTGAGGTCTTGGAATGTAATACCCATGGATAAGGGAAAAGGGAACTATTATTTAGTTATCTTGTACCTCTATTATGTTAGCTATGTCAGGTTTTCATGTAACTTTATGAATTACCGTTTGAGACGTGGCTTGTTCAGCCCTTCTTCCACCCAGCCCTTCTTGTTTTAGAGCCAGAGTTCTATGTAATTTCGGCTGACTTCAAACTATGCAATTGGGGATGATGACCTTGAATTCATGATCCTTCTGCATGAGTGCAAGGATTGCATGTGGATGCCACTGTGCTCAGTTTATGTGGTATTGGGGGATTGAACTTCAGCATGCTAAGGGAGACCTCGATCACTGATCTACATCCCAGCCCCAGGTTTTTATTTAGTAGGCTTGATGAAATCAAAACAAATGAGTTGTTATGCTATTGCATCTTCAATACTGAAGAATGTCCTTTGTGCCTTTGACTTCTCAGTAAACTGTCCCAGTGTCCTAAATGGTATTGACACTTTGATTCCTTCAACTGTTATTTAATTTGTTCCTTTACTTTTTGTATTTCCTACAAATTTGCCGAAATTTCAAGATTTGATTACATTAATTTTGACCATTTTTTGAAAAATAGTGTTTTGTAAGGTGGGGTATATGTTCCATCACATATGAGAATTCACTTAATTTCTGGTTGTCCTAGTGGGGACATGAAATTGAGTTGTAGGATCAAGTGGCACTATATTGAAAGTTGCATCTTTTCCTCTTTGAGTAGAACAGAAATGCTATGTTTGGCAGTGCCTTGCAAACATCCTGTTCTTATCAACCTTTTACCTAACAATATTGGCATTTGTTTTTTTTTTTTTTATATTTTAAGACTGATTTTATTTGTATGTGTGGCTGTATGTGGGTATGTGCATGTGAATGTGGTACCTGCAGAGGCCAGAAAAGGGACCTTGTCTGGACCCCCTGGAGTTGGAGAACAGGCAGATATGAACTGCCTGGTGTGAGTACTGGTAACTAAGGTCCTCTGAAATCATAGCAAGTGCTCTTAACCACTTGTAAATCTTTTTGCCAAAAGATGGTTGTCTTAGTTAGGGTTACTATTGCTGTGATGAAACACTATGACCAAAAGCAGCTTGGGGAAGAAAGGATTTATTTTGCCCACAGTTCCATATAACACTTTATCATCTAAAGTAGTGAGGGCAGGAACCTGGAAGCAGAAGCTGATGCAGAGCCCATGGAGGGATGCAGCTTAAGGGCTTGCTCTTCATGGCTTGCTCAGCCTGCTTTCTTACAGAACCCAGGCACACCAACCCAGGGATGGCACCACCCACAATGGGCTGAGCCCTCCCCCATCAACCACTAATTAAAATGACTTACACCTGGATCTCAAGAAGGCATTTTCTCACTGGAAGCTCCCTCCTGATGAATTTAGCTTGTCTCAAGTTGACATAAAACTAGAGTACAACTGATCCCTTGTCAGCTTGACACACAAACACATCAGTTTTCAATTAGAACCTTTCCTTTCTCATTTATTCCCAAGACAGAATGTTAATATCACAATATAAGATATAATAACTTTAAAAGTCCCACAGTCCTTAGAAATTCAAACACATTAACTTTCCAATCTCTTTAAAATATCCAATCACTTTAAAAATCCAGAATCTTTTTTAAAATTCAAAGCCTTTCAGCTGTAAGCTCCTGTAAAAAAGCAAAATTAGGTTAAGATACTTTCTTCAAGAAGAAGAACCAGTGCACAGTCACAATCTGAACAAAGCAAAACCAAACTCCAACTGTGTAAATAACTAAATGTCCAATTGTCTGGGATTCACTCAAGATCTTCTGGGTTTCTCCAAGGGACTTCAGCACTGCACCCATGTGCACATACACCTCCCCACACACATTTATACATAATTAAAAATCAAATCTTTTAAAAATCGAGATAATAGTTTTTAGCATATCATATTTCCCTGAGTTTTAAAGAAAGCTCATATCCATAAAAAAAAAAAAAACTTAAGAGTAGAATCTGGTAGATAATAACTCCTAATAGTTGATATGGTTATTACAGTAGCAGTTGTCATAACTATTTTGACTAAAATGATTCTACTTGGGATAAAGGTAGACATGTCAGCCAATGCTATACTCCAGCATCTTTTAGAGGCTCACTTGGAATTTCTTTTTAGTGTGGGCCTGGCTGGCTCAGTGGCTAATTAGTTGCTGAGCAAATTTGACAGCCTGATGTTGAGCCTCAAGTTCATATAATGGTAGAAGAGAACTGAGTTCCATAAATTTATCCTCTGATCTCTGCATGCATTCCCCCCCCCCCCCCCCGCCAATTCATCATGAACTCACACACAATAATAATGAACAAATAAAAGAAGTTCTCGAAGTGTGGGTAAGCCCATGACTAATACTAACTTTTTTTTTTTTTTAACTTAAAACAACTGTAAACTGGGCTGTGATGGTGCAGGCCTGTAATCATAGCACTTGGGAGTCTGAGGGAGGAGGATGTGGAGTTGAAAGCCTTGGGCTGTATGAAAGCCTGTCTGAAACAAACAACCCCCATAAAAACAACATGAGATCTGTTAAGTCTGTGATGAGATGATCTATAGCAGATAAACAAATCTAGAAAACCCTGATAGCCCACAATATGTCAAATACAACCACTAATTCCCCTTCTGAGTGGGAAGAATTGATTACAAGAGTACAGTGATTAATGCTTAAGACAAATAAATGTCTTCTAGTGCTTTTACATGTGGTTAGCTCGTAGAATTCTTATAGGAGCATGGTGTATAAATCATTTCCCCCGTTTACAAATGAGGAACTTGATCAGTTGGGAAGAGTGTTTTCTTTGACCAACTTTACACAGTGTATAAAACAGCTTTAATCTGGGAAGGAATTTTAGTCTAGCTTTTACTGGCACTTGCTAGTTTAAGTTTTTATAGACATAAGTTTCTGTCCCGCCTATTCCTGCAGTTGTTTAGTCCCAAATAAACACACAGAGTCTTATATTAATTATAAACTATTTGGCCAATGGCTCAGGCTTCTTATTGGCTAGCTCTCTCTTAATTATTAACCCATTTCTATTAATCTGTGTATCTTCATGTGGTCTTGGCTTACTGGAGAATGCCCAAGCCTCTTTCTTCCTTGGCAGCTACATGGCATCTCCTCGGAGACTCACTCCCTGTGTTCCTCTCCCAGAATTCTTCTAGTCTGGTAGCCCTGCCTATACTTTCTGCCTGGCTACATCCTGCCTGTCCATTGGACATAACAGCTTTATTCATCAACTAATAAGAGAAACACAGCATTCACAGCATTCAAAAGGACATTCCTACTAGTTTTGGTCAAGTTAGTTGTTATATTTTTTAAGGCTTAAATTTCCCAAACTTTAATAATTGTGGTTGTCTTTTGGTGACAAGCCTATTATATGTGCACAATGCTTTGTAGAGATATAGTTGTTTCATTTCTTTTGGTTAGTACCTAAGAATCTAATTGCTGGCTAAGGATTGTAGTCTGCTTCTGGAGGTGATGATTTGCTTTAGACTTCAAAGCTCTTTTTTATTAATATAATGGAGAAATTAAGCATTATTATATACCCATGTTGTTTGAATAGTTAAAGCAAAGACATAGCTCTTAACCCATCACATTTTTAGAAAATTATGGTTATAAACGATTTTTTGAGAGTGGTAGGGAGGTTGGGACCAGGTCTCACTGTTTAGCCTAGGCACTGACCTTCTGCCTTCTGAGAGCTGGGGTTACAGACTGTTCTGAGAGAAGCTCATCACCCGACACTCCCACCAGCAGCCTGTGAGCAGAACTGTCCTGTGTGCTTAGTCTTTCTTATCTTGGCTATTCCTCAAGCTGTGTAATGAAATCACATGTGGGGTTTTGTTTGTTTGTTTGGCTTTGCATTTCTTACTGAGTCACACTGAGCATTCTTTCTTACGCCTATGATGTACCTTTTTTGAAATATCACTTCTTATTTGGTCTGCTTAAAAATTTGGCTTTGCACATTATTATTGAGTTTTAAGAGCTATTAGATACAATTGTGCCATCTTTTGATGTCTCTGTACTATATTTTCTTCCTATCTTGTCATGCCTTACCAGTGTAGTGTGGTAATGGTCTCCTTGACAAAGCAGTTATTGTGATTTTAATGTGGCCAGATTTTAATCTTCCGAAAGCTTTCTTTTTCATATGAGAGAAATCTTTTAATAAGTTTTAGAGTGTCAGGATATATTCATTCTGTTCCTCCCTCCCTCCTCACCCTCTTCATGCGTTTTCTAAGACAGGATCTCATATAATCCAGGCTAGCTTCCCACTCAGTGTGTACTCTTGATCCTTCTGCCTTAGCTTCCCGAGCTCTGGGAAGTGTGCACTAGGCCTAGCTTCATCTCCCTCAGTACTTCCATTCTTATTATCACTAGCTTAGGTCAGGTCTTTATTGTTTTATCACTATATGGCCTACTTCTGCCTTCTATTAAGCCCTTGCCTTCTAGTATATGAGGTCCATCTTTCTTTAGAAAAAAAAAAAAAACAAAAAATTGCTATTAAGTGAGGTTATGGTTAAATAGAGGTTCCTACAGATGTGTGCCTATGGCCAAAGAATATATGAAGCCTATAAAGTAGATCTCAAAGAAAATAACATGAATAAAAATAGAAAATTACAACCCAAAATACCACTTTTGAATTCTTCAACCCTGTAATTGAAAATTGGCTGGATGACTTACATTTGTATTACTCCTTTAGTGAAGAGACAACAGCTTCCTGTTACTTAGAGCTGTGGCATGGATTGGGCTGTGTCTGAGGATCACCTGGGAGCGTTGCTTAGCCAGAGTCTGCTCTGCTGAGAATCTCTGGGGTGAAGCATGGTAACACATGTTTATAAAGATCTCCAGGTGTGTCTCATGCCTCAGCATTTGACCCAGCAAATGGAAAGCAGTAAATGATTGCTTACTAAGAGCATAGTGTAATGTCTTTATCTGCTAGTCAAGGCTCTTAATTATGTCGGATTTTAGTCTCACAATTTCGTCTTGTATTTCTCTTCACAAACCCCACTGGATAGTTTTCTTCACTGTCTTTTAGAGTGTGCTTTTTTCCTGGTCTCCCATTGTAAAATGTCCTTCTCTCTTATAGTTGCTGCTCTTTTTTAAATGTACAGTTAGTTTCTTTGATCTATTCATTTGTCCAGTGAGACAGCATCTCATGTAGGCCAGGATGGCTCCAAACTATGAAAGGTCTTGAATACCTTCATAGGAACCTCCCAAGTGCTAAGATTTCTGATGCACACCACCCTTTCTGGCTTCAAGATGCAGCTTAAATATTTATTCCTGTATAAGACCTTATTAAATGATACTGCTGTCTTCATTTTTAAAATGCCGTATCAGTATTTTTGAGATTTCTATGATTGTTATAGTAGAGTTTAGCTTCAGAGTCAACAAGGAGTTAAATGCCTTTAGTTACATGCTTAGTAAGTACTATTCATTAAATTCATTTAGTTTCATTTTCCTGTTTTCTAGCCCTGTGTGTCTCTTTCATGTGACTTATATCAACTTAAAGGAGAGGTCATAATTGCTTAAAAACATAATTGTTTTCTGAAGTACAGTTTCTTCCCATTTCTTGGGATTTCCCTATTTTTCTTTGGAATAGCTGGAGAGACTGACTTTCCTTACTCATTGTCAGCATAATTCACATTTGTCAGGATAATCTTTGCTATCTGTTCTAGTATAGCCATGACTTAGTTTCTCCCGAAAATTGCATAGTTTCCACATTTTTTCTTATAAGCTTATCTCACCATTAAACTTTTCAAAAAATTTCTGCAAAGAGTGTTTCGTCTGCATATATATGTCCATGCACCATGTGCATGCCCGATGCTGTGGAGGCCAGAATTGGTCATCAGATCCCCTGGAACCGGAGTTACAGACGGTTGAGAACCACCAGATAGATGCTAGGGATTGAACTTGAGTCCTCTGGAAGAGCTGCCACTGCTTTTAACCACAGGGCCATCTCTTCAGCCCTGCCTATCCCTCCTTTTTATCAGTTTACTTCCTGGTAGTGTAAATACTATTACAGTCTTGGAAAGGGTAGGGTTGTTTCATTCTGATCTGTTTATTGGGAAGAGCAGACATGTTGACCAATTAAGCTTGTTTTCTCCCTTTGTCTGTTTTTATAGAACAGGAGTACCAAAGGAGGAACTGAACCATAGCTCATCTCATGAGAGATACCCATTCCCTCTGGATCATATTTAAGATTTGTTATCAAATGGGTAGCTAACCTTCTTTGTTGTAAAAAGCTACTTTCTACATTTTTATTTTTTAAGCTAGCTTGTAGATACATTGCTTTGTGTGAGAATAGCCTGTCTTCCTTGCTGAAAACTTCAGCCCATTTCATATTTATTTATTTGCTTAAGAGACACGGGTTCCCCATACATCTCAGCTGAGCTTGAATCTTCCTGCCTTACCTGCCTGAAAGTTATGGGCTTACAGGCATGTACCATTATACCTGGCTTGAACTAATTCTTAAATGTTAAAGTTTTGAATTATTTTGTAGCAAAGCTTTGTTCAGTGATTATCCTGGTTTCATTAAAGCTAACTTAGACCATGTGAGTTCTGCATTTCTGTATCACATAGTAACTTCTCTTAAAGCTAAAGTCAGTTCCCTCTTCACTCTGATAGCATGAAAAATGTCCGGAGTCTACATGGACAGCTAATAGAAAATATCAGCGTAAAGACGATTTGCTTTGAAGTGGCTTTTCTACTATAAAGGGTTGTATCATGTTCCCCAGGGGACCATGTTAGGTGTTGCTGGTATAATCTTAGATGACAAACACAAGAGAACCTTCATTAAAGTGCTTCACAGATAAAGACACCTAGAAGTCACCTTCTTCCATGAATCGAAGCAGTTCTTCCTTTCTTGGTAAGACATTTGAACATCAGAACCTATATTGGACCATAAACACACAGATATATTCTTGAATAGTATATCTCAGGAAAAATTATTGTGTCTAAAGAGGACTCTGATTTTCTCCTTTCCCATCTTTAACCCCCTCCCATCCTAGTGCTTGCACTGGCTTCCAGCTGCAGTAGTTTTGTTTGAAATAGTATAAATTACAGGCTGTACCACCTTCCGAGGTTTTGAGTCTTTAGTGCGTTTGGTCCTGAAGTTGCTGATGCTAATGAAGATGAGATTATTTGCTGGTTTGTAATTCCTTGTGTTTAGGAAGTTGCTTCACAGCATAATGAATGTCAACATCACATTTTGCAAATTAAGAAAATAAGAATATTTTAAAATTCCTCTTGTAAAATGTTACAGTACCTATGTTTAACCTTGCTTTTGCAAGGAAAACTAAAATAACTTGAAAGCATTTACTGAAAATTAAAAATGACTAATCCAGCTTTGTTTTAAGCCATACTAGGGGTGAGGGTGGTCTGGCTTATCATTGCCAGACCTTTTAAATTGCTTCTTTATCAAAATAGAGTAATATAAGAATAATTAAGTATATTTTTCTTGAAAAATGTTATAAATGTATTTTTCCCTTAAGATACTTGAAGAATGATGAGATACTATCTGTACAAGCTAGTTCTTGCTATTGGGATTTAATCTCTTTGTTAGGAAGACCTGGGAAAATATTCTCTCCTCTTTATAAAGTAATAACAGGCTTTAGTTCAGTTGGCTGCTGTCATTTTCTCTTCTTTGAGAGCTGGATTTTCTGTGTATTTTTTAATAAATATATAATAAAACTGTTGTCATAATATGCCAATGAAATTGGCATAGTGAGTAAAAGTATTTTTTGACCAAACCTGACAATCTGAGTTCTGAGTTCTGTCTGATTCCTGGGATTCAAGTGGTGTGGAAGGAAAGATCCAGTTATTACAAATTGTTCTCTGACCTCCACAAGTGTACCATGGGGCAATTGTGCTTCCCCTACTTGTGCATGTGTACACACACACACACACACACACACACACACACACACACACACACACAAATAAGTGTGATTTAAACTCTGGCCCCCATAGTGGCTTCTATTTGTGTTTTCTGTGCATTAGGCAATAATTTAACAGCTTTTATTAGAAGAAGTATCTTTAGGTACTATATGACTGTTCCATGTAAATGTATAAAATATACTTAACATTTACAGAATAATAAAAATCAGTACTTACTTACATAGGACTGCAGGTTGGAAAGGTATAACTCCTAGTACTTAAGGAGGCCTCAGCTATAACCCCTAATCCCTATTTGTTGTTACACCTGCTCAAAAGATGGCCACAGTCCTTACCTGTGGGTTTTTCTTGCCTTCTATTTATAGCAATGGTACTATTGTATGTGCATATCTAAAAAAAATTTGGGCCGGGAAGTGGTGGCACATACCTTTAATCTCAGTCCTCTGGAGGCAGAGGCAGGTGGATCGATGTGAGTTCAAGGCCAGCCTGGTCTACAGAGTGAGTTTCGGGACAGCTAGGGCTACATAGTAAAACCCTGTCTTAAAAAAATATATATTTATTTTGAAGCACTAGGTAGTGTTCAAAGAAAATCTTTAGATAAATTTAATAGTTTATTTGAACAAGGATAATTCATGTATCATGCAGCACTTGGCAGTGACTGTTGATAGGACTCAGAAGGGAAGTACAAAATAGCTTTTGCCTTTTTTGAGCATGGCGTGATCAGTTGGTTGCCTGTGACTGGGTGAAGCTTGATGATCTTGGCTGAAATCTGACTTTCTGTTGCAAAATTAGACCAAGTTAGTTTGCATTCGCTTGTAAGCAAGTTGTTCTGTAGTTCATTCTGTAGGAACTCAAGTTACAGAGACAGCCTCAGTCCAGGTGTCTTCTGCCTGTTAACAAGTTTACCTGTGCAAAGAAGAGGCCATAGTACCAGACAAGGATAAGCCCAGAAACTTTCTGGGCCACAGCTTGGCTTTAACTTCCTTAAGATTTAATAAGAGTTTTGTTATGACTTGGACATAAATGAAGACAGAGACTCATGTGTTTCAGGCTTGGTCCCCAGGTGTTGGTGCTATTGAGGGGTAATTGGATCCTGAGGTCTCTAACTCCATCAGTGGATTAAACCCTAGATAAATCCCTAGTTCTGAATAGACTATAGAAGGTCTGTCTTGTCTGTAGGCCTTTCCAATTGTCTCCATTGGCTTCCTGGCTTCTGTGAAGTGAGCAGGTTTTGCCACATGCTTTTGCCACCATGATGTTCTATCTCCCTACATGCCTTAGCAACAGGGCAAGCCAAAACAAACATGGGCTAAAACCTCTGAAACTATGAACCAAAACCCCTCCTCTTCCTTTTAAGTTGCTTATGTTGGTTATTTTGCCATGGCCATGAAAGATAAGAGTCTTTGTGGAGAAAGATTGGGCAGAGTCATTAGTGAGTCCTGGAAAACACAGGGCTCAGCATTGCTTGCAGTTTGGTTCTGGACAGTAGCAGGACTGTAGCAGAAGCATTTTGTACTGTTTAGCTCACAATATCCTATCGAGAACAAATGAAAAGTAGGACACTTCATTGTACTAGAAGTCTTTTCAAATGTAGGTCTAGGGAAAGAGACAGGATTCTGGTATACACAGGATAGGGTTAAGGTCAAAGAAGAGCTTGGGCAAAGCTGACCCAAGAGTTTCTCTCTGGGAAAGATGATGCTATGGCAGGGGACTTTGTGGTGAAATCAGCTCAATGCCACACCATGGTGATTTATTGTCACTTTATGCACAGTACGTTGCTGGTACAGTCCTTTCCACTTGATATCCTGGGACAGAAGTAAGCCCTAGAGGAAATTATTTACATGAGTAGTTTCTCACTTGTCCTCACAAAAAGAGACAGTGTGTGGTGGGAAACGGTGAACCCATCCCAAACACTGGATACATTTGTACAGTGAATTGGTTTCTACTGTAGAACCTGAACTGACAAGGGATACACTACAGAGTTCTTTAAGAAGCATGCATTCAAAACAAAGAAAATGGAAAGTTCGATTTTGAGTCCATAGTGTCTAGAAATACCTTTTGTGTATTCTAATACGTAATGGAGAGTTTGACAAGGTTGGATTTCTTGCCAAATGAGGTATCATTCTCTTTGAGATAATGGAGACACTGTATGTGTGTCTGTCTTGTTTCTAGTATTATTAATACTTAAAATAATTAATAGCCCATTTGATACATGGCCCAGTGTAATGTGCTGCTGTGAATTGTGAACAGAAGGGCTATTTGATGTAAATACTGACATGTGACTTGGCTTTTGTGCCTCTGCAAGACCAAGACTGTGACTCTCAGGGTCAGGCTTAGATTTGTGTTGTAGGTGCATTCCCATACTTGTTTATATTTCTTGGAAAAGCTTCTTTCCTCTGCCATTCCCTGAACTTTAGGAGACAACATATTATTCTAATATTTTCACCTTGCCATTTTTAACCTCAAACCTTTGTAGACTTTACATAGTAGTCCTATAATAAAGATGCTATTCTTAGCATTTTATATTTAAGGAAATGGAGAGAGACCCTATTAAGTTTAAACCCTACCTGTTATAGGATAATGCCTTTTGTGATAATACCTTCTTTATTCCTTGAAAGGCAAGCACCAACTACATGAATTAATTATAATTTTCTTATTGCCTACAATTAATAATAACTTACATTTTATGATATGGGGAAGAGTAAAGCAATGCAAAAACAGAGACCCTCAGACATAAAAAATGAAGCTTTTATGGAATTAGCCATAAACTTCCTTTCACAATAATTTTGAAATGCCATTGCAAAGGAAAAAAAAAACATTACACAGGAAATACAGTTGTGTTTTGTTTCTTTGTTTTTGAGGCAGGGTCTTGCTGTGTAGCCCTGGGTAGCCTGGAACTCACCATGTAGACCACCTACTTCTGCCTCCTGAGTGCTAGGATTAAAAGCATGTACCACCATGACCATCAGACATTGGGTTTTTAAATGCCTTTTCTAATAAGGAGAAACACTCTCAAATTATGTGGAATGATGTTTTATGTGAACCAAGAACCAGTCTTGAAGTGTGTGCGTGGTAAAAAAAGAAACTGAATCATTGGGCAAAGTCCTTGTAAGAATAAACAAGTTTATTCTTATGAATGAATAGGGTAATGAATTAGGGTAAGGTCAGGCAAAGGTAATTTAATAAAGTGAGAAGATTTCCTGGGGATTTTAACAGTTAGGCATAAAGAAATGGTATAGTTTATTATAGCAAATGATTTGTTTTTTAAGTGGGCAGAAGTCATTGGTAGATATTTTGAACAGTTCAAATGGAGAGGAACTGTAGCAGCTTCAAGGACACGGCATTATTATGGTGTCATTTTAATCTGCTGTGTTGATTGGTTCACATTAACATTGTCTTAATGACTCCTGTATTCCTCCTAGAAGTAAAACTTGCATGTTAATTCTCTGCTTTAGCAGTTGTGATCCATCAGAATTGTACTTGAAAGAGTATCTTTCCTTATGAATTCTTAATCATGACCAAGACAGGCAGCAGATTAGATATAAATCTAGAAGCTTCAGGGAAGATAAAAAGTATAATGTTGAGATCTGTGTTTGAAGTAACCAAAAGCTGTAAAGAAAAGAGTCGGAAGAGGAGGGAAGTGTGGCCAGACACTACAGAGACAGATGTGGTAGAAGGCTCGTCGTTTTGAGAAGAGACCCTATTACTTCATCCAGCATGGCTAAGTATTGATCTTGCTTTGTTTTTCTAAGGCAGCAGTTCAGTGGAGGGCATCATTCTCTTGATACAAGCGTAAACCATTAGTGGAATAGCCCTTTAATCAATTCATTTGTAAAAAGAAATCAGTAGCTTGTCTCAGTGCCTTCCCTGTCAGTCTCCCTATCTGTTTGTTGCTGATTTGACAGTCTCTAGCCCTCCTTTGCTGTTAGATGTGTGTGTCCTTTGTTTGTGCTGGGGGGTTTGCCACATTTGGATGTGAGAGAAAAGCCTGTCTGTGCCATATTGGGCTAATTAGCCTTCTGGGTGAGCATATATATTCAGCAGACTTGTAAACCATGAAAGAAGAGGGCTCACAGCAGCGTAGATTTTCTTCATGTGCTGGGGTTTCCTCTGTTTTATTTCCTCCACGAATTGATGGCCGAAAGCTTGTCCGGAATGCTTCATTTGGAGGATACAATGAACTTTCTCCTTCCTTGCAAGGTTTGTTTGTCTAATCGTGCATCTTGCCTTAATTTCTTGCATGTTCTTAAGGAAAATCAGCCAGGGATTTTGAAATCTTAATGTTGTGCTTCATGTAAATAATTGTTTTGAAAGCGTAGCTTTCAGTCACTGCTTCTCTATGGCCGGGCTTTCCCATGTTCTCTCTTAATAGTCTCCAGCTAAGACTTGAGAGCTAACGAGTCAGTGAAATAAGAACCTTGATTCTTATTGTGTGTATTCTGGTTGAATTGTATAAGCAAATTAAAGAATTTCTGAAATTGCCATATAATAGAAATGTAGGTCTACAAAGAAGTAATATTGACAGGTTTTAGCAGATGAAACGCAGATATTTAACATTAATATTTAGCCATTTCCGTAAAGTTGTAATTATAATTAATGTTTAGCATATATGCTAGTCTTAAGTCTTTTAATTCTTGACTATAGTAAAGTGTTCCATCTAAGTATAAATTTGTTGCTAGGCTTATTCATGCAGAGAGAATTTTTGCTAAGAAAATTATGTTACATACATGGTAATATTAAAATTAAATGCTTAACAGTTATCATTTTAGGCATTGAACTATATTGGTCAATAAGATATAGACAACTTGAGCTTGTATTTGAAAATGATTTATTGAGGTAAATATTTGGTTATATATTTTAGTATAATTTTTTATTTGCAGATTATGAAAATTAAAACATAGCTTTTTTTCCTACATTAAATTTTTAAAATATTCATGGTAAAGAACTATTGACTAGAATTTATATGTATTTTCCTGACATCTACATTTGTTGAATTTGAAATAGAGTTCTGTTTTATTCCTAACTTGTATTTTTGGCTCTTTGTGAATAATCATGTTGATGAGTTTATGCATTATTTTGAGATTCTTAAGAAATTAAATAATTATAAATTTGATAATTTCATATTCTCTTTTCTAACAGTGTTTTAAAAAATATCCATGGTTCTAAGCTGTACCTAAGTAGCCTAAGCTTTGAACAGTATTTAATCCGTATTGTCTTCTTAACATAGTGATCATGCTTCTTGCTTATGTCCTTAACTAGTGTAAATTTTGGTGTTTTTATGCAGAAGTGGCTTTAAAATAAACTGTACTGGGGCTTTTAGATACTGTTAGGTACTGCCTTTGCTTATACAGTGACAATTAGTTTTTTTATATTCCTCTTCTTGTGTGTATTTTTTTTAATCGTTGCTAGGTATTATAGCACAAATAGCACATGCCATTTGTTGACCTTCATGACACAAATCTGCTTAATATTAAGCAATAATCAGTGACCTTAGTATTAATACAGTAGAAAACTTCACTGTTTAAAAGTTTGGTATATACTTAGGCGATTAAAGGTATAATTGTGGGTTTATCTTTTTTAAGATAATTTTTCATAGCTGTGTTTTAATAGATGAGTAAATGGTTTGCTGTGTCTCTCAGTTCTTCCAGCATAGAAAACCATGTAGGGATGCTTCCATATTCTGTGATTAAAACTCTTCAGAATGTCTGCTTTACTAGTTAAGCAGTAGGATCAGGTACTCTAGAGAAAAGGCTTTTTGTTGTATATTTAAGTTAAAGGTAAAAGGAAATATACATCTAATGAAGTCTTCTGAGATAATTTTTGTACTGAAAAATTACCCTAAATGCATTTGCTTTCATCTAATAGCATTAGAGTAGAAATTAGTTCTACCTTATTCATATTTAAAGATAACTTTGTCTTACATCTTTTTTTTTATTTTAATTTTCATAGAAAAGTTGATCTGTTTCTGCTTTTATCTCTCTTTGTATCCCCAAACTATTCTACCTCAAGAAATGGTGGTGTTTTAATAAGCTATATCCTAGAGCTCCACCCTTGCTTGTGTATGTATAATAACACTGGGATGCTGTGGTCATTGCAGTTGTTTCTAGAATACTACCTAGGAATTGTGGGAAACCTTTAGCAAAGAAATGACCTATAAAAGGCTATGAGCTTCACTGCAGGCTTTTAAAAGTACTTTTTTACTTCTTAGATTTAAAAAATTACAATTACTTGGGGCTGGAGAGATGGCTTAGTGGTTAAGAGCACTGGCTGCTCTTGAAGAGGACCCAGTTCCCATTCCCAGCACCCATGTGGTGACCAACAATGCCTGTAACTCCAGTTCCAGGGGTTACCACACCCTCTTCTGGCCTCCATGAGTACCAGGCTTACACATGGTACATATAAATACTTGCAAGCAAAATACCCACACATAAATAATACAATTTTAAAAATAACAATTATTCATTATGTGTGTGTGGTTGGTGATGGGAGCATGCTGTGGGCTTGTGAAAGTCAGAGAACAACTTGCAAGATTTAATTTTCTCCACCTTACAGGTCCTAGAGATTGTACACAGGTTGTCTGCTGGAAAGGCATTGATTGTTTTGTTTTTAGAGTGTGTCTATGGCACTCTCTTAAGACTCTTCTGGCATTCTCCCTGTAGCAAAATGGACCACTAGGTTAAAATGCTTGCTTGTGCAAGGTCTACAGCTAGTGAATGATGGTGTCAGTGCTTGGGAACTCCACCACTTGCTCTCTTGACTGTTCTACTGCCTTTATAAGCAGTTACCACAGTATTACCATTTTATGTTTGGGTACTTGACTCCTCTCTGGACAATAACTTTTTCTGACAAATAAATAATAGGAAACAGTTAACTGGGCACCAAGGGCACAGGACAGCAATGTGTTCAGACAGGCTTTCACTAGGTAGTCTTGGCTTTCCTAGAACTTGCTGTGTAGACCAGGTTGGCCTCAAACTCATAGAGTTCTACCAACTTCTGTTTCCCTAGTGCTGAAATTCTCGATGTACACCACCATACCTGGCCACTACTAAATATTTTTGACAAAGCCCTAAAGGTCCTAATAAATACACTTTTGTAGCATATATTTTTAAAAAAGAAAAGAATAAGAAAAAAGGTCCTGATGAATAAACTTGTATGACAAATTTCTTTAAAAAGATAGATTATTTGTACCCTTTTTAGGAGTTCAGATCTATCCAGTCTCAGAGGAGACCTAACTTAAACACCAGCAACAATGTTTTACATTACTGCCTTGGAATTTCCCTTGGAAGCCCAGTGTGCAATTTGGAAATTTTTTAGTTTTAGGACTTTTTTTTTAAACTGTAGTTGAAACTGAAAGAATTTGGTCAAATTTGCATGTTTTAGAAAATATTTAGCTTCACTCACTTATAAGTGAAAGCTGTAAATAATATGAAGTTAATCATGATATAAAGCTAATTATATGATTTGCATTTCCAAGTATAAGATTCTTTTTTAAATTTTTTAAAAATTTAAATTAGAAGCAAGCCTGTTTTACATGGCAATCCCAGTTCCCTCTCCCTCCCCTCCTCCCCTGCCTCCTATCCCATCCCCTTTCTGCTCTCCAAGGAGGGTGAGGCCTTCCATGGGAGATCTTAAAAGTCTGTCATACCATTTGGGTTAGGGCCTAGGCCCTCCCCTGTGTGTCTAGGATAAGAGAGTATCCCTCTATGTGGAATGCACTTCCAAAGTCCATTCTTTTGCTAGGGATAAATACTGATCTACTACCAGAGGCCCCATAGATTGCCAAGGCCTCCTCACTGACACCCACATTCATGGGGTCTGGATCAGGCCCATGCTGGTTTCCCAGATATCAGTCTGAGCCAATGAGCTTCCCCTTGTTCTGGTCAGCTGTTTCTGTGGGTTTCACCAGCCTGGTCTTGACCCCTTTGCTCATCACTCCTCCCTCCCTGCAGCTGGATTCCAGGAGTTGAGTGTTTAGCTGTGGTTGTCTGATGTCTACCTTATATCCTAGAGCCTTCATCCAGTAGCTGATGGAAGCAGAAGCAAAGTATAAGATTCTTTTAAAATGGAATTCATTAATTTGACAAGTGATATATTATCTAGGTTCATGAATGTCATTTTCTAACATTTGAAATGTTGTGTATCATTTGCATTTTTTAAGTTTGCTTTTTGACTGGGGGATGGCTCAGCTAGTTAAGTTATTCTCTAAGAAAACATGAAGACCTGAGTTCAGATCCCCAGGACCCTTGTGAAAATTAGTTCCAACAGAACATGCCTGTAATCCCTCATGCTGGGGAGGTAGAGACAGAAGGACTGCTTGTGTTTTCTAGCCAGCTAGCCAGATGAGCAAGCTTTGGCTTCAGAGGGAGACCTGTGATTAGAAAGACACTGACATCAGCCTCTGAACACACATGCAGGAAGCTTATTCACACATCATATGAGTGCGCATGTGTGTGTGTGTGTGTGTACATGTGCACAACCTTTAATTTATAGCTTCATTGCTGTTCTGTTTTTAAACAGTATGTGGATGTAGGCATACTTAGCTGGACATTTTCTGTAAAATAGTAAATGAGTTGCTATAGATTGAGCTGAGACTAAAACAGTACTGGAGAAATTGAAGTGTATTCATGTGAGAGAAAAATTAGCATTTTTTCCACTTACAAAATGTGCTTTTAGAAAATGTGTTCTTTCCTATGTATATTTAGAGGTTCTTTGAAGTTATGTTAGTCATTAGTATTGAGAATTCTTTATTGCTATATTTGTTGCTTTGAATACATTTAAAATTTTCAAGTGTAATTTTGTAACTTTTAGTATACTTCTATATTTAGGTTCCAAATTCATATAACTTTTTATCTGAAAATCCATGTTACATTTATGAAAATTTCCCCTTCCTTACATTAGAACCGAGTAACCTTTACTTTTTCCAGAGAAGTATTTTCTCATACTATAGATTTTAGTAAGAATATCATGTTTTCTCCTTAACTTTAATGACTGTATGTTCAAAGGTTGTAATAATTGAATATTGACATTTCCTCCCAAAGGTTTTGAAAGAGGAAAAGAAGATATTTCTCAAAATAAAGATGACACTTCACTTTCAATGTCAAAGAGCAAGGTAGGCATATTGTTGTCCCCGATATGCGACAGGAAATTTTCCCAAATGTCTTCATTTAAAATGAAGATACTGAATTGAAATCCTGTGAATGTTCATAAGAATTTTTATGTTGGTATGTTTAAGCCATGTAGTATATATGGAAAGTATAAAGGTCTATACTCGGACTGACTGAGGTGCTATTGAGTACTTGGAAAGTACTGATTGGCAGCTGTTGCTCTCTTCAGGTTAATACTGGTTTTGGTATATGGGCTACAGCAGAAATTCTCAATCTGGAATCTGAAAGTTCCATTCAGAGGTGCCTCAGGCCTCATGATTTTAGCAAAACATTTTTATGTATTTTAAATTTGTTTACATGACAGTCAAAAAATACACATTTACCAGATAATGAGCAAAGATCTTTGTGTATAATTAAAATAGGGCCTGCGTATTCTTTTTTTAAAGATTTTATTTATTTATCATATATACAACATTCTGCTTCTATGTATATCTGCACACCAGAAGAGGGCACCAGATCTCATAACAGATGGTTGTGAGCCACCATGTGGTTGCTGGGAATTGAACTCAGGACCTCTGGAAGAGCAGCCAGTGCTCTTAACCTCTGAGCCATCTCTCCAGCACCCCCAAACAGCATTTTTAAAATAAATTTTTAATCATCTTATGTCCATGCCAATAATGACCAGCATGAGTAATTTGTGTAGTAAGATAAATGGAATGTCATTGCCAGGATAAAGAGTTTCTGTAACATAGATCCCTTTACCTTGATCCTTCAACTGTGGACCTTGTGTGTAAGTTTATAAGTTATTATTGCTTGTTTTTAAAAGATATGCTTACCTGAATGTTTAACGTTCCTTTCCAACCCAAACTATCGTTGTAATCACAGTAACTTACTATTGTTCCTTGTAAATATAGTGTTTGATAGTTTCTAAAGGAAACCACAAGACATTTCATGCATTAATGCTTTACTCTGAAAGGTGGATTTTGAAGACATCTGCAATCTAGAATATAATTAGAAACCTGAGTCAGAGCATTTACCAAGTATTATGTTAAACACTTTATGTCTGTAACCTCATTTAAATCCCAAAGCAACCTTGTGAGTCAGCAGTAAATGAAGATATTTTACTAATGAGGACATCAAAACCTAAGAGATAAATAACTTCTTAAAAGTCTGATTGCCTGTGGGGTAGGGGGAAGGCAATGCTAGCATTCTAAAGCCATTTAATCGATTCAAGAAATTCTACATATTAAAAACCCTGTGGTCATTATTAAAATGATGTCCAGTCATGTTTATGAAGAACGAGAAGCTTACTATGGTGAATATCTTCAACAAAGAAAGATGGTACATGTTTTTTGGTCTCTTAAATTAAGGCATGTTAATTCAGAATCAGGCCTGGTAGGACGTACTACCATGGTAGGAATTCCATCTGCTTAGGAGACTGCTGAGGCAGGAGAATTGTAAGCTTAATGCCAACTTGAGCAAGTTTACCAAAACCCTTTTTCAAAATGTAAAACAGGAAAAGGAGGATTGTAGGTGTAGCTACTACAGTAGAATAGTTGTTAGCATGCAAGAGGACATAGATTCAACCCCAATGCCAAAGTTTAAAAATAGTGCGCCGGTTCAGATAGCTGAGGTAGTGATGTTTGGGTGGTTAAACTTGGTTACTGGCTCGTTGTTCCCACAGCTAGACTGCACAGTATTGTCAGAGACTGATGAAGGTATCTGTGTCCTGATTTATCAGTCTCACATGGCATGCTTCTAGTCTGCTTACTCATATGATAGTGCAATCTTATAATAACCAAACCAGATCTTGTCACTTGGAGTTGTTGGGACACATTTTCTCTTGTTTAAAAAGATGAGTTTTACATTTGATTCTGGTTGCTGTACTGTATGAAGAGCTTTTAAAAGCAATAAACCAATATGGTGAGATTACCCAAAATGAGACTCAGAATTAGATAGAGCAAAGCCCAAAGTCCTGCTTACCTGTTTGGTGTCTGTATTACTTGGGAAAAGGCATCTAATTAGTTGGTATAGTCTCCTAAATTAGTAAAGGGGATGCTTCTGCTATCTCAGGGTTGCTTTAAGCACAGAGGGAAATGGTACATTCACAGTGCTTAACATAGTACCTTGTAAATGCTTAGCAGCCATTAACTTCATCATATTCAAGCTAACAATGTGAGTCTTCATTAGAGAGTGCTATCTAAATGTGCACTCTTCCTCTTTGTAAGTAGAGTTCTAGTTTTAGGTGTCGTATTCCTCTGATAGCAGCTCTGTCATCTTTGGGTGCCTAAGTCCACAGAGCAAACAGAGGCTTTATAGCTGAAGGAATTATGTAAAATTGTTTTGGTATCACAGTATATGTCATCATCATGAGAGCAAACAGTGTGGCATATCAAGCCAACTTAGGTCAGCAAAATAAAGGTTTAGCCAGGTTGATGCCTTATCTTCTGCATTGAAAAGTAATTGCAGTTTGTTTCCTGTCAATCACTACGATCATCCTAACCTCATTTGTTCTCCATTTATGTATTTTATACCAACCACCAGACAAGAGAAATAAGCTTTACTGACATTTTCATTTAGTTTTAGTTGGTTTAACCGATTCCTTTCCTTCAGCTGATGCACTGGTTGTCATGGTGCTGTCACCATGGGAAGGAGTTTATACTCAAATGCTCTCATCCTTGGGTATAGCTACTGAAACTATGCAGGTCTGGCCTTGTAACGTTTGAAAGCCACCATTTGGATCAAGTCCCACGTACTCCTTGACACTAGGAGTATTACTAAAAATGCTAGTAATGGTTTCCTATGTCTGGCAATGGTAAAATTGAAAAGTTATAGGACATTGAAGAAGTAGGTTGATATTGTTGTTTGAAGATTCATAGAAATGGCTTTCCAATGTATACTCTTGTGCCCTAGTGGAAGATTCTGGTCACTGGATCTGGGTTTTGGTTGCTGCTGTGTTAATGACAGTGACTAGTCAACCTCTGTGAACCTCTTTTTGGTCATGTAAAATGAATATAAAAACATGTGCAATTTAATCTTTAAGGTTTTATGAAGATTAAATAATTATTAACTTCAAACTCAAAACCTACAATTTTTGTCATTAATCATAATTTAAGTATACTGAAAGGTAGGAGGAGATAGATCCTGGGAATATTAATGTTGAAATACTGGACAATTAAAGTGGCTTAGTCTTAGTTTTTGAAGATTGGAGGAGTTTTGAGGTAGTGGGTAATATATGTGTCAATTTGAATAAACTTAACATGGTTTCCTCTTTTGTGTAGCATTTTCCAATGGTCATTTTAATAATTTTTATACTAAAAATAACTAAACAATTGTATATTTTCTTAAAATGTTCTGAGAAATACAGTATAAAATTTAGAAATATTAACTTCACATTGCCTATTAATTTTTGAGAAAGTATGTTTGTGCGAGTGTGTGTGTGTGTGTGTGTGTGTGTGTGTGTGTGTGTGTGTGTGTGTGTAACACAAATAACAAGTAGGGAAAAACCTTGTATTGAAAATCTGTATTTGTGGGGCCTGGAGAGATGGCTCAGTGGCTAAGAACACTAGCTGGTCTTCCAGAGGTCCTGAGTTCAATTCCCAGTAACCACATGGCAGCTCACAACCATCTGTAATGAGATCTGGTGTCCTCTTTTGGCCTGCAGGGAAATATGCAGACAGAACACTGTGTACATAATTAAAAAAATCTGCATTTGCTTAAACCATAACAGCAAATGGGAAGTATGTAAGGAATATTAAGATTTATGTGGTGTGTAAAATAAATGTAAAATATTTTCTCTTTATTTCATTTTCATCTCAGTCTGAATCTAAACTTTACAATGGCTCAGAAAAGGACAGTTCCACTTCAAGTAAGCTCACCAAGAAAGAGTCTCTCAAGGTCAGTTTCTGTAGGTACTTAAGATTATGATGAGAACATGTCTCCTTCCCTTTCCTATCTCCAAAACCTTCCCTATGCCCTTCCCTGCTCTTATAAATTCATGGCCTCTCCTTTTGTTAATTGTTATTACATGCTTAAATGTATGTTATTAAATATAATCTACTCAGTCCCTATAATGTCACTCGTAGGTGTGTTTTCAAGGCTGACCAAAGGGCCCTGGGCAGCCAGTCCCAGCTTTCCTCCATTGCCTGTAGTTTGTGTGGGGCTGAGACCTCGTGGGCTTTGCTTGTCCCCTTTACATGCCTTTTGGTAGTATCCTTGTTTAGCTCACGGTGAGATGGTCATGTTGGTGGAACTTTCCAGGTATAGCTTCTGATGTTACTATGAGACCATGGCGAACTCCCTGATCCTGTCACATTGTGCTTTGTATGTGCTATTGAAAGTGAGCTAATATGAAATATTTATGTGTATGCTCCTAAAGGGAGAGGAAGAACTCCAGAGGGATGGAAAGGCAAGCACACATGAAGAACGTTCATTTTTTAATGGTATATGAGGTCAGCAGATGATAATTTTGATGACTGTTTCAGAGCAGGTTGGTTCAGGCCGCAGCTAGCCACAGCGGACTTGGGGTCAGTGTCTCTTGTAGAGTGAGCATTTACTATGTGTGGAACATCCAGTGGACATTTCTGGCTCCATTGAGATTAGTTTGCTAATTACCAGGCCCATAGGAATATGTATTTTGTTTGACCCATATCACATTGTAAATTTTGAGACAGAAAAAGTCCAAATTTCTAACTTCTCTTGAGAAATGTGTAGTGTTGGGGCCTTCCTGCATGGCAGTGGAACTTGGACACACGCTTGCTACTAGCTGTGATCCCTACTGACCCTGCTCCTGTGCTATGATGGCTGGTCCTGTGTGCATCTGCATTGGCAGTCTCATAGTAAATCTATTCACTTAGACATGGATATCTTAAAAGAGCACAGGGGGCGGGAGAGATGGCTCAGTGGTTAATACCACTGGATGTTCCTCCAAAGGACTCAAGTTCAGTACCCAAACCCTCATGGCAGCTGGCAACCCTCTATAGCTCCAGTTCCAGAAGGTCTGATGGCCTTCTGGATACACAGATATACATCCGTGTGGGGTGGAAAAACACCCATACACAGAAGCAAATAAAATCTTGAAGAAGAAGAAGAAGAAGAAGAAGAAGAAGAAGAAGAAGAAGAAGAAGAAGAAGAAGAAGAAGAAGAAGAAGAAGAAGAAGAAGAAGAAGAAGAAGAGGCCACAAGTCTAAGGCATTGGAAATATGTAACAGTTAAACTTTGTTATGTGTATGGAGTCTTACATTTAACTTTGATACATCTTTATCTTATCACTTAAGAAAAAAATGTAGACACTAACAGATCATTACTCTTTCCCCATTCAAATAACAAAACTATAATAAAATTATTAGTTCACTTCTGCTTCTTGGGTTATTTCATAGAAGTAATTTACCTATAAAGGTACAATGATTAATATTTTGAACAAATTGACCCCTTAATTGTTTTTCTTAATTATTCTGTCTTAGATTTTAGTAAAATCAAAGGATACACTTCTGTTTGGGAGCAGTTGCAGCATTGTTTGTAATAAACAAAAGCTAAGATTTCTACCAGTCAGAGAGTGCATTAGTACAAACGGCCCAGTGGCTTTGATCACAGCTTTAGAAGCCAGTCTGCCTTTGCTTGGATCTGGCTTCACACCTTAATAAATGTGTGATTCTGGGTACATTACTTTCAGTATTCTCAAATGTAATAAGGCTGATAATAATTCAACTTGAAAAGTTTATTGTAGTGATTAAACAAAGTAATATTATAGATATGAGTTTAGAATAGTAACAGTTCACCAATGCACTTTGTGTTAACACTCTGAATATTTTATTTATGCTGGGAATCCTGTAGCACAGTTAAAAGAATATGGTGGACATACAAACTCTCAAACAAAAAATCCAAAACTGGTAGTGGTGGTGCATATGCCTTTAATCCCAGCACTTGGGAGGTAGAGGCAGACAGATCTCTGAGTCCCACTACAGCCAGAACTACATACAGGAAACCTTGTCTCAAAAAACAAAAACAAACAAATCAAATAGGAGATTTTGATGTATTTAAAAACCCAGACACTGTGTCTTCCTACAGATTGTGTGTACCTGAGAGGACAGAAGCAAGTTAAAATGGCGGGGAGCATAGAAACGGGATTCCTACGTGTGTTATCAAAGCTCCTGTCCAGTTTTTTGGCATAAAATTCTGGGGTTCTAAGAAGTTGTTTTTTTCTACTGAGAGTTGTTTCTGTTTATGTTACATTAGGTACAAAAGAAAAATTACCGTGAGGAGAAGAAGAGGGCCACGAAGGAGTTGCTCAGCACCATCACAGACCCCTCTGTCATCGTCATGGCCGACTGGCTGAAGGTCAGGGTGTGGGTTTAGCTTGCTGAGTGCCTCCTCACTGGGATGGGAAAGTGGGAGACAAAACAAAAAGGGATTCTCAGTGGGAGGGAAAGTGTTTTTGTGCTCTGTGTCCCAATCTTCACAAGGAGAAGGAACTCCAGTAGCATCGCATATGGACAGTAATTCTATTAAAAAGACATTTTAATTAGCATGATACTATGCTAATATAACCCATTATAAAAATATTATATCACTCCACTTATCATTTGGTATTATTGCAGATTGGAATTTGTATTAACAGGACAAAATGAGGACAATTGGATATAAAAGTTGCACCTGAGAAGCACTGTCAAGTACACATTGCTGTTCTAGTTCCTTTTTCTCATTCCAGTCCCTCTGTCTTCTTTGAATACCTGAGAGATAGCTGGAGGAATCTGAACTCCTAACTTTGAACGTGAATTTTTAAGACTTTGACTCCCAGGAAGCTCTGGTGTCTGACATTTACCACCGTCCTAAAGGCTTTCTTTTTCTTCTTGTGAGCACCCAATGAAAAGTTCCTTCACTACAGTGAGAGTACTAATTATGATTGCACACAGTTCAAATACTGAAAGGCTTTCCTTCAGTTTTGAGCTGAAAATAAATTCCAGCTTCCCTTACCTCTTCTTAAAAGCATTAGCTCTGGATCCCACTTGTTTTCTTCTCCAGAGCCAAACTTATCCTCTCCAAGTCCCCAGACACCCTTAGGATGGAAAGGTCATGTCTCACCTCCTCCACCCACGCTGTTAATTTGCTATGTACCCCTGACTGGCCTTGGACACGTGGCAGTCCTCTGGCCTCAGCATCTCTCATGCTGGATTATATAGATGTACACTAGGTATACACTGTCACACCTGACTCTGTGGCTGCCCTTTTAAACCTTGCTGTCATTTCCAACAGTTGACTCTTTTCTGTTGTCACATCTCCAAGGTCAAGAATGTTCTCTCAGGTTAACTATCTTTCCTTTGATTCTTTTAGCTTACCATATCATTTATACACACACACACACACACACACACACACACACACACACACACACACACACACACACACCTTTTCTTAAATACTTTTTCTTTCTTTATTCCTGGCTCCAGAATCTGCCTAACTTTTTGTATCTTGGGATTACTGTGGTTCTGCCCATTTTTCTGTTTAAGGAGTCCTGTATTCATTTCACAGTCTGTGTGACAGTCACAGTTCATGTACTTGCAGTGAAGGTGAAGAAAGCACTTACTTGAAACACTATACTGGCATCCTGTTCAGCATAGTGAGGCCAGTGAATTGTCTTGTAACAATTGTTAATACAGTACAGACATAGAAAGTGATAGAAAAACTTGGCAAAATTATTGGCAGCATTAGACCTCAAGAGCATTAGAGCATTTCGAACATTTCATAAAAATAGTTGGTAATGTGCTTACATTTACAGGCTCACTCCTAGATGTTTATATAGCATACCTTAGGTAATGCCTGGAACAGTCAGTTACCTATGGAGGGCAGTTTTAGGAACTTGGTAGTCTGTCTGGCCTAGTCAAGGTTCTTTCTTCTTCCTCTTATTTACTGAATGTTTAGGGAATGTCTTGGTTGTGTCCAAAATGTTCAGAAAAGGAAAGCTAGAAAAGGCAGAATAGTCATTTATTCCCATAAATAACATTTATAACAACTGCTACAAAGAGAATAATTTCTGTACTATGAAAGTTTATTTTAATGATCCCTGAAGTGATGAAGGAGGTTAGGATTCTACTGAATGTATAATTTTGAAACTTCGGCCTTCTATTCTATGAAAGTCTGAGCTGCTTAGAATCCGGAGCCATATTGACTCTACATTTGTCTGCACTGCATACCATGAAATAGCCTTTTAACTAAAGACCTATTCAGTGTAAATGTATGTGCACTAGAACTTTATAAAACATCGCAGTAGCCATTATTCAGTTTATTATTCTGTAGACTAGAAAGAGAAACAGATACAATCTTTAAAATAAATATATTTTTTCTGTAGATTCGTGGTACCCTAAAGAGCTGGACCAAGTTGTGGTGTGTGTTGAAACCTGGAGTGCTTCTGATCTATAAAACACAAAAAAACGGCCAGTGGGTTGGAACAGTCCTTCTGAATGCTTGTGAGATTATTGAACGTCCATCAAAAAAGGATGGCTTTTGTTTCAAGCTTTTCCATCCTTTGGAGCAGTCTATTTGGGCAGTAAAGGTATGTGAACACTTGTTGAGGTAAAATATAAGGGTGACAGTGGCAAGTAAGTTAAGTCAACCAAATGCCTTCTGTCCCTGGCCAGGACCCATGAAATTGTTTCTGTCTTCCATAGCTTTATTTATCCTTCTGTCTCTGTGTATACTCAGTTGGGTACCAAAAGAGCCTTTTGCTTAAGTTTTTAAGACCTGAAACAATTCCCCTGAGAACACTTCACCAGTATATTGCATTTTATTTTCTCTTTTGTCATTGAAGATTACATTTATATTTTTTATTAATTGTGGTTCCTACTTCTTTGTAACTTTGTGTAATGTTGACTGCCTGTTTGTTCTTCATCAAAATGAATGATTGCCTAAAACAGAAACTGACATATCTTTGTGGCCTTACGTGTAGGGATGGGGCTGTGTGATGAGATGCCTAGGAGCAGAATCTGTCCTACTTGCCCTTACAAGATATGGCTTTCTTTAAAGTGGGGAACTAATGTTTCTATAATTGAAAGTATCAGTATAAGCAGGTAAAAAGAAATGCTTTCTTTGATTAATGGTCAAAGAATTCTACAAACCATGAACAATGTAGTTTACATTAACCAAATTACCAAATATTAAGTTTTCACAGTGAAATCTGGGATTCGTCTCTGGGATAATTAATGAGTTCACCTGAATAAAGGACTAACTGTATACCAGACAAACACTGATGTTCCTTAGGAAAGGATTTGGGACTTTTGTCACAGTAGTTTAAGATTCAGTGAGAAATAAATTTAGGATTACAGAATTATTTGTTTGGAATTCAATTTTTTTTACTAGTGAGGTTGCAATTAAATGTCCAACTACCTAACTTAGACTTACAGAATTTCTTATCTAGTGATACCTATAGGATGAAAATTCTTGTTAGCATTAAAATTGTATTAGTATGGTAAATTTTAGATTTTCTTACTATATGAGCAACATGTGTGGACCACCCATAGAGAGGAGAACTTAACCCATAGATGTTTTTTGCATGGAGTCTGTTATTTCACCCTTAGACTTGGAAGGACATAGATAAGATTGAATCCTATAGCAGTTTTCCTAGTAGGTGACAAGATTAAAATTGAGGTAATCTGATTCTAGGTCCTAGTGTTTGTTTTCTTTAAATTTTTTTTTAAATAACCACAGTTAATGAAGTAATTCTCTTTTCTTTCTTGATTCAGAAAAAGTAAAGGTTTTTGCGATCAGTCTTTGAAAACATATAATTGATTATAAAGTATATGTTTATTTTCCCCTAGACCCAGTCAAAATTCATTTTCCTTTATCTAGTGAATTATATTTCCAGTGACTTTTTTAAAACTTCTAGAAATACAGTATTTCTCATGTAGTAAAACCTGTAAAATGGAAATTCTTTTTAATTGTATCAGTATATTGAGAATTAGGTTTTCTTTACTATATGAGCACTATGTACATATGATATTTAAATGGTAAATGCTATCGTTTGTTCAACTTTGTATTAAGGAGGCATATTTGTTAGGAAAGAATACTTGAATACTAAAATTAACATTCTTTTTTGGGGGGGTGAGACAGGTTTTTTTTTTTTTTTCTGTGTATCTCTGGTTGTCCAATAACTCGCTTTGTAGACCAGGCTGGTCTCGGAGTTACAGAGATCCACTTGTCTCTGCCTCCCAAGTGCTGGGATTACAGGTGTATTTAAGACAGACATAATTAATGCTTGCTTACTTTTAGATTATAATTGTGCCTGATAACCCACATCTGGTATGAATAATCATGCTAAGTTATTGTTGGTCTCTCACAATACTTACCCTGTACCATCTGTTTTCTTACTAAGGGTCCAAAGGGCGAAGCAGTCGGATCCATAACTCAACCTTTACCTAGCAGTTACTTGATTATCCGAGCAACTTCAGAGTCAGATGGTAAATACTTTTTGATGGAATTATTTTAAATATCACTTTGTGTTACCCTTGGAGGATATCACATTTTTTGTAGGATACTTGAAACAAAACACTGTAACATAAACCATGGGGAAAGCTAAATACATTCTTGGCTTTGTAGACACAGAACTCTGATAGGAGGGACAAGTGTGACTGGACAGTGTTTACAGCTCAGATTTTCTCTTCTCTGCCCTGACACAGCAGTGCTTTTGGGAGTAATAATTTTATTTTGTTTTTCTTGTTGTTGTTGTTGTTGGTGGTGGTTTTTTTTTTTATTTTTTAGTAATTCATTAAACATTATCATTTTAAGAGAGTTACATTAATGTTTGTGGAACACATAACACTGGTTTGATTTTATTTTACGTAAGAAAGCAAAATACAAATAACTTTATAAACACCCCCCACCATAGCCAGATATATAATTTATTTGGCAAATCATACAAAGAGAACAAAGAACATACACACAGACACACAGACACATAAACACACACTCGCACGCACGTGTAGTGTAGTGTGTGTGTGTGTGTGTGTGTGTGTGTGTGTGTGTGTGTGTGTGTATGCAACACAAAAGCTTTGTAAGTGATGGTACATTTGTTCTTTACTGTCAAACTTTATAGTTTAGATTAACTTAATGTAGGGAATCTTTACAACCTTATAATACTAGAGGATTACTGTTTATATTAAAATACAGACATAAGATTTCAATATGAAATGTTTTATATGGTTAAATTTTCTGCCAGTTCTTGAAACAAGTATGTATGGATTTTAACAGTACTTAGATATATTAATATATTTCATAATTCCACTAATACAATTCTCAATTATAAAAGAAAGCTATTAATATTGACAGTCATGGCAGTTACTGATAGCATTGTATAGGTATTTTCTTGGCTTAAATTTTTTGTGTTAAGCAAAAATAATCAAGGTTCTAAAAGACAAGTGTTGCATGTTTTTGTCTGTATGTGAGATCTAAAGAAAACAACAGAGACGATGTGTGAGTACAAGCAAGTGTTAGGAAATCAAGAGAGTGGAGGAATCATTAAGAGGGGTGGGGTGAATGTGATCTCCATACATTAGAGTGCAGGGGAGAATGTGCCAACAGAGCACACTCACAAAATCTTTCCATGCATGCACATAGAGAATGGATGCTAAACCTGGGGACAGACCTGTTGTCAACAGTGAAACATTATTTCAGTTAGTTTATAGTAGAAACATATTCCCCTCAGTGTATTTTGTGTACCTCATTTGATACTTTAAAATTGCACGTTGTGTTCAAAGTTTTGGGAGATAGCTTTAGATTGGATATGCTTGCATAATACATGCTGTCTCCTATTTGTTGTAATTTTTAAAATGCTTATTGTTTAAAAAGCATCCATAAAAAAGATTGCATTGAAATCCTGGCAAACTTTTATGTTTAAATGAACTTTTCCAGTGCTTGTTTCTCAAAGAAACAGTAGTTTAAAGGTAAGAGAGTTAAATTAAATGAATACTGGTTTTATTAATTTTCTTGCATGTAAATCCATGTTCTTCTAGGAAGGTGCTGGATGGATGCCTTGGAGTTGGCTTTGAAATGTTCTAGTCTTCTTAAACGCACAATGATCAGGGAAGGAAAGGAACATGACCTGAGCATTTCCTCAGATAACACACATGTGACTCTGTATGGTTTACTGCGTGCTAACAATCTCCACAGTGGTGACAACTTCCAGTAAGTAGTTATTGCTGATAATTTGGTGATGCTTTTAGAGACCGTCCTGTTCACGGAAATCATTTGTCATTTCTACTACCTTAGTAATGTGTATAGTGTTGAAATTTGCCTGTCTTATTATTATATGGCTTAAGGCCTTTGCAATTAGTTTATTTGCTATAAATCAGGCATAAAGATTTATCTTCTTTATTTTAGCCAGTGTGCATTATTCTTTTTTCCAGGTATGAGGGAGCTGAGTATACTTTGTCTTTGTGTACATAGTGTTCCTTCCATTAAGAATGGTTTCTACTTCTTGCTGTCTCCTTCTGTCATAATCCCATTTCAAGATCAGTTTGAATACTGTATCCCATGTGAAGCTTTCTTGCCTCCAAATAATGAGAAACATCGTCTCTTCCATTGTTCTTCTCTTAAGCATGTGTTGGAATGACATTGGATTTTGCCTGCCATTTGGGAAGCATTTTTATGTTTTGGTTCTTTCTATCTATCTTCTTTCTATCTATCTATCTATCTATCTATCTATCTATCTATCTATCTATCTATCTATCTATCTGTATGGGTGTTTTGCCTGCATGTATGTTCCTCCTCCTTCAGGAGCCAGAAGAGGGTGTCAGTCCCCTGGGACAGTTGTTGATGATGTGGGTGCTGGGAATTGAACCTGGGTTCTCTGGAAGAGGAGTCAGTTGTCTTAAATACTGAGCTGTTTCTCCAGGTCCTGTGGACACATTTTTATTGGAAACTATAACTGAATTGTGGTTTTGTCTCCTGAAGCATTCATTGTAGCTAATACTAACATATTTCTCTGGCAAAACTGGGAGTAATGCACAGATATGTTTCAGGCATCTTTTTAATGCTTTGTATAAAAAAAAAAAAAAAAAAACCCAACATTTCCTCATTTCATCGTGTAAAGCTTCACCTTGGATCTATGGACTTATTTCTTTAAGCTGAAATTGTCACTCCCATTATTCCCTGTGATTTTTCCCTCACAATGAAGCCTATCAGATAAATGTTAGATATGTCTCAAAGCATGTTTTCCATCTTATTCTCAGAGGTCATTTTTGGGTGACTTTGGAGCTGGTTGCAGTGGAAAGACGTAATAAACTAAGCTGAGAACCTGATGGTCTTGACTTAGTGTTTTCCTTCAAACCAGATATGGTGGTGATCCTGCTTCCAGTAATGGTGTTTGTAAAACAGTAGGTGGGTGAACCTAGCAAGAAGAAGTCTATATTCTTTGTGAGAACACTTAAGCCCCAAGAGTAGAGAGACAAGCACTCGGTTTGTCATTTTTTATTGCAGGCTTTTGTTTAATTTCTTTGTGCCTTTGCTCATTGATCTGTGAAAGAACAATATTGCCTGACAGGTAATTCCAAAGATGATGTAAGCTAAACTTTGTAAAGCACTTAGAACTGTGCATAGCACATAGTAAGTTTACAGTAAATGCTACATGTTGTCCTGATTTATGGTTATCCTTAGCCTCCTTTGTTCTCCCATGTAATTATTCCACTAAGGTTGAATGACAGTGAAATTGAAAGACAGCACTTTAAGGACCAAGATATGTATTCTGATAAATCTGACAAAGAAAACGATCAAGAGCATGATGAGTCTGACAATGAGGTGATGGGGAAAAGTGAAGAAAGTGATACAGATACATCAGAAAGGCAAGATGACTCTTACATCGAACCTGAGCCCATTGAGCCTTTAAAAGAGACCACCTACATGGAGCAAAGCCATGAAGAACTTGGAGAGGTAAGCACTTCCTAGTGTCAGAGACTCCAACACTCAATTACAGATATTATTGCCTGGCTTACTGTTTTCCCCAAAGTATATTTATATGCCACATGTTTATTGAAAGGTATATTGTGAAATTTATTTGTACATGACCAAAAACATGCCCACATGCCAGTGTGGTCTGCTAAACTTCAAGTCTACACTTTCAAGTTTGTTTTCGAGATAGGATATTACTTGATGTTACTGCCAGATATAAAGTAAATTGAAAATAGCATAAATTTAAAACTTCCTTGTTATTACCAGTGCATAAAAGTAAATGTATAAAAACAACAAACTACATATCTGGGTATGGTGGCACATGCCTGTAATCTCAGCACTTGGGAGAATGAAGCAGAAAGTTTGCAAGTTTCAACACAGCCTGGGCTACCTTCTCTCAATAGAAAAATAAATTTATCTGAACAAAAAAAATAATAGAATTTGGTTCTTTTGTATATGCTGTTATTTTGATAATTTCTTGCAGCTCTCCTTTTACAGCCTAGACTTTATTACCTAGATGGTTGTTGCATGTTTTCATAATGCTTGCAGTAGTCCTGGAGAGTCATGTTTTTATCATTCACTGATTTGTTTATATGTCTAAGATAAATAAAATATTTCAGTGTGTTGTGTTATAATTGCTAAAGGCAGGTGAGGCTTCTCAAACGGAAACTGTGTCTGAAGAAAACAAAAGCCTTATCTGGACTCTGCTCAAACAAGTCCGTCCTGGCATGGACCTGTCCAGGGTGGTTCTTCCTACATTTATTTTGGAGCCTCGTTCTTTCCTGGATAAACTCTCAGATTACTACTATCACGCAGACTTCCTGTCTGAGTAAGTAGTCTTCTAGAAATAAAAGATCCCTGCCTGGGTTTAAAATGTCTCGAGAATGTAGCAAAAGCAGGCATGGTGGCATGCACTTGTAATCTGAGCAGCAGGGAGATGGGGAAAGGTGGATTTCTGGGGTTCAGCAAGGCCAGTGAGAGAGACTGCCTAACAAACATGGTAGGTAACACCTGAGGAAGAATGACACCTGAGGTCATCCTCTGGGGAATAGCAATTTTGTGCTCACCCTTCCATATTTCACCTGCTACCATATCTGTGGAGACTTGGAGTGGTTTTCTGTGCTACTAAGTTTTGGCCCAGTGATTTGGTCTTAAGAATCTGCACCAATAGCTGTTGTCCATATCTGTTTCCAATTATAGTTATTAATTTCAATGTAGTAAACATTGAAAACATCATAAGCTAAATTCATACCAAGAGATGATTGGTATGTTATATAGGAAAGCTTTGCAAATGATGTAGTAGATAAAAGTATTAATTCTCCTAAGACTATAAAAGAGCTCTTAATGCCAGCAGGGTGGTGCACATTTGTGATCCTAGCACTCAAGAGAATTGCTGTGAGCCCAGGGCCAGCCAGTGCTTATAGAAAGACTGATTTGTTCATCTGTTCCCACCCCCAATAAAAAGAACTCCTAGATATCAAGCTAAACTCTTAGAAATAAAGTGAAGATATCTAATAACCTATATAGAAAATGGGAAGTGGGAAAAATGAAATAGAAATGGTTCTTAAATGTGAACCTCATGCAAAATAAGAATATGCAGATAAAGGCCTGTAGCAAAATAGTATTGTTCATATATCTCATTGAGGTAGAGCTTTTACACTTGTTCTGCTCCCACTGTAGTTCTTTTCTTCATCTGTCTTGGAAAGTGATTCTCCAAATGAAAAGCTCATAGGGTGAATTTCTAAGAGATGCTATTTTCACCAGTGGGGATGTTGTACCTTAAAGAAAATAATAAATAAACAAATGAATAATAAGAGAAGGCACAGTTTTTCTGTCAGCACACATGTCTCCAAAGAACTGTGGGCAGTGAGCATTTTTGAGCATTTTGATGCAGCCTATGCGCAATAGCAGCTATTTCAGTGCCATCGCTAGCTGGTCTCCCCTTACTTACTTCTGCTATGTGAACCACTCTTACAGAGGTATCTCCACACTCACCAACTGACATACTCATTCATTATAGCTCAAGTGCCATCCATAGTTCACTAGCTAAAAAAATGTTTGACACATCTGCATATAGAAGGAAGAAATTCATAAAATGATTTTTAAAAAGCCACCAAGGTACACAGGAAATACAATTTACTACATTGTTTTTTAAAGTGGGACTGTTTATTTGCTTATTTGTGCTTGAAGTAAGCTTTGAAAGAATTGTTTATTTTTATTTTTTAATATTTTATTATTTTTAACATTATGTATGCTGTGTGCCCAAGCAGGCACCTGTAGATGTCAGAAGATGACATCAGGTCCTCTAGAGTTATAGTTAACAGGTGGTTGTGAACCTTTTGACTTGGCTGCACAGAACCAAACCGAGGTCCTTTACAAGGACAGTCCGTGCATTTAACCACTAAGCTCTCTAAAGCAAGCCTGTACCAGTTAATTTTCTGTTGCTATGACAAAATACCAAGGTAGCTTACTGAGGGAAGAGTTTACAATAGACCATCGTGACACAGGAGGGGTCAGGCATGCCAACAAGGAGCAGACATTGTGGCAGGAGTAGGAGACAGTTTATCTCAGGTACAAACACAAAACAGAGAGGGCAGACTATATACAGACTATATACACTATATAGTACAAGGCTATATACTCTTCAAAGCCCACCCCCCAGTAACATACTTCCTCCAGCAAAGCCACACCTCCTAAACTGTCCCAAGCAGAGCCCACCAAGTTAGGGACCAAATGTTCAAATACAGCCTTTCTGGTTGTCAATAATCCTAGGTCTACCCTCTGTCACCTTGCACCTTATCTTCAAAATCAGATTCCACTATCAGATGCACTTGTGAGAGTGCCTTTTTATAAGTAAGAGCCTAATAAATAGCTACATTGCAAACAAAAGTGAAAATAGCTTGTCAGTAGAAGTCAGTTCAAGGGGACTGGAGAGATAGCTCAGGGGTTAAGAGCACTGGCTGCTCTTCCAGAGGTCCTGAGTTCATTTCCCAGCACCCACATGGTAGCTCACAACCATCTATAGTGGGATCTGATGCCATCTTCTGGCATAAAGGCATACATGCAGATAGAGTACTTGTATATAAAATAAATAATTTTTAAAGTCACTTCGAACGTTCACAATCACTTCTTTAGCAGTTGCAATAATAGTCAAATGGTCAGGGAGAAAGGGAAGCTGAGTCATGGCTCCTCCAGATTTCTTCTGTACAGACTGGATCACATGGCAACACACAAGGAAGGGTGAGGGAAAACACTGCTGGCTAAACTGATCTAACTCTTCTTTCACACTTGTCATTTGAAACATCAGCTTTGTAGCAGGGACACAAACCCACAAATCTTTGATCGGAAAGGCTACCCTCAGCCCTCTGTTCTGTCTTCTGTGTACTGTTCGTTCCTAACACTGATGTAACCAGGTGAACAGTGACTGACTGATACTCCTTTTCTGGCAAGTGTGACGGAAGACCTGTAGTCAAACTGTTGACTGGGCTTCAAGGCATTACACATGCATGAATCTTGAAAATCTATGTTTGTTTTTATGGGAGAAAGAGGATCATTTGTTCTTCGGCTTATGGTTCCTGTGGGAATCCCTAATCTTGGAGAGGCATGGCAGCAGGTGGCCTGAGCAGGAATCTGAGAGATGCATCTCCAGTCAACTCAAAAAGCAGGGAGTGGTTACTTTTTGATCACAGTAACTCACAGAACTCCTTGTTAATCCTGGGTGCTACAGAACCTCATTTCTGACACTTTGGTTTGGAACTTCCAAAAATGTTTTCAGCAGTGTCCCAGGTAGTACATGAAAGGATTAGAAAACAGGGATATGGCAACCAGATTACAAGAGAAAAATGATTCTTTACAGATTTAGTTTTATTAGTTCTTTTAAAAAATTTAAAAATAATAATTTAAAGATAATAACCCACAGAGGCCAGAGGAGAGAATGGGAGTTGGAGTTGCAGTAAGTTGTGAGCCATTGGACAAGGGTGTTAGGAATGAACCTCTCTCTGGTGCCCTACTAAAAGAATAAGCAATTTTAACCTCTGAGACAGATCTGCAGAAGCAAGGAAAAACATTCTAGAAGTAAATTTCCATGACTGTTTTACTGTTTGTTTAAATATGAATTAGATTTCCAACTATAAGCCATAGTAAGTATGGAAGAGAATTTGTGATTGCGTAAAATGGTTGTTTACCATTTTGCTTTTTAGGGCTGCTCTTGAAGAAAATCCGTATTTCCGTTTGAAGAAAGTTGTGAAATGGTATTTGTCAGGATTCTATAAAAAGCCAAAGGTAGCGTTTATATTTTTCTTCTTTATTCTACCTTTTTATTAGTGTGCATATATTTGTGTGAATATTTGGGTGCCATGGTGGACATGTGTAGGTCAGTTCTGTCCTTATGTTTTGTGAGTCTTGGGGATCAAACAAGTCATGAGACTTGGAGGCAAGTACCTTCATCTGCTGTGGCCTCTCACTGCCCAAGCACACAGACACAGTTCATGTTTCTGATCATATATTTTCTTAGTCATTACAACAGACTGGTAAGTGCTGCATAAGTAACACATACGATAAAAAGCATCTGTTTGGTAGCTAGAGCCAGAACAGCCTTTCTGTGTTCTGCTTCATCTATGCTATCCCAAGCAGTACACTCAGAAAGCAAGAGTAAGGAATACATTTGAAGGAGAAGTGGCAGGAAGAGATTATGAGAATGGAATAATATGCTTTAATCTGGAAAGATGAACAGCCAGTGGAGGACAGCTACCGCCCGCAAAAATGCCACCACTAATGTAATGACAAACAGTCCCTGTGTCCACAGAGAAGTGTGCTTTAAGAAAGGCCATCTCACCCTTCTCGTTGGGAGAGTCTGCATTTGCATTGTGCTGGCCAAGTAGTAAGTGAGAACTATCACACAGTAGAATTTCACGAAAAGAGCCTCAAAACAGAAATTAGAAAATTTAGTTTTTATTTCTAAGAATATTATGAACTGTATATGTGAACCTAGACAACCCACTTAAACTTTAAGCCTATCTCAAAAGATCTTAAAAGATGTTGACATACAAACACTGTATTATCTGGTGTTTCCAATATTAATACCTAAATACCTAAAAGAGATGGCATACAAAAGATACCTGCACCCCCATATTCATTGCTTCACTATTTGCAGTAACCAAAATGGATGACTGGGTGGAGATGTTGAACCACTCGGTTGTCTTTTTTTTAAGCAATCATTGCTCCTTTGAGGCAACATCTTAGAGGAATGTCCTGCATCTCTTACGAGATGCTTTCTTAGTGTTTTAAATTTTATTACTCTTTGAGATTTTCACATATGTAACCTTACAGCCTATTTTGGTCATTTTTACCTCCATTTATTCTTGAGCTCTTCTTGGTTTGTTTGGTTTAGTTTTTATGTGTAATCTTTAGATTGTTTTTTGGCAAAAGTTGCAAAATTTGTATTTAGACTGTATCTTGAGTAAACTTATAATTTTATTCCATGTAAATTTCATTTACAGTGAAGCATTATAAGGTGGTCTTCCAGACAAGACAATTTAATTTTAAACCTGTATTTGTCATCTTTAACTTGTAGGGGTTTTTTGTTGTTTGTTTAATTAGGGACTGAAGAAACCATATAATCCTATACTTGGTGAGACTTTCCGTTGTTTATGGATTCATCCCAGAACAAACAGCAAAACATTCTATATTGCGGAACAGGTATGAGAAATGGCAACTTGTTAAATCATTGTTGTTTAGCTTCTCGTTAGGGAAGGTTTGATAAGCATTGAACATTTTAATACTACTCCGTACTACTCGTGAGCACTGCTGTCACAACCCATCCTGTTTGACTGCCTCGTGTGGTTGCAGTCAGATGTCAGCCAGTTTGTACTTACCCTTACTTTGGCAGGAGTGAACCATTGTTTCCCATGATCATCACACTGTTGTAAAGAGAATTTAGTTTCTCAGCATGTGGCCCCTCCATATGGTTTTATTAAATCACAAAAACTTGGTTACTCAGAACTTTGAGCACCTCTGTGTGTGTGCTCATGCGTGAGAGGGGTTGGGAGGGAAAGGGTGTTCTAATAGCCTCCCGCATGGAAGCTATATAATAATCTCATTAGAAATGCTATGTCATCATTTCCACACAAACTTGTTGATTCATATCCTGTCTTGGGATGTGCATGCCAGGAGGTGGATTTCCTTGGAGACAGAAATCCGGACTGTAGTCATTAAAATTTATTCGTTGCTTACCAACTGTTCCTTCTTACTCATTCTTAGATTTGAACTTTTGATGCTAGCTTAATAGTATGCTTGTTTTGTTAAATGTCATGATCTTTCCTGTGTTCAATAGGTGTCCCATCACCCACCAATATCTGCCTTTTATGTTAGTAACCGAAAAGATGGATTTTGCCTTAGTGGTAGCATCCTGGCTAAGTCCAAGTTTTATGGTGAGTTTTTCCTTGTCCTAAAATGTGCTTTTCCAAAATGTAATGTTTTCTGTTAACTCTTTATTTGTGAATAAATTAATTTTATTATGTCATTTTGACAAGGAATTCCTGTCTTTTAAGCATCTTTAACCCTGAGTCCTGTTTAATTGTTACACACTTACAAGTAAGGCATGTTTATCTAACTTCATCACATACATGTAACAAACAGCATTACAGACAGAAGCACACAGTGAGGACCTATGTATCTCTCTCATGCATGATGGGTTTATTTTGTCTTTACCTTCATCAGTTTGCTTAGTTTTGTCTCCCTGTGCCTGAGGGAATCGATCTTTCTCTTTCAGTCTTTGAGTAGAAAAGGAATCCACTTTGGCCCTGGGTCACTCAGTGATAGATTTAACCTTGGACCAATTAACACACAGTTGAAAATATTTGTGAGTACAAGAAAGGAGTATGGAGAAAAGTGGTTTTAGTAGGAAACCGTAACACAATGCCTTTGACAATTCAAATAAAGCATAACCAAAACTGTATAGTAGTAGAATATATCTGTAAATGCTATTATTTGGCTTTCTAATTTTAAAGATATTTAAAAATTTTGAGAATTAATCTAAGGAATTTTAACACTGAGAGAAAAAAAACATAAGGGAGAAATTGGAAAGATAAAAGTAAGCAGACTTCTAAATTTTAATTACACGAGAGGACAGAGTCAGAAACTAGTCGGCATAGGAAATCTAAATTATAACAGCTTCCATGTTTTAAAAGATGCTCCCCTACTTAATTTTCTTCTGATATTTCATATTGATACTACTCCTTCCCCCTCTAGCTTCACTCTCCGCACCCACCCCGGCTACATTGTAAGTGACTTTAAGGTGTCTGTTCCACCCTTGTAGACATTTTTTACTGAGCACAGGAGTGTGGCTTCTGTTCAGGTATTGCTTTGTACTGTGCTTTCTTTTTTCTTATGTGTTAACACAATTTATGAGCACCAGGGCTAGCTCTTTATAGTTTGGAAAAATCCAGAGTTCACGGGGGTACTTTAAACTAAAAAAAAAAAAAAAAAAAAAAAAATCCTCGTTGTTTTCTTTGAGTAAAGACATCTGAGATGCTTATTAGGAATACAGTGTCTGTCATGTTGGAATCTAGAAAAGTTGATGTAGAGATCGGGGCAAGTCATGGTTGTTCATAAATGTTTGCAGACTTTTATATAAATATTCACAACATTATTCCTAATAACTGATAAACAGAACCTAATGTCAACTCCTTTAGACAGACCTCTTACAGCTATTGAAGTGATTATCAGTTAAAAAAATGAATGCTTGTTACAATAGCATAGACAAATCTGAAAATTATGTGCTAGATGAAATAAGCCAAATATGTTATATGTTTTATGATGCTCACTAGAATTGGCAAAGCTACAATGATAGGAAGCATCATTGGCCCCCAGGGATAACAGGGACCTTTCAGGACGATAGTTTACATAGATGTAGCTCCTAGGTAGGTAGGTCAGTAGGTAAGCAGGCAGCTAGAGAGACAAGTGGACAGGGAATCAAACCCAGGCCTCGTGCATAGTAGACAAGTGCTGCATTACTGAACTACATTCCCACCCCTTAGTCATTTGAGATGGTCTTTCTGTGTAGTTCAGGCTGATGCTGAAGCCCCAGCCTTCCTGTGTCCAAATGTTGATGTGGGTATGTGCTAGTGTGGTTATGAATCCTCTGTGTGGTGCCACATACTGTCACACTTAATGCTTAGAATAGGCAATTCATTGTATGTTAATTATACTCTAACATCAAAGATGCAGAGGTTAAGGAAAGAAAAGACAGACAAGCTAGAAGAAATCACTATGGCATTTTACCACCCGGATTGTGCTGATTTTAAAATCATTAATAGCATTATTGAATAAATTATAAATATTTAAAATTTGAGACTTACCTATATTCGACTTAGAGATCAATATTCAGAAAAGGCAAACTAAAATGTACAATGAAGCAGTATTTTGTTGGCTATTGTATATGTTAGGATTTTTTTCATTTGACTTTCCTAGAAAAATACTGATTTAAGCCTTTTGAAAATGCTTATTTTATAAGATTGGGAATATGAATCAAGTCGTCTTTTAGTTATGAGGTAATGAATATGTGTTTCAACCCATGTATTGAGATGTCTTAAAAATTTCTCTTGGAAGAATTAGTAGATGTCCCAAATATACTTTGTTTGGAATTATTTAGATTAGTTTTGTGAAAATTAATAATACTTTTTTTTCTTTTAAGGAAACTCATTATCTGCGATACTAGAGGGAGAGGCACGGTTAACTTTCTTGAATAGAGGTGAAGATTATGTAATGACAATGCCATACGCTCATTGTAAAGGTAAATATTGTCTGTACTTATATCAGGGTGTTTCTTGGTTTGTTTTGTTTTGTTTGGTAAGTAAATGTATGTGAATGGAGTTTGTTATGTTTGAGATAGTCAGACATATTTGTTTGAAAACCTTGGCCCATGTTACTTAAGAGTATTGTTGTTTGCTGACTATTTCTATAGCAGATTAATTCACACATAATAGTCATACCTATTTTGTGACATACACCTTGTAAGAAGTTTATTTATAATAATGGAATTCCCTTGCATTTACCTCCTGTGAAAGTTTTGAAATTAAATGAAACTACTTCTTCAGAATCCTGAAAAGTTATTTTATGTAATATTGAACTAACACCCTTTAAAGTATAACCTTTTTTTTTCTTTTTTTTTAATAGTTTATTTTTAACTTATGTTCATTGGTGTTTTGACTGCATGTATGTCTCTGTGAGGGTGTTTGAAGCCCTGGAACTGGAGTTGCAGACAAGTGTGAACTGCCATATGGGTGCTGGGAATTGAACCTAGGTCCTCTAGAAGAGCAGCTCTTAACTGCTGAGACGTCTCTCCAGTCCCATCTGCCATTCTTCAATATATCAAGTCCTTTGAATGTTTTTCTTCACTCTCATTTAACAATTTCTTTTTATCAGTTTGGGTTTTGGTCCTGTCTCAGGCTTCCTAGTGATCAGATCACTGGTGTGTGCCTCAACACATAGCTTATATTTGGCATAAAACTAGCTAATGCTCAGGGCTTTGCATATAGTTTTTAAAATAGGAATGAAGTAAAATTCCTACAATTGTAAATGGATAGAATCAATGTTTTTAATTTTTTTAAACTTTTTATTGATTTTTTTTTTGTGGATCACATGTCATGCATCCTGATCCCATTCATCTTCCTGCCCCGACTTCCGCCCTCTGCCCTTATGACCTCAAAACACAATTTAAAAGTAAAACCAAAACAAAAAAACCAAAGAACAAAAAAACAAGGCAAAATACACAAAAAACAAATAAAAAAAAAAAACATATAGGCATAGAGGCTGTAGTGTGGCCCAGTAAGTCACACAGTTTACCCTTTAGTCTATACATCCTTATTTGTAAGTGTTACTGCAGAGTCATTTGTCTGGTTCGAGGCCTCTGATTTCTGCTACACTGTGGATACTGGTCCCTACCTGGGACTCCTTTTGGATATCCTATTGTTGCCTTGTGTTGTGAATAGCCTATAACTTTGGGTCTGCAGATCTGGCCCCTTCACATCCTCCTGCAGTTCGTAGATGAGGTGCATGTTGGGGTGGGCCACCTTGTAATCCTGCTCTGGGTGGTAGCTGAGTTGGTAAGCCTGCCAGCCTTCCCTCTTTGTCACCACACAGGCAAGCTCTTCAGCAATACCCCAGCTAGTTCATCCACTGTAGCAACCAGCAAGGAGCAGGGCCATTTCTTCTACTCTCACACCCTTGGGGTCCAGCTCACACCTGCTCACATCACCAGGGCCAGCTCCACTGCATTGCCCAAGCTACGTGCAGGGCTCCCTTTCCAGATTGCTGCACTTGGTGATGGCCAGGATCAGCTCTCCCATTCTCATTGAGGGGTGAGAGGAAATGGGCTATCTGTCCTTCAACCATACTATGGTGTGACAGACTGTGAAGCTAGCTCTGCCACTCTCATCTTCAGGGCTGCTCCCCTGTACCCCTGCCATCAGGGACAGCTCTACTGTGCTGCCCTGGGGTGGGGAGGTACAGGGTCCACTCTCAAGAGTGGTACAGTTGGTGAGGGGCAATATTTTAAATCTTACATAATTTATTACATCAATGCCCAACTAGCAGTGAGGAATGTTTTCCCCTCACAGTACTGTATATCCCACAGTGTAGAAAAAAATGAGATTAAAGCATAGGGAATTTTTTTAAAGTAAGATTTTCTATGTGTTTTCTATATTGCTAAATTTTTATGAATTACTTTATAAAGTAGGAGTTCCATGACCAAATAAGTATGAGTAACATTTCATAGTTTGTTTCCTCTCAGAAGTTAAAATTGTATGTTTATCTATTAAAGGTTACCTCAGTCACATAATTCAATAAAACATGCCCTGTTCAACTTCCTTTAATTTAGAATGTGTTTTGAACACAGAACCTATGTTTGTGGTTGGCTTGTTTGCTTGTTTTGTTTGTTTAATTTACCTGAAGTTGGTTCTTGTTATTTGTAGTAAATCATATTCTATAAAGTGACAGCCATCACTGAATTAGCACATAGTGAATCCTGGTTTCTAGGGAAGGTAATGAGGTGACATTATTCTAGTCTCTTATCACAATGTTTCCATCAGCTAAGGAGCACATGATGTTACTCACTCAGTGCTATTGAACTGTCCGCTAGCACTATCACTCACTCACCTGACTGAAGCGTTAGTGTGCATTCCCCTGTAAGGTTCCTCATAACCTTACACTTCAGAACACTATACTGCAGTACTTCGGCCAGCATTTCACTGGCTTCCAACAGCCCATGCATTGATAAAAGTGCAAAACACGTGACCAAGATATCCTGCTGAAGAGGGACTGTTTTGTTTTGTTTTCAGTACGGGCATTAAAGCAACACAGCGGGCTAGTTGTACCTCAGCATCAGTTTACTCCCAAGCATGGATTACTGCACAGCACAGGGGCGTTGATCTGAGGTTTCCCTATGTAGTTAAAAACGTTTATTGCAGGACTGGAGAGATGATGGCTCAGTGGTTAAGAGCATGGCTGCTCTTCCAGAGGTCCTGAGTTGAATTCCCAGCAACCACATGGTGGCTCACGACCATCTATAGTGAGATCTGATGCCCTCTTCTAGCATAAAGGTATACAAGCAGATGGTACACTCATATACATAAAATAAATAAGTCATTTTTAAATGTTTATTACATTTACTTATGTGTAGGTCAGAGTGTAACTTCTGGGAGTACAATCTTTCCTTCTACCATGTGGTCCCCACAGTCTACCTCAGATCCGAAGACATGGCCGGAAGTGCTTTTGCATGCTGAGTCATCTCATTGGCCCACCTCTGTATTTTAAATAGTCTGTAAAACTGACAACTAAACATGACCTGAATATGCTTTTTTATATTCTAAAACAAACTTTATGTCTATATTCCATGTATTTTGTTGAGTGAGGCAGTATGCCCTTAGATCACAGGTTTCTCCTAGAAACTATACCACATTATAGAACGCTGCTTTTTTTATGTCAGTATCTCTTTGTCTGAGCTTCTGTCGGTTTTCTTTTTCCTTAGGAATTCTTTATGGCACAATGACACTGGAGCTTGGTGGAACTGTCAATATTACCTGTCAAAAGACTGGATACAGTGCAATACTTGAATTTAAGCTAAAGGTTGGTAAATGAAGGTATTACCGGATTAAGGGGAAGCTGTGTTGTAAATACTGAAGAAAACATATAGATTTGTTGGGAACAAGAACTAAACATAAAAGCATGATTTATGTGAGGTCAAAGAGAAATACATCCAAGGGCATACTCTGTGAGTATTTTGGTACAGCCTGAAACAACCTTAGAAGATAAAGGTTAACATGAAAGCCACCATTCCTATGGTTTTTTAATTTTAATGCTAAATCTTGGCAATGTAGAGGAAATGAGACTTTAAAAAGTTATTGGATTGATGTGTATCTGTGAAACAAAACATTGCTTTATAAAACCCCAGAAGGTAGATATAAATTGTGACTCTGGTTGCATACAGTAAGACAATTTCATATTAGTTACTGTTTCTGCATAAAAATTATTTGAACCCCCATGCTTAATATTAACTATGTGCTACTCCTCATCAGATTTACATGCCAAAAATTTGGACGGGGGATATTGGAGATGGTCTGTCTTTGAAAAAATGTTGGACATCAGGAAATCTTGCAAAACATGAGTGATTGAGTTGAGACTAGGATCCACTATAGACTTGCCAACTTGTGAGTCTGATGCCAGAAAAGCTATGACTGTTACTATGAGCCCCTGTTCATGTGGCCTTACCATGTGATTTCACTTCTTGATAGAATGGCATCTTTAAGCTACTGGAGGTCTTCCTAACAGCACAAGGTCTCAGCAGCACACTGAGAGCTCGATTGCCTTCCATCCTAGTCTTAGAAGCCAAATTTACAGCACCTTCTCTATCTTCTATTGAAGTTCACACCCACCCAGGCTCAGGGGAGGAGGGATGTTGATGGATTTCTCAATAGGAGGCTGGCAAGGTCTCATTGAAGAAAAGCGTGGGGTCAGGGAGGAAATGAGTGGGTACTGTTGAAGCAATCTTTGGAAAATTCTGTCTGCTTCAACGAAGGGAAATTTAGAAGTCTTTTCAGAATATCAGTACATTATGTTCAGATAAAAATAGGGACTATAATAATAGGTGTTGTTAATTGCTTCCATGTTGATATTCCAATGACCAGAGTCTTTCTAATGAAAAGGAACTTATTTGATGCAGTGCCTTTTGCTTTGTCAGTTTTTACAGATGTGAACATACTAGTCTGATAATCATGATGAAAGTGGTCTTAAACAGTTCCTCATGTCACTAAGTCTCGAAGCATCAAGATCGAGTCTCTAAGGAAAGACATTTCTAAGAATAGTGACCCAAAGTGTACTCCTTCTGGATGTTTTTAAATTTTTAAATTCCCTCAGTTTTCTGAGTTCTTTAGTGTGTTGCTACACTGACAGGCTCAGGCCTAGAGGTCTTTATACCTGTGTGATCTTCTTGGATTATTTAGATTTCATTGTCTGTTTTTAACTATAATTTTTATAGTTAAAATTCAGATTTATTTTTATTAAAAGTTTCTAACTTAAATTTGAGTCAGAATTTCTGTTTTTATTTTCAAGAATGTGGTAACTGTAATTTTTTTGATATGTGGTTATCTACAGTGTATATAAATAAACCAAAATGCTCAATATTTTCTTTTTTTTAAAGCCATTTTTAGGGAGTAGTGATTATGTTAATCAAATATCAGGGAAACTTAAATTGGGAAAAGAAGTCCTAGCTACTTTGGAAGGCCATTGGGTAAGTATTTTTATATATTAGCACTACAAAAATAATTTTATCTGATGCAGAAAAATAGACAATCATATTATGAAGGTGTCACTAAATTTCATCTTAAAAGCAAGTATTTTGGCATTGCTCTGTTGCCAGTGACACTATGTTTTATATTTCTAAGACTTTTAAATGAAAGGAAATAGCTATCGTATGGAATTTACTGTGTACATTATTAGGCATGTAACTCGTATTTGTCATTTAATACTTAGTTGGACTTCATGAAGTTGGTACATAGATACCCATTTTTTTATTGTATTTATTTAGTCTTGGTGTGTGCATGTACCATGACACACATGTAGAAGACAGAGGACCACTTACTGGAGCCAATGCTCTAGTTCTACTATGAGGGTTCCAGGAACCAAGCTCAGGTCATAGGAGCTTGTAGCATGCACCTTCCCTAGCTGAGCCATCTTGCTGACACATGTATAAGATGTGTCCATTTGAAAAGGAAGGAAACTAATGCATGGGGCATGTGGAGAGGTAGCAGCAAGCTGAGACCTGAACCCAGGAACTCTGCCTGTGCAGCACTATACGGGTTCCAGTTAAGGTCATGTTTCTTTTGGAGAAAGACAGGAAGGTACAGTAGTACATAAAGGCAGTAGCTTTGATTTACTTCTCTGCCAACCTAGATTCATATTTATTTAATTTCTTACAAGGAGCTTACATGACTGAAGTGGATTATGGTATATTTCTTAGATGCATTTTTACTATGAACACTAAGGATATGCTATTCTGCATTATAATAAGCAAAAAGAAAAAACAGGATGAAAAATGAAGCTAGATTTAGAGGCTCAGCCAATGACCACATAGGTTCTGCAGAATTTTTTTTAATTTTTAATGTATGAGAGTGTAAGTGTGCCTGTGTGAATGTATAAAGAGTGTGTATTCTCTCCTTTGACCATGTTGATCTCAGAACTAGATTAACAGGCTTGGTGGCAATTGCTTTTACCCACAGAGTCATCTCCCTGGTCACTGCAAAATGATTTTTTTTTTTTTTGAGACAGGGTTTCTCTGTATAACAGCTCCAGCTGTCCTAGAACTAGCCCTGTAGACTAGGCTGGCCTCGAACTCAGAGAGTACTGCCTGCCTCTGCCTCCCTAGTACTGGGACTAAAGGCATGCCTGGCCCTGCAAAATGTTTTAATTGACTTACTATCTGAATATTGTTTGGAACAATTATAAAGTCATTTTTGTCATTTATTTTATTTTGGGTCTCATGCTGCAGTCCTGGCCAGCCTCAAACTCAGAGAGATCCACCTGCCTTTGCCTCCTGGGTGCTGGTATTAAAGGCATGCACCACCACAGCTGGAAAAATTGATGTTCTAAAAACAAAAAAGTCTAAGATTGTGTTCAGTTTTTAATGCTAAGAGTCTCAGAAGTTTTTTTAAAATTTGATTTCCTACATTGTCCACAGCATCACACCATGCTCTTCTGCGACAGTTCAGACATGAAGCTTGAGGTTTTTGCCTGTAACAAAACTTATAAAATCTTGTAAACTTTCTATGTAGTTAGCCAATTTTTCTAATTGATTGGTATTACATATTTAAACTCTTATTTTTATTCAAATGGAAAAAATGGGACTCTGAGAAATGTACTAGTTAATTTGCTTTAAGATATTTTTCATATACTTCAACAGCAGGAAGAATTTATTAGTGTATTGTTGTACTTTGTAGTCCTCCTCTAAATCAAATAAGTGTATTTGTGATTGATTCCTTTAAATACAGGATAGTGAAGTCTTCATTAATGACAAGAAGACCGATAATTCGGAGATTTTCTGGAATCCAACTCCTGATATTAAGCAGTGGAGATTAACAAGGCACACTGTGAAATTTGAAGAGCAGGATGATTTTGAATCAGAGAAGTAAGTATACCATTTTTAGCTGACTTAATGGACATAAGGAGTATTTCAAATCTGTATAGTTGTGATTTCTGGGTGATATTTTTTTAGACTCTGGCAGCGAGTAACAAGAGCTATAAATGCCAAAGACCAAACAGAAGCTACTCAAGAAAAGTGTGTTTTGGAAGAAGCTCAAAGGCAGGCTGCCAGAGATCGGAAAACAAAAAATGAAGAGTGGGCTTGTAAGTTATTTGAACTTGATCCACTCACAGGAGAATGGCACTATAAGTTTTCAGAGTAAGTAGCTTAAATGTTTATTTCAAATCTTTTAGCATAATGTATTGCCTTTGTATTTCTAGTATATTTATTATCAACATATGAATTAGGGTGGAATATTATTTTACAAACTTCTTAAAAATTTATGTGTATGTGTGCCAGCTTTTTGAGTTTATGAGTACCATGTGCATGCAGGAGCCCCCTGGAGGGTGTCAGGCTGCCAGGAGGCTAGACTAGTGGATGGTTATAAGCCACTATGTCAGTGTTGGGAACCGAACTCTGACTCCCTGCAAGGGCAGTAGGTGATCTTAACCACTAAGTCACCTCTTCAGTGTGAAATTTTACTTGTTTGTTTGTTTATCTATATGAGGCATGGTCTCAGTATGTAACTCTGGCTGTCCTAGAACTTGCTATATAGATCAGGCTGGCCTCGAACTTACAGTTCTGCCTGCCTCTGCCCAGTCCTGGGATTAAAGGCTTATACCATTATGCCTGGCTTCTTAATGTGACATTTTAAACTTGTTGTTCTATCATTTATTTTACTTATTTATTTATTTATTTATTTCTATGGTAGTGGTTAATTTTCCAAATAAGCTAAGAATCTGAAGATTGGATACAGACAAATCTTAAGATTAGAACAGCCTTTGTAATTACTTAATGAAAATCTAATAAAAGGAATTATATTCTGTAGCTATTTAAATTTCTTTTTTCTATTTAGTACCCGACCATGGGACCCACTTAATGATATGATACAATTTGAAAAAGATGGTGTTATCCAGACCAAAGTGAAGCATCGCACTCCAATGGTATGTAACAAAAAAGTAGCTAGGTCCAATAGGCTTATAAATTTGCTAAATCTTTAGTATCCATGGTAATTACACTTAAAAATTTAAATTTTAGGTAAGTAGAATGACATTAACAGGCAACTCCAAGCACTGACGCCCAAACACACACGCACGCATATACACACAAAAAGCAAAAAAATTAACACAGCTCTCCAACTATTGAAACTAAGGGAATGAAGGGCCAAGAAGGGCCTTGAAGCAGTGGGAAGACATTATAGCATGTAGGAGTCCTTGCCTCACCCCTTGCTAGGTACAGCCAAAGGCTTGAGAGGTCTCTGTGTTCCAGTGTACGTCTCTGAGGCCAGAAGGAACAAAGCAGACAACACGTGTGCACATACTGCTTCTCGGGATTCCTGAACCTAGAGGGCACATGTGGAGGCCCTCATTTCTGAGAGTGTCAGTAACAAGAAACTATACAAAGGATCTAAACAGAACTATGAAAGCTGAAAAGTATAGCAATGGGAAAATTTTGCTAGAGGAATCTTAGCAACAAATTTTAGTTAGATGCAAGACAGAATCAGTTATATAATACACAAAATTATTCAGATTATCCACTATGAGCAAATGGATGAAAAAGTAAACAGACTCTTGGAGACCCACAGGAGCACCCTCTGGTGGGTCATATGAATTATGGAGTCCAAAAGGAGGTGAGGGACAGAAATGGATGGAATGTGCTTAAGAAAAGGCTCCCATGTGCCCAGGTTAATGGCAGGAGGAGTCTATAGATGAAAGTTCAGCAGTCTCTGAATAGAGCAAGCTCAGACTGTTAAAGCAGGAAACAGAGCCTTAGAAGCAGCAGAAACTTGTAATGTTTTTAACAGATAATACTAGAGATTTCTAAAAATCCAGGACAACATTAGTGAATGACTCTGGCAACATTGCAGGCTATAAAATGGACACACAATAACATTTGTGTTTCTGTGTAGTGAGGAATCACAAAAGGAAATTAAGAAAGCAGTTCAGTTTATAACGCATCCAGAAGAGTGCCTATTTCTTAAGCTAGAAGAGTTCATATTGTTACAATGCAGTGCAACCCCAAACAGTCTGTAGAATGGAAAAGCTGACCCTCAAATTCATATGGAATTGTGAGGATCCCTGCATAGGTAAAACATTCTCCTTTTTTGTTTGTTTGTTTTAGAGCAAAGTTGGAAGACATAATTTCCAGTTTCAAAGTTTATCACAAAGCCATAGTAATCAAAGCAGTCATTTTGATATAAGGATGGGCTTGGTATATAGGCCAGTGTAAGAAATAAGTCTAGATGTAAACCCATGAAGGTTACATGTGAAGGATTGGACATGTGGCTCATAGTAAAGAACATTTGGTACTCTCCCAGAGAACTTGGATTCCATTCCAAGCACCCACATGGCAGCTCCAGTCATCTACATTTCTAGTTCCGAGGGCTCTGCACCCTCTTCTGGCCTCCTCAGGTACTGCATATGTGTGGAGACTCAGGCAAATATACACATAAAATAAAAATACGATAGGTTTTTAAAAAGGTTTTAAAAATTATTTTGACGATTTCTCCCAGTCGTTGGAAAAATGCTAGTCTCTTCAACAAGTGGTACTAAAGTAAGTCCAATTGACTTCTGTTGTACAGAAAATAACTTAAAATGTATCTGTATATAAAATGAGAAGACTATAAAATTCTTAGAAAACAGTGTAAGTCATCATGACCTTGTGTTTAGAGATAGATTTTTAATAAGATACTAAAAGCACTCATAGCAACAATAACCAGAAAGCTAAACTGTGGGTGATGGAGAGCTGGCTCAGAAGTTGAAAACACTTGCTGCTCTTGTAAAGGACCTGAGTTCTGTTCCCAGCACCTACACAGCAACTCTCGATCCATATCTCCTGTTTTGGGGGTCTCATGCCCCCATGTTGCCTTTACCAGCACCAGGCACACGGGTGGTGCATGTGTAGTTTCAGGCAAAGAACTCACATGCAAGTTAATGAGTAAATAAATCTTATTTGAACACTTTTTCAACATCAGATGATGTGATGAGGAAGGCAAAAAGACAAGTTACAGAATGAAAGAAAATATCTGCTAATCATTTATCTAGCAGTGTTTAAATATCTAAAATATTTAGTAAATACCTGGTTTTAAAAAAATGACTAGATTAAACATTTTACCAAAGAAGATAGACAAACGACCAAAGCCACATAACAATGTTAATATTAGTGTACGAATGCAACTCTAAACCACAGTTAGTTCATCACTTCCCACTTAATAAGTAATAAAAATTAAAATAGAAAATAAAGTATCAGTGAAGATATGGGGAAACCAGAGCCCCAATATGTTGGGAATGTAAACTTTGCAGCCATTGGGAAATATGGTTTAGCAGGTCCTAAAAGAATATATAATACAAAATTACCATATGACCCAGCTCTTCTACTCCAAAAGAGTTGAAAATCAGAGCAGGAAATATGACAGTATTCATTCACAGTGGCCAGAACAGAGGAACACCAGAGGATCCATTAGCAGATATATGCATAAACAAAACATAGTCTATCCATGTAATGGAATATTATTAATACATAAAAATAATTAAATTCTGCTCTGTGCTACAGACATGGACAAACTCGAAAGGACAAATATTCTACAGTTTCCACGTAGGCAGATACCCAGAGTCAGAAAGTAGATTACAGGTTCGCAGCCACCTGAGGAAGAAAAGGGTGAGGAGTTACAGAATCTTGAAGATGAGTATACAACATTGTGAAATAATTACTGCTACTGGGTTGTGTGTAGTACTTTTAAAATGACAAAATTATCATATATACATGCTATCACAATTTTAAGATGCAAATTTTTGTTTGGATTTATTTTTTCAGATATTGTCTCACTATGTTGCCCTGTTTAGTCTGGATCTCACTATGTAGACCATGCTGCTCTCAAACAAAGAAACTCACCTGCCTCTGTCACTGCCTCTGCTGAGATTGAGGTGTAAAATGTTTTTAAGTCATGTTCCACTGACATGGTGGAGACACATGCACTTCCTTCTAAATAGACTACAGATCACAGTTAGTCTTCATGCATCCCTCACTACTGACCCCATTTGACATCTTGAGGACTCCAGTATCTAAAGTAGGATAGGCTGAATCCACAACCTGCCTTCTTAGTGTACATTATACACGTGTATTTTAGGTGCATATATAAGGTTTTACACAATTATTCCAGGAATAACTAGGGATGCTTTTGTCATGTTGGTGAAATTACATACAAAGTTAAAGATGTGCGACCATTGATTTCCTGTGATACATGCACATTGCCTTACCTTTGTGATTGGTTTCTTCTCTTGCATTTAGGTTTTTAAGTTTGGTACTGGTGACCAGAATTACAAGCCTGTTATTATTCTATAGTTTATTATTCCACAGAAAATTTAATACTAGTTAATTTCATACACATCTGAATCTTGTGCCTGCACACAGATGTTTTTATAATTTTAGGTGTACTACAAAATAGTAGTATATTTTATGTTTGCCATGAACTACCAAACATCCTCCAGTGGGAATGTTCTAACATTGAGAACAAGAATGTTTTTTAGCACTGCTCTTTAAAACACTGGAGCTGCTATGTGAAAGAGATGCAGCAGCGGGGTGTATTTGTGTTTGTACATGCTTTAAGGTATCACTGGAAAAGCATATAAGCTGATAGCCATGGCACCTGCCCTGTGGAGGAGAGATTGGGTGTATATATGTTAGGAATGGGAGGGAAATTACCTCATACAGTTCTGTTTCGTCTTTGTGCCCTGCTGAAATCAGCTAAGATGATGGGTTGCTAAGTGCAGGGTATCTTTCTTGTTAGATTTCATTCGATTGTTTGTGCTTTGATTCCTAAGCATCACCCTCGTCAGTAGTTTTGGCAGTTGTGCGGGTGGTTTAGATACAGAGTATAGTGCAGACCCACATCATCGTAATATGATTTTCTTCAGGTTAGTGTTCCAAAAATGAAGCATAAACCAACAAGGCAACAGAAGAAAGTAGCAAAAGGCTATTCTTCCCCAGAACCCGACAACCAGGACTCATCTGGAAGTGAAGGTATGCTGTTAGGTATATGTAAGTGGTTTTCAAATTAACTCAAGAATGTAAGAGTTTGTATAGAGACAGGAATCAGATATGAATGCTGTTTTGGATTATAGATGAGCTGACTCTAAGATAAAGGCATGGGAATGAAGACAGGGGAGTCATGCAGATAAATACTACAGTAGCAGTTCCTTTGACTTGGTGAAAATCTATTGATCAAATTCAAGAAGCATATTTTAAGTTGTGAGTCAGTTCACATTTCAAAAGAGTTTCTCATCCCTAAAGTAAAATAGTAGTGTTTAGAAGGCACAGACAAATGAGAATATAAATGTAAGTATGCAAAAACTCGTGGATTAAATCGTGTCTTGATCAAGTCAGATACTCTGTGAACTGTCTCGAACAATATATATTAAGATACAATTAAGAAGGGATTAAGGTAACATCTTAGACACTGTATAAAACTAAAAAAGTAATTCTTAAAAATCTGCCTTATCACAGTTTAGTGTATGAACCTACACTAAACTGGGAGTAGGGGGGCTAATTTACTTACAGAGGCAACAGTAGAGTAATAAATAGTAACTATGAGGACACAGATGATAAGTTGTGAGGGCCTTAAAAGAAAGGGTGCTCACTCCGGGTTGGGGGAAGGTTCTTGGAAGATGCCTGAGGAGCTAGTAGATTCTCCAGTGACTTGCTACCCTAGGCCTGGGACATTCAGCACAGTGATATGGGTGATAGCAGAAAGAGAATGCTACAGGGCTGCTGTCATCTTACAACAAAGGAGACTGAACAGGAACTCTGAACCTTGGACCTGTTAACCTGTGCAGGGTCATGGAGCCTGTAGGATGGGTATGTGGAGTGGTACCTGATGTAGAGATATTAACTCTTTAATCGGGTTTGTTAACCACATGATTCCTTACAACTGTGTGTTATTGGGGCAATCTTATTAACCTTAGTTTTAAAAAGAGACACCTTGAGATCTGAGCACAGTTAGAAAGGGAATGAAGTTAACAATAGCTCTAGAAGTTGAAAGGTGCTCACAGAACTGAGTTCTTCAGAAGGTTGCCCGTGGCTGGGGGATAAGAGAGTATTAGTTTCCCAAAATTAACACGGATTTTAAATGATTTTTTGCCTATTTTAATGAATTAAAAAATAAAACTGATTCCACAAGTTATAATTTGTGGAATTACTCTATGCTGTGTACCAGTTTTGATTGGTTGAGACATTAAAAATGCAGAAAATTTATTTTGTTAATCTGTAGGCCATTCAAACCAATGCCTAGAAATAATTTATTATACAAGTCATTAAATTCAACTATAGATTGTGACTGCAACTTCATTTTTAAATGTCTTTTAGCTCAATCTGTAAAACCGAGTACACGAAGAAAGAAGGGGATAGACCTGGGAGACATTCAAAGTTCTATTGAGTCTATAAAGCAAACACAGGAAGAAATTAAAAGGTAATATATTCTGACAGTGACTAGTTGTTTGAGTCCAGAGGAGTAAAGACCCTGATAAGGGAAAATCATGTAAACTTTACTGGGGAGATGGAGTTGTGAGACTCCTTTCTCTGAGGGTAGAATGTTTTACTGCAAATAGTATGCTAGGAACACAGCTATGTTGGTTGTGGGAGTAGGGTAGTCACTGAGAAAGCTGAAAGACTTACTTATCCTGTTGTCCCCTTTGTACATGGCTAGTATGCAATTGTAAAGTGTCTCTTCTTAAAGCAACTGAAATATCTGCATAGCAGTGGGTTATAGTCACTTCCCTGAGACCAGGACTCATCACACATGTGCACGCACACGCACACACATCACTTTGTGATAAGTACCTAATACTTATTAACACTTAGCAGAGGGTCCTAGAGGAACCACATTCCTGCCCCAGGTGGGTGAGAGGGAGGTACATTGTCTCCAAAAAGAGAGACAGAAAAGAAAACCTCTGCTTATCCATTAGATTACTTTCAAATGTCACCTTCTTGTAATACTTCTGATCATTTACCCTGGCTTTTAAATGAGCTTGCCTAATTTTCCCTCTGGCCTCCTTTGGAGCACCTTGCAGAGTTACTCCTGTGTGTGCTGTTGGCCCCACAGGACTGTTGACTCCTTCTGAGCAGACAGAATGACATGTGCACCTGGGGTATCATCAGGCCTTAATCGGGCCTCAAATTGCTGTCCACATTATAAAATATAATTATATGTAAAAGCCTACTTGGTTGCATTTGCCTCCTCTTTTTCATAGCACAATTTGGAAAAAAAAAAAAGATTGGAATTTCATGACTAAATTCTCATTTTTGTAGCATCAGAAAAGGTGTTGAATATTCTTCAATTTGAGAGTGTTAGGAAATCTGTTGCATTTTTTTCCTGAAGAATTTGGAACTTTTACTCCACTCTTGTCTCTTAATTAAAGATAAAAGATAAAGCATAAATACTTTCTTAAAGCCACTATTGTAACAGAGATGATAATATATTCTGTATCACTAAATTGTGATGATTATGTTTAATAGGTCATAAAGTAATGTGCTTGATACAGTGTACATTAGCTTGAATACTGGCAGTCTTGGGTCTTGGATAGAGTAGTAATTGAAGTAGTTACTTGAGGTAATTAGACACTTTGTGACAATATAATAACTATAATAATGACGTTTTGTGCTAACATTTCTGAAAAATAATTATCAGATTTATTGTTCTTATTTTGTAGAAATATTATGGCTCTTCGAAATCATTTACTTTCAAGTGCACCTGCTACAGATTATTTTCTGCAACAGAAAGACTACTTCGTCATTTTCCTTCTGATTTTACTTCAAGTCATAATAAACTTCATGTTCAAATAGAAGTTCTCAACAGTTGAATCACTGAACTAGACAGATGGAATTTGGCCTGGGACCAGTATTCAGATTGGTTTGCTCTCTAGTCAAGCATCACAGCATTTCTAAAGCAACAGAGCAGCAGATAAACGTACAAGTGTCTGCCTACTTTTCACGTCTTTATCCTTAGCCCGAAACAAGAGCTGTTCTATTTGGTTATTAAAATTGGCTATGTGTTAAGTGCCAGAACACTTCATGAGACTGTGCCTACATGTGAGCATAATAAATCCACATGTGTACACAAGAACTCTTAGCCGACAGTAGTTTCTGTGTTCTGCCGTATACTCTGATACCACTGTTCATAACAAAAATGCCATCAATCTTATAAATATATATATAGTCAACTGTTTTCTTTAGAAGACTGGCATATAACTTTTACTAAGCAATTACAGTGGGGAAATGATAGGTTATAGACATATTATGACTAATTCAACACATTATAATGTTAAAACCACCTCTAAGGTTTCTAGCTCAGTTGTCTTAGAAACACCAAGAGAAAAGTGAGTGGTCAGAATGAAAATATTGTGAGAAACAAGTTGAAAGTTTTTAAGAGTTTACACAAAATTTCCTCACCCCTAGAACTTAATGTTACAGATGTAGGTGTATCCGTACTTATATATATATATGTCAATATTAAAGACTGGTATGTAGCTACATGGATCATTTATGTTACAATCCCACCTTAAGCACTTGCTGACAAATGGTCAAGTTCGTTTGCCATCCTTTTCTGGTTTTCTGGTCAGCTGATCTAGGACATCGTCTAGACGTTAGTGTTTATAGGGTATGTGAAATCCTGATAATTTGATGTTTTCTTTATGAAAAACATTTTAGCATTTATTTTGACAATAGAGTGCTCAATGAGTAAATAGAAAACTTCTAATATTTTACTTCAAAAGCCAAAAAAATGCAGTAAGATAAGACACTGCAGTGGCCTTTAATTTAAGAATATTAAAATCAATTTGCTTAAATGTGCAATAAGTTGGGCATTTGAGAATATCCAGTTATGAAGTGTATCATCTCCTTCTACCGCCCTGTGGCAAGCCACAGTTCTGTACAAGTCCTTTTATTCAGGCTCAGCCAAGTTTCATTACTAAGGGTTTTTTGCCCATTTCTTCAGTTTAATATTTTGACTTTGTATTATTGTCAAAAAACACTTCTTTAAAAGGTAATTAAGTTTTGGAACATGTGATAAAATTTAGATCCCTCCAAACTACAGGTTTCAGAAAGGTTTATACAGTGAAAGAGCTGTGGGTCTGGCTCCACCTGCCTTCAGCTAAAGGAGAGACTGAGGTACAAGTCAGTCACCTGAGATGAAGCTGCAGTCAATGCTATGTGAGGGACACAAAGCCAAGAGATGGCTGCTCCACTGCTGAAACTGCATACAATTATCTTCAGTGCTGTAGGTTCCCATGAAAATCCTTTCCCACACAGTGTCAGCAAAACAGTGCTGTGTTGCATATGAAAATATTTTAAACTTTTAACAGCATAAACAAAAGGTGTACCTGTATCCAGTATTTCGTTATTATGGAGTTTTGGGTTATATTTCATATTTGTCAATATATTTTTTGTATTCTTATTCTACTACCAATATTATGCTCAACTGCCTATTCATGGATGTGATATTTTGTAAATATTGTACAACTTGATCTTTATATGATTTTACATTAGTATTAATTTATATTATATATAACTTAATTGGTTGATCACTAAAAGTTGTTTCATCGTTAAGCCCTGAAATGTTAAATTGTCAGTGACCTGCCTTAGGGCTCTGTCTTCCTTCTTTGTATTGTTTCATTTGGTCTGAACAGTACTTGATTTGTACTAATAACTGAGACTGGAAAGGTAGCTTTGTTTGTTTTGTTTTGTTTTAATTTCACTTCATAGCTGATGTTAATGGGTCCTTACCCAGGGAGTCAGAAACTAACGAACAGGGTGACTGTTTCTTATACACTAAAGGCTTATGTTCAATTGAATGTTTCTCATACACGTAGTTGTATGAGTTTCTTTCTGTACACTGAACACAAAACTCAGGAATTGGTGGATTCATATGTAAGTCCTTTAAACAATGTATAATTGACCTTGAGTTTGGCCAGACTGTGTGACTTGACTTTGAACATTCTGATCTGAGGGTTATCTCTCTTCATAAATGGATTCACAATGTGTGTGACTCACCGTTCCAAACTGTCTGAAAACTCCACATGGTTTATCGGGTTTGTGACTCCATGGCCAGCTTTCTTTCTTTTTTTTTTTTTTTTAACTAAAACCTCATCTTCTTATGTGAAAATTTAGATGAGTACTAATAAGTATTGACATTTTCATTTTTCAGTTGTTAGATGTCTTTAGTTGTCCCCCATTTGGTAAGATGTTGCTGGCTGGGGAAAGATAGTAAGTAGGCATATGAGATGTTAGTGTGCTGCAGCGATAGATATTTAACTTGTGATTCTTACCACTACTTTTTTTTTTTTTTTTGTTATGACTTAGAAAGGTACAGTGGTAATCTTTGTCATGGCTCAGTTGACAACTGCATTCCATTGAAAAGCTGGCCCTGTAAGATACGATCCTCATTTCCTATCTCATGTTTTCGTGCCTTTAAGGAGATATTTTTATTGTTTTGTGTTACAGAACTATAATATGGTGTTCAAAGTGTTTGTAGGCTTATTTGTCATAAAAGGGTCATTTCTCTGTCACTTTATTTCCTTTTATATAGCTGAAGAATATGTAAACAGTAATGTTGTACTTTTATAAAGGTTTGTCTAGTTACCTACTTCAAATATATTCTTACTCAGACATCATTGAAGTAAACTTGTCAGATATTCTGAGTATTGTAAACAGTGCCTTTTTGATGGAATTCACACGGTTTTGGGTGTCAACTCGTGCCATATTCACAGAATTTTGTGGAAGGCAGTTTTAACTTTTTGAAGAATATCCTCATCAAAATTTTAAAAACAAATGTATAAAGTTTCATCTTTTTCAGTGTTTGGCATTTCTAGTCAGCATTTAATAGTCTTGTTTTGCTTTTTTTGTCTTATGTACAGTGATGATGGCATAAGATGAGCCATACATGAAGTCTGCAGATTATTTTGAATTATGTTAAAAATAAAGCATTCATGTTTATATAAAATTTTCCAATTTGACCTATAGGAGGGACCCTCCCATAATTCAATAAGTTTACATTTTAACCTCTTTCTAATTTGGCTACGTTTATAAAGAGATTCTTTAAAATATGTAACCTGACACCACTGCATAATTTGGTTGCTTTTTGTTACATATTTTGTGGGTTTAGAATATCCATTTTTGTTACAATTATAATACTATTTTGTTACAGTTTTTAATTGAACATGGACTGTTAAAATTGTACAGGACCAGTGTCTTAGTAAATAAGATTAACATATTTAGTGAGAGCCACAGGAAAACCTTGACGAAAATGAATGTGTCTGTACTTTACGGAGTGTTTAGAAAAATTAGCCTCTTCATTCATCATGAAAATTATTTTAGTACCATAATATTGAAATTCTCTATTTGACAAAATGCCATGAAACATTTGAATGATGAGCCACAGACCTTCAGTTGCGTTTATTTTCACTTTTTGGCATGTTAAATTTAATTTTAAATACATCAGTTAATGGCTGTTTATAAAGTCAAGCACTACCACTGGTCAGTTTTATATGATAGGATATAAGTATGTTGTTACCTGCAGTGTAAGTATAGCACACTGTTGAATTCTCTTAAGGTGCATAGTAAATGTATAGATAGTCACAGGCGGTTTTGTAATGTATACATTTCTAATCTAATTATTCCTAACCTGTTATGTTTGCAGAGAGAAAAGAATTTTTCTAATGATCTGTAAAATTATGTTAACTTCTATAAGTAGGTATTCTAAATAAACTTTTTAAAAAGCAATTTGTGATCCAATGACTCCTATATAATGCAGTAACTAAATCATCTCATTTATTTTGCTTTGTTTTGAGGGTGTGTATGCAAAAGATACCCATGTCTTGACAGGGATTTAGCAGAATCCCTAATGTATGTTTTACTTGGTACTTTATAGTTCTTCTTTCTTAAATAAGTGGAAATTATACATACTTCATACATGAAAAGGGAGGCCCAGGGTTTCTAAATGTGACCCCAAGAACTGCACATTAAGAATGAAACTGCACATTAAAAATGGTAAAAACATTTTGAACCATGTCTACACAGTGTGCTCAAGTAGAACCTAGATTGCAGCATTTAAGTGTTTGAAATTAAACCCACTACTTGAGTCTATATTAAAATAATGTCAAGTGATGAATGTAACCAAAAAGAAAAAAAGCTTTACCATTAAACATTGAACATTCCCCTCCAGTCTGGAGTCCATACCGAATAACCCTCAGATAAGATTCAGGAAAATTTTACCCTTGATTTCCTCCTCCTTTCTCCCCATTCTAGCTTACCTCCAGAATCCACTTGCTACTTCTAGAAATAACAGGAGAACCTACAATTTTCTGTCTTGAATGGGAATATGGAGTAGGGAAAACCCTGTCAGTGTTAAACATCGGTGTGTATCTAGATCACTTTCCGCTAATATTGACAAGTTCGTTCTGCATTCTTGTGAATATAAGTGTTAAGCATTGTGGCTCAGATGGAAAAGGATTCTAGCACTCGGGAGCCAAAGAATATTGGGATGGAACAGTATTCCGGCAACCCGGAAACCAAGGAATACCACAGGTCACAGTAAGCATAGCACCTTAACAACCCTGATCCAACAAGGAGGGCTTCCCAACGAAGTGTTTTTCTTGGGCTGTACCTTTTTCCCTACAATAACAGCCCAGGAGTGATAGTCCACCATAAGAATATTGTGAGCAAATGATAAATATTTGACTCTATTTGCTCTGTGTTAGAAACTGTACAAAGTGCTTCCCAGTGCACCAACCTCAGAACTTTGATTTTTTTTTTTTTTTTTTGAAATGTGGAAAGCAGGGACCATGAATGTCACCGATGATTGACTGGAAGCACCTCAGCTATGAATTCAGAGTTCATGGTCTCCCTGAAGCCTGTGTTTTAATATGAAACATTTCTGCTTTGGGGCTGTACACACAAGGTTACTATTGTGGTTAAGCTAGTTGGAATGTCTTCCATACCTGAAACGCAGGAAAGAGAGCACACCCCAGCGGAAGAGAATCTAAAAGTGGCGGTGGCCAAGCTCTCCGCGTCCAACCTGCATTCTAAAACCATGTGCGTGAAGGCAAGGAGAACAATGGGTACGGTATGGGCCCTGTATGCATAAAAGCCAGGACCAGCACAGTCCCCAGGTCCCTCCATCCCAGCCTCTCAGGGTGCAGACCTAGGGGGCGTGGTCAGGGCCGCCCACGGGGCGTGGCTCAGGACGGCGCCTGGAGACCCCGCCTCCACCTCGGTCTCAGTCTCCGCCCACCGGGCATGCTCCGCGGCACCTCAGAGTCCGGTGGCTCGTCCACCAATCCACGCAAGCGGTGCGGGGGCATTTCCGGCTTCTTCCTCGCCTCTTCCGGTTCCGCCCTCCAGCGGTCCTGACCTTCGCCCTCTGCTGCGCAGAAGCGGTTTACAAGATCCTGGATGCATGGCGTCCCTGGGGTCTGTGACCGCGGCGCTGCGGGTGGTTGAGGCGCTGGAAGCCATCGCGAGCCGCTGCGTGGGGCCCGAGGGCGGGCAGGTGTTGTGTACGAAGCCCACCGGGGAGGTGCTGCTGAGCCGGGATGGAGGCCGCCTCCTGGAGGCGCTGCACTTAGAGCATCCCTTAGCCAGGTACCTCGCGCCAGGCCCGCAGTCTTCCTCTACCTCTCTCTCATCCAGTCACGAGATCGTGGGCCTGAAAGGAAAAAAAAAAAGATCTTGTGAGACCAGTGTAGACATTCGATAAGGGTGCTGCCCAAACGACTAGTCCAGGGCCCCAAACCTCATTAACTGCCTAGAACATTTCTCTTTTCCCATCCCCGGCATCTTAGAATAGAACAAAGTAGCTTTAAAAAAAATAAAAAGTAAAGCCAAGGCTGTGCGTCAAAAAGACGGTAGTCTTTATGTCTGTGGCTATGAAAACATGGGTTTAACTTGGCACCGACATAGAAAATCTGAATTACTTTTTTTTCCCCCCTCCTTATACAGGATGGTAGTGGCATGTGTTTCCAGTCACCTTAAAAAAACAGGAGATGGTGCTAAAACGTTTATTATTTTTCTTTGCCATTTACTCAGAGGACTTCATGCAATCAGAGAAAAAGATTCATTCACTTCTGAAACTACTCAGACCTACGAAAGGCATTGGAAAAACTGTTGCCAGTGGAAATCTATTTCCCAGGCCCTGCTGACGTTTCAGACACAAATACTAGATTGTATTGTGGATCAGTATTTAAGCAGGCACTATCTGTCTGTCTTTTCTTTGTCTGCTAAAGGAAGAACACTTTGCAGGCGCTCTTTAGAGTCACTCCTGGAAGCATACTTGTGTGGAAGAGTGGGAAGAAACAATCACAGGTTTATTTCACAGTTAATGTGTGACTACATTTTTAAGTGTGTGGCTTGTAAAAGTTCAATTGAAGTATTCGAGTTGGTGGACAACTGTTTTGTCGAATTGAACATTGGTGTGACGGGCATTCCTGTTTCGGGTTCTAGAATTGTGGATGGCCTTGTGCTTCACCGAGACTTCTCTGTTTATTGTCCAGCAGATGGGGACATAAGGATGGTGATGGTAACAGAAGTCCTCCAGCCTCTGTTTTCATCGTCCAAGTCAGAGTTTATTCTAGATTCAGAAGCGCAGTTTCAGGCATCTCAGTGTTGGATCGTGGAAAGGACAAAAGCCGTAATGAAACATTTGCATAGTCAGAACATAAAACTGATCCTGTCCAGTGTGAAGCAACCAGATCTGGTTATTTATTGTGCAAGACTCCATGGCATATCAGTGGTGGAGTGTTTATCATCTGAAGAGGTTTCTCTTGTCCGGAGGATCACCGGCCTTCCTCCTTGTGTTTTACCACAGGTCTCTTCACAGGGTGAAATTTCTGATACGACTTTGGTGAAGTTTTGTAAACCCCTCATCCTGAGATCCAAAAGGTATGTTCATCTTGGCTTGGTTAGCACATGTGCCTTTATACCTCACTGTGTGATCCTTTGTGGACCGGTTCTGGGTCTCGTTCAGCAACATGAGAGTGCTTTCCATGGAGCGTTTAAGATGCTTAGGCAGTTATTTACTGACCTTGACCTAAATTATATCATACAAACCAACACCCAGAGTGACTCAAGTCCTCTTGCTTATCACAACAGCAGAGAATGTAATCGCCTACCAGAAATTGGTAAGTATCAGGACATAGTAGTAAAGAGTGAAAATAAATTGAAAAACACTCAAACACATTTAAAAGTATATTCAAATGTGGTGGCTTCAGATACAGAATTAGAAACACATGTGCCATGGTCAGCACACAAGGAGACACCAATACATACATCTCAAACCAATGATATACTCAAGTGCTTGTCTCCAGAAAAAAACTGGAAAATTGATGACTGTGAACTATTCATTGAGAGTAACCCCACTGGAAATCCTAAAGCAGAAGACACTAGAACAGAAATTTCTTATGAAAATGTACAGGTCACAAATAATCCTGGAAAAGAATACACGTTGCCAGTGATGTACAAGTCACTAGATGCATGTACTTCTCAGGGTTATTGTTCATCAACTATACCAGCAGGCTGTGTTCTGCCAGTGGGTGGTAACTTTGAGATCTTGTTACATTACTATCTCCTCAACTATGCCAAACAATGCCGGCAATCAGCTGAAGCCATGGTCAGTATGTTAATATCTGATGCACTTTTAGGCCTCCCTAAAACCCTTTACAAGCCTAAGAAGGGGAAGGACAGCTTTCCACAAATATATATTCGATCTCTCCGTGCACTGCAGACCAGTCAAGCCATGGTAAGTGGTCAGTCAGGCTTGGAGCCAGTAGCTGGTAAGTACCAGTTAGTAGCTTCAGTTATTCAGTGTTTGGCAAAAATACTAACCATTGATTTAATAATCAATATTAAGAGACAGCCTCAGAAAATTGATGACCAAGATTCAGAAGATGAACTTGAACACTAAGCTTTTTGTTGCTCAAACTTTGAATCTGGGATCAGGGAGAAGGCAAACAGAGGACCTGTGGTCAATGCCCAGGGCCCACCGGGTGGAAGGACAGGATGGAGTCTGGAACATTGTTCTGTCTCCTACACACACATTCACAGATGCAAGCATGAAACCTTAGAAAAAAGATGTATTCAACTCAAGCTTAAAATTCAAACAGGCTTCTGGCTGACTCTGAAGTCAATCTAGTCTTCACCCTAAGTCCACTGAGGCCACCTGACCATTCAGACACAAATAGCATCTCTCTATGGAAACAAACCTGGCTCAGTATGTTCTTTTCTACGTTATATATCTGTGTTGGGTCTGCATTAGTCTGTTTCTAAAGGAGCATGTCTGTATCTCCCTTTTCTGCATTTCCTCCCCACTTCATTTCCTTGAACGTCCTGTATTTCATAGAGTCATGTAATCTCCTGACATGAAAGAGTCTGCAGATGCCATCTCACATTGTTTATGAACGGGAATATAAAATGTTAATGTTCTGTCAAAAATAATTTTTCTGTGGGTGAAATCTGTAAAGCAGTAAATAAAAGTCAGATCTCTGTAAAAGCATATGAATTAATTGCATCATTTGGTTTATTTATTTCTATTGAAAGCAGTTGGTTGAGGGCTGGGGAGGTGGTTCAGCGGGTACAGCACTTGGCACCTGAGCCTGGCACCCTGAGTTGGAAGGGGAGAACCAATTCCACGGAGCTGTTCTAGGGACTTCACATGTACAGTTTGTCACGATGCATACACATGAAAATAGTAAATTTTCAAAATCTGCACCGTTGAATACCTGTTCAAAAATAACCACATTGTGAATTCACCTCTTATTATAATTAGAAGTTAACACCAGGAAAGATAGGAAACTTGTGCTTTTCATTTTCTCCTGGCTCCTAAACTCTTTGAAGGATTTAATGCAGTTGCTAGTGTTTCTTAGTTTGGGTTCATGGCCAGAGTGCAATAACAATAACTAACTTGACAGTTATTTCTATTGTAAATTGACAAGTGTTTGTGTGTCACTTTAAGAGCTTCTGAGTGCAAACAGCAGTACTGTACTGCTGCAGTCATGAATAAGAACAGTGTCCTCTGCTTTTAGTAATTCTCTGTAACACCCAAAACAGTGTTTTGTTTACACCATGTGTTTAAATGTGCTTGTTAAGTAACACAGTGGTATTGCACCCATTCCCCTGATTTGTGTGTCTAGTTTATTCATTCAGTAATCCTTACTGTACAAATACTAGGTTGGATGCCGACTCTTCTATGCTGACATGCACTCTCTTCGGAGGTTAATGGATTATAAACATTGGCTTGCAACTGAATTCAGGAAAAGTAAAACAAAGACACCCTTACATTTGCAAACTTTCTGACTAATAATGTGTTTGTAAACCTGTGGGCTGGGAAGACAGCTCTGAGAATAGAGTCCACTGCACAGACATGAGGAACCTGCATCTAAATCCCGAGTGCCTATCTAAAAGCCAGGATTGGCAGCATGCTTCTATAATCCCACAGCTGGGTGTTGTGGGGAGTAGAGACGGGTAGATCCCTGGAGCTTGCCAGCCATCAATACAATTGATGAGCTCAAAGGTCTATAAAAGAGTTGGAAACAGCTTCTGTTCCCACTTTTAGGAGTCACACAAGAGGGCCAAGCTACACAACTAACATATATGCAGAGTGTCTAGGTCAGTCCCGTGCAGACTCCCTGGTTGTCGCCTCAGTCTCTGTGAGCCCCTATGAGCCCAGGTTAGTTGAATCTGTGGGTTGTCTTGTGATGTCCTTGGTCCCTCTGGCTCCTATAAGCCTTTCTCCTCTTATGCAGGATTCCCCAAGCTCTGGCTAATGTTTGATTGTGGGTCTGCATCTGTTTCCATCAGTTGCTGGATGAAGTCTGTGTGATGACAATTAGACTAGGTACCAATCTGGTCACAGGAGATGTCCAGCTCAGGCTAGGTATCCACTATTGCTAAGAGTCTTAGAAAAGATTTTCAGGTTTTCCTGACCCTAAAATGCCCCCATTTCTGATAGTCTGTCAATCCCCCTTTGTCACCCCCCCCCCAACCTGATTTGGAGTTCCCATTCCATTTTGTGTGTGTGTGTGTGTGTGTGTGTGTGTGTGTGTGTGTGTGTGTGTGTGTGTGTGTGTGTGTGTGTAAATGAAATCCTGAAAGGGATTTGAAGCAACCTGTAATAAGAACCAAGTTCTGGTAAGAGTCTGAAGTAAAGAATGGGACAAAGGGAGATAGGGGAGTAATTTGAAATCAAGATCTTTTCAGGTTTCCCAGCGCTGCATGATAATAGTCCCATTGTTCCTCCCAGGGTGCTGGGGTTGTCTGAGCTCTCACAGGGTGTTCCTCCCAAGGTGCAAGGGAAGAGAAGTCAGGCGTCGGTGCTCAGTGGCGAGTGTCGATGTCACATTGTAGGAATAGTGTGTGGACTGGATATATAGAGGCAACTGTCTTTGGAAATACCGTCTGCTACCCCATGAGAAGGAAAAGAACAAATGTGTCCCTCAGCTGAGCTTTTGTGAAGTCTCATGTAAAGCTCCCTCCCACAAGCACACATCCTCCAGGAACCTTTATCAACCTTCTTTTTCTCGAACTTGTATGAGCCATTTTTATCTTCAATCCAATAGGCATTAAATAATTGAACATCCTTGAACTGCTTCAGCCAAAAGAGCTTTTTGCTCATACTACACAGGAGAGAGATGTCACCGTATCCATGTTTCAAACAGAAAGGAATGAGTGGAATGAATGCTATTTGAGCACAATTAGGAATTGCTCATTCTCTCCAAAAGGGGATATATGCAACTTTTGTTTGCTGACATAAGAAAATCAGGTTTTCATTCAGTCTTACCTCTGAATGGGGATATGCACTGGTGTGTAGCTGGGCTTTGACCACAGTCAAGAGCAATGCCCTGGGGGATGAAAGGTACAGGAATGAGGAAAGGAACTTGAATCCCTGCATGACCAAGCATAGTCATTCCAACCCCTTGGGCTCTACACTCAAGACTTATGTGAGGGTGAAGGCAACTGCTGTTTATCTCTGCCTCCTGGAGCCTCTTTGTTATGGAAGTTGCACTTATATTCCAGCAAGAGATCTCTGCCATGACTGAATGAATAACTATAAACTTTTGAACTAGAAAAATAACTACCCATGCAGCTCTAGACCTTACCAACTTTTTTCAATAATTTTTTTCCAAGATGCTTTTGCTTTGGGGGTTTGGGAGACTGGGTTGTGAAATACATTTTAATGAATACACTTCAAGTAAAAAATGTCTTGCAATTTTTGAACAGAAGCTTCTGTGGCATCAGAGCTTTGCCTCCTGCTCTACAAGCTTCAGATGCCAAGACACTGCCACCTTCTAGAAATGCTTTTGAGGCACCAAAAACATATTCTCCTTCATTGAAAGTCTTGTGACAGCTCCAGAGGCTGGATATCTTTAATTTTTTATTTTATTTACTTATTTTGTGTGTGTGTGTGGGGGGGGTGCCTGTGGAAACCAAAGACATCAGATTCCCTTGGAGATGAGGGTGTAGATTGTCAACCACTCAATGACAGTGACTGACATGGGTGCTGGAAACTGAATTTGAACTCAGGTTCTCTACAAGAGCAGTTTACTTTTTTAAATCACTGAACCATTCCTTTAGTCCCTGGACTGGCTCCTTCGCAAAAACTACTTAAGAGTTTTTCATTTCCTGAAGGCATGGGTGCTCTTATGGAACCTCGGGGTATGAATTTTCTAATCTTCACTGTGTCTTTTTCTACTATAGACCTTGTTGGAGGTTTTTTTTCTTCTGATCAGAGTGTGGATTAGGGAGTTGATGAGGATCCTCGACCTGTTTCTCATGGTCTACTCCTTCCTGCCTCCCCCCATGAGAAAGGAGCCCAGGTATTTGGCCCTTATCCGGCCTTTTCTTCCTAGTCACCTTGCCCTTCTGAAATGAAGCAGCCCTCACCAGAAACAGTCTTCACTTTCCCAGCTGCCTGTATCTCCTAACTGTCCTTCATAGACTGAAACTTTATCTGGAATTCTTATGTTGGCCACTGCACCAATGAGAGTCTCCACAGTGCGTAGCCTGCCACAGGCCTCTAAATAGTCAGGAGAGTTGTAAATGCTCTAGCAGCATCCACTGGGCATCCAGCCTGAACTTCCACAAGACGTTCTTAAGAAGAGGCATGTATCATTTGTATCTTCTGTGATGCTGGTTATTTCAAACTTTGGTGAATTGTCTCCAGTAGAACTTCTTGAATTGGTAGGGAATTGTCTGAGTAAAATGGTGCTGTTTTTCCATTGTAAATGGACAATAAATGGAGAGAAAAGAAGAACCACAAGGAAGGAATAGATCAAGAGGCCAATGAAACCATGAAATCTGATGAAGAGGAATGCTACATGTATATGGCATAGAATCTAAGTAATTTTACATTTCAATATGTAAATAATAAACTCTTAAGATGCGTGCGAAGATGAGGCTAGCATTCTAGGCCCTGAGTACATAGACACTTCCTCAAAATAACAAAAACAACATAGGACCAAAGACCATGAGTCACTGGGAAAAAAAAAAGTGCATTTTAGTATATACGTGATTGAAGAAATGAAAGAATAAACTCAATGCTATCCTACTGAACACGAGACCAGCTTCAATAAACCAGAGGGCCATCTCAGACTAAGCAAGTTGAGTGAGTACAGCAAAGTGAACGCACATCAATGGAGACTACACAGCACCCTTGGTCTTCATCCCTTCCATGTATAATTTGCCCTTAGAGCCTCCATTCAGGCAATTGCATCACTGCCTTAGCTTCCATTTCCATCTTCTATACAACCACGAATGGGGATGGTCTTCTCCTTCTTGTGAAGCATTCGATTTGTTTCACTTGTGTGTGCCCCCCCCCCCTTTTAAACAAGGAAAATCTACCACCGGCCATTTTATTTCTTTAATCCTTCCCTAAGATCCAGTGTACATCGAACTTCTTGATGCAGAAAGTAATCTTGGAGCATCTAAATAAAAGTATAATATGTCCAAGAGGCAGACGTGGCCAGATAACAGAAGTGCTGCATTTCAGGATATCGCCAGAATTTTTAGACTTGAAGACTATATCCAGATACTCCGTTGTGCCTACCTGTATAATGTGTAACCCTCATTTCCTCCTCCTGTGGGGACCTTAAATCCTGTGATGGCCCCTCATCTTCACATGCATCTTAAGAGAGTTCCAGAAGGCTTGGGTTTTATTGTTTGCTTTTTTTTTTTTTTTGTGGTGCCTGACCTGACAGCTAATCTTTTGAAGAGAGCTGGAAATTTACATGGTTATTGTCAGAATACTCATGAATTAGCTGGAAAGATGTATGAAATAGAAGAGTGGCTTTAGTTTGACAGTCATGCCAGTCTAGTGAGCTTTGCGACACTGTGACAAAATACCTAACATAATTAACTTAAAGTGGGAAAAGATCAATCTTGTTATGGTTTGAGGCTTGATAGATATTTGCTTATTTTGATGTTTGCCACCTTTGCTGGGTTTCATTGCACATTTGCACAGCCAAGTGTGAGGACTGCTGGGTTTTGTTTTGTTTGCTTGTTTGTTTGGTTTGGTTTGGTTTTTTCCTACATTTTTAACTAGTTCACTTATATAACCACAGGGGGAAATCTTGGGGAAACAGATGTTGTGCTGGCCTTAGAGAACAGGGTGGAAAATTAGCTGTCACTCTTTCACACACATCCCTGTCTCCTAGGCTGGCTTCTGCACTGGTTGTGGGCCTGCTGCTAGGATCTCAGCATCTTGTTGTTCATATTTCTGAAGAGAGAGAGAGGGGATGGAGCGAGGAGGGAGGAAGAGAGGGAGGATCAGCTTTAAAAAGAAACAGGCTGGCTTCAGGCACTGGGAGGACCGTTTCGCTGACATGGAAGATGGAGCATCATAACCCTTCGGGAGGCAGGTGGTGCAGAAGCTCAGCCAGTTTCAAGAATATTTGGTCAAGGATGATTCTCAGATAAGGAAAGTTACTGTTGTCATTGGAAAATTGGGATTGTACCAAGAGATGTGGAGGCATAATGAGGGTTACCACCACATGCAAGGACGTGTCGAGAAGCAACTGCAGTGAGGAGGATCGAAGGGCAGTGTGGGAACGCTCAGATCTTTCATCTGTCTTGTATCAGACAGGACGTGAAGTATTTGAAGACTGTCACTGCCCCCCACTCCCTGAAGCCAAGGAGGCAGTGTGGAGACAGAAGCAGCAGGTCCCTGGAGGAGGGAAGTGGGGAGGGAAGCAGGTGCATATGATTCGGGAAGGAGCTAGCCCATAATATGCGGGCACGGTGATGCCCCAGCTGCCAGGTGATCCCAGTTTGCCTGCAGTGGATGGCTGCAGCCTGGTGGGAAAACACCAACCTGAGGATTCCCGAGGACCCAGGCAAGGTGACAGCACCTTCCCCTAGGGGCTACCTTTCTTCTGAAATCTTAAGAAACTTTCAAACCAATACTGGTCACAATGCATCAGGGAATAGACGTTTGACCTCCTCCAAGTCGGGGCAGTGCTCTGGGCTCCTTCATTTTCCTCCTCTCCTATTTTGGAAAGCAACATGACTTCCAACTATCTAGAGCTCATTCCCTTTACCTCTTAAAAAAAATATGTCTGTCTGATGAACGTAGACATTGGTGAAAGAAAACGAAGATTTAGTAAAAGGTTGTAATCATGGGCTTTAGAATCCCAGGCCCTGGACTTTGAATCCTGGCTTCCCACATGCTCTCTGAACTTGGGCAGGCCCTTAACCTCAATTGCCTGGTTCTCACTTGAAACACATCTCAAATTCTAGAGATTATCTACTTGAAGTACACAACACTGTCTGGCTTGTACTAAAATGCAAGTTTTAGGGGACGATTTTGTTATGAGGTAATAATTATGAAAATGACTAATAAAGTGATATAAGCATACATAGACTACATCCTACTCATAGGTCCTCCCCATTTGTTTTTAGAAATGAAGTTTGAGCATATTAAGGAGCTCAGGAAACCTCATAGGTGTACTCTCTCTCTCTCTCTCTCTCTCTCTCTCTCTCTCTCTCTCTCTCTCTCCCTCTCTCTCACACACACACACACATACACACACACACACACACATATGTCTGTATATAAAGTATTTTACTAATTCTTTGTGAATTTCATGCAGTCTTGATCAAATTCCCCCCAACTCATCCTTACAACTGGTCTCTGGCCTATCCCTTTTCTCTACCCCTACAACTTTGGGTCCCTCTCCCTCTTTATTCACCTTCCCTCCCCTTCCCTTCCCTCTCCTCTCTTTCACAAGAAAGTATCTCATTAGCTCATTAGCTCATGTTTCCTCATGCTCTCTGAGCCTTAACTGTAGGAGTTGGACTGTAAATGTATTAATTCAGGCCGGGCACCCCACAGTCAGCAGCTCTCTGCATTTCAATCAGTTGTGGCCTTCTGTAATGGTCCCCATCTGCCACTAAAACAAGCGTCTTTGATGAAGGTTGAGAGCCACACTGACGGTATAGGGGCAAGTTTTCATAACACAGTTAGAAATTACACTGGTTTAGGAAAACTACAGCAGCAGATTCTCCTCTAGCCACCCCAGCCATGGGTGCTAGCTAAGTTTACAGTGTCACACACAAATTCCCTCCTATTGAGCAGGGCTTAAGTCCAATTAGGTGGTTGTTGGTTACCCCAAGGATGTAAGTGTCACTGTTGCACCTTTAGGAGTAGCGTGCTGTGTTGGTGACTGCTGTGGTTTGTGGGCATTACAAGCTGTCAACCATATGGATGTCCATGTGAGTGTGTGTATGTTACATTGTGTGTGTTGTGTGTGCCTGCATCCGAGTATGCTCATGGATGTGGTGATTAAACAGGGTGTGACATCTGGAAATTATTAGCATTGCCTACGATCATAGATGATAGTGAGTTGGCATTGTGGCCAGGGGAAATAAAAAGCAGCTGTGAAATAGTGTGGTAATTGCAGTCATTTGCACCTGCCCCTCACCATCTATTCTTAATTACCACAGCACACAATTATTACAGTTATGTGTATCGTTGAGTGTCCACCTCACTCCAGGTAAGCAGTCTTCTCTGGACTCCATCTCAGCTCTTAGGCACTCTGCTCCAATTCCATTCAGTCTGAGACCTGGTAGCATGATCACCTGTTCACAGGCATGTAGCTTAAAGTCCCCAGTATTTAGGGAATATCAAGGACACGACTCTCCACAGTTCCAGAACTGACAACTCTGCATTAGATTTATGCTCCAGTATTCTCACTAGGCCTGGAGGGCAGAGATTCTTTCCTCCTTCTCCTGCTGCTTCTTCCTTAAATATAGACAGGTGCCTGGAGACATAGCTCAGAAGTTCAAGCATGTCGACACTGGGTGGCTCATCAACTGCCTGTAACTCCAGTAGATCTGAGGCCTCTGACCTTCACAGACACCTGGACTTACGTGTACATGCTCACACACAGATGTGATCATACACAGAATTTAAAAGATTTTTTTTTGGAGGGGGTTGTTTTCTTTTTTGAGACAGGGTTTCTCTGTGTAGCCTTGGCTGCCCTGGAACTAGCTCTGTAGACCAGGCTGACCCTGAACTCACAGAGATCTGCCTGCTTCTGCCTCTCGAGTGCTGGGATTAAAGGCATGTGCCACCACCTCCCGGCTAAATTTAAAAGTTTTTGAAGTCTTTGAAAAAATATTAATAGATATCACAAAGATTACCTGAACTTAATCCTAGACATAATATATGCAGTACTATAAAACTTCTCAGAGAAAAGATGGGGGAAAACCTGTGTAGGTAAGATCAATGTAAAACAACTGATACATTACACTTAGATTGACTTAAACACTGTAAGAATAAAACAGACTAAGACAAAATAGCTACAAAGTAAATGTTTCATAAAAGACTTCTACCATAAATATACAAAAGAACCATTAAAACTCAACAATAAGGAAACAAAGGACCCAATTAAAAAGTCAGGGCTTAAGCTTCACTAGGGTTGCTGGGCTCTTTGAGCCAACACAACCCCTCTACTGTTTCTTTTCCAGTTCCTCAATACCTTTGGCTTCCTGAAGCCTTTCCTAGTCTCTATTCATCCCCCAGTGCTTCTGAAGTATTAAATTATTTCTGTCATTTGAAGGGATCTTGGGAGGAAAAACATGTGGATCTACACCATGTCAGCCATTTTGAACATCTTGACCCGGAAACCTGCTGTGTTTACCGTCCAGGTGAGCCCCAACTTTGTGGCTTTAATAGCCAAAGCAACTTGAAAGAACACAGGTAACTCTCACAAATGTTTTGTTTTGTTTCTTTCCAAAGAGATTGGATTCAGGGAGATCCAGTTGTGATTTGGGAGAATTTAGGTAACACTATTAGCAAAAGGTGGGGGCAAGAGGTTCATTTGGTAAAGCTTTCCTCACACAAGCATGTGAACACAAGTTCATCCCCAGAGCACATGTAAAAGCTGGCCAGAGTGGAGAGGGCTTGTAAAGCCAGAGCTGGGGAGGCAGAGACAGCCAGATTCCTGGGGCTTCCTGGCCAGCCAGCCAAATGGAAGAGCAAGCACCAGGTCCCACTGAGAGAGTCTGTTTAAAAAACAAGGCAGAAGGCCCATGTAGTTGGTTTTTTGTTTGTTTGTTGTTTGTTGTTATTGTTGTTTTACTCTTTGGCTCTTTGGTGGGTCCACCACCCAGCTCCCAAATGGAGACTTTTTCTTACTTATAAATGTCCAGCCTTAGCTTGGCTTAATTCTAGCCAGATTTTCTTAAATTATCCCATCCACCTTTTGCCTCTGGGCTCTTATCTTTCTCTGTTCTATATACCTTTCTTTACTTCTTACTCCATGGCTTGCTGTGTAGCTGGGTAGCTGGGTAGTTGGCCCCTGGAGTCCTCCTCTCCTCTTCTCACTCCTCTAGCTCCTCTTCCCAGATTTCTCCTCTTTATTTTCTCTGCCTGGCAGCCCCACCTATCCTTTCTCTTGAATAGCTATTAGCCATTCAGTTCTTTACTAGACCAATCAGGTGTCTTAGATGGGCAAAGTAACACAGCTTCACAGAGTTAAACAAATACAGCAAAAAGTTTGCAGCAGCAACAGCAACACATCTTTGAAGAATTAACCAAATGTTCCACTACTTAAACAAATATTCCACATCTTCAGCTAATATTCCACAACAGGTCCCTGAGAAATACCATCTGCCTTTGACTTCTGGTCTCCCCATACATACCCATGTATGCATACCCTGTATACAAAGGATCATATGCACACAGATACACAGGAACCCAGAGAAACTGCAAATTTAAAACAAAGTCACAGAAGTAGAAATCTAGAGAGAATACTAATGATATTAGAGAACAGGCATTCTACTGCACTTTCTCAGCTGCAATCCCAAGACCTTCCAAGGCACCTCTGATCCCACACACTTTGACACTAAATTGCAAGACTACACCTTAAATCAATGGGAGGAGATTAGAAAAGGGGAGCAATGCACACTTGAGTTTTTCCTGTCAGCCAGCTAAAACATACTGGTGCTGACAAAGGAGAAGAAGCACTCAGATATGAGAGGGTATGTGTGATCTGGTGACAATGACTCCCGCAACTCAACAGCTAGTACAGACTGTATTTCTGTAACCACAGCCCACACCAAGAAATCCCCATCACACCCTTTGTAAGTTGCCAGCCACCACTCCCCCTGCAGCAGACACACTTGCAATACAAAGTAGTTCCTTCAGGGTTTACACATCTGATAAATGAATTTGTGTCTGCACTTGGTCTTTCTGTTTGTGAGAGTCATTTGTTGTGTTGTAGGCTGTTCATCCATTGCTTTGCAATGACTAGATGGCTTGTGTATGTTTGCACAATGGAATAGCATCAGTTTTATCTTCTTTTTATGTCTTTACTACATTTCATTTATTTTTTGTGTGTGTGTATGTGTGTGTACACGCTCCTACGTGTACACATGTGCCTCAGCACACTGGTAGAGGTCAAAGGGCATCTTGGGAGAATCAGTTCTCTTCTACCACCAGGAGGGTCTTGGGGACTGAACTCAGGTCCTCCAGTTTGGTTGCAGGTGTCTTTTCTCACTGAGGCACTGCACTGGCCTCCCTCATTTCATATTTTCATAAACAGCATCTTATCTTAAAATTCTAAAGAGCTTGGCTTTTGAAAGTTAAATCCAGTGTTGAAAGTTAAATCCAGTGCTGTCGCTAACCACATTATTCTTGAAATAACAAAAGCTCAAGGCATCAGCTCTTCACAGGGGATGGTGTCTCAACCACTGTGTCAGCTTCGGAGTCAGGAAAATCTCTCTTGCTGCTCGTGAGTGATTAGTTTGAAACAAGCAGCAGTCTCTTTGATCCAATTTTTGACCCTAGAACTCTTTCCCTAGTGAAACAGCTTTTCAGAATAAAATGGGACAAAATTGCTGCTTTTATATTAAATTCTTTAGTTTATTATCTCTAAAATACTGCTTCTTTGTGATTTTTACATAGTCATAAGAGCTTTTTAATTTGGTGCCAAAACCATTGTATTCAGTTTACTTTGATAGATGCTGATTTCCCACCAACACACACACTCACACACACACACCCTTCCCTCACATTTACTTAGGGCCTGACTATAGATAAATCATTATATGCACTAAACTTCTTTGCTGCAGTCTTGTTGATACCTTAGGAACCGATACTGTTTGTATTGAAAAGAAAACGTTATAGAAAAATTCAGTTACAATGTGTTGACACTAAAATTTCTGTATGGAAAATGCTAATGTTTGGATCAGAGTTAGTCTCCAACTGATGCTATTGGGAGGTCGTCGAGCTTCTAGGTGGGGTCCAGATGGGAGCTCTTACGTCGCTGAGGGCATTCCTCAAAGGGAAGAGTGGGACCAACTCCAGCTCCTTCCTTCTCTGTTGCTTGCTCCCGGCTACATGAGGCAATCGTTTCTTCAACTTCATGTTCTCACTGTGATGGATCAGCATGCCACAGACTCATGAGTAAACAGGCCTACTGACATCACACTGAAACTTCCAACACTCTGAACCAAAGTGAACTTTTCCACTTTTAAAGTTGTCTCAGGCATTTTGTTATAGTAACAGAAAGCCACTGTGATAGTTTTAAATGATGACTTGCCCCAACTTAGAATCATCTAGGAAGAGTCTCAATACAGTGCCTTTATTATCAGGTTGCTCTGTGAGGTTGTCTGTAGGGGATTGTCTGGGTTGTTCATGAATGTAGGTAGAACAGCCTATTGTGGGTGGCAGCATTCCCTAGGCAGGAGGAACTGAATTATGTGGGACAGTAGAAACCTAGATGAACAGCAAGCAGGTAGTGGGAGAGCATTCATTTCTCTCTGATCTAGAGAGTGAATTGGATGTGACCTTCTGCTTGCATTCCCTCTTGGCTTCCCCAAAATGATAGACTGTCACATAGAGTTGTAAGCTGAACAAACCCTTTCTTCCATTATATAACTCTTTGTCAGGGTATCTTATCATAAAAACAGAAATGAAACCAAGACAAATTGTCTAACATGAAAAGAATATTTTTAAACATACGGTTTATTGAGATATAATTTAGATTTAGTAACAAAGCACAGTTCCTTTGATGTATAGTGCTGTAAGTTTCAACAAGTAAATTCAGTTTTATAACCATCAAGATACACAAAAATCCGTCACTCCCCAAAGTTCACCCATGACCTTTCTCCTATCCTGCCTGCTGCTGATTTCATAGTAGTGGACACAGCATGCTTTGCTGCAGACAGATGGGAGACACATACCCATCTCCCTGTGTATGCTCCCTGCTGTGCTCTGCTCCAACCACTCTTCAACGCCTTGGCCTTTCCATGCTCTCCCACAAGCCTGACACCTGTTTTACCTAAGTCCCTCTCTTCCTCAATTCTGTGTGGAGGGAAACCTTTGGAAACTTTTTAGCAAAGGAATTACATAATTTGATTTACATTTCCCAAGCACCACCTAGTGATGTAGGGGAAGATCCTGGCTTATGAGACATATACATTGCAGTTTGGAGGGAAAATATGTCTACAGCTTGCTTTGAGATGGTCCACCCATCTGCGTGTTCATGTCCATGTATGTATATACGTGAATAAAATAGGTCAATGCTAATTGGCAGTATTTCCTGTTCACTGTACCTTTTCAACCTTCTATGGGTGCCTTAGTTACTTTTCTGTTACTATGACACCTGGGCAAAATCTCCTTGGGGGAGAAAGGGCTCATTTCCCAGAGGGCTGCAGTACATTCTTCCATGCAGACTGGGTCTCTTTACTTCAGAGTCCTTAGTGCTATTTCAGGAGCATCCTCCATGCATTTGATAGATGCTGTGAATTCAGAAAAGAAGTCTGGGCTAACATGATAGAACTTTGAATTGTGAGCATCTCCTGATGTCTAAGCTATGGAGCTAACCAGGATCTCCTAGGACATGGGTATGGTTGGAGAAGAGGCCCAGGCTGTTCTTGGGGAGCTGGGACATGCTCAGCCTAGAAAAAAGTGCAGTACATTGATTCCCCCTGGTCTGATTCCATGCTTCCTGACAAAGCATACGACTTAACTTGCCATATAGCTTTACCCACGAAGGAAAAGGTGGCCATCTAGGTCTGCCATAGTCTAGTTTCTGGGACAGTTCTTGTAATAACTTGAACACACCCACAAACTTGGTTCAGTGAGCTCCTGAGACAGTCATCCAGTATGCTGACAAAAAGTTGGTGCATCTGCTGAGGAGGCCAGTCACAGGGTTGTGGAAATTCCCCAAGGAAATGAACACTGCACAGCTGGCAGGTCCTTCCTCATGTTCTTCTCTTTGTAGCCTGCCAGGCAAGGATGTTCCCACACTTCCACAAATGGTGGGAAGTGCAAGCCAGGTAGAACTAATAGAGTATTCTCTTTGTTGGCTGCATCCTTTTGTACTGTGCCATCCCACCGATTTGCCACTGTGCCTCTCAGAGCTTTTCTTTCACACACAGTTTGCATTTCTTACATCAAGGTCCTTATTACTATTCCAAGTGCTTTCTCTCTGTGTGTGATAGATCTGTGCTTGGAAGTTTTATTTTGTTTCTGGGTCAGTTATATTCAAATAATTCAAAACCAAAAATGGCATCGTATACACAGACAACTTTCCTTCCAACCTCCTCCAAAGTCATGCTTGTTCCCTAAATCACTGTCTTTACATGCTATAATCACGTGGACACACTTAGCCAGAAGCATGATCAGGAAGTACATCCTCTAACTAGGTATTGATAGGTCCAACTACCCAGTGTTCCTACGTAAGAGTGGCTTGGTACAACTCTACTCTCCTTCTTCAGGACTCCTGCCGTTCCTCCCCTGGGTAAGGCTGCCATTTTGTCCACCAGGAAGAGAGAAAACCTTGTTTTCTAAGAAATAAGGTTTGATCAGAGACTTGCAGGGAATTTTGAGGAAGAATATCTGAGGTGCAGGAACAGCAATGGCCAATCCTGTTCTGAGAATGACAAGAGTCAGAGGACTGAGATAGAAGGCAATGGTTCCTGAAAGAACCAGAAATGTGTCCATGTCAACCATGGCCAAGTAGTTGGATTTGATTCTCATGATGGTAACATGTCACTGTAGAGTTTGGGGGAGAGGGACAATGTGACAGCTTATGTTTTACACACATCGTCCGGTCATATTTACCCTCCCAACCCTTCACCCTAATTCTCCCAGGTCCACCCCCACTTCCCTGACCTCTCCCAACTTTGTGTCCTCTCTCTTTCTCTTGTAATGACTCACTGAGCTAAATTTAAGCTGAACATATACTAGAGCATGGATTGACCTACCAGGCACACCCTTAAAGAAAACTGACTCTCCCCTAGAAATCTTCAATATCAGTATCTCCTCAGTTACTGGTAGGAATGTGTGAGCCCCTCCTCCCATGATAGGATGTTGGTTGGCTTGATCTTATACAGGTCTCAAGCAGGCACTCACAACCTTTGACCCTTACAATCTTCCCCGATCCCTTTACAGAAATGTTCCCCACTGAGCCTTGGGGAGGGGTGGTAATGCAGATGGTCATTTGTTGCTAAATCCTCTGCTGATACTTATTCTCTGCACTTTGGTAGGTTGTGAGTTTCTTTTTAATTAACCATCATCCGATGCACGAAGAAAGTCCTCTGATGAGGTCAGAGAGCTTTGTTAATCTATAGGTATAGAGAAACAAGTTTAGAAAGTTTGATACTGTGTCCACTTAGCAGAAAAATATTAGGTTCACCCTTAAGTACCAGTAGCTCCCTAACAATTGGGGATTCATAGTATCAGGCATGTGTTTTTTCTTGTACAGTGGATCTTAAATCCAATTAGGAAGAGTTTGGTTGCCCCAATACCATTCATGCTACATCATAGGCACATCTTGCTACACTAGCCATTACTGTGAATGCAGGTTTCACACGTAAGTAAGATTGTTGATGATTTTGTCACCCAGAAACCCACATAACACCTTCCAGGACTGTGAAAGCTAGCCAGTCGGAAGAAAGCTTCCTGTTTACTGCTACCTTGATCTCTCCAAGTCCTGTGACCTAAGTATGTGGCATATTCAGCAATAGGGTCTTATCATCAAGCTCTGGTGGGCAATCAAGGTCAATGACAATATCCTGTATTTCAGGGGGTGGGGCTCTCTGTGATATCCCTAACCAACAAATCATAAGGAGGTACCCACAGCTGGCACTGGGCTTTTACGTTAGCAACCAATGGCTTCTGGGAGGAGCATCATCCCCTGTGTAGAGTAACTCCAATTAAGTTACACACACACACACACACACACACACACACACACTAAACTCTTCTGTGGCTAGTATGAATTATTTTATGTAAATTATATATGTGTGTATACACACATATATTAGTAGGTTTCTGTGTGGCTTTTTCAAACACCCTTGGTGTCAGCCCCACCCTACCCCCACCCCGTGCTGTCTTCTGCTCTCCTCTGCCAAGTCCTTACCTAAACCACCCTATCATCCCCTTTTTCTCTTCATATCACCTGTATCACCTTTAGATCACCTATCCATCCTCCCCTAAGATCTTCCCACCCCCTCCCCACCAAGGGTGCCAGGAATCCACCAGTACTCCTAGTAAAACTTACGCTTGTGTAGGCGTGAGAGACAAGGTCATTGGAAGTGACAGCACTGATGAGACTTAAAAGCCATGCTACAAGAAAGATCATCTTGTATATTTAAGATCATGAAAGAGTCATGGAGTCAGAGTTAGAAAACATGAACCCAAAATTTTCCAGGACTATAAGAGGGTAACTTGAGGTCTCATATAATTAAGTGTGGACTTTCATGATTCCTCTGAGAGGAAGTGGGATTCTGACCCTGGGGATAACTCCTGCCATTGACACCAAGCAAGACAGAACATCTGCTTAACGGGCCAGAATTTTCCGTGTCCTCTCTTATTCCAGAAGAGTCTGGGATCTACATCTGGCACAAATACAGAATTCAGCTTTTGAGATGTTGCTCCTGCCCAATATATTATGTCATTGGAAACAAAAGCAAGAATGCTCTCCCATCCCTCCAGCTATCAGTATTTGACTTAAAAAGATGATCAAGAAGAACATAAACAGGCTGGGAGGTGGTGGCGCACGCCTTTAATCCCAGCACTCAGGAGGCAGAGGCAGGTGGATCTGTGAGTTCGAGGCCAGCCTGGTCTACAAAGCTACACAGAGAAGCCCTGTCTTGAAAAACCACAGAAAGAAAGGAAGAAAGAAAGGAAGAGAAAGAGGGAGGGAGGAATGGGGCGGGAGGGAGGAAGGAAGGAAGACAGGCAGGCAGGCATAAACATGAAGCTTCTTAGTGTACATTCTCTCGAGTTTTCATTTCTAGATCACATAACCATTTGATTACAGTGTGGTCTTCCGCTGTTTCTGCACCTCTTCATGGTGAGTCCTGGTAAGTGGAGATTCAATAGTCCATGGTGCATATTGCCTGTTACCTCAATTTTCTTCTTCATTCCCATCATAACTTCATTTCTTGTCACTTGGAATTGGAGACTTTGTGTCTGCTTTCCATTTTCACTCGTATTGGTTACTTACTTTTCTGGTTTGATTGGTGACCACCCACTTCCTCTGTTGAGCCCTGTCTTTGTTTTTTTTGTTTTTTGTTTTTTCTGAGGCACAGCGACTGACTGCACCTTCAGCAGCTGCCACCAACTCTCTGCTGATGCCACTGAGGAGAGAGCCTTCCTGTCCCATCACTGCCACCTCAGCCACCTCCATGGAAGGAGGTAAATGTTTTAACTCTGTCTCTATCTTTTTATTTTATCAATAAAGATTCAGGAGTCAGATGGCTGGGGTGAAAACCTGCTAGCTCAGAGAGAAAGAGAAAGCAGCCGGATGGCCTTCCTCCTCTGCTGTTAGCCCAGAAAGATGGCTTTTCCCTATGCTATCTGAAACAAAACTCCTCCACCTGGATGTCCCTCCCTTCTACTTCCCGCAACCCTTGACCTCCCAACTTACCCTGAATCTCTATGGTAACTTCCAGTCAACTGATTGCTTGCTCCACATCTTGACCTATGGTCATTTTATTTAAATAGCACAATGTCAGGGTTCACAGTGTGATCAAATATCCCTTAACAGAGCCCTTTACTTCTGCATCCTTACCCGGAGATAGCATGATCATTGCTCAGATGTTTCTTTAACCTTGTAAAGGCACACTGGACTGAGCTAGGAATTTGCCATGTTTCCTAATCTAAATCTTTCAGACACAGTAATAAGCTAAACTAGGCTGATGCAGCTGATGGTTGTGGCAGAATACTATTTTAAGGTGTGTGACTTTTGTTTATGTTGCATTAGTTTAACTCTGTAAAGCTGTGATTCTTTGCCTGTCTAAAATACCTGGTGGCCCTAATAAAGAGCTAAACGGTCAACAGTGAGGCAGGAGCAAGGATAGGCGGGGCTGGTAGACAGAGAGGATAAACAGAAGGAGAAACAAGCAAGAGAACAGGAGAGGAGGACACCAGGGGCCAGCTGCCTAGCCACCCAGCCAGCCATGGAGTAAGAAGGAAAGAAAGCTATACAGAAGTAAGAAAGATAAAAGCTCAGAGGAAAAAGGTAGATGTGTTAACTTAAGAAAAGCTGGCTAGAAACAAGCCAAGCTAAGGCTCTGTGTATGATTTACTTGGAAGCTGGGTGGTGACCACCTCCCCCCCCAAAAAAAGAGACAAAAGAATAAAAAGAGCAAAACTTCACACAACAAGTAGTCCTGTTCTGGCCTTGTTAGCCTGGAAACAGGATTGAGTTTTGACCTGTCATTGCTCTTGAGGGACATAGCCCTCAACACACACACACATTGGAAGAACTCTTGCTTCTCTTGGGCTGAGAGGCCAGATCAGCTTTCTTACCTCTAACTCCTTAGTCTGGTGCTATAGCTTATATCTTAAATATTTTCAAAAGCCCATGTATCAGAGGCACTTTTGAGAGGTGGTAAAATCTTAGGACATACCCAACAGTTAGGCTGCCAGAGCCTTTCCCCGTCACACACCTCAGCTTCAAGGCCATCATTCAAAAAGCTGACACTTGGTATGACAGGAGCTTGACAGATCAATACAGAGCTATGACTAAATTCTGCGAGGTCTCCTAAACTTTCCTTGTTGGCTTATTTGAGGGTTAAGAGGTACCTCAAGGAGTCTCAGGGCACCTAGAGTTGCTGTACTCAGGGAGATGGAGTACCTTTAAAAAAAAATCTCTGTGAAGTTATGGTAAAATTTAACCTCTACCTGTATTCCAGGCCAATATCAATTCTGGATGTCCTTCTCAAGAATTCTCAAGGGAACAGCACTTGGCTAGAGTAATAGCTGATCTTGACTATTAACTTGACTACATCTGGAATCAACTAAAACTCAAGTGGCTGGGCTACTTGAGGGAGTCTTAAGAGGGAGTTTCTAGATTAGATCATTTGAGGCGGAGAGGCCCACCCTAAACCAGGGCCCCACCTTCTGGTGGCAGCCACATAAAAGGACATGGAAGAAGGAAGCTTTTGCTTTTTACTGGCTTGCCTTCATTCTCACTGGTGAGTTCGTGTATCCATTGTTGCTGAGGCAACCTCATTGGTGTTAGAGCTTGCTTCTTAGGGACTCCAATGTAGACTAAAGACCAGCAGCTCTCTAGGAATCCTCCAGGACTCCAGAACCAGACTGGAACTTCTTAGATAACAGTCTTTAGCAAACAGCAATTGGGTTCTTAGCCTTTGTGCCAGGGGACGGCATTGTGGGATTATCCAGACCCAGCCTGTAAACCTATCAAATAAATCCTGTGTGTGTGTGTGTGTACATGTGTATGTGCGTGTATTCTATCGGTTCTGTTTTTAAAAAAAATTTACTAATACACCTAGTACATGGAAGGCTATGAGTTTGATTCCTAGCACCAAAACAGTTCTAATCCTTCTCTGAACTCTAGATCAATGACTATATGAGTTCAGGGTATCAGATACTGGACTCTGAAATACCTGAAAGAGACACAATTTGCCTTTAAGTCTGTAACACAGAAATGTATGTTGTTTTGGGGGCACAGGGGTTGAGCAATATGTAGGAAAGTTCTTGGAATTCCAACAACAGAAGAGAATTCCAAATGGGTTTCATAACCAACTCTGGAGAGCTCCAGGACAAAGTACAATGAAAAAGGAAGATGATGTAACAGAATGAGAAAAAAAAAGAAACTAATGCATTTTCCTTGGCTGGGAAGTAGAAGCAGATTGCTAATGACCCCACCAGCCAAGCATGTAAGGGGGTCCCCCACAAACAGTGGTCATCTAGCATATCACAATAGCCTAAAAAAATTAGTATCAGTGATAGTGGCCGAACAGATGAAAGCTGAAAACCAGTTGTGCGAGTGAGATGGATGTTCAAAGAGTTTGAACTACAGTATGGGCTATCTCTGTGGAAATGCTAACTTGGTTTTCAGTACATGCTTTCTTCCCCTAAGTCCAGAAATTAAGTCTATTCTATTTTCAGAAATTCTGAGAAAGGAGATCAAGTCACTAGCACCCATGGTCTAGGGATCTAAAGGTGGGAACAGATGAGAGTGGCACCGGAAACAAGAGTCACATCTCTGTTCCTCCTCTCAGATGCTGTCTCAAGAGGTTCCCCTGAGTCTCACTCCCACAGTTGTTCCTGAAGACCTCAGCATCTCGGCTTTGGGTTTCTGGGAGTCATTTTAATGATTTATTCAGGCATGTCAGTCTCAAGTCCATCTCTGAGCTCTCCACTGTATTCTGACCCCTCCACCAATGCTCTGCTTCTGCTGTGCATCCACAGCAGGCAACAGCATGGTGCAGTAGCTTGGAATAGTGGAGAATTCCAACCTCCACGTTTTAATTCATCTATTCTCTCATTCACTAATTTAACAAACGCTGAACACCTAATATAGTTCAGCCAGTGTGCTACATGTGGGTTAGAGATAAGTGTGACATAGACTCTGTCATTATGGAGTTCATAGTCTAGTTGTGGGAGAGTACAAACAATTGACACATGTCCTAATATATTCATTACTAGAACTACACATACTGCCAATGAGATGGCTTAGCAGGTCAATGTGCCTGTCACCAAATTTGGCAACCTGAGTTCAATTCTTGGGAACCACTTGGTGGAGGGAAACAGCTTACTCCCTAAAGTTGCCTTCCGTTCTCCATATTCCTGTACACACACACACACACACACACACACACACACACACACACACACCTGAATGAATGTTTTTTTTTTAAACCCCGTGTAGAAATCCACACATTGCTTATTGTTGGAGGAAAGGACCAAATCATTCTCTTTGTGTGTGCTTCCACTCTGTGTGTGAGAGAGAAAGAGAGGGAAAGAGAACCTCTCCAAAGTGATAACATGATGTACTTCCTACAGAAAAATCCATTCAAAGGAAAGGATAGGGGTCTCTCACAGAGAGAAGAGGGAGGACATTTACATATCATCTATCTATCTGCTATCTATCATCTATCAATTGATCTGTCTTCATCATTATCGTCTTTATCATGTAGAATCTGTCAGCTGTCTATCATCATTTATCTATCATGTATATATGTATGCATGTATCTGTCATCTATTATCAGATATCTATCATCATCCATTATGTATGTATGCACGTATCACCTATATTTATAATTTAAGCAGAAGAGTGGCAACAAGCTTAGTTGCATTTATAAAGAGAATATGGAAATTGACTTGGTGTCTGGGTCTATTTGGGAGACAATCCAGAAAAATGAAAGGGTATAACCAAGATGATTTTTAGAAACTTGGTGGATGGGGCACCATTTGAGAGGAAGAACCCTTGATAGCTTTGGTAATGGAGTTTGGGGGTGGAGGCAGTTAGAAACAAAGCTAGAGAAGAAAAAACATCATAAATCACACAACGTTTTGGATTTCATCCTCTAAGTCTATAATTAAAGTCACAGATGTAGATAGCTTTTTTTTTTTTTCAGAAAAGGAACTGGGATGATGGGAATTTTCTCTCTCACATTTGCTTCCTTTCTTCTTGTCCTGTGATGAGGTTCTTTCTCATTCAACCTTTGAAGACCCACATTCTTCCTTCAGGTGACTATCGAGCAGCAGAAAACTCCATGTCCTGTAAACTTCTGTATTGCCTGATTGCACCTGCCCACATAAACCTCTTCTGACTTCACGAGGTACTGAGTGTTCAGTCTAGTGCTTAATAAACCTCTAACTGCTTCCTGTCCTAGTTTTATCTTCCTCACTACATTAAACTTCAGGGCAAGCAATCAAATCCTTAAGAGATACATAATAGAAACACTAAACTACCTATGGGCCAAGAGTGTTAACAGAGACTTGCAGATCAGCTTGTCAGCCTACCCAGCCCCCGGTGGTGGTTTCAATAATAGTATCCACTCAGTGTTTTCCTTAAACGATGACCCTAATATCTAGAGCATGTTGTCTTACGTTAAATGAGTACACGCTGCTTTAAACTTTATCAATACAAGTTGGTAATGCTAGGAATTATAGGAGATGAATTTTGTATCTTAATTGATGACTGGTTGAAACTTAAATTTTCAGAAGATAGAAGACACGAAGAAAGGGTAGAAGTTTCCTTAGTGACAGCATTGGTCATGACCCTGCAAATGCAAATCAGAACTACTGGAGCCATCACTGGCAGAATGGCAGCAAGCATGCCAGTAAGGTACATGTGCTGGCTAGTTTTTACCGCAACTTGACTCAAGTTAAAGTCATCAGAGAGGAGGGAGCCTCAATTAAGAGAATGCCTCCATATGGTCAGGCTGTAAACAAGCCTGTAGGGCATTTTCTTTATTAGTGATCAATGGGGGAGGGCCCACTGCATTTTGGGTGGTGCCATCCCTGGGCTGGTGGTCCTAGGTTCTATAAGAAAGCAGGCTGATCAAGCCATGAGGAGCAAGCCCCTCCATGTCCTCTGCATCAACTCCAGGTTCCTGCCCTGTTTGAGGTTTGAGTTCCTGTCCTGACTCCTTTCAGCAATGAACAGTGATGTGGAAATGTAAATCAAATCACCACCACCTCCTCCATTTGTTTTTGGTCATAGTATTTCATCAGAGCAATAGAAGCCCTAACTAATATAGTTCAGTCAATATTTCATGAGGGCAAGGAGGAAAGTGACCTGTGGTCAGGTGTGATGACACCCAGAACACTTAGGAGGCTGGGTCGAGAGGGTTTCAAGTTGAAGGAAGCCTGGCCTTCACGGTAAGACAGACTGTCTAAGTTTAAAAAAAAGCAACCTCCATGCATCTATTCATTTAGGAACTAGGTAATTAATACATCTATTCTGAAAAACAGTGTGGACGGTTCTCACAAAGCTAGAAGCAAAGCAGTCATTTGTCCATGTGACTGAAAGAAATGAAATTACATCTCCTAAGGTGATCACTCTCAGTGTTATTCACAGCATCTGTGTTTAATTGACAGGCAAGTAGCCTGAGAAATTATTCTGTGTATACACAACTAGATACTAGTCTGTCATTCATAAGAAAACCATTTTGCTGGTTTTGTTAATTTGGTTCAGAGTGGAAGGCATTATGTTAAGGGATACACTCACCATCTTGGCGTATTCGGCAAGCCATTATGTAACAGGTAACCAAGGAAACTGCAGCTGTGGTAGCTGCCTCCTGGTGCCAAGAACAGCTCTGTGATTAAACAGTACTGACTGCACTGAGGGTCCTCCTGTGATGAGTGAAACCCAGGGCCCAGAGGCTTCCTCAGTTACCATGTTTGCACTCACAAAGGGTCTGAACCCCCAAGAGTCCCTGGGTTGATTATGTGATTTTGACCCCCCTTTTGGCATTTGAAAATAATCATGGGAAGAAATATCCTAAAAGGGAGATTTGTCCCATCGTGACTTGGGGCAACGGGGGTGGAGTGGGGTGGAGGGGGAGGACGAACAAGAGGCACCTTCCATCATGAATATTCATTTGCTTCATAAATATTCATAAACTGAAAAAAAAAACATACAGAGCCCAGAGAGTTCAGAGCTCTATTCAGCCCACCCCTTGCTTTCTGTGAAGTGTATTATCACTTTGCTTGGTTAAATTAATTTTGGCTTCACCTGTGTCTCTTGGCCGATTTGTTTCTTTTGAGAAGAATTGAGAAACCTTCGCTTGGTAACATCTACCAGTTGGCTATGGAATCTGAAAAGTGTAAAATAAATAAATACAGCCGGGCGTTGGTGGTGCACGCCTTTAATCCCAGCACTCGGGAGGCAGAGGCAGGCAGATCTCTCTGAGTTCGAGCCCAGCCTGGTCTCCAGAATGAGTGCCAGGATAGGCTCTAAAGCTACATAGAGAAACCCTGTCTCAAAAAACCAAGAAAGAAAGAAAGAAAGAAAGAAAGAAAGAAAGAAAGAAAGAATGAAAGAAAGAAAGAAACAGGGTAGAACAAGCTTGGGGAGATGTCGAGACAGGAGCCAGAGAAAGAGAGCAAGATGGATTTTGTAGGATAGAGAAATCTAAAGATCTAGTGTATAGAGGGTGCCCTTTCTTTGAGCCTCAGTTCGTGTCTAAGTGAGCTCAGTGTGGCCTTACTTGGTCCCCATCCTTTGCAGTGTGTGTATAGTGTCAGGGTAACCACCTAAAAACAGTGGCACTCCAAAGGATTCTTTTCTTTCCTTCCTCTGTTGTTTCTCGTTCCCCTTGACTTTTGATCTCATCTCGGGCAGATCCTCTGCTTCACTCACCACCACTGGGTAATAAAACGATTTTATTTATAGTTATTGGGAAATCCAGACAGACTTAAGATCAAACTTTCAGTCTCTTAATTAAGAGTGTTTCCTCTACTCAGACCCTGCATTCCGGGGGCAGGGGAGGGGTGGCCTGCTCTTCTACCCCTTCTTTTCTGCCCCCCCAGGATTCCACTGATTCCTGCGCATTGGGGGCAAAGGGTAGAGGGAGGAAGGGTGATGCCACTTGGAGAAAATGTTATTCGGCCAGTGCTGTTTCAACATCTCTCTTGGCTGCAGAATATCTTTTCTCATGGAAAAAAGACCAAGAGCTGGCCCACTTTTCTCATGAGGAACACTTGTGGATCCCTGGAGGACACACTCCTGTCCTCTTGAAGACCTCTTCACTATATTCTGTGACATACGTAATGCACACGTTGGGTAATTCCACTTACTACTCATTGAGACCACAGATTAGCTCAGTCAACAAAAAGAACTTGAATTTTCATTTTCAGGAAAATTTTGCCATTTGTCTCTGAAGACTATCTCCAAATCAGTCACTCTCTGGCCAGAATCCATTCTCCTTATTCACAAGTAATGCATGGTAATGCACGCTGAGAATCCCAAATCCAGTGGAGAACTCCGAGCCCCCTGTGTATAGTTCCCCCCCTCTCTCTTTGGGTTAATCTTGATTTGATTGAAAACACCTAGAAGGCTCTCAAAGCACACTCTGGGTGTTCCTGTGAGTATGTTTTCTAGACAGGACTGGGTTGTAAGGGCTCTCTGACCTGATGAATGGTCCCATCCATTGATGAATTTAAATTTTCGACAGACTATTGGGAGGTGATAAAACTGCAAAAATTGAGGAAGGAAAACTGTTTGGAGGAAAAAAGCCATGGGTTCCATATCCTTGGGGAATATTTTGTCTTGGTGTTGGTGGTATAGCAAAATGCAGCCCAGTTGTGTCACCAGCAACCTGGAGAGTTCCCTTGGGCTTTAAGGACCTCCAGTCAGGTAAAGCAAATCCTTAATTTTGCTGCAGAAAAGAGTCTCTGAAGAAGCCAGTGTGAAGCAGAGTTGGGTTTGTTAAAAGGGACTTTTGAGCAAAGATTTCTCTTCAGGGGTCAATAACGAGAGAAGCACTTAAGGAAGGGCAGGCTTCTCAAAAGACAGCTGTGCTTAAGTAGCTCAGTGACAGGCAGAGGTTTGATTTTGGTGGCTGTCGAGTTACATCTCAAAGGGTTGCTAAGAACGTTTTCTCCCTGTTTTCCTCTTGTTTGATAAATGAGATTATAAAGTGGTGATTGAGGACCCTCAGGATTATAAACTGAGAAGATAAAACCTTGGATCATAAGTTACACAAAGGGGGTTAAGACATGACTTTTACTGTAAAGAGGATTTCTGGGGAGAGTTCCAGAAAGTTGTAGATTTATAAGTGGGAGCTGACCTGTGTAGTTGTAGTTGTAGCCCTTCCCTCTCCTCTTTCACACACCCCCAGTGTATTCTCAGTGTCTTTTCCTTGCTCTACAATCTTCTTCCATAAATAGTATTTGGTAGGACTGGAGTCATTTTTTTATTTTAATTAGAAAGAAAATTATTTTACATGTCAATCCCAGGTCCCTTTTCCTCCCCTCCTCCCCTGCCCCCCAATGAACACCCTACCTATCCCATACCCTTTCTGCTCCCAAGGGAAGGTGAGGCCTTCCTTAGGGGGTCTTCAAAGTCTGTCATATTCTTTGGGATAGGGCCTAGGCTTGTGTCTAGGCTCAGGGAGTATCCCTCCTTGTGGGATGGGCTACCAAAGTCCATTCCTATGCTAGGGATAAGTACTGATCCACTACAAGAGGTCCTATGGATTTCCAAGGTCTCCTCACTGACACCCACATTCAGGGGTTCTGGATCAGTCCCATGCTGGTTTCCCAGGTATCAGTGTAGGGACCAAGAGCTCTTCCTTGTTCAGGTCAGCTGTTTCTGTGGGTTTCACCAGCCTGGTGTGGACCCCTTTGTTCATCAGTCCTCCTTCTCTGCAAATGGATTCCAGTTCAGTTCAAGGTTTAGCTGTGGGTGTCTGCTTCTACTTCTACCAGCTGATGGATGAAGGCTATACGATGGCATATGAATTAGTCATCAATCTCCTTATAAGGAGAGGGCATTTAAGGTAGCCTCTCCTCTGTTGCTTAGATTGTTAGTTGGTGTCATCTTTGTAGCTCTCCAGACATTTCCCTAGTGCCTGACTTCTCTTTAAACTTATAATGTCTCCCTCTATTATATTATCTCTTATCTTGCTGTTCTCTTACCAAATCCATGAGAAAACAAAGTGTCTCCATGGGGGGGCAAAGGGTGGGGGGGTGGGCAACATTCCAGTCTTCTCAGGCAACAAGAATTATCAGAAAATGCCTCCAGAGCAGGGATATTGTCTTAGTTAGGGTGTCTGTTGCTGGACCAAAGCACCATGACCAAAAGGCAAGTTGTGGAGGAAAGGGTTTATTAGGCTTGCACTTTGGTGTTGCTGTTCATCACTGAAGGAAGTCAGGACAGGAACTCAAACAGAGCAGAAATCTGCAGGCAGGATCTGATGCAGAGGCCATGGAGGGGTGCTGCTTACTGGCATCTTCCCTCTAGCTTCCTTAGCCTGCTTTCTTATAGAACCCAGGACCATCAGTCCAGGGACGGCCCCACCCACCATGATCTGGACCCTCCCCCATTGATCACTAATTGAAAAAATGCCTTACAGCTGGATCTCAAGGAGGCATTTTCTCAGCTGAGGCTCCTTCCTCTTGGATGACTATAAGTTGTGTCAAGTTGACACACAAAACCAGCCAGTATGGGTGCTATTTCCAGGGCATCAATGGAGAGGTGAACTTTGATGTAAAAATCTGTATTGCTGGAGCCCTGGTAACAGGAGTACTTGTTGTAAATGTCTCAGGATTTCCAGAAGGGGGGACATGGTGTGGGGGCATGCTGGTAAGAGTTCTCACTTGAGCCACATTTGTATATAACACAGTGGTGAGTCTCAATTTTTATTTCAGTGTGGATATCTGAGACCCTAAATCAGCCATTCTTAACCTGTGAGTCACCACCCCTGGGGGTCACATATAAGATATTCTATGTCAGATCTATACATCACCACTCATAACAGTAGCAAAATTACAGTTATGAAGTAGCAATGAAAATAATTTTATAGTCAGGGGTCACCACAACATGAGGAACTGTATTAAAGGGTCACAGCCGTAGGAAGGTTGAGAACCACCACTTTAAAGAATGGGTTCAACTACCTTGTTACAAGCCATGTGCACAGAAATCACACATGAAAACACGGGTCTGAATTCACAAACCTCTGGAGTAAATGACCACCTCCCAACATGGGTGCACATCCCACTCTGGCTCTCTCCTTGTGTCACACTCTTCCAACCCCTGGACCAGTTGGCAAGAAGCTAGGGCATAATTGAGGAGCACAGAAACAGAGCAGCTTGTCCTGCTCCACAGTGAACCCTGCCTGGGAGTCCCTGGGAAATATGTGTCACTCTTTGGCCACTTTCCAGGTTGTCATTTGGCTCCTATGTTTAGGATCCTCTATGGGTTGGTAGTCTGTGGCTAACCTGGAGATGGAATCACTTACCTATTTCCTTGGGGGAAATGGTGAATCTGCTCCAAATAACCAAGTTCTGAATGAAGCTTTGGGGATGTGAGGTTTCTAATAAGTTGAGTCCAGCCTTGGCTTTCTTTATGAAAGATGATAAACCCTAGATGACAGCCAGATATTGGTCTTTGAAGCTGAAGACAGAGAATGCACATGAACCCCACCATGACATTATCAACACTCCCCATGACATTATGAACACCTCTAAGATGTTATGAACCCCACCATGACATTATGAACACCCCCAAGATGTTATGAACACCCCCATGATGTTATGACTCTGTTTCTTTAAGCTCCTAGTGTTCTCTGTGTCACTGGTTAGGTGTAGGACAGACTGCTACTTCCTTATGTGGACATGGATTTTTTAAAAATCTTTTTTCCTGTATAACCAGTTGTTGGAGTAATCTAACCCCCACCCCCAAGACAACAGTAGAGTGGATCTGATTTTGCTACATCGTGTTCTATAGACAGCACAAGCAAAATGAATAATTCATGAGCCATGTGGAACATTTATGATTTATTTACAGCCCCACATTCAAAGTAACTCAGAGAATGTCACAGAGCCTGTCACCTGGCCTGCCATTTACAGCAACGTTTAGTAGGGAGAAGACAAAGATGGCAGGAGATTTATTATAACTTTATATACAGCAGGAAAGAAGTTTCTGAGGAGAAACAAGCTGAATGTTTATGACAAGGGTCATAAAAGGTGACTCTAAATTAGACGTATCAAGAGAGCGTCTACTAATGCCTTGCAAGAAACCTCATGATGGCATAGAGATTGACTGCTAATGCCTTGAAAGAACAGCCCCTACCCTGTGGTTACCACTTTCAGGACTTTTTTTTTCTAAAAGCTGGGTGTTTGTGTTTCTTAATAAGATCCTTTTTTGTGATTTTTTTTTCCAAAATAGGGTTTCTCTGTGTAGCTTTGGAGCCTATCCTGGCACTCATTCTGTCGACCAAGTCAGCCTCGAAGTCACAGAGATGCACCTGCCTCTGCCTCCCAAGTGCTGGGGAAAATGTAGGCTACTCCTTCGAGCCGGAATTGAACCAGAGACCTAAGGATGGCTGTCACAGACACTACAGTCCTCCACTCTACTGGCTGAGCTATTGAAGGGAAGCACATTGCAATATTTTATACAAAATATTTTGATCATATTCTTTCCTCTCCCACAGATCCTTCCCATTTCATGATATTTTAATGACACAGAAGCTAAAATCCATACAATGATCAGGAGAGATATAATTTCATCAGTTGTCCACTATACTCTCTAGAACAGTGAATCTCAACCTTCTTAATGCTACAGCCCTTTAATGCAGTTCCTCATGTTGTGGTGACTCCCCAACCATACAATTATTTTTGAGTACTATAATGAATCATAATGTAAATATCTGTGTTTTCCAATGGTGTTTGGGGGTTGCGACCCACAGGTTGAGAATCATTTCTCTAGAACATCATTTGCAAACCTTGTGTTAAATAGCATACACCTCTGGCTCTCTATCCCAACCATTGTCTTCATCCTTAACCATTGTCTTCATCCTTAGCCTACAGCTCCTCAGCTGAGAAGGGTAGTTACTTCAGCCATGACTCATCACCATGGTGTTTTTCATTAATAGAGTTATGTTATGATAAATCTTTCCGCCAAATGCCGCCTGAGTCCCACTGCCACGTGTGAGCTTTATGCCAGCCGCCAGCCCATGTTAGGCCCAAATGAATACACAGAAACTTGTATTAGGTTTAAAGCTGCTTGGTCAATGACTAGCATTCTCGTCTGTTAGCTCAGTCTTAATTATCATAAATCTATATATTTCATAAGACTTATCGGACGCCTTATTGGCGTTCCCTCTTTGCTGGTGGCTCACATCCTGCCTCTGGAGGAGGAAGGGGAAAAGAGGGCCCTTCCTGTTTCTCCTTCACTTAAATATGAGTCTCTTTGCTATGTCACTTCCTGCCTGGATCAGCACTTCTCTACTACATTTCCCAGAATCCTCTTTGACTCCTAGTCCCGTCCACTCATTGGCCAAACAGTATTTTATTTAACAATGAAAAAATAAACATACACAGAAGTACTTCCCCCATCAGAGTTACCCAATGGCTAATGAATCAAAGACTTATGCTGGTGTTATGGTAGGAGCAGACATGGGATAGTCTTCACTAAAAATGATCATTTCAATTAAACAGAAAAAAGATGGTCACTAGAAACTAAAATTATTTTTAAAATCTTCCATGAGTTTTCATAAATGACAGCCCCATGTGCTCAGAAATCCTTGAGGCTTAGAAGCACCCTATACATGGATAGCTGCACACAGTCAGGGTAGAGAGGGCACCCCTACAGTCACAGCTAAGGACAATTCTCAATGATGAACATACAGAGTTGAGTTATAGGTACTTCTGGGGTTGGTTCTTTTCTACCACATTCTGCATTTTGCACAAAGCCACCCCAGTTACCAACACTCTCCTTAGTATTTGTCTTTAGCAAAGATAGAAGCAGACACAAACACTCTCTTTGGCTGGGAGGTACTTCTATAAGTGAGCTGTTCCCCTGGCCTTTTGTATCATGGCAGTAACTGCTGTCCCTTGAAAAGGGCCTGGGAAACAGCCCTAAGCATGGATCTTATCTCATTCCTGTCTTAGTGTGTAGCTAATTCTTTGGGTGCTTGTTTTCGTTTGCCTAACATAACAAATCATGACAGACTATGTGTCTCAGAAATAGTATTTCTCTTTCAAGTGCTGGCAGACTCAACATCTGGTGGCTGTTCCGATTGACAGGTGACTACCCTCTCCCTGTATTCTCCCACAGTGGAGAGTGATATCATTCCATTTCTTATAAGAGTGTGATTCCCTTCATTCCTAAGGGCTCTAACCTCATGACCTAGCTATGTACCAGAGATCCCTCCTCCAAATATCATCACACACATTGATTTCAGCACACAGTTATGAAAGGGACATACTGTGACTCTCATACCTGTTGCATCTCTAGCTATGGTTGCCCTGGTAACCCCATCATTCTACAGCTTTGCAAAAAGCATGTTAGCCTGGATTTTAAAAAAATCAGGGTAGTGTAGGGGAAGCTGTAGCCACGCCTTCTTAGGGGCTGGCTACAGGAGTACCTGACCAGGCTTGTGAGGGCGTGGTCAGAGTGAGTAGGGGGACTGCGTTTCGGTTTCGGTTTCTCTTTTTGCTTCTTGCTGTACAGACTGCTACCACTGGCTGGCTGGTTCGCTCTGTAAGTAAGGCTTTTCCCTATTAAATACCCTTATATTTCTACCTGACTCCGTATTGGTAATTTCCCACTATATCTGGTGTCAGAGTTTGGAAATTTGAAATATGTGCATCATACCATAGACACATTCTCAGGGTTCCAATGGGCTACTGCTCTTAACTCTGAAAAAGCTGATTCTGTTATTATACACCTGCTAGAGGTGATGGCAGTTATGGGTATACCTGCACAAATAAAAACTGACAATGCTCCAGCATATGTCTCTACGAAATTGGAACAATTTTTCAAATATTATAACATAAAGCATGTTACTGGTATACCACACAATCCTACAGGACAAGCAATGGTTGAGCGATCTAATAGAACACTTAAGGAGATGCTCAACAAACAAGCTTGGAAGACTAAACCCCCCAAACATAGGTTACATAATGCTTTATTAACAATAAACTTTCTTAATGCCAATGAAAAAGGACAAACAGCTACAGAAAGACACTGGACTACGGAAAAAACTGCTAAACTCAATCAGCCAGTATACTTCAAAGATGTACTAACCTCTGTATGGAAACCAGGACATGTGTTACGTTGGGGTAGGGGTTTTGCATTGGTTTCTACAGGAGAAGAAAAACTTTGGATACCATCAAAGTGATCAAGATTCAACTGGAAAAGGAAAAACCTCTCGACGAGGACAAATGACAGGTATTCTACTAAGGTATATCTTATAAACTAAATAGAAACCTCCCAAAGGAAAGGAAAGTGTTTTACTTTTATCTTCACAGGAAAACTCATCTTCAGAAGGCAAGGACACTACATGGGTAGATACTTAAGAAGAAAAGGTAGCTATAACCATCAAATAGAAGGAATGTGCCATACGGTAAACTTCACAGCTGTCTCTCAAAAAACTCTATTTCTCTTTATTTCCTAGTCCCTATTCAATTAAACCAATGCTGGATTTAGAGGTGGATTTGGCTTTCCTCCTCTAAAATCCAAGCACATTATTTAACTAAGCTTTAGTGTTTCTGTGTTGTATCAAGAAGCCAATTGATGTAATACAGAATAAAAGAAGAATTTGGGGACTGTCTTTGTCTTTTCTTGGATCTTTCTCTCAAGGTGTACACCCTTTCATAATTGTTATGCTCTCATGGTTGCATTCCCTAGCATGTGTACATACACAAGCAAACATTTCTCTGCTAACTGTTTATGTTTGAGTCCCACACAGCCAATGAAGACCTGCCTGACAGCAATCCCTGGACACCCTGGAAAGAAAATGGGCCACACCTCCTCGACTGCACTGGATCCAACTTGCTCCATTTCAACTGACACTCTGGCCAGAGGTTCGGGTACTGACTTCAATCAAGTTGAGGATTTCAAGCAAGATCTTCAATCAAGTGAATCCCATCTAACATGGACTGGATACTAACATTTTCTTTCTACAGGACCCCACATGACTATCATCGTCCCATTTCAGCAGGAAGTAACTTGGAGAATGCTACGCCCCCTTTCCCCATTGTTGTCACTTAGGATAGTGTATATACCTAGTTAGGAATAGCTTCCTATTGTTTATGGTTCGGTTTGGAAGGAGGTGTTCAGGCTTGGACACCTCTTTCAGATGACTTTAGGGTTTAGTTAAAATAGATAGTTAGGAGGTGACATAAGCAGATTGTTGTATCTTCTTATATTTTACCTTTATACTGTTAAGTTTTAATCCTCTTTTAGACTAAAAGGGGAATTGTAGGGGAAGCTGTAGCCACGCCTTCTTAGGGGCTGGCTTCAGGAGTACCTGACCAGGCTTGTGAGGGCGTGGTCAGAGTGAGTAGGGGGACTGCGTTTCGGTTTCGGTTTCTCTTTTTGCTTCTTGCTGTACAGACTGCTACCACTGGCTGGCTGGTTCGCTCTGTAAGTAAGGCTTTTCCCTATTAAATACCCTTATATTTCTACCTGACTCCGTATTGGTAATTTCCCACTATAGGGTAGCATTTAGAATGACATATGAAGCAGCCCTCCTTTGTCATATTCAATGTTGCTATAGTCAAGCCTCTATTAGGAATCATGTCCACATCAAACAAGTATGATGTCCACTGTTGAAGGCACCAGGCTGTTATCAAGGGGATCAAAAATGAGGACAAACTGACTCTATTGAATACCTCATAAAATCAGTGCCTCTTTTTTTCCCATCCTTTCCCTTGGGGTTCTGAGTTAGTACATGAGATACTGTTAAGATCTGTCCTACTTTCTCCTGTAGGATAAAAGACAAAGCCAGTTGATTTAGAAAAAACAACAACAACAACAACAAAAACAATAAAAGTCTTGCCAAACAAGGAGGAACTCTGGTGTCTTTGGCTTTGATTCAGTGAGAAAAAGTGAAGCTGATCTCAAGTCACTGAAGCAATGTCTACAGAGTGGAATGAGTCCTCCAGGAGAAATCTTGCCACCCACTGTGTCTGTTATAGTCATGATACCATGTAACATAGCTACATCTCTCCCACACTTCTCATACTGCTGAGCCAATTAATAGATCTTGGCAAAGGACCCACAAATTCCAGGATGTCAGGGACTAGCTAGGCTGCAAATGAGTTAACCTAAAACATCCTTCTGTATCAGGGATGGATCAGAAGCCAGAACTTGACCCTGAACTTTCCACACTGGGATGTTGGGGGTGGGGAACTGTATTAGTTACTTTCTGTTGCTATAAACACCATGTGTAAGACACCATAACCAAACATGATCTGTGGAAGAGTTTATTTTGGCTTATGGTTCCAGAGGGATAAGAGCCCACCATGGCAGGGAGGCATGGCAGCAGTCAGGCATAGTAGCTGAAGTATGAGGCTTGTTGTGCCCAAATTCTGAACCCCCAAATCACCAAGAAGCCCATTTTGATGCAAAAGCATAGAGTCTTTTTTTTTTTTTTTTTTCAAGACAGGATTTCTCTGTGGCTTTGGAGGCTGTCCTTGTAGCTCTTGTAGACCAGGCTGGTCTCAAACTCACAAAGATCCACCTGCCCTGCCCCCCAAGTGCTGGGATTAAAGGCGTGCACCACCAACGCCCGGCGCATAGAGTCTTTTATTGCAGTTGTTTAACAAGCTAACCCCATTAGCTCGGGCCCTTTATCCATCCACTGCAGTGGATGGTTGGAGAAAGACCCCTAGAAACCACGAGGAAGGGATGTTATAGGGCAGTGTAAGGGGGGTTTCTAGGGGTACTCAACAGTCTCAGGATTGGTGTGCCTCCAGGCTTGGATGACCTGCCCTGGGTTGATTGGTCAACCAGTTGTTATGGCCCATAGGCCCTCCCAGGGCGGTTGCTATGATCTGCACATCACTGTTGTGCACTTGTCCGTAAAGCACACCCAGAGCCATAAAGCACAGCCCCACCAGCTAACTTCTGATTGTTTCCTTGCCATGAGGAGGGCATCTGACCTCTTAGTGATCAGGGCAGGCTCAGCAAGGTCAGGAGAACACATGTTAGCCTGTCATGGCTGCTAAAATGGGGGGCTGGTCCCTTCAGGCTGAGAGTTTATATAAGTAAAACATGAAACAGAGAGAAAGAACTGGAAATAGAGCGATGATGCACTTCCTCCAGTAAGGCCATACTACCTGAGCCTATCCAAACATCGTCGACAACTGAGGAACAAGTGTTAAATACCTGTTAAATACGGGGATGCTTCTCGTTCAAACCACTGTGGGGATTTTCCATGAAATGTGCTTTAGCTTGAATGTACCAGCCCCCTGTTTTAGCAGCCATGACAGGCTAGCATATGCTCGCCTGACCTTGCCCCTCCTGTCCTACTCACTAGGAGGCCAGATGCCCTCCTCATGGCAAGGAACCAATCAGAAGTTAGCTGTTGGGATTGTGCTTTATGGCTCTGGGTGTGCTTTACTGACAAGTGCACAACAGTGATGTGCAGAGCATAGCAACCACCCTGGGAGGGCCCCACAACAACCAGTTGACCAATTAACACAAGACAGATCATCCAATCCTGGAAGTACACCAATCCTGAGACTGTTGCATACTCCTAGACACTCCCCTTATTCTACCAGATATATTCCCAGCCTCGTGGTTTCTTGGGGTCTTTCTCCAGCCATTGGCCTCGATGAAAGGATAAAAGGACCGAGCTAATGGGGTTAGCTCGTTAAACAACTACAATAAATGACTCTTTGCTTTTGCATAGAAATGGGTCTCTTGGTGATTTGGGGTTTTAGAATGTGGGCACAACAAATGTAGTCTGTAGTTGCTCTCTGAAGGCTGTTCGCAATGCAGAGGATCCTGAGGGTGTACTGAGCCCAGCAGGAGGGATGACTGTGAGTCATGCTGGTATTTCTTTGACCAGAGTGGAAGAGTGGTGGGACCAGAGCCATCACACATTATACATGCTACACAGTGCCATTGAAAGCTCTGGGTTGGGACTTGATCATGGAAATCTTAAAGCCTTTAGGCTGAAGACTGGCTCTAGTATTGTGGAATTTTGTGATGTGGTTAGGACATTATTAAACGCTATTAGCAGGATTCATGCTGTCTTCTTGCCAAAGGGCCACGGAACGCCCAGTTTTCTTGCATTCAGCCATGTCTCATGCTTAAATGACTTGAACATTCTTGAGATGGCAAGCTTCTTGCAGGTTTTAGAGAAATTCGGGCAGATTGTGAGCTGAAAAATAATATTTTCAGGACATATATTTTTTCAAAAATTGCTCTTGCGGGGAGATGAAGCTTGGACTGGAGAGAAGCAAAATACCTGGAGGCCACAACAGCTGTTAAGAAGCACTGGAACCCTGTGTAAGAGTTATGGATGCCCAAGCTAGAGCTATGGAAATAGGAATTAAGGGACACACCAAGAAGTGTTCCAGACAATGGGGAGCACAGGCAAAGTTCAATGATACATGTGAAGTCCTCGTGATGAAAACAAGTTTTTGGATGCTAACTAAAAAAATTAATAGCAATGTAAAAGGGGAGATCAAGCCATATCTGGTGGTGAATAGCTGTACTTCTAACATTCAGGAGTCTCTCTCTCTCTCTCTCTCTCTCTCTCTCTCTCTCTCTCTCTCTCTCTCTCTCTCTCACACACACACACACACACACACACACACACACACACACACACACACACCAAATAAGATCAAGACTTAGCTTAGGTATGTAGATGGATTAAAGAATCATAATTTTAAAAAGGTGAAATGATGTCAAAGTCTTAAACCTGAAGGATGGTGGAGAAGCAACTGTTCCTATTAACAAAAACAGGGAATTGAAGTAGAGGACCACATTTAGGATGGTGTAAAAGCGTGAGAGGAGATGAGGAGATGGATGTCAGAACCCCATTGTTTGGATGCTGCTGCTGCTGCTGCTGCAGATGGGCTCATCCTGCAAAGCATTTTTCCTGGCGGGGTGGGGGGGAGAGCTGTGAGTTGGACGCTGTGTCTTGTTCTAGCATTTTCAAGGCTAGCGGAGGACATCCAATTTGGACAGCTGGCTGGGGCTAAAGGTTTGGTCTGTGGCTGTGGAATATAGCCAAATGAGCTGGGATGAAATCTGTGCCCTTGACCAGAAGTTCAAAGGGCTAGCTGGTAATCATCCCCAGCCGTTTCTGCTGCAGCATCTAATCAGATACTGGCTTCCTGTCCCTGCCCCCTTCTTGCCAGCTGGATGGCTGCCTTCCCTTCCTGCCTGTCCCAGCTCTGGCTAGAGGTCACACTGAAGTTGTTCATTTTTACTGATTGGATGTCAGGGAATAAGGTTTGTCTAGGTCAACAAGTGTGGGCGCAACACTGTGTTGGATGTGCATTGTCCCCCTCTGCCCACCTGTCTGGGCGAAGTCCTGCTGATTCCACCAAACATGAATCTCCTTAATAGTTATTGCACATCCTCTATCTAACACACCCTCACAGAAGCCTGACGGCAAGGACCACACTCACCTATGGGGGCTTGGTTTACTTAGCGGTTCACATAGTAGATTGGCACAAACTTCATTTCCCATGATCCTATGGACTCAGGTAGATATTCTCTCTCTCTCTCTGTCTCTCTCTCTCTGTCTCTCTCTCTCTCTTATTTCTTAGTTATGTGTCCATTTTTGGCTATGTACACATCAGTGCAGGTGTCTTTGGAGGCCCGGGGTGTCAGGTCCTCCTGGAGCTGGAATTACAGTTGTGATCTACATCTACAGATTTGGGCGCTGGGAACCAAATCAGGGCCTCCGTGAGAGCAGGACGCTCTACCCAGCCCAGAGTCACCTCTCTAGTCCCTCAGGGAGAATTCTCATGGAGCTCTCAGGCAGCAATGGATGGGGTAGGAGCAACCAAGATAGTCCCTTCACATGCCTGGCCCCATGCCAAGGACAGATAGACACTTCCGATGACTTGATCTCTTCCTGTTACCATATGGTTTGAGTTCTTTTTCTCCATCTGCCCCCTCCCATGGCCTCTTTCACAGGGTAGCTGAGCATCCTGTAAGTGACTCAGGAATGTCCAAAGCACAAACACAGAAGCTGCCGTACCTTCTGTGACTCAGATCCAGAATGTTGTCATAGAGACCGGCAGCTCAGATGAGGATTGGGTGGTAACTATATAACTTGTATGAGTTGGGGGAACAAACATGGAAGATGGCGGTCTTGGAATAGACCATCCTGAGGCCTTGTAGGTACCCACCTCCTCCGACCTCAACTATTACCGTCTCTGCTTGCATACTATGCTGGTACCTCTTCCTTTTCTTCTCTCTGGGAGAGTGGAGTGGATGTGGGTGTGGTGGTGGGAAACTGAGTGAGCCTTGCTAGACATGCAGCGTCACTGACAAAGTCAAGCAGTGCTAAGGGAATGGCAGTGACCCCCTCCCCCAGTTGATGATATAGATGGTGAAGGCTCTTGCTCCCCAGGTGACTATTGACAGGTGGTAACACCTTTGGGAGGTGAGGTCTAGTGAGAGGCTTTCAGATTATTGAGGATACAGCCTTGAAAGGGAGAGCAGGACCCTAGTCTGTGTCTGTCTGCTCCCCCCAAAACCCTCCCTCCTACCACCTAGACCGTGAGGGGAGTGTTTTATTTTTTTTATCCACACACTCCAGCTATGATGTTGCCCAAAACAATGAAGTCCACTTGTCATAGACTGAAACCTCCAGCAATTTTGAACTATGACTAATACATTATGATGTACAGTAGCTTTAAAGAGAAAAAGACAAGCTGGGTGGTGTTGTTGCATGTCTTTTAATCCCAGCACTCAGGAGGCAGAGGCAGGAGGATCTCTATGAGTTCAAGGCCAGCCTGATCCACAAAGCTACACAGAGAAACCCTGTTTCAAAAAATCAAAAGTGAGATAGGGGTAGCAGGTGTTTTCTTCATTTATGGGATCATAGATAATATATAGATACATAAGATCACATATATATGACATGACAGATGTCTGGAACAATGAAGGGGAGTAGCAAAGGAGAAGGGGAGGACATGGGATGAGTATGATTGAAGCAATAACCCTTTTCTTTGTAAGTGATTTTAAAGTCCTACAAAGCTGACTGATACAGTGAGAGTAGGGAATACCTAGAGCATTGGGATTTGGAAACTGCTAATAGTATGATTCAAACACAGAGCAGGGTGTTATAAAATGGGAGGTTAAAAGGAACAAGAAGTGGCCAGATCATAAAGCAAAGTATCTCCCAAGCCAAGGAATTTTTATTTGCTTCCTTACATACCAAAGGAAAACTTTGATCCGATTTGCACCTTGACAACTTGAGCGGTATTTTAGGAAATGACTAGAACAAAAAGCAGAAACCAATTAGGATATTATTGCAAAAGGTCAAAGAATCCGTGGTGAGGGTCTTCATGGGACTGTTTCTGGACTGTCTCAGCCCATGGGTGTGTACTTGGAGGAGCCATGCACACAGGCAACTTGATTTAAAATGTATTACAGAATGTATGGGCTGGTGCAGACCTTCAATCCTGGCACTTGGCAAGAGCGTTTCTAAGGCAGGAGGATCGTGATTTTGAGGTCATCCTGGCTACATAATGAGACTGTCTCAAACACAAAACAAAAAACTAGCCGGCTAGCTAAATAACTGAAGAAATACATTAATGAACAAATGAATGGGTGGATATTTATGGGCCTATGAAAGATGATTACTTGATAAAGACTCAGAAAGAAGGTAAAGCAGAGGTTCTCAGCCTTTCTATCACTTCGATCCTTTAATACAGTTCCTCATGCTGGTGGTGACCCCCCCACACACACACCATTAGATCTCTTTCACTGATACTTTCTAACTGTAGGTTTGCTACTCTGATGAATTGTAATGGAAACATTTGGGGGGGACAGAGGTTTGGTGAAAGGGTCTCCACCAAGAGGTTGAGAACTACTGAGGTAGAAGAACTCAGTGCATGAAGGCGTGCAGACCCCTTCTGCTCCTGTTCTGGTCTGTAAGGTCTGCCTTCATGTTCCCAGTTGTAAAACGCTTGCTTCTTCTGGATAATTCTATTTCCTACTGCAAAGAGAGAGGCGGGAGTAGAGTTACCTCTTACAGTGTCATGGTGCTTTACACATTTATCTGTGCAGGGACAAGAAAGGGTTTTCTGGCCCTTTAGCTCCTCAATCACACTTCCTTCATCCTTGCTTGTGACCTGGGAGTACCAGAGATACTCTCAGACTATCCTCATGTTTTACTGATGTTGTACAGGAACACGAGTCCAACCCAGTGCACTTAGGAAAATGGGAGCAGTAATTCATTTTATCCTCATATGAAATTTATGATTCATATTCTTATGCCATAAGTGTAAAAATAACACATTCTCCAACCATGCCACTTCTTAAACTCGTTAGGCCAGTGGTTCTCAACCTGTGGGTCATGACCCCTTTGGGAGTTAAACAACCCATTCACAGGAGTCCATCTGCATATCAGATATTTACATTACAGTTCATAATAGTAGCAAAATTACGGTTATGAAGTAGCAATGAAAGTAAATTTTAATTTAGTTTTATTTTGTGTGCATTGGTGTTTTGCCATGGGTGTCGGGTCCCCTGGCAGCTGCCATGTGGGTGCTGGGAATTGAACCCAGGTCCTCTGGAAAAGAAGTCAGTGCTCTTAAGCACTGGGTTATCTCTCCAGCCCACACCAAAAATAATTTTATGTTTGGGGGGTCAGCACAGCATGAGAAACTGTATTAACAGGTTGCAGCATCAGGAAGGTTAAGAACACCACCATAGTAGAATGTTAGGGAAGGCAGCTACCTCATCTGATGTTTAATCTTGCTGGTCAACTTGATTGCAACTAGGATCAAGGGACATGCCTCTGGGCAGGTCTGTGAGGGTGTTTCCTGGAAGGATTAACTGATATGGGAAAGACGCTCTCCCAAAGAAGCCCAGATAGAAAGAGGCCCAAGGGAGAAGCCATGCTGCCATTGCCTGCTCTCCTAAGCTCCTAGCTGGTGAGCACATCTACTCTGTTGCTGCTATTCTGTTCACCTCCTTCACTGACATTCGAACTGTTTGGTCTTCCAATGTGGAATGTGCACCAGCAACTCTCTAAGACTCCCTCAGGGTTTTAGAATCCGATTCAAAGACCATCAAAAAGCATATTTACATTATTATTTGCAACAATAGCAAACTTACAGTTATGAAATAACAATTAAATAATTTTATGGATGGGGGTCACCACAACATGAGGAACTGTATTAAAGGGTCACAGCAGTAGGAACAGTGAGAACCACTGCCCTTATAGTAAGACCCTGTCTAAAACAGAAAAGTAACTTGGAGATTATTTTCTCTGGAAAGTGCTCTCATAGTAGAGATGTTTGGCTTTTTCAAATCCCTTCACTGAGTGACACCAGGGTCTCACAGTTTTCAGGAAAACAGGGATGCTATTGTGTCTTGTACTAGAATGACTGATAGCAAAGGAGGCTGACCCCGGGTACCCTTGCTGAAGAGATAAAGGGCATCTCTGGAAGTCGGCCACCTGTTCAGCAGTGCTCTTTCTTTCAGTGAAGGCTGATGATGAAGCTGCTTAAAGGAATGTCTCTGTGTCTCACACAAATGAGCAGAGACTGTGTAGTCTACCTGCCCAGAAGCCTCTGCAGACTGAAGACGTCTAGGAGTGAGTTCATTGAAGATGTACAAAGGAAACCCCAAATAAGCAGTAGTGGTATGAACTCAATCTTGACCCCCTGAAGAAAACATGGGACAGATCAGGCTGGAGAGAAGCCACTATTTCAGTAACCTGAAAGAAAAAGCCTGGCTGGAAGTCAGAATAGACCAGTGTATAAGCCCCCAGCGGGAGTGGGACAGCTCCACCAGGATTCAGAGCGATGACTGACAGAGGCATTTCCTTTTGATCAATTTTTGTTGAATACTCACAGTGCAGCCTTGAGCTTTGTACTGTCATGCCTTCCCTGTCATTAAGAAGGGATCACTTTGGGAGACTCACTGAGACGCCTCCCTACTGATCTCCATCCCATCTACTGTCAAGAGTGCCACCCGCCAAGCTGCTAGTTAAAGAGAAGCAGCCCTCAGGCCACAGTTTGCTGGCATCTCCTCCCAAACCTCCTTGTTCCTTTTATGTAGACTCAAGCTGTGGTGGTGCCACATGCTTTAAACTTTAGCTCCATATTTGTGAACTGGAGCTTGGCCATGTCAGGTATTTCAACAGGATGACACTGGAATAGAAGACTTCCATCCCATATACACTTTTTCCTGCCGGAATACTATTTGACTTTTCTGGATTTTCTTACCTTGGATATGAATTGAGAACTTATCACACTTTCTGGATTTAAAAATGTGCAAATTTCATTGGCCATTTTAGGGACCTCTTTTGTGAAATTCATGTTAATGATTTTTGCTGACTTGTTTTAATAATTTTCATTGTTATTAAAATAGATTTTTGTACAATATATTCTTATCACTGTTTCCTCTCCCCAAACTCATTCTAGCTTCTCCCACCTCCCCACTCACCCAAATCCACACCCTTTTTTCCTCTCTCTCTCTCTCTCTCTCTCTCTCTCTCTCTCTCTCTCTCTCATTAGAAAACAGGCAACAACAACAACAAAATAGAATCAGATAAAAACGAACAGAAAAAAACCAAACAGCACAAGAAACACATATCTATTCAGACACACACACACACACACACACACACACACACACAGAGAGAGAGAGAGAGAGAGAGAGAGAGAGAGAGAGAGAGAGAGAGAGAAATCCCATAAAAACACATTAGAAACAAAATATACAAGCAAAAGACCCATTAGGTTAAAAAAAAAAAAAGTCCAGGCAAAACATTATCAGACAAAAACCTTCCAAAAATACCATTGAGTTCATTTTGTGTGTTTGTCGTCTACTGCTGGGCATGGGGCCTGGCCTTAAGTGTAGTTTGTATACCCAGTGAGACTCCATTGGAGAAACTAATTTTTCCTTTGCAAGTGGTTGTCAGTTGGGGATGGAGTCTTGGTTAGGGATAGGAGCTCACATCTGTTTACCCTCTCAGCACTGAGCCCATGTGTGTGGCTTGGACTTGCACAGGTCCTATGCATGCCGCCACACTCCATGTGAGTTCAACTGTGTGTCATTAAGGCTAGTTTCCTTGATGTCTTCCATCCCCACTGGCTCTTAAATCTTTTTGCCTCCTCTTCCACAGTTGTGTGAGCCCTGGGGGGGAGGGCTGTGATAAAGATATGTGTTTAGGGATGGATGTTTCAAGTTCTCATTTTTCTGTCCATTGTCCATTTGAGGATCTCTGAAGCTTCTTCGATGATGAAGCTGACCTATGAGTATAACAGAATATTATTAGGAGTCATTTTATAGATACAGAACAGTGACAGAACAGTAATATTTGATTTGCCACTAGGTCCATGACCTAGCAAGTCTCTTAACCACCCAAGCAATGTCACACATGGGTTCCATCTCCTTAAATCCAATCAGACAGTGGTTGGTTACTCCCGGAAGCTTTGTGCCACTATCGCACCAGCATATCACATAGTCAGGCCACCAATGTAGATCAAAGGGTTTGAAGCTGGATTAGTGTTTACCTTTCTGCTCTGGTAGCAGGCAGAGTCCTTCTAGTACCACGAACACTAGCCAGTAGAGATGAAGGCTCTAGGTAGGCACCAGCTCGACCCCTCCCTATTCAATGAGTTATATGGGTGTTGCCTTCAGCAATAAGGTCTTACCAGAGTTTGTGAAGAGCAACCAATAGCACTGACAATAGCCTGAGTTGTTTGGGGGTTCCCATCAGGTTTCTTTAGCCAACAAACCAGTAAAACAGACAGAATTCAGAAGAGAGAGACATTGGGCTTGTCTTGGGCTCTTGAAACCTCAAAGCACACCCCCAGCTACAAACTTAATCCAATAAGGCCATACTTCCTAATCCTTTCAAACAGTACCACTCCCTAGTGACCAATCATTCAAATCCATGAACCTATGGGAACCATTCTCATTCAGACTACCATAGGGGGTGACATGAAGAAATGGGGATGGGCTAGAAGGGGAAACTGAGAAGGTCTTCAGGAAGGAGAAAAGCTGGTTCCACTACAAGCCTTGGTAGAGTCTCCATGGAATAAAGTAGAGAGGGAAGAGAGGCCCCTGCACATGGTTTGCTACAAGGCTGGGGATGAGACTGGGGGATTGCAATGGAGGACAGGAAAGAGGGTGAAGATGGCTACCTGATTCCTGGGCAGCCTGGCCACTGAGTTCCCAGATATAGAGTTCCTCCAGGCATCCGTGACTGACACAAAGGAAAGGGGGTGGACTGGAAAGGGGTTCCGAGAGGGCCCACAGGGAGGAAGGAACCTGGGTCTGCCTCGAGGTTCAGTTGAGTCCCCTAGGATGGAAACAGAAAGGGAATGCAGGAGAGCAGCCCCTATGAGGGGCCTGCTACAAAGCTGGGGATGCAGTGGAGGACAGGAAGGAAAGTGCAGAGAGCCTACCTGATTTGCAGGCCGAGGGACAAGCAGGTTCCCAGGTAGAGATACCTCCAGGTATTGGTGGCTGGTGCAGAGGAATGGGGGGATGGGCTATAAGTTTGGGGGAGGGGTGCTGAGGGGGTCCACAAGAAGAAGGTAAGCTTGGGCTACCAGAAGGTTGGGGCGGGGGATTCCCCAGGAAATGTAGACAGAGAGGGTGGACAGGCCCCAGTAGTTGGCCTGCTATGGGGTGACAGAGGGAAGTTGGGTCTGCCACATGGTTCAGCAGAGTCCCCAGGGAATGGAGTCAGAGAGGGTGGAAAGGCCTTCTGCTGATTTTTCTATGGAGTCACCTGGTACTTTTGTTATTAGTGCACGTGTGTGTGTGTGTGTGTGTGTGTGTGTGTGTGTGTGTGTGTGTATCTGTGTGCATGCATGTGTCTGTGTCTTGTGTGCATACACAGGTGAGTATGTGTGCACATATGCATGTTTGTACATGTAGATATGTGTCTTGTGTATGTTTGTGTGTGTGCACGTGTGTGCACATGTGTGTGTGTGTGTGTGTGTGTGTGTGTGTGTGTGTGTGTGTGTATGTGTGTGTTGGTTTTAAGTATTGCAAGTATCTTTCCCCACACTGTGGCTTTTGTCCTCATTGTTTTGATGTGTCCTAATTTTGTAAAGTTCAATTTATTGTTTTTGTTTTCCTAGCTAGTATTCTGTGTCCTAGGAAAATCTTTGCACAACACCAAGACAAAAGGCCCACTCTTGAAGTCACTTCTAGAAGAATTACTTTCCCTTTCAGATTTAATTAACCCATCACAGGAAAAAAAAATGAACATTCTTTTTCAAGACAGAGTAGAATCTCACAGTCACCATTATCAAGCCTGGTTTTATTTACAAGCACGTAACAAGCCACTAGTGATACTTCCCAGTAATTCTGTAGTAAATATTTAACCCTTTGTGTGATATGTCTAAAAAAGAGCACTGGTCCAGACACTGTTCTGTGGTTATTTCCCTGAAGGCTCTTTGAATAGAGCTAGATGAGCAGAAATAAAATGGTGATAAACAATGCCAGGCCTTAAATCCCAGCCCTAGGCCTCTGTTTGAGACCTCAGACAAGGTGTTCAACAACATTACAACCTGGTTTTCTGGAAATTAAACGTGATAGCAGCTAAGACATTTGAATGTCTGCCACATTCCAAACTCTGTGTCAAGTGCTGCACTTGCATGAACCCATTTAGCTCTCACAGCTGCTCAGCTACCTATGAACAGCTAGCACCATGAGCTCTTCACAGACAACAGAGGGAATGGTGGTGGAGTCTGGATGTGATCTAGGCAAGCTAGCCCCTGAAGCTCACGCACGTAAACACTGTACACTTTCTCTTAAAGGACAGTGTAGCAATGAAATGAGATAAACCACATGAAGCATGTAGCCTGGATACTGGCTTATTTTGTTTGTTTGTTTGTTGTTGTTAAATTTTTTATATTAACTTATTCTCTGTGTATACATGAGTGTGTGCTCTTGTGTGTGCCATGAAGAGACCTAATCCAGATGAACAGACTGAAGGTGAAGAGTAAGAAATCAAGAGGCTGTTTTTATTGATGTGATACTTGATTAGATTCTAAAAGAAGTATTGGGGAATCCTTAAGGCTGTTTAAAGATGGAGTCTGGGGGTATGGAAAACAAGGTATTCAGGTGACCTAAAGAGATGGTGTGTTGAAAATCTTCAAGGAGCAGCAGGAAGGCTTGCTTGGTTAGAGTGGAATAACCCTGACTAAAAATGACCCCTCTGAGGGGTGTGCGGCTTAGTCCAGAAGGCCTCAGGGCCTTGGTAAGGTGGGCGGATGGGGAGGTGCAGTTGTATTTAGTATTTATGAGTGTGGTGTCTATCAACAAGGTCTCTGAAGTTCAAATTCTAGCTTTAGTGGTTATGTAATCTCAGGCATTTTAACCTCTTTGTGCCTTAGTTTCCTTGTCAGCCAAACAGAATTAATGGCATCAAATTAGGCTTGGGCAAGTTCTAGTGATTTCTTGGCTTCTAGGTAGAGATGAAATTGAAGTGTTCCTTGTCTGAACTTGTAATTTATGGAAAGTATCAAGCCTTTACTTACATTAGTACCCAAAGTGGCTTCTGTATTAACCGCACTGGGGGTGTTGGTTCCGACCACTTAGCATATGATAATTAATAAGAGAGTGCCATTAGCTCATCAGAGATAGAACTCCAATTAATTAGCAAATGAATTTTTATGTGAACAGTGAGTTTCCAGTGAGACTTGAGAGTAAGCCTGGATCTTGCCAGATATCAAAATGAGCTTCCCCCCACCCCTAGGCACAAGTGAAAAGACAGGAGACAAATCCAGGCCAAAGGATGCAGCTTGTCAAGGGTGACAGGGCTTGATGGAATGCCATCAATGCGGGTGTTCCAACATGTAGTGTAATTAGATCTTAGGTCTAGACACTTCTGGAAGAAACACAGACAGACACGTGCATCAGGCCAAGATTCTAAATGAGAAAACAGGATGAGAGAAAGTACACTGTGGGTGCTGCTTTGTTCTTGGAGTGACCCTCTACCACAGAGGGCCTATTGAGGTCTGCTGGTACCTGTACTGTACCATCTTTAGTTTGCTAAAGAGAGTCACCTCCTCTGAGGTGGTCGGCAAACAAGAGGCTTGAGCAACTGTTTTTGCTGTTGATACCTGTGGTAATGGCTCTTACAACATGGGGAACAAATCCAGGGCTCTGCACATGTGAGGCAGGAGTTCTACCAGGAAGCTGTGCCCCTGACCCTTGCATTTTGGACTATATTCTGTGATAAGAGGTCCTCTTGATTGGAAGATGAACTCAGTCTCACTTCCTAAAGCATCCACTGGGTCAGCCACAAGCAGCTCAGAGGTGCACCCTCCTGCATTGCCTGCTTTTCTGTCAAAAGAAGGATGACTCACTCAGACAGGTTTCTGGGGAGTTCTCTCTTTGTGGAAGGCGCTACAAGATTAGTAGTGTGTTTGGGGGGAGATGTTCCATCGAACCCTGACTCTTTGGTACTTTTCATACCCCAGAAGCCAGATTAGATGAGAATGGATATGAAACCCATTGCATAATAGGGCTGAATGACAAAGAGGACAAAACTCAAGAGATGCTGTTGGCAAGGACACAGTTCCTGCTTCCTCCCCTTCCTCCCATAGCTCCTCATTTCACCCCAAACAGCCTACAGTATGGCTAGGCTATAGGCTTCTCAGTGCCTTCCCTTTGCAGGGCCAGAGCTAGAGACAAAGACCTATGAGCTGAGCCTAGTCTGGGCAAAACACACTTATGTCTATGTATTCCACTGCTGGTTGATTCAGAACCCATCAAAAGAGAGCATGCTTCCTTCTCCCAAATGGTTTTCTGTGCATGTTTTGTTTCAGAACAGAACTTGGGTATTTGGAGTCTCTTGGCCATCAGTCTGTCCATGTCCCTGTAGTCCTGACAGATGAACAGATTCATAGACTAAGAAAGCATACTCATAGGGTTAATGCTTCCCCAGGCTCAAAAGCTGAATGCTTGCTCCCAGCTAGTGGAACTATTTTAGGAGGTTCTGGGTACTGGATAGAGGTATAGGTCACTAAAGATGTATTCTTCTTTGGGTTTGTGTCTTACCCCAGCTCCTCTCAGCTGCTGTCTGCTATAAGGTGAGCAGCCTCCTCCTCTGGGTGTCCCTGCTGCTGTTTTATTCTGCTTCACCACACGCCCAGAATCAATGGACAAAAGGACAGAAACTGAAAACATGAGTCAAAAGAAGGCTTTCCTTCTTTATGTATTTCTGTTGGGTTTTCAGTCATACTGAGGAGAAAGGTAATTAACCTAATAGGGGGCCAGAATCAGAGAGCAGAGATGCTCAGTGGGAGAAGAAAGCTCTTGTGGAGTGTGGCATTAGTAAACACAAGATTCCTTCTGAGTATGAACATTTTCCAGGACTTAAAATCCTGAGAGTCCCAAGAGCTGTGAGGCCTGGGTAAGCTCATCCACCAGCTCTGCCTAGTGCATCTGGAGCCTCTCACCGCCACTTCTCTGGAGCCCTCGCCAGGAAATTCAAGCCAGGAGGGTGACATCACTGTCGCCTTATTAATGTCCCACGTACAACAAAAGTGGGTGGCAGGAAGAGCTCTCTCTGCAGAGAACACTCTGTCTTGATACTTATTCAAACAAGGACAAGCACATTTCAAAACATGTGACATTTCATCAGGAGGCAGGTACAGGTCCACAATCCATTCCCTGAAATTACAGACTCTCTGAAGTGCTGCAAGCAGAAGCCTTTTAGTTACAGTGAGGACAAAGTTGTAACTGTGAAAGCAATTGTGATGCTATCCATGACTTGGTGTTGTTGTCTGTTGCTATCATGCCCGCTGTGGTGTGTGTGTGTGTGTGTGTGTGTGTGTGTGTGTGTATGTGTGTGTGTGTGATATTTTGGAATTTGGAATTAAATTCATTTTAAATTGTATTAGTGCTGAACCTTTAGGTGTCAGTGAGGAGAAGGAGAAGGGAGTTGCAATCAATAATGCATTGAGTAGAGTTATTATAGAACTTGGGTCGTGGTCGGTGACATCTGTTGTAATGAAAAGTAGAATATCAGAAGTCAAAGCAGGATGTGTCACTTAAAAACTGAGTGGTGAGTCACAGGAGATGCTCTATGAAATGAGGGTCAAGAACTAATGGAAGATGGGAAAACATTGTCAAGGGCAAATGATGCAAGATCCTAACCACTCAATAATTAAATGCATTCACAATAAGGAAGTGAACAAATGCCGCCAATCATTGGTCAGAAGCAACTTATAAAATACAATAAAAACCAAATCGTGAGAGCAATGTAAACATTTAGAAAGTTAATGTGTTAGGTTGGATTTTTCTCATAAGAACAAAATTAGCAGGATGTTTTGACGGGTATACACATAATCATTCCATAACACATTGACAAGCTAATCTCCTTTACTTAAGTCAGCTGCTTGTAGAATGTCAATCACATTCACAAGATACCTTCACAACACCAGGGAGAGTTGTATTTGACCAAGCAAGTAGCCATGATCTAACATCACCATATAAAATTTATTACAATTACCCATTGAATTTAAGATCATCATGGAGTAGCATTCTAAAAGCCTGTAAAACAGCATTCCTGCTAATGTTGAAGCAGCAGTTAACATTTTGATAAATTTGTTAGGTTCTGTCTTAGGTAAACATTAGTTGTGTAATGGTTTATTTTGGGTTGTGAGCCTAGCCTTTAACTGCTGAGCCATCTCTCCAGTCCTGTGCAACTATTTATAATGTCAATGGCAAGGCTCCATATTAACATTTCTGGTGTAGATCTTTATATACTCCCCCACTGAGGCATGAACTGTGAATATAATGGGCCAAGCACTCCTGGAATTAGATTACAATGTGTGATGCAGTTCTCTCTAAGAATGAGAGATCATTGTCATGTGAACATATGAAAAGGAGATATCTGTCTAATAAGAAATTTGACCTGTTAGGTGGATTCTCTGTTACTGGCTTTGATATCAAAGGGATAGTTTATCAGGGAGCTAAATGTCTCTTTCAAATCTAGTTCCTGGTGCATAACTGTCCATCTGAAATTGATAGCAGACATAACAAACAAATCCTACTCCACAAGGAAATCTGTTAAATGGATTTGCATGCAGAATGGTTGAGTAGAACAATCAATCTAGTATATAGTTAGAATAAAACTTACTAGGGTACTTTTTAAAATCTGTATTTATTAACTACTTCATTTAGTGTTCTATTATGAATAAAAATAGTATTTACTGTCTTTGGCACACTTAGTTTGAACATTATTTCACTGCAGAAATGGTAACATATTTGACTTGAGAGTTTATTGGCCTGGGATGCCATAACCAAATGCCATAGACCAGGTGGCTAAAGTAACAAGCATTTGTTCCTCAGAGTTCTGAAGTCTAGGAAGTACCAGATGAGAATGTCAACTGACTCCGTTTCTAGAGAAGATGGTTCCAGGCTTATAGATGGCTACTTTCTCCTCGTGTCTTCACGGATGAGGGGGAGGCAGGGATGGAGTAAGGAAAGGAAGCAGTGCCATCCTGGGTTGGTGGTCTTGAGTTGTAAAAGGAAGCTAGGTGAGCAGAAGCAAACAGCAATCCAGTAAGCAGTATTTGCTCATGATCCTGCTTTACTGAGCTCCTGTCTACATCCCTCCATGATTGACCGTGACATAGCTGTGTAAGCCAGATAAACCCTTAAGTCCCCAAGCTGCTTTCGGCTGGCATTTTATCACAGCAACAGAAGCCAAACTAGAACAGCGACTTAATGAAGGAAGGGTTGATTTTATCTAACAGTCTGTCATGGTGGGATGCTATGGGGTCTGAGCTGGCTGCCAGTCACATTGTGTCAGTATTCAGGAGAGAGATGATTGCCGGCATTCAGCCCTCTTTTGTGCTGCCTGGGATCCTATGGCATAGTCCCACCAACATTTAGGATGGATCTTTCTCCCTCAACTTAATTTGGATAATCCCTCACTATATACCCAGAAGTCTATCTCCTCCGTGATTCCAGATCCTATCCAACTGACAAACAAAATTAATCCTCACAACCAGTTTTTTCACAAACAGAAGATGCGTCAAAGTCAATCCTAAGAGACCCAGTCAGTCTGGGCCATCGTAAAGCATTAACCTAATTGATCTTAATCAATAGAACCAGGAGTCAGATATCATGGTAAAAACCTGGAAGATCAGAGAACCGGGAGCATCCACCAGTTGCTTCTTAGCTCTCTCAGTTCCTCTGTCCAAGAGGGCTGAGATCCCCGCCTTATCACTTCCTATCTCTCTGTACAGTACTCCAGACCTCTATGGTTAACTAGTAGCTAGCTCTGCCCTCTGATTCCAAGCAAGCTTTATTTGACAGAACACAGACGAACCCACAGCACCAGTGTAAGGAAATGCCTTTTGCTTCAATTTGTACAAGGAGGTGACCTGAAGCAACCCAGTATTGACCGTTCCTTTCTACACTGTAGTTTCCTTGTTCTTGCATAAACAGCTCATAAAAACCAACCACTCTGCAGTGACCAGAGGAGCTGCTTTGTGGCCGGGATGTTTCACAACTCATAGTCACCAACTGTAGCCAGCTAGCTCTTTACACCCAGGTCCTCATGACTTTGGTCTACACCATCTACCCCATCACCTGTGCTAGGCAACCATCCCTTTCCCGTGCCCTTTTATTATTTGTCTGCATCCAAAGGAATTACATAAGCCCGAGTTGTGTGATCTTGTGGTTGGGCCAATGTGGCCTCCTCTTAGGCAAGCATGGAGATGGGAAGTGTGCTCTCCTCTGTTCTCCTGAATGCTGCTAAGACATTGGTGTAAAAGTTAGCTTCTGTGAGTACTCCTGCAGCCATAAGTTCACAAGGTCCAGAAAACCATAGCATCACACCTCTTGTGTTCATCCTTCTAGGGTGTGCTTTCTTTTTCACAGATTTGCTTAGACAGCCTATGAGATAATGGATTTCTTTGTAACATTTCATACATGTGTGTCATTGTAACAGTGTTTATGTCCAGTCCCACCTCACTATCTCATACAGCCTCCCACTCAACTACTCCCTTCTTCTCCTGTCTATTTTTATGTCGTGTGTGTGTGTGTGTGTGTGTGTGTGTGTGTGTGTGTGTGTGTGTGTGTGTGTGGAGAGAGAGAGAGAGAGAGAGAGAGAGAGAGAGAGAGAGAGAGAGAGAGAGAGAATAAACATAGATTTTGCATGTGAGAGAAAATGCAATATTTTGACTTTATTGTCTCAAACACCATCTCTTGTTTCCCACTCTTCCATCCTTTAGATTGGTTCTTCCCAAATCATGGCTACCTTCTGTTTCCATGTCTTCCATGTATTAATGTATGTTTACACTTAAATCTAAATTTCCCACATGAGAGAAAATGTGCTATATGTCTTTCTGAGTTTGGCTTATTTTATTTTACTTTACTCCATTTTATTCTGCCAAGAACATAATTCATTCTTCTTGTCATTGAATAAAACTCTATTTGAAATGCATACATATATAATATATAAATACTGTACATAGATATCACCTCTTTACCTTTTCATCTGTTGATAAACATTTAGTTTTGGTTCCATATCTTGGCTGCTGTTAAGCTGTCAACATTAGTGTGCAAGTAGCCCTGACTCTAGTCTAGACATATACCCAGGAGTGATAGAACTGTACCAGAAGGTAGTTGTACCTTTAGTTGTCTTTGTTTGTTTATTTGTTTGTTTGTTTGGAATCTCCACACTGATTTCCATTGTGGCTACATTGTAAATTAAGGTTCCTCTTTTCCAGCATTTATGGTCCTTTGTTTACCACTGGTAAGTTAGAGTTCCCCTTTCCACACATCCTCATCACCATTTGCGATCTTTGCTTACTAGATGATAACCATTCTGACAGCAAGATGGACTCTCAGAGCAGCTCTTGTTCTTGTTTTGTTTTTATGGTCCTGGGGATGACTCCTGCACCTCATGTATGTCAGGCAAACATTCTACTACTGAGCTGCATCTCCAGCTGGCCTTGAACTTGTCACAGGCTTGTCCCACCACAACTAGTTGAAACTAGTCAGTGCAGTCTTTATCTGTTTTCCCTTTGTTGACTAAAGAACAGCTTTTCTCAGGGTGGGGATTAAGAATTTTCATCTATTATTTCCCTAGAACTCTGGGCATGTCTCTTATTGCTTATTACACAGATGAGTATAGTAACAGCTCCATTCTATGTCACAGAGTGTCTAGTTAGGTGTTCTATTGTTGTGAAGAGACACCATGACTGCAGCAACTCTTATAAAGGCAAACATTTAATTAGGTCTAAGTTATAGTTTCAGAGGTTTAGTCCATTATTGTCATGGTGAGAAGCATGGTGGCATGCTGGTAAACACGGTGCTGGAGAAGGAGCTGAGAATTCTACATCTTGATCCACAGGCAGCAGAAGGAGAGCACCCCACTAGGTTTAGTTTGAACACATAAGATCTCAAAGCCCACCTCCACAGTAACACACTTCCTCCAACAAGACCACCTGTACTCCAACAAGGCCATGTCACCTAATAGTGCCACTCTCTATGGGCCAAGCAGTCATTGTAACATCCAGTCCACAGCCCTTCAAAGAGATCTAGCATCCCTGGGAAGAGTACCAGCTGAGGTGACACCAATTATTCATAGGGCGGTGTGAATTGGTTTATCATCTGGCACAAGGGTGAGGAATTAGCTTGGAACTTGGGACCCAACCATGACATATCCAGGGAGGAGAGAGAAGGGTTGTTTGGAAGGTGCTGTTCCAACACATCATCTAGAAAGACAAGTATGAAGCAAAAACGGTGTCATTTTCGTCCTTCACATTAATGTTTTGCAATTATTGCTATTTTATAACCAACACTTACTAAATCAAATACCACGGAGGCAGTAAATGAAAACTTTAGTCTCTTCCATTCCCACTCTGTCCAGCTGTCCCTCTCAATCAACATTTTACTTACTGGCTTCCTGTTGAGCTTACTGTCTGTGTTTGCCATGTGTATGGAAACTTCCATGTGTATAGCTAGTATATACATGCATACACCGGTGTCTAACGTCTTAGATATTCTGAACAAAAACAAGATTATGTTATATGCTTAGTCATTTATCATGACCATCTTCCCAAGTGAATGCCCTTTCCTCACTCGTCATGACAGTCACATATGTTCTGATGTGCATACCTTATTACCTACTGGACCACTTCTCTTTTTTGCAAACAGGCTTTTGTAAGTATCCGGTTATTTTCAAGGAAAGAACATGCTTCCTAAAATGGGAATCCATCAGAAGTCCTCAGTTCAGTCATAAATGGAAGATCAACATTAAATTGATGGATGAGAGTCACAGGCAACTTTTTGTTCAGGTCTTAAAAACAATCATGAGTGAGAAAAAAAATATGTAGACTGAAGTTCCTTGTGACATAAAACAGAAGAAATATAAAATGAAGACTCTTGATTGTGGAAACAAACAGACATAATAAAGCTTTCTAGGTTAAAATAATAATAATAATATGTCTCAAAAATACCTTGGCAGGTACATTTACAAATGCTGTTGCTTCCATTTCTATACCAAGAGTGTGCAGGTCTGCTAGCCAGGACAAGGACCAGCCTACTTCTGCTCCCTTTCACATTGTACAGTATGGGAATGTGTACTACTCTGATAACTTATAAATCCTATTTGAAAAAGGACAGATAGAGGAAAACAGTGATTAAAACTGCCCCATCATGTATAGCACTAAACTGGACATAATATTTGGGGTGGGTATTTGAAGAGGATGCAGTAAACACCTCACTGCACATTTCCTGTTTCAGGTTATACTTTTATTTTGGTATGGTATTGTGGGTATAAGCCTTATTCATAATTTAATCTTAACACTTGAGAGCATAAATATTACAAAAAGTGTCTGGGATGGGCAAACTTTTGGCTTCATATAAAAAGCTTAGCTAGTTTACCCCCATAAGATAGATTGAATGAATTAACCAGGACTAGGCTCGTCTGTGACCTTGAATTGTATGTTCAGCTATCCAGGGTGGAAATGTGAAACAAAGAATAATGACTCGGCTCCTGACCCACCCTGCCTCCATGTCCGGCTCTGCCTTGATGAGATGATGCTCCAGCCATGCACCAAGTACAGCAGAACAGCAGACCTGGGGCTGTGGCTGTGCAGGCACACACTGTGGGAAACAGCCTTGGGCATGGTGTGGTACCTGCCCTGGTACAGGGCATCTCCTGTAGCTCCAAGAGTTCAGAGTTTTCTTGCAGCTTTTTTTTTTTTTTTTTTTTTTTGACATGGACCAGCAGGCAAAGCGGGACCTCCCTCCTTTCCTTTCCTTAAAGTGGAGCAGAGAGTTGTATAAATCTCGAAACTCCTCCTATCCCAAGCATTTGCTGGAAGGCCCTCCCGAAGAGTTATCCAGCCCGAAGCATCATCTAGCTGCAGAGCTCACAAACTGAAGTTGGCCCTCCTTGTTTGCTCAAATTTACCGCAATTCTCCTGCCTCAGCCTTCTAAACACTGGGGTTATACCGGTGTGCTACTGTTCCTGTCCCTAGAATGTAGCCTCTGGCTTTTTAAAAATAGCCGTCTTGCAGGGGCAATATCTCATTTTAGTTCTGATTTACATTTCCCTGTTGATCTAGGATGTTGAGCTTTTTTACATATACTTGTTAGCCACTTGCTTATCTTTCTGGGTTTTTTGTTTTGGTCTTTGTTTTTTAGTTTTTGGTTTTGGTTTTGTATTTTGTTGATATTGTTTTCAGTTTCTGAGAAAGTGTCTTGATGTTTAGTCCGGGTGGGTCAAACTGAATCCTCCCGCATCAGCCTCTGGAGCTCTGAGACTACAAGGCAAGCAGGAGGCAAACATGTCTTATGTTCATTTGATATGTTACTTGAAAATAATACATGCTGTTGTAAAACAGGTATCATTTGAGACCTCAGGATGTGGTAAGAAACCAGGATTGTGATGACTAGTATTCATCTGCAGACTAGGAAATCCACCCAACCTAGAGGGCTTGCTGCTGGGGTAGGATTGGGAGCCTGGGAAGGCTCTCCCGCTGGTCTCCAGGTTGAGCTCTTAGGAAGCCACTGTGCAACCTCCACTGTGCAGCCTCCTCAGATGCCAAACAAGGAAGCAGCTGGTTGTGCTACTGACTGCAGAATGAACTTGCTCCCGGAACTGTCATTGCTGCTACAGCGAGATGCCACATCTGCAGCCTGCTGGCTTCAGACCCTCCCTGTTCAATCGCCATATATGTTAGCCAGGAGACCCCATCTGTCTCACTTACATGAAGATAACCAGCCAATTTCTAGTTTCAACAGTACTCGAACTGGGAAGTTTCAGCAAGGGAAACTCAGTGTGTGCTGGAGCCACCTGCAACCAACTAAGAAAGCCTAGGGTTCACCTCCAATCCCAAATCCATGCTCATTGATCCTTTAGTAGCCTGATATCAGATGCAGTGGGAGTATGTACACCTACCACTGATATTGCCAAAGGTACAAAAATAAGTTGTATTGAGGGGGAGGAAAGAAGCCAGCATCCTACTGTGTGCTTAGAATGGGTATTAAGCAAATAATACTCTTTCACAAGTGAACAGACAAACTTCATTTAAAAAAAGTCTGGGGTGGGGTTGGGGGTGCACTCCTTTAGTCTCAGCACTAGGAGGCAAAGCCAGGCTGGTCTAAAGAAAGAGTTCTGGGACAGGCAGTGCTACACAGAGAAAACAACAACAAAACCCACCACCATCAATAACAACAAAAGCCTTGCTGTAAAGTACTTTGTCACTGGACAGTGGTGGCGCATGCCTTTAATCCCAGCACTTGGAAGGCAGAGGGCAGAGGCAGGCGGATCTCTATGAATTTGAGACCAGCCTGATCTACAAAGTGAGTTCCATGACAGGTTCCAGAGCTCCACAGAGAAACCCTGTCTTGAAAAAAAAAATATTTCTATGCATGTATATACTGTTCACATCATCCCCCCTTTCTCCAATCCCTGTCCTATCTTGACTCCCACAAAAGGATGAGAATTACCAACCAAGACATATGCCCACCTGGGACGTATCTTCCACTTGTCAAAACAAAAACAAAAACAAAAACACTTTGTTACTTATGTTTGTGTATATTTATTTATATGTGTATGAGTAATTATGTAGAGTGTGATATGTACGTATGGGCATGTACATACATGTGACAACATATGTATGAAGGTCAGAGGACAACCCTCCAGGAATCGACTGTGACCTTTGGCCTTGTGAATCAAACCTAGGTGGGTAGCTTAATTATAAAATTACCACTTCTTTCATATTCTGGAGTCTGTTCCTGAGGGTAGACCACCCAGATCCTGGTGTAGCCAAGGATCAGATGTGGGAATGGAGGGGAGGGCTGTGGTGTGGGTGATGTCCGAATGGACGAACTGGGATGCAGTGCTCTCACATATTGGCAATGGGTATATGGGTGATAAGGGGAAGGGAGCTGAGTTATGGTCAGATGACAAGACACTGGCTGTCCCTACATTGCCGTGTTGAGTGCAAAACTTGCAGGAGTTTGTAAATTGTAAATTTGAATTCAGCTTCTACACAGTTGCAAAGATATATCATTAAAAATAAAGGACATGAGGATACCTTTATGCTTGTCTTGTAATTTAAAATATCAGATCTGCTATGGACCTCTGCCAGCACATTTGTCGTATGCCCCTGAGTGTGTTTAGAGGAACATTTTTTACTACCTCAGTTGTCAACATTTTCCACAACGACTTTCTGTCACTGTGAATCTTTTTAAGGCTGAGACACTTAAAAGCGTGTTGCAGGCACCATGGGTCTCCCCTGAGAAGTGTCACACCACAAATTTCCTAAAAACAAGGACATCTTATTTTAAAGCCCTGATTACCATTTTCACCTCCAAAAAGGATCACAGTAAAGTGAGCTAACAAATTTTCCCCACAGCCTTAAAAGTGCCCACAATCAGGGTTTTTTGTGTTGTGTAGTGAAATTAAGATAGCCTTTCTCTCAAATATTTTGAAGGTCATATCCGATTTCTCCATGTAATATGGAAATGTTAAAACTCGGCGGCATTCCACAAACTAGAATGCAATTTCCTAGTGTTCTAGGGAGATGAGGAGCGGGTAAATGCCAACAGAGCCGCTCCTAAATGCCATTCATCTACCTCCTCTCCTGTGAGCGTTGGTAGGATTTTACCTTTCCCTTCCAGTTTACACCAAAAAGGGAATCTCAAATAAGGAAAAGTTTTAAGTAAATAAGACTTTAAGGAGGTTGCCTTTATGAGGTTTTAATAAAAAATTTTAAAAACTGAGCTTTTACACATTTATAGATCCTCACATTGTAAAAAAAAAAAAAAAAAAAAAAAAAAAAAGATTTCCTTGCCTGTCTCTTGGGCAGGTTTGACTCGGTGTCCTCACAGTGAACACAAGTGTTTGTGAAAGCTTGGTCACCTACTGAAGCTCAGCATTGGACCTGACGACAAGCTATAATGTAAGCATGGCATTGTTTCTGACTTGCAAGATCTCATTCAAGAACAAATAGGATGTTCTCGATAGGAAACCCATCAAGGGTCTTTCCTCCTTCAAGTCTCTGCTTCTCCTGCCTCCAGCAATCATCCCGAACCCACTGCTTTCTCTGCAAGTCTTCCTTTCAATAATCACTATTATTCTGATTGTTTACCGGATGACAGCAACATGAAGATGCGTTTGGTGTCATTTAAACTGTATGCCACTTTGTGATTGCTCTCCCAGCCTGGGACCCCTTAGGTGCCTATTAAGTATGAGAGGTCAATACTGTTAGGTCTTCATGGGGCTGGGGATCTCAAATGTATTTTGATTTGTATGCATTTGTCCACTGGAAACATCTACACATGCATATTTTTAAGGAAAAAAATCAAACACCTTTCCAAACAAAATAATGTTTCCTGGGAGATTATTAATACAAAGTGATGAGGTTTATTTTAAAGCTATGAGTGGAAAGAGAATACAAAATAACACATAGGTGTACACACACACACACTTGACTCACCATTTGGTAGACACTATATGCATCTATGCAACACTACTCAAAGTCCAAGAGATAATGATGTATGGTGCTCAGGAAGGAATCTCTTGCCCAGCATGCCTGCTGAGGGCTAGGGTCCAACCTTCAGAGAGGAGGAGAGAAGAGAGGAGGGAAAAGAAGAGTAGGGGAAGGAAGGGGAGGGGAGTGGATGGGAGAGGGGAGAAGGGAAGAGGGGAGGAGAGGGGAGGAGAGGGACAGATGGGAAGAGGAGAAGAGGAGAGAGGAGGGGAGGGGAAGGAGAGCAGATTGTGCCAGCCACCTACTTATTACCCGTATACATGGAAATAAAAACTGGAGTATGAGATGCAAAAAGCTTTAATGCAGCATGCCAACATTGTTTTGTGTTGAATCTAAGAATAGCGAACTTGGCCTAAATCTTTCATTTCTTCCAATTTTTCTAGAATGGCACTTCTGTTGAATTTTACAAAGCATGTGTTCATGGCAGATTAGAAAAAGAAAATAGTTCCTTACCTCAGGTAGTTTCAAAGATAGGGTCCTAGAAATAAGTGTTTGGCAAAAGTGGTATGCACGTGTGTGTGTGTGTGTGTGTGTGTGTGTGTGTGTGTGTGTGTGTGTGTGTGTGTACAGATAGGGAGGAAGCAGAAAATCACATCATCAAATAAAGCATCAGTGGTGGCAGCTTGGGCTACTTTTAATACTAAATGGCGGTGTGTTTTTTAACTATTTAACTGATTCCTCATATGATGAGAATGGACTATTTGGCTGATCTAATATGTGGAAACATGTTGTGGGATATTTGTACACTCTGTGAAGATATATTGCTGTGATTGATTTAATAAAAAAGCTAAACAGCCAATATCTAGGCAGGAAGTATAGACAGGATTTCCCAGGAGAGAAAGGAAGAGGAGGAGAAATCTCTAGGAGACACAGAGAGGAAACAGGAGGTGTAGGATGGAAGAGAGGTAATGCCACGTGATAGAACATAGATTAATATAAATGGGTTAAGTTCTAAAAGCTAGTTAGGGCTAGTTAGGAACAAGTCTAAGCTATAGGCCAAGTTTTCATAATTAATAAGAAGTCACCATGTCAAGCTGGGCATTGGTGGTGCATGCCTTTAATCCCAGCACTTGGGAGGCAGAGCAGCAGGCAGATCTCTCTGAGTTCGAGGCCAGCCTGGTCTCCAGAGCGAGTGCCAGGATAGGCTCCAAATCTACATAGAGAAACCCTCTCTTGAAAAACAACAGCAACAACAACAACAACAAAAAGTTACCATGTCATTATTTGTGGTCTGGCTGGACAGAGAAAGACCGGATACAGAAAAATATTTAAGGAAATGAGCAAAGTGGCAAACGACCCTGTGGCCAGATCACAGCACTTGGCATTTTCTGCAGAATTCTTCAGCCTTTGGTATATTTTCTCCCTCTTGCTCATTTTCCCTTCTGGTGTCCACATTATTCATGAGTGACATCTCATGTTACTAATCAGGGTTAAGAATCCACAGTTGCATCACTTCCAGCCCTTCACCTGGATGAGTGGAAACCAACTGCCTCTCTCATCGGCCTCTCCCAGGCATGTATGTTCTCTAAGCCCCTCTCTCCTTCACTCCTCTGTGTCTCTCTGCTTCTCCTACCTCCAGCAACCGTCCAGAAACACTCTTTTCTCTGCAAGCCTTCCTTTTGATAATCCCTTACATTCAGATCGTTTACTGGATGGTGGCAACATGTAGATGCCATTGCTGTGATTTAAGTCGAATGCTAGTTTTTTTTTATTGCTCTCCTGGTGTTCCCCTCTCCGGGTGGTGCCCCTCTCTGGCTGGGACCCCTTGTGCAGCATAGTCTCTTCTGAGTCTGTATTCTTGTAGAAGAGCAACTGCTGAGATTGCTGATAGGTATCCATTCTTAACCTCCTGAGTGGCTTGCCCAGGGTCTGGCCCCATCTCTAATTAGAAGACTGGCCTGTGCAGGCCAAGAGGCCTCTTGTTCTCTGCAGAGCCAAGGTTTCTGTCCTTGGGGGTTAAGAGTGGCTGCTCTCCTGCTCTGCCACTGGACTGTCAATTGCTTTCTTTCCCTTCCTGTTTCTTTTAAATTGCTGCAATCACAAGATAGCAGATTTTGAGAGGATAAAGGGGTTTTGTTCAACAGAGTGCTGAATCGTGCTCAGAAACAGCGCCCTGACATGAGTCTGAGCCCCACACAGTGGAGTCTTCAAAGAAACACTTTGCCATTCCAAACGAGAATGGATCAAGACATAATGAAGGTCTGCCATAGTGTGAACATAAACAATACAGAGAACTCTGGGGGTCCATAGGGGTGTTCAGTCTATCTGAGACCAAGTAAATTGCCTCCGAGATGTTATCCTTTTTTTGTTTTGGATGGGGTTTTTTTTGTTTTGTTTTGTTTTGCTTTGCTTTGCTTTTTGTGTGTGTGTGTGTGTGGTTTTGTTTTGTTTTGTTTTATTGAGATAGGATTTCTCTCTGTACTCCTGACTGTCCTGGAACCTGCTTTGTAGATCAGCTGCCCTCCAACTTAAAGATCCTCCTGCCTCTGCCTCCTGAGTGCTGAGATTAAGGGCATGGGTCACCATGCCTAGCTATGAGATGTTGTTATTCTACTTCTGCTCCTGAACTTGTGTATGTCAAGCATCAGAAAAGAAAAGTATAAATTCTAACTGGGTAACTGAAGCAGCACTATTGCAAAACTGTACTTAAGTTTTGTGGAACTGGTTTAAAAAATTGCAATACTCTGAGAGATGGGCACTACAGGAGGCCTCTATCCTGCCCTGTATCTGAAGGGTCTGTGGAAGGAAGTGATGCTCACGACTGAGAAACTTGAAATCTAGAGTTCCCTTTACCAGAGGAACAAGCACATTTCATGGAAATAGGTCCAAGCGTCAAACACACTATTTAGCCTCCCTCTTCATCAACTTACTTATTGGCCAAATCCAACAAGAAATGGGAAAGTGTGGCCAGTGGTGTGATTCATATCAGTTAACATCCCTTAGCACAAACCAGAGTGAATAAGAATGTGAATAGACCAGCAAAAATATTCACCAGTGTCTCTACCTACTTATTCCTCTGGACTATCACAGTGAGGAAATGTAGACGGCTAAAGAAGTTTGGCAAATGCTAGTAGCCTAGGTATCATTTTTATAGACTCCGAACTTGTTAGTTCATATAGTCATCTTCCCCCAAATGCTTAAGAGCTGTGTGTGGTGATACACACTTACAATCCCAGGATAAAGGGAACTGAGGCAGGGGGACTCTGAACTTGAGGCCAACCTGGACTGCACAATAAAACCTTGTCTCTACAGCAACAGTAGCAGGAGTTAAATGGATTTAATGGCAAGGCAGTGGTGGCACCTTTAATCCCAGCACTTGGGAAACAGAGGCAGACAGATCCCTGTGAGATTGAGGCCAGCCTGTTCTACATGACAAGTTCCAGGCTAGCAAGAACTACATGGTGATACCGTCTAAAACTCAGTAGGTAAATAAATAAACAAACCAGTCGAGCAAGGTGGGACTTAACCTGTATGCCCAGTACTTAAGTTCAAGGCTAGCTTGGGCTACCTAGTGAGACCCTATCTCAACAAATACTCTTCCAGCCTCATTCACCCCTCTGGCTAGATACCTACGTTCTTGTGAATCATCTACAAAACCAGGCACAAGTAACCGCCAGAAATGGGGGGCAAAGTATGTGCTTCAGAGTTACATGTGATAGAGTTATTTCTGAAGTAACTGGATTTTCACTCAGCAGCCAGCAGTCCCTTTTGTTCCCTGACTTCCTGGATGCTTTCCATGCCTTAGAGTGGAAGTAGGGGTGACCACAGAGCCACAGAGAGGGGTGTGTCACTTGTCTCGTGAGAAGATACTGACATTTCCTACTGTGTAAGTTTCAGGTTCAATCCCATTGACCCCGAGTGTCCAGATAACAATTGTCATTTTACTTTGTCATCGCTGGCAAAAATGGAACTGTGTGTCCTGGAATTGGTGGGATTTGCTTTGCCAGGATCTTCGAAGGAGTGACAGCATAAGACCGATGCTACTCCACTCTCAGTTTATCTTTGCCCAGGAAGGATGTTTATATAGCTTCAAATGCTCTGGACAGTGGAGCTTGACACTTTGAAATAGGATCAATGAGGTCTGCCATTGTGCCAGTATTTGAACTGGTAAAGAATAGTGCATTTCTGGACTCAGCAGTCACCACTCAACTCCCAGGACTAACGACAAAGCCATGTGGAAACACCGCAGCCACAAGGATTTAGTTAATCTCTTCTGCCCTTTGTGTTTGTTCTGACTAGGCAAGACTCTGCTGGGCTCTGTGTCCAGGATAAGATCTGTGCATCCGGGGGCTAAGAACATTACTCAGCGGTAGAGCATTTGCCTGAGACCCGGCGTTCAATCCTCAGCAATATAGAAAGAAAAAGAAGAAAGGGAAAAAAATCAGTGCATATAAGAGGAGCCTAAGTATAGTGAAGAAAAGCACATTCTATAGTCTTGAACCTCAGTATATATCCGGGGCCCAGTGGTGACTGATGTACGGTCCTAATCCAAATGCAAAAGCAGCAAGCATTTGCATGCTTTCATCGATAGATCACTATCCTCAATGCATTATATTTTAGCTTTAAATCTTGTGTATTGTTTTTTTATTATTATAGGGTTCCTAACATATTATTCGTACCTCAAGGAGGTAATATCTGGTGATAGGGTGACAAAAGAAGTGTTAGCCATGGTCACTCTATTTTGGAAAACCCCTCCATTTTGGTTAGACAATGATAATTCCCGGATGTAGATTCTTACTGGGTTTTGTAGATTCTTACCCTTCCCTCCCCTACCTTTCAATCCCCAGTAATGGCTGGCCATGAGGGCATCTGACGTTCTTAAATCCACCCATCAATCATCTCATCTCATTTGCTACCCCTAGCAACAGCCAGCCATGAGTCAAAATAGAAAAAATTCATCCCCCTCCCCATCTCCTCTTCTCCCTATCTCTGCCATAGACTGCAAGAAAACTCTGAACTAATCTCACACTAGAGGTAAGCCCTCCACATGTCTTTCCCAAGTGTCTTAGTTAGGGTTGCTATTGCTGTGTGAAACACTATGACCAAAAGCAACTTGGGGAAGTGTCTTAGGGTTTCTATAGCTGTGACAAAGCACCATGACCAAAAAGCAAGTTGGGGAAGAAAGGGTTTATTCGTCTTATACTTCAGCATTGCTGTTCATCACTGAAGGAAGTCAGGAACTAAACAGGGCAGGAACCTGGAGGCAGGAGCTGTTGCAGAGGCCGTGGAGGGGTGCTACTTACTGACTTGCTTCTCATGGTTTGCTCAGCCTTCTTTCTTATAGAACCCAGGACCGTCAGTCCAGGGGTGGCACCACCCACAATGGGTGGGTCCTTCTCCATGATCATTAATTTTTAAAATGCCTTACAGGATTGTCTACAGCCCACTCTTATGGAGGCATTTTTTTCAACTGAGGCTTACTCCAGTCTGAATACTCTGGTTTGGGTCAAGTAGACATAAAACTAGTCAGCGCACCGCTTCTGCAATTGTGTTGTTCATTATTGTGTCTGTCTTCATTGACCTTACAAGAAGATCCAACAATATGGTTAGAGAGACTAACAGTAAATATACATTCAGTGCTTTGTCTCTGTAGGGGTTAAAGATCTGCTCTTCAAATACAGTCACATTTGAGTTACGGGGATGAAGATTTCAACACATAATTTTTGTTTTTTGTTTTTTGTTTTTTGTTTTTTGTTTTTTGTTTTTCGAGACAGGGTTTGTCTGTGTAGCTTTGGAGCCTATCCTGGCACTCGCTCTGGAGACCAGGCTGGCCTCGAACTCACAGAGATCCGCCTGCCTCTGCCTCCCGAGTGCTGGGATTAAAGGCGTGCGCCACCAATGCCCGGCTCAACACATACATTTTCATAACAACTCTTGATCCCACTTTCTTTATCAGTAAAATGAGCAGGACAGGAACTGTAGCTATGTTGTGGGCGGGTTATCAGAATGGAGCTTCTGGGGTGACAGTGGCATTATAAAAAGAGGAAGAGAGACTTGAGCCAGTATGCTTGCTGTTCTATTATATGATATTGTTGTGTGACTTTTTGTAGGGAGGCATGAACAAATGTCCTTTCACCCGAGATGGGTCATACACAGACACACACAGACACACACACACACACACACACACACACACACACACACACACACACACAATTCCACTAGTGTAGCCTAGTGAACCATTGGGCTTATTGAGTTTATTTATAGAAATATGAGTGAGGAGTTATTTACAGGAACATGGGGGACCCATTCAATTGCATAACTGAAAAACACCCTCTACCCCACCAACATGGGTAAGGACTCAACAAAAGCTGTGTCGATGGGGTTCCCTGCATCTTGCAGGCAGCTCTACTCAAGAGTGTTCTCTTTCCAGCAATTGTTCACTGCTTGTATAATCTTGGGGAGAGAGCTTCATAGGTCTTGTAACTCTTGTGATCTTCCACAGTCTTCTGAATTTTGCAAACTTTCTGGGTGTTGTGAATCTCTTTCCTCTCTCCAGGATGGGATGTTTTCAAGCTGGAGGAAGCAGATACCCTCTGCCATGTCATGATGCTAGAAGACCAGATGCTGGTGTGTTCATACAGACTTCCCAGTCTCTAAGACTGTGAGCAAATGCTACCCTTTTTCTGTAAATGACTAGCTGCAGTTTTGTGGATATGGTTTCCCCATTGACAAGGATCTCCTGTGACTGACAGGCATTTTTTTCCATCCTGCTACAGAGATAACTTCACAGACAGAAGTTTCTTCCCTAGATGCAAATCTCTCTTAATGAAATGAAAAATTCTGCTCAGTCTTCAGAGTCCCATGTCTGCAATTTCTCAAATAAATAAATAAAAAAAAATCCATATGCCAAAGTGGAATATTTTGGGATGGCATATTCTGCTTTCCCAAAGACAAAAAAAAAAGTAAACAAACTATCAGAATATGTAAATTACACAATGTTAGAAAGTGAAGTGAGAGAGTAAAATAGGTGGTCCTGAGGGGATGCTTGTACGTAAATCTAAACTGAAGAGTGATTGATTGACAGCTAAAGGGTGAAAGCCTCACGCCTTGATCAAATGCCTAGCAAAAGAACATGCCAATAAAAGTACACACACGAGCCACAGGTCAGGGAAGCCAGAACCATGACAGCAGAACTTGGAAGTGATGAGGTTCACCAGATCCTCATTATATCCTGGAGACAGGACTTCTCATCAGTTAGCTGTGAGCTAGGAAGATGAGAGTACAGATGGCTCCAGTCTCCATGCACTGAGCAGACAGAAGGGTGAGGTCAGCGTTACTGAGGTTAGTGAAGACCTGGGGAGGAATAACTAAGAAATAACTAAGAAGGTTTAGTAGGGGAACCAGGGCAGGTAGGTGACATGTTCAGGGTAATGTGACAATGTGAAGCAGCCATGACATTCCCCAGGTGAATGCATTCTACACAAGTCTGCTCGCCCATGACATACCTCTTAACTGCGCTTAGGAGTGAGCCCCCCAAAACCTCCGAGAACTGCTCAGCTGAGCCCAATTCAATTGTGAGATAATGGATTTTGAGCTTAAGTTTGGTTAGTACAGCTTTTGCTATTTGAGACAGGGTCTTGCTGAGAAGCCTAGGCTAGCCTCAAACTGATGGTCCTCCTGCCTTGGCTTCTAAATTCTGCAGTTGTAGACACACAGCATTATTCCTGGCACAGATTTTTTTGTTTGACAGAGGCTTCCAGGCTAGAGCTTGTCCTGGGTGACTCCAATTTACTACACAGCATTTAGTTGTGTTTTGAGGAGAAATGCAGAGGGTAGATTCCACTGCATCCGTTTTGTGCTTGTAGACACCACCACCTATCCAGCACCACCCACTAGCAACAAGATGCTAATAACATTCTTACATGTAAAAGGTACCACACATAAACTAGAATGAGAACGTATGGGCATATTAAAACTGATGAGGTTTTTTGGGGGGGTTGGGGAGTGACCACCAGTTTCTTTGTTTTTCTTTGCCTCCCTAGTGCTGGGATTATGGCCATATCCATCACATCTCAAGATCCAATAAATCTTAATTTACTTTTTTTTTCAAGTAGTACATATTTACCGATGGGTCTTTCTGTACAAGGCTTGGGTAAGTCTCCAGGGCACAGGAGTGGACAGGATTATAAAACCTTGCCCTGCTATGAAGCAAGCTGAATAAGAAACAGTGACATGGTGTGATGAGGTTTTCTTGGGGAGAAATAGGGCTGCCATGACATAAACAGGGGTCCTAGCCCAGTTCAGTGTGGGAACGAGAGGCCTGGGTTGGAAAAGGTTTCTAAAGAGCAGGAAAGCTCTGAGCAGAAGGCATTGTGAACTATATTGGGGAATAACTATATTTTTCTATATTTTTACTTCTTCTTTGAGAATTTTATACAATATATTTTGATCAGATTCTGTTCCCTTCCCCAACTTCTCCTAGGTCCTTCTCTACTTCCCTACCCATTCAACTTCATGCTTTTTCTCTCCTTTAGAAAACATGGAGTAAATTTTGTTTTGGCCAACCACTCCTGAGCATGGGCTCTTCCCTGGAATGTCACTCCATTGAAGAATTGGCTTTCCCTGTCCGGCAGCTAACAATAGATATAGCTTCGTGGTCAAGGGTGGGACTTCATACTTACCTTTCATCCCAGTTTCATTCTGGACTAAAAGTTGGAAATGTCCATGGGTCTGTCAGCAGACTTGTCCTCCCTGGAGGCCAGAGATGCCAGACGTGTTTAAAATAAAATGTCTCTGGATCCACCATGGCCAGAGGCTGGGGAATTCCAGAATGGGGGTCTGGTTTTTCTTAAGCTCTTTCCCCCTGAAGGAGTAACAGTTTCCTGGAAACTGCACTGAAGACGTGACTGAAACTGCAAGACACCTTGATACCTGGGAACAAGACTGAACAGCCCCTTCCTCCCCTTCCTTCCTCCGTGCAGTAAAGCCTGATTAACTCCAAGGCAGTGATTCTCGTTGATGTCTGTCTCCTGGGACCACTCTAGTCACAAAGGAGCCTGCCTTCTTTCTTTCTAAGTTTCTTATTAGAAAAGGCTTATTTCTCACCCTCTGTGGTGTATGAATTTCACTCTTCCAGTTCAGAAGAACCCAAAAGGCCAACTCAGTGAAAGATTCCTGTAACTGTGGATGTGTGGAACCCTGACTTCTGAGCCAAGATCATCCAAAAACCAATAAGGGCTCCATCTCTCTGATACAGGGTCAAACCGATACAGGGGACAAGTGACCCTGGAGGTTCAAGGTCACAATCAACCAATTCGAGGTGCAGGAGTCCTTACTGGTTTCATAACAAAGTTCTGAGACATTTGTACAATAATGTATGCTTCATGCATTTCCAGTTACCGTTCATCTGGAACAAAAGTACAAGTCTTGTCACCTCCAATGACTCTTTTGTCACATGAAAATCAATCACATCTTTCTAGGTGCAAAATGGGCAAAAAATATCATCACCATTGCCTGATGGATGCTTGTCTGGACAGTGTTTTCTGTTACCCCAGGAATGTGCTGGAATTTAACCTGTCTTTTTACAGTTTGTCTCCATTTCTCTTGTAAAACTTGAGGGATAGTTTACAGCTAATTTGAAGCCTTCATTGCATCAGACAGATTCGCTTTTGGAGTATCATCACTGGCTGGAGGAAAAAGAATGTTTGAGCCACAGATTCATCCGCTTTTGTCTAAATATGTGCAGAATTTAGAAGTGGGATATAGACATGTATTTCTTCTGAATGAACCAGTTCCTTTTTTCAAAGAGTCTAGATTCAAAAGGTTCAAATGTTAGGGGCATTCGAAGCAAAAGCTCTTTCTAGAACCCTCCTCTTAGTAAAGTTCTAGGCATGGGCATCTTACTTCGTGTTCTTTTTCCTTTGCCTCTGACTCAATTTGTTTCAAGCTCACGGTCCTGGTAGAATCCATCTCTCCTCCCAGGCAGTTCTCAAAACTCCCATAATGAATCAGCAATCACTAAGTTCTTGCAGATGTTTTCTGTGTGTAAATCTAGTAATTTCTAGTTTTATAAGAATTTGTATTGTCAGCCAGCCTCCAAGGCCACAGTCTTCTTGTACCTTTGACATAAAGATAATCTAGCACACTATGTGAGGCCAGTACCTTCACAGGCCAGGAGAATAGGTTGTAAGTTTGAATTTAATGTGTTTGCCCAAAGGCACAATGGCATGGCAATAACAGCTTCTGTCCTCCTGTGTTTTTGAGTCACTTCTTACTATATCACCATTCAATGACTTTTCTCTGGTGCACCAGGAAGCTGATTTTTGGAGACAGGGTCTTGCCTAGTTTCTCCAGCTGGCCCTGAATTCCACATTTCTGCCTCAGGCTCCCAAGTAACCGGGATTGCAGGCTTGCAACACATGGTCAGGCTTTCAGAAAAGCTTTGCAAAGAGATTAAGTTCCTGAATGCTTTTTGAGACAAGGTCTAATGTAGCTCAGAATGTACTTTGTTTCTGATTCTTCTCTATTTGGAGAGAAGTGCTGTGAGAGAGACCTTGGGAATTACCATAGCTTTGTGAATTTAAAATTTGCCGTGAAGTGAGTCTAGCTGTATTGTGGCTATTTCTCCTCCAGTTCTCCAGGTCATATTAGATATTTACTTATCTGCCTAATAGGTGGACAGTCTATATGTTCAAATAAATAATAATTTGTTGGATACTTACACATAAGAAGCCATCCCAAGAGCTTTGTCTTCATTACTTCCTACAATGAGAAATGAAGCATCTAAACCCCATAAATTCTGTGTACACCACCATACTTAGTTTACTTGATGTTAGGAACCAGACATAAGTCTTCCTACAAAAACTCTGTCAACTGAGCCACATCACCAGCTTGTGTCATTTCATTTTTAAAAAAAAAAGCATATTTAGGGCTGTAGAGATGGCTCAGAGGCTAAGAGCACTGGCTGTTCTTCCAGAGGTCCTGAGTTCAATTCTCAGCAACCACATGGTGGCTCACAACCATCTGTAATGAGATATGGTGCCCTTTTCTGGCGTGCAGTCATATATGGAGGCAGAATGTTGTATACATAATAAATAAATAAATCTTTAAAAACATATTTAATTTTATTTTATGTGCATTGGCAGCTAGTGGTAGAGAAAAATAAGATAGGGAAATAAGGATGAGAGGTGCGAGCTGAGAAGAGGGTGAGATTTGAGCAAATATGTGGGCGGTTGAGGACGGTGCTGTATGGATATGGGAGAAATATATTCAAATAATAGAAGTGACTGGGACAAAGGTCTCAAAGTGAGATGGTCTCAAGTGTATGAAGAGGCAATGACCTGTTTCACAAACTGCCTAGCTCCCTCCAGGCCAGCAATCTTCTCTCAAAGAGTAGAGATGAAATCACCCAGGTAGCTTGTAGGATTGTGACAGTATTATGACAGTGAAGTGAAACAGAAGGTAAGGAATCTGGCACAGGCTAGAGATTTCCCGAAGCACAAAGGATGACGCCAGCATCACCCCCAAGTTTACGCCTTCTTCCTGTAGGTGAAGGCAATGACGCCTGCAGTGTAGGTGTCTTGGGAAGAATAAATACAATCTTCCACAGAAAGCACTTAACCCCAGAGGCTCACACATGGCAGACCCATGACCAAGGTCCTGCTCATTATCTCCAGACTCTTGGATGATAAGTTCATTAGTGTAGAAATAGGTAAGACCAGGAGAGAAGCTCTGAGTTATCCATAAGGAGGGCTAAAGGAAAAATAGCAACTTAACTTCAATGTCCCAAAGAGCCAAGATATAGGAGAGATGAGCTGACAATTAGAAGAAGGGAAGGTCAGTCCCCTCAAGGTTTACTCAAGACCAGGGAGTCTTGGTGAGCCATCTGACTTACTTGAAGGTATTGGAATGGAAGGGACAGAAAGGAGGGGGGTAAAATGAGGTGAACTTGAGGCTTCAACAGAAGGGAGAAGATATACCTAATGGTGATCACAAAGCCGAGCAAATAGCATGATAGTTCACTGGGCCACAGATGGGTGATGGGGGATGTCCTTCTGTATGCTTTGAATGTTTGTTTCTCTTATTGGTTGATGAATAAATGCTGACTGACCAATATCTAGGCAGGAAGTATAGGCAGGGCTACCAGACAAGGAATGCTGGGAAGAGGGAAACAGAGAAGCAATCAACAGGGAGATGCCATGTAGCTACTGGGAAGATAAGATGCAGGGAATTCTCTGTTAAGCCAAGACTACTTGGAGATACATAGATTTATAGAAATGGGTTAATAAATAAGAGAGAGCTAGCCAATAAGAAGCTTGAGCCATTGGCCTGACAATTTATAATTAATATAAGCCTCAGCATGTTTATTTGGGACTAAAGAACATTGGAACCAGGCAAGAACAGATGGGCATGATGTCTCAAAAGTAACAGGCTAGAATGGAGGCAAGAGAGATATTAATTTTGTATGTCAGGAAAACATCCATATATGTGAAAACCATTAATTGTTAGGTAGGAGTACACAGGGGTACAAGTAGAGAGAAATCAAAAAAAATGACATTGCAGAGGGAAGGGACCAAAGGCAGTTACATCAGAAGCAATAAATAGAAGCTGCTCCAGAACCAGACAACAAATGCTGGCCCAGCTACCTAGAGCATTTCTAAATTCCATGTCTAACAAAGAGCTATGCATCCAATCCGTCCTTGGAAGTCAGAATATCTTCTAGGTCCAATGGTTCTCAACCTCCCTAATGCTGCAACCCTTTAATACAGTCCCTCATGCCATAAAATCATTTGGTGCTACTTCATGACTATAATTTTGCTACTGATACGAATTACAATGTAAATATCTGTGTTTTCTGATGATCTTAGGTGGCCCCGGTGAAAGGGCTGTGATCCAGAGGTTGAGAACCACTCTTCTAGGCCCAGTGGTTCATCCCTAAAACCTCAGCACTAGGGAGGATCCAAGAGGATCAGCAGTTCAAGGTCAGCATGAGTCTCTGTCAGGTAGAGGAGGCTGGAAGTAAAATTCAGACAATCATGTCAGAAATGTAATATACCAGCAAAATAAGCAGTTGTGGTTCAGAGGTGGTGTGCAAACTTGGGTAAATTAGCCTTAGTAAGCCTTAGTGATTTTCTCAGAAGTAAAATAAGGATGATAAATACATTTCCCAAGAGGACAAAGAGATTAATTAATTTATAGATTAATTTCTTTATTCCCCCTCCCTCTGTCATTTGAGCCATGGTTTTATGTAGCCCAGGCTGGCCTTGAACTCACTGTATAGCTGAGGATAACTTCAACTTCCCGTTCTTCTTGACTCTGACTCTATCTCCCAAGTGCTGGATTATGTGTGTGAACCATTGCACTGGCTGGTGATGCTGGGTATGAAGTCCCAGGCTTCACACAGGCTGAGTAAGTGCTTTCTCAACAGGGCTGCATCCCCAGCCCTACAGAAGGCTGCTGGAAGTGACTAAGCATTTTTCTAGGATTTAATCTTTTGCCACACTAGCAGCGATAAGGGAGGCTGCTGTTATTTTGGATTTAACTTTAACTGAGAAGGAGGAACCTGTGAAAAGGAGCTGAGAAGTTCAGAAGAAAGCAGAGAGCAAAGGTGTGAAGGCTGGACCAGAATGTTAGAAGAATTACCTCCAAGTACAACTTGACAAGAACATTGTTGTCCTGCTTTTAACCCGACCACCCAGAAAGTGGTGCTTTTCACATCTCTGTACACATTCCTTTCCTTCTTCTCTCTGCTGTTTTATGCAAACATTAACTGAGTCCTAGCACTGCTTTCCTCTGAGTGGGTCTGAAGGGCTCAAAGCCTTTCCATTCCTCCCTTACTCTGCTACCAAGCTCCCAGCAGCGCCTCTCCACGCATCCTCCTTGTCTTCATTTTCTCACTCCTTCTTTTCCTCACGCACACTCCTCACAAACACAACTAGAAAGTAGAAGAGCATGAGACCACGAAATCTCTCTGCCACCCACTTCTGTCTGCTTGCTTGGGACAAGCCCAGTACCCACGTTGGACTCTTGTTGCTAATGTGGAATCTTGCTTGTGTCCCAAGGTACCATGTGCCCAGCCCTAGGTAATGGTCAGACACATCAAATAATTATAAACCTGCCCCTTCCCCCAGCCTCTCTGCTAGAAATGAGGTGGCAGGCATCACATGTGCCCATCATGCCTGCCCCATCTAGAAATTAAGTGTGATGATACAATTTGCTTAGGCTAATGAATTATGAGCTGATTTAGAGCTGATATATATATATATATATATATATATATATATAATATATATATATATCAGGATATATATATATGTAAAAATTAGTCCTTTCTCCCATCTAGGGTCTCTTTCCTTTACCCAAGGAGAATAACCTTGTCCTTATCCATCATGCTCTTGTTGTTAATAGTGCATAACTAACATTTAGTGGCTAACATGGCCACTGTCTTGTTTCTCTGTGTTAATGGGACTTGATAAAGAGGTCTTCTGTTGATCTCTTGGGGGTGGGGTTCTCCCATGGAAGTGTGATCTGACCATGATTTGAGTCTGTCTATGCCATTACAAACCACTAGACTAGATGCAGCACGGAGAATTTATTTTCTCAGAGGTCTGGAGGCAAGGACGTTTAAGATCAAAACAGTGTCTGGTGCAGGCTTCGTTTCTGCTGCCAAGATGATGCTTGACCATACATTCTTAGGAGAGGAGAAATTCTATGTGCTTGTGTGGCAGATGGAAGGGTGGAAGAGCTGCTTGCTATAGACATATCCTTTAAAGGGCTCGACTTCATTAATGAGGGGAGACACCCGCAAGCCCCAAGTGTGCTTAAAGGCCACTGGAATTTCATATGGGACACATTCAAGCCATAATGTGCAACTTGACCTTAAATGCCGTGTGTGCCCTGTCTGTTTCACCATCAACCCGTCCACCTCTCTTTCCCCTCTCCTCAGGCCTCTCTAGTCTCCGAGACACTTGGTTTTGTAATCAGGACAGTGAACAACCCTATGGTGTGTTCTAAGTTTCAAGTAGAAGAAGAAACCATGTGTTTCTCATTTTAAATCAAAATCCAGAAGTGGCCATGCTTAGTGAGAAAGACAAACCGAAAAAGGGCTGAAAGCTAGGTGTCTTTGGTCACTACCAAATAAAGGGAAAGCTGTTGAAGAAAATTGGAAGTGCTCCTTCAGCAAATGAATAAGAAAGCAGAAACATGGAGGTGAAAGGTCAGGCAGGAAGTACTGCTTTAAAGACTATGGCCCACACTCCAGAAGATCCAGTCAGCATAATTGGTTGTCCCTATCCAGAAAACAGCCTTATGTGACACTGTGGTGACCGGAGAGGAGAAGGCAAGACTGACTCCAGAACACAAGGGCTGACCCTTGTTCAGGGGAGCGCTGCTGGTGACCTAAATTGAAGCCACTGCTCCTCACTAGTGGCTATGCCAAAAGTCTGGAACCCTTAAGAATGCTGTTATACTTACTGTGCCTGAGCTTTCTGAAGAGAATGACCAGGTGTGGTAACAGCCTGTCTAGATAGATACAGCTGGCTTCCTGGACATTTCAAGCCCGTTTTTGAAGATCTAAAAATCAAGGGGGAAAGAAAGAGTCTTTTCACAATAGATATACTGCTCACTCCTGGTCATTTAGCAGAGTGGAGCTGCATGGCGAGGTTAATATTTCCTTGTCTGGAAATATACTATCTATTCTGCAGCCCACAGATCAAGGAATGATTTCACTGTTTTAGCCCCGTAATTTAAGGACTCCATCTTGTAGAGGATGGCTGCCGTGGGGAGATTCTTCTGGTGAATCCAGTGAAATTTAACAGGAAGTCCTCAAAGAAGGACTCACTGATCTAGATGTCCATAAAAACTCCCAAAATTCGTGGGAGGCTTTGAGCGCTGTTGAAATGGAACAGTGACCTAGAACATTCTATAAATTTGATGGATAAAATAGAAGCAAGTTTTGGGAGACCTGACTCTGACCTTGGGAGTCCTGAGATGAGTAAAATGCCAACAACTGTGTAGTGTTCCACAGAGGAATGTAGCTACCATCCAAGATCCAATCAACCAGGCAAACTACTTTGCTATCTTCTAAGAAATGGTTATGAGATTCCAACCTTTGCTGTCTGTCACTTGAAGCAGTCATCAGCCCTCAACATCAATGCAAAAGCCCTCAGCCACAAACAACCCACAAGATACCAGAGGCCCAGACAACTCTTAGCAATTATCTTTGAAGATCCTTTTTCTTTAATCTTTTAAAATTACATTCGTTTATTTATTCTGTGTGTTTACAAGCACACACACAGGTGTAGAGGTCAGAGGAACCTTGTGGGAGCTGGTTCTCGTCTTTCAGTGTGTGGGTCCTTGGTGGTGCCTTTACCCACCGAGCCATCCCACAGGCTTCACATTTAGCATTTTTTTTTTTTCGGTTTTTCCAGACAGGGTTTCTCTGTGTAGCTTTGGAGCCTATCCTGGCACTCGCTCTGGAGACCAGGCTGGCGTTGAACTCACAGAGATGCACCTGCCTCTGCCTCCTGAGTGCTGGGATTTAAGCTGTGCGCCACCAATGCCTGGTACATTTAGCATTTTTTAACTGATAAAGTATTTTTGATTGCTGGGAGGCAATGGCACACACCTTTAATCCCAGCACTCAAGAGGCAGATCTCTGTGAGTTTGAGGCCAGCCTGGTCTACAAAACAAATTCCAGGACAGGCTCCAAAGCTACAGAGAAACCCTGTCTTAAAAAACCAAAACAAACAAACAAAAATTATTAAGGTCTATATATTATTTTACACATTATATTCTTTACATATTATGAACATATACTGACTGTGCACTGGGAAGCCAGCACACTTCCATGGTTCACTGGTCTAGAACTGAGCATAAGAGCAGTGTGCTTACCACACAGAGAGAGACACTCACAGGTAGAAGTTTCTTTCCTTGAAATAAATTTTTCTGGCAAGAAGAACCTGCTACCTTTCTTTCAGAAGTTTCTCCCGTTCTAATGATTACCCAGAATTATCAACTCAAAATAACCCAAAGAAAACCAGAAAGTACCTCTTACCCCCCCTGGGAACTGTAAATCTTGTGATGAGTATTAACAGTCCCAAAATGTCCTGAGGGAGTGCTGAAAGGGGAAGAAATTAGGGTTGAAACGTTCCTGCATGTTGTCATTTGTTGTGAGAGGCAAAGAAATCTTGTCGCGTGGGAACCCAAGGTAAGATGGAGAACAAATGGTGGAATTAGTGACCAGATTTCCCCCAGAATGTCAGGACCAGAAAAGGAGGTGAACCCGAGCCAGGTCATGGGGTCACCAAGCCAGGAGGATACACAGATGAGCAGACACAGCACGCTCACATATGCCAGTGGGTACCAAGCTGCCACACCAAAGGACAGAGTGGACAGGATGGACAAATGTCATGAGGTGCACAGGATACACACTACACCAGCCTTGGTGCCAGCTTCCTCATGTCACTAAGACATAGCCTTCGGGTGCTTAAACTCCGAGTGGGGAGAGAGGGGAGGAAGAGAGACACCCAGCTCCGATTGGGAGTCAACTTTTAAATGAAAATGGTTAGCCAGCATAAAAAGCTTTAAACAAAATATTTTAAGCACTGATTATAAAAGAATATGGTTTTCTCCTTTCCCCTCAAATTGGCTGCTGTAGGACTTCTCGAGGGACAAGTATATGATTGAAATTATTATGTAAATTTTAAAGCTTATATTCAATTTTTAAGCTATTGTTCAGTTTCCTCACACATTTCTCAAAAAGAAAAGAAGGAAGGAGGGAGGGAAGGAAGAAGGGAAGGAAGGAAGGGAGGGAGGGAGGGAGGAAGGAAGGAAGGAAGGAAGGAAAGAAGGAAGGAAAGAAGGAAGGAAGGAAGGAAGGAAGGAAAAGCAATGGGTTTCCTAGGGAGAAGAATGCAGTTCCTCCAAGGTGCCAAAGAATGTAAGTTTATTTCAAAAAAAAAAATCCAATTATTTCTTCTAAATGCCCCTGTTCTCTTTTCTTAGAAAAGCTCATAAATGGGCTGGCAAGATGGCTCAGCGAGTAAAGGAGCTTACTGCCAAGCCTGACAACTTGAGTTCAATACCCAACACACCCATGGCAGAAGGAGAGTGCTCATGCCACAGGTTGTCCTCTGACCACCACATGCACACTGTGGCACGTGGGCACATACACATGTACACTAAATACATGTTTTGTTTTAAAGACTGGGATCTGAGAAAATAGAAAATTCAGACAAATTACTCAACAATTTCTAGCCAGACTCTCACCAGGTGCTGGTCTGACATAGGCCATTGGAGACGACACTGAGCACTTGATGTGGAGTCAGGGCCACAGGCCCACTGCCCTATTCTGTGGCCTCCCCTAGGTTCCCATCTGTCCATAACTCAGATAATGGTCCTGCTGAATTCCAAAAATATAGCATTCCTCTTCTTTCTACTGCAGTAAAGTAGGAGCTTTTCAAGTATTTCTAGTAAAGAACTAAGAAACATCAAAACCAAGGACTTCCCAAGCCGAGATTCATGACGGTCATTTGAAGGGGGACATCTATAGGCAAGGATTGCCTCTGGTGAAAAGATTTTAGAGCATTTGACTGTGTGTCAGCTTTCTTCTTTCTCATTCTGCCAGGGCACTCTTGTCCCAGATTTAGAAATAGCTCTTCTTCCAGGCATGGTGGCACATGTGTGTAATCACAGCACTCGGGGAGGTTGAGACAAGAGGGAAGGCAGCCTGGATTGCATAACAGGACTCTGACTTGAGAGAGGAAGGGGAAGGAAGAGGAGGTGACCTGGGTCTCTTCCATTAAGTGGGGGTATCTTTTAGCCAGGGAGTACTTTTGCCAACCCCGCCATCCCACCTGGACACAGCAATAATAGCTGGAGACATTAAGTTGTCACAACATAGGGAAGGTGGTATTTCAAGCACAACATAGGGAAAGGTCATGGATACAGCTTATAAGGTGTGATATAGACCCCACTACAGCCAAGAATAGTTTGCTGCAAGTGACCAGGGAGAGAAACCCCTTCAAAGGAGAAATGTCACTGCCAGAGGAACATACCCCTTGCTGCCAGCTGCCTGAGGAGTCCAGAGATCTCTATTCTGACACAGCCAGGGTCTTGGCTTCAACTGCAGAAAGAGTTCCAGGGGAATCAGCATCAAGGGAAGCAGAGGCTTGTTAAGGAAAAGACAGTGGCTGGTTACAGGCTCTAGGATCATCAGGAGAGCCATTCTTCAGTGCCTTAAGAGCTTGCTGTCAAGCTGGGCATTGGTGGCGCACTCCTTTAATCCCAGCACTCAGGAGGCAGAGGCAGGCAGATCTCTGTGAGTTCGAGGCCAGCCTGGTCTCCAGAGCAAGTGCCAGGAAGACTCCAAAGCTACACAGAGAAACCCTGTCTCGAAAAACAAAAAAAAGAGAGAGAGAGAGAGAGAGAGAGAGAGAGAGAGAGAGAGAGAGAGAGAACGCTTGCTGTCATCTTGCTGGTTGGTGTGTGTGTGTGTGTGTGTGTGTGTGTGTGTGTGTGTGTGTATGTGTGAATGTGTTGTGAGTGCATGCTATGTGAGTGCATGTGTATGAGTGCATGGATGTGAGTGTGTGTGTGTGAGCATGTGTGTATGTGTAAGTGCTTGCATGTGTGTGTGCGTGCATGTGAGTGTGTGCATGTGTGTGTGAGTGAAAGTGAGTGTGAGAAGGTGTGTGCATGTGAGTGTATGTGTGTGTGTGCACTAACCTTTAAAGCACTTTTTATGGGCTGGGGATGTAGAGTTGTAGAGTGTTTGCCTAGCAGCATATGTGAAGCCCTGGGTTCCATCCCCCAGAGCCCCATAAACTGAGCATGGTGGTTGAATGCCTGTAATCCCAGCAGACACAAGAGAAAATCTCCTTTGACAAGATAGAGGTGTCCTCTGACCTTCACACAAACACAGTAGTATACATGTGCACACATACAAGCACATACATCATGCACACACACACATCATACACATATACACTATCTCTCTGTGTCTGTGCCTCTCTGGCTCTCTTTGTGCCTATCTCTGTCTCTGTCTCTGTCTGCCTCTCTCTCTCTCTCTCTTTCTCTCTCTCTCTCTCACACACACAGACTCATTCACTCACTCACTCACTCCCACAGATATCATAAATATTTAATTTTTAAAAAGTGCAGCATGGCCACTTGGAGTTTAGGGTTCAGTGAACTACTAAAGTCTGTTGTCCTCTATTTCCCAAGTAGGACCAAAACATCCAGGTTCAAATATAAAAGAGTAAGTGTTCTTATCCCCTCCACCCCTCCAAAGAAGAAGAAGGTGGGGGAGACTGTAGTAAGCACTCTGTATCTAAGGGTTAATGGGTTGACTGACTGAGACCCCAAGCTGGCCTGAAATCTGCTATAGAAACCAGGCTGGCCTCAAGTTCATGAATTCCTGCCTTGGCATATGAAGCTTCAACCCCAGAGTTTGCCATCCACAGAGCTCTAAGGGTTTTTTGTGCACACATGCTGACGAGTGTCTAATAGACCTTCCCACTCTTGGAGAGCTCATCTCATACAATTTATGTCATAACTTATGCTTCAGGTTTCAGCTTAGATATAGCTCAACAGCCTAGGGAATGCCCACAGACTTGTTTTTTTTTTTTTAAGATTTTATTTATTTATTATGTATACAACATTCTGCTTCCATGTATATATTCCATGTATCTACACCAGTAGAGGGCACCAGATCTCATAACGGATGGTTGTGAGCCACCATGTGGTTGCTGGGAATTGAACTCAGGACCTCTGGAAGAGCAGCCGGTATTCTTAACCTCTGAGCCATCTCCCCAGCCCCAGACTTGATTTTTAAAATGTGACTCTTGTTGCTGCCCAGGATCATCACCCAGTTAAGGGAAACGATCACCATTTGGGAGCTCTCAGCCGTGGCTCTAAACTCTTGGAGCAGTCCCAAATCTCTCTGCAATCCCATCCTCTTCTAGAGCTACACTGTTATCCACTGGAAAGAAGGGGCAGGTGAAGTAGCAAACAAATACCAACTACCAGCACGCTGCTGCACTGGAAGGGTCAAGTGCCCATCTGGAAGGCAGGGAAGTCAGTGTTTTCATTAAACCGGGAGCACCACAGAGACTACGTCACTAACGACAGGATAAGGGCCGTTCTAAGGGTTGAAACATTGAAGATCTTTGTGGGGAATTTTCTACTTTTAGAAACTAGAAAGTCCTATTGATTTTGGAGTTGCTTTTCCATTCACAATACCTTATTATGTCAGGCAATATTTTGTGTTAGGTATTTATCACAACTGTAATTAAATAATAGACCTGTGTAATATTTGGTTATTTTGAGATATAGTCACCTGTAGCACAAGCTGGCCTCAGACTCACTATGAAGTCAAATCTAGCTGCAAACTCCAGATCCTCCTGCCTCTGCCTCCCAAGTGCTGGGATCACAAGTAAACAGCACAACAACCCGTGAATTTTTTATGTTTTGTGGCTTTCTTTGCACACATCCTGAAACTGTGTACCTGCACAGACTTTCTGATTTAGTCATTGCTTACGAGGGCCCTGAACATAGAAGATGCCAAGAAATATTTCTAGGTAAGCTGCTAGACCAATGGATTAATTAATAAAGTATTGTGATTGCTTCCTTTTCCCAGTGAGAACTGTCTTTGACCATAGCACTTAATTATCACGCTGTGATATGATTCCTGAAATGGGGTTATTTCACAAACTCCTGAGGCAAGATAGTATATAGAGAGAAGGAAGCCTAGAGTGAGTGAAGTCCTGAATTGTATCGTGTTGAAAGGAACACAGCCAGGTTAAGGACTCCAAGGCCTCAGCCCCACAATAGTTCCCAATAGTTGTGTTGGTCCTTTACGAAAAACGTACATTTTCTGCAACAAACATTAAATGTAGACCTAAGCCCTGTGCCAGGACCAACTCTCACTTCTCACTTCCTTTATTATATACATAAGATATACCTAGTCCCACCCCTCCGTGTGTGTGTGTGTGTGTGTGTGTGTGTGTGTACACAAGAGTGTGGAGGCCAAAGATGAATGTTGCTTATATCTTATCCAGTGTACAGATGGAGACAACACACACGGGAAGACACAGAAAAGATGATGTGGCTAAAAATATAGAAATTGGACTGATGTGGTCACAAGGCAAGGACACCAAGTATCATCAGAGCAGGGACAGGGAGGGACAGCGTCTCCTCTGGAGCCTGCAGAGACAGTTCTGCCCTGGGACACCTTTTAGTCAGATTCATTTTGGACTCTGGGCTTCCTGTAAAGGAATAACTTTATGGCTGTGTCATTTTGTTTCATGTGCTTTGTTTAAGAGAACGTCTTGCAGTGACCCAAAGTGGCCTGGAATTTGACGTCTCCCTGACTCTGCCTCCAGTGTACTCAGATTACAAGTTTGAACCATCACATCCACCAATCTTAAAATGTTTTACATCAGCAGTTCTGCACCAGAGGTGGTGGCTAATGCCTGTCATCCCAGCATTCAGGGCTCTGATGCAGGAGGATCCCATGAATTCAAGGCTAGCCAGAGCTACACAGTGAATTCTAGGCCATCCTAGGCTATAGTTTGAAACCCTGTTACCAAAACTATAAAATAAATATAAAAGAAAATACCAAGTCTGTGGCTATTTGTTGGGAAATTAGCATAGGGGCTAAAGTAACTCAATGTTGTTCCTATTCAGCCCCAAATAGCCCTTCCTGAATCTAGGTGAGTCTGCTGTCTATCCATGGGACTCTTGAGTTGTGAACATCTGCTGTCCCATAATTTGTGGCTGATTGGGATTTCCTAGTACAGAGTTTCTGCTGTCTTTGCTACTGTGTCTACTGTGTTTTGCTCTCTTCTTGTTTCTATTCCATGCTTCAGATCCATCATTTACTGTTTTGGCAGACTCCATCTTTCTGTGTGTCTCACCCTTGCCCCACTGCTTGTCCTCATCAATAAGAGATGGGGCTGATACCCAGCCTCTTCCTTCCCTGCTGGTTGCTTTCTTTCCTGAGCAGAGTGGATGTGGAGAGGCTGCTGGCCTGGGTGTTTATAGCCACCCCCACACTCCAAAGCTCTCTCTCAGCCATCAGATAACAGCTCAGCCCGAACAGCATGTCACTCACAAAGGCTTCCATGGTGACTTCCAGAAATTCACTATGAAAATGAGAAGGTAAGACAGAGGGGGGCAGGAAGGGAAAAGGTTGTTTCATGACTGGAATTTTTAAGAATCAAGAAATAGGAAATAAAGTAGGTCAGGTGGAGAGTTTAAGATAATCAGTGCTGACAACAGGAACTCAAAGCAACTCTACCAGGAAAGTCTTGTGAAGTCTTTTTTACATAAATCCCTCCTGCTGCTTCAGGGAGAAATGGCATAGAAAAAATCAGGAGAACTGCCAAGAACAGACACAGAACCCCATTCAGAATCATAATGCAGGGTGTAATGCTTAGATAGATAGATAGATAGATAGATAGATAGATAGATAGATAGATGTAGATATAGATATATAATGTTGCATAGCTATATATGTGATGTGCATATACACGTATACACATATGGTCTCAGCCTCTAGTTCCTGACAGAGCACCCTAAAACTCTTTACTTCCTGAGTGATAAAGATGCTAGGAGCATTTTGTGTTCTAATATTTGGTCTCTAATTCTGACTCCTGATTTCATGCTCTTAAATCCCTTGGGACTTCCTAAGTGGAAGAACATTATTTGTTCCAATGAAATGACTCTTGGTGGGCTTTTCAACAGTTTCAGGATGGGGGAGGTCTACCAGAAGGATCATGCATGATTAGAAGGAGCTTGGAATCGTCAGTCAGACACCTGCCTCTCCCTTTGGGAAGGTGATAGGCATTGGAGATGGTAATACCCACATGGTGGTGACACCATAAAAACTCTCAAAAGCTGGGTCCTGAGTTTCTGGGTTGCTGGTCACATCCACCTGCCAAGAGGGCAATGGACCCTAATTCCAAAGGGATAGAAACAACTATTCTTGGAGTTTTTTTTTTAAACCTCCCTCTATGTACTTCTTGATCTGGTTGCTCATCTGCATCTTTTATTATGTCATTTTGTTTTCTTTATGGTTTTGAGACAGGGTCTCACTATATAGCCCTGGCTGACCTAAAACTTGCTATGTAGACAAAGCTATCCTTGAACTCACAGAGGTCCTCCAACCTTTGCCTACTGAGTGCTGGGATTGAAGTCATATGTTGTCATGCCTGGCTATTATGTCCTTTATATTATGTCAGTAGATAAAATAATTTATTTCATCAACAATAATGGCAAATTATCCAATAAGAGGAAAGGGTCCCTCCAGTTATAGCCAGCTGATCAGAGATACACGTGATGATCTGGAATCTTTGACATGGAAGTGAAAGGTGATTTCATGGGACTGAGCAGTTAGCCTGTGGGGTGTGCAGATGTCTGGGTCACTGGTGTTATAAATACATTACCGGGTGTGCAGCTGTGTCCAGAGAGCTGGCAAATGGGTTGGAGCTAGGGAAGTCATCCTTTCTCTGGGGGAAACCTGGGCTATTTGTAGAGTCTGAAGGGATATTGTCACAAATGTCATCTACCCACTCTGATGTGGCCCTAGGGAATCATATAACTTTGCTGCACAGTTTTTACATGTTCTTGTTGGTTTGAGATTGAGTCTTGCCTTGTAGCTTAGGGTGGGCCTTGGACTCTCAGTCTCCTTCCTTCATCTCCTTGAGTACTAGGTCCTGATTATGTATGTTGTTGATTTCGTCTTGTTTTGCCTTTAAGGAATAAGCAAGCGTGCGCGCGCACACACACACACACACACACACACACACACACACACACGCACGCACGCACGCACGCACGTACGCACGCACGCACGCACGCACGCACACGCACACGCACATGCACACGCACGCATACGTGCGCGTTTTTATGGGATGGTGTCCAGGGCCTTGTGTGTACTAGGCAAATACTCTTTACCATGGGAGCTATACCCCATTACCTTAAAGAATATGTTAAAGCCACGGATAACCCTGAAAAATCTTATTCTCATACTTTTTACCTTCATTCCACCTTTAAATTTCGTATCACTCATAGTATTATGGTTTGCACATAAAAGCTTTAGGAGATTCAAGATACTGGGAATCTAGAAGTATCAAAACGAACAACCAAACCAAAAAAAAAACCTGACATTAAAAAGGAGAGGCTCTCAGAAGGGCAGGTTTAGTTCCTGCATCCTCCCTGGGAGGAAGGATGTAAGGAGCTTTGGGTGGCATGGTGGCATCCAGTGAGACCCTTTGAGTCTGCACAGACTTCATGTTTTGGGCTGAGACCCAGGAGTAGGGGCTATTGCAGCACCCTGCATGGCTCATCTCCTTCTGTGTCTCAGGCTAGATTTCAGACTAGCACTGGGCAGGTGAAACCCAGAGGAAAAAGCAAACAGGCTCATTGTTCTGCTAGGACTCCTGCTCCCCTCCCCACTCTCAAAACGTATGCCTTTGTGACCAGGCTTCAGAAGTGCTTAGGGAAAGACCCAGCAGTCATGGTCACATTGGCACTCTTAGTGAGAAATGTCTGAGTGGAAGTGACAGTTCCCCTTCAGGGATTATCTTTGATTGACACAAAATCTAAGCTGGACAGAGGGAGTCTGGAGTATGAGGGCTCCGATTCTCCCAGGAATGGGGGTTGACATTACTGGGGTGAGGACGTGACAGCGAAGCCCTGGGCATGCTAGAGAAGGCAGCAGGGTGGATGCCGTGTGCTCACGGCCTGTCTGTTTGAAATACCTAAGGTGGGGCCTGCTTTCCCATGTGGACTGTGTTATCTCTTGAATCTTGGACAAATCTCAAGGCTCTGGGGTCTCTAGGAAGTGCCACCTAGTTTCTGGGGGGTCCATATCCACAGCACACAGCTTCTTTATTCCTTTGTACACATGACAGTTTCTTTAACACAGCAATATAACCTCCATTTCCTAGGCTTGCCTAAGCCTAAGGTGAAAGGAAGCCATGGGGCTAGCTAGAGAGGTGGACCAGCTGCCACATGGCCCTGAGTCAGGTGTCCTATCACAGCCACAGAAAACCAGGACAGCTGCACATGGCCATCTGCCTACCAGGACTTACCTCTGTCATTGCCCAGTCTTCCATTGTTCTGAGGTGAGGAGACTGGCAGGCTTTGACCTTCTCAGTGGCACTGTGGTGACTCATGATGAACAAAAGATCCAGGACCTCTTGGCTCTGCACATAGGTAGGTGCAGGACAGAGGTGAACACCGAAGCAAGGAATAAAAAAATCGGGGTGGGGGTGGGATTTAAAACCAGAGAGATGAGCTATGCTCACCTTGGCCTCTCCACGCAGTGAAATGGTACCTGGTGAATGGGGATGGTAGGATGCAGCAGGAAGGATTCTAGAAGGGTGTGAAGAGAGACTGCCCGAGACACCGGTTTCAGTTTTATTATATGCCAAGATGCTGACGATAACTAAACTTCACTCAAAGGAAGTTGAAACATGAAGCAGGCTACTCAATCTGTCAATAAAGAAATCAATATGTTCTTTCTTTCCAAAGTCCTGACATCACACACCATTATCTGCAGTGTGACACTCAACTGTAATAGAATTAACTGTCAGATCACAAATAGTGGATTCAAGGATGAAGGAGTGGGCCAAGTAGGCAGATAGGCCTATTATAACTGAGAATACCACTTGATTAAAAGGAAGAGAGCTTAGGGAACAAAAAGTGGGAGAGAAAAGACTGCTTTAAAGGGGCCAGGCAGGAAATTTGATATAGACCACTTTTTAAAATAAATTGAAAATAATGTGCATAATGATACAAGATGGAAAAAAAATCTGGTTTTCACCCCAAACCTACTTGTAAAGTTGACTGATGGAGTAGACAAGCAGCACCCTCCCACCAAAATAGCTTTAATGTAGTGACTGCTGGTGGTAGTGTAGCTTGTGTGGTGTATGTGTACATATATGGTGTATGTGTGATGTGTGTACATAGTATGTGGTGTGTATAGGTGTGTGTTATGTTCATGTGATATGTGTGCGTGCATGTGTGTGCACACTTAAAAAAAATAGTCTTTGTGCCCAGGCAGGAACCCAGGACAATAAACCCAAGTCTCTAGAAGTGTGGCATGATGTTTCTGAGTTACCTCAAGAGATTCCCAATGCACCAGGGAGGCTGAGATGTCTCTGGTCAAAATGCATTTAGCCTGAGTTTCGTGTCTTTTGGACCTCCAGTGCTCCATAGGTGCTTGGAGGAGAGTGCTTCTGTTTCCTTTTTTAAGAGTGGGCACCACTTTCAAGACCACAAAGCCCCAGTCCACACAGTTGATGTGACTCGTCTAATTGCATTACACAGCTCTGAGTCACCTGGCACCTTGCCAGTTGAAAAGTTCCAGAACCGGCTGTTTCAGACCTTCACCCAGCAGGCATTTTTATCCAGGGAGCTGGGACCACGGATGCGGCTGACAGAATTAGCTCAGGGCTTGTCTCCGGGAAGGTGCTGCCGCTCTGCACTTACGTAACTGTACAGCTGTGCAAGCGCCCACAGAACATGCCCCCATCATTATTTCTGTTTCCTTCCATCCCTTCAAATCCTATCCAGTCAAGGCAAACTTCTTTTGTCAATAAAAAAAGAAAAGTCTCCGGCTGCTCTCAGTGTCAATTACTTCTAGCTGTGAGGCAGGTGTAATTTTAGAAACCTAACATTTTCAGTCACATAATAATGAAAAAATCCAAATTTGAAGACAGGGCCCTTGTTCCTGCTCTTCTCTTGATGAATGGTTATGCGAGGGAAGGCAAGAGTTTCTTCAGCCCTTCTAGGTTTTCTGGTTGGTCTACGCATTAAATTTACACAAGACAGATCAATAGAAGGAAAAAAAAAGGCGATTTTTAATTAGATACATGGTCCTGGAGGCATTAGGGTTAGAATCTAAGCACAGACAACCTAACCAGCCAAGCTTGGACACTCATCTACACTGTGCCATTTAAACAGATTAATAATGGTAAGAAGAGAGAGAAGGGAGATTCGTTCAGCACAGCCATATTGAAATGAGGGACAAAGAGGTCAAGCAACACATCCTGACATAAGATGTAGGGTTAAATAGAAAGTGAGAGGGGACAAGTTGTCAGAACTCTGAAATGTCCTCCTGGGTCTCTTCTGGCTGACCCCAGAGCAACAGGCTTTTCTTCCTCCCAGCACGAGACTTCTGGGAAAATTCCAATGTCTTGGGGTTGTTGTCCTCATACTCTGGTAGCTTGGAATATCTTCATTCCTACCAAGAACACATGTGCACATGGGAGTCCCACACATGGATGGGAAACAAGACAGGAGCCAGTTGCTGTGAGATGTGTGCACCATCCTTCACTAAAGAAAGGACCAGTGGTTCATGTTCTGAGTGATTGGCAGAGATGGCTTGGGGGAGGGTGTTATAAGAAGTGTCCCTTTATTAATGAAGTTGTACATATAAAAGTCCTTCAGATGTCACAAGTTTCCTAGGAGGAGCTACATCCCAAGGCTAACCACCTTTAGAAAGGAAATAAAGGAAAGTTTCCTCATAAATGTACACGTTCTTTAAATTGAATTGTATGCTTCATCTTAAGAAGGAGAGACACATCTTTCCCCATGTTGGCATTCTAGCTTCTCAAAACAAACAAACAAACAAACAAACAAACATAAAACCTGAAGACAAGGAGCTAGAAGGCCCACAGTCTCCTATGAGAGTTACTATCTAGGGTTAAATGACAATGACAATGTAGTTTTCTGTGTCCTATACCCAGCCAGTTTTTAAAATATGTTTTTAGTTGAAATGGAAATAGAATTACATCACTTCCACCCTTCCTTTCCCCTTCCAGCCCCTCCCAGGAACCCTCCCATAAACCCTTCCCAACATACCCCACTCTCTTTATCTTCATCATTGTTGTTATATATATATATACAGATGTGTGTATGCACAAATATACATAAATATAGCCTGCTCGGTCTGTTTTTGTGGTTTATATGTGTCAGTTTCAGGGCTGACCACTCTGCATTGAACAACCAATAAGGGGAATCATCCCAGAGAGAGGCTAATCCTTCTCCCAGCAGTCATTAGTCACCAATAGTTCTTTGTCTCAGGATTGGAAACCATGAAAATTTCCCACATTATCTACCCATTGCTATTTCCATTGTTCCAGTCTTGTTTATGAAATCATTTCTGAGAGAGACTTTCACAGCAGATTTCCTGGTATTCTGGCTCTTACAGTCTTTCTGTCTCCCAAGCTGAGATGTTCCTTGAGTTGCAGATTGGGGAGCTATGATGTAGATGTATCTGTTCATCTCTGCATTTGTGCAGTAGTAGACTTCTGAGATGGTCTCTGCTGATAGTTTTATGTCAGCTCTACACAAGCTAAAGTTATCTGAGATGAGGGAGCTGAAACTAAAATGGCTCCATAAGATCAGGCTATAGGCAAGCCTGTAGAGCATTTTCTTAATTAGTGTTTGATAAGAAAAGGCCCAGTGCATTGTGGGTGGTGCCATCCCTGGGCTGGTAATCCTTGGATTTATAAGGAAGCAGGTTGAGCAAGCCATGTGGAGCAAGCCAGTAAGCAGCACCCCTCCATGGCCTCTGCATCAGTTTCTGCCTCCAGGTTCCTGTCCTGCTTGAGTTCTTGTCCTGACTTCCTTCAGTAATGACTACAATGTGGACACATAAACCAACGAAATCCTTTTCTCCCCAAGTTACTTTGGTCATGGTGTTTCCCACAGTAATAGTAACCCTAAGACTGTCTCCATTTGCTGTAAAGAAAGTGTTCTTTGATGAGAGGTGGTAGCCATAGGATATGATTTAGAACATAGCAAGTAAGAGGTGGTAGTAGTCTTCTTCTAAGGCATATGACCTCAGTAGGCCCAGGAAGCTGGGTAAGTTTCCAGTACCAGGCATGGTCTCCCTCCTGTTGAGTGGGCCTTGAGTCTACTTAGACTGCAGTTGGTTGCCACTGACATGTGAGTGCCACTATTGCACCTTTCTGCATATCTGCCATGCTGGTCACTGCCACAGTTCATAGGTGTTGCAGCTGGGTAGAACTCTTTAATTGCATCCTTCACTTAGCAGCTTGAATAGTATTTTCTAGAACCATGGAAGCTGGACCTCAGGAAAGAGGCTCTCAGGTCAGATCTGGCTTGAAACATCTAAATCCTATGTCCTAAGTGTGCAGTGGCTTCAACAACAGGGACCCACCTTCAACCCCTGAGAGGCAACAAGAGCAACATTAATAATCTATATTGTTTAGGGAGTCACTTGGACTACCCTGATCAACCATTCAAAAGGAGGCTTCTTGTGCCTGGTACTGGAGTTTTTATTAGTCTGTGATTCTTGTGGTGAGTGTGGTCAGATCAAGTGGCTTAACTTTGTGTGTGTGTGTGTGTGTGTGTGTGTGTGTGTGTGTGTGTGTGTGTGTGTGAGAGAGAGAGAGAGAGAGAGAGAGAGAGAGAGAGAGAGAGAAAGAGAGAGAGATGTATCTTATACAATGTATATATATATTATATATAATTTTAGGTAAATATAAGCTAATATGATTCCTTGGGTCTTTCTGAAAATGCCTTGGTATGATTTGTCCCTTGTTTCTTGTCCTTGTGCACTGACCTCCTTCCTTCCTCCTCCAGTTGGAGCTCCTTCTCCATTATTCCATTTCTGACTTCACATCATCTGTATCTGCAACTCCCCTTCCCACCCTTATGGTTTTGCTTTTACCTTCCTGGTTTCTGTGGTTGCTCTGTGTTCATATCCAGCTACTTTGATGGCTCTGTCTCACCCACTTGGGTCCCTCTGGGTCACTTGGCTTGTGGCTGATCAAGTACTGGGATCTGTCCAGAGTCCTATAGTTAGTGATAGATGTTGATAGAGCTTTTCTCAAAACAGACCTTTGGTAGACACTGGAAAGAAAAATTTAAAGGATAAGGGACTTGTGAGTACTCCCTGACCCTCAGTTGAGACAGACTTGGGAAGAGCTTTTGGCCAGGCTGGTAAAACACAGCTTTAGTGAGTACAATGGTCCCAAAGAGGCAGGGTTCAAGTGAGGAAGAAACAAGGATCCACAATCTTGTTCCAAACCATAGTTGGCATCAGAGAGTTTTGTCATGACAAGGTAGCAAGGTCTCAACCACATGGCTAGCAGTCGGGGGGGGGGGGATCTTGGTCCTAATTTGGAGGATGGGCACTGCTTAGAGCAAGGCAGGACTCAGCACTGGAAGAGAAGTGAAGCAGAAGATCTGAAGTCCGAGGATTATACTTGGACTCCATTGCATTGCTATTCTTGGGACCTGGAGTCAGAGCTGGTGTAGGAGGTGATGGCTCATTTCAGAGTCACTTGGGCTCTGTAAATTCCTCCTTGCTTCGGTTCTAGGGCTTGTGTGTGGGTGTGGGTGGGGCGGGCCCCTGGGAGTGCTGGATACCTTCAAGAGCAGGGTTTGTCTCAGGCTTGGTCATCGTGCCTTTGACTATGTTCCTTGCCCAAGCTTCATTGACAGCCATTCTACCCACCTGAGGAGATTTTTCTGTCACCCGCAAGCATCATGGATTTTAAAAACATGACTTTACCCCTATCTTCTCTATGCCTTTTCTCATGTTTATAAATACCAAAGCCGGAACAGAACAAAGGGGTAATTATGAATATTCCTCAGCTTGGCAGCAGGGTTTTTTTTTGTTTTTTTTTTTTTTTTAAAAAAAAGCATGCATAATGGTATGAAGTATGGAGAGGCATCAATGGCGCTTGTCAGCTCCTGATTTCCGTGGGCACAGAGTTTGTCCAGAAAGCCCAGTTATACAAAAGCAGATAGATGTAACAGATACGGAGACAGGTGTTGTGTGTGTCTGCACCTACAGATCCAGCTCTCACTGAAATATTCTTAAAGGTAACCTTCTCAGCTTGTCGCCTATGACTTGCAATTTGCCAGTCTCTAGAGCAGGATGAGTTAAATCACGAGAAAGATGAGTCAGTTACTGTGTGAAATATAGGTGCAGGATAATGACCAATATTTTCCAGCCCCCTGCTAAAGGCTGTGTACTGCACCACTGCTTACATTATATCTAATTCTGCAAGGCCCCTTGAAACTGAACTCTATTACTACCTCTGTTGAGTGTAAGGTAACTAAAGCTTGGAGGAAAATAACTTATCCAGGAAGACACCACTGGAGAGAAAGAGTCTGACTCAGAGCAGCCCTGCCTAACCCAGAATCATAAGTCCCCTCCAATGGCTCAAGACCCTGGAGCAGGGATATTAAAACTGAGAGCCGGTACCTATTTACCCACTCTCATTAGCAAAAGCATCCAGGGTCACAAGAGTGAAGAATTCTAAACTGCCAAGATAGCTGACCTGTTGTGTGATATTTTGATTGTGTTCTGACAAAGCTTGCCTGCAGTCAGAGGGTGCAGCTAGCTACTAGATGACCATACGGGTTTGGAGGACCGAAGGACAGATAGCATATAGGAAGTAGTAAGGCAGAGGGAGCTGAGAGAGGATCTGGGCCCTGTTGGACGGAGGAATGGAAGAGGTAGGAAGCAATTGGCAGCTGCTCCCGGTTCTCTAATCTTCCAGATTCTTACCCCAGTATTTGACTGGATGGAACTTGAAGAAACCATTCTGAGAGAGGTAACCCAATCACAAAAAGACAAACATGATATGTACTCACTCATATGTGGATTTTAGACATACAGTAAAGGATTACCAGCCTACAATCCACACTGTCAGAGAAACTAGTAAACAAGGAGGACCCTAAAAGAGACAAACATTGTCCCCTGGAGAAGGCGAAAGGGTCACGATTCCCTGAGCAAATTGAAAGCATGGGAAGAGGGGGGAGGGAGCTACTAGAATAAGAAGGGAAGAAGAGAAAGGATGCAGAGGTCATGAGGGGGCAGAAAGATTGAGTCAGGTGCAGAATAGAAGAAAGGATATGTGATAGGTAGGGTTTTAGTTGGGGGGATGGTAGGGGAGGATGGGAGGGAGAAGGGAACTGGGATTATCATATAAATCAATCTTGTTTCTAATTCAAATTTAAAAATTATAATAAATAAATAAATAAAACCATGAGGCCTGAAGATGTGGTTCAGGGGTTAAGAACACTGACTGCTCTTTTCAGGTCCCAGCACACACATGATAGCTTACAGTCATCTATAACTCTAGTTGCAGGGAATCCAGCGCTCTCCTCTGGCCTCCATAGGCACTGCATGCACACAGTGCATAGACATATACAAAGAGGACATATAGGCAAAACACACACATACACAAAAATAAATAAAAAAAAAAACTATACAGTGTGGGTCATGGTGGCTCACACCTTTAACCCCAGCACTTGGGACGCAGAGCCAGGTGGATCTCTCTAAATCCAAGGCTGGCCTTATCTACATATGGAGTTCCAGGCCAGATAAATCTACATACTGAATTCTGTCTCAAAGCAATAGCATAGCCTAAATGGACCCAGAGAGCAAAATGATGAGCTTGTTACATTACTTTCTCTACATTAGGAATATGATTCCACACAGGGAACTAACTGTATTCCAGGTTTAAAGAAATGAATGGCTATATATACACCGTGAATGTGAAACAGCTTATTGTTTTTGTTCATAAAGCCCCCCCACACACACACCCTCTTTCATGTGTTTGTTTCAGTTTTTTGAGACAGGGTTTCTCTGTGTAGTTCTGGCTGTCCTGGAACTCTCTCTGTAGACCAGGCTGGCTTTGAACTCATGGAGATCCACCTACCTCTGCCTCTCAAGTGCTAGGATTAAAGGCGTGAACCACCACCACCCGGCTCATCAAGCTGCTTGTATCACAGAGAAAACAAAGGACACTGTCTTGAAAGCCAGACTCAGAGGAAATCCTGCACATAAAATATCTGTGATTGGTTCAGAAGGTACAGGATGGCTTGTGGATCTAACTATCAGTGTGTGAGCAGTTGGAACACATTTTATGTAGCATATTTAACTAACAATACATTTCCCCACAGTTAAGAGACTTCAGCTGAGATTATTACACTAAGCTAAAAGCCTTCACCGAACCTCCCAACATTTTTCTGAGTGCTGTTGAAAAAGAATAGAGATAAAATTGACTAATTATCTTTCCTCTGTACACAAGAAAATAAACCATAACTATTGGACCTTGAAAGTGTTTCTGTTCAGCTTTCCTAAATAGTAATGGCTTTTACCAGAGCAACGGCTCTCAACCTGCGGGTCCAGACCCCCTGTGGCAAACCTCTATCTCCAAGACAATTTATATTACATATAGTTCATAACAGCAGCAAAATTATAGTTATGAGGTAGCAACAAAAATAATGTTATGGTCGGGAAGGTCACCACACCATGAGGAACTGTATTAAAGGGTCGCAGCGTTAGGAAGGTTAAGAACCACTGTCCTAGAGGCAAAAAGAAGATGCTTTAGACTCATTGCATGTATGGTGTAGCTGACACAAACCTCGAGTCACCTGCAAAAAGGGACCCTTAACTGAAGAATCAGCCTAGATCAATTAGTCTGTGGCCACACCTATGGGGCATTTTCTTAATTGTCAAGTGACTTGGGAGGGCCTACGCCACTCTGGGCTGTGCCATCCATCCTTAGGCAGGTGGGCCTGGGTTGTATAAGGATAGTAGCTCTGCAAGTCAGTAAGCATAGTTTCTCCATGGTTTTGGCTCCAAGTACCTGTGTTGGCTTCCCTCCATGAGGGACCATAAAGTGTAAGATGAACTAGTGCCTGTCTGTTCCACCCCCACCCCACCATCCTCAAGTTGCTTTAGATTTGGTGTTTAGCACAGCAACAGAAAGTACTACAGGACTCTGGCTCTTTCAGACCTTCAGATAGCAACGATTACTTTTGTAGTTTCAGAAAACCCAAGAATTTCTGAACATTTTACTGTATGCTGGTATGAAAAGCTGGTTTCTTTCGACTCCTTCCCCTTGGTTTAAATCCTGGTGGTCTAACTGTGCATTCTTTTGGTCCTACAGCTTCTCAGGAAGCATTGCTTTCTTCTGGTCTTCGGGTTGCTTCCCCTGTCTTTTAGCACACTGGCTTGAGTCAGGGGTTTTGCCTTGTTGTAAATGGGCCTTTCGTTCCCTTGGTCATTAATGGTTTTGTGTTTTAGTGCAGGAGCATTTAGCATATGGTTTCCAAATTGCTTTGGTTCCTTTCATGAAGTGAAACAGCTTGTACTTGGATGAAGATAAAAGGCTCTTAGAATGGAGTGACCATCTTCCTTATTTGCAGATTTCTAAAGTCAACGCTGTTTGACACTTAAAATTCACCTAATGTTTTCTGATGATGTAATTGTTTAAAATCTCTGGCTTCAAGGGTTTGGGGGCAAGGTAGATGTGCTTCATGTGTTTTTTTTTTTTTTTCTTGTTGTTGTTTTTTCTTTTTTTTTTTGTTTTTTTGTTTTTGTTTTTTTTTTCGAGACAGGGTTTCTCTGTGTAGCTTTGGAGCCTTTCCTGGCACTCACTCTGGAGACCAGGCTGGCCTCGAACTCAAAGAGATCTGCCTGCCTCTGCCTCCCAAGTGCTGGGATTAAAGGTATGTGCTACCATCGCCCGGCTGTGATTCCAATAGTAATATTCTAAGCACCTCACAAAATTGATCACGGTGCTGTGGCTGCTAGTTCCCAATGAGAACTGAAAGATTCTTTTTATATAGACTTTCCATTCCTCACAAGGTGGTAAAATCAGGGAGAATGGTACAATCGCCATTAGCCTGGATATGAAATCCTTGCTGTACATTTATGTCAATACACATGGCAAGTTATCTGACAAAGTAACCTGACTGGAAGTTTCTGTAGTCTTGAGCATGGCTCTAACACGATAGGAAGTGATCCTATCCTGCAAGTCAATACTTGAGCTCTGGAAGCAGAACGAAGCCTACATGGTTGTGGCTTCCTACTGCATCCCTATGGAGTAGGCTCACTCTGGCTGTTCTTGAGACTGGTGGCCCCAAAGAGCTCTATCTTCCCTGAATCTGTCATGCTGATCACAAGTGCTTCTTACTTAGAAGCCCAGAAAGTCTCTAAATTCAGCTATTAGAAGAAAAAATGTGAACTGGATAAGGCAGCTCAGACCATAACCACAGCACCTGAGAGATGAGGGAGGAGGATTTCTGGGAGTTAGGGGCCAGCCTGGGCTACATAGAGAGTTTCAGGCTAGGCTAACCTGGGACAAAGAGTGACACCTTGTTTCATAAAAGAAAGAGAAGGGGTAGGGCATAAAAACAAACAAAACCAGTTTCTGTAATGATAACTCTTTCTGCCCGCCTCCATGCTAGAGCCCCCAAACAACACACAGAGTCTTTTGTTAGTTACAGTGCTGCTGGCTAATGACTAGGATTTCTCATTTGCTAGCTCAGTCTTAATTATCAACCATAACTACTAATCTATATATTTTTATAAGGACTTATCCTACCTAGGATTCGGGCCTTATTGTCCTATCTTCCTGGGATCACATGGCGACTCCTGTCTTTACTACATTTTCCAGAATCCTCCTCGACTCCTAGCCCCACCTATCTTGCTTTCCTATTGGCCAACAGTGCTTTATTTATCAGCCAATAAGACAAACATATACACAGAAGGACTTCCCCCATCAAGTTTCAGTGGCTACAGTGGAAGCTTTTGAGAGAAGAAGCCATAATTATTCTTCATATTTCTAGGTCAGCAGGTTTGATGCATGGTAAAGACATGAAAGATTTTCAAACTCACAAACTCTTTGAGTTAGCAGTTAACCTTCAGGGGTTTTTTCCTGAGAAATAAGTGGATAGTATGTGAGAATATTTGTCAAATGCTTTAAGGAAGCATTTTCACCACATTTATTTAGTGTAGATGTGTGTATACTCACATGGTTCGTGCACATGCATGCACAAGTACACAGGTAGAGGTCAGAGGACAACTTGTGAGACTGAGTTCTCTCCTTCATTCTTGTGGGCTTCGGGGATTGGACTCAGGTTGTCAGGCTTGGCAGCAAGTGCCTTCACCAACTGAGCCATTTCACAGGCTCTAAAAATAAGGGGTTTTAGAGGTTTTCTGTTATTTCCCAGGAGTTTGTTATTTTGAAAAACAAATTATTCTTTTGTTTTGTTTGTTTGAGGCAAGGTCCAAGGGTAGCCTTGGACACTGTGTAGCCAAGGAAGGATTTGAACATCTGCTTAGTTTTTATTTCTTTGGTTGGTTGGTTGGTTGGCTTTGGTTTTCAGGCAGGGTCTCACTTAACCCAGGCTGGACGCAAACTTACTATGTACTTGAGGCCAGCCTCAAACCCTTGATCCTCTTACCTGGATCCTTCACAGTGCTGGGATTACAAGCATGTATCACAATGCCCATTTTAATGCAGTGCAGGGATTAAACCCCTGGGTTTAAAGCCCTGGCTTTGTGAATGCTAGTCATGAGCCACATCCAACCCCAGAATTATTCTTAAAGCCCAGAGGAGAAATTAGAGAAGTTCCTGATTTCTTAATTAACACGGGACATTTTTGATGGCCTTCAACTTTGCTTTGCAGTTTTGGGGGAGCAGTGGCATATGAAGGATCCAGTTTAAGTCCAGGCAATGGAGGAGTACTGCCCTGCTGGAGATTTCAGATGGAGATAATTTGAACAATGAATTCAAAACATCAGTCTGCTTTTTATCATCACACATCCAAACAAAGCCAGGTTTAAATTCTACGCACACCCTTATATTTAGTTGGTTGGGTTTTAAGCCAGTAGTTCTCAACCATCCTAATGCTGCAACCCTTTAATACAGGTCCTTGTGGTGCGGTGACTCCCAACCATAAAATTATTTTTGTTGCTGCTTCATAACTGTAATTTTGTTGCTGTTCTGAATCACAATGCTGAAGATTTCTGTGTTTTCTGATGATTTGAGGCAACCCCTATGAAAGGTCATTCGACCCAGAGGGGCTGTGACCCCCATGTTGAGAACCACTGTTTTAGACTGTTGCTGTAGAGTTTAAATAAATGTACAAGGCACATTTTGCTTTATTTAGCACATTTTATCCTTATCCTTTAGTGAACACTGTACTTCCTGTGGAGGTCAGAGGAACCCTGTTGCACAGAAACTGACCATGTGTTACCTTCTCTGTCCTCCCCATCTGCACCACCCCTTCCACCCACAGCCTCGTGCAGAATTAATAAAGAAGCTGGTGGGCCTGAGAGCTTGGAATCTTCTGAGTTTGCTTTAGCTGTGGTGTAAGTCCCCAAGCTCTTGCAGTACAATGCATCACTTCACTTACATAACTGGTTTTAAGTTGAAAATGTAGTTCAGCAGTAGAGTGTTTGCCTAACAGAGGTGGGGTTGTGGGTTCAATACCCAGTACCTCAAAATATTAAATAAATAAGCAGAGTAACAGAACTTAAAAAAAAAAAAGTAGACTAAAAATAAACGGCCCCAGCATAGTGACTTGAAAAATAATGAAGCCAGATTTGATTGACTGGTTTCTGACAGTCCATCCTGAGTCTTTTTTTGCTTGTACGTAAATTTAGAAGCAGTGATAAAGAAGGCAAGATGCACAGTGTGGTATTTCTGCCTGCTATGTGCACATTTTAGTTGTGCGTGACACTGTTTACCACATTTAGAAAAAAAAAATTTTTAAAACCAGAAGTCTTCACTTTGCATTGTGAATTTTAAAACTAAAGGAAAAAAAAAAAAAAGATAATATGGCTACTGCTGAAGATAGCTTTGTCTTATACAACCTGGGGATGTTGAGTGATCTGCCCCAGGTGTCGAAGAGAACAGGTGACACTGCCGATTGGGAAAGAAAATTCCGAGTGTGAGTGAGGTTTTTCTGAGACTTAAAAAGGCAATTGGTGAGAAAGTAGTTGTCATCACATGTATTTGTTCTTCAGGGGAAAAGGCCAGGGCCTGTGTACATATAGTTTAAAAATTAAAAAAAAAAAAAAAGCAGGTCTGGGAGAGATGACTCAGCAGTTAAGAGCACTGCCGGCTCTTTCAGAGGGCCCAGGTTCAATCCCCAGTACCCACATGGAAGCTAACAACTGTCTGTAACTCCAAGATCCCACACCCTCACACAAATATACATGTAGGCACGACACCAATGCAAATAAAGTAAAAAATAAATTATTAAAAAAATAAAAATAAAAAAACCTTCCTTCATCCACTGTCAGTGTGTCATAGATGATAATCAGACACAACATGCAGCTATTACCATGGGAGATAGCAATTCCCCAAATTTCCAGCAATGACCCATGTTTCAGGAAGTGAATTGCTATGCTACAGAAAGCACAAGCCCTGGGCAGGGACATCTGACACCTGCCATTTTCATGAGCAGATAGGACAAAAAAACGCACTCTACTGAGGAGTTACTCTTGTGGAGTTCAGTCAGCACGCTACCAAAATTGCTTGATATTAATTCATTTGAACAGTTACTCTTGAGGCTAGAGAGATGGCTCAGTAGTTGGCAGGGGATTCCACCTCTGTTCCCAGTACCCACGTTAGGTGGTTTGCAAACACCTATAATGCCTGTTCCAAAGAATTCAAAACTCTCTTCTGGCCTCTGTGGGCACATGCACTTATGCACGCACACATGCATACATATAATTAAAAATAAGTCTTTAAAAAACGAGTGATTCTTCATTGTGTCATCATTTTTAGGAATAGAATGATGCTCAAGACAGACATGATCCCCAAGGAAGAAGAAACCTCTCTCATCCAGAAGTAAACAGGTATTAAGCACTTCGTAGTTTTCTTAAAAGCCATGAAATAAGCATATGAATGGTTTTCCATTATTTCTAGGATTAAAAACAAAACCTCTCATTGTGGTATAGCAGTAAGTTTTGTGTTGTTATGATAAAGTACCTATGGCTGGATACCTTACAACTAAAAAGGTTTATTTGGCTCATGGTTTTTCTGGCAGGAAGTCTAAACAGCACAGTGTTAGAACCTGGTGAGGGCCCCTTTGCCTGGATCACAACACGGTAGAAAAACAGAGACAGAGATAAATGACAACATGCAGAGGAGCCCCAGCAATGAGGTGGCCTTGACTTATCACAACCTCACACTAATAACTAATTTACTCTGCCAGTTCACTCCTATGAGACCCAGCCTACTATGTGATCACTCGTGAGAACAGAGACCCTGTAACTTGAAAACCTCTGCTAGTCTGCAGCTCCTGAAAGTCCCTCCACCTCTGCAGCACCACCCTGGAAATGAAGCCTCTAACACATGGAGACAAGCCACCATCACCAAACCTTTCTCTCCAACCACATCTCTCACTTCTCGCTAGTGAGCACCGTCTGGTCCAGCCATGGTTCTCCTTCTAGTTCCTCATATCAGCCAAAGCCTTCCTGTCTTAGGACTTGACAAAACTGGCTGCCTCTGCTTTGTCCCTTTTGATCCCTGTGTCCTTCTGATCTCAGTACCTATTGGTTCAAAGAGAGGCTTCGCTGATGCTTAGGTACCCACACAGCCATTGGGCATCCCTGACAGACACACGACCTCAGAGCATGTCAGAGATGCAGTAACACCTGGGTTTTTTCTTCATAAGTTACTACAACTTGTAGTTAATGATTTGCCTTTGTCATAGCTTTTTAATGTCTGTTTCCTTCCACTGCCACCAGCCATAAACTTCAGAGGTGAGGTCCTCTTTCTGTCTTACTCTATTGAATATTTAGGTCTTAGTGAAATAAGTATTTGTGGAAATGAGTGAAGGGACGGATGGATATATGAATCCATAACCAGCTAAGAATCTTACTCCAGTAAAGTGCTTCAGAATACTGTTTGCGTTTTCTTTTTAAATGAGAAAATCCTTGCTACCCAAAGAACTTCCTCATTCTTGGTTGTATTTGTCTGGCCTGGCTGGTCAGATTCTTGTTTTGAAGTTTTGTTTTTACAGATCTCCTTCTAACACACACACACATTGTTTTTCTTTTTTTCACTTATTAAACTGCATTTGCTTTACGTTTCTTCCTCCCTTTGTATCATTTTGACTTTTGCTCCATCTTAATTGAACAATTTTCCCTTCCGAAGCTTTCATCTCTTAGTTCACTAGCCCTCAGAAAAAAAAAAAAAAAAAAAAAAAACTTAAATATTTATTTTATTCTGCATATACCATCTGCTAATTTTAATTTGAAATATCTAGCACTACTCATAAATTGTTTTCATTTTGCTGGTTTCAATTTTTCTATGTCCCCTTTCAAATCTAATTTTCAAAAAAATGAACATTTAAACCTTAAGTTACTTATTTTTAATTTAGTCCATACATTTAAACATTATTTAACCACCAGGCCTATTTTGTTTCATTTTGCTTTTGAGACAGGGTGTTGCTCTGTCGTCCATCCCAGCTGGCCTGGAGCCTGCTCACAGATCTGCCTTCTGGGATTATTGACATGCTGGATCCAAATCCATCTTTCACTTGTACTTTGATTCTATTTGTCCTTAACACTTCTGCTTCCTCCCTGTCTCTTTCCCCCACTGATTCCCTCACAGCCATCCTCCACAACTACTTCCTCATCTGTATTTACAAGAGTCCGACTGAGGAGTTGGGAAAGTGAACAGTGGAGAAAATGTGCTTTGTACACAAAGGGAAGGTGCGAACTCTTTTGTTGTGGAATATTATTTTCACTGTTGTTATGTTGTTTATGCTGCAGAGTATTACTTTAACTGTGTAAAGGTGTGTTACTTTTGTTTCCTCTGCATTCCTTTAATTATGTAAAGATGTGTTGCATTTGTTTCACCTTGGCACCTGCCTCAGGCACCTGGTTGGTCTAATAAAGAGCTGAATGGCCAATAGCTAGGCAGGAGAAAGGATAGGTGGGGTGGGCAGAACAGAGAGAATAAGTAGGAGAAATCTAGGCTCTGGGGAAGAAAAAGGAGGAAATAGAACAGAGGAGATTCCAAGAAGGGAGATGCCAACCAGCAGACATAGAGAAGCCGTGAAAGTAAGATATGCAGAAGTAAGAAAGGTGATAAGCCCAGAGGCAAAAGGTACATAAAGAGAAACAGGTTAATTTAAATTAAAAACAGCTAGCCAGAAACATGCCTAATCTGGGCTGAGCATTCAAAACTACTACTAAGTCTCTGTGTCACAGTTTGGGAGCTGGTTGGTGGCCCCAAAGAAAAAGCCTGGTACACTCTTTTGTCCCCAGTTTTACCTGTATCGGCTTTTTGGGAGCACCCCAGCATCTCACTCCTCGTTAAAGACTAATCAGTGAAGTCAGTTCATTCTCTCTGGGGAAACTATAAGGCCGCTTTATACTTGAAATATTTGGCTTGCTGAAGCAGGGCTGCTTATTAGTATCGTTTACCATGTAGTTCCTATAAGAGTCATGTGGGTGAACCCTACCAGCAGCATCCAGAAGAGGATTCTCCAGGGAGGTGCTGCCTGGTTTTATGTCATCCTGATACAAGCTGGAGTAAGCCTAGAGATAAGAACCTCAATTGAAAAATGCCTCCCACAGATTGGGCTGCAGGCAAGCCTGTAGGGCATTTTCTTAATTAAGGATTGATACTACCATACTACCTCTGGATGGTGGTTTCTAGTGGTCCTAGGCTCTTTAAGAAAGCAGGTTGAAGCTGGGTGATGGTGGCCCATGTGTTTAATCCCAGCACTCGGGAGGCAAAGGCAGGCAGATCTCTGTGAGTTCAAGACCAGCCTGGCCTACAAGAGCTAGAAAGCCACAGAGAAACCCTGTCTCAAAAAAAAAAAAAAAGAAAGAAAGAAAGGACAGAAAGAAAAAGAAAAAGAAAAAGAAAAAGAAAGCATGTTGAGCAAGCCATGGGCACCAAGTCAGTAAGCAGTACTCTTCTGTCTGCATCAGCTACTGCCTCCAAGTTCCTGCCCTGCTTGAGCTCTTGCCCTGACTCCCTTCAACGATGAACTATGATGAACTATGATGTGGAAGCTTAAGCCAAATAAACTCTCCAGCTTGCTTTCGGTCATGGCGTTTTATCACAGCAACAGTAATCCTAACTAGGCACTAGGCATGACTCTGGTGCGATGCTCACTGGACTGTCAGTAAATACAGTAGAATGTTCCAGAATAGAAAAGCATCAGTCGAGGCTGGAGAGATGGTTCAGTGGTTAAGAGCACTAGCTGTTCTTAACAACCTAGCAACCACATGGTGGCTCACAACCATCTGTAATGCGACCTGGTACCCTCTTCTGACCTGGGCAGAACACTGTATGCATAACAAATAAATAAATAAATAAATAAATAAATAAATAAATAAATATTAAAAAAAAAGAAAAGCATCAGTCAGCACCATGTGCCACTTGAGACCAGCTTGCATTTGTCATCTTTCCAGTGATGCTTTCTTCAGATTCTGGGAAGAAGAACAAGGGTCTCTTTGGCTATGACTTCTATCCAGACAGTTATAACTCAAAGGGCAATCTCAGAGGTATACATGCTCCTTTGATTACTGCAGGTTAGACTCACAGAGAGCTGTGCATTTCTAGGAGGTAACAGAGAATTCCTCTGCAGTCTGCTTACGGGATGTGTGTCTCTTTGTGCTAAGGGAAGCCCTTGCACCAAAGGCTTTGGCTAACTTGGAATGTTTTTGCTCTTCACTCCAGAGGAGAATGATGGTAATACCTGTCGGGTATCGTGGTCCTTATAGATATTATAGAAATGATGGATAACCTCCACCTTCTCTCCTTGAAGCCATCTTTGGGTTTCTTTGTAATGTTCTACCAACCTAGACTGTACCCCTCAAGGTGATCTATCTACTCTACATGAGTTGATTACATTAACTAACTTCCCACCTGCTTTCCAGGAGAAAGCCACTTATGTGCTTCTTGTCAGTTAATCACCTTCCCTTGAGCCTCTGGTTTGTCCAAGTCTTCAGCTAACCTCCATTCCAGCAGGAATAGGAATAAGATCTACATTTCAGGATCATCCTAAGGACTGCATGACACATTTATAAAAAGTATCAAGGGTAAATTTGTCAGTGTTTGGTATATGTGAGAAGTGGATAATAAAAGTTAGTTGTTTTGAGGCTATGGGTATAATGTCCAATGACAGACATTGCATTCCCCTGGCATCTATGAGGCCCTACACTGAATCCCTAGGACTACACACACTCACATGCGCGCGTGCGCGCGCGCGCACACACATACACACACACACACACACACACACACACACACACACGTGCACACAAGCTCATTTTCTTTGTTATTTTGAGACAGGGTCTCGTGTAGCTCAGGGTGACCTTGAATTCCCAATGATCCTGAATTTTTGTCCCTTTTTTTGTACTGAGATTTTAGGTTTGCATTATTGCTCTGAATAAATGTTAGGGCCATTTATTACTTGATTTGTCTTCACCTTTCCTTTTGGAAATTGATCTGATTCAGAGATCCATTATCCTATAGACTTCCACACAGGAAAATGTGTTTAATACACCCATACTGGACTCTTTCCAAGATGTTGAGGTTAGTCTTTGCGTGTGTGTGTGTGTGTGTGTGTGTGTGTGTGTGTGTGTGTGTGTGTGTGTGTTTTCCCCCAATAACAGCAAATAGGAGTTATCTTTCCCTTCTTAGTTCTTGAAAAGGACTGACACCATGGTAGCTGGTGGAGACAGTGGCCAATGCTCTGTTTGGCCCTCCAGTGTAAGCACAGAGGCCTACCCAACTTTCTGTGAAGAAGCAAGCACCTTGTAAAAATAAACACCCTTGGCTCCTCCTTCCTCTCAGATAGAGGTGAGTAGACTGGTGAGTAAGACCTCCACAGGCTTCCTTTGATACCTTGTGATTTTATTTGGGACTATGGAACATGAACATTCAAAAGATATAAATTGCATGTATTTTTAGAGGACAAATCAGAGTGAAGCTAGGATCTACTTGTCTTATTCTGAGTTGAAAACTTGTCCAAGCAAATCAAACATGGTAAGGTTGGAATGAAAGGGTGTTTCTAGAAGACTGGGGTGGCTTTGAAATGATAGAGAAATGGCTACATTTACTGAGATTTTATTGAAAGCCACTTCTAATGCTTCTCCGTTAACTGAGAGTTCAGAAATCTTGAATTAAGGATATTCAGGAATTATTTTACATTATCTAATAGTATCTGAATAAGGTGAAGGGAACAGATTCATGAACCTACATCCAAATGGAAATTAGTATAATCACTATAGTGTGTGTGTGTGTGTGTGTGTGTGTGTGTGTGTGTGTAATCTGGCATAATATACCAAAAAGGTAAACCTATATATACACAAATAAACATGTTTAAGGTATTTTTAGTTAATATTATTTGTAATTGTCAAATTAGAAAACTACCAAATGTCAATCAACAGTAGAATTGTTTTAGTGCATTTTTTTACAACTAGAACAAAATATCTAGGGCTTGGGAGCTTCATAAAGGCAAGAAGTTTATTTAGCACAGTTCTGCAAGTTCAAGGGGATCAGCTTAGCTACTGTGAGGACCTCAGGGTACATGGTATTGCTATGGAGAAAGTAAAAGGACCTATTCGAGGGTCGGGCTCAGAATTTAAAAAAACAAAACAAAACAACAAAAACTGGCTTTTCTGAGTTACCTAAGGGCCCCATAAGAACTCCCTCAATCCTTTCCATGGGGATGTCTCAAATTAGCTTATTTTTAATTGTTAGTAGTGGTTGGTTGGTTGGTTGTTTCTAAACAAATAGTCTTGCCATGTAGCTCAGGCTGGCCTTAAACTTCCCTTTCTCCTACCTTAGTTCTGGGATTAATGATGTATCCTGCCACTCCTGGCTTTAGTCTCCACTCTTTAATGTATCCCCACGATGACCAGGATTCCATCAATAAAACTCTGTAGGAAAAAACTCAGCCCATACCCAAACCGTAAGAAGAATGTATTCCAAACTGATATTGTCATAAAATTTAATAGTGCCTAAGAATGAACTGTCTTCAGCTGTCTGTAGCCATAAGATAAACCACATAAATCTAATCAGGGAGCAGAATAAGCCAGGAACACAGTAAAAGCACAACATGGGTGATTAAATTTGTGCAAAGCTCTAAATTGGCAAAAGTGTAAACTGGTGTCAGAAGAGTTCATGATGATTCCTTAGGGGAGAGGGAATAACTCGGTCATCTTGGGGGCAACATCTAGGGCATCAGTAAAACAGTGTTTCATCCTCCAGGGACTGGATGCTTTCAAACATTATTTTTAAGAAACTCATCAAGTTATACACTCAATTTATATGTGGATTTTTCTATTTTTGTGCTATGCTCTAGTCAAAACTTTACTAAAGATAGGCAACATCCAGTGGGCTTGGGGAAGGAAGGCAGTAGCTGTCTCGTGGCCCTGGGAAGAACCAGCGTGCCTGTAAGATGTACTCATTGACAACCAACAGAACACCAGTCACATCGTGTCTGCAGAGCTCTGAGAGTAGTTTGGTTTTTTTCCCCCTCTGATCCAACACTTCCCAAATCATCCTCAAGATATGAGTCTTGCCATCTGGCTACTGGGGAAAAACAGAATCCTGGAAGACTGTTTTGTCTCTAAAACATCCCATCAGACGTCTGTAACCATCTCATCCTTATTGCAGCTATGGACTTCACTTGAGAACTCTGTGTGTTTTCCAGGACTGTGGTACATCCTTTGGAGCTGGATGTGTTTGGAATTGTATGCTTTGGGGAAATTATAAGACATACATTTGAGTGAGGTGGCTCACATCTCTAATCTCAGCACTTGGGGGGCTGAGGCAGGGAGAATTGCTGCAAATTCAAGGCCAGATTATGCTACAGAATGAGATTCTAGAGGAGAGGATGGGAGGATATAGGAGGAGTTCAAGTAAGTTGTGTTAGGAAATCAAGAGACTTCCCGGGGCTAGAGATACAGCTGAGTTCATAGGATGCTTATCCAGCATGCACAGAGCCACAGTGCTGCATAAACAGCATGGTATGCCCATCTCTAACCCCAGGTCTTGGGAGGTGAAGCAGGAGGATCAGAAGTTCAAGGTCATCCTCAACCATATAGTGAGTTTGAGAGCAATCTGGACAACATGAGACCCTGTCTCAGAGAGGGGGACATCCTAAAGGAGGCAGCATTTGATCTGGGTGTTGTAATGATAAGTCTTTCCGCCAAAGCTGCCTGAGCCCTGCCGCCATGGAGTCTTTACTCCATCTGCCTGAGCCCCACTGCCATGTGGGCGCCCAGAATAAGAGTCTTATATTAGTTTACAATGCTACTGGCCAATTGACTAGGATTTCTTATATGCTAGCTGTCTTAATTATCATAAATCTATATATTTTAGAAGATTTATCTTATCGAGGATGCCTTCCATTGGTGTCCTCCTCCCAGGATCACATGGCAGCTCTGTAGAGAAGAGAGCAGGAGCAAGAGGAAGAGAAAGAGCAAGAGAGCGATTTCCTGCTTATATTCTGAGTCTGCCTGCTATGTCACTTCCTGCCTGGATCTCTTTACTACATTTCCCAGAATCCTCCTTGACTCCTAGTCCCACCTATCTTGCTTTCCTATTGGCCAACAATACTTTATTTACCAACCAATAAGACAAAAATATACATAGAAGGGCATCAGGGTGTTGTTTGTAAAATGTAGGAATAGGAACACAAAGAAAAATAACATCATTGCAAACCAAGGAGATAGCACACACAAGCATGAAAAAGAGTACATTCATGGACTAGAGGGGAGATAAGCACCAATGGCTGGGGAAGATGGCAGCAACAGGAGGCTGGGGAAGAGGTGTGCTCTGTGTCTGTGACTTTGTACCTGTGCCATGCATTATGTTCATACATATGGTTTAATGTGGCTTGAATGTGAAATGTGGCTGTAGACTCAATTGTTTCAATACTTGGTCCCTAAGGGCTGGTGGCAATTGGCAAAGTTGTGAAACTTTTAGGATGCTGAGCCTCCTTGATGGAGGAAGTGGGTCACTCCGGGTGGGCTTTGAGCTTTTATAGCTGGGCCTCACTTCCTGAAGTCTCTCTGCTTCCAGACTGTGGGACCACGTGACCAGCTTTCTCTGGTCCCTGGCTGTGATGGACTGGATCCCCTGGAACTGTGAGCCACAACAAACCCCTTCTGTTAATAGCTTCTGTCAGGTTATCTTATCACAACAACTAACCAGTAACTAATACCAAGCATCATTCACTACCTCACACCGTGGGGAAAAAAATTAAGTTCTAAAATCTGAAATGTGACTCTTAAAATATCTTTTACAGAAACAGCTCAAGTTTTAAGATGATAATACTTACCTTGGCACACTGAAGCTCTGAAGTCATCAGCTTGAACTTAAAAAGGGGTTTTGTAGAACGTTCTCAAACTTAATTACTTAAATTGATCAATGCCCGAGTATGAATATAAAGTGTGCTGAGCCAACTACTGAGGAGTCTCAAAAGTTCCTCCCCTACAGTCACCAAGTCACTTGGTACCACCATCAGCATCCGTGTGTGGGTGAGCCGTGTGCAAGGAGGGTTAACAATATTGAAGAGTAGCTGCAGACACAATGTCTATAGCCTGCCATGAAACCACTTTCAGGCTTGCCAGAGAGCCATTTAAAAATGCATAAGGGCACTCTTGGTGCTAATGGAATAGATCTCTTCAGTGGTTTCAAATAAGCAAGAAGGAGGCATAAAGCAGCTGCTTCTTGGATTGCCTCTTACAGCTTGCACCATGGGAATCAGTATGAACATCAAGGCCCATCCTATAAGCAGCACAAAACCAGGAGTGGGGATTCAGCCACACTCATCCTTCACACTTCTAAAGTGTCACATTAATATGAAGGCAACAAGGTATGTGTTCAAGCACTATCAGGACGCATGAATAGTCCTGATATCCCTAATATTCTCTAAGTGCTGAAGTGGAATCCACAGCCATTGCTTTTAGTTGTTTCTGAGGAAGCAGCACAATGAATCACATGGGGCAGATTCCAGAGGGCACCCGTGCTATAAAATGAACAGTGTGGGAATGGTTTGCTGTCACTGAGTCCAACATTAGCAGAGAAAGCGCTGAGTAATTAGACAAGGCAGTGTCACAAGGGGAAAGTGGAGGGCAATTAACATTGAGCATCTGCTGTATGCCAGGTGTAGACCAAGCATCTCTGCATGGACCATGGAGGAAGGAGGGTGCTAGTTGTGGTTCTCCACCTTCCTTCTGACTTGTGAACTTGGGAGTGCTCCTCACCTGCATGCCTCAGTTCCCTCTGTCTGCGTCTCAGACAGTGGGGGACACAGACAGGAAACTGTACATACATATATTAGCATGTGTCCCTGAAAGTGGGTTTGTTCAGTTTTTGTCATGACCTTCCAGGCCATTTGGTCCTCCAAACAGAGTTCACATTAGCCATTTTACAGAGGTGGCTACAAGAGCTTGAAGAAGATGAGGGATGTTAGAGGACAGAACCAAGGGACTATGATTCCATTTCATCTCACATTTTTACCACTCTCGACCATATAGCCTTTGTCAGTCACTCATGGGTAGATGGAGTACAGAAATGAGAGGTTCAGTATATTAAACTATGATATGACGTATGCATAAACTGAACATAGTATAATATACACATGCATACAGATATGTACCTATATAAAGGATATATGGAGCAATCCCAGTAAGTATATATTCTCTACATCGGATATATAAGGTTGAAGAGTGTGTGTGTGTGTGTGTGTGTGTGTGTGTGTGTGTGTGTGTGTGTGTGTGTGTTTGAAAAGGATGTATTATAATTAATCTGCTCATGTGTGGAGGCTGTGAGTCCAGAATCTGCTAATTGGGTGGGTGGGCCAGATACCTGCCCAAGAATTGATGCTGTGGTCAATCTGAAGACAGCCTAGAGTGGGATCCTTTCATCGTTGGATGAACTAGACTTTTCTCATAAGACTTTCAGCTGATTGGATAAGGCCCTCTGCTGTGACAGATGGATTGGCTACCTAATTCTGCTTTATTTATTGTTTCAAATGTTACTCTTGTCTTCTAAAAGATGGCTGGGAAAGATGGCCTAGAGGTTAAGAGCACGCACTGGCCTACAGAGGACCTCAGTCTAGTTCCTAGCACCCACATTAGGCAGCTCACAACCTTCTATATCTTCAGCCCCAGGAGTTCCCATACCCTTACTCTAGTCTCCTGGGACACCTACAGTCATGTGCCATACCTCCACACAGACATACAAATATACAAATTTAAATAAATAAATCTTCTAAAAACAGCCAAAGACCCAGGCAATGGTGGCACATTCCAGTACTCAGAGAGGCAGAGGCAGGCAGATCTCTGTGATTATGAGGGCAGCCTGATCTACAGAGTGAGTTCCAGGACAGCCAGAGTTACACAGAGAAACCCTATCTTGAAAAAACAAAAAATAAAACAAAACAAAACAAAACAAAACAACCAAAGATGGGGATACAACTCAGCAGTAGAACCCTTACCTAGCATCCTCAGTGCAACTAACTAAAAAGTTTTTAAAAGGAAAATGATCACAGTAATACCTAGACCGTGTGTGTGTGTGTGTGTGTGTGTGTGTGTGTGTGTGTGTGTGCATGTGCATTTGTATGATGCATGAAGGGGTGTGTGTGTATGTGTGTGTATGTGTGTGCATATGTATGGTGCATGAAGGGGAGAGAGTGTGTGAGAGAGAAAGAAAGAGAAAGAAGAGAGAGAGAAGAGGTGAGGAGAGGAGAAAGAGAGAGAGAGAGAGAGAGAGAGAGAGAGAGAGAGAGAGAGCAGGAACATGCAACCACACAGAGGCCAAAGCAGGATATCTCAAGTCTTCCCTTATCCCTTTGCCTTGTTACCTGATTTCCTGGAGGCAGTGTTTTTCACTGACCTGAAACTCACTGTTTCAAATAGGTTGGCTGGCCAGAGAGCTCTGAAGGTCTGTCTGTCCCTGATCTCCAATGCTGTCTGTTCCTGTACTCCAGTGCTAGGATTACAGGCAGCACAGCTAAGCCTGGTTTTTCCATGGGTGCTGGGGATTTGAACTGAGGTCCCCATGTTTGCAGAACAAGCACTCTATCTCAGAGCCATCTCCTCAGCCCACATCTAGATTTTTCATATGATCAGATACCTGGGTACTGTGGCCTAACGAAGTTCATAGCCAAAACTAACTAGTAGAGGTGGGAATTGTGTATCTGTGCAAATGTGGCGCAGACTCTGAATGTCTGAGTTGAAGCCCCATCTTTGACTTTAGCCTTCAACTGCTTAGAGACAGTAGACTGGCTGGTTTTATGTCAACTTGACACAAGCAAGAGTGATCAAAGAGGAAGGAGCCTCAGCTGAGGAAAGGCTTCCATGAGATCCAGCTGTAAAGTATTTTCTCAATTAGTGATCAATGAGGAAGGGTCCAGCCCATGGTGGGTGGTGCATCCCTGGGCTGGTGGTCCCGGGTTCTATAAGAAAGCAGGCTGAGCAAGCCATGAGGAGCAACCCAGTAAGCAGCACCCCTCCATGGCCTCTGCATCAGCTCCTGCCCTGCTTGAGTTCCTGTCCTGACTTTCTTTGATGATGAACAGTGATGTAAAAGTGTAAGTTTAATAAACCCTTCCCTCCCCAACTTGCAGCAATAGAAACCCTAACCAAGGCAGTATTTCTTCTATGTACTGATTTTAACTTCTTAAAATCGACATATATTTTAGGCTGTTTAGATCATGCAGACAAACTAAAAGGGTCTAAAACACAAATCAAGACCAATGAGAAACACAGCATTTCTTAAAAACAAAGAAATGCAGTGTCAGGAGGTGAGGTCCCTTTACCTAATGCAAGCTCTGGGTAGTGCTGCTATTTTAAAAATAAAGAGCTTTATATGTCTCCCCTCTGTTCCTGGTTGCTAAGCACTGCAACTTATTTATAGCAAGAAAGCCATTAAAAACAGTTTGGGGTGTCTTAGAGAAGACAGTTATTAGTTTATTTCCTAGACCAAATTAAAAATTACGTAAAAGAATTTTTAAAAATACCACTTTTTCATAGCAGCGTCTACAACAAGATTTTTGGTGACTTCCTCATGGGAAGATGGTCTGCAGGGTCTTCTGAAACACATAGTTCCCTTCCAGGCTCAGTGTGTGGGAAACAGGCTTTTGTCTTAATCTATGGGTGCTTACCTCATGCTGGGAGAAGGATGCACAGGGCTGGGGAAGTGACCTTCAACCAAGGAATCCAGCCAAGACCCTGACTGTGGTCTTGAGCCAACTGGTAGGCTACCTGGCACCCATCTCCCCTTTCATCCTAGTAGCAAAGCGTGCCCAGAGAAAGAACATTTCCTAGTCAAAAGAAGTGCTGTTTCCTCTTGTTCTTGGAATAGAGATGCAATGGTTGGCATCCCAGCAGTCATATCAAATTAGGAGGTATGCTTGAGGTTTATTGTCACACACAATAGACCTTCTTCATAAAGCTGCTTTATAATGTCATGGTGCCAGCCCTGGATTTCCTTCAGTGGGTACTCTTTTACATCAAGAAGGAACTGTATTGTCTAAGTCGCAGCAGTCAGATCTCTGGTTCTTATGGCACAGTTTAGCCTTTATTGTATCCCTGTCCCTGGTAGTCGAGTCAACACACTCTACTCTTTTTCTGAGGGGTAACAGACCACAGACACCTCATCATTCTAAAACCCACTGGGGTTTGGTGTGTGGGAAACTTGAATAACCCAATTAATGGAGGCAGGTTTTAGCAATAAAATAAGCCAATGTTAGAGTACTTCCAACATCCTTTTATCTTTCTTTTCCACCATCTACTTTGCAGATAAGATGACAAAGCTCCCAGTTTTCAACCAGCAAGATAACTAGTCATGGAAACTGCGTGTGTAAACACGGGTATCCCAGCCCCAGTCTTCCCCCACCCCCACCAAACAAATGAGGACACAGTCTGGGTGAATCATGGGAGGACCTAGAAACTATTGCAAAAACATGAGCACTGAATACCATGTGGCTGCCTTCTAACACAGAATAGCTCAACACACATCACCCAGGATGCTGGTGGAGCACCCTGAGCTCACACCCCATGCACATCCCACACTGCCACATCACCAAATGGGCTTTACTCAGTATCCAAAGCCCTTCACGATCCCGTTGCTGTTTAGTGCCAATTTTTGTTAACTGCAGACAGATTACATACAGGCCTGGCAAAGGAAGGAGTGCTTGGGCAATTATTTGTCCCTGTCAGATCTGAAGCTGCTCTGAGATGCGTTTAATTAAGCAGTGGGCGTGCTGCCCTAATTAGAAGGGGCTCCTGAGTGGGAGGCAGGGAATTGCAAGACCAACCAAAGTTCTTGGTACTGTTGCTTTACTGCTGAAAGGAGAGCTGGTGAATTCCCTAGCATCCTTAGGCACTGTGGTCTTTTAAGATTCAGAACTGGTCATTGCTTTCCTAAAGCCCTTCCTCACTGCTCATTGCATCTGTGAGCCCGTGATTTGCAGGCAACATGGATCCTTTGATTATTGTATAATTAGCTCCAGCTATGCCCCATATAAATGCTAACTGCTCTGAAATCTACTTTCATTTTTTCCCCCAAATTTATTTTAGTGGAGGGATTTCCAGGATGTGAATATTAAGTAGGGCCTTTTCTCTGCTCAAGCAGAGCAGTTATCTAATCATCAATGAGACGCTCTACATTGCTGTCTGCTTCTCTACAAACAGGAAAATGAAACAGAACCGAGCACTCACTGGGCTGAACATCCTTGTTTCTCTCTTCCAGTGAGAACAAGACCACATTTCCCTACCATGCCTAACTTAAGTACAGAGACAGCATCCCAAAGAGTACTGACCTAGGAAATTGAGACTTGAGTTCTTTCTTCATCTCTATGACTGACAGCTGCTGTGATCTTCAGAAATCAACACCCATTAGAGGCCTCCAGTTCCTCCCCTGAAACCTGATGTGTTAGCATCAGACATACTCTACTAGACTAAGTGCTTTGCCAAACCTGAAATTTGCAAAGATCTAGTTAAGAAGAGAGAGCTCTGGTGCGAGAGGGTCATGGGTCTCTACACTTCACACTCTGGATCTTGTTTTTCTGCAGAATCAATCATGCCTAGTGCTCCCTATATAAGCTTAGTGCAGCCAAATGATGGTGGTACATGCCTTTAATCCCAGCAATCGGGAGGCAGAGGCAGGCAGATCTCCAAGTTTGAGGCCAGCCTGGTCTACAAAGTGAGTTCCAGGACAGGCTCCAAAGCTACACAGAGAAGCCTTGTCTCAAAAAAATAAAAAATACATAAATAAAAGCTTAGTGCACTGATGGATGTAACTATGCTTCTTCCTTCCAATGCCTGTTTTGTGTATGGTGTGGTCCTGTGTCCTGCATGTGTCTCTGAGGGCTACATTCATGAAGTGCCCCTGGAGGCCAGAAAGGACATCAGTTGCTCAGGAATTTGAGTTACAGATGATTGTGAGCTGCCATGGCTCTACTGGAAGAGCTTTTAACCACTGAGCCATTACTCCAGCTGCAATGCTCTGTTTCAACACTTCCTTTCTCCCTCCTGGGCTCTTCCGAAACAAGAGGAAAGCTGAAGCATACAGTGAATTCACACAACAACTTGTTATGTGCTACTGTTGAAGCTTCGCTCTAGATGCCAAGTAAGGCACCTAGATGTTTCATTTCAGAAAGGCAGGTGTTTCTTTAATATGCACTCACAAGCCTCTGCCAAAAGTGATAGCACCTGATTGCTAGTGTCTGTTTTCATTTGATTGGCTTACAGGGAGATAGAACTTCCTGTTCAGGCAGGCTATCTGGGGAAGCCGGGTTTGTGGGTGGGGAAAAGTCGATGAGACCAGTGAACTCCAGCACTTCATTATAACCAAGGGGAACAAAAAGAGGATGTTAGCATTAATGCTGCATTCATGGTCAGGTTTCTCAGAATCACTGCCTGCTAGGCTGGGAAAACATCTCTGTAGCGATTCCCTACAAACATGAGGACTTGAGTTCAATCCTTCAAACATACACTAAAACAAACGAAAAAGCTAGGAGTGGTGACTCATGCTTACAGTCCCAGAGCTGGAGAGGCAGAGACAGGCAGATCCCTGGGACCCACTGGCCAGCCAGCCTGGCCTACTCTTTGAGTACCAAAGTATTAAGAGACCCAAGATTGGGGCCCGGGAGATAGCTCAGAAGCTAAGAGCACAGGCTGTTCTTGCAGAGGACCCAGGTTCAATCCCCAGGACCCACATGACAACTCGCAACTCTCTGTAACTTCAGTTCCAGGAGATCCAACACCCTCATACAGACATACTTTCAGGCAAAAACACCAATGCACATGAAAAAAAGAATAAATAAAATTTTAAAAAGACCCAAGATTGCCATATGCACACATACCACACATATGTGTACATGTGAACATACATGTTCAGCCACACAAAGAATTAGTGCTTTCCTCAGATTGAAGTATTCTCAGTCGTTGGTTTATTAATGAAAAGTAAGAAAGAAAACATCAAAAATCAATGTGTGGCCCAACTTTTGACTCAGCTTCACCTCTGACCTGTTCCGTGAATCTATTGAGCCTTCTTAAAGATGATACTAACTCTGTGCCTGGTGCACGTGTGTAGAGGACCAACAACCTTTATTGAAAAAGGGCCCAGGGCTCCTTGAAGGACGAAGGACAGAGATTGCTCTTGACACAGATTCCCGATGAGGGTGTCTGTCTGATGGAGGCAGGAGCCAAGTCTCTTTAGGAAAGGGAATGTGCCGCTTCTACAGCCAGGATGGAAACCGGAGTCAGCTGCGAATGGGTTCCAGAAGCGCACGGAGGCATTTGATGCATGAATTTCAGACACACTCCTCTTTTTAACATTGGCTAAGCCATGTCTGTGTTTTAGTCTAAGCGTATCCTCCATAGGGGCTGGCATTCCAAACCACCAACTTCCTAAGAGTTGGCTTTTCCAGAAGCCTGTCTGTACAAACCATAATAGTTTTGGTGAACAAACAGCATAATTGGTTTTCTAAGATTAAAGTATTTTACTTGTGTGGAAGGGCTTCCTATGGAAGAAAAACTTAAAAAATAAGCCAATATTTTTAACCTTGTTAACACAAAACTATGGTTTTGAGGAAAACATGGCTCCTCTTCCCATTAGACTTTGGTGTTAAATATCCTTCTACATAGACTGTGCCAGGGTCTACCAAACTTTGATCCCCAGAGTTCCTAAGGCATGTATAACCAAAATCCTGGAGATCTTGGCTTAGAGTCTGACTTAGACATTCCGGTCAGTAGAAAGTAGGAAGCCATTGTTTTCAATGAGGCAAAGTGTTATTATTTCTGTTAGAGATGAGTCAAGTATAATTCAACAGCTTTACCGGCTGTGGTCACCCACACCTATAATCCCAAACCTAGGAGAGGCTGAGACAGGAAGGTCAGTGTTTCAAGGTCAACCTAGACTATGAATTGAGTCTCTCTCTCTCTCTCTCTCTCTCTCTCTCTCTCTCTCTCTCTCTCTCTCTGTGTGTGTGTGTGTGTATGTGTGTGTGTGTGTGTGTGTGTGTGTGTGTATCTTATTTGAGAATGGAACCAGAACAAAAGTTGCATGCATCTGAACTCTTCTGGGTGCTAAATAGGAATAATAAAACCTGTTGTTTGGGTATACCTGCATTAGTACACATCCAGCTTGAATAAAAAAAAAAAATACAGGGGTTAAGAAGGTTCCAGAAGCAGATCTAAGTCTGAGTAGGCCAGTTTATTTAAACTCTCAGCTTCAGCTTCCTTACCTGTGAAAATAGTCCAGGACCCAAGGAGTAGGATGGCTGAATGAGTAAGAATAGAGCTGAAATGATGACTCAAACACAAGCATCCCAAATAATAAGCAGGCTCAAAATAACAACTGTACTCAACGGTGCTGGGCACAGACTCACTGCTGCCCAATCCCAGAGCCCACTCAGGTCTCAGGGAGCAGACCCAGGAGGCAGTGTCTTAAACACTCCCCCAGGTGATCCATTTGGGAAACCACTAGTGAAGCGTAGCCTCCCCCTGCACCACCCCTGTACCGCCCCTGTATCTCTGCTGTAGATATTGGCCTCACCTCTTACCCTGAGAAGCAGACACCCTGACTCTGGATTTTGAAGGTCACTCTCGCAAATGGGAGGAGTCCTTCCTAGTTCCTTCCTATCTGACACCATTCCTTCTTCAAGCAGAGATCTGGCCAGGCTTGAGCTCTAGAAAGGTCCACCAGCTAAACTTACTTCCTCATTCACCTTGCCTTGAACTCTGATTTCTGAAGAGTGCAGAACAGGGAGAATTCTGTTTGTGGAACTGGAACCACATTCTTGTGTCTCACACTACTGGCATCACTGTGAGCAGGGAAGATGTAGGGCCTAGAGATGCTCGGGAAGCTATGCCATCACAGAAGGAGGTAATACATGTACCAAACATCCCATTTTCCTGTCTTAAAGTCTACCAACATCCCGTGCATATGCATGTAATTTCATGGAGCCTTCTGCCATGGTAACTACAGGTTATCTTTTCTCAACAGTTGCTTTCTTACTGCATACTGAGCATAGTTGAGTCTCAAGAAAGTAGGGAAAGATATGACAGCAAGAGATTTAAAAAGAAGCCTGGGCCAGGCGGTGGTGGTGCACGCCTTTAGTCCCAGCACTAGGGAGGCAGAGACAGAAGCAGGCAGATCTCTGTGAGTTCAACACCAGCCTGGTCTACAAGATCGAGTTCCAGGACAGCCTCCAAAGTCACAGAGAAACTACCTCCAAACCACATGCCCCCCCCAAAAAAAGAATAAACCTGTACATGGAGATATAAAATTCTTTTTACTTCCTCTAAACATGTAGAAAGACATTTTTAAAAGGCACCCTGCTGAATAATGTAAGTAAAAATAAACACAAAGGGAAAAAAAAAAACAGCAAGGAGAGATAGCTCAGCGGGGAATGTGCTTATTCTACAATCAGGACCTGAGTTTCCATCCCTAGAACTCACAAAAAGCCAGACACAATAACACTCATTTGAAATCCCAGCACCTGTCAAGATGGGAAACAAAGAGAAGAGACTCTAGATGCTCTATAGACCCTCTGGCCTGCCGTATACTACGGTAAATGACAGGAGACCCTATCTCAAGGCAGAAGGCAAGGACATGAGTTTATCATGTGACATCACTAGTGTACTGTGGCATCCATGCACCTGCACTCATTCATGTACATGAACACACACCCAATAAAGAGACTAAGAAAACCGGGATGGGAGGAAGGAAAAAAGACTGCACACTCCACATGTGGAAGCACACACCTGCAGTTGCTCCTGGTGGCAGGAGGAACAGGAGTTCAAGGTCAGCTCTGGCAAGGTGAAGATCAGCCTGATGCTGTCTCAGAAACAACAAAAGGAAACAAAGTGCTAAGATACCAAGAAAAATGGTTATTATTTGACCTGTAATTTTTGATGTACTGATACCCTATTGTTGATTCTCTCTTTAAGATAAAATTACAATTACTATGACAAAATGGATGGCTAGAAAATACCATTACAAAGTTTCTCATTCAACATAGATTTGTCCATTGTGTGCCAAATCCACATGTGGAGTGTGCAGATAAAGCCTGTGGCATTAATATTGTCCTTGTCCACTGGCTCATTTTCATTTCCTGTGCTGTGTTTAAAGACCCCGACAAAGGCAATTTAGGGGACTAAGGGTTTATTTTGGCTCCAGTTTCAGTTAACAGTCCCTCATATTAGAGAAGTCACAAATGTAGGATTTGAGGAAGTTGGTCATATTTCCTCCACAATCAGAAATGCAGAGCAATACCAGCTAGTGCTCCACTCACTTCCTCTACTCCTAGCATCCCCTGCCTAGGAAGTGGTACTGCACATAGTGGGTGGGTCTTCCCATATCAACATATTAAAAATAGTCCCACACAGACATGCCAAAGGCCTACCTGACCCAGAGAGTCCCCCTTTGAGACTCTCTTACAATCTAGGTGATTCTAGATTGTATCAAGTTGACAATTCCAAGTCGTCATTGTGTTCTCTAGCCCCAGCAGAATTCAGAGTTTTGTGGCTGGCTGTATTTTGCCATTCACGGGCTCTGTTTCTCATTTTTATGGCAATGTCACTCTGGCTTTTATTGGCCATCTTTCCTTCCCTGATGCAACCATGTGCCATGGATAAGCCACCTCACTGCAGCTTCTAGTGAACAGGTGTGCTAGCCCCTGGCAATTAGCTCCATCTCTGTGGATTGGGATAAGCAGTAGGTTCACACTGAGTACATACTCTGAAACCTTTCTTTCATATGCTCAAGTTGATTCTTCCAGTCATAGGATATTTCTAGAGAAAAGAAAATCCCCAGTAGTTTTATATGCAGTTCAGTTTAGACCTCCTATCTCAATCTTTCCCATTAAGAGTAAATCAGGTCTCTGGGGAGAAAAAGTCTTTATTTCCTTAATCGAAATTATCCTTCTATTAAGGTTTGTCTTAGTTACTGTTCTATTGCTATTTAGAGACACCATAACCAAAGCAATTGTTACAAAAAAAAAGCACTTAACTAGGGCTTGGGTATAGTTTTAAAGGTTTATGCCATTATCATCATGGTGGGGGGTATTGTTAATGGATCATAAAGAACCTCTCAACATAGTTACTGATTCACAATATGCAGGAAGAGTTGTGGTTTTTTAGCATTAATGTCAGACATGTTTCTTTTCTAAAAAAGCATGAAACACTTCACTAATTTGCGTGTCATCCTTGCACAGGGCCATGCTAATCTTCTCTCTGTCATTCCAATTTTAGTATATGTGCTGCCAAAAGCGAGCACCAGAGAGAGAGTTGTTTTACATATTGAGACCAATGAATTTATACTAGATGATACAGAATTGACTTTATTATTTATTCAGTTGCAAGACATAATCAGGGACAGGATAATCCCATATGTATAATGGACATCTGATCCCAAATAGGTCTGCCAAGCCCTGTAGCAAAAAGTAATGATGAAATTGATCAACCATTGATAAGAAATGTGATGAAGCCCTCAGAATTTCATAGAAACACCATGTCAATAGCAAAGGTTTGAAAAAAGACTTTCCATCACTTGGCAACAAGCCAAGGACATTATAAGGAAATGTCCTAGCTGTCCTTAATGCAACCAACCTAAGGCTTTATTTGTACAAGCAAGACATCACCATAGGTAAGTGGCAGGCAGACAGACATGATGCTGGAGCAGTGGTTGTGAGCTTTACACCCTGATCTGCAGACATCAGACACATAGTGGGAGACACTGGGCCAGGAGTAGGCTTTTGAAACCTCAAAATCCACCCCCCCCCCAGTGACACACCTCCTCCAACAAGGACACATCATCTATTTCAGCATGGCCATACCTCCTAATCTTTACCAACTAGTTCATCAACTGGGGCCTGAGTGTGTAAATATGTAAGCATATGAAGGCCATTCTCATTCAAACCACCACAAAGGTTCTGACCTTAGTAATATAAATGTCAGTTAAGAATCTTGAAATCTGTTCTTTCTTTTTTACTATTATTTTATTTTCTAATTGTTTAAAAGTAGATTCTAAGGCCATGTATGGTGGTATAAATCTATATTCCCAGCATTTGTAATTGGAGAAAGAAGGGTCTGGACTTCCAGGTCATCCTTGATCACATAACAAGTTGAGGTTAGAGCTGGGGCTATAGCTCAGTGGAAGAACACTGAGAAATTTTAGAGTGAGAAAGGAGAGAGAGAAAGAGAGGGCAGAAGCCCACCTCTCTCTCCCTCTCTCTCGCTTCTCTCTCTCCTTTCCTTTTCATACTCCCTTCCCTTCCCCCACTAAAACTTCCTTCCCACATTAAAAAAAGATAAAAAATTATGTGCTATTTATTCTCAGCATTTACTCTCATTTTTCTGTAATCTAGAACTTTTTGCTGAACAACCAGCTTTCTTTTTTTCTCTGGAAAATAACTTGGTAAACAACTTAAGGTTGACAATGCTCTGTAACTTGGAGGTCAGCTAGCTTCAGTTTAACACTGCAGTGTATTTCACCTGGTGTGGAGGCACATGCCTACAAGCCCAGCTTTCCAGAGACAGAGACAGGAGGAGCGCAGAAAGTCTGAGGCCATCTGGTCTACCCAGTAAAGTCCAGGCCAGCTAGGATGACATAATGAGACCTGTTTCAGAAAAGCAAAATGACCTGGTATGGTGGCCTATGGCTTTAATCCCAGCACTAGGGAGGTAGAGGCAGGCAGATCTCTGTGAGTTCCAGGACAGCCAGGCATATGTAGAGAGAGTCTGTCTCAAGGACAAAAAAACCCGAAATCCTAAAGTAGCATTTTAAAGTATTGCTGTGAAAAAATACCATGAACAAGGCAACTTGTAGAAAGCTTATTTGGACTTGTGGTTCCAGAGGGATAGTGTCCATCATGGCAGGGGATTGTGGCAGCTGGAAGAGCTATCTCATAGACAAGCATAAAGAGAAAGAGAATTCTCCAAGTCCACCCCCAGTGACATACTTCCTCCAGCAAAGCCACACCTCCTAAGCATCCCAAACAACTATACCAATTGGGGACCAACTATTTGAACATCCAAGCCTTTGGGGTACATTCTCATTCAAACCACTGCATGTGGCATAGTTAAAGTTTCAAGAGACTCAAATTTAGTGTCCCAAAGCACTCTGTAGATTTGAATATAATAAATCCCACAAAAACCAAAGAACATAATCACCTTTGTCTCCCCTAATAGGTTGAATGATGCCTGGGCATCCATCTTTCAGAAAAATTTTCTTTGAAAAGACTTTGATCATCATTGTGTTTTCAAATACAATCTTCAAGCTTTCTATGGTGGTAGGCAGCAATGCCTTCACTTCTGTGTGTGAGGAGTAAGTAGTCAGTCTACTGACTGTTCTTCAACTATTGAGACAGGACAGTCTGAAGAGAAAGCAGAATTACATTGCTTAGTGCTTTGGGGCTCTTGGATGAAAAATATTTTTAGATATTGTGATTAATAATTCATGAGTGAGAAAACTTTGCCAGACTGAATGATTCAATATTTTTTTTGTTTGTAAGTTATCTTTACATATTTTTGCCAGTGCCCTGAAGAAGCAGGCCCATAGTGAATTCACTTTGGAGACTGGACATGAGGTCTGACTCACAGCATCCCAGATACAAAGACAGATTAGCCCTATCCCCTGGCTTGTGTTTTCCCCAGTCTCATCTAGAGGCTAGGATCAATATGCACTAGTCCTTTGTTTTATTTTTCATCAAAAACATGTATGTGTGGGGATGTTTTGTCTATGTGTATGTGTATACATTATATGTATACAGTGCCCACAGAAGTCAGAAGAGGGTATCAGATTCCCCTGGGACCGTAGTTACAGATTGTTTTGAGCCACCATTTGGATGCTGTGAACTGAACCTGGTCCTCTGGAAAAGCAGCTCTTGACCATTGAGCTCTCTGGGCCCTACAGCAGCCCTTTAAAAGTACTGTTACATTGTTGACTTGGAGATGTGAGCACCTACACTTGACATCTTTAATTTTAACATCATTTTATCTAGTGATAGAGAAGACAAAGAGCTAGTCTACCCTGAATTCTCTTTGAAGACAATGGAAATTAAGGATGAACCAAGGTCTCCTGCTTTCAAGTATGAACCATGAGAAATAAGACTCTTCTTTTGAGCCGGGCGTTGGTGTTGCACGCCTTTAGTCCCAGCACTCGGGAGGCAGAGGCAGGAGGATCTCTGTGAGTTCAAGGCCAGTCTGGTCTACAAAGTTCCAGGACAGCCTCCAAAGCAATACAGAGAAACTCTATCTCAAAAAAAAAAAAAAAAAAAAAAAAAAAAAAAGACCTCTTCTTCTCCTTCTCCCATAAGGTTTATAAACCAACCTGGCATTTCTTTTCTTTCTTTCTTTTTTTTTTTCAACCTGTCATTTCTTCCTGGAGCCTGATGCTTCCATAAATGTGATTTTACAGTTTCTGAAAGCTGGGGTTTCTTGGCCTATCTGGGAGGAGCTCAGAATCATGGGGAGGGGGGACTTTTTGAGCATTGTGTATAAATCACACATACCTCATCCCCTTGTGTGTGATGGTTAACCCTCCTTGTCATCTTGACAAGGTCTAGAAACAAGCTTCTGGTGGTATCTGTGAGGGATTGTTAGATTAGGTTAACTGAGGGGAAGACCCATCCTACATGCCAGACTGAATAGACAGAAGAATGTGACTAAGTACCAGCATGCATCACTCTGCTTCCTGAGCATAGGTGTGATGTGACCTCAAGCTCCCTGCTGCCATGTGCATACCTTCCCCTCCATGAGCTGGGAGCTTTTCGCAGGGTGTTTTACCACAGCAACCAATCAGGTGACTAACACACACCGAGTGCATGTCCTTCAGAAAGGGCTTATCTTAGCTTACAGTTTCAAGGGGGACGCAGTCCTTCCTGTTAAGTGAAGATGTGTTAGCAGACGGAGAGGGCATGGTGGCCTCCTGAGTGGTCGCACAGCGCCCATAGTAAGGCAGCGAAGAGTAAACAGGAAGTGAGAACAGGTATAAAGCCTCAAGGCTCTCCCTCAGGGACCTGCTTCCTCCAGTGAGGCTCCACTTCTAAAGGTTTAACAGCCTGCCCAAATTGCTACCAGCTGATCAAGTGTGCAGGCACATGGCCTATAGGGGGCATTTCGAATCCAAACCACCATGGTGGTGATGGCTGGTGGTTTCTGTTTTAAATTTGAAAGAGAGCGTCTCATGTAGGCAAAGAGTTCAGGCCTTGCCTGGGATTCACCATATAGCCAGTGATGACCACAAACTCCCGAGTCTCCTAACTCTACCTCATGAGTGCCATCAAGCCAGGCTAGTAGTTTCTATTTGTCTGCAGTAGACTGTTGTCTGTCCATTTCTGCGTTCTGATGTTAATGTCTGTACTGGCAACCAGATGGTCCCTGGTTTTCAGTTTGCTATAAGTGAATGTTGTAGACTTTGTGACACATCCTAACATGCTGTGACAACTGCTCTCCTGCCACTCTTTTGTGATTAAAGAACAGAATCGGCTAGACCATCTAGAGAGCCCAGGATCAAGTAATTTTGAAGCATCCATGAGACAATTACCAAATTTGCCTTCTGAATATGCTAATGTAATAGATTATAGTGGTAGATTTTGCTATGGATAAATTTGATAATCATGTTTTGTTGTTTTAATGCATTATTTGATCAAGTTTATAAGTATTTTGATTAGAATACCTCAATGAATAGTCATACCTGAGTCAGCCTAAGGGCTGAATTGCTAGTTTCAATGCTTTTCTGTCTCTCCGTGTGCTTATTGTCTGGGCATAGCATTAGTCTGCCTTGGATAAGAAGGTTATGTTCATTCCATAAAAAGTGTGCTTTTCTCTGCCCTGGGATATTTAAATAGCACAAAACCTTCAGTTTCTTGGAACTCAGATGAATCTCATTGTAACTGAGTCTGGTGCCCTTTTCAAAGGTATCTCAGTATTATCTATCTCTTTCAGTGTAAGACATCATCTCTAAACTCATTGGGCTGGAACATCAGTAACCAACTACCATCCCCTTAACCCTTGGGTCTCAGTTGAGCAGAGAGAATCCTGGCTTCTTTGAAGTGCCCGGGTTTGCAATCAGGTGAGACTGGGGCTGCAGCCATCTGAAGCCTTTTATGACTAGCATGACTAGCAAGTGGACCAAGGTCCTCCGTTCCTCTTCTGCAGACCTCCTTGGGGGTTGCTGAGTAGCCCCACAGCCTAATGCAATAGTTAGAAGATGCAATGCCTTCTACTGGCCTACTTTTAGAAGTCATACACTATCTCGCTTTTGTCTTAATCCTCTTGGTAGCACCAGGCTAGCCCTGATACTGCCCTGACTTGGGGAGCGGACTGTGTGAGGTTATTACTTTCTGAAGCAGGGGTTAATAGAGTTTGCCTTGTAGGATGGGTCTATAGGCTCTCAGCATCTTTTCAGTTATTTCATGGAGCTTACTCTAGTCAGTTTTAACTCTTGGTGAATCACTTTCACATGTGTTATGGTTTTATCTCAAATGTCCTGCAAAGTCTCGTGCTTTGAATATTTGCTCCCCAGCTGTTTGTGCTATTTTGGAAGGTTTTTGAAACCTTGGAAGGTGTGCCTAGCTGTAGGAAATAGATCCCTCAGAGTGGATTCTTGGGGGGGGGGGTCTGTTATCTCTGGCAATTTCTTGGCTCAGTCTCTGTGCTCTCAGGTCTACATAGGAACACTTAGCCTCTGCCACATGCTTTTGCAGCCATGATGTTCTGCCGGCCTGCCCACAGCCTTGCCTACTGCTGTGATGATCATGGACTAACCTTCTGAAACTGTAAGCAAGCCCCCAATTAAGTGTTTTGTTTTTAAATAAATTGCCTTTGGTCATGGTATCTCTTTACAGCATTAAAATAGCAACTAGGACAATATGATAGACAACAAATATTACTTGATTTTCTAAAGTTGAACTGTGTGTACAAAAATCCATTGTGGTTATGAATTGCTGTGGCAGTCTTCTAATTTATAGTTACTCAGTATTGAGAGTGTGATGGTTAGTTGGATTTGTCAACTTGACACAATCTGCAATCACCCGGAAAGAGTCTCAGTGAAGGACTGAATAGGTTAGGCTGTCCTGTAGGCGTGCATGTAGGGGATGTACCTTGGCTATTTCGCCCACTGTGGGTGGCACCATCTCCTAGTAGGGCATCCTGGGTTGTATTTGAGTGGAGAGAGTACACTGAGCATTAATATACATGCCTTCATTTACTCTGCTCTTGACTGTGGCATGAGCAGCTGCTTCAAGTCTGGCCCACTTTGGCCTCCCTGCTATATTAGACGGTAACCTGGAATCATAAGCTAAAATAAACCCCTTTCCCCTAAGTTGCTTTTGTCATGACATTTTCTTATAGCAAGAGGAAATGAGACTAATTCAGGAAGTAATTTAAAAATGAGCTTACAGCTTCCTTATCTTTTATAGACACTGTGAGATATGTATTTTATATTGCTTTCATAAAAATAATTTGAAGTGCAAGTTAGATAGCTGAGTATGTAAGGGTTCTGGCAGCCAAGGCTGGCACCCCGAGTTCAATCCCTGGAGCCCACATGAAAGAAAGAGAGAGTCAGCTCTCCAGAGTTGTTGTCTGATGTCCACACATGAAGAGAACTTTCAGAAGCTTAACACAAGGAGGTTCTGGGCAAAGCAGCATGACTGTGTGGTTGGTGCCGTCAGGGTCACAGCCTGGGCTCTGGCTGACCTAACAAGCTAGGCTCAGCCACCCCCTCCTCAACACCCCACAAAGAGACAAGTGATATTGAGAAGCAGAGAAGAGGAAGAGGAACAACAAAGAGGCCACGTCACACATTCCAAGTCTACCTTCCTGTTCCTGACACAAAGTTAGGTTTAAACAGAAGGCAAGAAATATCCAGAGCCTAGAGAGTCTTGGTCAAGACGATTCCATAGTCGTCGTGGCTCCAGTCTGTCCTGCAAAGTTTCCTGGGAAGTAAGTGGTCAGAACTGTGTGTAATACATTCCTTTTAAAAACACTTTTTCTTATTTATTACTATTATCATGTATATGCCACAGCACATTGTGGAGATCAGAGGAAAACTTAAAGAAGTCATCTCTCTCCTTCCATCTTTATATATGTTCCAGGATTTGAACTCAGGTTATAGGCTTTTTTGGCCAGATGACCTGCTGAGTCATCTCACTGACCCAGGGAAATCTGTTCCTAAGAGGTGAGATCCCCCTATGACTGATACCAAGGCACCAATCTTTTCTTTCTAACATGGATCCACTTAGGAAATTCCAATTTCTTCAAGTCTATCATTTCAATAGTCTGATAGCCAAAGGAAAAGGCATGATGTCTCTTTCTTTGAGTATCTTTGCTTTTGCCATGACATTTACACCTGGAGAGGCCCATGAAAGTTCCAAGCTCTCGCATCAAACCTTGCATATGCCTGTTCCTGAGTTGTGTGTTTTTAATAGTAAACTCCAAATAAATATCCTTGGTTGTGTGACTTCTGTGAGCCATTCCAGCAAATTATAAACACTGGAGGGAAGGCCGTAGAACTTTCAGGTATTGCTGGTGGGTCAAAAGCAATGGTGCTATAACTTGGATTTGACGTTTGAGTGGGGGCAATTTAGTTAGACCAGCCCCTTAATCTGTGGGGTCCAGGCTATGCTCAGGTAGGTATTATTATTATTGGGGTTCTCTCACTTCTTGTCTTCTTGAAGGAAAGATTTCTGGCAAGAGACACAGACAGTTGGAATAGAAGTTTATTTAGCAAATCTAAGCTGAACCAATACTCCAAAGAGTTTGGAGTGGGTTGCCTCAAGGCAAAGAGCAGCCCTAGTAGTTCCGTGTTGGGTATTTTATTTTTCTTCAAGATGTATTTTTAGGTGTGTGTGCATGTGCACGCACATGTACCCAAGAAGGCCTAAAGGAAAGAGTTGGATTCCCTGAAGCTAGAGTTATAGGCAGTTGTGAACTGCCCTACTTTTGGGAGCCAAACTTAGTCCTTAGGAGAAACAGCAAGAGTTCTTAACTAGGGAGCCATCTCCCCAGCCCTGAGTCATGAATTTTAAAGAAAATATGAATATTCATGAGGTAGGTGGCACATTTATGAGATAGAGTATCTCCTATCTCAAATCATGGTGAACCATGCCTCCTTTTAGGTATTTCTTTCCACAATCTCCATTAAAATAGAAGGCTACTGAACAACAGTGCACATGGTACTATGACACCAGGTGGGTACAGCCCCTTCATTAATGTACCTCTGAAGATGGAGGTTTCTGTCCCACCTGGTCTGCAGCTGTTTAGCCCCAAATCAACACACAAAGACTTATATCAATTTATAAACTCTTTGGCCGATGGCTTAGGTTTCTTATTGGCTAGCTCTGTCTTAATTATTAACCCATTTCTATTAATCTATGTATTGCCACGAGACTGTGGCTTCCCTGTAATCGGGCATGTTACTCCTTCAGCAGCATGGCATCTCTCCCAGGCCTCTCTCTGCCTTCCTCTACCCTGCCTTCTCCTAGGCTAGTAGCCTCGCCTATGCTTCCTGCCTGGCTACTGGCCAATCAGTGTTTTATTCATCAACCAATAAGAGAAACATATATACAGAAGAATATCCCCCAACATACCTCAGTTCCCAGTGTAAAGGAAATACCCTAAATGTAGCTTAAAGTTTGTTTAACCACAAAGGGGCTTTGTGGCTGTCAGGGATCCCAGCTACAGTTTTCCCCAGTTACCTTGTATCTAACTCCTTGCCTGCCCAGTACTGGTTTCAGAAGTGAATTCGGAGACCTAGAATTGGATAACTGCTTGATGTGGGCGCCCTGACGTTTTGCACATTTGGCATCAGAATCCAACTGTTGTAAATTATTGAGAGTCAAATACAGGAGAGGGGAGTTTCATTTGGCTGGAAACTGCTACTGAACATCGCCGCAAGCGAGAGCTTGACGTGATCCGTATATGCTTGACGTGGCCTGCACATTTCTGCTGACATCTGCGCTGTCATTGCAGTGTCTAGCTGGAGAGATGGTGTCACTCACTAATGGCGTCGCTTCTGGGAAGGTCTCAGCTGAAGAGGGAAACAATACAAATGGTATCCATGGAAATTTCCTCTGTTTCCAAGGAGCACAATGAATAGTGCTACTTTATTCCACTTTAAAACTTCACTTGGGAATATCTGGCAACCTTCCTTCTGGCTTAAACTTATTCTGCATTATAAAAATTAGAACCTGCCACAGAACTCAGCATGAATCATAGACAAGGAAAAGAAGGAAGCAGGTTAGAGCTTCTGAAGGCAAGATTTTGGCTAAAAGAAAAATAAATAAATTATTGAGTGATCTGCATATGCTAATTCTGGGTAAGTATAACACATCCTTGTATTACCACCATTTGAGGACTGGTATAGCTATAAATAGAGAAACTTGTTTCAAACCACCTCCAAAGGTACACTTGCTTCAGATTAAAAAGCTAGCAAAGCATTTACTTCAAATGAGGTAAGAAACCAGAACTTAACCTAGAAAATGATTTCAGTACTGACTAATGTCACCATTATATTTTTAACCTATCATAATGGAAACTTATTTTCAAATTCTAAAATGACTAATTTCTTGCTTAAGAGAAACTTGTTTAAAATCAAGTCTAATATTATGATAACTGACTTTAATGTAAAATTGGGGGGAAATTTTTATTGAGCATATATTCAGGAGAAAATATTGCTGCATGATTCTGTGGGTAGAACTTCTGAAGAACAGCTTTTTGTTTCATTTTGAATTAACGCTATGAAGAGACCTAAGGAGTCTTTGGATGGTAAGCATAAGAACTACATAATAGTAGGATACCCTGTAGGTATCCAGGCAGATTGGTCTGAGAAGCGTTCAGTACACATGGCACAATTAAAGGATGCTCATAGTAGATGATACTGTTCACTTATTCTGGAATTCTGGCCCTGCTGACTGTCATTGGCATCACCGCTTGAGATCATCACTGTCATAACTGTGAACCCATCTAAGCAGATTCATGTCTCAGTAACTCTTATGTCCATGACACAGAGTCCAAGTTTTGTCACAGATTCATTAAATTAAAAAAGTATATGTGCAAATTAAGTTTCCCTGTGCTGAAAGAACCAAATAATTGGGTTTACAAGTGTGCTGTGTCATGCTCTACTTAAAGCCTTCCCACAAAGTCTTTCATGACTGGAGTTCATTCTACTTCCCATTCTTTGCTGTGTCCTTTCTCCTCAATTTCTTTTCACACAAACAAGATGCTCAGCCATGCCTCAACAGCACATTTTGCCCCAAAGATTCTTCCTTTTCTCAATTGATTTTTTTTTTAATCCTCCAGAGCTTAATTGAGTTCTTAGGACAGGTAATTAGTCTTCTTGATTACCATCTATCTAGACCCCAACCCAGCAATGGCTGTTGTTTGTTCTTTACATCTTTCTTCTTCTTTTCTTTTCTTTTTTTTTTTTTTTTTTTTGAGACAAGGTTTCTCTGTGAAATAGTCCTGGCTGTCCTGGAACTCACTCTGTAGACCAGGCTGGCCCTGAACTCACAGAGATCCACCTGCCTCATCCTCCCAAATTCTGGGATTAAAGGCTATTGTTCTTTACATCTTTACATCTCAGTCTCTGTCACTGTTCCCTAACCCTACTGTACAACCCACAATTCGTCTTTAACAGATGCCCAAACAAGTCGGTATAGTCCCTCCTCACACTCACCACACAAGCTGATGTTAGTATATCTAGGCACACAAAAAGACAACCATACCAAATTTAAGCTAAAAAGCTGTGCATAATTTATCCCCAAAACTTCACTCACAGAAGAAAAAAGTTAAAAAGCTAAGTATTTATGGAAATACAGCAACTAAATGTGCATAGGGGGCAGTCTCCTTGAACAAGGCGCATCTCAACCTGTCCCTAAAGAGAGTGAATTATTCTTCATAAATGACTGTTTGATGTGCATCATAACTTATTTTCTATGTACAGTTTCCTATATGTCTGGGTAGTTTAGTTATCTGCTTTTTTATAATGTATATTAACAATAATTTACAAAACACAGTTCACCTCAATAGGAGATGGAACAAATATAATTTTAAATAGCAATTAACGTCACAAAACCCAGGCAGTCAACATTATTTTTATTGGTTAATTTCCTGATTTTTCAGCATATACTTTTTTCTTGTATGCCGTTTGAGGGCATCTTTGTAACATAGTGATTTTTGCTTATCACTTCCTATAGAAAATTAGTGACTTAATTCAGTCTTGTTTCCAGAATGTTCCTCCAGTTCTACCTAATTTCTTTCAGTTTGGTTCAATATATTGCCTGACAGAAATATCTAAAGGAGGAATGATTCACCCAGCTCATGGCCCATGGGATATAGCCCTCCAAAATCTGGAAGGCATGGAGGCCAGAGTGTCTTGCAGATGTGGTGGCAGGAGCATGTGGCAGTGGCAACAGGTAGAAGCTGCTTGTCGAATGGCATTGATCAGGAAATAGAATGCTTAGCTGGAAGTGTAAGTGGCCTATAAATCTCAAGGCCCCACTTTATGGCCCTAAATATGCCAGCCAGCCTTCCCCACCAAGTCCAAAAGATTTCATAATCTTCCAAATCCAGTGCCACCAGCTGGGGACCAAATGTTCACCCATAGGAGCCTGTGAGGACCGTTTCACATTGAATCCATGCCAGCTGCTTGAAGGTTTTCTTACTCTGAGAGACCTCTGGCTTTGCATGCATGTCACCACACTTCTAAGTCAGCATAGTGACAGAGGAGTTCAGGAGCCACCTACAGAAGAACAGCTAATGATGACTTATCTTTGCATGAAACTGATGAGACCCACAGATGCGCACTCACGAGCGTGTACTACCACCTCAACTCTGAGATGTCTGTGGCCCTGGCAGGGAGCACACCAAGCAGGAGAAATGTAACTGAGAGGAAGGTGGAGTGGAAAGAGATACAGGACATAACCATCAAAATTAAAACATCCAAATGTTGCCAATTTCCCAGAATCTGACTGGCCACCTGAATACATTGGCAGGACCCTTGATGGGGGAGCCTCGTCTGAGGAAGGCCTCCAGGGCTGAGAACTGCCTCTTAGCTGAAATTCTCCCTTCCTCAAGGAAATGAGAATGACAAAAGCAGAGGGCAAAGAAGGCAGTCAAACTTTGCCAGTCTGTTTTATTCTATTAAGCAAACAGCCCTTTCTTATTCATACTAGATAAAAAAACAAAACAAAACAATAACTTGTAGGAAAGTATAGGAAGAACTGAGTAAATGAAAGAACATTCCTTTGCCCAAAAATACTTGTTCTTTTCTTAGGGGTGTGTGTGTGTGTGTGTAAAAGATGAATGAAACCAAGTAAGCATGATAAAAATATAGCATTCTGCTGGGTGGTGGTGGAGCATGCCTTCCCTTTTAGTATTGGGAGCCCCAGCTTGCTACAGTCCCCCACCTACACAGTTACATAACCACATTTATTACAGCCCACTGTATTTCTGGTTCTTGCTTGACTTTGTGACCTGTATACTTCAGGAGTCTGTGTATGACCAGCAGGCCCATTTGCACAGGCTTGAAGAGAACACGAGAGACAGTCTATAGACAGGGCCAACGTTGGTGCTATAGATACACTCAAAGGATGTGGGAAGACTGTAGGAGCAGAGGCACCAGAAGACCACACTAATTGTATCCGCTATTTCTCCAGATATTATCCCAAATGAGGAAGTCAGGGTTTAGAAAACAATGTAGATATCATAGAAAACTTAAGAGCCTGTCCCTCTGAGTCTGGCTTGGTCCCTATTCTGCTTGGTATGATGAGTTCCAGTTCTGTCCATGTTTGTACAACTGTATGACTTTCCAACATTATGAAAATAGCTCTGTGCATTCCTCATGGTGTTTTATAGGGGCTGGTGGTCTAGCATCGATGGTAAAGCACTTGCCTAACATGTATGAGGCCCTGAATTTTGTCCACAACACCTCGCTCCACACCAAAAGAATTATACTGTATGATTTGCATAGGAAAACATTCAGCCTACACTGAATAAACACTGTAACCCAGTGTACTAGTCTATTTTGTGTTGCTAGAATAAAATACCTGGGGGCTACCGAATTAATATATCTATTTATTTATTTATTCCCTCATTGCCTCATCATTTTGGAGAGTCAAAACTTCTCCATAACATGGCAAAAGAAAAAAAGGGGGGAGGAGGGAGAGGGAAGAGGAGAGAGGGAGGAGGGCGGGCTGGCCAGATGGCTCAGTTGGATAACTTATCTTGCTGTGCAACCCGATGACCTGAGTTCCATCCCCAAACCCACATACAAAAGCCAGGTATGCCAGATGTGGTGGTACATATCTGTAATGCCAGAATTCCTATGGGGAGATGGGTCACATAGAAAGAATTTCCCAGAAGGCCATGGACCAGCCTAGTCTGTAGTATACAGCACAGAGTGAGGGTCCGTGGGCAGGAGTGGAGTAACTCTAAAACCAAGAGAGCTCCCCTCTAAGCCAGTTACTTTCATCATTCACATGCCAATTTCAGGCACCTTGCTCCATCTACCAATAGGCTTTTTGCATTAATTCACTTGCTAAACAAAAAAAAAAAAAATTGAAAGCAAAGTTCCCATTGGTAACATGAATTCAGTATCTATGGTCAGAAATAGAAGGCAACTACAAATACCCACCACCCCCACCCCCAGGGCAAATGCTTGTCCTCTAACTCACCCCAAAGCTGTTTCCACCCCCAGCTGTGGTTTCTAAAAGCCTTTGCTGTCTGTCTCCGGTGGTCAACTCCCATTTCCTACTTGGCCTCAATCTTTCCAAGAACTGAAGCTATTTATCAAATAATTTCAAAGGCCATATGTCCCCAAGCCAGCCCCTTGAGGAACCCTCCCCTCTATACCTCCAGGAATGGGATCCTCATCTTTTATGTAGATAAGCATGCAAACTTTGAGACGCTACAAAATAGGATGCTTCGATGTTTCCCTTTTTAGGAAATGGAAAAATAATTAAACTCCAATATTTCTGGGGCATCAAAATACAAGCAGTTCATTTCTGAGACATTTGAATTGCTCTCGTCATTCAGTCACGACTTTGGAAAAACATAAAGGGCCAATGTGTCCTTTTTTTAGCAGGTAGCTTTCTCTTCTAAAGCTCTCCACAGTGACGTTTGTTTATTTTTAGAGTCCCGTGGCTAGCACACTGGCCTGAGGCATGATTGATCTATTCATTTCTGCTCTCTTTGATGTCAAAAGCAATTGTAACAGCTGAATCAGCTGTGTCGTAAAGTCCACTAGTGGCCACCACCCCAAGTGGGTTAGTGACACACACCTTGGGTTTTTATTTTGTGGGCAGTCATCATTTCTTCCTGGTTCCATTCAGAATCGCATTAGCTTTGGTGGCTTTTCCTGGAATCACGCATTGTTAACTAATGACTGTGAATGCAAAGCTCCCAGTTGTGATGTTTCTGGTCTCTGGATGTAGGCTGCTCCATCTGAATATGCAATTCTTACCTCCCTGTTCTGATGGTGTCTCTTTGGAACTTAAAATCCCTATTGACTATGTTTCCAGGCTGCTTGTTCTTCATATAGCATCTTTTTTAAAAGACTTTAAAATTTGCATGCCACTTGTGTGTGCAGTGAGCACAGAGGCCAGAACAGGGTGTTGAATCCCCTGGAGCTGGAATTATGAAAGTTCTAAGCTGCCATGTGGGTGCTGAGAACTGAACCCACGTCCTCTGCAAGAGCAGCAATTACCCCGAACAGCTGGGCTTGCTGTTTCTCCAGCTCCACATCTTCTCTTTTGTCTTTGCTATACGGAGTTTCATTAAACAAAATGATTATTTGCAAGTGAAAAAAAAAAATGGAACCTAGAAGTGAAGACGAAAGCCTAATTTGGGGAGACTCGATGGGGGAATGCATTGAGAGACTAGAAGCCTTAGACAGTTTTGCACTTATCGCTTGAATTGATGCCAATATATTAACTGTAAACTGTAACATGAATAATAAAAACCCAGAGACAGAAGATCAGAAAAGCAAAGCAGTCAAGACAGTAGCTCATACCTCCACCAAACTGAAATACCAATCCTGTCTCCATGATTCATCAGAGGCAAATGCCCCCCTCCCAATAAGTTCCTGTCTCCTCCCGCCTTATATTCCTTTCTCCGCCCAGCCATCTCATTCCTGTCTCTACCTCCCTGGCGCTGGGATTAAAGGGATGTGATCCCAGGTGCCTCCTGTGTAGACCTATGTTCTCTGCTCCAGCCCTGTCCTGGTCAGGTTACTATCTAAAGTGACCCCTCCTCTAAAGTCCCTTCCCTTCCAGCCTCTCCACTCCCAAACCAGCATTGCCTCCGGGACTTTGATCTCAGGGGGTAGGAAGGAATTTTTCACAAGTACTTTTATTTTCAAGGAGATGTTTCCTAAATCAAATGCATTTCTGGTGGTATTTCAGGCTGACAGATATAACAGGGAAGGGCAGGCATGGGAGGCTCCTGGAAACTGAGTAGAAGGGTTGGCCCTTTCTACAGTCAGTCCCTGGAGGCCATACCTCAAAGCTGTTTTGATTCTTGCATCATCTTCCCTTCTCCACTTCTGAACACAAGAGAAACATTAACACACACACCGCTTCTCTGAAATTCTACAATACATAAAGGAAGGGCAGTCAAGGCTTAGGATGTTATCTGTGGCTGTAACAGAATACCCAAGACCAAGTCATTTATAAAGAAAAGAAATTTATTTGGCTTATAGATTTGGAAGTTAGGATGTCCAAGAAGGCAGGTCCTGCATCTGCCCAGACCTGGGGCAGGCCTTCTTGCTGCACTGTAATGTGATGGAGGTCATCACATGGCAATATTGGAGAGAGATGGGCTTCATGAACCCCTCCCTCATAGCAGCCTTTGACTACCTATATACATCTTCAGGGTGCCTTATAGCTCCTCGCCCCCTCCCCCCATAAGGAAATGTTGCCAGGAGATGGGATTTTGTACAGGTCTTTTGTAGCTAATCACGGCTTCTGAGAGTCTGGGAGTGCAATGGCCGTGTCGTGTCTAGAAGAAAGGGTTCCACGACCTCTGTCTTCCTCTTTTAAAGCCACTAATGCTGCTACTCCATGACCTCACCCCATTATCTCCCAGAAGTCCCATACCCCCAAATCATTAGAATACGGATTTGGAGTTTAAATTGCCATCATGTGAACTTGAGGGGAACAGAGGTCTCCTATTTGGCTGTTTCTCATTGTGACTGGCCGATGCCTACGTCAGCTGATTTCTGGCTGACCCATAGGAAAACTTACTTCCCATATATCTCATCTGAGGACAACTCAAAGTTGAAAACAAAGTCTTCAGACTGGTTTCAGCCAATTCTGATTTGTAGACTAGGAACACCCTAATGTTTTTTTGTTTGTTTGTTTTTCCTGCTCAGGACAATGGACTTGAGCCTTCAAAGACAGGAAGTGTAGGTTTTTCTTGATCATATTCCTGATGTAAGAATTAATCATTTTTGGCACACACCTTTAATCCCAGCACTCGGGAGGCAGAAGCAGGTGGATCTCTGTGAGTTTGAGGCCAACATGCTCTACAAAGTGAGTTCCAGAACACCGGAGCTGTTACACAGAGAAACCTTGCCTCAAAAAACAAAAACAAAAACACAAAAAATAAATCATCTTGTAAAGGCTAATATGTAGCAGTTTTTGTCTTCTCTGAATTTTGACATAGATGTCAAAACGAATGACATTTCAACTCAATTTCCATTATCATTATACTTAAACTGATTTGCATGTTTTCCTGAGGGTTCTTAAAAATTAGAATTCTGGGGCTGGAGAGATGGCTCAGAGGTTAAGAGCACCTACTGCTCTTCCAGAGGTCCCGAGTTCAATTCCCAGCAACCACATGGTAGCTCACAACCATCCGTTATGAGATCTGGTGCCCTCTTCTGGTGTACATGGAAGCAGAATGTTGTATACATAATAAATAAATAAAATCTTTTAAAAAAATAGAATTCCGCTGAAAGAAAACCTAGGAGTTCTTTGATAAATAAAGGACATATTTATGCCTCTTATTTAATTTTATGCTTTTTTCTCATGTACGTATATGACATTATATGCAATGAACTATGGATGCATGGAATTGCTGGACAAATGTACAGTTTGCCTCCAGGGTGTCTTCTTATTAAATGGCACATTAAGCCAGGACTATCACTCAGCCAGATAGCACTACTGATTTGCCATTTATGACTCTTGTCACCACATAATTCTCTGTGTCTCCCTCTGAATCATCCAAGGAACTCTGCTTGTTCTATACTGCCTTGTACCTCACCCTTATCTTGCAGTCCCTGGCACACATCCAACCTTGTAATAAAATAATCACACCTCAACAAACAAACGGTATCGCTGGCTACCCAAGATAAGTTCATTGTGATAGCCAAGCAATAAATTTGGCAATTTCTTGGCAACTAAGGCTCAAAGAAAAACCCACAGGCTATATGACGTCTCTTCTAATGACCAGTAGGGGGAACAAGAAGAGGCAGTAGTAAAAATGCCCCGAACTGTGATTTTGTATAGTGACATATTATTTATGATTTATTAAAGCTTGTCTGAGGATTCAGAAAAGCACTGTCAGCCTAAAAGCTATAGGGATCAGGCAGTGGCGATACACACCTTTAATTCCAGCAGCCAGAAGCTAGGAGGTGGTGGTTCACACCTTTAATCCTAGGACTCAGAATGAAGAGGTTGATGGATCTTTGTGAGTGCAAGGCCACCCAGATCTACTCAAGAGTGAATCAGTCTGAAAGATAATTATAGCTCACACCTTTAAGCCCAACAGTAGGGACGTATATAAGACAGGAGCAAGGTCTCAGTATAAAGCATTCATTCTCTAGCCACACTAAGAAGAGGAAGCAGGATCAGCCCATTCCGCCTGAGGTAGTGGTAAGAGCTAGTGGCCCACTACTTTGCTTTTCTGTTCTTCAGGCAAGCTTCAATAAATCATAAGTAACATATCATCATAATTTTGCATAACCAAATACTGTCAAATGAATTACTTTTGGACTTTTCCTAAAAGTTCATGTGACATTTTACCCATGAGGATATTTTTGAAGACCATATACTGTCTGAATTTGCTAATAGCAATCAAATATTATAATATGTATTTTAGTATTTAATTGCTTAAGCCACTGTCAGAAAGATGGGTTTCAGCCCCGGCTGTACCAGTTGTAAGCTTTGAGGTGGGTATTTTACCTCATCTGAACCTTGGCTTCCCATAGCCATAAAATGTGACAGTTTTACTCCTTACATGTAAATCTTTGTGAACTAAACTTGATAATTTCTGAGAGCTTCTAGATAATCAGTTCTCAACCTGTGGGTCATAACCCCATGGGGTCAAATGACACTTTCACAGGCATCACCTAAGACCATTGGAAAACACAGATATCTACATTATGATTCATAACAGTAGCAGTTATAAATTACAGTTATAAAGTAGCAATGGAAATAATTTAATGGGTGGGGGTCAGCACAACATGAGGAACTGTATTAAAGGGTCACAGCCATTAGGAAGGTGAGAACACTCCTCTAGATAAAAAGTACCCATTAATGAATGCATAACAAGGACCATTAGCTAATACTGAAGTATAACCAGGGAGATCTAAAAGGACCAAATAAAAATCTAGTGGCTGTAACTACAGAACTATTTATTTCTCTTGACCTCAGAGGTTTAAGAAAACATTTTGCAGGCCAGGTGGTGGTGGTGTCCAATCTTTGATCCCAGCACTCGGGAAACAGAGGCAAGCAGATCTCTGTGAGTTCAAGACTAGACTGATCTACAGAGTGGGTTTCAGGACAGGCTCCAAGTCTACACAGAGAAACGCTGTCTTGAAAAACAAAATGAAAAAAAAAAGGAAAGAAAGAAAAGAAAGGTGACATGTCTTGTGATATTAATCCAAGTTGTCAATTTAGCAGACTTAGAGACACCAAGAAAATTGGTAAAGCACACTTTCTGAGTGTGTCTGATGATGCTTCCCAAGAAGACTGGTGTACAAGTCAGAGAAGTCGAGAGGGAGGCTTGACTATGAATCTAGACATTGTCCAGTGGTCTAGGGGCCCAGGTGGTATGATAAATGGGAATGGAGATTACATAGAAAGATATAGAAACCTCAATCTGCAGGGACAGCCAAAACAGAACATACCTAGATACCTTCCAGGCTGAGCTTACATAGCTCAGAATAAACAGTGAAGCAATTTTATTTGTTTAGTATTTGCAACAGGAACTGACCTAATGTGTTATGGAATAATCTTTTTGTACACTATGAAGATATGTTGCTCTCATGGGTTTAATAAAGAGCTAAATGGTCAATAGCTAGGCAGGAAGAGATTAGCTTGGACTTGTGAACAAGGGGACAGTGTAGGGATGAAGGAAGGGCAGCATCATCAGGAAATGTAGGAAGAAGCAAGATGAACTTGCTGTATTGAAGAAAGGTACGAAACCACATGGTCATGGTAGAACATAGGTAAGAAATATGGGTTAATTCAAGTTGTAAGGACTAGTTAGTAATAAGCCTAAGCTATCAGCCAAGAATTAATAATAAGTCTCTGTGTGGTTATTTGGGAGCTAGCTGGTAGGACAGAATATTCCACCTACACTAATGCCTAGAAGGTATTTGTTTTCTTCAGATGCAATTGATTGATTAGCTTATTTAGAACATTTTTGGTTACCTATTGCATAACTTCATAACAATCATAACTTCCCAATTTAAATCAGATAAAATTAATAAAGTTAGAATTAGCTTCAGGTCTTTGACTATACTAGCTACATTTCAAACATTAGAGAACCACTGGTGACTAATGGCTACTATATTGGACAGTGTAAATAGGACACTTTCATTGTTGTGTATAATTTTGTTGCACAGTAGTCTTCTAGAATGGTTAAAATATCTGGCTGTCAATCTGGGATGGTGCCTAGCCCCTGACAAAATACAAAGACCCTCCTAGGGTGGTACCATTGAAGGAAATGACTTATCCAGCTCCCTGTGGAAATTTACATGGTTTTAATTCCTCCTGAAAATGTCATTTCAAAGGTAACTTTGATCTGACAGCTGAGAACAGGCTCTCATTCCAAAAATAATGTTGTGTTACCACAGTTTCTTGTAAGTACTCTCAGCTCTTCTCATTAAATCCACACAATAGTCCCATGAGGGGGGTATTATTTTCAAAATGCAGATGAGAAAAATAAAGTTCAGAGTGCTGATGGAATGTAACTGCCTCAAATAATTTGACTTCTAGGGAACAGATTTTTAAACTCTCTACTGTAAAATTCCAAATCTCTTTGAACTTTTTTTTTTGAGTCAAGCATTCATTATTGCCTCCCTAGTTAGCATCAAACTCACAATCCTCCTGCCTCAGCATCTTGGGTACTTAAGATTATAGGTGTTTGTCACCATAGCTGGTATGCCTGGTATTACTAATGTCTACTATATATGAGCCACTTCTGTTATCTTGAACCAGACTCACAGTTAATAGCTTTGTGATCTTGGGCAAACAATCTATTCTTAATTTTATCATCCATAAAGTGGGAGTGGTGACATAGTGCAGTTCTATAACAATACACACACACACACACACACACACACACACACACACACACACTGCAAGTAATAGTAATAGCCCAACCTCAGAAAGCAAAGTTCCACTTAAGAGGATATAGGAAATATCAAGTTCTAATATCAGAGAAAGAGCTACCAAAAAAAAAAAAAAAAAAAAAAAAAAAAAGCTCAAAATACTGACAATTAAATAAGAATTAGCAGTGGCCCTTGGGTATTGGTTGCCTGGTTTACCTCCTAGGACAGTCCATGCCGGGTACAGTGTGGAAGCAGAAACAGTCTTCCACAATAGGCCAGTAGAGCAAAGAACGAAGTTAGGAAGTTAGAATGGAGGGGGGGGGCAAACCACCAACATAACACCTTTGGCTTTATAAACCCAGGCCTCTTAAAGTCAGAAAGATGGATGGAAGGGAGTGACCAGTGACAGAAGACTCATTAGTTATCACACAACCTCCATAAGTCTGTTTTTGCTAAATAAGATTTGGGACTAAAACAAACAAACAAAATAAAACCCAAACCAAATTGTCCCCTTCTTCACTACTTCTATTCCAGTTGTCTACAACATTACCATTAGAAAAAAATAAAAGACTGTTTCTACATTTTTCACTCTCTAAGTTGCTCTGCATTTTGCTTATGAAAGAACACAGAAGTTTCTGGAATATTGTCATGGGCTGTGTATTGACTAAGCCACTCAGGCAAGGGTCCAGCTCATCTTCCCAGGCCTTAGGAAGGACTGCTAGCATGGGGCCCGCCCACATATACAAGCCCAGGAGACCCCTTCTGTGGAGGGAGGGCAACTCAGTAGGGAAGAATACATCCCCCTCATCCATTCATATTTACCAGCCACACCAGGGCCCCGAGCTACAAAGAATAAAAAGTTTGCTTTCAGAGGTTTTCTCTTTGAACTTCTGTCAGCATGGGTCCCTTCCTATCATTTTCAGTTCAAACAGGCCTCCTCCACCCCCCTACCCCCCCCACACACATACCACACAGAGAGAGACACTTTGATGTTGACTTCCACCATAGTTCCTTGAGGAAGAAGGGCTGCATCTATACTAAAGACTTCAGAATGGGGGTCTCAACATTTTCTCACGTCTTGGCTTTACTTCCCCCTTCATCCCATTAAAACCAGCATATCACAGGATTCATCGGAAGTTGACAGCACTAAAAGGAATGATAAAGTTCGAGGGAGAATAATTTTAAAGCATATATTAAAAGTAAAGATTCTCGTAGCAGAGAACGCCTTTAATCCCAGCACTCGGGAGGCAGAGGCAGGCAGATCTCTGTGAGTTCGAAGCTAGCCTGGTCTACAGAGTGAGTGCCAGGGCAGGCTCCAAAGCTACACAGAGAAACCCTGTCAGGGAAAAAAAAAAAAAAAAGCAAACTATCTCTTCAAAGATCCACACAATAAATAGTTTAGGCATGGCAGTCATTCTGCCTCTTATGTTATGAGTCTGTTCTGTCACTATTGAGCATCAGAAACGGCCATAAACAAGCTGGAAGCAAGTGCTTTGTGGCAGTGTCCTCATAAAATATAAAAATAGTCATTGGGGCTCTGGACCCCAAGGGCAAGGTGGCAAGATGGCTTGGTGGGTAAGGTTCTTGCTTCCAAGCCAGACAACCTGAGTTCAGTGCCCGGAACTAACATGGTAGAAAGACAGAACCAGTACTCAAAAGTTACCTTCTGACTTCCACAAATACAACTTTGGTACACACACACTCTTAGACATACATGCAAATAAATAATGTTTTTAAAAGATAATCACTGGACTGGGTTTGGCCTGTGGTCTCTATCTTACAGGACCCCCATAACTGAACCTGGACTGCCCAATAGTAATGTAAGCATGAATGTAATTTCACATTTCTTAATCTCCATGTTTTCATTAAAAAGGAAGCATAAACACCAAAACCTAATTGTAATGTGGTTTATTCGATCCTAGGTATCCAAAATATTATTTCAATATGTAACTAATGTTGAAAATTAATGAAGTATCTTAAATTCTTTGTTTGTGCTCTCTGCAATCAGATACAGATTATGTACATTTCTCATGTTCAGTAATAGATGTGGCTTGCCTCCCACTAAGGGCCTTGTTGGTACTGTAAGACTCCCCCCCCCCCCCCCGAAAGCTCAGGCTTTCAGGATCTTAGCCCCGGACCTCGGCCACCCAAATCACCAGGCTGAGTTGAAAGCTTGATGCAAACTGCATGAGGCTTTATTGTTGTTTAACAAGATAACCCCATGTTAGCTCGGGTCTTTCATCCACCAGCCATGGTGGATGGCTAGCAAAGACAGTTCAAAGCGGCTGCATAGAGATCTTATAGGGCAGCGTAAGGGGAGTGTCTAGGGGTATGCACAGGCTCAGGATTGGTGTGCCTCCAGGCTTGGAGGACTTGCCCTGTGTTGATTGGTCAACTGGTTGTTATGGCCCATAGGCCCTCCCAGGGTGGTTGCTATGCTCTTTGAATCATTGCTGTGTGCTTGTCCATAAAGCACACCCAGAGCCGTAAAGCATAGCACCACCAGCTAACTTCTGATTGGTTCCTTGCCACGATGCAGGCACCTAACCTCTAGTGACCAAGGCAAGGTCAGAAAAGCACATGTCCGGCTGTTATGACTGCCGAAATGGGGAGCTGGTCCCTTCAGTACCTCTAATGCAGTGGTTCTGAACCTTCTTAGGCTGCAACCCTTTAATACAGTTCTTTATTTTGTGGTGACCCCCCAACAATAAAATTATTTTGCTGCTATTTTATGACTGTAATTTTGCTAGTTGTTAGGATTGAGGCATTATGCTGACCTGCTATCTGTCACCTGGCAGGAAGCATCAGGCAGTACCCTAGCCAACCCAGGGTCTTAGCAGCCATAGGACCCTGGGCTGGCCAGGTTTCTGTGTCTGCCAGTACATTGGAAATCTATTCCATCCTGCCACAAGTTCTGAGAGCTCAAGTCACTCCTATTGTCTTTAAGATATTAGCTTAATGGCTACAGGATGCCTGGCCTCCATAGTGAATGGCTCCTATCTAAATAGCAATAGATTTGGGTCGAGGATGAGTTTACACTCATCTTGAAGGCTAGGTGATACCTGCAACTATGAAGTCCCTGAAGGCCAAGTAGTGCCTGCAGCTACGGAGTGTCTGCTATTTGCCCACCTTTGGTTGGCTTACTTACGAGAATGTATAAATAAACAGAAGCACACTGAGTATGGACTAAAACCACCCTCCTAATACTATCCTATACCCTGTCTTTCCCTTAACACCTTTAGCTAGCCTTCCCTCATCCACACTCCCCCACTCAGGAACTGACTGGTGGCTGTTTGGCTGGACCCAATTAGCAACAAGGGGCTAATACACATGGCAGTGACATTACTGCCTATGTCTCTTCATAGTCTGTACACAGGCACAAAAGGCCCCTTTAAGAGACAAGCTCCACCAACTTCTGCTTTCCCTTTCCTTGTTGCTCCTATTAAGAGGCAGGCAGCCCCCCCTTTTTTTCTGTCTTTCTCTCTCCCCTATCTTCCTTCCTTTCCCCCAATGGTGTGTTTGTCCCTCACCCACTGTGGGGCTTCCCACTAAGGTCCCTCTCACACTGTATTATAACAGCTGTTATAAATTGTAATTATCTGATAAGCAAGATAGCTGATATTGGATCCCAAAGGGGTCTTGACTTACAGGTTGAGAACTGCTGCCCTGTTCATCTTTCCCTGGTGGCCTGATGGCCACCATTGCAGTTTGACAAAGTTCCGTTGCTGACCACATTTCTCCAGCACCTTTTTTACTTCCATTTTTAATGACTTTTTCAGGGGCAGGGGGCATTTCAAGACAGGGTTTTTCTGTAGCTTTGGAGCCTGTCCTGGAATAGACCAAACTGGCCTTGAACTCACAGAGATACACCTGCCTCTCCTCCCGAGTGCTGGGAATAAAGGGGTGTGCCACCAATGCCCGGCCAAAACAACATCCTTTTTAAACAAGATAATTCTCTGGGAAAAGTCCCCACCACTGAAGATCCAGAAATCCCATTGTGCCCTCCTAATTACACCAAGGACAGGAAAGTTAGAGATTTACTAGACATACCTGATCCCAGGGATGAACTGTCTACAGTCTAGAGAGTTCATTAAAGGTCAGTTAATAAGTATAAGTGTAGAGAAATCAGAATGGTATGAGATAAGGGAAAAGAGTAAGACACCAGGACCCTTCCTTTTGGGAGTGTACGAGGGGAACAGGCCCATAGAGTAAGACTAAGACATGAAGGAACACAAATAGGAAACAGCTCAGTGCAAATGCTGCATCATACAACTTGGGGAATGAAAATTGCTCTTAAATTATGGAGTGTCTGGTCCCAGAAGAAGTTCTTTTCCCAAGGTCAGGCATTCCCTGGGGGCTTGAGGGAAGTCCCTGGTTGCTAAAGGAGTCATTCTCCTTACCTCTGTCAGGAGGAACTGTGAGCCTTTCTTGATGTAAGAGGGTGCCTAGTGGAGCTACTCAACTTTCTAGAACAATAGGCATTTAGACCCTTGCTGAACTTAACCACTTTTGTCTCAGGAAAGATGCTATAATGAAGTTAATGGCTGCTTCCCATCCCTGAATCAACAAGTCTGCTTTCAATCTTGCCTGTGGCCAAACTATTTAGTACAAAAGGTGTATTCCTTCTTTTAATAAATGGCATAGGCAGCCATTCCCACTCATCCTCAGATCCAGTCTGTCTCTTCCTTTCTCTCCACAACTCCACACATTCTCTTTGGGACTTACCCACACAGCCCATCCCAGGAGATCTCCCTGAAGACTACGATCAAATACACCATGAAAGTCAAGAGTAGGACCTGAAGAGACGACTCAGTAGTTAAGAGCATTGGCTGCTCTTCCAGAGGACCAGGGTTTAGTGTGTAGTAGTAGTAGTAGTAGTAGTAGTAGTAGTAGTAGTAGTAGTAGTATTTATTTATTTATTTATTTATTTGCTTGTTTAGTTTTTGGTTTTTTGAGATAGGGTTTCTCTGTGTAGCTTTGGAACCTATCCTTGCACTCACTCTGTAAACCAGGCTGGTCTCCAACTCAAAGAGATATACCTTCCTCTGCCTTCTAAGTGCTGAGATTAAAGGCATGCACCACCACTGCCTGATGAGGAACAGGTTTTAATTCCCAGCACCTACATGAAAGCTCACAACTGTCTGTAATTCCAGTTCCAGTAGATGTGATACCCTTACAAAGATTATATACAGGCAAAACATCAGTGGTAGAATGTAAATTAATATAAGATTAATGTACGTGAGATTGATATAAGAGTTAGTTAGGAACAAGCCTAAGTTGTAGGCTGAGCTTTCAACTATTAATTATTTCATAATTAATAAGAAGTCTCCATGTCATTATTTGGGAGATGGCTGATGGGACAGAGAAAGACTTATTACAGGGGAATATCCTTAAACTATGAGGAAGAGATTTCTTTAAAAATACTGTCTCACAGGCAGATCTCTGTGAATTCAAGACCAGCCGGGTCTACAGAGTGAGTTCCAGGTCAGGTTCCAAAATAACAGGGAAACCCTGTCTTGGAAAAAAACCCTCCCTAATCACATGGTAACCACATGATGTTTTTTTGTTTGTTTGTTTTGAGATTTTTTTGTTGTTGTATGTCCTTATCGCCCTGTTGCTTCTCTTCTGTAAAACTATTCAAGATTTTACTCCTTAAAATGGGCCCAAGAAGGGGCTGGAGAGATGGCTCAGAGGTTAAGAGCACTGGCTGATCTTTCAGAGGTCCTGAGTTCAATTCCCAGCAACCACATGGTGGCTCACAACTATCAATAATGAGATCTGGTGCCCTCTTCTGGTGTGCAGATATACATGGAAGAAGAATGTTGTATACATAATAAATAAATAAATAAATAAATAAATAAATAAATAAATAAACTCTTTGAAAAGGGGGGGCAAGAAATGGATTAGGGTGTTGCTCTCTTTAATCCGATTTAGGAGGCAGTTGTTAGCCAGCTCTTGGGTACACCCAAATAAAAAAAAATCAAGCTTGTTTCTAGTTCGGCTCAAATTGTGGTAGTGGTCTTATTCCCACCCTTGGGATTAACATTTCACTTAATCTTTTTTCCTTCTCATTAAAAATTTTACCTTGAACAGAAAAGCAAACAAACAAACAAACAAACAAACAACAAAACACCAGAAAGGTTTGCCTGAGAGTTTGGGCTATAGATCTCAGTTTTTATTTCTATAGTCACTGGGATAAAAGTCTCCTTGTGTCCAATGTGACATTTTTTTTTTAATGGTGGCTTACAGAGCACAGGGAAATACTGGTTTATATTCACAGCTGTACTGAATTATTAAAGGACATACAAAAGTTATGGATGAAGCTAGATGAAGAGATAATGTCTGAGGAAGGGCAGGCCTTGCCCTCTCTAGATGCCACCTTCAAGGTACCTGTCAACTAAAGATCTCCAAAACTGGTAGTTCAAGGTATAGTTGGAGGCTTTACCACACAGGCATGATTGATTAATTCTTTAGTTCCAGGGTTTTTGATTATTTTTGCTTTTTTATTCATTTGTTTTTTATCATGGCTTAGACCAGGTGTGTCCAATACACTACCTAAAGCTCAGGTGAGCTATAAATTTGGCCCTACCCAAAGTTGCAAACATAATCAAAACTTTGAGTTCTTTTGCAAAAAAAAAAAAAAAAAAAAAAAAAAAAAAAAAAGTTGGCCTGTCGGTGGTGGCCCATACCTTTAATCCTAGCACTTGGGAGGCAGAGGCCTGCCTACAAGACTCTGAGTTTCGGCCAGCTGATCTACAGAGTGAGTTCTAGGACAGCCAGGGCTACACTGAGAAACCCTATCTCAAAAACAAAAAAACAAAAAACTTAAAAACTAAAAATAAATTGCAACTTAGAGAGTTCTTGAGTGTAATATTTGTAGATGACAATTTCGTGTCCCGACGTCACACAAAATACATGTCTCTTCTTGTTATTTACTCACATGTGTGGACTGAGTGTTACAGCAGTTGTGTGGCCCATGCTTTGTTTTTCAAGTGCAGACAGCTGAAGTGGCTCCATCACTTGTGACATGATTGTGGTGAATGAAACACACAATTACCAATAATGTTTGAATTTGCCATTTCAAACGGTAGATGTTTAATGTTGTTCAGAAAGCAAGTAAATATTATTTGATAATTAAGGGTTGATCCATGCCTCAGCTGTGCCATACACATGGCCTGGTTTGCTTTACAATCTGCCCTCTGGTTCTCTCTGCATTAGCAGTTGAGATAGTGTGGGAAATGAAGAAAACCCTGTTTTCTATTTTCCTGTCAATTAATTTTCATAATAAAAATAAATGCAGTACGTTATCTGTCATGTTGAATACAAATCTACAAAAATCTCAAAATAAACAAAGCCCTTCAAAAGGAAAATTACAGGTGAAGATTGTTCAGTGAAAAGTTAGCATGTGACTACTTTTTTTTCTCAAGGCAAGACACCCTTTTTCTTTTTTCTTTTTTTTGGTTTTTCGAGACAGGGTTTCTCTGTGTAGCTTTGGAGCCTATCCTGGCACTCGCTCTGGAGACCAGGTTGGCCTCAAACTCACAGAGATCCGCCTGCCTCTGCCTCCTGAGTGTTGGGATTAAAGGTGTGTGCCACCAACGCCTGACTAAGACACCCTTTTTCTTTTTCTCTTCTTTCCCTTTCTCTCTTTCTCTTTCTCCCTCCTCCCTCTCTCCCTCCTTTCCTCCCTCCCTTTCCTTCCCTTCCCTTCCTTCCTCCTAACACAGGACCCTGATTGTGGTGTAACTCCCTATATCCCAAGTTAGTCTTCAACTTAGAGCCTTCCTGCCTTGGCCTCCCACTTGGTTTAACTGTTCCAGCCTTTTGCCCATCAGAAAAGCCTCTCTGCCACCACACCCAGCTTTTGTGCAAGTTCTCAAAGGCCATAATCTAAAAAGCATTAAGTGCAAAACACATGATATTTATAGTGCCTCTTAAAGATTCCATCCTAGGTGTAAAAGAGTGAGAAAATGTGTAGCTTAAGAGCTAGTTTTGTGATGGTATGTTTAATAACAAAAGCCCATAGAGAACACAGCACATAGAATATATTCCATGTAAAAAAGGACATAGTGAAGCAAACTGAAGAGACTGGACCACCAAGGCCAAACTTAACCCTTTATTTACTGTATTCCAAGGGTAGAGGCAAGTGGATCTCTGTGAGTTTCTGGCCTAATTCCTGCAACTTTCCCTGCTCCTCTCCTCTGAACCCAATTCCTACCCTGGAAGCTAAGCTGTGCCAGCTAGGAAGCACAGACAGCAGCACCTTCTAAAGGTTTTGCTTCCAAGTCAGGAGTCATCCCTGCTCTTTGTAACCCTTCACCTATACTCCTGTTGGTAACCACAGTAGAAAAAAAAATTGCTTCACCAAATTGGACTCTGGTGCAATTACTGCCTTGGGTTGTCATGAGTTCCCTTTCTGGGACCAGTAGATGATGTGTGTGCATTGTCACCCCAGGAAACATTCATCACACAATACTCGATTCTTTTTTAGGAGTGTTCTGTGTGTTTCTTTATCTAGTCTATGATTGGCACTCTACTATCCCTACACACAACTCATGTGCCTCTCCTTGTATTCTAAGCTCTGTTCTTCCTTGTCCTCTTTTCTTTATACTTCATACTTTCATAGCCCCAACCATCTCAAAAAGTGGGCTGGGAAATTGGCTCAGTAGTTAGGAGAACTTGCTGCTCCTCCAGAGGACCTGAATTTGGCTCCTAGAACTCACAGGGCAGCACACAACCACCTGTAACTCTAGTTCCAGGAGAGCCAATGCCCTCATGTGGCTTCTATGTGCACCAGATGGCCACGTGGTACACGTGGTATGCAGACAAACACCCATACAAATAAAATAAAAAGTTTTTAAAAATCTATGGCCTATAATAGTGTCCCAGCTTTCCCCTTCTGGCTATTACTTCCCAGCTTGATTTTTTTTTTTCAAAGTTGCTCTAATACTAATTCCTTGTCTAATCTCCCTACTTCCCTTTCACTCCCTACAAATGTTTCAGCTGGAAGAATATAACTGATTTTTCAAAAATTTCAAACAATGAAATAACCTCAGCCGAATAAATCTCAACACAGTGATATAGAAGACGTGAAAAGCCAAAGCTACGTAATTGCTCCAAAAGTTACTAATCCCATAGCAATTGCCTTCAGTGAGAGTGAATTAGATAAAAATCCCAAAGAACTAAAAAGTAATTATATCTTCAAAGAAATCCAAGAAGAAAATAAAACTCCTGAATGACTCGCCAAAGAACAGCTGAATGAAGTAAAGAAGTTGACACAAAATATGAAAGGAATTCAGTACACAGAGATATTGAAGAAAAACCAAAGAGTCTAAAGTCAGAAATCAAAAGCTCCATGGAAAGTCTCACCATGAGAATGATGAAGGAAAGGAGAGAGTATCTTGGCTTGAAGACAAGGTGGAAGAATTGGAAGGTTCTATCAAGGACAAATAGAAAGAGATATATGAATTTCAAGAAACGGGAGCTACCATGAAAAGGTCAACTCTAAAAAGAAAATAATAATAATGCCATGCCAATAATCATCATGATGGGAATTTCATAAAGGCCAAGGGAGTAAACCACCAATTCCAGGAATCCCTTAACAGTGTTGATGTTGCCCCTCGGTGGTGGCCCACGCCTTTAATCCCAGCACTTGGCAGAGTAGGTGGATCTCTGAATTTGAGTTCAGCCTGGTCTATAGACTGAGTTCTAGGATAGCCAGGACTGTTACAAAAAGAAACCCTGTCTCAACCCCCGACCCCCAAAAAGTGTTGATATTGACTAAGTTGACATCACTTAGTTTTTGGAAGTAATGAAGAAAATGTTATGATTTTTGACATTTTTATCGTCATTTATGGCATCCAAAGAAAATTTTTGCCAAAATTTAACAATGAAGAATAGAATACTAGCTGGGCGTTGGTGGCGCATGCCTTTAATCCCAACACTCGGGAGGCAGAGGCAGGCGAATCTCTGTGAGTTCGAGGCCAGCCTGGTCTCCAGAGCGAGTGCCAGGATAGGCTCCAAAGCTACACAGAGAAACCCTGTCTCAAAAAACCAAAACCAAAACCAAAAAAAAAAAAAAAAAAAAAAAAAATACTGATTGTATACAACTATGTAAAGGTGTTTATTCTTTTCACTACTAAGAAGTAATACTTAAACCATACATGGTCAAACATGCTTTAAAAAAAAACTTTTTAAATTGATTCTTTGTGGACTTTGTGGACGTCATGCACACCCTTATCCCATTTATCTCCCTGTCCCTTTGTATCTTCCCTTGCCCTTGCAACCCACCCCCCCCCAAAAAAAAAAAAAAACTCATGCTTTAGTCCATACATCTTTACTCACAACTGTTCATTGCAATGAGTCTGGCTTGACACCTCTGGCTTCTGCTATACTGATAATGGACCCTCACTGGGACTCTTCTTGGATATCTTTTTGTTGCCCTGTCATGAAGATCCTGCAGCTTTGGATCTGCAGGACCAGTCCCTTCATGTGTTCCAGCAGATTATAGATGGGGTGGATATTGGGGTAGGCCAACTCATGGTCCTGGTCCCGAGCCTTGGTGGTAGCTGGGTTGGTCAGCCTGACATGCCAGCTCTCTTTCATTCTCACAGCCAGGGTGAGCTCTCCAGTACTGTCCTGGCTAGCTCCCCCAAAGCCACAGGCAGCAAGGGGAGGGGCCAGTTCTCTTGCTCTCAGGGCCAATTCTACTGTGTTGCCCAGGTGAGGTGCAGGGCCCACTCTTCTGTGAGCACATGTTAGCTTGTCATGGCTGCTAAAACGGCAGGGGGGGAGGGGGGAATATGTTGGTCCCTTCACCCCTTTAATCCCATCACTCGAGAGGCAGAGGCAGACGGATCTCTGCGTTTTAGGCCAGCCTGGTCTACAGAGCGAGTTCCAGGATAGGCTCCAAAGCAATACAGAGAAACCCTCTCTAGAAAAAAACAAAACAAAACAAAACATGTCACCCTCTAAAATGGAAGTGCTGGTTGCTGTATGTGAGGACTCCAATAGGAGACTGCAGACATTTTGAAGTTTCTAGGACTATAAGATTTATATTATAAATTATGATGTAAATGTTAGAATATATTTATGTTGTAAATATATTATAAAGGAAAGGTCTCACATTTACAAATCTTAAGATTCCAAAAGCTTTGTTTAGCTTTGAGATAGGGTAAGTGCCAGGCTACACTAGAATTCGAAATCTTTTATCTCCTGAGTTCTGACTTAACTGGGTGTGTTACACCACATTCCACTTTACCCCCAAAGAACTTTTGTGTGCCTTCTAGATACTGACAGTTATCATTTTTGGAAATTAACTGTGATTTTCTTTTTCTTTCTTTTTTGAGATAGGGCCTTAGGTATTCCATGCTGGCCTGGAATTCTCTGGACCCTACACTACTCATCCCTTTGCCTCTAGCTCTGGAGTGCTGTTGCTACAGAAGTATGACACCACACATGTGCCGCTGGGATTTGAACTCAGGGCTTCATGCATACTAGGCAGGCCCTTTTACTAAATGAGCTACATCCACAGGGCCCAACACTGACAAATCTTGAAGAGTGGTTATTCTTCATTAAAACAGTCATATCACATAGCCTGTTATATGAGCATATTAGTTTTTACCAAGTTCTTCCATGCCTGATTGTTTGTATTTCCAATGTTTTCCTATCCTATGATGTGTAGTGGCAGAAATACTCCAGTGTAGGCTTGTGGGATAATGGGATGTAAAATGTTGACAGTGCCTTAGTATTATAGACACAGGTTGGACCTTCCACCTTAAAGGGTGTGTGGAAGGTCAGACCACACTTGGAGCACAACTGTTTTGTGGCACATACCCACATTCTGGAAGATTTCAGTTTTGATACCAGCATGGGCTACTCAGTGCAGCCCTGCCTAAAACCAAAACAATTAAGCACCAAACTCAAAAGAGTTAACAGGTGAGTTGTAGCCAACTGAAAAAGAGCAGCAAGGTTTCACAAGCTTAAGGGTTTTATACAAGATTAACTTTTTTCAGGAAGATGAAAAATTGATACACTGGTTGTTGTCATTATAAAGCGTTTTAAGAATTTAAAAGCATCATAAAGCAGTTCTACCATCAAGTCAACTAAAGCAGAAATGAAGGATTGCGTATCCGGTGAACATGATGCGGAACACGGTAGAAGGCGCAAAGGCCCCTTGACTAAGAAGCAAAATGTGCCGAAGATGCCGCTGCGGTGTCCCGGAGGAAAGAGCTGTGTGGTTCTTAGCCGGGGTGGGAAAAAAAATGGTTTCAGAGAAGAGGAGGAGGAAGAGTTGCAGGAATCACGCCTGGACGCGGAATCCGAGCCGGGATACTGCAAGCCGGCGACCAGGCTGCTGTACCTAACCCAGCGAGCGGGCAAGGAGAACCAGGGTCGCCGCGGTGAGTTTGGGATTTCGACCCCACCGCAGAGGCGAGAGACTGCGCGGTGCGCAACCAGCAGACGACCAAGTCTGGCGGGAAGCCTAGGGCTCCGAGGGGGGTGAGAGGGGGAGAGAAGGACGGCTCTGTTACTAGGCAACACGGGCCGGGCCCGCCTCCTGCTGCCGTTGCTAGGCGACGCCGAGGCCAGGGGGCGGGGGGAGGAGGGCGGCGGAGCGGCCCTACGTGCTGACGCTAATTGTATATGAGCGCGAGCGGCGGGCTCTCGGGTCTCTTTTAGCGCCATCTGCTCGCGGCGCCGCCTCCCGCTCCTCCCGCTCCTCCCGCCGCCGCCGCCGCCGCCCTGAGTCACTGCCTGCGCAGCTCCGGCCGCCCGGCTCCGCGTCTGAGCCTCCTGGAACGGTAACGGCTGGGACCCGGGAGGGCTCGGGGCCTGCGAGGTGTGCGTGCGTGTGAGTCGGGGTGTCCGAGGCCGCGCCGCCTGAAGGGCCCCGGCGGCGCTTGCCGGCTGCGGGGCGCGCGGGACAGCGAGGCCGCGGCGGCGTGGAGGGGGAGCGGGAGGATGAGGAGGCCACGCTGCGGAGCGCATGGGTCGCCCCGGCCACCCGGGCCGCCGCTGCCTCGGTGTCGTCGTCCCCCGTCCCCGAGAGGAGCACCACGAGCAGGCCGCGGGGGTGTGGGGGATGGAAAGAACGGTGGCCGCGAGTTCCGCCCGCGGGGGGAGGAGGGAGGGAGAGAGGGGGCTGCGCAGGCCGCGGCCTCCCGCGCTCAGGAGCCGGGCACGTGGGGACGCGCTGCGGACGGCGGGAGACCCCTCCCGCTCGGGCTTCCCCAAGATTTGAAGACAAGGAAGGTCGGGTTGCGCCGAGGACCAGCCCCGAGGGCTCACGCGCTTCCCTGGAGGAGAATGTGCTAGCGGATGGGAGGATGCCGGTGGCGGGGGGTGGGGACGACGACCAGGGGAGGATGGGGGGGGGCGAGAACAAGCCTGCGCGGCTGGGGTTGTTAAGGGTTAACACGTGCAAAGCATTTAGCGTAGCTTTTTCTTTTTTCTTTTTTTTTTTCTATCTAGAGGTGGTTTTGTGCCTCACAGGTACGGTTAGAACTTCTGGGTACCTTGGCCCCGGGGTCTTATTTGTGTGGAGAGAGAACTTGCTCTGAAGTCTCCTTAAACCTCCGGATGGTTCTAAGATGAAGAGGAGGCTGGCTTGTTGGGTGCGGGGTGGGGGTAGGGGCTCCCATTCTACTAGACCAACAGCGTAGTTTTCCCTTCCAGAACTTCCCAGAATTCTCACTGGGGGTATGAGGTGGAGCAAGGCATTAATATATACTGATACTGGGCAAAACTCAGTGCGCCACATTTATATAGAGATCTCAGGCGTGGCCATGAAGGGAGGGAGGAGACAGGTCCTGTCGGGAGGGCTAGACTTCCAGAATCAAAGGGTGAACCAGGTACGAGCCTGCAAGGACTCCCTATTTCATCTCCTGTCTCCGAGTTCTGAGAAAATAACGTCTTAAAAACTCAAAATACTGACTAACCTGGTTTCAAGAGAGCCAACCTAGAGTTTGCTATATTTTTTGAAAGCAGTTTAGCATCAGAACATCTTTGCAAACTAATATCCAAAGAAATATTTTGGTTTTGTTAGGGGAAAACCTAAAACAGGTAAACGGGATTTTCGGTGGTCTTGGGGAAGTCTTTTTCTCTCAAGCTTGTGTACAGTTGAAGTACACGCCCCATATTTAAACCATACAACTACATTAATTCCAAATCTGGATTTGAAGGATTTAAGTTAGCATTAGCAGGGACTTAGACATCTGTCATAAAATCTTGACTTAACTAATTGTTCTTTTCAAGTCAGCATTTAGATTAATAAAAAGTTAAAGACTCTTCAACATAACGTGATGTCTGTTCGTTTTATCTGTTGCAAAATACCTGTTTTGTTTTAAGTCTTGGGCCCTATAATTGACAATAGTTTAATATTGACATGTCCTTTCATGAGATTAAAAAAAATAACACTCTTGGCCGAACCAATGTGACTAAAATTCTGTAGTTTATTTTATTATTTGTATTGGCCTAAGGTGACCGAAGCCAATACAGGAAGGGGGGTGCTGAAAGAGGTGGGATGCGACTTAAAAAGATCTGAAGGTATCAGAACACATTGCTTATTTTATTGGGTTATAAGTAACTGCTAGACCTCAGGATTTCCACTCTGCCTTTCATTGCTAAAAATGTATTTGGACAATTAACTTGAAAAGTTTTTCATGTTTTTATTTACAGTGGAAAAGGAACTATAATTTCCTTAGAATAAAGAGACTGCTACAGGGGTTAGCTTGGGTTAAGGGCACTGGTTTTTCCAGAGGACCTGGGTTCAATATCCAGCACCTACTTGGTAGCTCACAACAGTCTGTTACTCTGGTCCCAGAGCGTCCAACTTGTATACAAAGGATGTACAGACATAATGTGTAGGCAGAACACCCATTAACATAGAAACAAAGGTTATGAAACAATTAAAGATACTCCATGGGGAACAAATAGGCACAGTGATTACTGTGAGACTCTTTTTTTAAAGACAGGTTCTCTTCTTACATAGCACTTGGCTGTGTAGGGAAGGCGGCTCTTGAACTCAAGAGATCCACCTGCCTCTGCCAGTGAATGCTGAGATTAAAGGCGTGGGGTTGTTTAAATTCCATCATTCCAATCATTCATTCATGTATTTGTTTATTTAATGCTGTCAGGTAGTATTAGCTTTCTCTTTAGAAACATGCCTTAGGTGGTAGTAGTAACTAACTAGTAGTTTAGTATTAGTTAACTAGTACTACTAACATTTTAGCTAGAAAACAGGTCTGGTATGATTAAAAGGCTTACTCAGACTTTTGCAATGATGAGGTTGGGTTCTTGTTTTTTTTTTTTTTTAAGCTTTTATTATGTGTGTATTTTGCTCACATGTATGACTGCACCCTGTGTCTTGCTGGTACCTGTAAAGGTTAGAAGAGGTTGTCAGATCCTAGTGTGAGCTGCCAAGTGGGCTCCTGGTCTCTGCAGGGAAAACAAGTGCAATTGAAGCCATCTCTAGCTCATTTATATTGGTGAGGTTTTTTTTTTTTTTTAAAGACAGGGTTTCTCTATATACTCTGGAACTGTATAGACCAGGATGGCCTTGAATTCATCCTCCTTTGCTGGGATTAAAGGTGTGAGTCACCATCACCTGGCTATATATTGGGGTTTTTTTGTTTTGTTTTTTGAAACAAGGTTTCTCTGTTTATTTAGCCCTGGCTGTTCTGAAGCTCTGTGGGCCAGGCTGGCCTCCAAATCACAGAGATCTCCCTGCCTCTGCCTTTTGATTGCTGGGATTAAAGGTTTGCCACCACCCCCTAGCATATATTGGGTTTTAAAGGCTGTTGTCTGACTTGAAGCAATTCAAAAATCACTGTTCTGGATTTTGCTGTGGGGAAAAACAACAGTGTAGTCAGGTGACTTTTGTTCCAACATGGAATTTGCTTGTGTGTAATTAAATAGTGCCTGCTTTGAAGCCTTTGTATATGTAAGCTATGTATGTCACATGCACATAAAAACTGCAAGTTGAATATAGTTACTAGTAAGTGAGGAGTTTGCCAAATGCCAGTCCGTTGTACATGTACCTCTGCTGTTGGGTTAGATGATAGTCATTTACATATGGAGATCTTTTGGACAGAAGGTAATGTTCTCGAACAGTCCATTTTGCTTGTGAGTTTAATGCATGACCAGGCCAGTTCTGTTTGGTCTTCACTTGGTATCACTAGAATGAAAGAGTGGGGGGGGGGATGGTGCTGTGAACTGTGAAGTTCTCCCAGCACTCAGGGGGCAGAGGCAGGCAGATCTCTGAGTTTGAGACCAGACTAGTCTACAGGAGCTAGTTCCAGGACAGCCTCCAAAGCCCCAAAGAAACCCTGTCTTGAAAAACCTAAAAATGAACAAATAAATAAATAAAATAAACTGTGAAGTTCTGTTGGAGCCACATTTGGTGCTGCTCCCTGGACTGATGATGAAGAGTGCTCCAAGAGAACAGCCACTTCTGTAATTCTTGGAGTGGGGTTCGGTCTGAGAGAAAAGTCCAGTCGTTGAGTGTCCTGGCACCTTATTTAAGCATACACATTTCAAGTGACTGCTTGCTTCATCATAAGTCACTGATTTCTAAGTAGGAAACATGCTGATTGATATCATGGGAATTTTTCCAGAAAATGATCCACCAGAAGGTAGGAAGTTGGTAGCAGGTGCTGGATATCTGGCTGTTAGATCTCCAAGACCATAAAATCAGTTTTTGTGTCGTCAGGGTTTTTGTTTTGCCTCCCCTCTACTTGTGTGGAAGATTTTACTGATTTCAATTTAGTTTAATAATCGACCTAAGGAAAATTAGAAGCCAGCATCTTTTCCCATTGAGATGATGTATACAATATTGGCTTATACTTTGAACTTTTTAGGGCTGACAGTGGTCTGCAAGTTTTCTCCTCATGGTAGTATAGTTTGGTAAAACACTTGGTTAGGATTGTATTTTGTTTTACTGCTCTAATGATGGTGGAAATATTTAGTTGGATATTAGGATGTACACCTGTAGTTCAGCACTATGGTATCTGAGACTGGGGGATCAATTTAGCTTAGCAGTTTGAGGACATCCTGAGCAATATAGTGGTACCATATGAAAAACAAAAATCTTAGATACACACACAACTATTTGCCCTATGTCTTAGACTGTCAACCTGGAATCAACTTCATTCTTCTTAAGGGTATGGTATATGTTACAGAATATTCTAGTGAGATTGCTTGGAGATGTATGTGTGTGTGTGTGTGTGTGTGTGTGTGTGTGTGTGTGTGTGTGTGTGTATGTATGTATGTAAAATTTGCCTCCAATCATCTGCTTTGCCTAAATTTAGGTCTATTTTATTTTATTTTATTTTATTTTTATTTTTTGGTTTTTCGATACAGGGTTCCTCTGTAGCTTTGGAGGCTGTCCTGGAACTAGCTCTTGTTGAACAGGCAGGCCTCGAACTCACAGTTCGCCTGCCTCTGCCTCTTGAGTGCTGGGATTAAAGGCATGTGCCACCACCACCAGTTTAGGTCCATTTTAAAAGGCTTATTTTGATTGTATATGGTCTAAAATCATTGGTTAATACACTCATGTTCTGGGATCAAGCATGTACACCATCATCAACCGTGGCACTATTTTGTTTGACTTTTTACTGCTATCTCAGCCTGTTTTGTGTTTTTATTGTCAGTGGGAAAGTAGGATTTAGAGGGCTCCTTTTATCTCTGGATTGGTGTCTCCGATCACTTCCAGAAATTTCTTAGTTGTTAATTTCTAAATGTTCTATATACTTCTATAATTTGTGTCCAGTCTCAGAGTTTAAGTCCTAAATCTCCAGTATTTTCTTTCAGACCTGCCATGCTTGCAGTGTGACTTCTAGCTTCCTTTAACTTAATCCATTTCTCAGTTGAACCTAATTTACTGTTACGCCAACCTATTTAGCTTGGTGTCAGTTTGAAATTTTTTTTCTGGAGGTTCTGTTTAGTTATCAATCTTTAATGGAGGGTGTGTCTTGTAGATGGTTTTCTTCCTTCTGCCTCTCCTCCCTAAGAGGAAACTCAGACCTTTTTTTGCACACAGTAACACTCTACCATTAAGTTGTACCCACAGGTTCCAGTTACTTTTACCTTCAGACTTAAGAGGCTGGTTGTCTTTTGGCCTTTGTCCATTTGATGATAATATTTAAGCTTTTAGAGTATAGGACTAGTTTCTTGCTTTTATAAATTATTTGAGGTTTAGTATGAAGGCACCTTTTACTTGTTCGGATATGCAAGTGCCTGTGAACACATTGGGGTCCATTAAGCTATAGCTTAAGCATTTAGGACACAGCACAGGTTAATTTGGGTGGTTATTCCAGAAGAAATGGTTTATTCTGAGGCTATAGCATTTAGGGTTCCTGCTTAATTTGGGAGGATTACTTACTATAAAAGTTGGGTGGGTCTACAGATTTTTTTTCTTTTTTTAAGGGGCTGGGGATAGAACCCAAGGCATTGAATGTACTAGGTAAACTATCTACCACCGAGTTACTTCCTCTAGTGTGCCCAGGATTTTGATTATAGCTCAGGGTCATTAAACTAAATTCACTTGGCTGGGTGGCACACACATGTATTCCCATTAAAGAGGGAGGATGGAATATTCAGGGCTACCCCTGGCTATAAACTGAGTTCTCAGTTAGCTCAAAGTCAGTGTTGGGTGAGGCTCTTAATAGCACAGGGAGCTATTTCAGGAAACACGATGTGGGCCTTAACATGGGGTCCTGCATCTCAGTGTGACCTCATGGCCCACTTGCTGTGGAAGCTGGGGTTCTTGTTTAGAATACTGATATTTTGGGTTTATTGGATATGTTGGTTTAGAATGCAGCCCTGGAGTCTTTTTCTAGCTTAGATTTACAGAAAAGTTGTTTTGAGTTGCTATATATGTGTGAGGTGCTCTTTGTTGCTCTGACATTATCAAGAGGCAACTTAGGGTAGGGTTTCTTTTGGTTCACAGTTCAAGTTCAGTAGTCTATTATGGTGAGGAAGTCATGGTGGGTGACAGGAGCGTGAATCAGCTGGTTAGAGAGATGAAGGTGGGCACTCCAGACTCTAGCCCATAGAATGGAACTGTGCTCATCTGGGGTTTTCCCACTTAGATTAATGTCATAATTGTTGTAAGCATGCTGAGAGGCTTGACTTGGTGATTATAGATCCTGCCAAGTTAACAATATCAGCTGTCACAGTATCCCTTGCGGGGTGTGCTCTTAACTGTCACATCATCTTAACCTATTATTTTGCAAAAACATTGACCCTGTCTGTGCTGATTGAGAATGTCTTGCTTGGTAAAACAGTTTGAGAATTTTCTGGATGTCAGGTACAAGTTAAACTATGCCTATACATTTATTCTGACAGTTACAGGATTTACTAGACAAGGTATTTACTTAACCCAGCAAGTTATAAGATGTTATTCAATTATGTTGGTGCATGTTGTAAAACAAAATAATGAAAAATGTTCTGTTATTAGGTTCATGTTTATTCTAGCATTCAAGAGTGAGGTAAGATTTCTAAGAGTTGGTGACTCCTAGGCTGTTTTAGGCCAGCCTATGCTACATAGTGAAACCCTGTTTTGTTTTAAGGAAAATTCTCATTTATCCCTATTGTTTTCCTTGTTTCTTGTGTCTTTGTACAAACTTCTTATTTAGGGAGCTGGGAGTGTAGTAGCTTAGTGGCCAAATAACTTTCTAGAAAAGTAACTTAACCCAGGTTTAAGAACATGTATTCACGCTGGGCGTTGGTGGCACTCGGGAGGCAGAGGCAGGTGGATCTATGAGTTCGAGGCCAGCCTGGTCTCCAGAGCGAGTGCCAGGAGAGGCTCCAAAGCCACACAGAGAAACCCTGTCTCAAGAAAGAAAAAAAAAGACCGTGTTCACCCCAGTTTTCCCTGCATTGAAAGAAAGTCTTTTGATATGCAGAGTATGTAGTCTTGGTTGTATTTTACTAGCGATAAAGAATCAGTGTTCTTGATAGTTTTAAATTAGTATTCAAAAGTAATTGCTTAAACATTTTATAAGCACTACTGTAAGTACTACTATACACTGCATAAAGCAAATGGGAAGGGCTGGAGAGATGATGGATTAAAAACAGTACTTGTTGCTCAGTGAGGGCCATGAATGAGTTCAGATTCCTGTGGCACCCATGAACACCTGTAACTGCAGACACCCTCTTATGCTTTCCCTGCATACACACTCATACACACTACTCACATACTCAATCCAGTGATATGTGTGCTGCTAAGTTCTTGCCAATACAGTGAGCAGAAATCACAAGTGCTGTTTCTAGTTTTAAGGCATTCCTAGTGCCATCTCTGGGTTGTCATTTTTCTTGGTGATAATCGTGTAGGTATTGGTGGCTGAGTCTTCAGCAGTGCAGAGAAACAGTGTTCCAAAGGCTGGCATATATAATGGAAGGCTTCTGAGTGGTCACACAGAGCAAGGCTGCCCTGCTGATCTGACCACCTTTATGATGGTCACATGACTGAGAACTAAACTGTTCTTCGAGCTGCTGTAGTGTTGGTTTTCAGTTGCTGCGCTTTTTCCTCATCCAAACCCTGATTCAGTGGTCACCTTTAGAAGCTTCCAGATGCCAAGAGGAACCCAAGAGGATGGCCATAAGAAATAGGTTTTTAGGCAGTCTTCTGCTTAGCTCAGGCTGGCCTCTGTCTCTAATACTAGTGCATTAATTAGCCGGGACCAGTTTTCACAAAAATAGCTGAAAGATGCAGGAACTATTAAGTTTTTCAAAAACTTCTAGAGTCATGGGAAGGGCAGTAGTTAAGCAAAGTTTTGCTTTTTGAAATGAAGTTAAAAAAATAATAGTGATAGCTTACTGGGGTAAAGTGTCTGCTGCCAAGCATGATGACCTCAGTTTCATCCTCGGGACCCACATAGCAGAGAGAACCAGCTTGTAAGTTGTCCTCTGACCTCTACCCATGCCATGGTGCAGACACAATACATGAATGTCATTTTTAGAATACTGTTAAAAAGCGAAGTAGTTTAACATACAAAGTGGATTATCTCTAGTCCCAGCACCAGGGAGGCAGAGACACATGGATCTCTGTTGAAGCTAGCCTGGTCTACGATGTAGTTCCAGACCATCCAGAGTTACATGATGAAAGCCTGTCTTTAAAAGAAAATGTTGGGTGGTGGTGGAACATCTTTAATCCCAGTACTAGCTAGGAGGCAGGGCAGGCAGATTTCTGAGTTTGAGTCCTGCCTGGTCTGCAAAGCTAGTTCCAGGACAACCAGGGCTGTTAGAGAATCCCTGTCTTGGGAAACAAATAACAACAAAATGATTCTAAGGGGACTAAGTAAAAACTGCATCCATTATCATTAAGGGTTTGAATAAAGATAGCTAATATTCTATAATTCTAGCTAGTAAATGTATTTTTGTCGATGAAATTATAAAAACCTAGCCTGAAAATTGTTTTCTTTTTTATAATGGAGTCTTTGTATGTTCCATGATTTTGGGGGGGTGGGGAGTTCAGGGTGTTTTCTCTGTAGTGGACCTGGCTGTCCTAGAGCTCACCTGTAAATCACATTTTTTTCTTAACATTTGCTACATTGTTTTATTGATTCATAGGGTTTCACTTGAAATGTTTTTCTTCCTTTAGGTAGATGCTTGTTTTTAATGCTGATTCTTTTTTCTCTTAGATAATTGGAGTTCTTACAAGATGGCAGACATTGACAAGTAAGTGGCAGATATTTCACTTCTTTTTAGAGACTTTGTATTGTAATTAGTAGCAGTACAAATTGTATATTATGAAAATGTCTGTTGCTGACATTCATTGGTACCTGCTCTGTTGGAAGTTGGGTAGAATATCTTTTTCTAGAATACGTTATATATAATCACTCAAACCTACCCCCTGGCAATGGGCAAAGAGACACCTTGTTGGTGGTGTTGTTCTTATATCAGTCAGGGGTAGAGCAGATAGTAGCCCTTTGTTCATCCTAGCTTGATGCCTGGCTTGGTGGCCAAAGCTGTTTCATGCCTAGGGCACATTAAGAAAAAAAGGAAAGAAAGAAAGAAAGAAAGAAAGAAGCCAGGTGTAGCATTTGGAGGCAGAGACGGGTAGATCTTTGTGACTTGGAGGCCAGCTTGGTCTACAAGGTGAGTTCTAGGATAGCCAAGAGCTACCTAGTGAAAACCTGTTTCTAAGAAAACAAGGAAAAGATACAGTAAACCATATGTCAGTGTTTAGCCTTCAAGTGGTGAGTACCAGGCAGTGGTGTTGGACATCTTTAATAACTCAGGCAGAGGCAGTCAGATCTGAGCTTGAGGCCAGCCAGCCCTGTCTACAAAGTGAGTTCCAGGACAGCCAAGGCTGCTACAAAGAGAAACCAAAAAAGAAGTGCTGAGCATGGTAGTAGATAATAAATACTTGAGAAAATTTTTAGTATGTATATATTTCTCAACATTTTCCAGTTAACACTGAAGTGTATAAACATGTAGAATTGAGACGGCATACAATCAAGTTAAAAGTGGGAAGATGCTGTTAAAATCTCCCCTTTTGGCCCATCTCAATTGCATTTTCTACCTTACCAAGAGTTGTAAGCAGTTTTGTTTTCATTTATTTCTTTGCTTTCTTTAGAATCTTAATGTTGGTTTGGGTTGGTGGGTGGGACTGTACTAGGAATTGAATTTAGGGTTTCACACATGGCTAGGTCTGTGCTCTGCCACTGAGCTTTCTCCTCAGTTGACATTTGAATTTTAAGAAAATGTATAAAGAAAGCAGTGTTGCTTTTAGTTGCCTAAACTTTCCTGAAGCTCTACAAGATTTGTAGATAAGTTCTGACAGCTTGAAACATGGTGTAAGCAAGTTTTCATGTATATATCCAATGTGGGTGTATATCTTCTAAGAATATGGTCAGGGAGAATGGAATGATAGACTACATAAGATTAATCATGTTTAATTTGACAGCCTTGCCAGCTCACAGCAGTTACAATGCAACACTTGTGATGAATTAAGATTGCCAGTGGCATTAGATAACAAGGGCATGGAATTGGGGGAATACAACTTGTAAGGGCAACAAGTACAAATATGTATGACAATTTCACCTGTGTTTTTATGTACATGCTTGCTCTCTTTAAAAGAGGACATGGAAGTGTATTACTATCGCATGTAGCACGACTGAAAGCTACTGTTCTTTTATGCTTGATAGGATATAGAATTTTATGAATATTAAGCTCCTGCTCTGTTGTCACTTTGTCTCCAATGTGATGTTGAAATTCAAAGCCACAGTTCTTTGATCACATGCATTGTAAAGTTTCTTTAATTTGGCTTTAGTTTTGCCATTCAGTAGTGGGCCCTTTCAGTCTGTCCGTCCAATCCAGTGGCTGTCAGATCTAGGACATACTTATTTTTGACTTATTTTGTTCATTGGCTTGCCTCTTCTCTTTCTGCATCTATTGTTGTATGTTGTATCTTGGAGTGGTCTTCTAGTTTTTAATCTCTGTCTCTTTGCTCTTTCTGGACAGATGTAGAACTTTATTTTTCTGTTTGTATTTTCAAAATCTATTGCTTTAGTTCTCTCTTGATCTTGGTTCCCCTTTCTATTTTGCTGTGCTGTCTTTCTCTGGATGTTTCTTTCCTATTTAGTCTTATTTACTCTTCTTTTCTCCTTTGTTTTAGACTTAATTTCCTGATGGGGTAGTGCTTGATCATCTGCTTGTTCAAACTGGTGCTGAGGGATCTGGGATGAGTGCATTGAAAGACATTAACAATAATAAATTCAGAAAACATGAAGGCTTGGTAGTAGAGGGGGACTCTGCAGTAGGGTGGGTCATCAGTGGTTGCTATGAGAATTCCCGATGTCAGAATGACTTCTTGGAAGCCAAATTCCTTGGTGAGTAGTGTAGCTCTGGCTTCTGTTGTAGGAACCAAGGAGGAGGCAGTTAGGGAAAGGTTAGCATTCTATTTTATAAGTAGTCATATTAGTGTTTTCAATATTGTTAGCTTTTCTTTTGAAAACTGTCGGGCTTATTCTTCACATTTCCTACTTAATTTTGATGAACTTGTCACTTCTGACTTCCAAATTTTGTTCTTTCCTCGACATTTAGTGTTAACTCCTTAAATACACTCATCTTTTGTTTTTGGAAGAGTTAAAATTTGATGCCGTTAATCTACCATCTTAGCTTAGTAACCATCATTTTGTAAACAATTAAAAACCCGAAAATTGATAGCTTGATTTCTCCCCCCTACTATTTAATTCTATATGGCTGTTATCCTTGGGAAGGTGAGAGAAGGGACCCCCCTCAAAGTAAGCCAGTAAACTGAGAAATACTTAGGAGTTAGCATTTTACTTGCTTGGAGTCTTAAGACTGCTTGTAATACCCTTGCTGTTTTGTTACTATGTCTGTTCTAATACAAATTTGTGGTATTTATATAAATGTAGAAGTAAGCTAGATTTGGCCATATGATAAAGTTTGTGAAATAATCTTTTAAAGACTTGTTCAGTAATAAATATTTGAGAATACTAAAGGAGTGGCAGCTGTGTATGTTACCTAATAACAGCCTCTGACTCTGTATGCATGCACAGATCATAAGGATCAGATCCTGGAATTGGCCCTGCGTTTCTCTCTATCATTGATGGGGTCATGGATTCTACTATACTTCCATACTCTGGAGATTGCAGTTGGAAGATAGTTGAATTTGTAGATTGCCCTGTTGTTACACATGGCAATACCTTGTCAAAACCAAACCAAAAAAGGGAAAATTGTCTTTAATTCCACCCTCTCTGTGGAATGTCATGTCCACAAAGTAGGGTTTTGCTGATAATCCCAAAATGGTGAGGAAGATATTATCTTTCTCCTAATGGAACTGTTGAGGCTAAAATTTAAGCAAGGTGTTGGCTCAAGTCTAAACATTTCATTTTTTACTGTGAAGTAAAAAAGTGTTCATAACCAGAGATAACAGGATCCCACTTCCCCTTCCCCCTGTCCCTCAGGGTCTCTGCATAGTCCTGGCTGTCCTGGAACTCACTCTGTAGACAGAGGCTGGCATTAAACAGCCTCCTAAGTGCTGGGATTAAAGGTACTCGGCCAGGATCCCTCTTTTTTTTTTTTTTTTTTTTTTTTTTTTTTGTCCTTGAGACAGGGTTTCTTTGTAGCTTTGGAGCCTGTCCTGGAACTCAAATCTGTAGACCAGGCTAGCCTGGAACTCAGAGAGATTCATCTGCCTCCCTCTACCTCCCAAGTGCTGGAAATCAAGGCGTGCGCCACCATCGTCCTGCTTTTTAAATTCTTTAATTTCTTTTTTTTTTTTTTTTTGTTTTTTTGAGACAGGGTTTCTCTGTGTAGCTTTGGAGCCTATCCTGGCACTCGCTCTGGAGACCAGGCTAGCCTTGAACTCACAGAGATCCACCTGCCTCTGCCTCCCGAGTGTTGGGATTAAAGGCGTGCACCACCAACGCCCGGCTAAATTCTTTATTTTCTTTGCCTCTACTTTTCAATTAACATCTTCATCCTTAGTGTGGTTATGCATATTTTCTGCTGCTGAAGCTGTAGTTATCCAGGACAGAAGGATGGATCAAATTCTAAGGTTTCCTAGCTATCTTATCATTTTATAAGTATTCTTAAAGTTTTAAATAACATGTTTTATCAGATCTCACTGCCAGAGCCAGGGCTCTGGGTGACAAACATCCCATTTCAAAAATAAGCCAGATGGTGATGGTACACACCTATAATTCCAGCATTTGGGAGGCCATCGTGGTCTATAGAGCAAATTCCACGACAGCCAGGTCTTAAACAGATAGGGAAACTGTCTCATAAACAAACACAAACAGCAAAAAAAAAAAAAAAAAAAAAACACTACCAACAACAAAAACAGAACCCAACAATTGACTGCCATAAATTGGGCATGGTGGTGTAGGCCTACAGTCTTAGCACTGTGGAGGAGCAAGTTTCCAAAGCCGCCTTCCTTCAGCTACAGAGGGAGTTAGGTGCCTGGGTAGGCTACATGAAAAAAAAAATGTACCAAGGAGCAAATAAAATGGGATTGCCAAAACCTGGTCATAGTTACCTGCTAGGAAAATGGATTTCATCTTGGTATTTTGCCGCCCTGTGTAAAATGATAGCACTCTTCATTACAGAGCTGCAAGGATGCTGTCACTGAATCCAAGTTTGAAAACATGCTACCTGAGCTCACAAACCTGCTAAACTGCATTTTTAAAGCTTGAAGCTTGTTTTTGGCTAGATGGTTTTAAGTGGAGGTGTGAAGTACTTTAATTAGTACTTGTCTGCATATTATAGTTAGGAAACAATTACTTTTGAATTTCTGTCCTTAGAAAGAACCTTATTTATTAGAAAGTCAATACAAGTTTCTCTAATTTTGTTTTGTAATTCATATATTTAAACTATGGTGTGATGCTATGACATTGTAGCAAAGAACAGTCTGAACTTGATCAAGATTTGGATGACGTTGAAGAAGTAGAAGAAGAAGAAATGGGTGAAGAAACAAAAATCAAAGGTATTCTTTTAAATTACTTCAGGAGTCAGCAGTTGCTGTCATGTGTCCTCAAGAGGAGAGTAATAGGAACTGTCTCCCTTTTCTGGACCCTTGTCCATTGTCCTTTATCTCCTGATAATTCCTTGAGTTTAGTTAACTGTTTTTGTGTAAGAGGAAGCAATAAGCAAGAGATGATTGTGATAACTCATTGACATTTCACCCCCCCCCCCTTGCTGGAGCTAGAGAGCACCTAGCTGTGTCAAACTTGGGAGGGTGGAAGTGGGAGTTACTTGGCAATGCTTCTAAACTATGTTTACTTTTTAATTACATACAAAGTGTAATGTATGTATCTTTAAATTTTCACTCTGTTAAACACCAGCATTTATTAAATATATGTGGAACCTGTGAAAGTTTACCTAGCAGAATTTGTACAAGGAGTAGGGGTGGGTAGATGTTCCAGGAGTACTCAGGTAACCAGGTGATTCACTTTTTCATTTTTAGTCACGTGAATTTTCATTATGAAAATAGTTCCTGCCTTCTTTCCTAAATTTTTTTCAGTTGCTTTTAATTGTTTTTATTAAATGCCTGTTACTACAGCTGTGTATCATCTAGTTATTGTATTATTATTAAAAGCAAATTGATCTTCAAGACTATAACTGAATGATTTTGTTTTACTCTCAAAAACTAAATGAACATAAAATAAAAGCATCTAACACAGACATTCAGATAGCACCTTCATTTTTCTCTGGCCTAAAGTGTACTTGGTTTTTTCTGGTAAGTGTTGTCTCCCTTTGGGTGACTAGTCGAGTCTTGGGTAGGGCAAAGCTTTGAGCTTCCCCAAGTGCACAGTGGTGAAATGTAAGATACCAGGATTAGAGAGGATTTTGTCCATTGTGCTTGTGATAATAGCCTAGAGAAATCTGGTGTGGTAAATATCACTAGAAACCCAGACTTTTCTAAGTGCTGGGTTTTCCTTAGCTTACCCTATACGTTTCTACTCCTCATAACAGCATTTTATGGGCCTGTTAGCAAGACTTGATGATTGGTGTTCAGTGGAAACAGCAGAAACGGTTTCACAAATCCCTCTTTCAATGCCCCCTTTCTTTTTAAAAGCGCGTCAGCTGACTGTTCAGATGATGCAAAATCCTCAGATTCTTGCAGCCCTTCAGGAAAGACTGGATGGTCTGGTAGACACACCAACAGGATACATTGAAAGGTACAAATTCCTTCTTTTTTCTTCCCTCCTTATTTATCTTTCTATAAAAAGCCATTGGAGTTTACCTGTGTGATCATGGAACACTAATGTATGTTAGTATCTAGTATAAGGTTTTGTGGAGATAAGAATATAGAGCTCTGATTAGGTTGAGTCTTTTGACTTGGTTCAAGTCTGCAGGAAGTAAACTGGTCTTAGCCATTTCTGTGACTTGCTTAGTAAGTTTGTTAAATGTACAGAATTAGAAATACAGGTTTCCTTTGTCTTTAAAATACGGATTACTTCACATGCTGCACAATTCAGTTTTCTGATTTCAAGGTCCATGTCTGCTATCCTTATCCTGCTTATTGGAATGTTTCCTTGGTCTGTGTGTCTGCTATTCTGTTGCCTGCTTCTTTGGTTTGGAATGGTGCCCATTGTTCTGTATCTCCCCCTAGGAACTGTAGGAATTTCTTTGGGCTGTTTTCGTAGAATTCCTACTTAGAGCAAACCATCTTTAAGACTTGTAGCTAGGTTTCTGTAAATGCTGGGGTTTCTTTCCAGAGATGTTTAGTCTGAAGGTGGCTTTATCTTCCATGTCTGCCAAAATTTGGCATCTGGCTTTTTGTAGATTTTCTTTTCAACCAGCTTAGAAAGGTATGATCTTGTTGTAATTGCATTTTCTGCTTCCCAGTAAACTTGGAGTTTCATTTCAGCAAATGGGTGAGCCTGGGGTTGACTATTTTTACTCTGTCTATGGAGTTCTTCAGAAACAGAAGTCCTTAATTTTTATATTAGCAAAATGGGTGGTGTTTTTTATTTTGTGCTGATGACTTGTGGATTCAAATTGTTGAGGAACTCTTCTTAGGTCTTTAATTGCCTTCTTGGTCTGGTACAGGTAAACATTCATTCCTTCCTGCTTTTTATATATAGTAAGTTCTTACTAAACTATTTTCCATTTATACACGTACCACCTGTTTATCGTAGGAAGTTCTTTTATAGAGTTGAATTTGTCTGTGAGTAGAATACTTTGATTTCAATGGTCTTTTAGTCTATTTTTGTCTTTTGACACATTTAGCAGCATAGCTTCATAGTATGTGTTTGAGACAATGAGTTTCTTCCATAATCTGAACTCTTAAGCAGTCTTCATGTTGGTCAAGACATTCTTTTGTCCTTGTCTAACTGACAGGATGCTTCCTTCCCTACTGTCCTATGAGTAAATACTACCCAAAAGCTACACTGCCTACACCTATCCCACATGTTTGGCAGGGTTCTCAATTTTAACTCAAGAATGTTTGCTGTCAGTTACAATGAAGCTCGTAGATTAACAAAGTCGTCTATCTTTAGTGCCATCTCATCCATATACTTGTATTTATAATAAGCACATGTTATACTTCAGTTTTATGGTTAAATAGTATTTTATATAATGTATTCCTGCTTATGTGGAAAAATGCTGTTTTTAAAAAATTAATAGTGTATCCAGTAGTACTGCTACCCCAAGAGTATATTTTAAGTCAAAAACTAGCTCCATCACCTAGGAATAAACATAAATTAGTATGTTACATCACTTGTGAGATAAGCTTATATATGTGTGTATACTTACGTGTACAAGGAAACTTTCATGGGTTGTTAATAGTTATGAACCAAGATTTCACTTGCTTAGCCCTCTCTCAAGCCCAGGAATGCTTCTTTTTTTCTCTGTTTACTGCAACAACAACTTTTTTTTTTTCTTTTTGTTTTTCGAGACAGAGTTTCTCTGTGGCTTTGGAGGCTGTCCTGTAACTAGCTCTTGTAGACCAGGCTGGTCTCAAACTCACAGAGATCCGCTTGCTTCTGCCTCCCTCGTGTGCTGGGATTAAAGGCGTGCGCCACCAACGCCCGGCTAACAACTCCATTAAGGTATAAAATAAATAAAAACTGCACATACTCTTGAATTTGGAGTTAAATGCTTTTGGGGAGTTTGGGGCTACTTTTTAAATAATTGTGTGTATATGAGTATTGCTTGTGTGAGATTGTGTGCCTGATGGCTATGGAGGTCAGAAGAGGGTTTTGTTTTGAAAGCCTTTTTAGCCACTGTGGGAAAGCTGGCAACATAACCCTGGTCTTGTTTAGCCTTCTCTCACTCTCCTTTGTGGTAGAACAGGCTAACCTAGAATTCACAGCAGAGATCTTGCCTGCCTTTTCTTCCCAAGTACTGGTAATAAAGGAGTGTGCTATGACACCTAGCCACCATTTTATTTTAAAATCTAATTTGGTTTGCCCAAGTTTTCTTTTTTTTAATTAATTTTTCTTTTTACATTACATTTCCTCCTTCCCCGCTCCATCTCCTGTCTGCTCCTCAGGGGGTGAGCCTTCCCCAGGAAGTCTATTAAGTCTGTTCCATCATCTCTTGAGGCAGGACCAAGGCACCCCCATGTCTAGATTGAGCAGAGTATCTCTCCATATAGAATTTGCTCTATTAAGTCCAGTTTGTGCATTAGAGTTAGATCTTGGACCCATTGCCAGTGGCCTCATAATATTGTCCCAGTCGCACCATTGTCACCTATATTAAGGGAGTCTAGTTTGGATTTATGCAGGTTCCCCATTTGTCAGAACTGAGTCAGTGATCTCTCACTATCTTGGGTCAGCTGATTCTGTAGGTTTTCCCATCATGGTCTTGACTCCTTTGTTCATATTATCACTCCTCTTTCACATCGATTGTGCTCCAGGAGCCCAATGGTTAGTTGTGGATTTCTGCATCTGCTTCCATCTGTTTCTGGAAGAGGGTTATAGCTTCTCTGGACTTGTGTATTGTAGGCTGAGTTCCTTTGCTTTATGTCTGGTATCTACTTATGAGTGAGTATATACTATATTTGTCTTTCTGGGTATAAAATGTGCCACATTTTCTTACTCCCCCCAACCCCCCCAGACAGGGCCTCTCTGGTTTGGGAGGCTGTCCTGTAAACTAGCTCTTGTAGACCAGGCTGGTCTTGAACTCACAGAGATCCGTCTGCCTCTGCTTCTCCAGTGTTGGGATTAAAGGCATGTGCCACCACCGCCCCACATACCACATTTTCTTTATCCAATTTTTGGTTGAGGGGCATATAGTTTTGACTATGACAGATGTTGCTATGAACATTTTGTTAAGCAAAATGTCCTTGTGGTGTAAAATGTGCCTCATTTGGGTATATGCCCAAAAGTGGTATTGCAGGGTCCATGAGGTAGGCTGATTCCTAATTTTCTGAGAAACCACCATACTGATTTCCACAACAGCTGTATAAATTTGCACTCCCAACAAGGAGTGTTTGTTACCCTTACTATATGTCCTCCAGCATAAGCTGTCCAGGTGTTTGGTTTTTTGTTTTTTTTGTTTTTGTTTTTTCGAGACAGGGTTTCTCTGTAGCTTTGGAGCCTATCCTGGCACTCGCTCTGGAGACCAGGCTGGTCTCTGAACTCACAGATATCCGCCTGCCTCTGCCTCCCGAGTGCTGGGATTAAAGGCTTGCGCCACCAACACCCGACTGTCCAAGTGTTCTTTAGTGTCAATTTTTGGTTACTGTTTTGTAAACATGTATGTAGAATGTAGTTTAGAGACAGGGTTTCTCTTTGTATGTAGCCCTGGCTGTCCTGGAACTTTCTGGCCTTGAACTCAGATTCACTTGCCTCTGCCTCCTGAGTGCCCACTTTAATTTACTTAGAATTTCTTTTGAGAGCCGGGCGTTGGTGCCAGGATAGGCTCCAAAGCTACACAGAGAAACCCTGTCTCGAAAAACAAAAAAAAAGAATTTCTTTTGAGTGTTTTCTGTGGCTGCTCTCTCACTTGTCTCTGTCCATGTCTGTATACTTGCTTTGCCTCTCAGTTTAATCTGTCCTTCATGGCCTTAGCATTCTTTTTCTTAAAGATTTATTTTCTTATTTATATGCATGTGTGGTTGCCTAGGGAGGTTAGAAAAGGACAATAAATCCTGGATTAGAGTTACAGGTGGTTGTGAGCAGTCCAACATGGGTGCTGCAAAATGAACTTGTGAGTCCTCTGTAAGAGCAGTAAACACTCTTAATCACTGAGCCAATTCTTTCACCCTCTTTTGTTTTTATAACTCTTCTGTAAATACTGACTAGGAAGGGGGCACATCAAGGTAGCAGCAGATAGGTAAGGAAGGCATTTGGTACTCAAATGATGGAAAACTGATTACCCAAATTTAATCCGTGGAAACCCCCCAGTGTTGTAATTTGACCTATGTATCGCTCTCCCAACTATAGAGTGAAGAAAGCATTCTGACCATAGTAGCTCAGCATAATTGTATTCCTTGAGCTATCTTTAATTCTGTGCAGTAAGAGTTCACTTGGTCTGAAAAGTTGTAGAAAGGATATGTGAAAAACATGGGTTCCACTTCCCACTATAGACTGAATTTTAAATGTTTATGGCTGTGTGTGTCTATACTCTAGTCTATGTATTTTGTAGTTTCTCTGGCTGTACTTTTTTACCCCCAGCATTAAGACACAAACTCTAGCCTTCTTATTTTAATTATGTATGTCTTTATATCTGATACCATAAGCTAAAGTTTGTTAAATTCAGCGTTTTGTTTTGAGACATGAACCCAGATTGACTAATCTGGCCTCAGGCTTCCATGTAGCTTCTTGGCAGCCTGTCTATATCTCAAGTTCTGGGACCACAGGCATGTGTCACTCCAGACCAAGGACAGCATTTTTCTATTTGTGTTATGTGTGTGTATGCATACTTATGTACGAACACCCTTATGGGATTCAGAGGTGTGGGATCCCTTTGAATCTGGAGTTATAAGCAGTTGTGAGCCTCAGCTTGATATGTCCTGAGAGTGAAATTATGTTTGGACTGACTGGAGCTACCTTTCATTATTTGGGCCTTCCTTTGTTTTGCAGCTATTCCCTTCTTCCCTGGTTTATAAATAGCTGAGTTTCTATTGTATAGTTTGCTGAATATTTTTAAGATGTGTACTGCTTTAAATAATTGTTTTCTCCTTCAAGGCAAAAGTTCAATTTAATATACCTTATGTAGTATTATTGTACTTTTTAACTAAATTGCTTTAAATAATATGCTTTACCTCTTGGAAAAACCTAATGTACCTAATGTACATTTATCTTGACCAGCATTGTGAAATCATTTCTTCAGACTGTAAGAGTTTTTGTCTTGCAAACAGTATTTAGCTTTTATTTGATTCTCTTATAAATTACTGACTTTTTCCTTTGAAACCTTGTGTTTATTATTGACTAGGACTAGGAAGAGGCCGTAGTGTCCAAGGGCAGAGCGGAGTCTAAAGTTTTTCTTAATAGTTTCTCCTAGCTTGTCATCAACTTGCTTTCAGGCAACTTTCCCCCATGTTTTAGTTTATTGTATTGTATTGTACTAATTAGAGACAGACAGCAAACTGCTTAAAAATTGACTGTGGAGGTGTGTTTGCCTGCTTTCCTGAGATGAGCGAGGAAAACAACTAGCAGCCCATGCTACTTCATCACTCCCCCTTTTTCCATTTTTTTTTTTTTCTCTTTGAGCACACACACTAACACACCCACAGTGTTGTATGAGTTGGATCTGTACCTTTGACTGCACATTCTCGAGAATTCCAGCTTAAAGCCAAAAGCCATTAGGCTAGTATGGAATTAATTGTAAGAAATGCAGAAAACTGATCTAGTTGAATGTTAATGTCCTAATTTTAACTTTTAATGGTTAGGTAAGAAAATTATTTTACAAAAATTTGAATAGAAAATTTTTTGGGTATTGCTCAGATTTTTTTCTAAACTTTTAAGTGTGTCTTACTTGAGTGAACTTTTGGATGAAGCTACAAGGGAGGGTTCCTGAATTTGTGATTTAAATAATGAACACACCAAACAGGTGCTTTGAAAGTTGCATATTCTTCATAATGTTCTTATGTAAGTTCCAAATTAAATCTAGAAAGTGGAACTTCTCATTCCTCTAAAGTCCATGTCTGTTCATTTTTGGCCTAGTGAATACAGATGAGGTAGAGTGATTGTTCTCCAACTTGTTATGCACTCTATTGCATTTACCATTGAGAGTCTGCTTATACTGAACTTTCTTACAGTTTCGCAGTGGTTTTGATTTTTCTATTGATTTACTCTACTTATAATAAAAGGATCTATATTTCTTGTTTGAATTTTAAATTCCTTGCTTCAACTAAGAATTTTGTTTCAAATTTAATGTGAATAAAATATGGCTTGTGTTTTTGTATGATTTTTATGTAACTGGTTTCTAAACTTTCAGCCTGCCTAAAGTAGTCAAAAGACGGGTGAACGCCCTCAAAAACCTTCAAGTTAAATGTGCACAGATAGAAGCCAAGTTCTACGAGGAAGTTCATGATCTTGAAAGGAAATACGCTGTTCTCTATCAGCCTTTATTTGATAAGGTAATGGCTTATACTTTTTAAACTAACTTGGGAAAGCAAACTTGTAATGTTTATTTAGATGTCTGAATGGCATGCGTAGCTAGAGGTATTCGTGAAAGCATCAATAAGAGTCATGTTTACTAATTAAATCTATGAGCCCTTAACTAACCAGAATCAGTTTTAAGTTTGGGTGCTAATTTTTTATACAAGTTCTTTTTTCTGTTTTAATTTCAGCGATTTGAGATCATTAATGCAATTTATGAACCTACAGAAGAAGAATGTGAATGGAAACCAGATGAGGAGGAAGAAATTTCGGTTAGTGCCAGTATTTTCCTGTACTTTGAGGTGATAGGACCATAAGGAGCTCTTAGAAGTATGTGTATTGACGGCATGTGGTATTTACTCTGTAAACAAGTTGAAGTTCTGTCTCTTGGATCTCACACCTTGGAAATGTCTTTGTGTGTGTGTGTGTGTGTGTGTGTGTGTGTGTGTGTGTGTGTGTGTGTGTGTAATGTGGATGAGCACTTTAGCCTGGGATTGTCTGCTTTTGTAGCAGTCTGAGCTTTCTGTGTAGTAGTTTCCTTTCAACTTCATGGTGACTGGTGAAGAACAACAGCTGTGACAAGTCCAGGGCCACATTAGTGGCTGTGTTTCTCTTTAGCAGTGCTGCTTTTAGCGAAAGTAATCCATTCTGGCAGGGAGTGTTGGGCTAAACACTGGGCAGGTCTGTTTGCGTGGCTTACTTACTCTGCTTTTGACGGTGTCCCTACAGCCCATGATCTGCCTTGTGGTTCTTGATTTCTATGAAACTGAAGTTTGCAATGAGTGAATTTGTTGAAATTAGACCTAGGCCACTGTCTGAATTAAGGGGTCATACAGGTTTATCAATATCTATACCTAATTGTTCATTCAATTGTTTTATGTCATTTTTCAAGGAGGAACTGAAAGAAAAGGCCAAGATTGAAGACGAGAAAAAGGATGAAGAAAAAGAAGACCCTAAAGGAATTCCTGAATTTTGGTTGACAGTTTTTAAGAATGTTGATTTGCTCAGTGATATGGTTCAGGTAAATTTAATTCAGAAAATCATCTGTTTACCTAAAAGAAGTCTGACATTTCTCTTTGGTTTTTCGAGACAGGGTTTCTCTGTGTAGCTTTGGAGCCTAACCTTGCACTCGCTCTGGAGACAAGGCTGGCCTGGAACTCAGAGATCCGCCTGCCTCTGCCTGCCTCTCGAGTGCTGGGATTAAAGGCGTTATGTATAATTTTATATAAATACAGTTTTATATAAATAAGTATATATATAAATATATACTTTTGATTATTAAAGTATTTTAAAACTTTGAGCATTGTCAGTTGGTTCTTTCTCATAATTATAGTACCTTCCTGTTTTCCTATGCTTTTGAATGAAGGTTTAGGGTTGGTGAGAAAATATTGGTGTTTCATTTATATTACCTTAAATGTTTTCAGCTTGAAATTTGTTAATCCAGGGGAAAATTGCATCTTAAAATATGGAATATGCCAGGTAGTGGCGCATGGGAAGCAGAGGCAGGTGGATCTCTGAGTAAAATGCCAGGCTGGTCTACAGAGTGAGTTCCAGGACAGGCTACAAACAAACAAATAGATAATTCTAACTATTTAGCTCATTCAGAAATGTCTTATTACCTGGAAAACCAGCAGAGTTGTTAACATTTGGGAAACAGCCTCACGTTTCTTGGGCCATTACCCTATCTTGAATCACTGGGAGTCAGTAGTGAATGCATATTGCATTTCTGCTTTACCAAAGTGGAAAGGGAACAGTTTGAAAAGGCGTCAGATATAGTTAGGAAACATTTTAAAGAATGGCCCTTTTTAGATTTTTGTGTTATACATATGGGTCAGTCAGTATAAGGTAGCTTCATAATCTGGTGGAGAAGTTTTATGGTTCATACTTTCTCTACAAAAATTCACTGTAACAGATACTGCCTTTAGTTATTAGTTTTTATTTAGTGACAACACTGACCCTGATATACCAAATTAGATAATCATTTTTATTTTAATTTGAAGGAACATGATGAACCTATTCTGAAGCACTTGAAAGATATCAAAGTGAAGTTCTCAGATGCTGGCCAACCTATGGTAAAAAAAAAAAAAACAAAAAAAAAACTTATACTTTTGTAATGTTTTTATTGATAAGTTTTCAATAGATGGTATTCTAGAGTTAGTGATGGAGGTATGGAATTACAGCTGATACTAGGTGCTCCCTAAATACATGCATGTTTGGTTTTGGTGGTTGTGTTAAAGAGTATGTCTGGAAAGGACTTGAGGTAGATGGAGAGAGATGAGGTAATAACCCTCCTGTGCCAATTGTGGGCAGAGCTATGAATAAAGGCAGTCTTTCCATGTGTTGAGGTGAGGGTCTGTGTGGGGAGAATGAAAGGGGACACTAACTAGCATTTCCTCTTATGTTCTTATTAGGCTGTATGTCAGCATGAGGGTGGCATTAGACTGGAATGTATGTTTACAAACCATAGGCCAGACTTCACTAATGCCTCACTTTGTTTTCTCTTAAAGAGTTTTATCTTAGAATTTCACTTTGAACCCAATGAATATTTCACTAATGAAGTGTTAACAAAGACGTACAGGATGAGGTCAGAACCAGATGATTCTGATCCCTTCTCTTTTGATGGACCAGAAATTATGGGTTGTACAGGGTAAGTTAATCGTACTGCGGTGTTTGTGTTTAATTGTAAGCAGAGCTTACAGTATTGCATTCCCTGTGTATCCTGTCAGGTTTGTACATTGCCAGACATTGCAGACTGCCATTTTCCTCTGGGTCTAGCTATAATACGTGTATATCTGGGGAAGATTCACTTGCTGCTGTAAAAAAATACAGATTTTAATCTTTTGGGGGGGGGGTCGAGACAACACCTGGCTGATTTTAAACTTTTGTTTAGAAATTTTTCCTACTATTTAGGACAATTATCCTCAAATTTTAATTTGACATATGAACTCTCCTAAAAATCTAGCAGTCAGATATTTGTATATATTTTGTTTCCTAAGGTGCCAGATAGATTGGAAAAAAGGAAAGAATGTCACTTTGAAAACCATTAAAAAGAAGCAGAAACACAAGGGACGTGGGACAGTTCGTACTGTGACTAAAACAGTTTCCAATGATTCTTTCTTTAATTTTTTTGCCCCTCCTGAAGGTAAGCAGTGTCTTAGTTTTGGTTGTAAATGGGTGTTTGTGTAAACTTTATTTTGTTTTCACATTTGGATTTCTTTTCTCATTTTTGCAGTTCCTGAGAACGGAGATCTGGTGAGTTGTTTATTCAGTTTAGTATACAATAAATTAAAGAGCTAAGCCTTAAATTACAGTATGGGCTGGTGCAGCTAGCTGTGGCACTGGCTGGCCTAGAACTCAATTATTGACATCAGACTGGCCTTGATCTTACAGATCCACTGCCTCTGTTTCCCGGGTGCTGGGATTAAAGGCATGTACCACCACTGCAGTCTGCTGAAGATTCAGTATTATTTTATGTGTATTAGTTTGCCAGTTCCATTTGTGTCCCTGATACCTTTATGAGTCAGAGGGCATAGACTCCAAACTGGACTCACCATTGGTTGTGCCACAGCTTTGTGAATCCTGAGAACTGAACCCTGGGTCTGCAAGAGCAGCCAGTACTGTTAGCCATTGAGCCTTACTGCTGAGCCATTTTCCCAGCCATTTTCAGTATTTCCAAAGGAAAGTTGCCCTGATGTAGCAAACTTGCTTTTTCCTCTTGCTCTTTAAACAGAAAGCCCTATGTAATAGTTTTCTGTTTAGTGTCAAGATTGATGGGAGAGCAAGGTTAAGTCTCACAACAATCTTTCTTAACAGGATGATGATGCTGAAGCCATACTGGCTGCAGACTTTGAAATTGGTCACTTTTTACGGGAGCGGATAATCCCAAGATCAGTGCTGTACTTTACTGGAGAGGCTATTGAGGATGATGACGATGATGTGAGTGCACCTGAGCCCTGCTGCTCATCATAGGTGGAGGGCACCATAAGACACAGTTAGGGTGAGGGGTTTGTCAAAACAAAAGCAGTGTGACAGAAGACATTGGCAGTGCCATTAATCATTTGGATAACCTCTCAATTTAGAAGAAGTCTTTTTTAGGATATTTGGATTCATTTACTTTCCTATTTATTTTCTGTTAGAACAATTATTGAGTTGATGAAACTTGGTTACCTTTTGATCTATTTTGGTGAAACAACTAGAACTCTTTGGAGTGTTCATCATGTTTGTACAGGAAGTGTAGATTCTACCTGTAGCTAGCACAGAGCTGGGGAATTTATCTGTAGTTAATGACATTTCTAGTTGCTTTTTTTTAACTTATTACATTGGTGTTCTAAACAATGGGTATTACTGATGCAATACTCACTTGTTACTCATTCACACTTGTACTTGTCTTTTCCTCATTTCAGTATGATGAAGAAGGTGAAGAAGCTGATGAGGTAATGTTTACCAAATGAGCAAATAATTCACTGTATAACACATTGAGGAGCAAATTGAGTGATTAATGTATTCCTTTGCTATAATCATTCTGTGATTTGGGATAAATTTTGGAAAATATGATTTTAGAATTCTACAGCCAAACAATGTATGTATAAGGTTTCAATAAATAAATTGCAAAACTCAGCAACATTTTTTTTTTATTTCAAATAATTTTGTTCTGCTGCAGGGTTATCAGCTCTTTGAAGAAGTCAAAAGCTGCAGTAAACTTTTCCAACGTTGGCTGCAGTAAATCTTTTCAATAAAACCTGTCTGGATGTCTCAAGTTGTGTTGGGAAATTTTTCATGTTAGAAGTTTACAAATTAAATTGTATTATCAACAAACTCTGTAATCATGAAAGTCTGTTGACCCATAGAGTAACTTGTACTAAAATTTCCATACATTATGAGCCAATTTTTCCTAATATGTACCTACTTCATGGATGCATTTTGAACTTTAATATAGGAAGGGGAAGAAGAAGGAGATGAGGAAAATGATCCTGACTATGACCCCAAGGTGAGCGAAGCCAGTGTTGTTTCTTTTCCTTTGAACTTAGACTACAGTAAGAGATGAGTTGCCCTTCATTGCTCATTATTTGGGCCTCTTTTTAAGGATTAGAAGCGTATTGCTCAGATTGTTTTCTACCCAAAGGAGCGTGAGAATTAGTCAGCTAAAGGATATCTGGATGCAGGAGTGCTTTGGAGCAGTCCTGTGTGTTGGATTCTCCCAGCCATTTTATTTAGTCCCTAAAAGTGTCCCAGTATACAATTCTTGGGAATTTTAGGGTTAGTAAAAGCTGCTTCTCCTTGAGAATATAGATAGAATTTCTTTTATTTCATTCGTTGATCATTTGCTGTGAAATATGAGAAGGTAGCTAAATGTAAACAATAGCTGTAGGAATAAAGACAAATAGACAAAATGTCCAACACTGTGGTTATTTTAAAATTTATCTCAAAGCTTTATTGTATACTTCAGTGACTTGCTAACATTAATTTGTTGCTATCCCATATCACTTGTTCTCACCATAATTTTGTAAGGCTTGAAATACTGTGATAATTAAAGCAATTATTGTTTGAAAACTACAAAGTAGGTAGAAGATAGATTGACCTGTTGTTTTCCTTTAACAGAAGGATCAGAACCCAGCAGAGTGCAAGCAGCAGTGAAGCAGGATGTCTGTGGCCTTGAGGACGGCCTACCCTGTAATAGCCTAAATACGACTATCATTTACTTACAGCCTTATGTTTTGTATTTTCTTGGTAGAATCAGTAAGTTTTTAAAGGAAAGGAAATTGCTATTTGAAAGACCAATCTGTTCTGCCTAGCATCCCAACTGTAGTTCTGTCAGATCTGTTGAATGCAGAAATCCTCTCTAGTGCATGTTATTGATGCTGCAGTTTGGTTCTTCTGGAATGTTTCATCATGTACCTATTGGAATACAAGTATGGAAATCAACTGTTGAACACGTTTGCTGTAGCTCTTTCTTTCCTCAAGAACCAAAATTGTTTGTCAGCTGGTAGAACAGGTTGAAGTCTGCCTGTATCAGCTAATGCTTCCATTTATGTTAGGTGATGCAGGGACTGACACGTTGGAGAAAGGAAAATTGTGGTTAAGAATTTCCAGTAAGAACCTAATAACTGAGATTATTAAGGGAGTTTTCTATTTCAGATGATACAATTATAACAGAAGTCAACTCATAGTCATTATAGCAAGATGAACAAACCCTAGGGTTTTTTTGTTGTCATTGCTTGTTTTTTTTTTTTTTCTTTTTTTTTTTCTTTTCAGAAGTTAATCTGATAGTATTTAAATGTACTTTGAAAATTAACCTCCATTAATTAAATATCTTTTCTTTGTGGTAGGGCCTACCTTCTGCTTTCCTGGAAAAGATGGAATTACATCATTTGAACCTATTTTGAGTTTTTCTCTTGTTTGTTTGCCTAATTTTGTTTTATAGCCTAAAATAAAAACATAATACAGTTTTAGCCCTCACAGGGTGATGTCTCAGTTTGTACTGATTGAGGCTATTGGAGGGTTAGCTTGAGTTCAGGGATGCCTAGTTTTCCATAGTGAGCAACTTTGGAAGAGGTAATAGACATGTGTTTTTTAAAGGGTAACAAGTGATACTTTTTTTTTTTTTAATAGAAAGGTTAAGTTCCATTTGTTAAAACTAAGTATATTTGACGTCTGTGTTTATTCTAATACTTAGTGCTCAAGGATGGGTAGTGTATCCTTCAGCCATGCTTCTGTTTACTGTGGACAATTAGGAATGGGTAGTACTGTTGATTTAACTACCTCACAGATATGTTAAGACATATTGGGGTAATTCTCACAAACTTTTTCAGTCTTACTAAATGCTCAAAAAAAAAAAAAAATCAGGCCTCTGTACCACAAGTGTGATGTTCAACATTATATTCACACTGAGCTTGGAGAATTAAACTAGAGTTTGAAATTACTGTACAATTTAAAGACTGTCTTTTTAGTGGGTCCCCCTTTTCAGGTGTTTTAATAAATCCCAAAGTGGTAATGAGGCCATTGCAGAGGGGAGAGTGATACAAGTTTTAGATGCTGAGAGCCACTTTTAAAATACCTCAGGCTAATTACTGTTCATTTTGGGGAAGGAACTTTTCTTCACAGGGTATGTTAATTGGATTGTGCTTGGAGGGCAGTCTATCATTCCTGCTGTTAATAAAATTTATTTTACACCGAGATTTTTTTTTTCTTTTTGTGAAATTTTAGTATTGAGATCTTAGGATGTGAACACTTCCTAACCTCTTCCTGAGATTTTTAACTACTGGAAATCCTTAACCTGTTATAATATTTCCTTTATTTTGAAAATGATTGGTTGCTTTCTCTTAGATGGTTTGTGCTAGTTTCTGTAATCATAGTTCATCTAAACACAGCTTATTTTCTTGACCATTAAAGTTTGTAACCTAAGGATAGACTCCCACTTTCAGTGAAGTGAATTTAAGGAGCTAGCACAGTCTTTCCCTCCCTCCCTCTTCCTTAGGAAGTAGCTGTTGCCAAAGTGATCAGGTAGCTGGTGGTTCTTATATAATGGGAATGTGCTTTGTGGACGGACACATGGGGGTCAGTGTACATTATGACATTTGGTTGCTCCCCAAATGGTTCTTCTCCATTCTAGAAGTCTGAAATGTGTAATTTGAAATCCTTAATAAAATTGGATCTAATTTTATAAAATACAGTGGTGATATTTGCAGTTTTTACAACTAAACATATTTCTTTGAAGATTGGAGAGCAGCTGTTGTGTGGCCTGTTAAAAGTACAATTCATTTCAAGAGAACCTTCTTAGCCATGCAAGTTTGCTATGTAAAGAGTAGAAAGAAATTCCATTGTTCTCATTGTCTATGATCTTTTTTTTTCTGGACATTTCTGATTTTCAATCTCAATATTTAAAATATTCCACTCATGTTCTCTTTATTTTCCCTCCAAGACACGATGGAAGCCCTGTATAGTTCTGTACATACTTTTGAGAAAGTAATTTAGAAGACTGTGATCTTTCAAATCTGATGGGTGTACAGAGTAGTCTCCCTGCTGGTTAGTTGAGGTGCACCTGCAGTTTCCCAGGTTGTCTGGAACAGTAGTAACTTCTGTCAGGGTGGGGAGTTGGCAACAGAAAAATTCCTACCCCTTAGCTCACTTACAAATTCACATAAGGAGACATCGGCTTTGGCAGATCTCAGTTTATGCTTAGTTTAGGTAAGATGTTGGGTGATTAAAAAAGCCTTGAGGTTACTGAATTAAAAGTCTATTACTGTTGGTAAGACTATGAATTTTGTCTTATTTGAGTTGCAGGCTAGTCCCATAAAAAATAGTGACAAAAGAACTGTATCCTGCTGTGCAGAAATTAAATGTAAAATATTTCAGGGCTTGCATTAAGATTATAGTTCATTTTTACTGGTTAGTCTAGTAAGACTTTTAGCCTTTAGTTTTTTTTACTTTAAACCAAATGTTATAGATTTATGGAATATATAATTCAAAAGAAGCATAATTTATAAGGACTTTGGAAAACAAATGTGCTGTTCATTTTTTTTAAATATGCATTGTATATATCCTTGGCAATTATAAACTCAATTTTGTTTTAACAGTGCTTGGTATATGTATCTGGCAGTGGCAAAGTAATTATGATAGTAACAGATGTTGTATGTACTGGTTTACAAATCCAGAGGTTAAACTATAACCTGGATTAAAAACAAAAGTTCTTGGAGTAAGGTTTATTACATACACATTTTTAGAAAAGTGGAACTGTTGGCATAGAAATTATTTTCATTTGAAGATGCTTCTATCAATTTTCCTGATTTTTTTCCTTCATACTATGTAGCCTGTTTTCATGTTGACTTCTTAACTATAGTTTGGCTGCAAAAAGTAAGTTGTTGACAAATTCTTTAATATCAAAAGAGAAATTTGGCACAACAATGTGAACTTGACAGGAGTGAGTCATTAACAGACTTTAAATTTCATATAAAGCTCATGGTTAAGCTGCTTAAAATATAGGCAGTGTTTGAAAGTACATTTTTAACTGAAGTGAAAAAGAATTGGGAACAATTAATCAAAAGTGCAAGTGACAAACCCAGCAGGTTTATTTATGGCCGTGGGTTGGTAAAATAGTTTCTGCCAGGATAAAAACATGTGGCTGGGATTTTGAGGATGAACCACATACTGTGACAGAGGCTAGGGAAGGTCTAGGAAATTGGGGACAACAAAGATTAGAGGTGGAGTACAACAGACAAGTCAGATTGAGGGTTTGCTGTCCCGAACTGTGTAGCATGGGTGTTGAGCCCATGCTACACAGGGAGACTCAGCAGATGGAGGCTGTAATCCCAGCTTAGAAAGAATTTGAGATACTCTCTTCAGTACTTGAAGCGCCCGCCCCCCTTGAATTTAATGGATTCATTTGACATTTACTGACATTTTGTGTTTTCATTTACATACAGTCTTTGTTTTTTCCTGAAGTACTTGGCAGAAAGTTGAACATGGTGTGCTGTAATGGCTGGCTGTATTTTCCTGATATAAAAGTATTTTCAATACATATCAGGCTTGATTGGTAGTGCTATTGGTTTTGTATGTAATTTCTAGGCTCATTATATAGGTCTCCCTGGTTTCTTAAAAGTGATGGGAGTTGCCATGCGTTGATGGCGCACGCTTTAATCCCAACACTCTGGAGGCAGAGGCAGGCGGATTTCTGAGTTTGAGGCCAGCCTGGTCTCCAGAGGGAGTGCCAGGACAGCCTCTAACACAGAGAAACCCTGTCTTGAAAAACAAAAGAACAAAACAAAGTGATGGGGGTGTAATGCAGAAGACCTGGGTTCACTTCCTACTCAGTGGCTTACATAACTCCTGTTCAAAGGGAGATTTAGGAACCAGCCATACAGACATCCCTCATAAACATAACATAAAAATGAAACAAAAAAGCAGCCCAGGTGGTGGGTGAACTTTCTTGGGTTGACTTAAGGATTTTTGAAATGAAAGGTAGAACTGCTGATGATCCCCTCACTCTCCCCAATAAGTAGTTGGTGAGGCATCTAGTTTAGTACCTCTTCAGTGATAATATGCATGAAAATGGGAAAGATTTTTTTAAAAAAACAAATGCCAAAATATGCAATCATACCAGAGAGCTTTGTATAAAGAAAAGTGAAAGCTGGTGTCCCACACATTTAATCCCAGCCTTTACGAGGCAGAGGCAGGCAGATCTATGAGGCCTGCATAGTCTATAGAGTGAGTTCCAAGATAGCCATGGCTATACGGAATCCCAGTCTTGAAAACAAATAGCCACAGTTTGCAGGGTGGTGGTGCATGCCCAATTTGCTTGTGTGAGTTTGTGGCCAGCCTGATCTTCCAGGAAAGCCAGGGCTACACTGAGAAACTTTGTCTTGAAAAACAAAAACAATAAGATAAATGTTGAGCCAGATGAAATGTAACCACAGAATTCAGTAAGTTCTCAACACAAGAAAAATTAAGATAGGTTTGCTTTGGGAGCTTATTGTGCCTTTTAAATGTTAGTGCTTTCAAAAGTCAAAGTCTTTTCTAGGTAACAGGTGCCTAAATATGAGTAAATGCCAACAGAGTGGGTAATAACAGCCAAAACCATGGTACTAGAAGTTTTTCGTGGTTGCTACCCTTAATTTCAAAGTCCGCTAGCTTTAGAAAACCTGTTTCTGAGCTGGGCGTTGGTGGTGCGCGCCATTAATCCCAGCACTCGGTAGGCAGAGGCAAGCTGATCTCTGTGAGTTCGAGGCCACCCTGGTCTCCAGAGCAAGTGCCAGGAAGACTCCAAAGCTACACAGAGAAACCCTGTCTCGAAAAAAACAAAAAAAAACAAAACAAAACAAAAAAACAAACAAAAAAAACCTGCTTCTGAGTTTGGATTGGTAGTATCCAAAGAAGGTAAAAGGAAAATGAAGTCAGTTTCACTATTCCATCTTCAGCCTGCTGTTGGTCTGGGCTCCTGAACTTTAACCCTGCCCTAATGAGATTCCTGTGTGTCTTGGTGGCTTGTGGTTTTGGACTTTGCATATGCTACTTCCAGCATTATGGGGAGGTTGGTTATTTAGATATATGCTTGCCATTTAGAGCAGAATCTGATGGTATTAATTGGGAAAGAACTTACAATGACAATTGCCATTTACATTGAAGACATAAACAGCTTCTTGGGTATCTAGTAAAATACAATCTATTAAACCTTGGGTATCTAGTGAGCTTAACTAGTGCTTTTATCTTTATTTAAAGTTACTGTGTGGTTCTCACTGTAGATCAGGCTGGTCCACTTCCTGTCTCCAGGAATCCTGGAATTAAAAGGGTGGGTTTTGGGAGTAAGATTAGTAAGGTACTAACTCAAAAGCTGGAATTTGGGGTGGAATTTAGGCTGCTTTGGAGAGACAGTAAAGTGAGCCCGGTCCCTTCTGGTATTCAAGTGCACTAGCACTTAGGACATTCTCTCTCTCTCTCTCTCTCTCTCTCTCTCTCTCTCTCTCTCTCTCTCTCTCTCTCTCTCTCTCTCTCCCTCTCCCCCCTTCCTCCCTCCCTCCCTGGAAGGAGTGGAAACTTAAGATCAGGTCAGGTGCAGGAGTTGGGGTTAGGAATTGCAGTCTCAGAATGAGGGTTAGAGGGTCATTAAAAGTCTTCCTATTACCTAGTACGGGAGGACCAGGTCTAGAGGTGTTTGCTGTCTCCCTTGTGTGTGCTGTTCCTTTACAAGGTCAGTCCCATGCCCAGCCTAAGAAAAGGTGAGTGGGGAAAAGGTGGGTGCACTGCTTGTTCCTTACAGTGCTCTCTGGGGTGGTGCTAGGAGCAATCCTGGACCTTCAACGGAGGCAGCCTTCAATTGTGCTACACTAGTTGGTCACTAGGGGGCATCACTTCACCAGCTGATAGTTCAAAAAGCCTGAGAAGTAGATTTGAAAATTGATTAATTTAGAAGATACAAATTAAGAATTTTGAGGGTTTTTTCCCCCTAAATTAGGAAATGGCTGAGACATATGTGGATGGGACAATTTGTGTTTTATACACTGACGATTAAAATTTTTTGTCTTGGTGTGCATGTGATAGGGGTGGCACCAGTAGGTGCAATAGCTTGAGAGCCTACCACCCTTACCCCTGAGCCTTTTATTGTTGGTGGTTTCTTTTTGTTTGCTCCCCACCCCCACCCCCAGAGGGTCTCTAGCTTTGGAGCCTGTCTCTGAAGTGCTGCAATTAAAGAGCCAGGCTTAGCATGTATTGAAATCTTGTGGTGTGACATCTTGGATTTTTACTTTTGAGACACCATCTTTACAGCTGTTTAAGGTGTGCAGCACCATGCCCTGTGAATCTGCCTTGAAACATTTCTGTTCCAGTAAAGTAACAATGGGCACAATCAACTCATCACTGCTGGAAGGTAGTGCATACTATAGGAAACTTTAAGGCAGTTGTGCTGATTGCAGATTTAGAGTGACAAGGGTACATTGAGATGAATAAAATTGAGGAGTTGCCCAGGGGAAAGGTGATCAGGGTCAGGATGTATGGGGTAATAAGCTCCAGAGGTAGTTTGGATAAAATGGGGTCTGACTAAATGTGATAGCTAGGTGTTGATAGGGGTGAGATTGTTGCAAGGCAGGTGTGCTTAACACATATGTAGTCTTTACATCACATTTAAAACACTTAAGGGAAATACAGGAAACTGAGAAGCATGGTCTGAGTTTATGGCAGAACATGACTTTGGAGCAGTGCTGAATTGTAGCCCACATCACACATTTGTCAACACCTCAACATTTGTGATAGGGTGGTTATCATGCATGCATGTACCCACCCACCTACCCATCCATTCCCTGGCTGGAACTGTTTGGGTGCCATTTAGGTAGGATATTTGGAGTCCTTACAGGGAGTGACATGAGTGTTGTAAGTATACATTTCCACTAAAATGCAATCCCAAAGCTCAGGGATCTGGATAAGAGTTCTTGTGCCATGAGCCTTTAGTAAACTAATTATGTCCAAGGAGTCATTTTATTTATTTAATGATTCCTTGATTATCTCTGGAATGTTAACTTTGAAGGAAAAAAAAGACCACTATAGCCAGTAGCTGTTGAAATAAACAGAATTTCAATATACAAAGTTCTGTAACTTAAATGTACAGTAATTAAGTTCATTGTGGTCAGTGTACAATTATGAAAGTCCAGTCAGAATTAAGTGAATGCGTTTGCAAGTAATTTAGGTAAATAGCATGTTTTACATTCTAGTAAACTGTGGGTTCAGTTTGTTGTTTCATGTCTTTGTCAACCACACCTGGCTTCAGGTACTCTGAATTATATATTGGGAGTGTCCTTTACAGATCACAAGAGGGCGCCATTCTGCTAAAATGCTGGACCCCTGGTCGTGTAGGAACTGTAATGCTCACTTGTTCTACAGAGGCAGGGGGAAAACAAGTTTAATAGTCAGAATTACAAGTCTATTCACAGATACACAAGGAGATATTGTCCTGTATAATTGCGTTAGAAATATTTATGCAGTTCTAATGCTTAAGAGGCAGACGGATCTCAAGTTCAAGACCAGCCTGGTCTACAAGAAAAAGTATTGAAAGGCCAAGAAATATAGCTAAATTGATTTTATTTAGGACTCAAGATTGGTTTGGAACTGGCCCATTTGATCAAGCATTGTGCCTTGGAAGAAGGTTGGAATCCTGTTACGACATTTCTGCTAGAAATTCAAATTAAGTTTTGATTTCTTAGCATGGTACACAAAGAAAGGAGTACTTTATCTTTCACTTTCTCTTTGCTTGGATTCTTGCTGTGGCAGCAGCCCTTTTCTGACCAGCCCCACTATTCTGTCCTACCCTTATGGTGAAAGTAGACTTAGAGGTTTCTTTCCCAAACCAGAGTTTCTTTCCCTTACCAGGAAGCAGCATCTCTGAAAATGTTTAAATACAAAAATGGTAGTAGGACCTTCCCAAAGTCAGATTCCAATAGTGTTTGTACGACACCCGCCAAGCCTTATGTGTGCTGTAATACTGGCAAACTATGCTGCTACTGTTGGCTGAGGGCAACGTTTGATCCAGAAGGACGCCCAAGGGACCAGAGATGGATGATTCCGCTGTTAGGAGCACCACTCGAAGAGGACAGAACCCACAAGGCTCACAACCTAAATTCCAGCACCAAGGGATCTTCTGACTTGCGCTCACATACATACATACATACATACATGCATGCATGCACACACACACACACACACACACACACACACACACACACACACACACACACACACAGCACATAAAGAAAAAAAACCTTTGAGCTCGCGGGCGGGGAGGTGAATCTGGCTATTGCCTGTGCCCCCGGGGGTGGGAAAAGATTATACCTGGAGTGAGGAGTGAGTCCACCCTTCTTTCCCTGCCACTACATCAAACCAGTAGCGTTATTGTTTTAGTGACTGAGAAAAACACGAAGCACTCTTGGGCTTTGTTCCCTGCCTGAGATGTTTATATAGCTTCGGAAAGTCAAACCACCGAACCCGCTCGGCGCTAACCCTAGGGCTGGCTCCCCAGGCACAGCCGGGCAGCGGAGAGCCCACTCGCCGGGGAAGGGCGGGGCCGTGGGGATGGCCTTTCGGTGCCCTCTGGGCGTAGGCATTCGTTGCTTGGCAGTCGCAGAGACCTGGGCGACCGACCGTGTGGAGCCGGCCGCCAGGCGTTTCCGGAGCTCAGAGCTGGCGCCGAAGACCATGGGCGGCGGGGGTGGGGGCGGAGCCAGAGCGCGCGGGGTGGGGGGAGCGAGGGCGGCCGGGGCGGAGCCGTAGCGGGGGCGTGCCCTTGGCGGGTTCTGGGAAGGCCCCAAGTTAATGAGGCGGACGCCGGCTGCCGAGCGCCTCTCGGAGCTGGGTTTTCCCCCGCGGTGCGGGCGCCAGGAGCCGCCTTTTCCGCTGGGTGTCACTCGGGGGTGGGGAGGGTGGCCCATTGAAAAGCGCCGCGAGGGGGCCCGGCCAGTGCCCTTCAGTGAGCGCTCGCGGGAGGACGGCAGAGAGCAGCCTGCTCGTGGCTCCGGGATCTTGTGGCGCGTCAGGACGCGGCTGTCCCTCTGCCGGGATCCCGAGCAGCCACCGCCACCGCCACCGCCACCACCGCCACCACCGCTCTGCCTCCTGCGAGTCAGCTTCCTCTGCGCTCTCCGGGCGGGCGGCCGCGGAAGCCGCTGGAGTGAGGACGGCGCGCGGCTGCTGCTGCTGCCCCCAGCCCGGGCGTCTGGAAGCCGAAAGGCCGAGCGGAGCAGCAGCACCCCTTATGCCGGAAGGATGCTGGAGAGCAGCGGCTGCAAGGCACTGAAGGAAGGAGTGCTGGAGAAGCGCAGTGACGGGCTGCTGCAGCTCTGGAAGAAAAAGTGCTGCATCCTCACCGAGGAAGGGCTGCTGCTCATCCCGCCCAAGCAGCTCCAACAGCAGCAGCAGCAGCAGCAGCAGCAGCCCGGGCAAGGGACAGCTGAACCGTCCCAACCTAGTGGCCCCACCGTCGCCGGGCTTGAGCCACCAGTCAAGCTCAAGGAATTGCACTTTTCCAATATGAAGACTGTAGATTGTGTGGAGCGCAAGGGCAAGTACATGTACTTCACAGTGGTGATGGCGGAGGGCAAAGAGATCGACTTTCGGTGCCCCCAGGACCAGGGCTGGAACGCGGAGATCACGTTGCAGATGGTGCAATACAAAAATCGTCAGGCCATACTGGCAGTCAAATCTACGCGGCAGAAGCAGCAGCACCTGGTCCAGCAGCAGCCTCCGCAGACGCAGCAGATCCAGCCCCAGCCCCCCCAGCCCCAGCCCCAGCCCCAGCCGCAGCCCCAGTCCCAGCCGCAGATCCAGCCTCAACCGCAGATCCAGCCTCAACCACAGATTCAGCCACAACCGCAGCCCAAGCCTCAGCCGCAGCAGCTCCACTCTTACCCGCACCCGCACCCGCACGCGCACCCTCATCCTCACCCTCACCCGCACCCGCACCCTCATCCACACCAACTCCAGCACGCGCACCAGCCTCCTCACTCGCTGCCGCACGGCCACCGGCTTCTCCGCAGCACCTCCAACTCTGCCTGAAGAGGGCGGCACCCAGGGCCACTCCAGGTAAGGTCCTGGCAACTTGGGACACCTAGAAACGTGTCAGCATGGTTGTTGGGAATTGTAGAAAGCTTGTTCACTGGTTGCGTTCTCGAGGCAAAATGAAAACCCTTGCAAGTTTCTGGAAAGGTGGCAAGAAGATGGGCAAGCTAGAGCTAGTATAGGCTATGCGGGGAGGGAAGGACAGGAACTCGGCCAGGGAGCTGGGCACCATGAATGGACCACCTTCCCACCACCGTGATCGCCCCTGGTCAGTGCCACATACCCTCGTACTACTTGACCGTGTGTCTCCATTCTGGACACTCTATCCTTTGGACTGGCAGGGAGGGAACTGGGTCTTGACTTCTGAGCTACCCATTTCATTTCGTGTCATTTCTTTCCAGGTTTCGAGGACTTCGGGAAGTGGGACAAATGCATTGCTATTGTGTTCACTTGGATCCAAAACAACAGTCTCCCCCCTCCCGTGCCAGCTCGAGTAGTTTGTGGACATCACCCGACTTGCAGTTCTTTTCTGCATAATCTTCATCACCGTGCAGGAAGCGATTTTGAGTCAAGACGACTTTATTTATGAACCTTTGAAAGGATCGTCTAACGTAATGGACCTTGTAGGAGCAATTTATGTACTGTAATTTTATTTTAATGTATTTTGGTTTATGATTATTTATTAGTTTTTTTATGCCTATTCTAAGACATTTCTGAATGTAGGCCACCTCCCCTTACCTCCGCCCCCCCCCATGAAACTTTATTTTTAAAAACCTATTTCCTGGTAAGCCCTAATCTTGGAAAAGAAAAAGGGTGGTGGAGGGGGGCGAACACTAAAAATTGACTCCTTATCCTTAGGGTGTTCTTAGAAAGTTGACTCTTTCATTGTATTTGAAGAGGTTGAAATTAAATTCTGACATTACTTTTACTTGTTTAGGTCTCTTTCATAGATGTGTAGTTTGTACGGAAGTTTACTTTTCTTCCTTCCTTCCTTCCTTCCTTCCTTTCTTTTTTTAAGTCAAAGGGTCAGAATGTATAATTATGAAAACCTGATGGTCAAGACCATGCTTTTCTAAAAAGAAATCAGTAGGAATGAAACTGGATTTCAGGTGTGTGTGGGGGACACAGTGACTGGCTTGATAATGTGGTAAACTGAATCTATTATGGGAGGGACTTGCAGCAACTGTGTAAGAAAGTTTAATGAATCTTTATGGGCTGAGCTGGACTCAAGTGGTCGAGTGGCAGACCTCTGGGATTGAATCCTGGCACCAAAAAGTGTCATCTTCATTGTAACTGTTAATGCACCCATGTTTTTATTTTAAAATGTAGGGGGTGCTCCACTTCCCTTGAGGGCGTTTCTACCCCTGTATAGAATGCCATGCCTTTCACCAAGAGCTCTGCAGACTAGGCTTGGACCCCCGTTTCCTTAGTCTTTTACCGTCATGGACATACTCTGAAAATAATTTGTGACTATACCAAAGGACATAACATTTCTCATCCTGAAAATAACCCTGAGCAGAGAAATCAACTCTTTTCTCTTTATGGTCTGGAGAAATCCAGACCTTCCTTGTTTTAGGTTGGATTGCTTAGTTCAGTCAAGAAGGAAGGACTGGACGTGCTTTAGGTGAATGGTTCTCAACCTGTGGATCGTGACCCCTGGGGGTTAACCAGCCTTTTTGCAGGGGTGGCATACCAGATCTCCTGCATATCAGATATTTACATTATGATTCACAACAGTAGCAAAATTAGAGTATTGAAGTAGCAGTGAAAATAATTTTGTGGTGGTGGTGGGGTCACCGCAACATTCACTAGGAACTGTGTTAAAGGGTTGCAGGGTTAGGAAGCCTGAGAACCACAGCTTCTAGATTTGTCAGGAAGAAAACAATCTCTTGTTTTCACAGCATCCTCATTCAGGATGCTGAGGGGGTGAAGGGAGAGGATGTGCTTTTAAAGGTAGAACAAACCCTCCTCTGTGTAAAATGAAAGGGAAGAGCAAGATCTACAAAAGCAGACACCGCTTCAGTGGAGAAGGAGCGGACCAAAGGACCAAAGTCTCTCGGGGCAGAAAATCACTTCCTAGCTGCTCAGCTATGCTAACTGGTCTCTTGCCCTGACCTTTTCACAGTGTTTTGATCAGTATTTTTCCAGCATCCACATCGGAATGCTGTTTCTCAGAACTGAGAACAGAAAGAAGATTTGGTGAGGTGAATGCTGCAATCTGAAAGTTATAATTTAGTTGAAAAGTTGCAGGGGGAAATTAGAACCCCAAACAGGAAAACCTGACTGAGTTCCTGCTTTCGGGGCTGTCTAATCTGTAGTTGTGAAACTGTTTTGCCAATGGTGTAGAGCACACTGTGTATTAAGAACAGCCCTGAAAGACCATCTTGACATGTTTCCTAGGTTTGATTTGGCTTCCTTGGAGCTAATTCTGTGTTTGGATGGCATGCACCCAGGTAGTGCTGTAGTTTATACATGCAGATCACATAACCCTGATTAACCCACAGCTCTTTCCAGCTGCAGTATTTCCTTCTAAATTTATGTATTGTCAGCATAGTAAAGCCTGTCCCAAGTGAGGTGAAAATTAAGATTGATGTAGTTTTATTGTTTTTTTGTTTTTTGTTTTTAAGACATGTCTCTTGTTGTATTACATAATATAGAACTAGGTCATCTCATTGAAAAACCAAAAACAAGAAAACATGCCCAGGCCCCATCTTGGTTTCTAGAATATTTTCTTTCTTACAATAGCCATGGCTCTTGATATAGGATCAACAGAACTGTGGCCTCTTGTCTTTTTGCAGACTTGTATCTGCAATGACATGTTAACTTGACCCTTTCCAAAGGTTTCTCTTGACATTAAACTGTGAAATCTCAGAGATTGGAAAAGTAAGTTTCTTTGAATGGGTTTTGTTTTGTGTTTCAAGAAAGGGTTTCTCTGTGTAGCCCTGGCTGTCCTGGGACTCCCTCTGTAGATCAGGCTGGCCTCAAACTCACAGAGATCCACTTGCTTCTGCCTTCTGAATGCTGGGACTAAAGGTTTGCACCACCACATCCAGCTTCTTTAAATTGTTTTAACACTCTAAAATTAGTCCTTTTTTTTTTCTGGGGAGAGGGAAACCAAGTATGCTCAACAAAACAAAATACAAGCGCACTTGATGGCTTTATTCTACTTGTAAGAAAATGATAAAAGCCACCCGAGGCACTGGGAAATGTGCCTGGCAGGTCTAGTTAAAAAAGATATCCAACGCCTTTAATCCCAGCACTCCAGAGGCAGAGGCAGGTGGATCTCAGTGAGTTTGGGGCCAACCTGGTCTACAAAGGGAGTTCCAGGACAGGCTTCAAAGCTACACAGAGAAACCTTGTCTTGAAAAAAAGAAAAAAAAAAAAAAAAGGAAAAAAAGAGAAAAAGATAACCCATCCTGGAAACAAACATGAAATATAAAAAACTGAAAAATGAAAATGAGTGTCCCATCGGGAAATTAAACTTCTGTCGTTGAATTTCTGTTGGCAGCCAAACTCCAGCACAGTCATCTCAATCACTCAAATGGAAGGAAGGATGGGGAAAGAAACCCTCAGCACCCAGGAGGTCGTCTGTCTTGCTTCACTAAGTGTTTCCTTTATTTGCTCTCATGTTTCCGGAGACATTCTGGGGACAAGCTGGGTGCCATGACCTCCTTTAGTTGTACTTTCTCAGTAGAAATTCATTTGGATCTGTTATGTCCTGAAGTCAAAGAATAAATGTGCACGAGGTCCTTTCACAACTCCCAATTTAATCAGACAAGGACTCCTTAATCCTGGATGAATGATGAATCAAACTCGCTTTCTTGTTTCAATTTGTCTATTTCTTCCAATGATGGTTAAAAAGAAAACAGTGCACAGCTTTTTTTTTTTTTTTTTTTTTTTTTTTTTTTTTTTTTTTTTTTTTTTTTAGTTTTTCAAGACAGGGTTTCTCTGTATTGCTTTGGAGGTTGTCTCACTCTGTTGACCAAGCTGGCCTTGAACTCACAGAGATCCACCCGCCTCTGCCTCCAGAGTGCTGGGATTAAAGGGGTGAGCCACCAACACCAGGCAAAAGCAGTGCTTGTTAAAGGAGTTTCTTCTTAATGTACACAATGCCAGCAAGGCTGGCTGAAGTTGGGAAGGCCTTGTCTGTGTTAGCTCTTTTTTTCTCTTAAGTCCTAATTTTAAATCTGATACAGAGTAAGTACGGTCAGCCTGTGTTTCAAATGCATCATTTGTTTCTATCCACAAGGAAGGGGATGTGATTTATTAGGGGAAGGTGTTAACATAACATATTTAGAGCAGAGCTGGAAGGAACTGAGATTTGAATGGACATAGTACGATTCCATCGCTGATAGTACTATGTGGCCTGTGAATGTTGGTTTATTTCTTTTCCTGTAACTGTCAAGTTATTTGGGTTTCGATTAATGAATAAATACCCCCAGCAGAATAAATTTTAAGTGGGGGAACTATAGATCTAGATCAGTGGTTCTCAACCCAACAACCCTTTCACCGGAGTCACCTAAGACCATTGGAAAACACAGACATTTATGTTGTGATTCGTAATAGCAGCAAAATTACAGTTATGGAGTAGCAACAAAAATAATTTTGTGTTTGGGGGTCACCACAACACGAGGGACTGTATTAAGGGGTTGCAGCGTTGGGAAAGTTGAGAACCACTGTTCTAGATTCTGAGACGGGAGGCTCACTTAGCCCAGGCTGGCCCCACATTTGATATATATGTGAGGATGACCTTGAACTTCTGGATCTTTTGTTTTCACTTCCAGTTGCTGGGATCACAGGAGAGCACCACCACATTTAGTTTATTCAGTGCTGGAGAGCTAACGCAGGGCCTTGCACATGCCAGGCAAGCATTTTCCCAACTGAGCTACATACACAGCTCTAAGTTTTAAATTCTTGACCTACTTCTGAAAAGTGACTTTTTTTTTTAAATCTGCAGTTTGAATAAGCAACCAGTGTATGAGATTGGGTGCCAAAGATATCTGAGACTTTGTCAGCAAGTTATTCACCAAAGAGAAAAGAGGGCATTCTTAGGCCTGGGAGTAGAAGTGCATTGGTAGAATATCAGACTGGCATATATAAAGCCCTAGGTTTGATCACTTTAATAGGAATTTTTCTCCAGTGGAGGAGTGATCTCAGCTTTAGACACATCCTCTCAGTGCCAAGAAGCCAGCCAGCTAGTGACTGGCAGGCAGGGGGAAAGCAGGTTTTTTGTTTGTTTGTTTGTTTGTTTTGTTTGTTTGTTTTTTAAAGATAACTCTACTGATGGTTACCTTTCTGTGATCGGCCTTGTAATTTCAGAACATGGAAATACCAACCAGCTTTCCTAAAGCAAGCACTGCCTTGTTGTACCAACTGGGTTGTGAACCTAAGAACTTGGTCAGAATTTGTGTGAATGTGTAGAGAGGAGTTATTTTTCATGCTTTGAAAATGCTTTCCTTTTCAAATAAAGTATCTTTTGAGATGATTTACTTGTGCATCTTGGAAGGCCTTAATGCCTGGCATGTACACTTTGTGTGACAGAGGCTCCAAAGAGCTTGACTTATAAAAGCCACGACCATTCTTGGATGAAAGAGGTATCTTTGAGGTTAAGATTAGACATTCTTTTTTTTTTTAAAAAAGATTGAGAAATTTGAATCTAGAAATTCATCTTTTGGTGAAATCATTAGCTTTCCAAATGCTAATTAGGTTTTGGGGCTTGATTCTGTGTTCACTAGCCCACTCCAGTTCCTGGGGGTATGTTCTTTCTCCATAAACTATATTTCTCCTTCTAAAGAGGAGGAGGAATGGAGGAAAATGCTAATGAATTTGAGCTGAATTATCTTTTCCTCCAGACAATCCCCTGGCGCCTAGGGAATTATCTCTAAAGCAATTTTTGTCTTGAGCCTTAAGTCTCTGGGAAGAATAAAGCATTGACTAGGGAGTCATTCTTCAAATAGGTATCCCCAAAAGCATCCTGTTTGGAGTTGAGAGCTGAAGGCCTCTAATCTCCATTGGCATCTAAATGCTTTTAAATACCAAAAATCTTTAAAGTAGATCTCCAAAGGCATTTTAAAACTCATATAGCATAGTCTTAACATTGGCAGCTTTTTCTACTGTTTTTCCTAAGAACTTGAATCAGAAGGTACGTTAGTGATCTAGAGAAGGAACCTGAAGTCTACTTGAAATAGATGGATATAGGTTATCAAACAGTGTTGGTATGAGCTAGAATGGGGAGTCATGGATTCAAACCTTAGTTCTGCCATTTACCTACTGTATAGAACTTGGCGAAACCAAATCTCCTCTAAAATGGACTTAATAAAGCACTTACCTGAGAGTTCTAGAGATTGTGTGTTTAAAGTGCTTAAACTGCCTAGCATTTCTACAAAAGGGAGTTTCCTGTATTTCCGGCCAGATAACACAGGGTTGTAGTTGCTAACAGCCATGAGAATATGTAATGAAGTATTATGAAACAATAAATTACATTTCTTGAGGTCGTAGCACTTTTCATGTAATTGCAGGAAAGATGATGAAAACATAAGTAACATTTCGTTGTGGAGACAGGACCTCACTATGTAGCCTAGACTGGCCTTGAACCAGCAGTCCTTCTGTCTCATCCTCTGACATGCTAGGATTGCAGGTGTAAACCATCATGTCCGACTTTGAAAACAAGAGGAAAATAAATTATTTATAGTGCTAGATTTTTAAAAACTTTTTTATTACATTTATTTACTTACTACAAAGAGGCAGTGCACACAGCATGCACTGAAGGTCAAAGGACAGTTTGTAGAATTCAGTTCTCATTGTCTACCATGTAGGTCCCTGGCTTATCAGCGGGATATGATAAGTCCTGAGCCATCTTGCCTTCCCAGCACTATCAGTGCAATGGCTATTTTCATATTGTTTTCCATCCTTCATCTATGTACTTATGTGTTTTACAGTCTATGGTTATATAATCAATGACGCTCATTTCTGTGACTCCTGGACTCCACCCAGATTGCCAGTTACATGGAAGGCCAACACTACAGTGTTTGTGGCTCTCATGTTCCGAGGAATTGCCCTCATGGGATGTCACCTTGCTTGAGAACATATATACACCTTCCTTGGGTGTTGCCTATTTCTAGATACCAGTGCATGGGGAAGGAAACAGGGCAAGGCCCCGTTGTCTCCAGTCAACCAAACTCTAAAGGGCCATCTAGCCCCAGATCCTCCTGTGAAACTGGCTGAGGCTTCTCTCTCTGCAGTGAGTTGGCACTGCCGTTCAACTCTGCCCAATCCTCCTTCCCTTGTTCTTCTCAAAAATCCTGTGCCTCTCACCCGATCTCTTGTAGACATACCATAGTCTCAGAGCCTGTTCCTCAAGGAATCCCATGTGTGACCGTGTCTGTCATACCCATCACTAACTAGCTTGCTGTACATAGGCTGTGGTGCTGGGAAAGGAGTCTGTAGCATTGTGGTAGGCTTGAACTAGAAAGGGTGAGTCTTAAAATTGGAATGATTTTGTTCTGCAGGAAACATTCAGTAGTGTTTGGAGGCATTTTTGGTTTTCACAGCTGGTAGCTAGATCCTGAATATGCTGATAGTTCTTCTATAATGTGCAGGCGTGTCCTTCACAGCAGAACACTTTTCTGCCGTGACCCCTTCTCTCTCTAGCTCTTGCTTCCCGGTCGCTATGTGAACGGGTTCCTTCTCTCTGCTTCTTCCGTTTGTTTCAGGTCCAAAAGCAGAGAGGCCAGGCTTCTGGGGACTGAAACCCTTGACACACAAGCCAAATAAGCCCTTCCTCTTTTTAAGTGGGTCGCGCCAGGGATGAAGGGCTAAGCTGCTGTCTTTCTGTGTCTCTTCAGCATGGTAGTTTTGCTTGTTTCACCAACAGAAGAAGGCTGTGGTGAAGTTAGCGTTGTGGCATGAGTGCCTTAGAACTCAAGCCTTACTCACCTACAAAGTGAGCCGGGACCTGAGGACAAAAATTCCGCTGTGCTGTCCCCGGATAAAGTCAGATTCACTGCCTCTGAGACAGAAAAAGTGTGAGAACGGCTTGATCCCTGCGGGACCATTCACCTGAAGCATTTGGTGTTTAGTTTGACTCCGGAAATGGAAACTTGAAAAAATAGCCGGTGTGATCATGTTGCATGCTTTCAAGCCCTGCCAAAGTCATTTACAATAGAGTGTGCCAACCTGTTCCTCTGTCCTTAAGATCACACATCCTGGGCTTCCAAAGCCACTGGACAGTTTATTCAGGGGTAATGAGAGGTTCTTTGTCCTGCAGTGCCTTTCAGCCCCAAATAAACACACAGACGCTATATTAATTATGAAATTGTTGGCCGGTGACTAGGGCTTCTAATTGGCTAGCTGTCTTAATTATTAACCCATTTCTATCAATCTATGTATTGCCACGAGGTTGTGGCCTACCCGGGAGTGCCCAGCATGGTGTTAGTCCTTCAGCAGCATCACAACTGGTGGCAGCCTCAGTCTGCCTATCTTTACCAGAATTCTCCTTCTGGTTCCCTCTATCTTCCTGCCTTATTGGCCAACAGTGTTTTATTCGTCAACTAATAAGAGAACATATACAGGACACTCCCCATCATTCAGCTAGTGTGTAGAAAGAAACAGGAAACGTGTCTCCAAGTTTTGAAATTTTTATGATGTCACTGTCCTCTGCTTTCTCCTAAAGCTGGTGGTTCATTCAGGTCAGTTCTGCTGAAGCAGCTCGTTCACTGTGTTGGAAGTAGTCTGAGCTCTGCAGCTTCTAGCCAGTTAGTCAGGAGTGTGGCTCCAGCCAGGGCTGACTCATTGCCTCAGAAGGGGAGACCAGCTTCCTGATTCACTTAGGCCAAAGAAGCCTCCCTCTGTGTCTGTGTCTTTGTCTCTCTGAGTCTCTCTGTCTGGCTCTCTCTGTGTGTTCTATAAATCTTGGCTACAGGTAGTAAATATTCTTCCAAGTGACCCTAAATCTATACACATTGGGGCTCACGCATGCAGTGTGTGTGTGTGTGTGTGTGTGTGTGTGTGTGTTGGGTGTAATGTTATTTTTCCCTTACTTTTCCTCCCAGTAATTTTCATGGCCCAGAAAGACAGGCAGGCCAACTTTATGGTGTGCAATTTACATCTTAGAGCTTGGGACAGCACTGGGAAGAGCTGGCTTCTTCATGGGTCTAAGCACCCTGCTTTGAGGGTTAGTCCTATTGACTCTAAACATTCATTAGGTGCAGGTCTCATGTAATTTCCGGTGGTGAAATTTCAAGACTCGCTGGAGGGATGGCTCTTCTCAGTAGGAGGACAATTCAGTGACTCACACTTAGATACCAACAACAAAGGAGACTCACAAGGTGGCTGTTACTATCCAAGTTGTAGTGTAGCCTTGAGAATGAATGTGGTACTTCCTACAGCATACAGGCTTATAGAGTAGAGTGATGACAACTATTGCCAGAGGTTTATACAAAATTCCTGATGCCTGTGACTAGTGCCAGGGAGCTACTGGGTGGCCTGAGTTTCATGAATGTTTCTACGGGTAGACTCTGGTTTATATTTATTTTGTTTTTAATATAAAATGTAGTTTTATCTAAAAGGTAGTTGTATCTTTCCTTGACCCAATAAATGGTGAGTTTGAAGTAAGAACCATAATGACATTTTAGAAGTTGAGGTGAAGCATCATCCAGCCCATGTCTCTTTACAGAGGAGGAAATGAAACAATGAGGTACCTGTTACCCACCCAGGGCAGCATTTCAAGCCAGACAGGACATGAACTGGAATGAAGCCCTCTTGGCTCTTAACATATGGTCTTTCCACTGCTCAACTCTGTAAGGATGGAGGAACAATTTATGTAAATTGAAGGTGAGTTTTAAAAAATTAATGTGTGTGCGTGCGTGTGTGTGTGTGTGTGTGTGTGTGTGTGTGTGTGTGTGTGTGTGTGTGTGTATAACTTCCTAGTGTCAAGTCTCTTCTTCCACCTTTACAGGCATTTTAGGGATTGAGCTTGCGTCGCTAAACTTGCAAGGTAAGAACCTATACTCCCTGAGCATGTTCCTGGCCCTGATGGTGAGTATTCTTCCATAATTATTCTTACACAGAATCACTTGTAGCTTTTAGAATCATTTGTGGTCTTTTCAGCATGCAGATAAAGATTCATCAAAAAAGAATTTTTTTCCTCCAGAGTGTAGATTTTTATTTTAATTTCATGAAGTCTTTAAGGTCTTTACAAATATTGAAAACAATCTATTTAACTTTACAGCTTTTGCAGTGATTCAGTCATTTCAAATATAATCTGCCAGCATGAACAAAAACATCAATCATGGGGTCAATTCACAAAAGAAATCAAAAGCATATTTTTAAAATAGACATATTTCATTTGTTTAGTTAGTTACTTTTGGTTTTCTGAGGCAGGGTTTCTCTGTGGAGCCCTGGCTGCCCTGGAACTGGCTCTGTAGTCCAGGCTGGCCTTTGAATTCAGAGATATGCCTGCCTTTGCCTCCCATGTGGTGGTATTAAAGACATGTACTACCACTGCTGGGCAAATAGACATATTTTAAATGTGACTTTTAGACTATATTTTAAATTTTTTCGCTGAAAACAATTTATTTAGAAACTGGGATTTAAAAGCCATTGGGAATTTATTTTATCTTATACCTTATAAAATATTCATGGACTGTTTCAGTGTTGTTAGTCACCCTGAGGTCTTGGAATTATCTGTGGAGTTTAAAAATCGTTACTGTGCTTTCTTTATTCTGTTACTTGAGGAGGGAGCTGACCAGATTTCCTTGCATCTGGGGGTGGGGGAAGGGATTGGGGAAAATAGTGCCTGAAAGGGGCTTTTAGGTTTTGCTTATTTTTGTGGGTTTTGTGTGTGTGTTTGTGTGTGTCAGAGATTTAACTTGGAGTGCTGGGAAAACACTCTATACCACTGAGCTACACCCTCTGACAAAAAGATTTGTTGAGCCTAATATCTCTTAAGGGCACCTATGAGATCCTCATGACATTGTTTGCTGCGGCCCTTCTGAAGAACTAGATGAATGCCATGCGCATAGCTCCAAATTAAATCCTCAGCAACACTTTCTTTAGCTGGGTGTTACAGCATATGCACTCAGGAACCAGAGGCAGAAAAATCTCTGTGAGTTTGAGGTCAGCTGGGGCTATATGATAAGGCCCTGTCTTTAACTGAATTAAAGAAGGAAGGAAAGAAGGACGGAAGAAAGGAAGGAAGGGAGGAAAAAACATTTAAAAACAAAACAACTCCCCTACCTTAAACATTAATAACCCCAAATGACATATTTCCTCTCTCCTTTGACTGAAGGGCTCAAGCTGGAGCAGAGTTCAGAACTGGGACATCATAAAAAGGAGAGGGGTCCCCAGGAAGTGTGTTGTCCTTGGGTTTTCAGTAACCCACTTTTTAATTCAGAATTATGTATGTGCTGCGGGCGATGCCATATTTCCTCTGGCAAACAATGACCTTTCCTGGGGTTTCATTCATCGCACTTGGCTCCCTCCTGAGTCACAGCACTGTCACAAGGCAGCAGGTTGCCTGCTTGTTCTTGTTGGAGTGACGACTGGGCGTGTGACAGGGGCAATGCTGACAGGCTCTCTCTGTGACAGCAGATTGTCAGCGTTCTTGACCCGGGCACTCCAAGAGCCTGGGAAAACACTTTGATTTCAATGTAGCTTTCACACAGAATATCCAACACAACCAAACGACTGTAAAATAGGTCTGTGGGACAGCTTTTGTGAGATTAGCTGGTTGTGTACTCAACCAGCTGATGGCTATGTCAGAGATATAATCAGGGAAGGTCTTATTCATATGCACTTAACTTGCCACATAAAAATCCCTATTTTTATTTATTTTTTCAAATGTTTGCTTTATTAAAATCCTTTCTTATGAAAGGTCTGAAGTATTTGAGGCCTAGTTTTTGTTAGTTCCTAAAATACAGTCCACTGTCATTTCCATGTCCTCACAGGTAGGTCTGTAAACTATCTGTTTTTATTTTGAGTTCACCAGCTAGAAATTAACACACAGAACTGGATGAGAGACAATGTGTGTTTGTGAATTAAAAAGAGGGCCATAGGAAGTATACAATTGGAAGTTCGTGAGTTGCAAGGTGGGTGGGAGGACTCAGTCACCCTCCAGTTGCAGAGGAAGGGCAAGGGTTGCCAAAGGCCTGGGAAGGAGACAGAGAGGAAGGAACTTTCTGGACTCCTCAACTCATGCTTTCCGAAGCATCTGTGACATTGCCCTTTTGTTAGAGGAAATAAATCTTTTCCTAGGATGTAAACTCCCTCTAAAGGCTTTAGCTTTGGTTCTAACAACTGACTAGGTAGTGGTTTCTAAACAACTGATTAATAATAACTATTGTCTAGCAGTGGTGTCTGCTCTAGAAGACAGGGAAGTAAGTGAAGCATTCACTCTACAATTATCCAGTTGTATGCACCAAACAAGAAAGGATTTTAATGCATCTGTTAGACCTCAGTAGCGCCATTAAAAAGAATTCAACACTTCTCCCCTCACAAGAGCCACTGGAAAAGAAACATCAGATTCAGTAGAGCTTTTGTGTATTTTTTTTTTTTTTACAGACATGAATTTCTTAAGAAATGTTTGCTGTGATTTGATTTGAATTGGAAAAGCTGCTGTCCCTTAGATGATCGCTGCCGGGATCCTAGACCCCCAGTGAGAGACAAGGTAATCGTACCTCTCCAGCAGCAGCTGTCTTGGAGATGACTTCAAACAAAGCAACACAATGCTCAGTCTGCTCCTAGTGAATGTTCCATAAAGGAAGGTGATAGTAATTATAAGGCATTAACAGGGTGCGACAGTTGGTGTTTCCAGTCTATTTTGCCAGACTCCTCATGATTTTATTCTATATATTATTTTTTCTGCATAAAGATGACATTTTATTTTTTAAAATATATAGTAACAAAACTATTTGTTGGTTCATACAGAAACAAAACAAAGTGTACTATAAAACAAAAAGCAGGGAGAATAGTACTCTAAATGTTGGAATTTTTCCTTTGGCTCTTTTTCTTTTCTTCTTCTTCTTTTTTTTTTTTTCTTTTTTTTTTTTTTTTTTTTTTTTTTTTTTTTTTTTTTTTTTTTTTTGGAGGCAACAAGTTTTCTCTATGTAGCTCTGGCTGTCCTAGAACTCACTTTGTAGACCAGGCTGACCTTGAACTCACAAAGACCCACCTGCCTCTGCCTCCCTGAGTGCTGGGATTAAAGGCGTGCGCCGCCACCACCTGGCTTTCCTTTGGCTCTTATATTAAGGCTTCATAAGTTTGGCTTCATGCACTACGTTTAATCAAAAATATAAATCAAAGATGGGTTCATCTTAGGACACTGTAGGACACAGTGGATGTGGGATTACAATATACTCATTTGCTGTACTACAATAGTCTTTTCTTCACTTTTATCACTAAATATTAAAATATTAGCTATTTTCCCCATTGCTGTGACAAAATACCCCACAAAAGCGACTTAAGGAAGGAAGATAGGCTTTATTTGGGCTCAGGGTTTGAGATTATAGGTCACCATGGCAGGGAGAGTGTGGCAGCAGGAGCCCGAAGCAGTGGATCACACTGCATTTACAGCCAGGAGACATTGGGGATCAGTGCTGGTGTTCACTCACCTCAGTAAGTGTGGACCGCAGTCCATGGGATGATGCCAGCCATACTCAAGGCTGCTCTTCCTTCCTCAACTAAGGCTCTCCTCCAGATAGCCTGTGGGCAAATCTGCAGGGCATTTTCTTGCTTAGTGATTGATGTGGGAGGGTCCAGCCCACTGGGGTCCAGTGGTGTGTAAGAAAGCAAACTGAGCAAGCCGGTAACTAGCATTCCTCCATAGCGTCTGCATCAGCTTCTGCCTTGGGTTTCTGCCCTGACTCCCCTTCATGATGCACTGTGATTGGGATGAGTGAGCCAAACAAACCTTTCTAATCAGAGTTACTTTTGGTCACGTTTTTATCATAGCAATAGAATGCAAACTAGTCACCAAGTAAAGCTGAAACATTCTAATGTGGTCTGGAATTATTTCCCATACCGTGGCCCAGAGTGAAAAATAGGTGTTTCTAAATGATTGGATTTAGGCAGACGGTGGGTTGCAGTTGGATCTCCTATTAGCTGAACATTCTGTGAGCCGTCTTTTACTTCAGTGTGGAACCAGAGACGGTAACAGTTGAGAAAATAATCAACAAACTTCAGCAGCACCTTTAACATCTTCCCCAGCACTCCAGGTCCTTCAGATAGGTCTGCTCTCTCTTGTGTTGCTAAGAATGTAGAAATTTACAAAGGTCGCCCGGGAGCAGAAGGTAGTGACACCATAAAACATATAAAGCAGCCCCGGGTTCCTTTCTCTTCCAGACAGAGGGCTGGCAGGATCCCAGCCCCTTGGGAGCAGAATGGGAGGGGATAGGTGCCAAGTGTGGAGCCACCGGACAACTTGGAGGCTGCTGGGCCCGGTTCTCAGACCGCTGAGCCCCATTCCCAGACTGCTGCTTCACGAATACTTAGAGAACCTCAGACAATGCATCCTTTCGTGTGAACGCTGACTAGGCTGCAAATCAAGTGGGAAAACAGGAACATCAGTTTCATTTCTTATTCATTGGAGAAGAGCACATGCCTTTATAAGGAGCGAAATGGACTCCATTCTTCAAGGGCACTGCCTGGGGAATTTATGAACGCATCACCCCATCCCAGTGCCCCTTTCTGACTTTTCTAAATTGAGGGAAGAGTGAGGCATGCTGCCTGCGAACAACAAATGCAGGACTGCACAGTCAATGGATGAGGGCGACCTCTGCACTTACATGAGCAGAAAGAGCTAAAAAAAATCAGAGGCTGAAGACTCACTCCCCACTTGTTCTTTTTTTGAAAATAGACTCCCCCCCAACCCCCACCCCCCGCCGGTCCCTGATGCTGCCTGCACCCAGCACTTGGGAGGCCGAGGCAGGTGGATCTCAATGAGTTCCAGGACAGCCTGGACTGTTACACAGAGAAATACTGTCTCGAAACCCCCCCTCCTCCAAAAAAAAGAAAAAGAAAAAGATTTTTTTTGATGCAGTATATAATCTGATTATATCTCCTCTCCAAGCTCTTCCCAATTTCTGTCAGCCTTCCCTCCTATTGAGCTCCACCCTCTTTCTGTCTATTGTTAGGAAACAAAAGGGAATCTAAGGAATATTAATAAAATATGATAAAACAAACAAGGAAAAGAGCCAAAGAAAAAGCACAAGAAATGTGTATAGATGCAGAGACACACCCATTTACACACACAGGAATCCCATAAAAACATAAAACCTGGAAGCTATAATATATATGCAAAGGATCTACAAGTTTTTTTTTTTTTAATGTCTGGGCTTAACATTATTGTATAAACTGACAACATGGCCTCTCTCCATAGTTAAGGGGAAGATTTTTATATGAGAGAGAGAGAGAGAGAGAGAGAGAGAGAGAGAGAGAGAGAGAGAGAGAGAGAACAGCTAGAGGTATGTGGAAGAGTCCAGAGTAGAAAGAGAAAGTAACAGACTGAACCTGGAAGTAAGAAAAGCAGGAACACACAAACACACAGACACACACACACAGAGACACACACACACACACACACACACACAGAGACAGAGACAGAGACACAGAGAGAGAGACAGATAGACAGACAGACAGACAGAGCAGCTGAAATAGCAGGGTTATAAGGAGAAGGAGCAGCCGGGGGAGTTTGTGGAGAGCCACCACTAGCCTTGGTAATAGCCTGGATTCCCCTGAGCCACGGTTGGCCAAAAATTGATTATTATGTATCCCATTCCCCACATTGGAAGTTTCATTTGGTGATGAGAGATGCCCAGTTGGTGCTGTGTTCCCATTATTTGGGGATTTCATTTCTATCACCTTCACATATGCACATATTTTAAGGAACTGCTACTGTATTAGGTTCCTTACAACCCCTCAAAAGCCCCTTAGTTTGAGCTGTCCCTTCCCATAGTCTTTTCTACCCTCTGTTATCTACCCCTCCTTGCTTGATCTTCTTGTCTTTTTAATCAAATCTTTGTTATCAGCCTTGACTGCTACTGTGTCCTGGATAGAGGTGTCTGTTTGACACTTTTGTGACCCCTGAGGGCTTTTCCAGAGCCATAGAGATAGATGTATTTGGCCTTTGAAATTCAATGTCACCCCCCAGGAGGCTTCCCTTGGGCTTGGCTATATTCATTGAGCCCCTATCTGTATTGCTTTGGAGGCTGTCCTGGAACTCTCTCAGTAGACCAGGCTGTCCTTCAATTCACAGAGATCTGCCTGCCTCTACTTACAGAGTGCTGGGGTTAAAGGCGTGCACCACCAAAGTCCAGCTGAGACCCTATCTTAAAGTATCCTCAGTATGGATTCTACACAGGGCCTGGTCTCAACAGCTCTTGTCTCAGGCATTTCAAGGTGTCCTTTCTCACCTCCTCTTCTGAGAAGATAAGTCAGGATCTGTCTCCCCTTGGTTCATTGGGCTTCCCATGTCTGTCTGTCAGGATTTACACCTTTTGCTATTTCTCCTCAGAGGCCTAACGGCTCCCCAGATAGAGACATCTTACTGCCCTAGCCTGCTTCCCAGAGTTCACAAAATAAGCACAAACACTGATATATAACTTCACAAGTAAGAAGCAAAATAAATCTTTACGTGTAACTCATAGAAACCAGGTCAGATTTGTGTTTTTAAGCAAAATAAGACACTGTTTCAGTGAGGTCTTACTCAGCCCTCAGTTATTTTTTGAGGCTGATTGCTGGGAACCCTTTTGAGGATAAAGGCACATCAGACCACCCCCAGAGATACAAAGTGGATCTCAGAGGCATTCCAGAGGGGCTGGGAAAAACCTGACAGGAAGTATTCCCAGAACATTCTACTCCCAAAGTCCCTGCTGGCTAATGACTCGGGCATAATTGTAAACAAAGCAGATCAAACTTCAAAGAATAGTGATCTATATACATGAGCATCAGTCTCAGCAAATAGGAAAATGCCCTCCCGGCTTTTGGCAACTCATAGCATCTCTTATGCCAGGGCTTTGCAAGTTGAACCAAGAAAACACACACATTTTTTTTTTTTTTTTTTTTTTTTTTAACTTGGGGCCGTGTTGAGCCCCAGCGTCTCATGACTCCCCATCCCAAGTGTTCTCTATCTCTCGACTGGATTATCTATCCAGGAATGGAAAGAAGGGAGATGTAGGGTGTGAGGAACAGGGACAAAGGAATGGAAAGGTCAAGGTGGCCAGGTTACATGTCTCCTTTAATATCTACAGAAAACAGATCCCTGGTGGTCAGGGTCTTGATGCAGTCTTGCTAATTTCCCTGTTAGCCCAGTTCAGCATAGCCTGGCATGTGTGAACTTAGGCCTTAGGTAGCCCGAGTTCCAAATACTCAGCTTTCAGGTCTGATACACCGGACTTGATACCATTGCATGTTTCCTCCTCTGTAAAATAGAAACCACAAATCCTGACCCATGGCTAAAGCTTATTTTGACATTATACATGCATATGTTTAGTGGCTGGCACAGGGGGCACTACTACTGCTTCTACTACTCCTGAAACCCATAACTAGCTCCAGGCTACTGAGTGCTTGCTCTAAGCTTGGTATTGAGTTAATGTTGCACAATATTAGTTTAAGATGTGTTACATTCTTTCCCCCCTCCCCCCCCCCGTGGAATATTTGCTTAATCATGCAAAGATGTGTTCCATTCTTTCATGCTGCATTAGTTTAACTCTGTAAAGCTGTGTTACTTTGCCCATCTAAAACACCTGATTGGTCTAATAAAGAGCTGAATGGCCAATATCGGAGACAGGAGAAAAGATAGGTGGGGCTTCCAAGCAGGAGGGGTGAGAATGCTAGGATTGAGAAAAGGAGAAGAAGGGGAACACCAGGCCCCAGCCACCCAGCCACCCAGCCACCCAGCCACCCAGCCACCCAGCCACCCAGCCACCCAGCCACCCAGCCACCCAGCCAGTAATGGAGTAAGAGTGAAAGTAAGATATACAGAAGTAAGAAAAGGAAAAATCCAGGCAAAATGTAGTTAAAGAGAAACGGGATAATTTAAATTAGAAAAGCTGGGTAGAAACAGGCCAAGCTAAGGCCAGGCATTCCTTAGAATAAGTCTGTGTTTGTGTGTGTTTATTTGGGATCTGGGTGGTGGGCCCTAAAAGATTAAAAAAAAAAAAAACAAAAAAAAAAAAAACAAACAAAAAAAAAACTACAGGTTAATATTTTATGTTCAATACTTCTATGAAACCAATTTTTTAAAAGCCATAATTTATGATACAGTGGAGAATTATACCATTTCAATCAAATTAAGTAAGAATGTCACATTGGAAGGGAGTTTAAACAGATTGACAGTCCGTTTGCTTTTGCTTACCTGAAATTCGCTCATTATACTTCACAAGGGATCTATTCTTGTGCCAGGCAACGATACTGTATTCCAGCAGGTGTTAAGCCTGACTTGTCTAGGCTTTTAAAGGGATATTAAGAATTAAGACAGTTGGCTCTGTAGGCTAGATTAAAAGTTGCTTTAAAGCAATTATCAAGTAATTGAACTCCAACAATAGGTACTCTTTTAACTATTTTATTATTCTTGGCTCATCTCCCTCCCCCCCCCCACACTGCACCCTTCCCCCTTCCTTTTTTTGTCATCATTGGGATTAAATTCAAGGCCTCAAGCATACTAGGCAAGCATCGTACCAGTGTGCTAAATGTCTAGCCCTAAACACAAATTTTTATTTTTGTATTTTTTGAAATGGAAGTTTTGCTATATAGCCTTGGGTGGCCTGGATGTCACCCGGTAAAGCAGGATTTCCTGCAACTGGAAGAGATCTGCCTGCCTCTGCCTCCCAGGTGAATATTTAGATTAAAGCCTTGTGCCACTATAGCTGTCAACAAACAATATTTTAATACTGTTTTGTTTGTTTATTTCTTTTTTGAGACAGGATTTCTGTGTGTAGCCCTTACTGTCCTGGAACTTAGTAGACCAGGCTGACCTCAAATTCACGAGATCCACCTGCCTCTGCCTCCTGAGTGCTGTAATTAAAGGTGTGCGCCACCACCACCTGTCTTAATACCGTTTTAAAATAATAGTGTGTGTAAAATTCTCCGTGACTTTTTTTTTTTTTTTAAAGGCAGGGTATCATTGTGTATCTCTGGCCAACCTTGAACTCTTTCTGTACCCCATGCTGGTCTTGAATTCATGATCTTTTTGCCTCAGTCTTGTGTGTGCAAGGAGTACAGTCATGAGCCAGGAGACCCAACTTAGAATTCTGTGCTGATTGGACAGGAAGGAAACCATTGCTGTCTGGACCATATCTACAAGGGGCCAAGAACCATGAGCCCAGCACCTGCCATGTGCCTACCATGTTCTGTGCAGTGTGTCCCCAATCTAAGCAGGAAAAGGAGGACTGACAAGTTAGATGAGGGCCTGCCTGTGAGGTGCCACTGGGCAACGTGGAGGGAGCAGCCTGGACAGACGGACAGTGTGCTTCAGTCCAGCTTTTCTGTAGTGGGTCTGCTGACAGTTTCCTAACTGGGATGTCTCTGGGATGGAAACAGCCTGCTTTGTTTTTAAATGGGACGATTTGGCCAGTAGGCTGAGTGGTCTTTTCTTGGGACACAGATATGAAAATTGAAAGCATTTTTCTCTCACATCTCATTAATGGGTAAAGGCTACAATGTGTGGGAGACATTATTGACCTATTTGGGATGTTAGACCCCACGGTAATAGAAAACTTCATATATCTTACTATTCTAATTCCTAAAGTGAATCTGCAAAGTAGTTGCTGTTATCTAAATTTTAAAGATGAGATGATAGGTTAAATAACTTTGCCCAACATGGCTTGTGGTAAAATTAGGCTTTCATGGGGTCCTTGGAATCCAATATTCTGATCTACCAGATAATAAAATATACTCAGGAGAACTGCTGTATTGGCAGTAAGAGTATCTGTTTTGCTTTCAGATTTCATAGATTTTTAGTTCCAGCTTGCCTACTGTGTGACCGTGAGTAATTTAATTCCTCCAGACAGTTTGTCATCTATAACAAAGGCACTATACTATCACTGCCTAGCTTAATGAATTGCTGCAAGGATTAAAGCCTTGACACCTGGTAAGGGCCCAATATACCACCTGTTACTGTTCTGCTTTTTATTGACTTGGGGCACGCTGGTTTTATTGCGAAGGATGCTGGCGTTCCCAGTTAATTACAGTGACGTTTCGAATCCTGCCAGAGACCGCTTCACCAGAGGTGAGGATAGACGGGGGCTAGAGCATTCAGCAGTAACCAGAGGGAATTGAAGAGCTGCTGAAATTCAACTTGTGTGCTTGGGTGTCTAGAACAGCACGGGAGCTGGAGGAGACACCTGGAGACCCCAGAGAGGTTGGAAGGAATGATGCCTCACTCTGTCCAGTGATGGGTGACCAGTGAGGGAGGCTTGAGGGAGAACTGAGGGACCAGGGCTAGCAGCTTGTTACCACTTCTCTAGAGACATTCCCGAGCTGGCCCCTGGGGGAATGTATGTGCTCACATTTGGGAAGGTGGTCATATGCATGTGGTATCTGTGAGCGCGTGTACTTGCATTTTCATATGTGGTGATGGATGTGTGTGACTTGTGCCTGTGGTTTCTGTGCTTTTCCATGCATGTGTTTATGTGGTGGTGAATGTGTGCTTGTTTTTGTGTATACATGCACATATGTGTGAGTGTATGGTGTCTGCGTTGGAATATCTGTGTATCCATGCCTCGGGCGGGGGCACACACACACATGTATGGATGGTGTCTGTGTGGATGCATGTATTGTGTGTGTGTGTGTGTGTGTGTGTGTGTGTGTGTGTGTGTGAGTATGAGTATTGGAGGGGCAGTGGATCACTGTTTATGCTCAGTCATCTTTCTCGTCTTCCATTTATGCATTTCATCCAACAAACATTTATTGAATAATTTCTACTTTCCATGGATTTTCATAAGACCCATATTAAAAACTTGAATCAGACAGCCAATGCCCTGATGAATAAATAATAAGCTAATAAATATGACCGGCAATGTCTTGCAGAGGCTTTTTCTATTATTAGCTCCCAACCTGTCAGGGGACTACACGAAATTCAATTACTAGGATTTTGCTCCCCCAGTCAGACAGGATATAATTATTAAAAGACAAATTCTTGCAGTAATTCATGGAACTGCATTCTCGGAACAGTGTGATCCATGAGTGTGACTGGGGGTGACTAACTTTCATCTAATGCAGACTGAAGACAGAGGAAGGATGTAGGTAGAGAGTGACAGCGGCTAGGACACTGATGTAGAGAAGACGGCTCTACTAATCCCCTGCAGAGGGCAGCTGTTAGGGGAAATGCCTCAATGTCTCTTTGTGTCATTGGTGCTTATTTTCTTTGACTAGAAAAAAAGGCCAATTGATAAGAATGCCGTTCCTTAAAAAGTCCATCAACCAAGCCCTCACTGTTGACTCATTGCTGTTAGAAGCGCTTGGTCTTCATTATAGATTCTTAGGGGAGATAGCTAAAAGCAGGCTTGGGTTCCCCCGGGACACAAAACACTGTGGGACTCCCACAGACCGATGAAATTCAAGCCCAGTGTTTACTTAGTTGATGAGAACTAACTCAATGAGAATTGGCAATGTGGATTAACCCACTGCCTAGTTAGCTCTGACAATCACTTTATATAGGGAGACTCCATTCTCCATCTAGAAAATTCACTTGACACCTGTTGAGGAAGAAAGCTATGTTCTAAAAAATCAAAGTGGATGGAGTGCCAAATAGTGTAGTAAACTAAAGGATTGGAAGGGGAGGGTGGGCTATGTTATGCCTGCAGGTCATAACTCACCTTCTCTGAGGTCGGATTCTCTCCTCCATACAGTGGGTTAGAATAGTGCACACTTCACTGGTTACCTGAAGATTATCTGAGGTGGTTAAAATGTCTGGCCTGTGGGTACCCATCAATATTAGAATCAGGATCTGAAGCAAATGGATGGAGAGTCTAGTAAGAAGAAAATGAACATGATACTTTTTAAGGATTTAATTTTATGTGTATGGCTATCTGTGTACCACATGCATGAATGGTGCCCAAGGAGGCAAGAAGGTGCTGTCAAATTTCTTAGAACCAGAGTGATAGATGGTTGTGAGCCACCATGTGTGTGCTGGAAACTGAACCTGGGTTCTCTGCAAGAACAGCAAATGCTCTTAACCACGGGGCCATCTCTCCAACCTCGAACTTGACACTTTTGATGGGTAAGGAGAAGGGACCAGTAGGAGAAAAGGATTTGCACTGCAACTTCCCATGTTTGGCATGAGGTGTCCGAACTGGATATGCCAGGTCCCAAGCTGCTGGGTGTGTCTCCACAGCCTTCCCTTGGGGATCCTGAAGCCGAAGACAGATTCCACATTCCCAGAGCCCACGAATCAAACTGGAGAAACAACTTGGCCTTGAGTGACCATGGCCCCAAGTGCCTGTGCACGGTGAGTTTTATTGCATTTGTTGTTTTTCCCCCACAGGCATCTTTAATATGATGATTTAAAGATATTAATGACTAAATAAATGGTTACAAATGTTGGGGGACCGTGGTGTGCCCCAGCTTCTCACAGCTCCGAGGGCTGCCTCCTTGTTATTGTTAATTTAGAGGCAATCAGGTTTGCATATGCAGCTGTGCAGCTTATGTTTTTCTAGAACAGTTATGGCCATGGGCACCGGGAACATTTAGGACCAGAAAAAAAAATGGCCAGGAAATGGTAAAAAAGAAAAGATTCTTGTGATAAATTGAGAAAGTTCTCTTTAAATTCTTGGGTTTGTATAATCTTTTTGTCATTAGAGAGAACAGAGCAAATGATTTTTGAGCACCTACCACATGTTGGTTGCTTGGTTTAAATATTATTGCACTTATATATATTATGCTTCTCTCCCGCTCTTTTAATGTACTAATTGTATTAGTGTAGAGACAGGCTGAGGCTGGAATTCTTCATGTCCCTAATTTCTGTTAGAGCAGTGTGGAATATCCTATACTATCTGATTTCTTTTGCAAACACCCGAATTGTCTATATCTTTTGTATGATCTTATGGAATTTGGTAGGCTACAGATCTCTTTGAAGTAGATTTAAGCTGAGTGACAATCTACACCTGATAAATCTGAAGCAAGGCTTGCACTGGTGAGGCCCTGAGGTGTGGGAGGATCTTTTGATGTCTAATGCCCCTGTTTCTCTGTCCCTTCAATACCACCCAGATATTTTTTTGCACTAAATATGGATATCAGTTTTAAAAATTTACTTGGCAGCCAGGTATGGTGTGGCACACGAGCATTCCCAGTTCTTAGAGGGTGGAGGCAGGAGGATCAGGAATTCAAGGTCATTCTTGGCTACATAATAAATCTGAGACCAGCTTGAGCTACAAGAGACCCTGTTTTAAGAGGATGAAGAACCACCTCCCCTGCTACACCCAAATTTTTACTTAAAGATTTACTATGCTAGATTGTGAGCTGGGTGTGTTTGGCAAATGAACAAACTTATTTTTGCAGAGCTCCCACCCCCTCTATTGCTTATTAGCTTCCCCTTGCTTTCTGAACTGTAGGGAGCACAACCACATGCTAACAGATGGTCTGCCCGAGGGGTTGGCAGACAACAGTCCTGGCTCAATCCTGCCCACAACCTGACCATCCATTTTCTTGTCTAAGGCTATTTCTGCACTATAGTGGTAGAGACAGTCAGTTGCGGGAGACAGTGTGACCTGTATGGGTCTACAGAGTTCAAGTTTCCAAAGGTCCCTGCTTGGTGTAATGATCTCCTGTGTTAATTTTTTAGTAGTTTTGGATAATGATTCCCACCTTTTTTTCCCCTTTTGTATTGGTCCCTTCAAATTATATTACTTCTTTTAATGACTGAAGCTGCAGATCCCAAAATATTAAATATTGGCTCCTTAACAGAAGTTGCCCAGTTCCTGACTGCCATGACCTTCTATTCACTTGTGTTTGTAGTTACATTTAGCATTCCATGTCCACATCTATTAACTCAACTAGTTGTAGCTTGAAAATATATGGAAAATTTGTCTGTAATTTCAGTGTATATATTTTTCTTGTTATGGTTCCTAAACAATACAATCCATCCCAAGTAACATTTACGCTATGTAATAAGGAACACAGATTTGATTTTAAGTAAATTGAGGTTATGGGTATGCTATGTACAAATGTTATATACTATTACATAAGGAAATTGAGTTCTTGTTGTGAGCCCTCACACTGTATCCTCACAGACACTGAGAACTGATTACATTTAATTAATGTGCTGAGTGGGCCAGGGAATAAGTTGAAAATATAAATATTGAACCTGAATGCAGAGATTCTGAGTCATAGAACACAAATAATATCTTCTTAAAACAAACAAACAAATAAACAAACAAACAAACTAATGCTGGTTCTGATGTGACCACTCTCTTGGCCACACCTATAAACCTGAAAGAAAACTGGCCCCCATTACCTCATATTTACATTGCCTCATTAGAGCTGCCTGGTTTCCTCCCAACCAGCCCATTCCTTTTCCAGCCCATTTTTAAGTTGGTGGCCAGGTTAATAACCTCCAAACATGGCTTTTGTGAATTCTTATTCGCCAGCTCAAGATCTTTTTAAATATTACCCGATTCTTACAGAATAGAGCCCCAACTTGTCTGTCTGACATTGCAAGGCCTCCCACGCTGGCTGCCACAAAACCCCAGTCTAAATGCTCTCTCTTGTCTTGCTCCAGTGCAAAGGCAGTGAATGGCAGAGTCAAAGGCAAAATTGTGTTCTCATGCGAGTGATGCTACTTAATAGCTGTGTAGCTGTTTGTGAATTTAGAATCTGCATCTTGCAAATGGAGCCGATTGCTGGGTGGTGGTAGTGCATGCCTTTAATCCCAGCACTTGGGAGATGGAGGCAGGTGGATCTCTGAGTTTGAGGCCAGCTTGGTCTACATAATGAGTTCCAGGACAGCCAGGGCTACACAGAGAAACCCTGTCTCAAACAAACAAACAAAACCCAGGAGCTTCTATAACAGAGAAGGGCATATCTCTGCTGTGTGTCTCTTCCAACACAGGCTAGTTCTAGCCATAGGGAAACAGACAAAACTAAACTGGGGAATATCTGACAAAATAATTTTGCAGTATTATTTCAGTGTCAAGGTCAGAAAAAGCAGGGACAAGGAGGGACACACAGGAAGAGTCTAGGGAGTCATGGCAAATGCATTATGAGATCCTGGGTTGGACAGAAGGACATCATTAGAAAACTGAAATCTGGAAGGCCTGCTTTGCAGTTACTCATGAGATGGCTCAGGAATAAAGGTGCTTGCTTTGTAAGCCTAAGGATCTGGATTCGATCCCTGACCTCCATGGCATGTAAACAACCGCACATACACCGTACTTGCCCCACTAATACAAGAGCACAAAGAATAAAATACTCAATAACACATAGATTAAAAGCTTAAACTAACATCAGCCTACAAAGATTTACAGACATCAGATAAGCATTCAAAGAGATATTCAACATCATTAGTCATTATGCATGTGAAAGTTGAAACAGTAGCAAGATCCCTATTAGACCAACTTTATGGTACTAGCAAGAACACAGAGTTACTAGAACAGTAACATTATGTGAAAGCAAGAAAGGACAGTTGAAATCCCCTTAAACCAGATGTTCCACATAACCCAAAGCATTGTAACATTTACCTATGTAAGAAGATTTGCTTACATAAAAACCTGCATGTGTCTGTTTCCACTTATTCCTGATCACTGGAAAGTGGAGAGGCTCAATGTTTGTCACTGGTAAAGAGATGTACAGAGAGTAGGATGTCAATACCATTGAAACTGCTTCTCAGTCAAAACCAGAGGACCGCTGACCCCTGTGGCAGTGTGGGTGACTCTAGTGTATTTTGCTGACTGACAGAAACCTGACTCATGGCCCATAGATTTGGTTGCTCTGGTGGAACATTTGGGAGAAACAAACTGCAGGGACAGATCCAGGTTGGGGACGGGGAATAAGATTGACTAAATAGGGAACAGGTTTTCCTCGGTTAAAAATATATTCTGTGTCTTGATTTTCTCGGAGCTCTCACAACTCTTTGTAATCATTCCAATTTGTAGGACTGTGTATCTAGAGCTAACATTTTAGTATCTGTAAATTATAACTCAGCTGGCCTGGCTTTAGAGAGACCCTTACTTACTTATCCAGTACTTGAAATGGGTGGCCACTTAACTGCAAGCACTGTTAACAGAGATACTTGAAGCAGGATGGAGAATCTAATTCATTGGCAGATTTTCAGTTTGCCTTGGATAGCCAAATTTGTCCCTATTTTCCTGGGGACCAAGTTGGTTTAGCAGTTATTCCAAACAACAGACACATGATTTGCATGAGTAATATAGTTGTGTTTCGTTTGGATGGTATTTCTTAGGTTCTTCATATAAACTGTTGGGGGTGGGGTAGGTGGGGCAGGGGTTGACTGATTCTCAGCTTCCCCCATATATATATATATATATATATATATATATATATATATATATATATATATTGGTTTTTTCAAGACAGGGTTTCTCTGTGTAGCTTTGGAGCCTATCCTGGCACTTGCTCTGGAGACCAGGCTGGCCTTGAATTCACAGAGATCTGCCTGTCTCTGCCTCCCGAGTGCTGGGATTAAAAGCTTGCGCCAACAACACCCGGCCTCCCTCTATATTTTAGTTAGGGTTAATACTGCTGTGATAAAACACCATGACCAAAGTAACTTGGAGAGGAAAGGATTTATTTGGCTTGCCCTTCCACATCACTGTTGGTCATCAAAGGAAGTCAGGACAGGAACTCAAACAGGATAGGAACCTGGAGGCAGGAGCTGATACAGAAGCCATGGAAGGGTGTTGCTTACTAGTCAGTAAGCGTGGCTTGCTCCGTCTGCTTTCTTATAGAACCCAGGGCCACCAGCCCAGGGATGGCACCACCCACCATGGCTGGGCCCTCCCCGATCAGTCACTGATTAAGAAAATGCCATACAGGCTTGCCTGTGGCCCAATCTTATGATGCCATTTGCTTAATTGAGGTTCCCTACTCTCAGATGACTTAGCTTGTGTCAAGTTGACATAAAACTGTCCAGAACACCTGAAGAAAAAACAAAAGCTGGAAAATGCCCTAATTATGACCTTACATGTGTGTGACTGACTATATATATTTGTGCATTCATGCATGTGTATTTGCTGAATTTTACTTTAGGAGTCAGATTGCCATGTGTATTTTTCCAGGAAACCATCCTACACTACTCTGGCATGATAGTCAGTTGAAACATCCTCACTTATAAAGCAGGTGTTGTAATCATTAACTGGCAGAAGTTTTATAAGAGACTTAGAGAAATTGCTTGGTGTCAGTGCAATGCTTGGTGCTTGGTTGTGGTACTTTTCTCACTGCTGTCACCTCTGTCATCATCCCCTGTGGGTGGAATTCCAACTACTTTCTATGATGGGCTTCTCACCAGCTGAGGGTAAATGTGTTTCCATGAGATGTGTACAGTTCCCATTCAGATACCCAGTGCTGAAATCACATCCTCTCAGGTATTTCCTGTTTGCCCCTGGTTTGACTTGCACAGCACTGGGATCAAAAAGGACTTATTCTCCACTTAAGACCAATCCCTCCCCACAGAATTGCTGGCAGCACTGTCAACCCCTCTCCCTCTGCAGGTTTCTTGTTTGGCAATTTCCAAACAGGGTGCTTAATAGCTTCAAGACTGCAACAGAATGAAGGGAGAAGAGAACACAGGGTACCTGTGCCCTGGCTTCATCACTGAAGGTGGTGAGAGTCTGGACGCTGGGCTGAGGCAGTACTTGACGGAAGTGTGAAATTCAAGTATGATTTATTTGAACCAAGGGAGAGAGAGATTGTTGCTTAATGACTTACGGTGTAGCCAGAATGCCAGCCATTATGACCCTCAAGCCGTCAAAAAGTTAGACAGCTATTTTCCATTTTTTTATGTTTAAATTTTATTTTATGTGCATGGGTATTTTTTCCCTGCATATATGCACTTGCACTGCATGCATGCTTGGTTGCTACGGAGGCACAAAGAGGATGTCAGGAACTGGAGTTACAGATGGCTGTGAACATCCATGTTGGTAGGACCTGGGCCCTCTGGAAGAGCAGCCAGTGCTCTTAACCTCTGAGCCATCTCTCTAGCTCCTGGCAGGTATTTTCTTTGGACTATTGAATGAGCACTGTGTTATGCCACAACTAAGAATAAAAAACCCCACAATAAAGACGTGGGGGGTGGCACATGTCTTTAATCCCAGCACTTAGGAGGCAGAGGCAGGTGAATCCCTGTGAGTTCCAGGCCAGCCTGGTCTACAAAACTATGCAGAGAAACCCTGTCTTGAAAAATCAGAAAAAAAAAATAAGCCAAAACCAAACAAAACAGCCAAAAACAACTCCCCCCTCCCAATACCTGGAGTCTTCTATGAGTTTATACTGTAGCTGGGATAACACAATGCAGACACACAAAATGAGGAAATGATAGTATGAACTAGAACTACAAGCTGCATGACCTTCATGACAGAAGTAAGTTGAGGAGAGGTGACTAGAAATGGGAGTGTTGAAAGCCTTTTGCATGGCTTTAGTGTAGTGGTTCTCCACCAGTACATTGTGACCCCTTTGGGGGTCCAATGATCCTTTCACAGGGGTCACCTAAGACTATCAGAAAAAACATATATTTACATTATGGTCCATAACAGTAGCAAAATTAAAGTTAAGAAGTAGCAACAAAAATAATTTTATGGTTGGGGGTCACCACAACATGAACTGTGTCAGAGGGTCACAGCATTAGGAAGGTTGGGAGCCAGTGTTTTAGCATTTTGCCACACTTGGCTTCTGAAGTTCAAGCTGAGTACCAACTGTGATTTAATTGGCATCCTCCTCCTCTTGCACCAAGGCTGAGCTGGACACAGTCAGAGTGGTATTTCAAATTGCATTCAATTAATTGTGGGCAGATGCAGGATTGATCAGAGTGACAGATAACTGGGGGAGGGAAAGAGAATACTCTTCGACGTTTAAAAAGGCCCATTCATGAGCACTCAATGGCAAGCTGCTATGGAAACTTCTCAACATTTTTTGTTTTAATAAATGATGGGAATCCTATCCGACTCCCGGGGAGATGGGAAGCTGAGGTTATTGAGCAGAAACTTCAAAGGGCAAATGAATTCTTTTTGATAATTTGCCTCAAAGTTGCTTTCTTAAAATAAAAGGGAAAGAGAACGAATGAAATGGAGACCAAAGAAAAGCCTGCAAGACTGCTTGCTCACAGGCACTAAAGCCTAAAGTTCTGAGGCAAGTTCAGAATTCATGGCAAAGTTTTGCTTTTACTATCTCTTGGTAACATATGAGTGAAATCAAGACTTGCTTTAAAGCAGTAGCGTACCAGTGACTCAGCACCCATTTTTTTTTGTTTTTTGTTTTTTGTTTTTTCAAGACAGGGTTTCTCTGTGTAGCTTTGGAGCCTATCCTGGCACTCGCTCTGGAGACCAGGCTGGCCTCGAACTCACAGAGATCTACCTGCCGCTGCCTCCTGAGTGCTGGGATTAAAGACGTGTGCCACCAACGCCCGGCAGCACCCAAGTTTTAATTTGTCTTTCTGTGATCTAAAATACATGCATGTGTTACTATAAATGTAATATAGTTTGGTCACTGTGACAAAAGCATGCCAGCCAGTCCCTTTACAAATTAAACACAGAGTCACCACAACTGTTCCTTAGAATTGAAATCAGGGACTAGAATGGATGTTCATACCCTAGTATTGTCCCAGTAATATTTATTCAAAAACGGGCAAAAGGTAGGAGCCACCCAAATACACAGAATATGGTATTCATATACATTGGGATATTATTTAGGTTTAAGAAGAAATGAAATTCTGGCATATGCTACCATATGGATAAACCTGGAAGACATATTAAGTGAAATCAGCCAGACCAAAGGACAAAAATTGCATGAATCCTTATATGTGAATGCCCTAGGGTACTCTCATCCACAGAACTAAACTGTGGCTCGTGGGCTGGGAGAAGTGTGGAGTACTCATCAATGAGTTCAAATTTTACTTTGTGAGGGTGGAAAGTTGAGATGGATGGTGGAGACAGATGCACAGCAGTGTGATTCTGTGGAAGGCCATTGGACTGCATGCTCAGAAATGCCCAAAGTATGTTTATAATCAAATCTTAAAACCCAGACATATTAAAAAAATATATGCTGGTGAAATTGTCTCTTGGAGTACAGCTTCCTTGCTCATAAAGCATAGGTGGAAAGAGAAAGCAAGTTTCTTCTAATCTGGTCAAGCTCCATTCGGTTATTCTAGCAAATTCTATTTCAGGGTCAAGTGAAGCAGTGGCTACTGTGGCAGTAAATAAAGGAACCCGGGGAATCACAGCATGGCAAACCTAAACCAAGATGTGCTGAGGGTAAAAACGCAGCACTTTCAGCTGTGTTTGCACCAGGAATTCATGGAAGTTTGAACAGTTCCAGGTGGGCAGAAAACAATGGGTAAGGCCATTCAGGCAGGGGTAAGTGTGTCATAGTGGTTGGGTGACTGGAGGAGGTAAGAGTGGTCGAGGAAGCCCTGCAGGGTGGGGGTGTTAGATGCCGAGTAGTGAGATAAATTGTGCATTGTGTGAGGTCAGACTGTGTGGGGGGAGTTGGGGCTTAAAATTCAGAAATCCACAAGGATTCTTACTCTAGTTTTTTGTGCATTGGAGATTTCAAAACAGAAGTTTTTGCTCTCTCTCTCTCTCTCTCTCTGTGTGTGTGTGTGTGTGTGTGTGTGTGTGTGTGTCAATTGCCTTCTTCAGGGAAGAGAAGTCCTCTAAAAATGCCATGCATACAGTGTAGAGAACGGAGTCCTAGTACAGAAGGCTACTGTATTTGCACAGTGCACAATGACTACACTCCAGTGCGTTTGGTAAATGACAGGACTGGTAACTGGGTCCTTGAAATCCATTCTGCGATGAACTCGACACCGTTTCTGGTTGTTTGATTTGCTTTCTCGGAAGCTGGGGTGAGGGTCATGATGTACTGCCTCGTGGCATAAATAATCATGTTTCCTTCACTTACCTCTGCTGGCCTGACTAGCTAGCTGGGAGATTTCTGTTTGATTTGGAGAAAGCAGTGTATTTACCAATGACTGAAGGTGATTAAGAAAGAATGTAATGTCAAAGAGTCTGCAGAGAAGGGCTGAGATAAAGATTGCCTCTTGACATTGCGGGAAGTTGACTTAGGTTCAATATGAATGTGTTCTGCTGGATAGGTTGTTGAAAGAAGAGCACCAACTCAAGTGTTGGCTATTGTAAAATCAGTGTTTGCAATGGCATCCTTAGCTTAAGAGACTACCACTACCGTTTGGACCTTGTATGATGGATCGCGCACCCCAAGCATCATGACCACAAGAAGGTCTAAGGCTTCTTTTAGATGCGAGTGGGGCAGGGCTTGCATTTTTCAAATACTGCAATTAACAAAGGTAGAGTGACTCGGGTGAGCTTGGCCAACAAATATCACTGACAAAGGTGAAGCATTTCTGCAGGGATAGGTATATGTTGGGTACCACTGCCACTAACCTCCAGGGTGTACTGAGAAGGCAGCTGAGTCAGATTCTTTCCTCCTGGCTAATGATAAGCTTTGTGAATTATTATACCACAGAAAAAGGCCATACTATCTTTTCCTTTTCCAGCTAAGGCATAAAAACATGTGAAAAGGGTCAAAAGTCCTCAGTGTGTGCCATTTATTATGAAGCATGGGCTCTGTGTGGCATAGCTGGAAAAATTTTTGCCAAAAAATTAAAGAAGCCTTTGGGACTATGCCTGCTTGAGTGTCCAGATGTTGTTGGCCCTGTCTATGATGGGAGTGCCATTCCATGCGCAACTGTAGGAAACTTGGAATTGAAATGGGCTATGACTTTGAAGACTTAGTATCCCCCACTCCTCCCAAAGGGGTGTGTGTGTGTGCTCAGAGAGGCACATGCGTGTGGTCCCAGCACATAGGAGGCAGAGGCAAGAGGATCTTGAGCTTGAGACTGGTCAGCCTAAGCCACATAGTGAAATCTCATCTCAGTAAAACAAAACAGAACGGCCAGTGGGCTGGCTCCTCAGGTATAAGTATTCGGGTATAAGTATTTGCTATAAAATCCTAACCACCTGAGTTCTAACCTAGAAACCATGGTGGAAGGAGATAGCTGACTATTGCAAGTTGTCCTCTGACCTTCACAGGTGTGCTGTGGAATTTGAGAACTCTCTCTCTCTCTCTCTCTCTCTCTCTCTCTCTCTCTCTCTCTCTCTCTCACACACACACACACACACACACACACACACACACACACACGCTCATGTGCTTGAAAACACACACTGAATTTTTAAAGAAGAAATATAAATTAGTCCCTTTAACCCCCAAATTACTATCCTTAAATGAATTGTTTTATCTTACAAGTGGTTTTGAAAAATGTCCAAAGCAATTATCCTTCATGTAATTTCTTCAGCATTTATTTAATTATTTTAGTTCAGCATTGTTGTCATAATGATAACTTTCTATTGTTTGGGGAAAAATTAGATCAAATGATTAAATCCCCCTCCAAGCATTTGGTGGGGTGGGGGTAGGGGAGTCAAAGAAAGCTGATTTGAATATGGAGGATAAATAGTAATTAAACTGTAAATGTTGATTTTTTTCCTTTGAAGTCTACTGGTGTGTGGTATGAATAAATCTCACAATGTCACTTATTATTTCTGTGTGAGAATTACTGCAATGCTGTATTAAACTGGGGAGTTTCCCAGAGCAGCTGAACTGAAGCTTTCTTTGTTTATATTAAAGCCAGATTATTTTTCCCTTAAACAGTACACATTGGTTTTAGATAAAAATCTGAGAGGTGTTTTTTTTTTTTTCCTCCTTCAAATCTCATCCATGCCACTGTATTCTAGAGAAGAGATCTATCCTAAAACCCGGAAACGCAAAGGGGCTTGCTATTTCAATCTGCATATTCCCTTTTTGTTTTTAGACTTAGAAATAGCAATCTCAGGTTAGGCTATTCATTAGATTCATCTGGGGAAGCTTTAAAGACAATCCAGGGGTAAGGGATACACCTGTATTGGAAGCTGAGCTACAAATGAATCAGAAACCATCCTCCTCCCCCACCTCGGGATTCCAGTTGGAGGCTGAGGCCCAAGAGTTGCTGCTGTGCTGGTCAGAGGCACAGCTGTGTTCTCAGTCTTCTCCAGGAGCACTTACACACTCTGGCTTACAGTGTGTGGATGATTTAAGCATCTAAACTTTTCCCTCATATAACCGGAGATAAGCTCTGTAGTTTCTCAGTCTGAACACTCCCCTCGGGTTTTGATATAAACACCTAAGAGAAATGCACACTCTCTCACGCTTTGAGAGATACAGATAGACCAATGATCATAAATTATCAGTTCAGTAGTTAATTGGGTTTGCTTTATTCAGGATTCGGTGCAGAGAATTTGTCTCTTAAAACCATGTACACACATGATAGACACACATGTGTGCATATGACACCATGGTATTAGCCTCTACAGATAGATTTCTCAAGCTGTTTATCACAATATCAACCATATCGGCTGGATGTTCAAGAGAATGTTTGGAGTAAGGTGGATATCCTATGGACTTTGCATAATTATTTTGAGTTGAGCATTACTGTCTTCACAAATATAACTATTACCGTGGGACCCAAATTTTTCCATTGTGAAAATTAGTTGTTCCCCTTGGATCTGGGTCTATGAAATCCAAGGCCTTCACATGGATTCATGCAGTGAAAGTATTTTGTATATATAAAACAGCATTAAAGTAAGTTAATTATATGCCTTTTTTGAAGTTTTGGGTTTAAAATATTTTAAATTAATAGCAAATGAGACAATTCTTATTGTCAGTAACCAAAAGTGATTTTTCTGGAGCTACTCTGTTGTAAAGTCATTGCAAAATGGTTGGAGAACACAGAATAAAATATTGAAACAGGGCAACTTGTTATTAGAGATTTAATGAAAAGCTCCAGCCGGCTTGCTCATTCAGTCATTCATCCATTCAACAAACATTTCACCGATGGTTTGCTATTATCACACAATGCTCTAGGGTTTATAGAAACATGCAAAGCAGATGGACAGGAACCCAATCCTGCCTTCCAGGGTTTATTTCTACCCTTTGCCTGGCCAAGTTCCAGAACACATGTATAATTTATGTTTGGAGAAACATGTTTAGAGGAGTGGGGAGAATCTGGTTTTTGTCTTTCAGCAAGAAGGTGACTTTGGAGCAGATGGTTTGAGTAGATGAGAGAGTAGATCATATAAATGTAAGAAGGGCATTCCATGAAGCAGAAACAGGTCTAGTGCAAAGGGCTAGGGGTGGGGGGAGGCTGGGGCTTGCTAGATAAAATACATGGTGCCCAGTTAAAGATGAATTTCCCATAAGCAATACAGAATTGTTAATGTAAGCATCATGTAATACTTACAACATGTATATACTAAAAATGTACGGTGTCTGTGTTCTTACCCCCTAATCTAGCAAAGTTAGATATATCTCGAAGAGGTAGGGAATTGAAAGGAGGCCAATGGTTGGGCCAGAAGGAAGCAGGAGAGAGAAAGATGAGGTGGGAGAGGCCCATAGTGGTAGAGTGAATTTGGAGGGCCTTTTAGGCCACTGTAGGAAGGTGAGGGCTGGTGAGATGGCTCAGTGGTTACAGTTGCTCACCCCCAAGCTGCTGATCTCATTTCGATCCCTGCAACCCATGTGATGGAAGGAAGGAACTCATCTTGGCAAGTTATTTCTGACCTCTACATGTGTGGGGGAGCATGTGCACAGACACACAAGATAAGCAAGTTCTTTTTAGCTAAAATGAAAGAACTTGAACTTTTCCCCTAGCTGACATCACTGGAGAGTTGGAGCTGACCTGTTCTTGAAGTTTGGAAGCAGTTCTAGATCTGCTGTGGTGTGTGGAGGACAACGTGAGCAGAAGGAAGAAGACCAGGTAGGAGGCAGTCACAACCATTCAAGTGAGATGATGAGGCAGTAGGATGTGACAGTCTGGGTACGTTCTAAATGAATACCAGCCCAATTTTTGGTGGGCTGGGTGTGTGTCATAAGCAAAACGTTGAGTTTGGAGAAGGATGGAATTGCTGATCAATGAAATGGGGGCCTTTCAGATTGAGTGGGTTGTTTTGTTTTTAATTTGGTGATAGTGGGAAAGTATCAGAATACACATTCACATAAGTCAGAGATGTTTAATAGCTAAGTGGAAACATCAAGTTGGAAATTCATGGTCTTTCTTGTTTGGTTGGGTTTTTTTGTTTGTTTGTTTTCCTAAGTAGAAAAGCCAGAAATTCCACCATTGTATCCATGTTGAAAAGAAAAACGGAAGTTAGGATGAGGGATGGGAGGTAAGGCCGTTAGGAAGAAAGAAAGTAAAGTTCATTATCCAACAACGGAGACTGAGGACTGAGCCCACTTAGGAGATAAGGAGGGGCAGCTGTTGGCCCTTGTTGTTCTGCATCTGAAGGAAGCCGGTTTCCCAGAGCTCTCAGTGTGTGGAAGATCTGATCTGAATGCTAACTCTCCAGGCTTTCAGATGTCAAGGACCGGCTGAGTCACTCCATGCCACTCCTGCCCTTTCCCCTCCCCCACTCTTGTGTGGTGTGGCAACGTTAAATTGTTCTTGCTCTGTCTCCTCATAAAATGGGAGTGTGTGGGAGTTACATTCACTACAGATTACCTCAGAAGAAAATAAAGTTTTCCCATGGAGAAGTGAAAGAAATCCTTATCATTGTGTTACTATGTGCAATTGACACGATTGGCTCAGTGTTGTGATGTCAGAGAGGCTGGTCCTACCTGAGGATGCCTGAGAGTCTGAAGGGGCTCCTGGTTCTTCCATAGAGAGCTCAGCTGGCAGGATGTTAGCAGTGTATCTCTGCCGCCCACTAAAACCTCCCCCAGGCACTTTTGAATTTCCCCACAGTTTCCTTCTTGATTTCCTGTCAGCTTCTGTGCTCTCTCCTCCTCTGTAGGTTCTGTGTGGGCTATTCACTCCTTGGTCTTCTCTTGCTAGGTTACTTCTCTTCCTGCTCCATCTGTTTTATTTCTTATGACTTGTTCTATGGTGAAATTTGTTTTGCATTTTAGTCTGACTCTTATTGATACAGCTCCGAATGGTTTGTTGCTCAACACTATGTTCCTGGTGGGTTTTCAGTCTCATTCAAGAGGAAATTGTATACATTCTTAATAATGAAACTTCATGTGGACAAGTTGTGGTGCCCTTTTGTGTTGTCTTTGACCTCCGGGGGAGTTAGATATGTAACAGTCACCATTAGAGTCTGTGTTGAGATTATCAAATGTTCTTCAGAACTCTCCCACTGGTTTGGTTTAGAAAGACATCACTTGACCCAGCAATCTGGATGTGGGAGGCCTAGAAGGCTCAAATCACTTGGTTCTGGTTTTGTAATAATTCTGGCTCAGACAGTAGTCTTTTCTTTACGCCTGCCACAATGGCTTACCTTGGCATGTTGCCCCGTGAGTGTCACTTCCTGATATCTCAAGGATTTTTCCTTGTCTACTGCATGGGGAATGGGATATAGGTAAACTTCCTTGCAGAGATGTGCCGAACTAATCACCGTGTTGTAACCCAGCCCTAGCTGTTCAGATGTGAACATGATGACACCCTGAATAAAAATGCCAACTGTACTGTGTAGCGCACCACTTTGGGGAGCTTATTAAACACAGACTGATACTTTGGGGTTTCTAGATGGTGACTTGATGGGGGATGTCCTTCAGTGTATGTTTATCTTATTGACTGTTGAATAAAGCACTGTTGGCCAATAGGGGAGCAAGATAGGTGGGACTAGGAGTCTAGGAGGATTCTGGGAAATGTAGTAAGAGAAGTCTTGTGATCTAGGCAGGAAGTGACATAGCAGGCAGACTCAGAATATAAGCAGGACAAACAGGAAGTGGCTCTCTTCCTCTTCCTCCTGCTCTCTGCTCTGGAGCTACCATGTGATCCCGGCAAGACAGGACGAATTCCACTGGCGTCCTCCATTAGATAAGTCTTATGATTATGGCTGATAATTAAGACTGAGCTAGCAGATAAGAAATCCTTGTCATTGGCCAACAGCAATACAAGAGACCCAATATAAGTCTCTGTGTATTATTCGGGGCCCTAACACAGCGGGCGGAACTCGGGCAGCATGGGGGAAAGACTTATAGTTACAGTGACTGTTGCAGCTTTTAAGGGTGGCTTGGAACACTGTTCACTGGTTGTTCAAATTGCAATGCTGGTGGGAGATGGCATCATTGTCTTGACTACTGTTTACAACAGAAGATCAGAAGATGAATTCTAAGTGAGAACCAGAGCTAAGTTGGCCCCTTTCAGTGTGTGCTTGATGAGGCATTTATTGGTCAAGCTGGAAAGGTCAGTCTACTCTCAAAGGTCATATTTCCCATATTGGGGAACAAGGGAATAGGCTAGAAGCTGCTAGTATGTTTGCTGCTGTCTTTCTTCCTTTTTCATTTCTGATACAAAAGAAAGAAATTTAAAAAAATGTATAGATGACATGGTGTTAATTCCAATGGTTGAGAATAAGACCACTACCACAGTTTAAAGCCAAATCTGCAGCAAGCTTTAATTAATTACTGGCCAGTTAGATGGCATCTGGCCAGGTCCATACCTGGGTTTTCAGGAAATGGTCCTAGTCATGTTCTTTTGTTTGTTTGTTAGGTTTTTTTGTTTTTTGTTTTTGTTTTTTTGTTTTTTTGCAGGGACTTAAGAAGGCCAAACTCACAATTCACATTTTCTATCAGCTCCAATCAGGGGCAAGCATACATCCTGATGTATTTCCTGCCCATGTACTTCCTGCCCATATGTGATCAGGCACATCTGGTGTGGATGGGTCAAAAAAACTTGTTTAGGGAGTGAAAGCATGTGGCTTGTTATGTCCCCCAAACCATAGCATTTCAGGAGCTATCTGTCCTTGGGCAAGGGGCTTGCAGAACAGAGGCACTTTGTTTCATGGCTCTCTTAGGCATAGTGATTAAAACTTACAATGTAACTTTGGCTCTCACAATAGGGACAAGGCTTTTATTTTTCCCATCTATGTCCCGCTATGATTATTATGTACTCAGAAATAAGGAAAGGAGACAGACGTGGAGGTGGCAACAAATATACAAACCCACTGCTACCACTTCTGCTTCTAGTCCCTAGGGCCCCACAGTGTGTGCTTAAAATCGTGGAGTCTGAAGGTGAATAGCCCTGGGCTTGAGTTCTGGTTTCTTCACTAGTGGGACTGATTTGGGGCAAGTTATGTAAATTAACCCATGATTACCCATCTATTAGGAGGGATATAAATAGTATTTATCTAATATGATTACCATGAGATTAGAAAGGCTGATGCTTGTAAAAACAACAAAAACAAAAAACAGCAGAAGACCTGGTGTCCAATAAGCATTGAATAGATGAGAATTACTTAAAAAATTTTCTTTTTGAGCCAGGGTTTCATGTACTCCAGTTTGTTCTGAACTCAAAATGTAGGTGAGGGTGACCTTGACCTTCTAGTCCTCCTGCTGCCACCTCCTGAGTACTTGGATTGCAGGTATGTGCCAATTCTAGAGTGCTGGCAATGGAACCTAAGGCTTTGTACGTATTAGCAAGCACCCCAGTCTCTAACAATGGCTTATTTCCTTATTAGAAAATACTGATAGGAATGGGGTAGAGGGCCATAGGTGGTAGAGGGGTTACTGGTTTTCTTGAGTCCCCATTGTATGTAAGTCACTGAACTGTGAGCCAAAGAGGCAATGATAGAAATACAGGCAGGGTAACTTTATCAGGTCAATGGGAGGGGAAGGAGCCCTTCACCTTGGAGTCAACATAAAAATAGTATTTGCTTCATACACAATATGAATAATAAACAAGACTTAAAGCTTGAATATATATAACCGTGGAGAGAGCCTCATTTCTTTTCCTAGACATTTCCTGGGAATTTCAAACAACACTGTTAAGTGTTTAGAGTAAATATAGCCTGTCTTTCTGCATTCCTATGACCTAGACCAGTGGTTTTTCAACATGTGGATTGTGACCCCTTGGGGGTTGTCAAAAGACTCTTTCACAGGGGTTGCATATCAGATATCCCACATATCTGATATTTATTTGCAATCCATAACAGTAACAAAATTATTGTTATGAAGTAGCAATGAAATAATTTTATGGCTGGGGGTCACTACAACATGAGGAACTGTATTAAAGGGTCTCAGCATTAGGAAGGTTGAGAACCATTGCTCTGGACTTTTACTTTATCAGTTGTTATCCTGACAGGTGCCCCTAAGTAACCACAGGTGAGTGACCTCCCTTAGGTTTCTTGGCAACCCTTTAAAGATGCTAACTTCAAATCCCACCCAAATCCTATATATGAATATTGTAAGGAAAATAAAGTACAACTCCCTCTCAGAGAAGCTTTATATAAGCGACATATACATATACATACATACATACATACATACATACATACATACATACAGAAGGCTCTTTTTTTCTGGGTGTCCCTCTCTTAACCCATGTTTAATGTCTATATTAAAACAGCCAGGTGGTGGTGGTGCACACCCTTGATCTCAGCACTCAGGAGGCAGAGGCAGGCAGATTTCTGTTGAATTTGAGGCCAGCTTGGTCTACAGAGTAAGTTCCAGGACAGCCAGCGCTACACAGAGAAACCCTGTCTTGAAAAACAAACAACAACAAAACAAAACCTAAAATAAAATATAAAATATCTTTATTAAACCTCAATTCTGCCTCACGATGGCTAGCTCTGGGGTTCTTTTCTGCATATAAGTCATGAATCTTGGTTTGCCTGAGCTGAGGTCTCTGAGAAATTCAAGAAACTCCTGATGCTTGCTGCTAAGGGGGAACACTGGGAACCTGCACCCATGCCCCTGGTTGCTGACAAGAACATACTGTAATTCTGAACTGTGACTGATAGCTGAATAATTGCCATTACCAGCGATAAATGCTGAGGAAGAAGACCAATGTGCTACCTGCCTAACTGGAAACGACTCTCTCCTCTCTGTCTTAAGCAAGTGGACTGCTGCTGGAGGAGAAAGAAGAAGGAGAAAAGTGGAATTATTCAGAGAGGGCAGTAGGGATGGGAGAGGGATACATCTAGGGTCGGTTCCAGGCTTCCTTTCTGAGAAATGGCAGAGCATCTCTAATAACCAGTGCCCCTGTTCTGAGCACAAAAGGGAGCTGTGAACTGAGCTTTTGGGGCATAGGAGTGCCCAGCTCCCACTCCTGTAACCATGAGGTATACCCAGTCCTAGTGAAGTGAAGAAGACAAAGCATGCGGCTTTATGAAGGACGGTGTCGTCTTTGATACCAAGGAGTTTAGGAAGCTGAGATGCCATTTGGAGACCCAGATGAGGAGAGATGTTACATTAAAAAACTAAATCTGCTTTGGGGTGAAGGAAGGACTTCTGAATTCCAACATGTCATTAACCATTCTCTAAGGTGAAGTGTGAATCAGAGAAGCTGAGTGCTCTCACCGCCACACAGGCTCAAATGGACTCATGTAGACAAGTAGGAAGGTAGCACACAAGCAGTGAAGTGACAATTTAAAGATTGTCCTTCTGGTCTTCACTCTGTGTCTACTCTCAGTCATCTGTTTTTGGATGAACCGTATTTAGCTTTCCTATTAGTGTCTGGAAGACATGCATTCTGCTTTTGTTCAAAACCGCATGTGTTGGATTCCTCTTGAGATGGCATTAGTGTCCCTGCCTGGCTACTGGGAGCCCTTGGCCTTTAAGGAGGAAAGGTCCGGTGATTCCGTCTTCTGAGCCTGTAAATCACTCCGTCAGATGCCTTCCCACTTGCACGCTGGCATTAGTTCAGTGGACTTCCTCTAAGCAAGCCAAGCAAATTCTCGAAATGCCAGCCGGGACATGGAAATTGAAAGGTCACTGTTCTTCTCCATGCTCCCCCCATTCCCACCCCAGCTAGGAGTGTGAGAAGTTCAGATTACTGCACATGTCATGAGGACACTGGGCAACTCATAACTGTCGTCCGTGCCAGCGTATAGGCTCTGTTTTCTGTATCATAAAATGAATGTATGTATTTGCAACCCCAGAGCTAGTCTCTCCTGACCTGTGTCTCCAGCTCTCCCTGCCAATGGATTTACATCATTTCTGTGTGTGCCTTGTTTGGCTGCCCCTTCTCCAGCACTGTTGAGACCGTCTGTGGGTGGTTTCCCTGTGCAGAATGACAAGGGCAAAGGTCAGAGACGTCTATGATTCATTTCCTTTTTGCTGCACGCAGTGGATTGCATTCTAGATGAGTCACTCAGATGCCCAAATATGGGGGTTGGGGGCTCCTTTACACGAGCCCCAAGGCTCTACTGTGCCCTCAGTTTGAACAACAGAGTTCTTACGAGCGCCTTACAGTTTTGTATTTTCCTCCCATGGTTTCATAAGCCCATCTGGGCCCCCTTTCTTTGATTTGTGAAGGCAGCTTTCCATGCTTGGAGAAGTTTCTTATTATCTTGTGTTGCCTCCTTGAATTCTGACTCCAGAATTAATTGTCAGACATGTAAAATATACCCCAAGTATTCTCTCAGTTAAAATAATTTCCAGGGGCTAGAAGAATAGCTCAATAAGTCAAGTGCATGCTACACAAGCATGAGGACCCGAATTCAATCCCCAGAGCCTACAAAACAACAAACAAATACCCCCAGATGTGACTTGGCAGTGGTGGGGCCTGCCTTTGATCCCAGCACTTGGGAGCCCGAGGCAGATCTGAGTTCAAGGCTTACCTGGTTTACACAGTGAGTTCCAGGACAGCAAGGGCTACATAAAGAGAGAAACCCTGTCTCAAAAAACAACAAAACAAAGCAAAAAAACCAGATGCACCTGGACAGTGATGGTGACTTTAAACCCAGCACTCGGGGGACAGAGGCAGGTGGATCTCTGAGTTCAAGGCCAGCCTGGTCTACAGAGTGAGTTTCATGACAACCAGGGATATACAGAGAAACCCTGTCTCGAACTGTCCCCTCCCACAAAGCCAGATGTGCTTGCTGGCTCATACTGGTAATCTCAGTGCCAAGAGACAGAGAAAGGGTGATCCCTGGGGGGTCGCCGGTGAGCCAGGCTAGTTTAATCTGTAAGCTATAGACCAATGAGAAACTGTCTAATAAGACAAAATGGGGCTGGAGAGACAGCTCCATGCTTAAAAGCTGTACTGCCCTTGCAGAGGACTTAAGCTTGGTTCTCAGCACTGACTTGGGATGGTTTATAATTGCCTGTAACTTCAGTTCCAGGACATCTAACACCCTCCTCTCTCCAGATACCTACCCCACATATGAACACACCTGTGCAGAGATACACTCACATAATTCAAAATAAATTGTAGAAAACAATAAGAAGGTGGATGGTACCTGAGGAATGATACCTGAGGATGACTTTGGGTTCTATACACACACACACACACACACACACACACACACACACACACACACACACACACAAATGCATGCACACAGGTACACACGTGAACATGGAAACACATATGCATGTACGTGGATACACACACACACACACACACACACACACACACACACACACACACACACACACAATGAAGCAAAGTATCCTCTAAGATGTTGTTGTTGAGACTAAACTATTAAAAGCGGTGTAGTCACGGCTCCTCAAAAAAATCCACCTTCCAGAATAACAATGTATGGGGGGTGGGGAGAGCAGACATCAGCTAAGGAAGGTGACATTTGAATACCTAGTGCTAAGATCTATATCAAGGTGTTATTTTCTCAATGATGGGAGGCTACTGTTTTGTTTTTATCTTTGAAAATTATGAAATACAGTATATAAACAGAAAGCATAAATGCACACACAAGAAATAATTACCAAGCGAACACCCTCCATCAAGAAATGAAACAGGGCCAGCCCAGAGGCCCTTCCCTTGTTTGCCTTCCAGACCACATCCCTGCCACCCCTTGAGTATCCATAGCCTGACTTTTGTGGCTGTCACTTCCTTGCCTTTGTTATCATCGCTGTGTTCCAGGTTGTTATTATTTTTAGAGCAATACCACCTCTTATCTGCTACAGGCCACACTGTGTAATTCATTTGTGTTAAGTAATGACTACAGGGGCTTGATATGGGGCTAGCACCGTGTGTATGTAGAGTTCTTTCCTCATCTCAGAACAGCTTGGGACTGCTAGCCCATGACTCCAGCCATGAATTAATGGCACTACTGCTAAGACATGCATTTAGAAGGATGGCAGTGAGGACGTGACACGGGCACTATACTTGAAATGGTCCAAGCAAGACACTTGAGTAGTCCAAGCTTGTCATGAGCTCTGCTGCTTTTAGGCTGCAAGGAGAGTTAAATAACTTAGGGTAGGAAGACTCAGACACTCCTTATTCTAGCTCTTTAATGTTAGTGGGAAATAGCCTAGCAGTTTCTAAAATCTGCAGAACTTGGTCATGTAAAGGGTCCATTTACCAGTTCTGGTTCCCCCCTCAACTTCCGACTTGCTATTTCTGTGTATTTCTTCTTCATGGGAGTTCACTGAAGGGGTGTTTAGATCTTTAGTCTGTCATATTCTCTGTTGAACTAGAAAGAGAAGATAAGTGTGACAGGACATAGAACCTGATTCTTAGTCACTTTTACTTGTGACTTCTTTACTTTGTTGTTTGCTAATGCAGATTTGTTATGGGGAGCGCTCTCTTTGTTCTGGCCGCGTTGGCTGGGTTCTTAACCTAGCTCTGGCCTGTGTTTCACCCGGCTGTGCTTTGAAATAAAGAGACCATAATCCAATACAGTTCACAGTATTTTATAGGTATACCACAATGCTATGGGATCATGGCTTGCTGTCTGCTGTGTAAGCAAGGCCACTGACACTCAGGGAGCTTCAGAAACTACCAAACACTGACCAAACCAGACACCAGGAGTTCAAAGGAGACCTCAAAAGCTAACCACTTCTTCTCCTTCCTCTTTCCTCTTCATTATTTCATCCTCCTCCTCTTCCTCTCCCCGCTTCTCTCCCCTCCCCCACCTCTTTTCAAAAACAGTATTTCTCTGTGTAGCTCTGGCTGTCCCGGAACTTGCTGTGTGGACCAGGCTGGCCTCTGCCTTTCAATGCTGGGATTAAAGGCATGTGCCACCACCCCGAAGGGCAGCTAAATTTTTCTTAAGACAGCCTCCTCTGTGGTCATCTGTCTGAGGACCCTGGAGTTCCTTCATAACCGCTTTACTTTTTTTCTTTTTAAAAGAGTTCTTGTTTCTGTTTGACAAAAAAATATGGTCTTGGGTTTGTTGATAGAAAGTCCTAGGACCCACACATCTTTGTGCTTGAAACACTGGCTTTGACTTGGGAATCTTTAGGGTAAAGGGCCTCAGGATACATCATTTCTTTCCCTTCTCTCCTACAGGAGAGGAGTGGTTGTCGGGGGGAAGGGGTGGGCAGACTATCAGTCTTTGAAGTCCTGTGTTTGATCACAGGCCAGTTTCTGTGTTTTCTGACAGGTCTGGCTGCCTCTGACCTGACGCCCACAGTCTGTAGTCCTGCATTTTGAGCAGAATATAAGAAAATCTAATTAGGAAACAAGGAAGGTTGTTCGAAGTGAGATCACTGTGGTAACAATGATGGAGTTCAAGTTGGTAAACACCTGTCTACCTCGGACCTTATCCAAGTGCGGAACTCAATGTAAAGCTGCCCTCTGTGTCGGTTGTGCCCCTGAGGCAGTCCCCCGATGTGGTGGTTCCTGTGGTCAGTGTTTCCCCAGGAGAGGAGGGAAGGCAGGGGGAAGGTTTTGTGCTTTGCTCAGTTGATGAGGTGTTCAGGAAATAAATGAGGTGGGGATTTGATTTTGGAGCATGTCTGGAGGTGGTATTTACCGAGCACGTCAAACATATTTTCAGAAGCGATTATGAATTGTCCCAGTCTGTGTCCTTAAGTTTAGGAGAGTAACATCTGCGTCACACTAAATGTGGAACCTGGATGAGGCTCAGGGTGTCACAAGGGCCAGGATCCCGGGCCAGCAGTTTCCATTCATCAAGTGAGACTGGGTGCACAGTGCTAAAGGACATTTTCAGAGGCGGCAGCAGGAGATAGCCACCCGGTAGCAACCCTGCCATACAACCTCAGGGGCTCTAAACCCACAGAGGTCAGGAGGATTCTGTCTCCTTTTTACTCCAGGCTGGACTGCACCTCTGTGATGTGACGAAGTGACTGTATTATTGCTATTGTCCCATGAAATACTCCCTCCATCTGCCTTCCTAAGAAAATAATATCTGTGGCCAGCCTTTAATTAACATTTCTTAAAGCTCATACTGGCAGGTGTTGGCAGTTATTTAACAGTGCAAACCAATAGTGTAATTTGTTTCATTTATGGAGTCTTTATTTTTAAAGAAGTTGTTACATTTATTTATTCTCTCTCTCTCTCTCTCTCTCTCTCTCTGTGTGTGTGTGTGTGTGTGTGTGTGTGTGTGTGTATAAGTAAAATACATGCATACATATCATGATGCACAGGTGGAGGTCAGAGGACAACTCTGGGGAGTCAGCTCTCTCCTGCCATGTGGGTTCCAGGGACTGAACTCAGGTCATCAGTCTTGGTGGCAGGTGCCTTCACCTGATGAGCCATCTTGTCAACCCTTCATTTTTTTTTTTTTAATTCATGAACTTTGAAAACACAAATATATAACTGTAAGTGCCGTGAGAAAAAGTTGCCTGTGTTGGTCATCAATAGAAATAATAATAATAGTGATGAGTGTTATATATAAAACTTGACAGTAAGAAAATGCTGTGGGTTTTACTGAGTGATGGAGCCCAACCTGAGAACAGACACTGTCATCTCCCTTGTTCTCACTGCAGTGTCGACACTGGAAGCAGATTCTTTTTTTTTTTTTTTTTTTTTTCAGATTTTTTAAAAATTTGAATTAGAAACAAGATTGTTTTACATGACAATCCCAGTTCCCTTCTCCCTCCCGTCCTCCCCTACCACCCCCCTAACTAAAACCCTACCTATCACATATCCTTTCTTCTATTCTTCCCCTGACTCAATCTTTCTGCCCCCTCATGACCTCTGCATCCTTCCTCTTCTTCCCTTCTCATTCTCCTAGCTCCCTCCCCCCCTCTTCCCGTGCTCTCAATTTGCTCAGGGGATCTTGACCCTTTCCCTTCTCCAGGGGACCATGTATGTCTCTCTTAGGGTCCTCCTTGTTTACTAGCTTCTCTGGCAGTATAATTTGTAGGCTGGTAATCCTGTACTCTATGTCTAAAATCCACATATGAGTGAGTACATATCATGTTTGTCTTTTTGTGATTGGGTTACCTTGCTCAGAATGGTTTCTTCGAGTTCCATCCATTTCCTGCAAATTTCAAGATTCCATTGTTTTTTTTTTTTCCACTGAGTAGTACTCCATTGTGTAAATATACCACATTTTCTCTACCCATTCTTTGGTTGAGGGGCATCTAGGCTGGGAAGCAGATTCTTGAATTAGCTTCTTAGGATGTTAATTTCATCTCCAAGTCACTGGGAAAACATTGGCTTTGTGTCTTGACCCAGCATGAGCCATGAACAATTTTCATAGATCCAAGACAGCACTGCCTCTCACTTAGAAATGGAAGCATCCCCCAGCATGCATCCTTCTCAGAGGAAACTGAGCTCCAGATGAAGAGGTGATTGGTCTAATGCTGGTGCCTGATTACCAGCAGAATTAGCCTGGATCTTTTTATTAGAAACTGAATTCCTGCCTGGTTTGTCTTCTCAATCTGTGCCAGTGACTGGTCATCCTTCACTGTGCCACATCCTGTCTTGGAATCTGACCACCTGTATTTCTGTCATAGTTCTCCTGGCAATACTGCAATATATGTTGAAAATCTATAATGAGCAATGGCTTCAGGCTTATTGAACAGTATATTTGAGGTTGAAGTGGTAAAAAAAAATAATTGTACTTTAGTATTTTGTTCTTTTAAAATATACAGATATGTAGGACTAGGGACTAAATTGAATCCAGCATTAAATTCTTGTTTCTGACTGTATTTTCCAAATCCATATTCTATTTATTTTAAATAGGTGGCATAATTATCCCAACCACAACCCTGTGTGTAAGTATAAAGGCAATGCCAGCCCCATTGTAGCTATGGAGAACCCTGAAAGTACAACTATAAGGATGAGCTACTGTAATAGACATGAATTCTCAAGAATCTAATAATAAACACACCTTGGGCTAAATAAAGAGTGTAATCACATTTTTAGTATCCAATTGTGGCAAAAAGGCAAGGCCTATTTAGTGTCTTCTTCCTCGCTTGGCAGAGTCCAGCTCTCAGATAGCTTCAGGGCCTGGCAGTAAGTTTGCAGCAGGCTGGAAATACCCACATTTGGGGGGATTGCTTGCCAAAGGTGTGGCTAGGCAGGCTGTCAAGAGGGCTCTGTGCCCAAGCCCTGTTCCTTCTCAGTGTCTTTTGTGCCAGGCAACACACCAGTGCCTGGATAGGAAGCTGATTATAGCACGGATGTCTGACTCCAGGAGACTCCCATTTAGTTTGAGCGGAGGTCTTGTGTATGGCTCAAAGTTGGAGCCTGGACAAATGAAAATGGAAGGAAGATTGCTGTGGAAACTGCAACTCATTACTCTCCCAGCATCGCAGATAACAGAATTTACCCAGGTGTGACAGGCACTTTGATTTAGAGTGGGTTATACAAAGTCCTCTTTGGTGACTAATGGATCTCTTCTCTCCCATGGGTAGAGCTGTGGGCTGAAAGGGGAGAACAGGGATTTCTGCTCTGAATAATAAAGTACCAGGAACTGGGGACCTCAGAGGCAGTCAGGGGCAAGGAGGAGTATGCAGGCTGAGAATGGAGTGCACTACTCCAAGGCAGACACCTTTTCCAAACTTGTCTGCATTTGTCAGGTTAAGGAGAGCCTCAGAAAGCAGATGGACATTCCACCATGAATGGAGGTGAAGAATTAGAACATGACCCAGTAGAGTGGTTCAATCACTAGAGTTGGGACCCCAGAGTTCTGCCTAAATTGATGGGGCTGAGACGGGGACTCGGAGATATGTGTGTCACAGCATCTATCATGTGAGGCATAGAATACTCGAAGGCAGGGATTCATCATATGTCTAAGAGCTTTCCCAGAAAAAGGGCCCATTCCCTGATGATGGGGAATGTACTGTGTATGTTCATCTTATTGATTATTGAATAAAATACTGTTTGGCCAATGAGATAGCAAGTTAGACAGGACTAGGAGTCAAAGAGGATTCTGGGAAATGTAGTAGAGAAGTGGTGATCCAGGCAGGAAGTGACATAGCAAGGAGACTCATATGTAAGCAAGAAGAAACAGGAAGTGTCCCTTTTTCCCCTCCACTCTTCCTCCAGCGGTGCAATGTGATCCATTGGCAAGAGAGGGTGCCAGCAGAAGGCATCCTTTATAAGATAAGTCTTATAAAATATATAGATTTATGATAATTAAGACTGAACTAACAGATGAGAAATCCTAGTCATTGGCCAAGCAGCATTTGAACCTAAAACAAGTTTCTGTGTATTCATTTGGGCCCTAACTCGGGCGAGCAGCTGGGGTAAAGCGCACCCGTGGCTGTGGGGCTCAGGCAGAAAGATTTATCATAACACCCTGATACCACTTTTCTTCTCTCCTTTAGCAGTTTTCCTTTTGTGCATATATATTGTACCGAAATAGGGCTCCTGAAGAATAAAAGTAAGTTCCCTGTAGGGTATTGAAGGCTTACAGCATGTATTTTAGAGGAATACCCCAGTTGAGATTTATTAAGGAAAAGGAAAACACAAACAAACAAACAAGCAAAACAAAACAAAACAAAACCCAGCATGTAATATGACCCCTATTTCTATCATTAGTTTTGCTGACGTGTTATCTTGTAGAGCTAGAGGGCTACAGTACAGTGAAGCATAAGGGAGTGTGTGTGTGTGTGTGTGTGTGTGTGTGTTTATGTGTATGCATGTATTTGTGAATATCAAAATGGGAACTGAGTGAAAAACAGACACCGAAGACAGACATTACATCCAGATCTGTTTTTTCGGCAAAATGGCTTTTGTTGCCTTAGTCTGGGTAAGAGAGGATGACTAATCAGACTATTTTAGATTAACTACTACATTTAAAATGAACAAGGTGGAGAGAGTAAAACAGAGTGGGACCCACAGTAAAATGGCCAGTAGTTAACTATTCAGAGCTCATCATATAATCTCTATATATGCACTTTCTTATTTAAATCATCTTCTTTGTATCAAATAGATAGTATTATTAGCATCTTACCCAAAGAGGGAGAAACAAAGGGATGGAGGAACTTCCCAGGTCAGGGCAATGGTAGGTGTCTCCTGGCTCCCCAGGCAGGATCATAGCCACTGGCTGGCTATGTCTCTGCTACCAGAAAATTCAAGTTGAGATTTGGGAATAGTCTCTGTAGTTGTATGAACAGTAGATAACTCCTCTGAGTTTCTTTCTGGACATTTTGAGTGAAAAAAATTCTTTATTGTATTGGGCCATACTATTTAGAAGCACCAGGTTCTACCCATTGGTGGAGCCTCCCCGTCACTGCTTAGTGTGTCTTCCCATTGATGGACCCTCCCATCACTGCTTAGTGTGTCTACCCATGTCTCTTTCCCAGTGACTACTGGGTAAGAACTAAGGTAGGATCAACAAAGCATTACTGGAATGAATCAGACCTGGAAAACAGATCATGGGTAAGAGCATAGATAATTTACCCTGGAAATTAGTTCTCTGTTTGAGACATTTGAGTGTTTCAGGTATTCTAGGTCAGTTTTCCTAAACAGAAGAATGAAGTTGTTCCTCTGATCTCTTTGGATAATGGGAAGGAGTCAAAGCCTCCTCTTATTTTGGGAATGCTATAACATAGGGTTGTTTAGGCCAAATGCACAGAAGGATATAGAAGAGGACTGGCACATAAGAGAACTCAGAGAGTAGCCAGGTGAAAGGGGCTCTCAAGGTATCACACCACAAAGTAACAGAAAACTTTGCTCTACTCGGTCAGTGCACGGCCTGTTAACAGTGTCAGCATCTCACCTCTCCTGTCCCCCCATCCTGTGTGCATCACCTTGCCTCATGGGTGGAGTCTCGGGGTAGTTCCCATGCACAGAATATGAAGGCCTCTGGCAGTGGAGCCTACAAGAGGGAACATTGCTGTTGCCCAGAGAAGGAAATAGTAACTCTAAAAAGAGAGGAATGGGGAGAGGAGGTGGGAAAAGGGAGGGAGAGAAGTAAGGGGAGGAAGGGGGTAGTGGGTGGGTACAGAAATGACTCAAAGACAGCTGCAACACCAAATCATATCCCAGCAAGGATGAAAAAAATCTGGGTACATGCAGCACGCTGCATAACCTGCAGGCAGCTCCACAAGTTGAAGAGTGTCCTTTCCAGGCCGCTCAGCTGCTCTGAGACTCTTACAGACAACTCAGCTGCTCTCTTCTTCCAGGGAGCTTGTCTTCTCTGAGAGTCTTCTTTTTCACCTGGCTTGTCTGAGAGTGACTCTCAGCAGTCTTTAGTGTTTACAATGGGGAGGGAGGGAACTAATGAACCCAGTCAGTTTCAGGGACTTCCTGAAGCTATTTTCAGTTGTTTGCTTTCTGTTTAAAGGAACAATGGACTGTTTCAATCTCTGAGGAAACTGCTACACAACTTTTTCTTTTTTTCTTTTTTTTTTTTAGGATTGTTTAAGATTGCCCACATTACCTTGTCAATCATGATATGGGCTCAGGTCTTGCTTCCTGCTATGTGACTACAGAGAGCATCCCCAAGAAGGTGGATGCCATCCATTGTGACATTTAGTCATGAGTCACCAGATTTTCTGCCTCATCTTTTTCTTCCTTGCCTGTTCCTTGCTGATCATATGACCCTGAGCAGGCCTAACTCTCCAGACTTGGGTGGCCTTACCTCTACAATGATGACTATATATACTCCTTGTATCCTTTGTGAGGCTGCTATCAGGATTGAGTAAAGGCATTTGGAACAGCAAAATTGGAAAATCTTAGTCACCATCGTTTATTTTTTGAGACAGGGCCTCAGGTAGCCCAGACTAGCCTCCAACTCCTTATGAAGCTGACTGTAACCTCGACCCTCTTCTGATCCTCTTGCCTCCTCCTCCTGAGTGTTGTGATTGCCGGTGTGTGTTACCACATCTGGTTTATGCTATGCTGAGGCTTGAACTGGGCGCTTGGTGATTGCTAAGTGCATCCTACCAATTGAGCTACATTCCCAGCTCCTCCTCATTCTTGTTTTTACCTTTTCCTTAAGTTAAAAAGCAAAACTGAGGCTGTGTCGGGGAGGCATTACTCCATGTCAAATCTAGATGGGGTTGGATTTACACCAGTTCCTGTGCTCTTTGGACTCCTTAGTGCTTCATAGAAATTTGAATTGATTGGTTATTAGGTCACATACAAGTACCATATCTCTCATATGAACAAGACGTTAAGTCCATGGGTATGCATGCTAAAAATCATTTTGTTAAAAACAGCCATCCTCTTGTTCCAAAACTTTTTCACATAAATTCTTAGCAATCCAAGTTTCCATAGTCTTTCTTGGGTTTCTGTTATTCCACGGGTGAGCTCTTGAACAGGGACAGAGAGAGTAAGTGCAGCTATGGACACACACTATCTTTCTTTAAACCCTTACAGTTGGTTTGAAATTGCCAGCCACTCAAATCTCTGATTTTCTGTCTGCCAGACTGGTTCCTTCACCACCCTTCCTTTTCCATTCCATTCTCATTACTGCATGTTGTCTGATTTCACCAGGAGGTGAAAATACAACACCTGCTATAAATCTTTGAGGATTTTGTTCCGTTTTCTTGTAAAGTCAAACCAGAAACCCCCCACCGGCAGAGCCAGCTGTGCCTCATATTTAAACACAAACTATAAAATGTCAGGGGAGAGGGGGAGTGACTTAGCCAATGAAAACATTGCACTTGGGGGGCAGCAATCTGTTTTTGAGATTTATGAGCTGAGAGCCTGTCACACTTTAATGATTCGCAAGTGAAACCCGTCACATCTGTGGAACTCGGCCTTCATTTTCTCCAGAGCATCCCCATGGAATACATCTCTTCTGAAACTCAGTTGTCTCTTTAAAATACTACTGAGGTCAGCATGTAACAGTAGATCTGAGAACTAGATTATGTAAGAAAGCTTATATTATAGAAATCGTGACACCCACCCCCCAAAAAAGGGTCTGAGATTTATTTATTTATTTATTTATTTATTTATTTATTTATTTGTTGCTAGTGAAGGACAAGTTAAGAAAGCAGTATCTTTGGTTTCAAGTTACATTGTCCTTGTATTTATTTAAACATTTTGAAAGCCATGTTGTGTCTGAATTTCATCTACTTAGCCGGTGTGGACAGTGTCTTTCCCTGCCGTTCCCAGCACTTTCCCCACACCCTCCATCAATTTTTCCTGCCATATTGAGTCCTTTTCTACTACTCTCACCTCTGAATGTCACCAGGAAAAGAATTTACCCTTAGTATATTCTTTTTGTAAGAATATCTGCATTTAAAGCATTCTTACCAAGTGCAGAAGGAAGGCTTGGTGCACCTGGTGGGGGGCACAAGGGGCATGGGAAGAACTGAAAGTGTTGGTTGAGAAAGAGAGACAGCCTCCTATACCAGGAGTACTTTTGTGCCCTCTCCTCTGTGCCCTGAGGATGTGTAGTGCCAAAGCACATGGGGAAAAAGATGATGGAGTTCCTTCTTTGTTCTCTCTGGATTTCTAAAATCATCCTAAAATACTAAATATGAACCTACCCTTCTGCTTTGGTGTGTGTGTGAGAGAGAGAGATCCAGAAGCAAGTGTGGAGGTGAGGCAAAGCTATCCTGATGAGGTGCTGAATGGGGTGCTGTGTGTGGGGGGAGGCATCTGTTAGACACACTGCCCCCAGCATCTAAAGCACTGTCCCTCAGGAGGGGATGTAGTCAGCTGTTTTACAAACACTATTCCTCCATTAGTGCCAAATCCAAACTGAGCAGAACTTGACTAGAGAGGTCTTTTTTTTTTTAAGATTTTATTTATTTATTATGTATACAACATTCTGCTTCCATGTATATCTGCACACCAGTACAGGGCACCAGGTCTTATAACAGATGGTTGTGAGCCACCAGAATTGAACTCAGGATCTCTGGAAGAGCAGTCAGTGCTCTTAACCTCTGAGCCATCTCTCCAGCCCTAGAGAGGTCTTTTATTTTTGCTTATTTATTTTGTTGACTGTGCTGGAGCTCACTCTGTAGGCCAGGCTGGATGTGAACTCACAGAATGAAGTTTACTTTCCAGTGAGGCACTTCATTTTGGTTAGGGTTTGGAGTCAGTATGTATAAGGTTTCCCTTTTGTTTGCACAGAGGGATGCCAAAGGGCCATCAGACCATCGTGTCCTGGTGACTCAGGTTGCTGGACCACACTGGACAACTATTTGGTCTCTAATTTGGGAGTAGTAATTATGAAACAGGATGTGCAGGTGGATGGAAACAGGAACCACTTCCAGCTTGTTAGCTGACAACCAAGACCTAGCTGTTTCTGGCATGCAGATGGTACCTGATAATGATGGATGGATGGATGGATGGATGAATGAATGTGTCCTATGAATGAATGAATATTTTCACAATTTCAGAGCTTCTTATTTTACCTCAATGGCTTTATGATCCACACTCCCTGAGACTCTGTTTTTTTTTTCAATATCTTATAGAATTGTTGGAAGAAATAAAATGATGTTACATATCTGTACCCTTAGCACAGTGCTCCCTAAACACATAGGGAAGGGGTGCAATATTGTTCAGAGTTGACAGTGTGGGGGAGGAGCTGATTAAAGTTACTTGTGTTGATTCTTGTGGCAGACCCTGAGAGGATCAACAGAGAAACGTGGGACACAAGCATGTGGGGTGGGATGAAGATTATGTAGAGACTGTACATGACTAAGAAGGTAGACATGACTGGGTTAGAGTCTTAGCAAAACTGTCACTTTGGAGTTTGGCCTTTGAAAGGTCGCAGGTTCGTCTGGTTTCAGAGCTCAGTACTTCTCTCCCACATATTCCTACCTACATAAGAAAAGGATGCTTGAAGGTGGCACCCATTGAACTCAGTGAGTGGAGGACACGATGGTTCAGAGGGGTGGGGTGGGTTAGGAGTCTGGAGAGAGGGAGGGAGAGGGAAGCGTGGGAGTGTCTAAATATAGGATATATTGTATTCATTTATGAAACTGTCAGAAATAAATAAAGTTTTCAAAAAGTTAAAAAAAGTTAGCAAAAAGTGTGTTAAATCCAAGAATCAGGTGTGTGTGTGTGTGTGCATGAGAGAGAGAGAGAGAGAGGGAGAGAGAGAGAGAGAGAGAGAGAGAGAGAGAGAGAGAGGGAGAGAGAACACATAGTTCAGCAGTTAAGAATACTTGTTGCTCAGGGCTGGAGAGATGGCTCAGTAGTTAAGAGCACTGGCTGTTCTTCCAGAGGACCAAGGTTCAATTCCCAGCACTCACATGGCAACTCACAACTGTTTGTAACTCCAAGTTCTGACACCTTCACATAGACATATATGCAGGCAAAACATCAATGCACATAAAATAAAAACAAATAAATTTTAAAAAAGAATACTTGTTGTCTTTTTAGAGGACCCAAGTTTGATTCCCAGCACCCGTATCAGGTAGCTCACAACGGTCTGTGACTCCATCTTAGGGAGATCAGGTATGTCTGGCCTCCTTAGATACCCGCTCTGATAAACATATACCCACATGAAGACATATACACGTAGACATCATTTAAAATAGTAAATACCAATATTTACAAAAATAAACACAGTATATGTTATTTTCTCAGCCTCTTCCTTCTTTCTACAGGTGAGAACATGAGATTTACAGAGGTCAAGTAGCATAGTAAGTGCAAAGTCATCATTAAAACCCAGGCCTTTCTCTATGCTCTTTTTAATACTATGAAACACATGTAACCTTCAAGGTTGGTGCACTACAGTTATCTTGCATTGTGTAGAAGGACTAGCTCAGTGACAGGAATGGACTTGTTCATAGAAAATAGTCCTTTGCTATTCCAGACAACAGTTCTATCTACACACAGCAAGAGCCGCCATGTTGGCGCCTTCCCTGTGCACTGGTTACTACACTCAGGCGTCATGGTCAGCATCTCACTTAATCCTTGCAAGATGCTCAGGAGTTGAGCAATCCAAATGGTATGTAGGCTTTTGGGCTGTTGGGAGGAAGTGGTGAGTTAGCTTCAGCTGGGTGAGGTCTGTGCCATGGTCTTCCCCTCCAGATGCTAAAGAAACAAATGCATCAGAAACTCTAGTTCCTTGCTGCAGGAGCTGTCTCCCAGGACCGCAAACATCTGGCACAGGACCTTTCTTCCTCTAGAAACAAAGGAGTTAAGAGTGCAGATACAGTTCATTGACAGTCAATGTGGTCCATGGGGCTGGGTGGGATTGTGGTTTTTGTAGGCCACTTCTCCCCCAGTTACCTTCTTCCTTGCAATAGACAATCACAGTGTTAGCCAATATTTGTTGAGCTGTTGCTAAGCACTGGACACTAGCCCAGTCTCTGTGCAAGCTCTCACTTACTTAATCCACACAGCTCCTTTTTGAGGGTGGAACTGAGGCAGAAACATGCCATCTGTTTGCTCAGTGTCTCACAGTTTGCAGACTCTGATTCAAACCAAATGATTTTTTTTTTTTGGGTCAGAGGCCAATGATGGGTAAAGAGGGCCACAGCTGGGTGTCCTGATCACCCCATAAATCCTTGAGGACCATGTTGTCTTATTTACTTCCTGACACCCACACAGATATAGTACAGACTGGCAATGTCACTGGTGTAAGGTATGGCCTGAGTGCTGGCTAGCCAGCCTGGGTGGAGGCCAGGATTTCTTGTGCTCTGTCTGACCTCTGTGTGGTCCCTTTGGTTGATTGGTATCGTTTTTATGGTGGCTCACATTTTCCTTTACAACAGAACGTACATCCCTAACTTCATACTCGCACCTTAACTTTTAACCCAGTCTGTATTAATAGCTGGTCACACCTCTTGCTCATGTGAATGAGATTTGAGTTTTCACACAGGGCACTTGCTAGTCAAAGTGTCTCCCACAACGCATCTGTGCTATGAAGAGCATAAGTACAGGAGACTTTCTTTTTCCTTCAAAAAGAATGTATTTTGAAACACTCTTAATTCATCTCTAAGCTCACCCTGTCCCCTGGAAGTGATACCAGTTAGTCACACTTCATTAGGGAGCCCTTTAATTTATGGCCAATGGTTCTCAACCTGTGCATTGTGACCCCTTTGACAAGTCTCTGTCTCCAAAAATATTTACATCACAATTCACCACAGCAGCAAAATTATGGTTATGAAGTAGCAGTGAAATAATGTTATGGTTGGGCATGAATACAACATGAGGAGCGAACAGTATTAAAGGGTCCCAGCATTAGGAAGGTTAAGATCCCCTGGCTTAGGCATGTCCTGCCCTCCATCTGCTGCTGTGTGGTTGGCATGTACCAGGTGTGTCCAGCAAACATACCTGCCTTAGAGGCCTGTGCTCTCTGAAGTGCCGCCCCAGAATGCCACACTTCAAAGAAACCACACTGCAGCTGTCACCTGGCTATCGTGAGGAGGTCAGGGAGTTAATATGCAACCATGAAACTGTGCACTCCCACCTCCAACTGACACCTGGGACTTGGGGGACATTTTTTTTTTTTTTTCTGGTACAGAGAATTTGAATGTTCCATTCAATTCTGTTCAGTATTGTTCCTAATTTGCCCCAGCAGGAGTTCAGGGCCTCCTGCCTTTAGATAAAGAGCAGTGTACATATCTCTCCCAAAACAAAAGAAGAGGAGACACCGAGGTTTTCTTCTTCAAATAAGAATTATTGAGTATTTGCAGCTGCTGTTAGCAGGAGTTTAATAATGGGACTAATTTGTTTAAAAAAAAAAGTAGAGAAGCTTTCTAACATGAGACACCTTTTATCTGAGGATTACATGTTTCACATGCAAATTAGCCAATTCTCCTCTTGGCTGTGTTTGGTATGCTCTCAATTACTGTTTGACACTGTCCTTGGGCATCCAGCACTCTGGTTATGGGGTGGGAAGTCGAAGTTTATTTATAAGTTGTTGCAGTATGGATGTAGATTAGATCTCAGAGAGGACTTCCTGGTTATGATGCTATTAAGTGAGTTGCTGGGGGAGTTCTTTTTAAAGAGTTGCACGAGAGGACTTCCTGCCTCTTTGATGGTGCTCTTTTCAGGAATGAAAACCAAGCCACCATCCACTTCTCATAGAGCAAACTGAGTGTCTGACTTCACCAGAGATAATAGAGCATCAAAGAAAAGAAAGAGGTTTGAAGTGAGTGACTAGGGAGACCCAAGTTCTGTGAGATGCTGCTTGAAGGGCCAGGACTCTTTGAAGCCCAGGGTTGCAGGCCAGTGGGCCTCAGTTCAAAGATAGGACATGAGCTCGTCTAGAGTAACATTTGCTGCTGTTCTATTCTTTTCAATTTTATTTTACTTAGTGCGCACGAGTGTGTGTTTGTGTGTGTGTGTGTGCTGGTGTGTGCATGCATGTTCCTGTGTGTGCTGGTGTGTGTATACATGTTCATGTGTGTGCTGCTGCTGCTGCTGCTGCTGTGTGTGTGTGTGTGTGTGTGTGTGTGTGTGTTTATGTGTGTGTGTACATGTGTATTTGGAATATCAGGGTTCTAACTTATGTGCTGTTCCACAGGCTTCACTCATCTTTTTGTTTTTCTTTAGATGGCATCTTTCATTGGCCTGCAACTAGCCTACCAGGCTAGACTAGCCAGCCAGCCCCAGAGATCTCCTTACCCCTCCCTTCCCAGTACCAGAACACAAGCAGATGCCACTTTGTAGGCTCTGAAGATCAAACTTGGAACCTTGAGCTTGCAAGGCAAGTGGTTTTACTAACCAAGCAATCTTCACAACCCCAGGTGTGAAGACCTCTTAACGTCCCTGGCTCACTTCTCATATCTGTCAAATGAGAATAGCAATATACTTCTACTTACAAAAGTCATGAGCCCTAAATGAAAACAGGCATGTAGTCTGGTGGTGGTGGTGCACACCTTTAATCGCAGCACTTAGGAGGCAGAGGTTAGCAGATCTCTGTGAGTTTGAGGCCAGCCTGGTCTACAGAGCAAGTTCCAGGACAGCCAGGGCTACATAGAGAAGCTATGATCATAATACCACTTAGTTAGTCTCTCTCTCTCTCTCTCTCTCTTAAAATTTTAAAATTTATTTCTATGTGCATTCGTGTTTTGCCTGCATACATGTCTGTGTAAGAGTGCCAGATCCCCTGGAACTGGAGTTGCATACAGTTGTGAGCTGCTATGTGGGTGCTGGGAATTGAACCTAGGTCCTCTGGAAAAACAACCAGTGATCTCAACCACTGAGCCATCTCTCCAGTTTCATACCATTAATCTTGATTAACCACATCCCAGAGACTACTAGGAGAAGGTATGAACTAGTGTCTCTTTTCTGGATCCACAGCATTTTCAATTAAATTATTACCTCCTGGTCTACAGAACTAGTTCCAGGACAGGCTCCAGAGCTACACAGAGAAACCTTGTCTTGAAAAACCAAAAGCATGGAGAAAAAAAAAAAAAAAGAAGAAGAAGAAGAACATGAGCTTCTTTTACAGAAGACCTGAATTTAGTTCCCAGGGCACACATTAGGTGCTCATAACCACCTGTAACTCCAGCTCCAGGGCTTTGGATGCCCCTGTCTGAATCCAAGGGCTCCTGTACTCAAGTGCACATAGCCTTACATCACAGATACAGACAAACTCGTGCAGTCACACACACTTAAAGTTTTTGCAAAGCTTATTCTCTGCAAAATATATACAAGTGTAATGTTAACTGCTGTATGAAGAACACTTACAAAGCATATGAACAACTAATTCACATATAAAATATATGGCACACAGACATCAAACTATCTGTAGCCCCAATGGCAATAAAGGAATACATGTAAAGAGGTAACTTATTTATTCCTCTATCATATTAGCAATTTTGTTTTATTGCAGTACTCAACAAAGAGACAATTATAGGGAAATAAATACTTCCACTCAAGACCAGTGGGAACAAAAATAGCTCTTTCTTTGAGGGAGCAATTTTATTTCAAAAGCCATAAAAATGTATCAATCCTTAGAGTTAAACTTGCCTCGGATGTTTACCCTAAGGCCATAAGAGAACAGGTGCACAAACAGTAACCAGGCTGCTCACTGCAGGGCTATCAGAGTGGGGAAAGGGATAATGCTGTTTGGGGCTTTGTTTGTATTCCAGAGTGTTAGAGAAAAAAAAAGTCAACGATAAAATTTGGTGAACTTAAGCAACAGGATAACAGACTGTCAGTAGAAATTATCCTGCAATATGTTTCCTCAGAAAATTGCCCTTGGAAGAGAGCCTCAAACTTTGATTCTTAGGAGGCTTGCCTCCCTTGGCACTGGGTTCCTCTTAAGCCATCTGAAGATGGGAATCCTACATTTCACACTGTTGCCCAAGTGTAATAGGTTGAATTGAAACAAAAGTTCGGATGAGTAAGAAGCTGGCTGGCTTTATGTAGTGTAAGCTGTAGAAGAAATGATAGGTTAAGGATGTTAGAGCTGAAAATCCTTACTTGTCCTACTGTTCTCTGCAAGAGCTCTAGCCACACCTAGCTAAGCTTTGGCCTCCCTCTCAAGTAACCTAGTGCGATGGTCAAGCATATCAGATGGTTTTCACACCCACTGAGGAAATGCCCTCCCTTGCCTCACCCAGGTGTACCCAGGGCGATAAATAGATCCCATCAGGACACTGTACAGTTGCGGCCCTGAAGTCAGCTAGGAGCTGTGGAGCCATTGCCCTAGCCTGTCTTGCCAGCCATGGGGTAAAGGGAGCTTTGGGTGCATTCATCCCTGGCCCTCTCCCCTAGCTTAGTTCACTAGTTAGAAATAGACACACAAGCTCCTATCCCTATGACTTGCTGAAGTTCCAGTGTGGCAAGTGAGACCCTTAGCCACAACACAGTATTATACACATGCTAGGAAAAGATAATGTGTGTACCAGTTACTATGGTTTGGATGTGGCTGTCCCGAGTTCATGTGCACAAGTTTGGCTTTTATGTAGTGATGCTGAGACATTGGGTGGACTTTTAAATGATGGAACCATTGGCTCAGGAAGAAATGAATTCCTGCGGGGCTCCAGTTATTTTCACTGAGACTGAGTTGTTACAGAGTGAGTTCCACTCCTCCCCATACCTACCTTACCATGTGATCTCTCTCTCTCTCTCTCTCTCATATTGAGATAAAGTCTCATGTTTCATACTCACTATGTAGCCAAGAAGACCCTGAACTTCTGATTTGCCCCCTTCTACCTCCAGTTATTCAGTGCTAGGGGTCAAACCTAGGGCTACATGATCTCTACCAGCCTATTCCCATCTCTTTTTTTCTGTTTTTTTTTTTTTTTTTTCTCTTTTCAAAGAGACAGGGTTTCTCTGTATAGCTTTGGAACCTATCCTGGCACTCACTCTGGAGACCAGGCTGGCCTCAAACTCACAGAGATCTGCCTGCCTCTGCCTCCCGAGTGCTGGGATTAAAGGCGTGCACCAGTACCGCCCAGCGCCTTTTCCCATATTTTGCTTAGACAGGGTCTCATTCTATAGAATGGAATTTTCCCAAACATATGGTACTTCCCCAGCCTCAGCTTCGTAATGCTGAGATCCTGTGTGTACCATCGGGCCTGGCATCTCTTTGTTTTGTTTTGTTCCCACCATGATGTCTTTTAGTATGAGTCTCACCTGAGTGAGTACTATGCTGTTTAGACAATAGGCCTCCAAAACAGAGAGCTCAACAAACCTCTTTAATAAAATGCCAGTGCAGTAGCTTGTATTTGTCATCCCAGTATTCAGGAAGCTGTGGCGAAAGGATTGGTGAAAGTTCAGCTTGGCCTTCACACTAAGTTCTAGGCCATCCTGGGCCATCCTGGGCCACAATGTGAGACTCTGTCTTCAAAAATATCCCAAACCAACCAACTAAACCAACAAACCAACCCCAAGACACCCTCCTCAACCAGCCTCAGCTATTGAGGTGCTGGAAAACAGCCGAGGCACACACATTGAGGAGGAGACTGTACACTGTGTAGGTAAACTGAGGACATGACCACTCCAAGGTATGGGTGAGGTTTTTACTGTAGATCTGAGGAGGAGGACAGGAGAGCCATCTGGAAGAGTACAGAGCAAGAAGAGAAAGAAGTAGACAGAACATGGCCAGAAGACTGGACTTGTCAATGAGAGTAAGGGGGTAGGGAGAGAGAGCAAGAGAAAGAGATGATGAAGAGAGGGGGCAAGAGAGAGGGGGACAAGATAGCACATAGCCGGCTTAGCAGGGTTATAAGGGAATTCGAAGCTGGGGGTGGAGAGGGAAGCCTGTGAGTTTAGGGGACGGGGCCGTGTGAGAGATGGGAAGAGCCAGGATGCTGGCCTGGACCCTGAACTGTGTAACAGGTGCTTGTGATACTAAGGGAACCTGGAAGACAGTGGGAGCTCTGGGATGCTAATAGGCACCACAGATAGCATTTGTCCCTTCTGCCAGTGATAAAGAAATGGCTCCTTCGGTAGAAGGGAACCCGCTTTGTGAGAAAAGCTGGCTTTTGCTAACTGCCAAGATTTGGGCCCAGCATTAACAATGTAAACATTTTCCTGGTTCAAACTCAGATGGTTTCTCTCTAGTTCAGGGTCATTTTTAGATTTTTCTCAAGCTAGCCAGGTTTACATGGTTGACAAAAAGATATATCTACCATTATTGTCCTGTTCACTGATGTTTGGCTTCCAGAATGGTATCTAGTTGTGAAACCCTTGATGAGCCATGTTAGGTGGATACCTGAGGGAGCAATTGTTGAAGGTCAACCTCAGTTGGGAATGTGACAGAGTTAAAGAAGGCTTTAAATTCATTGCTAACATCCTATTTCTCTAATAACTTCAGCTTGTTGGGGTCACAGGTCACTGCTGTTAGCTTGTGTTGAAAGACATTGTGTCTTTTTTTCTCCCTCCCTCCCTTCCTCCCTCCCTCATTCCCTTCCTTCCTTCCTTCCTTCCTTCCTTCCTTCCTTCCTTCCTTCCTTCCTTCCTTCAAACCACCCATGACTCTGGGTGTCCTGTTGTATGCAGGGTATTTTTCTTCCAGCAAGGATGGTTTCTATAGGGATGTTTTTAGTTTATCCTTTGCCCTGTGATAATTTAGTGTGAAACAGCTGGCAATAATAGACAGATTGACAAGAGAGAGGGGAATAAGAAAGAAATTTATCTTTTATTATCATGCCTACCCATAGGACACCATGCATACATGCACACACAGAGAAACCATACACACACACCACACACATATACATACCACACATACACAAACCATATACACACATACACACACACACACACACACACACACACACACACACACACACACACACACACACCTTTAAGGAGTTCTAGACAGATGAGGCTTACAGGGAGCTAAGTGAATGAACAAAAGCTTAGGTTTCTGAGTGTAACAGCCTGCAGCAGGCTGGGAAAGCAGCTGGCAGAGGTGCACACTGAACTAGGGCCATTTTCTCACACAGATAATCTCCCGAGTAACAGCCACCTGTGGAAATCTCTGAGCCAACTGTCAAAAGCTCCCAGCCTCTTCTTTCTGTGCAAGGATCTTTCCTAGGTGGAAAGAGTGAGTGTTTTCAGTTAGAAATGTGTCCTTACACCTGGTGTTTATTCAGTCACTAATATGAATAATGAGACTTGCTTCTGCAAATGGGCAGCCTTTGGGAGTTGATTTTGTCATAGTCTGTTGGAATAGCCAACTTGAATATGCCAGAGGAACATATTTGAAGCCCCCAAGTTAGTTTCTGTAGGCTGATTGCCCTGGCTAGTTCTGTGTCAACTTGATACAAGTTAGAGTCAATGAAGAGGGGAGCCTCAATTGAGAAAATACCTCCTTAAGATTGGGCTATCGGCAAGCTTGCAGGACATTTGTTTAATTAGTGATTGATAGGGGAGGGCCCAGCCCATGGTTGGTGGTGTCATTCCCGGGCTGATGGTCCTGGGTTCTATAAGAAAGCAGGATGAGCAAGCCATGAGGAGCAAGGCAGTAAGCAGCACTCCTCTGTGGTCTCTGCATCTGCTCCTGCCTCCAGATTCCTGCCCTGCTCGACTTCCTTCAATGATGACCAGCAATATGGAAGTATAAGCCAAATAAACCCTTTACCCCCCCCACCCAACTTGTTTTGGTCATGGTGTTTCATTACACTGATAGTAACCCTAACTATGACACTCATTATGGCTGACTGGCCAGCCCAGCACAAGGGCTAATCTTCATTGTCATTTTGACTGGATTTAGAAGCTCTGTAGAAATATACATTTAGATGTATCTGCAATTGTATTTCCAGAAAGGTTTAACTGGGGACATAAGACCCACCTTGAAAGAGCTGGAATCTTCCAGTGACTCAAAGCAGAGCAAGCCAAGCCATAGCACTCGCCTGTAGGCTTCCTGACTGCAGATGCAGTGTGACCAGCTGCCTTAGGCTCCTGGCAACATGCTTTCCCCACCATGGTGGACTGTGCTCTCAAGCTGTGAGCCCAAGCCAACCCTTCCTTCCTTGAGTTGCATTGTTAGGCCATGAGAAAAATAACCAATAAATTCTGTCAACCTTTCTCTGGAGGGTGAGGTAATCATGAATGTGGCCAGAAGGCTGGCCTCTGATATTCACCCCAAGTCTGACAGAGTATGGAGAGTGAGGAATTCTTCCATGAGCCATAACTGTCTATGCAGACATCTGTCTAGGTAACTGGGAACACTGTTGTACTTCTGTCTTAGTTAGTTAGGGTTTCTTTGCCATGAAGAGACACCATGACCACAGTGACTCTTATAAAGGAAAACATTTAATTGTGGTGGCTTACAGTTCAGAGGTTTAGTCCATTGTTATCATGGCAGGAAGCATGGTGGCATGCAGACAGATAAGGTGCTGGAGAAGGTGCTAAGAGTCCTACATCTTGATAAAAGGCAACAGGAAGTGAACTGTCTCACTGGACACAGCTTGAGCATATATGAGACCTCAAAGCCCGCATCCACAATGACACATTTCCTCCAACAAGACCACACCTACTCCAACAAGGCCATACCTCCTAATAGTGCCACTCCCTTTGGAGGTCATTTTCTTTCAAATCACCACATCATCCTCAAGAATGCCAACTCATTTGGTGGTAAAATACTGTCCTTCTCAATGAACCAGAAATGGAAGTCACGTGCAAGGGTAGCACCAAGTGCAGTTTTATTCAAATAACATAATCAATTCTGTCACTATCATTGGCTTCCCAAGTTCTATGCATAACCTGGCTTTGTCCATTCAGTTAAGGTGAGACTGCTTCTCTTTTCCCATCATTCCTCATGGACTTTTCTGAAGGATAAATTAGCTGACAACTGGTGTAGGGTCAGGAACACATCAGTGATCAGTAAATGGCCTTCTGTGTCTCCATTCTGTCCCCCTGAGGCTTGCTATGTTGGAGGTTTTCCCTTGGAGACTGGCTGCTAATTATATCAAGCTGGTGTGGGAATTTAGCTTGAGAGACTGGTTGTTCAAAATTGGATTGCTCTGAAAGAGGGAGACAAGCTCTCCACCTCATTAAGTGTCTTTGTCTTTCTCTTTCCTCCCGATTTCTCCTCTTACACCTCTTTTAGACACTGCCACTGTACAACCTGCAGTTTTCATAACACCATGGCATTTGTGGGAACCGAATACATTGCTTCCAGATCTAACAAAAATAAGTTCTGGCCTCAAGCCTGAAAAGAGGTCACTGGGAACCCAATCAGGGTTGGGCAGCAAGCCCAGTGCAGGCTAATGAGACATTTACAAGCTAGGCCTATTTTTTTTTTTTTTGTTTGGTCCTCAAGGACTCATTCTTGAGTGGGTTGAATATGTACTGCAGGCAGTGCCCGGGATCAAAACACTAAAAACCCAACATATCCCACCAATCGCTAGCCCCAATTACTTGTTGGTTCTTTTTAGAAGGCAAACAATTGTGTATGATCTGAAATAGAAACCAGGGTATTGTTTATTTAATTCCAGGGTTTCAAAATCACATTTATTTTATGTACACATGTCTGTTGTGTGTAGCACATGTGTGGAGGCCCAGAGGACAATGGTGGGAGTTAGTTGCAGGTAGAGTCATTTGCTGGGAGACTATAGCATTGACTTTCCAATGATAAGAGAGTGGTTGTGTAGAAGGGTTATTGATTGGAAAGGAACAAAATGTAAGTGCTGAAAAGAACATTCTTTGCTCAGGTGTAGCCTGCTGGGTGTTACTGGTAGAGTGTGGTATGCCATACAAACAGGAAAGCAACTTGTGTGATGGCGGAGAGGGAAGAGCTAGATAGCTTTGCCAGAATCCTCAGTCTCTTCCATAGTACAGGGAAACAACAAAGAGACAGGCATAGGGGCTCCCAGGTGGAGACAAATATCTTTCAAGTCAGCAGTGAGAAGAAACTCAGTTAAGGATTGCTGCTGCATTCCCAGTGTCAGCCATGACGTCAGTAACTGCTCCTCTGCTGTGTAATACCCAAATCTCATTTTTAAAATTTTAACTAAATTAATTAATCAATTAATTAGATTTTGCTTTTCAAGATGGGGCCTCTCTGTGTAACAGTTCTGGAACTCTTTGTAGACCAGGCAGACTGACCTCGAACTCACAGAGATCCACCTGTCTTTGCCTCTACATTTCTCCTACAGAGTGAGTTCCAGGACAGCCAGGGCTACACAGTGAGACCCTATCTTGAAAAAAACAAACAAACAACAGTGAAAAAACAAAACAAAAAACCAACAATAAAACAAAGCCAAAGGAAAGATGGTCTTAAAGATTATGGTTTCATTGCCCTGTAGGATATTGGCCAGTTGGTTTAGCTTTTGGTGATTCAGATAACACTCAAGATCTATGCTTAGTGCCTCCTTGCTGTGGAATAATCCTTCTGTATAGTGGGAAAATGTGTTGATCTCATTGTTAATAAAAAGCTGAGTGGATGATAGCTGGGCAGGTAGGGATTGGGCAGGAGAGCCAGACTAGGAGAATTCTGGGAAGAAGGGCGGAGTCTGGAGACTTGAGCATAAGATTCAGGGAGAAACAAGATAGACATACCATACTGAGAAAAAGTTCCAAGTCAGTTGGCAAAGCATAGATAAGAAACATGGGTTAATTTAAATGTAAGAGTTAGGTAGTAACAAGTCTAAGCTATTGGCCGAGCATTTACAATTAATATTAAAACTCTGAGTGGTTATTTGGGAATTGTCAAATGAGATAAGAAACTTCTTCTGTCAATACCCCCTTCAGTGCTGAGCTAGGCCCCAAGCCCACCAGTCTGCATTTGACCTAAGTAATATTCTTCACACATTTTCCTTTACAAATATCTGTAAATACCCACATCCTCAGTTGCCCTTTGACCAGCTAGACTACTGCTGCCTCCCATCAATAGGTTGAGTGTAAGCTAAGGTGACATTCTGCATTCATACCTGCTGTGTTTGTAGCTGTCATTCCTCAATAATGAAATGCAATCTTTTATCACCTGCAATGATTTCTTCCATTAACTTTTCTCTGAAGGCTGATGGGTGGATTCATGATTTTGCCATTTATTTCTGTGAAGGCCTCATGTATAATCCCATCTATGTACTAAAAAACATTTGTAAACAACTAATAAAAACTCATTTCTGGTGCAAGTTAATGTGCCAACCTGTCCCTTTTCTTAAAGGAAGTTAGCATGAAATTTATTCACAACAATCAAGGGTTTTTATGCACTGCTACTCAATAATTTCCTTTCTTCCTCCCTCCTTCCCTCTCTCCCTCCCCTCCTTTCTCATCCTCCTCTCTCTCTCTTATGGTGGCACTGGGTTTGAACCCAGGGCCTTATGACTTACAAACCAAGCAAGTTTCTTACCATTCTTATATTATTTTGACCTTGAAGTTGCACATAAAACTCATGACAGAAGACTTCCAAATGATGACCTCAGTGTTTCCATATTTCAAACTAGAGTATTTAAAATCAGATTAACAATGCAAATGATCTTTATAAACATAGATGGATTGAATCTCTTCAGAAAACTGTCCAATAGTTTAGTTATGTGGTCAGGGACCATCAGCAGGAGTTTTCCTTTTCTTTTGTTGAGGGAAGTAGACAGTGATGCTGCTGAGGGCAGGCGGGGTTTGCACTTGAAGGTGGTACTTATCACTTCCTGTTCCCCACATCTACTGGTTCACAAATGTATGTAGCATTGCCTTGTCTGAAAACTCTTTCCATGACTATAATGATTTCATCAGCAGGCTCTTTCTCAGATGAAACATTGGCCTGTGTGGTAGAAGACAGAACCCTTAAAATGCCAAGTTAATATATTAAAAATCCAAGATTGGGCCAGCAAAATGGCCCAGTGAGTAAAGGGAACATGCCATGCATGTTTGATGACTTCAGTTTCATCTCTGGAAACCACATAAAGACAGAAAGACAGAAGTGACTCCAGAAAATGTCCCTTGACATCTACAAAAGTGCCACAGCACACATACCACACCCTAATCATGCACACTCATCTACACTAATAGTAAAAATGTTAGAAATCAAATATTGGGTCTGAGAGATGGCTCAGCAGTCAAGAGTGCTTCCTGTTCCTCCAGAGGATCCAAGTTCAATTCCTAGCACCATGTTACATGACTCACAGCCTACTGTAACTCCATATCCAGGGGGTCTGACACTCTCTTTTAGACTCTACAGGTACCTATGTACATTCACATTCGAACACGCACACATATACATGCATGCATGCATGCATGCATGCAAACACACACATCACATAAAAATAAATCTATTTTAAAAATTCAAGATCAAGAGAGACATCTTATTTGCTCATTATGTTAGTCAACTTTCTGTTACTATAACAAATATCTGAGGTAAATAAACAAAAAATATAAACAAAAAGTTCCTTTTGGCTGGTGGTTTTGCTCTACTATTGACTGGCTTTGTTGCTTTTGGACCCATGATTGTGATAGCACAGCAGTGTCAGAAACATATGGTTGAGGGAACTTCTTGCTTCTTGGCATTACCAGAAATTTTGGGGAGTCCCAGTGGTGCTATCATATGATACTGGGAAAATCAGGGTCTCCTGTTAGGGTCCTTAATCTCATTAATAAAAGAATGTAAGAACAGACTCAAATAGAAGCTTAAGGATAATTAGAGTTTAAAAGAAAAACACCCAGGGTAGGGAAACTGTAAATGCTGGTAGCTGCCCAGAAGAGGAGAGTGGGTAAGAAAAAGAAAAACACCCATGTCTTTTGAGTCAAGCTGGCATGGAGGTCAGCAATGTGGCCAGAAGGGGAGCTTCAGAGAAAGATCAAGGAGCCTAAAATACCAGAAAAAAGCATCTTAAAGAGAGAGACAGAAAATAATAAAAAGGACAAGCTAAACTCTGACTCAGGACTTCACGTGAGCTTGCAGGAATGCACTGGAGAAAGGCATTCTGGGAAGAGACTGTACATTACCTCATTAAAGACCCACATAGTGCTCCTTCCCCATTAGCATGGCTTAAGGTGATCCATCCTTCCTCAGGATGACCTCATTCTCCTGAAGGGTGGTCCCTTAGTCATGTTACTGACCTGATCAACTGGAATGTTATAACAGTCTCCACCCAAATCAGAGATTTCTTTCTCTTGACCAGAAGGAAATAGTTTTCTTTATGGGCCTTTACTGTCACTGTGATGGTGGCATCCAGAAAGCAAAGAGAGAGATAGACAAACAGACACTTCACCGACACTCCCCCAATGACTCTTCCCTTAGGCCCCACCCCCTAGAGGTTTCCACTGCCCTTTCAAGTGCCAAACTAAGGACTAGTTAGGCCTTTAGCACAGTGATCTCTGGGAAAACTTACCTAGAAGAGTTGCTCAAAGAATAGTGGGTCAGAATTAAGGCCAAAAAATTTAAAACGCGATTTTACTGATCAGTATGAAACTGACTGATATCTTTTCTGTTAGTGTTTCTCATATTGTATTATATTTACAGCCACCTGAATTATAATTTATAACAATTTAAAATAGCCAAACATGCAAGCCCAGATTTACAAACCTATCTATATGAAAACTAAAAGAAAAACATTTATCCATTTGTCTGTGGGTACATGTATGTGGGTGCATGGGTTTCATGGCTAGAGTGAAGAGCTTAGAACAACTTTTAGGAGTTGGTTCTTTCCTCCATGGTGTGGGTTCTGAGGATCCAATTCAGGCCTTCAGACCTCTTTACCAGGTGACCCATCTCACCAGCCCCCACCATACTGTGTATTTTTTTAATTAAAAATGTATTTTATGTTTATGCATGTTTTGCCTGCATGTATGTCTGTGCACCATATACATGCCTAGTGCCCTTGAAGGCCAGATGAGGATGTTGAATCTGTTATGGTTGAAGTTCTACCCAAGCCCCCTTCCCTAGCTCTCTCCAAACCCTGCTGCATCTCAGAAAGCCCTTCAAATGATGACCCCTCCCCCAGAGATGCTCCCCCATAGATGCTATCACAGGGTATTTAAACTGTACCTAAGAGAACAGACATTTGGGGTTTTCAGGTCTCCCTTTCCAGTCTCCTCTCTGGAGGTCTGAGAAGCCATCCGGGAGCACTGTGTCCATTAAACATAGGCTTTTTCTAATTCAGTTTGATTTGGTCTGATTTGGATGGCTGCATCCGAGGAGAGGCTTATCTGGGTGTAGAAACTTTTCAGGATCCCCTAGAACTAGAGCTACAAGCAATTGTGAGCTGCCAAATGGGTGCTGGAATGGATCCACAGTCGTCCGGAAGAGCAGCCAGTGCTCTTAACCACTGAGCCCTCCGTCTCTCCAGCCCTCCTCACTGCAATGCCTTTGATGTTTGTCAGAAGTTCCTTAAAGATATTTTTTGTTTCTCTTTAGACTACTAAGGAATCCTAAACAAATGATATGAAAAACCTTTGCTCTTAATACAATGTCTTCAAGAAAAAAAACAAATCTGGGTGTGAGATCACAGAAGCCGGTTTCCAGCACACCTACCTCAGGCTTCCGTGTCCTCCTGGTCTTCAGAGTAGATACGCCATGCAACCAATTGATAACAGGCAATTGTCCAACCTCTCTGCTGGCTGCTTATCTGGATGCTAGGGTGTTGTTTGATGTTATCGGGAGCCTGGATCCTTTTAAACAAGCAGTGTTTACACAGTCCTTTACTGAACGATTCTTATGCAGCTTTGATCTATTCAGAAGTGGAAAGCTCTTAGAACAAGAAAATTGATGGGACATTATTTATTTAGTTTTTTTTTTATAACTGTCAGTTGGAAAAAAATTATAGCAGCCATATGTGTTTGTAGCTGAATAAATGGAGGGAGAGGTCTGTAAAAACTCACTCCAGAGGTTAGGCTGTTTTTTTCTATTAGCCAAGAAATACTCACTGTTCTCCACCTTCACGAGATCTGAGGAAGGCTGGTCAGTGGATCTCAGATAAGTCACTCATCATGTTGAACTGTCAGGAGGACTTAATATCTTGAAATAACTGATCTAGAGCTCACAAAGAATTAGTTTAAAAAAATGGTGCAGGATTAGCCTTCAGTAAGCATGGCTGTTAAAGGTTTTCATAACTCTTTTCTTGTGTTCTCGGGCTCATCTTTATATTTCTTTCAGCTGTTCTTATGCATGTGGATTCAGGTTGATGTCTTTTGCAGGGGATACTCACACATGGAGTCTTCCTGGTACATTTACAACATGGCAAATGGGTGAAGACGACTTTTAGGAACAGAGCATCTTCCCAATACTCAGAATCTCATCACAAAATGCTGTCTACTTTAGGTTCACAAATTACCTGAAAAGCAAAGTGGGGATGTTCCCATTTACAGAATTTACTGTGTCACCAGTTTTTCTGGTGACACATTACAAGAAATGGGAAAGGCACCGTGTTCTTCCTAGTAGTAGTTTTATTCCTTTCTGTTAGACACCCGGAAAACTCAGGCCTCCGGGGTCAGCCCACGACCTCGGTCACCCCAATCACCAGGCGGACTCGAAAGCTTGCTGCAAACAGCATGAGGCTTTATTGTCATTTAACGAGCTAACCCCATGTTAGCTCAGGTCTTTCACCCACCCGCCATGGCGGATGGTTAGCAAAGACAGGTCAAAGTGGCTGCATAGAGATCTTATAGGGCAGCGTAAGGGGAGTGTCTAGGGGCATGCACAGGCTCAGGATTGGTGTGCCTCCAGGCTTGGAGGGTTTGCCCTGTGTTGATTGGTCAACTGGTTGTTATGGCCCATGGGCCCTTCCAGGGTGGTTGCTATGCTCTGTGCATCATTGCTGTGTGCTTGTCCATAAAGCATACTCAGAGCCGTAAAGCATACCACCACCAGCTAACTTCTGATTGGTTCCTTGCCACGAGACAGGCACCTAACTTCTAGTGACCAAGGCAAGGTCAGAAAAGCACGTGTCTGGCTGTTATGGCTGCCAAAATGGGGAGCTGGTCCCTTCATTTCATGAGAAGGGTTGAAGAATTTCTGCTTCCTCTCTACTCCACTCTCCTTTGTGGTCTTCCCTTTTGTTCCCATTCTGTGGTATGGATCTTGGACATCAGTTCCTCTGAGAAGACCAATTCTTGCTCCCCTCCTCCAACTTTGAATGACAACCTGCTCCTGACTCCCACCCTCCAATTACAGCACTAGCCCTTTGCCTGAATCACTGGCCACCTTGCAAGTCTCTTCCACTGGACCACAGCTCCAGGGGGACAGATAAAACATTGACTTACTTTGCTTGTTCCTGTAAGCTCGGTGTCTAGCACACGCTAAGCAAGACATTGCTGGAGTCTGGAGTCTGGATGGAGACTTTTAGGGACAAGCTCTATTTGCAAAGGAGGACAGCTACCAGTCCCTTAAATGACTGGCTAGCAGTGTGTTTTCAAGTCACTCCCTCTTTTTTCCTTTCCTCTATGTTTCTTTCCATTTTCTTTTGGAGACAGGATCTCTTGTAGCCCAAGCTACAAAGTCCTTACTTAGGTAGGTGGCGATGACCTTGAACTTCTGATTCTGATTCTCCTGTCTCTATTTGCTGAGTGCTATAGATTATAGGCAAGTGCTACCACTCATGGTTTTATGTAGTTTTGTTGCATAAACCAGGACTTTGTGCATGTTAGGTAAAGACTCTTATCAGCCGACACACCTCACCGGCCCTAAAGTTTTCTTTGGTTTTCAGGAAAGGCTCTTTGGAGAAACTTACAAGAAACCAACCAGTGTCACAAAGTCACCTTTCCCTCAATTGTTTTAGCCACCCTACAGAAACTTCACTCCTTATTATGCTGAAGTCTCTGTCCAGGGTTGTTTGTACCAGCCATCCATCTTTTCTTAGGAGGGAAAGGGGCATATGGTTATGACCCTAAATGGTCATGCTTAGGAAAGTGCCCACTTCACAAGTGATAACCAGACTTCTGTATATTAGCACGTATGCACTTCCCAAGGAAAGCTCCTATGTCCTTTGTTCAAGAAGAAATTGCAAGCTGAATATAGTGACACACACTGATGTTTCCAGTTTTTAGGAGTCCAAGGCCTGAGGATCTTGAGTTCAAGTACAGCCTGGCTATATCATGAGATCCTGTCTCAAAATACATGGGATAGGGGAGTGTGTCAAAAGGCAACACAGTACCACTCTGCAAATCAACTCCAGTATCCTCTCTGCCTGCTGTAAGCAGTACACATGCTTCTATTCCTTTAACTCTTGGTTATGCAAACTGGCATCCCATGGACATTCATCCATCTCTAGTGTGCAAGGGTGGATGCATTGGGTCTGGGGGTCCTAGGGGTCTGGGGGCTCCCAGAGGAGTGGGAATGCTTCCATTTCTACCTACTTGTTTTCTTTCTCCCCCATGTCACTCTTCACATTCAATTTTTCACTTTGGAAAATGGATCAAACCTCCCAAGTGTGTTGTGGGGTCCAGGCAAGACCTACAGAAGGCATTGGGAGGAACTGGTTCCTTACTTGGTTGGTGTGTATGTGTGTGTACTGGGGAATACCATCCTAGAATACTACTGTATTTTTGTTGAACTAGAAGGCCAAGTCCCTGAGCAAAGCCCTTCTCTGTAGAAGAACCTGTGGCTTGTTTCTTTTTTCCGTTACCAACTCTCTTGTTGCTTTCCAGAGAGCATGGGCTTGAGGTTCCCCAGGAACACATAAACCTGCCCTGAGTTGCTCAAGAGGTTCTTGCTTTTCACATTCCTTTATGGCTCACGCCAACTGTACCTGAAGTTTCCCCTCTATTTCTAGCTCCTAATCTGTCCTCGGCTCTCCATCCAGTTCTCCTTGGCTGTTTTGTCAAAGGAAGAGCCTAGCCGGCTGGCTGTCTTTGGGCAGGTCTATGAGGAAGGTATGTGCTGTGTAATGCATATGGGCCTTGATCTCTTTTAATTCTTGCTTTAGAGAGGAAATGACTCACACTGCAGATAAACTGGACTTGAAAGAATGTCTGGCTTATGCAAAGCCCTTATTTACATACCGGCCTCTCATTCATGAGGAAATGGTTTCTCAAGGACTTTGACTCTGAACTTCCCTTTTATTCCAGTTCTTCGATAGGCCGTGGCCACCCAGACCCCTGCGAGGAATTTTTGTCTGACAGGACCCTCCCCTTCCCCAGATTCTCCTCCCACTCAAAATTGAAGCTCTGTGACTAAAGACCACCTCCCTTCCATTTCTAACTCCTTCAGTCGCAAGAGCCTCTGCTAGCATGGCTCTATCTACAGCTTTCGGGTGTGTCTGGGTGGGGCTTGTTCACACACTGCTGTCTCCCTCACAGGGTTTAGTAAAGCACGGTGGAGCTGAGGTTAGGGGAAGGTGACCCAGTGTCAACCAGCCCTGGCTGCTTTTCTTATTAGCAATGTGGGGTGTCTGTTACCTCTTAGCCTGCTTTCTAAACTACCAAGGAATCAAGAGACCAGTACCTCATGCCCTTTGTCAGTCCATTAGTTTGGGCTAAAGGGACACAGGAGCAGGTGTGGCATAGGCTTTCTCTACTCAAAGTCCCACCCAGTAAGGAAAAAAGCAATTACCACTAGCCCCTCCCTGAGTTTTCATTAACTCATATCACAGGAAGCCAGACCGTCTGTCAACACACCTGGACGGACTTTGCCTCACACAATTGTCTTCTATTTTTAGTCCCCTTCAATATTCCAAAGAGATTTATGCTTCAGTGCTATGCAGGCCTAGTCTAATTCCAACATGTTCCTTCCAAGTTCTCAAAGTCACCTAAAAATCATTTACTATTCCTCCAAAAATTGCTACAGTTTCTGTTCTTCCCTTCCCCTATAGAGAAGCGGTATCAAGTTGAAATTTCTAAGTCCTGTTGTGTCAGAAGTTAACTGTTTTATGTGTGTGTCTTTTCTCCAACTAGTTTGTCTTTGTCAGTTTATTCCAGTTCATCCTTGAATGGCAGAGGGGATATTTCCTTCACTATGTGTGGGAATCACAATGGTATGAGGATCTCAGGGCTGCTGGATGGTGACAAGAAAATGTATGCAATGTATATGTTGTGGGGTATTCACAGGAGAAGACTTCTCAGACAAGGGTTTAAGCCAATAGAAAATCTTTATTAGCTGGCCTGAGACTATGCTGGGTCTTCTGGATCCCAGGGCAGCACTGAGTCTCTCAGGGAGAGCTTTTAAGCACAAAATCCTGGGTTGACATTGTAAGGATTCCGGCATTATGCTGGCCTGCCCCTGTCACCTGGCAGAATACACTCAGGCAGTACCCCTTCAAAAGAAAGACCCCGCTCACTTCTGCTCTCTTTTGTGTGCTGTCTTTTCCCACTGTTTCATGGGGTAGATGGGAGTTTTCCTGTCTCCCTCTTCTCTTCTGTCCTCTCTCTGTGTCTCTTTACCTCTGTTCTCTTTCCTTCCCTCTTCCCTCCCCTTTCTAATAAAACTCACTTAAGCTCTGTCTGCCTGGCGTGTTTGTCCCCAGCCTTGCTCACACTTGTCTGCCATGGAATCTGCCAAGGTTCCCCTCGAGCTTTATCATAACAGAAATACTTCAGTTAAAAAGAATAGTAAGCCAGAGGCAGAACTTCAGAAGCTAAAAAGCAAGGTTAGTACCGTTAATATTCAGGCATCTATCTGTACTGGTCTGTCCTTAGGGTTCTGACAGGATACGCCCTCGGCTGCAGACACTGAGAGCACCACCTGTGCACATTCACTATGTTCCCTTTAAAAGGCCCTGCCTACCTCCCACCCTTCTCTCTTTCTCTCCCTCTGTCTGTTCCCCTCTCTCTCCCTCTCTCCCCCCTTTCTTCTCTCCTCTCTCCTGCTGCTCCTGTCTCTGGAGGCTGGTCTCCCCCCTTCCTTTCCCCTTTTTTATGATCCCTTTCCCTAATAAAAAAAAAAAAACAAAAAACAAAACAAAAAAAAAAAAAACAACCTCGGCTTGAACCCTGTCACATAGCATCTTTCTCCCGAGTGCTGCTTTTAAAAATTATAACAAGTACAGGTAGAGAGTTTCCCAGACTTTGATGGATTAGGTCTTTGTTTTCATTTGGCAGGTAGTGCTGTCTATATGCTGAGTTTTGCAGCTTGAATGGTACTTCCATCAGGAAGTTATTTGTGCTAAGGTCTGGGGCCTTGTTATAGTATATATGGCCCGGTGTCTGTCCGGTGATAAACTCACTTGAGATCTGAGATGGTCATTAGTAAAAAGTTTGCTTGTAATGTAGCTTAGGGTGTCTTCTTTAGTTTTTAGAGTTCCCTTTCTGGCCTTTGTAATTGTTTCTTCAACTTAAATTTTTGTCTGTAGGAATTTTCTGAGTCAATGGAAAACTCATCTAGGTAGATGGGGCATACCATTTGCTAGATGGGGGGGGTATTTGTGAAATAAAGGAAACAACAAAGAACGGTGATGATTTATGTTTCCAGCAGTATGAACCAGAAGCAGAGGGAGGAGTTCATTCCTTTTTGCTGCCACTAACTGGATTCCTTCAGTTGGAGTTTCCTGCCCTGCTGCTGGCTTCTGAACCAGAAGTGACCTGAGGCTAATGCCAGCTAAAATGTCTTCCACTCACACCTGGACAGTCTTTCCAGCAGAGCAGCACCCAGGCAGAATGCTAAGCAAACAGTCTCCTTCTTTTATTTTATTTTTGATTTTGTCCAGACAGGGTTTCTCTGCATAGCCTTGGCTGTCCTGGAACTTGATGTGTAGACCAGGCTGGACTTGAACTCATAGAGATCCTCCTGCCTCTGCCTCCCAAGTGCTGGGATTAAAGGAGTGCACCGCTGCCATTTTACAAAAGCAGTCTCTTATTCTCCCAGCTCTTTTAGTATCTCTCAGACTATGCACTAGTCATTAGTGCAGTCAGGCTTGTACATTGGTTTAGGTAGCAAGGACTGTTGAGTTTTTTTTTTTTTTTTTTTTTTTTAGATTTTTACTTGTATTGCTTTAATGTTTCTTTTGCTTTCTGAATCCTACTTTGCCACATGTTCATGCGTGTGTTTTCCCCATCCCTTTTTCTTCTCTCTTGCCTAACCCACTAACTAGTAATGAGTGGAAATGTGGAGACTATATGGTAGTCAGGCTAAAATGGTCCCAGCAGGAATACAAGATGGAAGAACTTTTTTACTGTCTTGCCCTGTCACACTTGGAAATTTTAGGGTTCCTTAAGAACCCACATAGCATCCAAGTATCAGATTTTTGCAACATATCTTTAATATTTTTAACATGTAGTGCATGTATGCATACGTGTGTGTGTGTGTGTGTGTGTGTGTGTGTGTGTGTGTGTGTGTTGAGGTCCTAGAACAACTTGCAGGAATTGGTTCTTCTATCACATGGGTTTCAGGGACTGAACTCAAGTCCTTAGTTAGTGGTAGGCACTGAGCTATTTTGTTGGCCTTCATAACTAACTTTCTGTTTAATTTATTTAAGTGTGTGTGTGGTGAGGGGGCATGGAATCTACAGGTGTTGGATCCCCTGGAGCTATAGTTATAGTTAGCTCAACTACCTGACATGAGTACTGGGAATTGAACCTAGGTCCTCTGGAAGACCAATACATGTTCTTAACTGCTGAGTCGTCATCTTTCCAGCACTGTCACTTTCTTGGTTCCATTTGACTTTTACTTCCATTCCTGGTACTTTGTAGATAACCATTATCAGCAGGTAACTTAGCAATTGTAAGCAGCTCTACCTGACCTTGCCATGGTGCAGAATCAAAAGCTTCAAGTCCAGAGACTAGTTTCCTAACTCTGCTTCCCATCCTTCCAGATTTCTCATTCTGACTTTTAGTCCTGCATTTTCTTTGAGACTTCCATTTCTTTTTCTCTGTGTCTATCAGTAACTTCTATGGTTCCCCCACCCTGACCTGTCCATCTAGCCTAGGCAGGGTCATGATCTAACATTTCAGTTTTTCTCCAGTTTACGTGTAATCCCTTGCACCTTGGCTGTCACAGCCTTCCAGATTCTTACCTTTGCCCCAGTGTAACTTCCGTAGTGCCACGTCAAGGCTTCTCTCTAGGTGCTATTAGATAAAAGGTCATTCAACTTTGTCACAGCTTCATTGTCTTTGATGTTAGCTACCTAGTCACCTTTTCATATAACCATATATAAACCTTTTCTATAATCACCTTTTTTTATGGAGGGGGTAGGACTTAACATTTTTTTAGTATGGAAAAATCCAAACATACATAAAACCACCACAAGGGATATATTCATAGACATCCTTCTCTAGCTCTTAGCCTATGCTCTGTCTTGTTTCACCTACCTTTCCTTTTCACACCAATTTTTTTTAATTTAAATTAGAAACAGACTTGTTTTACATGTCAATCCCAGCTCCCTCTACCTCCCCTCTTCCCCTGCCCCTATCAACTCCCTATCCCACTCCCATTTTGCTCCCCAGGGAGGGTGAGGCCTTCTATGGGGGATCTTCAAAGTCTGTCATATCATTTGGAGCAGGGCCAGGCCCTCCCCTATGTGTCTAGGCTGAGAGAGTATCCCTCTGTGTGGAATGGGCTCCCAAGTCTATTTGTATACTAGGGATAAATACTGATCCACTAACAGAGGTCCCGTAGATTGCCCGGGCCTCCTCACTGACACCCATGTTCAGGGGGTCTGGATCAGTCCTATGCTGGTTTCCCAGCAATCAGTCTGGAGTCCAAGAGATCCCCCTTGTTCAGGACATCTGTTTCTGTGGGTTTTTCCAGCCTGGTCTTGACTCCTTTGCTCATCTCTCCTCTCTCTCTGCAACTGGATTCCAGGAGTTCAGCTCAGTGTTTAGCTCACACCAATTATCTTAAAAGTAAGCCCAGTATATTGTATTATTTTATCTGTCGACATTATACACTGCCTGCATTATTATGATGCTTAAAAGTCAACCACAATAGCATTACATAGCAAAAAGTTAATAATCATCTCCCATTGCCATTAGACAGGTAGCTTACATACTCCCCTGCTTGCCTTTTGGCTTTTTGCTTGAATCAGATCCGTGCATTGTAATAGTCTAACATGTTTAGTAACCCTCTTTGGATGTAAATATCCCCTTCCTTTTGTTTTAGTATAGCTAGCTTCTCTGGGTCCTGTTAGGGAAGCAGGATTTGGGGGAGAAGTCCTGTGTCATTCTGCCCTCTTGTCTTTAAAGCTATTAGTATCTGTAACCATTATCCCCGCCTCTGCTGGTCTCCTAGCAACACCGTCTCTTCTCTCTCTCAAGGTAATTCTTCACTAGTCCCTCCTTGGTTGCCTCCTCAGTGAATGCCCTCCTGTTTTTAGTCTTTTTCCAGTGTCCTTAGTTTCTCCCTGACTGTTTTCATCTCAGTATATAAACATGTTCAAGGCTCTGTCAACTGTAAAAACAAACCAACCAGCCAAATAACACACACCAACTCCCAAACTTCTTTCAGGCAAGCGTTTCATTTTGCTTTCATCTCCCATGTTGTTCTCAAAGTTCAGCTTCTGAAAAGGTCTCTACCTTCATTTTTTTTTCCCACTCTTTTAACTCACTGCTGGCTCCAGTTTCTATCACTTCTCAGTGTTTTGTTTTCCAAGGTCAAACCCTCTCTCGCTAAATGCCATGGCTGTTGTTGGAGCCTTTATCTCACTTCCTATCTCCCTGGCATAAGAGAGTGGTGGTGAAGCCCAGGGCCAAGAGGCAGGAGGTGAGCTCTCTGCCACTGAGATATATTCCCAGGGTTCCTGTTGCTTTGGGACATTCTCCAGCTTTCATGAGATGGTCTTTTCCTGGTTCTCCATCTTTCTTTTTGATTGGAATTTCAACTTTTTGTTTAAAAAATTACTTTATGTATATGAGTGTTCGCCTGCATGTATGTTAATGTCTCATGTCCTCAGAAGCCAGAAAGACAGAGCTGGATCCCCATGAAATTGGAATGACAGACAACCGTGAGCCTCTATGGGGGGTGCTGGGGACAAAATTCAGGTCTTCTTCAAGAGCATCAAGGATAAACACTGTGCCATCTCTCCAGCCCTTGCTTTCATATTTAAATGTTTCCTGATTTCTGCAGACCCTCCCTGGATGATCTCATCTATTTTTACCAATCTCTGGCTCTGAAATCTCTCTTCTGACATAAATCTGGGCCTGTGTTAGCTGAATGCCTATGGGACAGGTGCTGTGCTCCTCAGATAGTGTGTGTACTTGATGGATATCTCAGCATGTAAGTGTCCTGTGCTTTCCGATGGCCTATCTCTGCGATTATCTCTTCCTTCCCCGTTCTCTTTCCTCTCACAAATCACCAAGTGATACTCATCTTCCTACCCCAAGCTCTTCATGTTTTACACGGGGTATATGGAATGCTGCTGTGACAGGGCAAGACACTGCAAAGGTCCCTCCAGCTTGTATTCTTGCTGAGACCAGTCCAGGCTTAACTAGAATCTGATCTCCTTGAAGGAAAATCCCAACTACCCAACTCTAGTCTAGAAACCAAAGATCAAGATGTCCTAGCTAACTTACCATATACATAGCATTTGTTAAAACTGCTTGTTTGTGTGGAACCTCTTCCCGCCAACTATTTATCTTAGCTACCTGTTTGTGCAGGGAATGCCCCTCGGCTAGCTGGCTAACTGCTTATCTTAGTTTCTGTTCAAACTGCTTGCTTCAAACTGTTTGTGAAGCCTCCTCACTCCCTGCGGCATTGGCCAAGTGAGAGACGCTTAGATGAGGTCTCTCTGCCTTTAAAACTCCCGTGTTCTGGACACTCTTGGGGCCACCACACTTAGGTGTGGTCCCAGCCTGCTGGAAATAGACTTTCAATTGGCCATAAACTGTGTCTGGATGGTTATCTCTGTCAATCTCAGGGAACACTGCCATAGCCACACAGGTCATTCAGCCCCCTGTCCAGCGCCCACTGATTCTTTCCCACACTACCAACCACATACTCATATCACTGTAACTGGCACCCTCGCATAACGCTGTTCCTTCAAGAGCATAAAGGAACTTGGTGCTAATGGATAAATTTGTGTTGGCCAGGGCCCTGCCTTCCCAGCTGCTTCTTTCTATCAGTCCTCACCTCATACTTTGTCTTCTAACTCCTATATTTCCAAAAAAAAAAGGAAGTTTTTTTTTTTTTTTTTAAACCTCTAAATGTGTGTGGATGCTGGCCTTTTTAATAAGAATGTCCTTCCTTCTCTCTAAGTCAATCAATGAGCCTTGGGTCAGGGTCACCTCTTTTAGGAAGTCTTCTGACCTCTCCCCCTTAGGCACCCCCCCACAATGGGTCACAAACAAACAAACAAACAAACAAACAAACATTCTTCTCAATAGGCCATACTCACCATCTCACCCACTCTCTGCTGATCTGAGATAACCTGAGCCATGGCTCCCCAGGTCATGGCTGCACCAGCTAGAAGAGCAAGCTGCCTTTTCATTTTGTAGGTGAAGATTTGCGTGTAGCTTCCTGTTTAGCAATGCAAAACACTGCTTACTACAGACCTGCAAGCAAGGTACTGGGTGAGGCACCTTCAGGTAAGCAGGGAGAAACCCATCCCACTGTTAACTAGTGGGGTGGAGGGATAGATCCCAGTGTAAATAACTAGAAAACAGCTGTGAAACAAAGCGATTGACAGCACACGAGAGGCTGGGCATAAACGCTATGAGACTTCAAAGACTTGATCACTGTCCCTGGTACCACCAACGGGGCAAGGAATGTCCCATGTAGGAATAATATGCGAGTTCAACCTTGAACTTAGATGGGCAGTGAATACATATGGGGCAAGGGTATCCGGGCCAGAGTGAGGAAGGCGGAGACTACTTTTAATTGAAAACTTGGGGCATAATTACTTGACATTGAGCAGGCCTTTTCAGAGGCAGTTGTGTAAATTCCAGAAACGTCACAGTATCAACTCACAGATGTTTTGCAATGGAAAAGGCATTTCTATGGCATAGATATAGTATCCCGTGTCACCATGTCGCTTTGACTAGCTGCTATTTCCTACCATTCAGAGAACCGGATGTTTGGTAATATTTTTTTTTTTTTTCAGCACACAGCGATGGGGTCTCGGGGCCATCTGTGTGCAATGGCATGCATTGACGATCAGTAAGACAATTTATCGCTTCTGAGAAATCAGTGCCGCAGGTGCGGTAAGGTCGTGATGATGGTTAAAGAACTAAGTAATAAATGTTAGCATTCAGGCATTATGCTGGCCTGCCCCTTGGGGACCTGGCAGGACGCGTCATCCCTGCTCATCTGTGCTTGCCAGTACTCAGGCAGTACTCTGGCCTGCTCAGGGTCCTGACAACGTCATCTGGCCACTACAACAAATGCATCCCCTCACAAAAGGTGGCCCCACCCGCCTCCTATCTCTTCTCTTCCTCCGTTCCCATCTTCAGAGGCAGGTTTCCCCCACTCCACTTTCCCCACTCCCCTCCCCCAATAAACTCTCACTGTGAACCCTGTCTTGTAGTGTCTCTCTCTCCTGCCGTTTTTAAATTATAACAATTAATATCACGCAGATGAAGACAGGAGCGTCTATAGACATATAAACACATATAAATATGTGTTATTTTCTTTAGAGAACGGGAAGCATTACTGGTTATTATTAATTTTTTTATGTCCTGACACCTTTCCTTGCTTCAGTGTCAGTACTGCTCATGGAGCACACAATGCTGTGATAAGAACGGCTATTTTGAAAACATTATCTCATTTCATTTCCTAGAACATCATCAAGTCTCTACGGCATCAGTTTCTTTAAAGAGAAGGGTTATTTTTGTTCTAACTGAAGCCAAATATTTGAGTGAATTTTGCCTTCTGTATGGCTGGCTTCCTTCCCTAAGGTGGTGGCTCGCAGCAGCGCTCTTAGCAAACTCTCTCAAAGCAGAGACAGGACAGTACCCGGATTTGAAGTCAGCCACAGTCCTGATTCATTGTGCAGATCAACAGACTGGCTGTTGCCTTCAGCAAATTTCAAATCCTGAATGGAATTTCTTTCATCCTCATCTGTGGGCTGGAGATCTTTCTTCATTTCCAACCCCACCCTGCTCGTGTAGTGGTAGATAAAGCCTTGGGTCATAGTTGAATCTGTTTCATGAATTCCCAAAGGCTTCCAGACCATCTGAGAATTTGGCTGGACTTGTTTCTAAATCATGCTCCTTCTACCTCATCTTGAATCGTTATTCAGGAGGCCCATGCTCATTTGCACTTCTGTGAAAGGAGTATTTTAAACATTTGACAAGTTCCAATTTTTTATTTTTTTTATTCTGTCGACAAATTCATGATTCACTTATCCCCTTTTGTATTGGTGACTGAACTGCTATGTAGAAAGCTGGTTGCAGGCACCCTCCTCCCACACATTTACAGCAGTTCAGAGGGAAGGGAGGCAGACACAGTGTCCTATGAGGAACAGCAGAGACTTGGGAAGACTTTGGCGCTCCTGGGAGAACCTGGGTCTCCAGGGCCTGAGTTTCGTAAGAACTTGATTCAGCAGGAGGCTTGCCTCTGTCATATGAGTCAGCAGCATTACACTAGGCAATCCCGTTAGTCAGATGCAACAGAAAAGCGTTTGTTAACGTGGAAAGTATGAGATGGCTCTTTCACATACGTCATCGTGACTCCTAGGCTGGAGTCCTTTAGGCCTTCTAATGACTTTGAGTGAATTAGTGTATATATGATTAAACCCGTGTTACAATGTTCAGACCATTACGAGCTCACGAACAAAATCCCTGTAAGACAGATTGAGACATACCAGATAGTGAACAGATTTACTTAAAGGATTATGTGGGAGTTTACATCCTTGTAGTTAGAAAGAAACAATTCTTTTGTGTCATTTGTTTTTCTGACACAGCGTCTTGCTACATTGTAGCGGGCCTGGTCTGGTGCTTCCTGTGTAGCCCCGGTTGCTCTAAAACTTGAAGCAATCCTCTTACATCTACATCCTGAGTGCTGGGATCACAGGCACACGTCACTACACCCCGTTAGCAACAAACAATTATGTCCTTTTTTAATATTCTCAGATATAGCTTTTCTTCTTGTGTAACAGTTTGGTTCTTTTTCAATCTTCTCAGCTCTAGCTTTTCCTCATGTGTTTCTTTGACATTATACTCTATTAGAATTCAGCTACCAACTTTTTGCTTGTCATTTAACATTTTGTACAGAAGTGTCTTTGTCCGTAGGCTGTGCTTTTGGAAACTCCTGCATGGATTATGTTTTGGGCCCTAACCTTCTCTGTGGGTTTCTAGATTGTCCCACTGAGCAAAGGAAGCTGAGAAGTACAGAGACCTTCAGTGAACATCACCTTTAAAACAATTTGAAACTAGACATGATGGCATACAGCTTGATGACAGCACCTGGCTGCAGAGACAACAGGATCAGCATACATTTGAGAACAGCCTGTTCCTTGCAGCATGTTCCAGGCCAGCCACTTAGCTAAATAGTGCCCCAAAATAAAAGGAAACAAAACAAATTTTAATTGACACACACACACACACACACACACACACACACACACACACTTATGGCATATCCAAATGTACCCAAGCATGTATGTACTATGTAGTGAGGAGATATTTTAAAATGTTTTGTATCTTATATAATTTTTTGGGAGGGGGCAGGATTGTTCTTTTGTACTCCAGCCCCATTTTCTGGATCTAGAAGTTACAAACTGACTGATGAATGGGCAACCGAGGTGTGTGTGTGTGTGTGTGTGTGTGTGTGTGTGTGTGTGTGTGTGTGTGTGTAAAATGTTATGGGGTACACGAAGAGAAAAACTCCAAGATGTCTGAATAAGTAGAATGAAGTCTTTATTAACCACCGATGGGACTGTCCCAAGTAGGTTAACAGCAAATGGCTTTGATATCCAGTTGGTTCCAGTTTCTAAGGTGAAAAACCTCAACTGTGACATATATACAAAGACAGCTCTGGGAGTCTGCAGCAAGCTCCTCTCTTTCCCTCTCATTTCTTTCCTGCTCCTCTCTTTCCTGCTGTTCCCCTGGGGCAGACAGGACTTTCCCTGTCCCCATCTTCTCTCTGCGCCCTCCCCCCCCCCCCCGTCTCTGTGCCTCTTTACCACTTATCTCTTTCCTTCCCACTTCCTTTTCCTTTCTGATAAAACTTCTCACTAAGCCACTAAGCTCTGGCATGTTTGTCCCCCTCTTCAGTCAACCTTGCCTGCCATGGAATCCACCAAGGTCCCCCTCACACTTTATCATAACATTAGCTTCCATTATATTGTATAGGAAGTTAGAGTTAGTTTAAGAGATCAACTAGCTATTCAGTAACCCACTGCAAAAGGAGTATTTGGTGTCTCTAACATGTTGAACTTGGTTGGTATGGTTGGGTTTGGCTCCCTAGAAATCTTGTAGTTTCCTGTTCCATGTCAGCTTTTAGACTAGTGATTCTCAACCTATGGGTCATGATCCCTTTGGGGGCGGAATGACCCTTTCACAGGGGTCACTGAAGATGTTTACATTATGATTCATAACAGTGGCAAAATGCAATGAAAACAATTTTATGTTGGGGTCAGCACAGCCAGAGGAACCATTTTAACGGGTTGCAGCATTAGGAAGGTGGAGAATCACTGTTTTACATAATCTTGCTCTTCACTGGAACACTGGCTCTATCATTGGAGATAGGGTAGGTATCCACTCTCCTACTTAAGGAAGGCTGGATTCTGAGAAGGAGTGAGCATGAGCATCAGCAATTGACTCCAGGTAGAAACCAGGTAGGTGGCGAACAAGAGGTTAAGGTCCAAGAAGAACAAAGACTAGATGTGTAATTTATGGCCAGGAGTGGGCGAGAGCGTGTGTGTGTGTGTGTGTGTGTGTGTGTGTGTGTGTGTGTGTGTATGTTGGTTGGGGATGCTAAAGGGTGAAGCAGGTCAGGAGAGGCCATTCTCCATCTAATGAAGTCATTTGTCCTTAGTTCTAGCTTTGTGTTGCTATGTGGACCTAATGTTACCAGGTCTTCTCAGCTTTCAAAGAAAATTAATTCATTTGATGCTTTATAGAAAATAGGCCAGATTTCAAGGTAGCACTGCCTTTAGAAATTGTGGTGATTCTTTGGTCATCGATTGGTTACCTCTATTCAAAGCTGATTTCAGAATTTCATGCTACACACTGCTTGGACTACATACTAACTGGGTGTTAGGTTCAAAGGAAACATCTCCAAATACTGCCATGCAGGTATCCCTACTACCAAAAGAAACATTTCCTCATCTCTATCACATGGCTATCTGTGGTGCCAAAGCACATGTTGGTCTCCAGATGCACCCATGCCCGTGGCTCTTCTCACCCCACCCCAACCCTAAACTTTGCCAGCTCAAGGCTTCCCCAGCTTCTCATTCCTATGTGACCCTGCCATTTCAGCCCTGAGATTTCTTGGTCGCCTCTCTCTTGGTCTTCCTTCCCCAAGTCTCTTCACCTTTGCTAAAGAAGATATATCTTCGAGATAAACATTTGAAGCTGTAGACAGGTTTCTATGAGGTGCAAAATAAGCTACACACATAGGGCAAGCAGACATGGACACACGGATGATTGCATAGACACTGAACCTTCCTTCTTTTGCTTTTTGCCCCTGCCCCCTTCAGCCTATTTTTAATATTTCATTTTGTTTATTTGGGCATGAGCATGTTATGGTGTATGTGTGAAAATCAGAAAAATTTGGGGAAGTGACCTCTCTTTTTCCACCATGTAGGTCCCAGGGATCAAACTCAGGTTGTCAGGTTTGGCAGCAAGCACCTTTATCCACTGAGCCATCTTGTCAGAGCCACCATCCCACATTGTCTACTGCTGGAGACAATTTATCCCTGGAGCTTACTTCCAGCCATCGACCCCATACTGTAGATAATGAGTTCTCTGAGTAAGACTCAATAGAAACCCCATTTTCTTGAAAAGTCAGAGATGATTAATTAACACATGGTCTTTAGGGGGACATTTCAGGCATAAGATGTAACAGAGATACTGCTAATCAATTTTAGAGATTGCTAATCTCTGTTTTAATATTTATTTAGTATAGAGATTCTTCGCCTGTCATTCCCCTTGGTATACCCCCATTTAACATCTCTGCTCCCAAAAGCAATGATTCTCAAGGAACGAAGGTGACACAAACACCCCACATGTGTACCTGAGTCTGATTCCTGTGGGTTAGGTAACAGGAATCCTGTGGCATTTGAGAAGGCACCTTTTGAAGACTTTATAACATTGCATGTTACTTCCCAGATCTGGAGTTTCCTACACCATTGGTTTTCACCCTTGAGTCATGACAAAGTTAGGATTATCAAGATTCTAAAAGGATTCTTAGACAATGGTCCCAACCTTCTGGTCAAGGGAAGATCTCACACTAAGTGTATGTGTGCGTGTGTGTGTGTGTGTTAGTCAGCAGAGCTGGAAGGGAGAAGAATACTTACATGTAACCATGGATTCTGACACAGTTTTCTCATCCCTTTTAAGGGTTTATTTTTAGTTTTAATTATGTGCATGCATGTGAGTGCAGGTACACATGGAATTGGAGTTACAGGGGGTTGTGAGCCTCCTGAAGTAGGTGCTGGAACCAAACTCTGGTCCTCTGCAAGGGCAGTATGTGCTCTTAACCACTGAGCCATCTCTTCACCTCACTTTCTCCTTCTGATGTGACTCTCAGGGGTTACCATCTGGTCCCCAGACTATCAGCAGCAGTTTGGCACATAGTTTCCTCTCTTTGGTTAAGGATGGAAAGATGGGGCTGGGAAGGAAGAAGTACATAGCATTGACTAAACATCTGCTACATACAGACATGGTTCATTTCAAAGAGATGGCAACAGATTTAAAACCCAGCAGCACTACAAACAAGTGAGAGGTGCTGGGGAGGAAGAGAAAAAAGAATGTGCCAGCATGCTGCTTATAGTGAAGGGGTCTCAATTAGCTTTCTTCATAAATATCTATGTCTGTAAAATTATAGAACACTAGATGCTTGCTTAGTGTTCTATTGCTGAGAACTGAGAAGAGACATCATGACAAGGCAGCTCGTTTTTTTTTTTTATTTATGTATTTAATTATTTATTTTTCATTTTACATACCAAACCCAGTTCTGCCTCCCTCCCCTTCTCCTGTCCCCTTACATCCCCTCCCCCATCTCACTCCCCATCCACTCCTCAGAGAAGGTAAGACCTCCCTTGGGGAGTCAACAAAGTCTGACATACCAAGTTGAGGCAGGAACAGGGGCCCTCCCTGAAAGGTTCAGGCATTCTGCTGGCCTGCCCCTGTTAACCTGGCAGAATCCACTCAGGCAGTACCCTGGTCAGCCCAGGGTTCCATGGGAACTAAGTCTGCACGCAGGTGTAGAGGACCCCTTTAAAAGACAGACCCCTGCCCACTTACGCTCTTCTTTCTCTTCTCTTACACACTCTCTAAACCTCTCTCCTCTTTCTCTCTTGCTCTCTGCCTCTCTTCTCTTCTCTCTGCCTCTTCTCTTATTCTCTGTCCTGCTCTGTTCTTCTATTTCTCTCTCGATCACTCTCTCGTGATATAATAAACTATCGTTAACATGTCTCTTAGTCTCATGTGTCATCTTGCGCCCTTCTTCTTTCTAATTTAAGCAGAAACCTAACACTCCCCTCTGTATCGAGGCTGAGCAAGGTATCCCTCTATAGGGAGTGGGCTCCAAAAAGCCAGTTCATGTACCTGGGATAGGTCCTGGTCCCATTGCCAGCTTCCCCCAACAGATCAAACCATGGCAGCTCTTACAAAAGAAAACATTTAATTAGGACTATCTACAGTTTCAGAGGTGTAGGAGGAATTTTTCTATACTGCCAGCCAGTTCCAAATAACCACAGAAACGTATTAATTAGAAATGCTCACCTGATAGCTTATGCTTGTTACTAACTAGCTCTTACAACTTAAATTAACCCATATTTCTTATTACTCTCTGCCATGCGGTGGCACGTTCTTTCAGCACTGCATGCTCTTCGACTTGCTCAAGCTTCCTGAGACTCCGCCCTTCTTCCTAGCATCCTCCTTGTCTGGCCAATCTCGTTCTGCCAACTATAAGTCAGTCAGCTCTTTATTAACCAATAAGAGTAATACATATTTGCGGTGAACAAAGATTGTTCCACAGCACAGAGGTTCAGTCCATTTTAATCATGGTGAAGAACATAGCAACACATATGCAGTCATGGTGCTCAGTGAGTAGCTGAGAGTTCTAAATCTGGATCTGCAGGCAGCAGGAAGAGAGAGCCACTGGGCCTGACTTGAGCTTTTGAAAACCTCAAAGCCCATCCTTAGTGACAGACTCCCTCCAACAAGGCCACACCCACCCTAAGAAGGCCATACCCCCTGATCCTTTCAAATAGTGCCACTCCCTAGTGATCAAGCATTCAAATCTATGAGACTATTGGTGTCATTCTTATACAAACCACCGCAGCGCCCATAGGCAACTAGAAGAAGGTATACTTAATAACTTTAATTAGATTAGTTTTAGGTGTACAGGAAAATGAATGAGAAGTACAGAGATTTTTCGCACACTCCCTGCCTGCCCCACATGCAACCCTCACCCACAATGCACTTGGGAGGAGGTGCTGGAGTGCCACTGACCCGCCCTTTTCTTTACTGTTCAACAAATGAAGTTCATGAGACTTATTTGTCCCAAACCTACCAAGCCACCACTGAATTCTTACGGTGGTTGACCAACTTGCTTCTTCCTTCCTAACCCACTGTCTCCACCTTGATACAGTATGTGGACTTGCAAGAGCCTTGCAAAGCTGTGAGGAGAAAGTACCCGTGTCAAAGTGATTCAAAGCCTGACTGGTTCCCAGGCTTAGAGCTTTTCTCTCTCCATTCTGTCTCTCTTCTTTCCCTTGTCTCTTGCTTTCCTTCTTATTCCCCCCTCCTTTCCTTTCCTTCCCCCAGCACCCCCCCAGCACCTCCCTCTCCCTTCAGGGCCTGGTGGACAGTGCTTGCTAGAACTCTGCTGATGAACTATATTCTGAACTTATACTATACATTTCTGGTAATATATGAAGTTTATGCTCTAGTGAGAGCCATTATTAGATACAAAAGAAAGAATTTTATATGTTTTTTAAACTTTTATTTATATGTATATTAGTGTTTTCCTACATGTATGTGAATGTATGTAGGCCATGTGAATGCTTGGTGCCCATGGAGGCTAGGTAACAGTTTGCGATGCCCTGGAACTGGAGTTACAGACAGTTGTGAGCTGCCATGTGGGTGCTGAGAACTGAACCCAGGTCCTCTGCAGGAGCAGCAAGTGCTCTTAACCACTGAGCCTTAGGTTTTGGTTGTCTTCTTCTTCTTCTTCTTCTTCTTCTTCTTCTTCTTCTTCTTCTTCTTCTTCTTCTTCTTCTTCTTCTTCTTCTTCTCCTCCTCCTCCTCCTCTCCTCCTCCTCCTCCTCCTCCTCCTTCTTCTTCTTCTTCTTCATAAATATGATTTAAAGCAGAAGTTTGAAACTAACCTTACTTAAATTGTCAACCCCCTAGTGACAAGTCAGTATATTAGGTTTCAACTTTTAGCAGCATTTTTTTTTTTTTAAGGAACATTTGGACGGAAAATAGTAAAGGTGGGTGTGTTTTGTAAAACTTTTGAGCTGCACATCTTCGTGAGTGTGTGTTTGGTGTGATGTGAAGAACATTTCTCATTGCACTACAAAGCATTTGAAGTCACTGTTGTAAAACCTCGTGCTTTCTTGGTTCAATTTAAGTACCATATGCCGTCTTTACAAGACCTTAACTCACTTAGTTACCCTTTAGATTAGTCTCCATTTCCACAGAGACTATTGTACTGGAATAGAAATTAGAATTTTAAATAAATGTTTGATTTGACTGTATTAATACCGAGGCAGCAACTTATACAATAAACTCTCCATCCACTTCTCCAAACCATCTTTTAGTCCGATGCCTTTTGTAGCTATCACCAGATTATTTTGAAAATTCTTTAGGAGTACATCAGAAAGCTGTGGGGGCATTCTAAAATGTTGATAGAGATAGAAGGGACTTTTATGCACCTAAGACATCTCTAGAACACACCGTGTCTTCTTGACCAGAGTGTTGGGATGCACAGATGCACATATGATTTCCCTAACTGATGGTACCTTCGATGTTGATGAGAGCATCTGGGGCACAGACAATACTGGGCAAGGCTTCCTCTGGTTTTATCTTCTTTTTTAAAATTCCCAGTTTCCCAGAAAACTTAGTTGGAACCCTTCCTCAGACCTCCTACCTTCCAGAGGAGATTGAAGAACACAGCAGGAAGTAGATTAGAGTTGACATCACAGCCAGAGGCCAGACAATGTTTGTCCCCTCAAAATTCATTGCTTCTAAATCTCTCCAGGTAGTTAACCAACAGTAAACAGGTGGCACCCCGACCTGTATAAGAAATGTGTGTTTCTCTTGCTGATATATTATCAGTTCTTTCCTGAGATTTGTTAATGAACGTTAGTGGGGCAGAGGGAGGGTTCTCTTGCTTCTAGCCAGAGTACATTTTAAAGCACAGTGTAAGCCTGCTGGCCCTGTCCTCTGCTTCCTTCACAGCCACTCAGCTGGCGTGATGCAGGGTACAGGCTGGGTGATTACTCGAGAAGCTTATCTGGAGGTTGGTTATCTAAATGGGGTCCCTCTGGAGCTCCTAGAATTTGTGGAGTGGGGTTGTGTCATAGGAAATGCATGCTTGGCTGCTGCTCACAGCCAGAGAGGGAGGGTGTGAAGGTGCCTGGCAGAGCTGAGAAGCCCATCTTAGGCCGCTGCTTGGGACAAGAGGCTAATGGCAAGGCTGTAAGAGCACCATCCAGGCACAAGGAACCCTGGTTAGTTTAAAAGAAAAAAAAATCAAGGATATTAATAGACTCCTCTTTAAGAGCTCAAAGCAAAGCAAATGAAAACCCCCAAGACCCCTAGAGCTACGCCCCCTCCATGTGAAGCTGGTTTTTCTTGGAAATATTATTTATATGGAGTCTGAGATTTAGAAAGCTCCCCTATAACCCAAGAACATACCTGCAGGTCAATGGGTAAAGCTAGTTTTAAATTTTTTTTTTTTTTTTTTTGTCTTTCAAGACAGGGTTTCTTTGTGTAACAGTCCTGGCTGTCCCGGAACTCACTTTGTAGACCAGGCTGACCTTGAACTCAATGAGATCCATCAGCCTCTGCTTCCCAAGTGCTGGGATGAAAGGCGTGTGCCACCACCACCTGATTAATTTTAATTTTATTCTATTCAAGAATTAGTCCACTTAGCCTACTCTGACAGCACCATGGCTCCCCAGATTCAGGAATCAGCAGATGGTTTGGGAAGATACATGGATGTCCCACTTGGAAACTGACCTTTTTTTTTTTTTTTTGTCCTTGTTGTTTCTCTTCCCGACTTGTTATTTGATGTGAGAGGGACAAAGAAGTGCAGGAAGGAAGGACACAGCTTACTGTTGCCCTCGCCCACCTCCAACAAGCCTCAGGACATCTCCATACATTTATTTGAGACCCTTTGACTATATATGATCTGCCCTCCCGATTCCTCTGTCATGTGCAGACCCGAGAAGGACAGTAAGCCGCTGTGGCACAACCACAACAGGAGGGAGGAATTTACCTCAAGTTGTCTATCAGAGAACGGGTGCGCAAGCACGCTTCCTGTCTTCTCCCCCTAGCACCTCAGAGATATCTCATGACCTCTGAGCTCTCAGTGTTACTGACTGAGGCAGTGAGGAAGAAAGGGAAAAGGAGTCAGTCACGTGAGGTAGATGGGCTCAGCACCCCACCCCCCTTTTCAGATGCAGGAGCTGGTGAGGGGGGAGGGCTGCTTCTATCGATGTCTCAGCTGTTAAACTGATGGAATGTCTCAACCACTTCATTTCTTGTCATCTTTCTATTTAATCATTAACCCAGCTGCCCAGGAGCTGACAGGGCAAGGAGACAAGACTGAAACAAGCAAGCGTGTCCCCAGGAGAGTAGACAGGCATGATTTGACAGGATAATGTCCTCACTTGATAAATGGAGAGACTTCCCATTGGCTGCCAGTGTCCTCCCTGAAACTCAGTCCTAGCAATCTGACTTCTCAGAGCATTTGAACAGCTAAGCATTTCTTGACCCCCAGTTGCTGAGGGTGACCGAGAGTTAATTGCATGTCTGTTTATAAGTTTGCTTAGTTCTTAATCTAAAAGTTGTTCACACTCCAGACTTGGGCCCTGGAAGTAGCAACTACAGGGAATGATTTGAGATGCTAGTGAAATTCCTACCTCCCTGCTTTCTCACCAGCCAGACACAGTCACATGACACTGTCATTCAATTTGTCTGCAAGCTGCTTAACTTTTTCCAGAGGGGGTCCTTGGTTTTGTTTTGTTTTTTCCCTTTATAGTGGCAAATATATTATGTCTTTTTCTAACAAAACTTTATTGCATTTTTGTTAGGTCTCAAACCCAGGGACAAAAGGCTAACAGGTACTATTAACACCAAAGTGACTGCTGTCTGCCTCACTGTTGTCTGTCTTTCTCAGCATTGCTAGACCATTGATTCCTACCCTAAACTTCTCCAGCCCAGGGAAGTGGGCTAGCTAGGTTGTCCTTCACTTAGCTTCTCTTCCCTGTATAACCCAGCCATGTGGGAGGAGGGCAGGGAGAGGGAACTGTAGTAGGTATGTAAAATAAGTAAACTTAAAATTAAAAACAAAAATAGAAACCCCAGCCATTTTGGCTACAAGGCTCTTTTGGCCCTTTTGTGGCACCTTGCCCTCTTGGTGTTGTCCCTGGTTCCCCTGTTTGCTACTCCCTCTCCCCTCCCCCTCTCCTCACAGGGCCCATTCAGTTGGCAGGCCATGTTCAATATGAATCCTTCCAGATACCTGAGGCTATGCTCTCCCTTTTATCTACAATAAACCTTCTCCACCATACCTAGGAGCAGTCATGTTCTCCTTCTATTTCTTGTCTTCATTCAATTTGTAACGGACTTCAGTGGAATGTTGGATCTATAGCACACAAAACTGTTAACTAATTAAACTTCAGTGTAAATTATTTTAGGACTTTTGCCTCTGATGAGCTACCTTAAAAAAGGAATACGTGTGTGTGTGTGTGTGTGTGTGTGTGTGTGTGTGTGTGTGTGTATACACATATACGTGCATAATATAAAATTTCAAATGCTGGAAGTATAAAATCACATTAGAAAAATCTAGAGACTCAGTGAGTTTCTTGGGAAGAAAAATGTTATTGTTCTAAGTTCAGGTGATAGGGGCCTGTGAATTAAACTAACAAAAGATCAGTTAATAGGGGGAAAGGGATGTGGTTTGCTAACATTTATTTGTGTGGAAGTTGATAGGAAAGAAGTGAAATTCAAAGAAGCAGCTGGAACTTTTATGAAGGAAGGAAATGGGTTTGAGGTCAAAGGAAGGATGAATTGTAGGAATCTGACTAAAGTTGTGGGTGGGGACCAATGGACAAGATTAGCTGTTCATTGAAGCCTACTTACGTGTCATCTCCTGTCTTCACCAAGATTTTCAGGCAGATGAGGCGGAAACTAAGATTTTGTCCCAAATATTTCCCCTTCCTCCTCCCTACATATTTTGATTCTACATTGTAATCAACTCAAAATAACCCTTTTGCCAAAATGGTTTTTTTGAGGCAGCTGTTGAGAGGCAAGTGTGTGTGTGATGGGGTGTTGCGCTGTAGCTAGGAGAAAGGACTTCCATCAAAGGCTAGACAAGCTTGATTCTCTACAAAATGACCTCATTTGACCAAAAGAGGCCACCCCTTTAGTTGCCCTCTACCCCCAGCAACCCTGCTGTAGTAATCTACCTTTGTTGGCTGTAACGTCAAGATTGGACATCATGAAGCATGATTCTCAGTCAGGGCTGAAGATGGAGGTTTCTTGTCCTGCCTGGTTCCACAGACGCTTAAGCCTCAAATAAACACACCGACACTATATTAATTTATAAAACTGTTGGCCAACCGCTGGGGCTTCTTATTGGCTAGCTCTGTCTTAATTATTATTAGCCCATTCCTATTAATCTAACTATTTCCACGTGGTCTTATCTTACCTGAGAAGGGTCCGGACCTGTTACTCCTTTCTCCCCTGCATGGTGTCTCCTCGTGGGGCCTCTCTGTCTCTCTCCCCAGCATTCTCCTTGTCTTCTAGCCCTGCCTATTCTCCTGCCTCTACTGGATATTGGCCAAACAGTGTTTTATTCATCAACCAATAAGAGAAATATACATACAGAAGGACATCCCCCATCACAGGGCTGTTATCATTGAGTGAATAAAGGGAGGTTCATTAGACACTCACCTGAGAGTCCAGTTCACTGTCTCCTGTCCTCAAGCTGCATGTAGACTTAGGGGTGGAGCTAGGATATTTAGGAAGTGGAAGGTGACTTGGGGTTGGGCCTCTTCAGTGCCCATCTTGCATGGATTGTCACCCAGCTGGGGTGGCACTCGTGATGCAATGGCCTGTGAGACAACCATTCCTGTAATGCAACAAATTGTCATCTAAACAGGGACTCATCCAAAATGGGCCCTGCTGTAGGTGACAGTGAAGGAAACCGGGAGATTGAGCCATTTCTGGGAGAAGTGAGTGGGAAAGGGGAAGGCAAAAGCAGGCAACAGCTTGGGTCCCTCAGATGCTAACACGGGCAAGATTTACATTGGACGAGAGTTCCTAAGGAAGCAACTGACAAATACCCAGATTCTGTGCTGTCAGCCTTGGAAAGGCTTTAAATTCAGAACAGCAGCTTACAGAAAGTGTGCGCAATAGGGATGTGCAGGCAGATGTGCCTTTAGGTGAGCATTGTTTTAAGTGCCAATCATTAAAAAAAAAAAAAAAAAAAAAATTGAACCAGGCTGGTGTAGTCTTAGTTCTCAGGAAGCTGTGATAAGCAAGCAAACGGATAGTGATATCATTGGGCCCATGAGGAAGATGAATGGGATGATGAACTCCTGAGTCGGGTGGCGGGGTGGGAGGATGAGGGGATGGGGGATGGGGGATGGGGGAGGCGTGGAGGGGTGGGTGTGGGATGGGGCTGGGGCTGACTGGCTTTGGGTTGTGATATTGGTTGGGGCAACTGGATGTATAGAGAATAGAGGCTTGACTTAGAGCTTGGTGGCTTTTCTACCTCCCCCACGTTTCGAGCAGGGGCTCTGTGTTTCAAGCCATCTCTGTGGAATTACAGATGGGAGTGGCATGGCAAGTTTTCCTCATTCAAAGGGAAGCCACACGAGGTTTCTGGATTGGTGTCTGCAGTCCTGGAGCAGTGCCAGCGCACCTGTACTGTGAGGTCCCCTGCCACCCTCCCCTCACTCCTGGGACTACCAGGTACTTCAGGGGAAGCATTTGTTCTAATCCTCTCTGGAAGTGTCCTTGGAACATTTTTGTATTCTGTTTGTGCTAGGATCACACTAGAACCAAACTTTTTGAAGGTCTTTCTTGACTGATGAACTACTAGTTTGGGGGTGGGGCTGTGACTCTGCCAAATAATAGAAGAATTTCTCTTCCAGTTTAACCATTGACCTGACTTGTCAGAAGAATGTCTTTTCAAAGATAAATCCATGAAATTCCATTTCTTGTGTGTGTGGGGGGGGAGCAAGATCCTGGATTTGCACAGAGTATTGTAAATGTCAGCTGCTGGGCTCCTACTGCTGGCTGGAATGGCCACCACTGTCTACACTCTCAAGTTCATTGCATCGACCCATCCAACACAAGCGGGGATTCTGCTCTTTGTTAATCGAAGTCATGGCCCTCTTCTCTGTCTTCCTTCCTTTTTCTTCTGCGGACACTTCCCACTTGTGGCTTTTCAAGGTTGTGATGAAGTGCTGCACCCTCCCCTTGTTTTCTTGGGATGCTCTGAGCCAGCCTCTCTGTGATTGGTCCTGGAAGGAAGGACTGAGATCCCTGGGAGGCAGGACGAGAGCAGGTAGCACAAGGGGCCTGGGCAGAGAGGGCAACTACAGTGGGTTCCTTTTCATACAACTGGGAATTGACACAAGGAGCCAAACTAATTTCCCAATAAAAAACTAGCATCATCGGCATGATGTCTTTTACCACTGTGTCTTCAGGATCTAAGGCACAGTGGGTGTTAAGTGGATTTGTACTGGAGGCCACTTGCAGCAAGTTACCTCTAGTGACATTCTGACCCTTTTAGGTCCCTTTCTCATCAAGCACTGCTGGGGATTTTCTCTTGAGGAAGAGGTGAGGAGAGAAATGAATGAGGAAGGCCAGGCTCGGGGCTCCTGGCTGTGGTCGATGTCCCTTCTTCCAGCTGCTGAGCACTTTGTGAGTGACGAATGATACAGAAACATGCCTCCAGCAGCCAGCTGGCCCCACACCAGGTCTTTGTAAATGCCAGCCAGAGGCAGCATTGGTCGCCTGCCAGGCTAGAGACTGTAGGGGCACGTCGTGGGTTCTCAGCCCTCACATGGAGCTCTTCCCAACTCACAGCTGTGGCAGCCGCAGACCTGGGTTGATGACGTCTTTGTAATTTTCCTCAGAGCTGCTTTGCAGGCAGGCAATGCCTACTCTGCCCCCTCTACCTGTGTGTTTGCTTTGGCAGACTCTAGGGGCTCCTTTCTTCTCCACTCTCATCTCTTTGATCCCTCTTCTTGTCCCTGAAGGAACAGAACACATGCTTTGGAAGAAATATCTAGAAGATGTGGTAGATCACTTAATGGGGGGTCTAGATTAACTGAGTTGTGTGCCTTAAAATCTCTTGTACCTGTCGTTTTCCTCAGCTATCTTCCACTGAACCAGTCTGAGAAAGACAACTGGCAGGCATAAGAGACTTGGGGGAGTAACATAGAGGCATGTCACTGCATTTCCCTGCTTTGACGATGTCTGTGTTTTCATAGTTCATTCTGTATTGGAGAGTTAAGTATTTTTCTTATAATTGAGACATGAGATACATTGACAGGATTTTACTTTTGCTTTTTTGAGGAAAAGTTTTGCTATGTAGCTAAGGCTGGCCTCAAACTCAGGATATGGCTTCAGCAGCCCAAGCACTGGGATAATAGGTATACTACCATACCCATCTAATTGCCTGTGGGTTTTCTCTTCACTCTCTCTCTCTCTCTCTCTCTCTCTCTCTCTCTCTCTCTCTCTCTCTCTCCAGTGTCTCATGTAGCCCAGGCTGGCTTCAAACTCACTAACTAGTTGAAGATGACTTTGAACACCCAGTGGTTAACAGAGATGACAGACACAACATAGAACCCCATGCCTGCTAAGCCACTGAGCCACAACCTTTAGCCTGGCTTTTATTTTTTTGGTAGTGGGCAAAGCAACACATCCCTACCATTAGATGGAACATTAGATGTGATGAAATACAGTAGCTATGGGGCTGGAGAGATGGCTCAGAGGTTAAGAGTACCAACTGCTCTTCCAGAGGTCCTGAGTTCAATTCCCAGCAACCACATGGTGGCTCACAACCATCCGTTATGAGATCTGATACCCTCTTCTGATGTGCCGATATACACAGAAGCAGAATGTTGTATACATAATAAATAAATAAATAAAATCTTAAAAAAAAAAGAAATACAGTAGCTAATTTTGGCCAGAAAATGTCCCCATTTATTTCCCCAGGGTTTTGATTTTAGTGCTGCAGTATTAACCATGCAGACGAAACCATGAGAAAAGTTTTTCTTTAATTTTTTTATATCATTTTTGAGTATGTGTGTGGAAACTGTGCATGTGTAGAAGTCATAGGACAACTTACAGGAGTTGGTTCTCTCCTTCCACCGAATAGGTCCCAGGGATTGAACTCAGGTCATAAGATTTGAAGGCAGATGGCTATACTCACCAGTTTGTTTCCCCAGCCTGAGAAAAGTGTCTTTATAATCAAATTATTTTGAAATGGGTACCTACCTAATCACCATTATAATGATTTGGAATATGTGGGGGTAAATTTCCACAAAGGAAGAAAGGGGCAGGACTGGGCAGCCTGGTTCTGTTTGGCTCTAAGTGACTGTAAGACCTTGGGTAGGTAACCCCATTGTGACTGGGACATCTCCTTTCCGCTTGTAACATGATGGGGAAGAGTGGGCCTCTGGAAAAGGCGTTGGTTTTCTTTCTCCCCCTGTGGATTGTTACTCAGAGTCACAGCCTGAATTAGTCTTCCTCAGAGAGCCCTTCTGTCATAAGGAGCCTGTGAGAACTTGTCCTGTGTGAGCTGACGGTCTCATAATGTGAGTGAACAAGAGGCGCTGACAGTCACTGAGTGGCCCTGGGCTGCCTGTTTGCTGTGATCAGAACTGTGTCCCTTCCCAAAAAGTCAAAGTCTTCAGCACCTGTGGCCTTATTTCAAAACAAGGACTTTAAAGATCATCTAGTTAAAACAAGGTCTCTAGAGTGGACCCTAAGCCAGTATTATTGCATTGTTAGAAAAAGGGACAATCTGGGCACAGACACAGACAAGGGCATAAAGAAAGGGGCTGTGAGGACATGAAGGCTGAGATTTGATTGTGCACGCCAAAGAACACCAAAGATTGCCAGCAAACCACAGAGGCCAGGTGAGCGGTGGGTGATTCTTCCTTTTAGCCTTCAGGAGCCACCTACAGCCTAGTGATACCTTAGATCCTCAGCCTCCAGGACCCTGTGTCTTAGGGATTCAGTTACTGTGAGGAGACACCATGAGCACGGCAACTCTTATAAAGGAAAACATTTAATTAGGATGGCAGCTTACAGTTCAGAGCTTTAGTAGATTACCCTCATGGCAGGAAACAAGGCAGCATGCAGGCAGACATGGTGCTGGAGAAGGAGCTGAGAGTTCTTGTATCTTGACTCACAGGAAACAGGAAGTAGTCTGTCTCAGTGGGCATGGCTTGAGCATATATGATAACTCAAAGCCTGCCTCCACAGTGACACACTTCCTCCAACTCCACCATACCTACTCCAACAAGGCCAAACCTCGAAATAGTGTCACTCTCTTTGGAGACCATTTTCTTTTAAAAAACCACACCTTGGGTTAATAAGTTTCTGTGTTTAAACCACTCCGTTGATGGAACTTTGTTCTGGTGCCCTGGGGAACTACTCCTGGCTGTGGGCACATCGACTCATCTGATTCCTCACTGTCCTTATTGGTTGATTGCTGAGTGGCCAGTTCGATACAGCAATCAATTGGAAACGTCTTACTTTGCTTTGCTGGGGAGGGCTAAGATGAATAATAGACAAACAAGTATGTCCTGTGTCATGTGGTGAAAGATGGGATGGGGAGAAGTGAGGCGGGGGTGAGCGGCATGGAGTTACCGTGCTATGTAGATGTGATGGTAAGTATTTGGTTTCTCTTCTAGTTTCAAACTGTTGACATAATTAAAAAACAAAACAAAACTCTAATTTGGGGACAAAACAGTTTATTTGGCTTATTCTTTCAAATCTCAGTTCCTTATTGAGGGAAATCAGGAAAGGTACTCAAGGCTGAAGCTTGATGCAGAAACTATGAAGGGATTCTGCTTGCTGGCTTGCTCTTGTATGAGCTCCTCAGCACATCCTCATCTAGATTCCAAGACTGCCTGCCTAGGGATGCTCACAGTCAGTTGGGTCCTTCTACATCAATCAACAATTAAGCCCTAGAGACATGGATACTGGCCATTTTGATATAGGCAATTCCTCAGTCATGGTTTCCTCTTCTAGGGTGAGTCTATGTTGTTTCAAGTTGACAGTAAAAACTAATGAGCACAATTGTCAACTTCAAAGGACCTCGAATCACTTAAGAAATAAACTTCTGGGCGTGTCTGTGAGAGAGTGCCTAGGCTGAGTTCAGGGAAAATCCACCCTAAGTGTGGGTGGCACAATTGTGTAGGCTGGGGTCCTGGGCTGAATATAGAAGAGAAAGGGTTTCCTAACCATAGATGCAATGGGGTCTAGATGCCCCACACTCCTGCTGCCAGGACTTCTCTACAATGATGGGTTCTACCCTTCTTTAAGTTGCTTTTATGAAGTGTTTCTATTGCAGCAACAGGAAACACAACTATACAGTAGAGGATGAAACATATATGTAACAAGTACACTGCTGTTTCCCTACATGCTGCATGAAGGCAGATTCTGGCACACTCACCATGCAAGGACTTAGAAGTCTACTTTGTGTGTGCTGAAGCTTAGCCACATTGAGGTACTGGCCAAAACTTATACAAACAGTGAGGGAAGCCACTGGGTTTAACCCAGGAGGTCTAGAGACTCATGGTTTATTTTGTACTAAGATGTGGTATTGCTGGTTGACATAATGATCCCATGGCTTGCAGATCTCTTTATATGTGATAGCAAAAGCTTTCTGTTCATCAGTGTCTCTACCATCTTCAGTCTGTCCTGCTCAGGGTCTAGCCGCAATTAGGTAGATGTAAAGCAGACATCATCTACTTCCCAGCAATCTAGTTTCTAATATGAACATATGTCAAGTGTTCTTATGACTCTGGCCATTATTGACATATTTTATTTGAGAAAGGATCTTATACTGTAGCTCAGGGTGGCCTCAAGCTCATGGCAATTCTCCTGCCTTAGCCTCCCTGGTTCTGAGGTTATACCATGGCAACCAGTCATGGCTTCTTGACTGAAATGTTGAAGAGGTGCTCATTTAGCCCCTAGAGTGTGTCCAACCTGTGGTCTGGGCCACATGCACCCCAGGATAGTTATAAATGTATATTTGTATACGTTTATAGATCACACGTCACCATGTCAAAAAGCTGGATACTGCTGTAGCTATGTGATGCCATACTAAGGAAGCCAGTGCGATCCTATAAAATGGGAAGCTCAATTCTAGGCTCCCAGTGAATCTAAAGACCAGAGAATGGCAGCTATAAAAGTCATTATATCATTTGCTAACCTCTGTCAGTGTTTGAAGAAGCCTGGGGGCCAGAGGGTCTTTATGTCAGTCTCCGGTACTATATCTTGGTATAAAATAAAGCCCAAAGCATCTAGGGTGGGTGTGGTTATCGTTTTTACACTCTGAGCACATAAAATAGTTCTCTGTGTTGCAAGTAGTATTTTCTCTTGATCCTAAAAAGGAAAAGATTCAAATATTAGTATTTGATTTCAGATGATAAAAACTGAAAAAGCATAAATATGGTTGCACTTGAAGGGAGGGGCATGTTCATACTCAGTGAAGACGGAATGATGTCACCCTTCTATAGGTTAATTTGACAACACAAATTAAAAGCCTTTAACTAAGAATATTCTTGGAGCAATTTTAATTTCAAGATTTTCCCCTCTAAAAATCATCAAAAGTAGTTTTGCAGTTTTAGCTTCGAAAGTGTTTATTGCAGTACAATCGATAATAGCACGACTGGCTAATACGGTGGACTGTTATCTGGCTATTGAAAGTCATGGTACTAAATGAGAGTGTTCAGTGGTTTTTAGTTTGTGTATCCTTTTGGGACTGGAAGCAGTGGATCCCATTTTTGGTAAGAAAGTACACGTGTGCTTATATAAAAAATTCTTTATATAATTAAAGAGAATTCATGTACTGTGAAGTCCGTGTACAGATTTGGCTGAGGGTTCTAAGACTTAGGTTCAGAGCAGTGATTAGTGACATAGGAAATGGTCACAAAAACACAGACATGTGCTGGCATCAGGGTTGGAACAGTGCTGCCAGGAAGTTCTCCCCTCTGACAAGGGGTATTACAGATAGAACTTTTTTTCTTCTCTGAGCTTTTTTAAAATTCCAGCCCTGGGAAGGCAGAGGCAGGTGGATTTCTATGAGTTGCAAGCCAACCGGGTCTACATATCAAGTTCTAGGCCAGTCAATGGTACATAGTGAGACCCTGTTTAAACAAAAACAAACAAACAAAAAAAGCCAACGTAGTTTTTAAATGTTATTTTAACCCCACAAGAATAAAAGGAAGCTTGGAGATGTTTCCCCAAACAGATATATACCAAAAATGATAGGCAATGAAAAGGGCAAAGAAATGATGGAACATGGCCTACAGTGACAAGCTCTCCTGGGAGGAGTCTGCAGATAGTTGTCTGTGCCCATGCAACAATCAGGGGAAGAGGATTTAGTTGAAGTGCTGTGGCCAATCAGAACACAGAATTTCTTTCCTGATGATGCCATAAGGCTGGAGATGAGGCACTCCAGGGGGCTTTGCCTCTGGAAAGGCAAGATGCTTAGCAAGAAGTTGTTAATCTCACTGGTTTGTGCATCCATCTTTTGCAGGTGTGAGGAAGAATTGCTAGTGGGTCTTAGATCTGCCTGCCACTCTGTTTATAGCTTGGGAGGAGAGTATAGCGGGTTGCAAAAGGGGGAGTCACTATGGTGTGCTGCAGTCTCCACAGCCCTCACATGGTTCACCATGTTCGCTTCTCCCCATGGGCACCAGGATCTTTATCCACCGAACCATCTTGCTGGCCCTTCCCATTTTTTGTAACAACCCTAAAATTATGTATGATTCAGTTTCTATGACAAAATACATGAATTGAGTCTCTCTTCCTCCTCCCTCCCCCTACCCCTACCATAGCCTCTACAGATGTTGAAATAGGTAGGCATCACAGTGTTGTGGTTAAAAGCATGAGAGGGTGGGGCTACGGGTTAACTTTCTACGGTTGGGTTTCTGGTTCTACCACAGCTACAGTGATTTATTTGATCTTGAATTTCTTCATTTGTAAAATGGACATCATAATAGTTCCCTTTCTCCTAGGGTAACTGTGATGGCTGAATGACTTAAGGGTGGTAGCACAATGATTTAATCCTGCATGGATCTCAGTGCCTATTTTCTGGGTGTATCAAGTGTCGGTGGTTTCTGAGCTATTTTTGGATGTGTTGTCCCTCCCAGCCCCAGGAGATGACCTCCCAGCCCGGGGAGGTGAAGCTCTCACTTTAGTAAGGCCACCAGAACTAGGTTCACCCTTATATCTCATGCTTTTTCTGAGTCCTGGCTTCTCTAAGGCAGACACTCCCCGGCCTGTATTGGCTCAAGGTCATTACGTGTCGCTGATGAAGTTGTGGGGCTCTCGCAGGTCTTCAGGAGCCTGTGAAAGTGGAGTCCTTGCGGGTTTCCCGATGTTAGTCCATTTCTTGCAGCTTGGTGAGGAAAAGGCCCCCATCAGTCCCCTGAATCATTGCTGTTTTCAAAGCTGAGCATGAAGGTTCTTTTGGCAGCATAGAGTCTTATTTCATCCATAATTCCAGAGTCTGTTTTATTTATGCTTTCTGTATCTTCTCTCTACAGGAGGGGACTTGGAGTCCTCTTCTCTGGGATCTAAGACTTCCCATCTTTCCTATGTGAGCCCAGAGAACTAACATATTCACGAAGACATTTTCAGAGAATCATCGGTGGGCATGTCTCCCATTACACAGAAGGAAGATGCCAACGTCACTTAAACTTGTTGGAACAATTTGTTCTCCCTCTGGTAAAGATTCTGTCATTTCCTCAAATGTCATAACAAATGAACAAAGATCATAATATTCTCTAGTAGTCTAGGAAGAAAAACCTCGTGAGAAAATTATCAGAGAAACAGAAATCTTATTGGTCTCCATAGAGTTTCATGGTTTTTTTTTTTTTCCTTTTAATAGAGGAGTCAGGGGAAAATATAAATAAAAATATTGTTTTCAATATATTTGGGTGATTGTGTAGTTGTCGGGAACAGAAAGTCTCTACTGAACTTTACTAAGAAAATCTGTAATATTTTTACCGTTTTCTGGGATGGCATCTGACACATTTCATTGTACTCAACAGAATAAGTTAGAAAACCTCTTACCAGAATACCTCCAATAGTTTTTTTTTTTTTTGTGTGTGTGTGTGTGTGCAAATAAAACACAGACCAGCATGGAACATAAAAAGGACCTTTGGTATTTGGTGTTGGAAAAATGGCCTCTTGGATCCAGAGCTCTTTAGGAGTCATGGGTTCTTGGATAGAATTACTGAGAAAAAGAAGTCAGAATTACCCAGGAGGCTGCGGGCTTTTGCTGAGGTAAGAGTGCCCCTTTGCTATTTGCTGCATTGTGAACTCTACATTACCAATTGTTTGCTGGCCAACCTTCCCCCCTTGTCAGGGAGGATCGGTCATGCAATTTTTGTGACCCTGCAGTCATCTGTTCTGCCTTCTGGTGTCCTCCTCTTCTCTCTGATCATAGGGCCTCTTCACCTGGTCCACTTTGAAAACCTAATAGTCCAGGGACAGAGCAAGGCAGTACTGAGTGTCTGTCTGTGTCAAAGGCTGACTCTGAGAAGCCTTTCCTGTCTCTTGTTTTCAAGGAGGCTGGAGAGGGAGGTAAGACAGGGTGTTACCTGGCCCCATTGGCATCTCAGTGGAGACACAGAGAGTTTGTTGTCCATTTTCTTTGTGATTTGGGCTCCTGGTTCTTTACCTAGCTTTGTCCTTCATCTAGAAAAGGAAGTGCTTCATATGAAGCTTCACTTAATGGGACAAATAATTGCTTTAATGTCATACAGAAAAAGACACTGTCAGAGGACAGGAATCCCTCAGAGTCAAAGCCCATCCCCCAAAGTGTATGAGCGGAAGAGATAGGCACATTAAGTGATTCACTTCTCCAGTTTAGACCTCTAGCTTTGTGAAATCTCCCATGGTTCACACATGGAACCAGCCCCAATACATTTCAGAAACTGGAGCACAAAGCCTTCTCTCTGGGCTCGTAGTCATCCCCAAATAATATCCCTTAATTATGTGTCATGGGTTGTTTGATGAGTATCTGTTGGGTTTGGCAGATGTCATTAGCCATGTGCAATTGCATGTGGCCATTTTTAATTATAGCAGCTTCACGCTCATTGGAAGAAAACAAACGATTTTGCTGAGCAGAAGCATTTTGTTTTTAAATAATATCTGTTTTATTTTTGCTGCCCCTGTAAGTGGACTTTTCTGTCCTGCCAGCCAGCTCCCAAATAACCACATAGAGACTTATTATTAATTATAAAACTTGGCCAATAGCTTAGGCTTGTTACTCACAACCACCTTTTGAAACTCAACCCTAGGGGGAATCCGAAGTCTCTGGTCCCAAGCAGCAGCTGCACTGGAGTACATGTCCATACTCAGACATACATGCATGCATACATATAGTTAAGAACAAAACCATAAATCTGAAAAAGAAAAAAGAAAGTAGCCAGAACAAGTGTCTCACCGTGTAGAAAGATATGAAGGTACAATATAGTAGTCTGGGTGTGGTGGTTTGCCTTTAATCCCAACTCTGTTGTGAAACAGAGGCCAGTAGATCTCTGTGAGTTCAAAGCTAGCCTGGTCTACCTACAGAGACTGTTATATGTACTGTGTATTAATATAATAACCAGTGATCAAGGACATCTTGTAGAAACCACTGGGGAAGGTGTGGAGGCGGGTCCATTCTTCAGCAATTTCATCCAGAGTGCATCACAACATCTTGATGCTTCCCTTTGAATTTCTACTGGAATTTATTGAAATATCTTTTTTTTTTCCTGAGAGTCACAAAGTCTGAATTATGAACATCAAATGCGACACACTCGGAGCAGAGGTTTGGGTTTTTTCTCTACAACAGGCTATGCTGCCCCTACATCTCTTCATCTCTTGCTGCCATCTCCCCCTCCATGAAAAACTCTGAAAAGTATAAGCCAATTAAGATAATTTGATTTCCACCATGGAGATTGGGTTAGAGAAGTCCACAGGACACAATTCCACCAATGAGATGGTGAAAGAAGCTTGTCTGCAGTGTTTTTGGGGATGACTTCCTTGCTGATGAAAATAGGTCTTTTGGAAAATAGCCTCTGCTTCTTCCATTAGATTCATCAATCAGTCATGTCCAGTCGGTCACAGATCTTTAACTTCTGAGAAGGACCCATTAGACATCACGGGGGACACAGCTGATCTTTGGGAATGATGAACCCCAGACATGACCACCTGAAATCAGTCTGCATCAGGCCTTCGTGTTACCTGAGATGAGCATTCCTTGTGGTTTAAGCCATTCTGAGAGTCAGGATTTTCTGTGACTGGGAGCTGGAAATAGCCTAGTTTAGCTGCCTAGAATAACATCTGGGTTATGCATCCTGGAAATATAACCACTGCCATTGCATGTCCTCGTACTATGTTAAGCTCTACCACATGGTGTCCAAGTTAAGAGACACGTGTGAGTCATCAGGTTCTATTTTATCCTCCTCTCCATCACTCACTGCATAATGTCAGGGGCAAACTGCCTTAGCCTATCTCAGACCAGTCACTTGTATGGAGATTGTCTATACATGTGCATGAGGAAAAGAAACTCTTATTTGTGAACAGAGTGTGGTGAGCCAGCACTGAAGGCAGAGGCAGGTGGATCTCTGAGTTTGAGGCCAGCCTGGTCGACAGAGCAAGTTCCAGGGTTACACAAGGAAACACTGTCTTGAAAAAAAACAAAACAAGAAAAGAAAAGAAACTATTTCATAAAAATGCTTTATTTTAGTGAGTGTGTTTGTGTGTGTGTGTGTGTGTGTGTGTGTGTGTGTAAGTCAGTATTTCCACTTTGTACTTTTTAATGTAGCTAATTAAATCTAATTTTATTGAGTACTCATTTAAAATTACTTATTGAACACTCACAAATGCTAGTTTCAGGTCTTAACTGTGTAGCAATCACTGAGTGACATTAGCGTGTCTTCAGAAAACTTAAAATTACTTATTCTTTATTAAAAATTTTACTGTTGTTTATTATTTTTGGTGTGTGTGTGTGTGTGTGTGTGTGTGTGTAGGATGAGTTCATGCATGACATGGTGGGAATGTGGAGGCCAAGGACAACTTGAGGCTTTTGGTTCCCTTCTTCTGCCATGTGTATCCAGGAGCTCTGACTCAGGTTACCAGTCTTGCCAGTGGGCACCTTTACCTTTTGAACCATCTTACCAGCCCTAATTTATTTTAACTAATTTGGTAAAGTTATCTCAGCACATTCTTTGATGAGATTTAGCTATGGTTCTGGCCGTGCAGGGGTCATCCAGGTAGCCATGACTCTCACTACTCCAGTGGTTGCTTAAAATGTAGCTCTTTGTAACTATTATTATCTTTCGAGACAAGGTCTCATGGAATCCAAACTGGGTTTTTTTTTTTTTTTTTTTGTAATTTTTTTTATTAGTTCAAATTAGGAACAAGCTTGCTTCACATGTCAATCCCTCCTCCCTCTCCCTCCCTCCCCCCCCCCCCAACCCCCCTCCCCCACCCCATCCACCCTCCATTCCCCAGGCTGGGTAGGGCCCTCGACAGGGGCTCACCCAAAGTCCACCACATCATCCTGGGCCAGGCCTAGGCCTTCCCCCATGTGTCCAGGCCAAGAGTACATCCGTTCATGTGGGATGGGCTCTCAAAGTCCCTTCTTACACCAGAGAAAAAAAAAATTCACTACTAGGGGTCCCCTAGAGTGCAGAGGCCTCCTCATTGACATCCATGTTCAGGGTCTGGATCAGTCCTGTGATGGCCTCCCAGACAGCAGTCTGGGGTTGATGTGCTCCCCCTTGTTCAGGCCAGATGTTTGTGTGGGTTTCACCAGCCTGGTACCGACCCCTCTGATCTTCATTCCTCCCTCTCTGCAACTAAGTTCCAGAGTTCAGTTCAGTGTATATCTGTGGGTGTCTGCCTCTGCTTCCATCAGCCACTGGATGAGGGCTCTAGGATGGCATATAAGGCAGTCATCATTCTCATTATAGGGAAAGGGCATTTAGGCTATCCTCTCCACCATTGCCTAGACTGTCAGTTCGTGTCTTCCTTGTAGATCTCTGGAAATCTCCCTGGTGCCAGATCTCTCCTCGGACCTATAATGGCTCTCTCTGATATGGTATCTCTCATCCTGCTCTTCTCTATTCTTCCCCCAACTCAACATTTCTGCTACTCCATTTCCTCCTCTCCCCTCCTCTTCTCCCCCTCTCATTCGACCAGCTCCCTCTCCCCTACCCTCATGCTCCCAATTAGCTCAGGAGATCCTGCCCCTTCCCATTCCTGGGGTCCATGCATTTTTCCCTTAGAGTCCTTCTTGTTTCCCAGTTTCTTTGGTGAAGAGAATTGTAGGCTGGTAATCCTTTGCTCTATGTCTAAAATTCATATATGAATGAGTACATATCATGTTTGTCTTTTTGTGACTGGGTTACCTCACTCAGGATGGTTTCTTCTAGTTCCATCCATTTGCCTGGGAATTTCAAGGTTCCATTGCTTTTTTGCTGCTGAGTAGTACTCCATTGTATAAATGTACCACATTTTCTCTATCCATTCTTTAGTTGAGGGGCATCTAGGTTACTTCCAGGTTCTGGCTATTATAAATAATGCTTCTATGAACATGGTTGAACATATGACTCTGTTGTATGAATGTGAATTATTTGGGTATATGCCCGAGAGAGGAATTGCTGGATCTTGAGGTAGATTGATTCCCATTTTTCTGAGCAACTGCCATACTGATTTCCAAAGTGGTCATACAAGTTTATACTCCCACCAGCAATGGAGGAGAGTTCCTTTTTTCCACATCATCTCCAGCATATATTGTCATTGGTGTTTTTGATTTTAGCCATTCTGGCCAGTGTAAGATGGTATCTCAGAGTTGTTTTGATTACATTTCTCTGATGGCCAAGGATTTTGAGCACTTTCTTTCTTTTTGTTTGCTTGTTTGTTTGTTTTTGTTTTTCAAGACAGGGTTTCTCTGTGTAGCTTTGGAGCCTATCCTGGCACTGGATCTGGAGACCAGACTGGCCTTGAACTCACAGAGATCTGCCTGCCTCTGTCTCCCAAGTGCTGGGATTAAAGGCGTGTGCCACCAATGCCCAGCCTTGAGCACTTTCTTAAGTGTCTTTCAGCCATTTCAGATTCCTCTGCTGAGAATTCTCTATTTAGTTCTGCACCTCACTTTTTAATTTCATTGTTTGGTGTTTTGGTGGCTAGCTTCTTGAGTTCATTGTATATTTTGGAAATCAGCCTTCTGTCAGATGTAGGGTTGGTGAAGATCTTTTCCCATTCTGTGGGCTGTCGATTTGTCCTCCTGACTGTGTCCTTTGCCTTACAGAAGCTTCTCAGTTTCAGGATGTCCCATTTATTAATTGTAGATCTCAATGTCTGTGCTACTGGTGTACTGTTCAGGAAGCAGTCTACTGTGCCAATTCGTTCAAGGGTATCTCCCACTTTCTCTTCTAGAAGATTCAGTGTGGCTGGATTTATGTTGAGATCTTTCATCCATTTGCACTTAAGTTTTGTGCATGGTGACAGGTATGGATCTATCTGCAATCTTCTGCATGTCCGAATCCAGTTGTCCAGCACCATTTGTAGAAGATGCTTTCTTTGTTCCATTGTATAGATTTAGCATTTTTGTCAAAAAGATGTTCGTAGGTGTGTGGGTTAATATTAGGGTTTTCAATTAGATTCCATTGGTCTATCTGTCTATTTTTGTGCCAATACCAAGCTGTTTTCAGAACTATGGCTCTATAATAGAGCTTGCAGTCAGGGATGGTGATGCCTCTAGAAGAAACTTTATTGTACAGAGTTGTTTTGGCTATCCTGGGTCTTTTGTTTCTCTATATAAAGTTGAGAATTGTTCTTTCAAGGTCTGTGAAGAACTGTGTTGGGATTTTGATGGGAATTGCATTGAATCTGTAGATTGCTTTTGGCAAAATTGCCATTTTCACTATGTTGATCCTACCTATCCAAGAGCATGGGAGATCTTTCCATTTTCTGGTATCTTCTTTAACTTCTTTCTTTAAAGACTCAAAGTTCTTACTGTACAGGTCTTTCACTTTTTTGGTTAGAGTTACCCCAAGATATTTTATGTTGCTTGTGGATATTGTGAAGGGTGATATTTCTCTCATTTCTTTCTCATTGTGTTTATCATCTGTATATAGTAGGGCTACAGATTTTTTTGAGTTAATCTTGTTCCTGCCACTTTGCTGAAGGTGTTTATCAGCTGTAGGAGTTCCCTGGTAGAGTTTTTCGGGTCACTTATGTAGACTGTCATATCATCTGCAAATAGTGAGAGTTTGACTTCTTCCTTTCCGATTTGTATTCCCTTAATCTCCTTTTGTTGTCTTATTGTTCTAGCTAGAACTTCAAGGACAATATTGAAGAGGTATGGAGAGAGTGGACAGCCTTGCCTTGTTCCTGATTTTAGAGGAATTGTATTGAGTTTCTCACCATTTAATTTGATGTTGGCTGTTGGCTTGCTGTATATTGCTTTTATTATGTTGATGTATGTTCTTGTTATTCCTGATATCTCCAGGACCTTTATCAAGAAGGTTTGTTGGATTTTGTCAAAGGCTTTTTCGGCATTTTGTGAGATGATCATGTGATTTTTTTTCCTCAGTCTGTTTATATGGTGGATTACACTGATGGATTTTCGTATGTTGAACCATTCTTACATCCCTGGGATGAAGCCTACTTGATAATAGTGGATGATTTTTCTGATGTTTCTTGGATTCAATTCACCAATATTTTGTTGAGTATTTTTGCATCGATGTTCATGAGGGATATTGGTCTGTAGTTCTCTTTTTTAGTTGTATCTTTGTGTAGCTTGGGTATCAAAGTGATTGTAGCCTCGTAAAAAGAGTTTGGCAATGTCCCTTCTGCTTCTATTGTGTGGAACAATTTGAGGAGTACTGGTATTAGCTCTTGTTTGAATTTCTAGTAGAATTCTGCAGTGAAGCCATCTGGCCTTGGGCTTTTTTTAGCTCGGAGTCTTTTAATGACTGCTTCTATTTCATTAGGGGTTATAGGTCAATTTAAACCGCTTATCTGTTCTTGGCTTAATTTTGAAAGTGATATCTATCCAGAAAATTGTCCATTTCCTTTAGATTTTCGAATTTTGTCAAGTACAAGTTTTCAACGTATGACCTAATGATTCTTTGGATTTCCTCAGTGTCTGTTGTTATATCCCCCTTTTTGTTTCTGATTTTGTTAATCAGTGCTTTCTCTCTGCCTTTTGGTTAGTTTGGATAGAGGTTTGTCTATCTTGTTGATCTTCTCAAAGAACCAACTCTTTGTTTCATTGATTCTTTGTACTGTTTTCCTAGTTTCTACTTTATTGATTTCAGCCCTCAGTTTGATTATTTCCTGGCGTCTACACTTCCATGGTGAGTTTGCTTCTTTTTGCTCTAAAGCTCTCAGTTGTTCTGTCAATTCTCTAGTGTGACTATTCTCCAGTTTCTTCATGTGGGCACTTAGTGCTATGAACTTTCCTCTTAGCACTGCTTTCAGAGTGTTCCATAAGTTTGGGTATGTTGTGTCTACATTCTCATTAAATTCTAGGAAGTCTTTTTTTTTTTTTTTTTTTTGGAGATTCTTTTCTCGTTGTATTTTGCTCAAGGTATTTCCCCCCCAAATAAGTTGAGAATCATGGTAGGAAGTCTTTAATTTCTTTTTTTATTTGTTCCTCAACCCAGCGATGGTGCAATTGGGTGTTATTCAATTTCCACGAGTTTGTAGGTTTTCTGCAATTTGTATTGCTGTTGAATTCTAACTTTAAAGCATGGTGATCTAATATGATACAAGGGGTTATTTCAATTCTTTTGTATCTGTTGAAGTTTGCTTTGCTGCCAACTATGTGGTAAGTTTTAGAGAAGGTTCCATGTGGCGCTGAGAAGAAGGTATATTCTTTTGTGTTTGGATGGAATGTTCTATAGATATCTGTTAAACCCAGTTGGGTCATAACTTCTGTTAGATCCCTTGTTTCTTTGTTAAGTTTCTGTCTGGCGCTCCTGTCTAATGGTGTAAGGGGGGTGTTGAAGTCTCCTACTATAATTGTGTGTGGTTTTATGTGTGGTTTGAGCTTTAGTAATGTTTCTTTTACAAATGTGGGTGCTTTCGTATTTGGGGCATAGATGTTCAGGATTGAGATTTCATCTTGATGGACTTTTCCTGTGATGAGTATGAAATGCCCTTCTTCATTTCTTTTGATTGATTTTAGTTTGAAGTCTAATTTGTTAGATATTAGGATTGCTCCACCAGCTTGTTTCTTGGGCCCATTTGATTGGAAAATCAATCTTTTCCCAACCCTTTACTCTGAGGTAATGCCTGTCTTTGAAGTTGAGGTGTGTTTCTTGTATACAGCAGAAGGACAGATTCTGTCTTCATATCCATTCTGTTAACCTGTATCTTTTTATAGGCAGGTTAAGACCATTGGCATTGAGGGATATTAATGTCCATTGATATTGTTGGTTCTTGTTTGTTTGGATTTATTGTTGGTGGTGTCATTGTGTGTGGATTTTGCCCTCCTGTTTCTTTTCGTGTTTGGTAAAATTGGATTATCTATTGCCTATGATTTTGTGAGTGTAGTTATCTTCATTGGGTTGGAGTTTTCCTTCCAGACCTTTCTGTAGTGCTGGATTTGTGGATATGTATTGTTTAAGCCTGGTTTTGTCATGGAATATCTTGTTTTCTCCATCTATATTGATTGAAAGTTTTGCTGGGTACAGTAGTCTGGGATGGCATCCATGCTCCCTTAGTGATTGTAGGATATCTATCCAGGACCTTCTGGCTTTCAAAGTTTCCATTGAGAAGTCAGGAGTGATTCTAATAGGTCTGCCTTTATATGTTACTTAGGCTTTTTCCTTTGCTGCTCTTAATATTTTCTCTTTATTCTGTAGGTTTGGTGTTTTGATTATTATGTGTTGAGGGGACTTCTTTTTGTGGTGCAGTCTGTTTGGTGTTTTGTAAGCTTCTTGTACTTTCATAGGCATATCCTTCTGTAAGTTGGGGAAGTTTTCTTCTATGATTTTGTTGAATATGTTTTCTGTACCTTTGAGCTGTATCTTCACCTTCTTCTGTACCTATTATTCTTAGGTACGGCCTTTTCACAGTGTCCCATATTTCCTGGATATTTTGTGTTAGAGATTTGTTGGACTTGAGATTTTTTTGGTCGATGACTGTATATCCTCTAGAGAGTCTTCAACAACTGAAGTTCTGTCTTCCATCTCTTGAATTGTATTGGTAATACTCACAACTTAGTTCCTGATCGTTTATTCAGCCTTTCCATTTCCAGCATCGCCTCATTCTGTGTTTTCTTTATTGTTTCTATTTCAGCTTTCATGCCTTGAACTATTTCAAGTGCTTCCTTCACTTGTTTGGTTGTTTTTTCTTGGTTTTCTTTAGATTCTTTAAGATATTTGTTTTTTTCTTGAATTTTTTGGTTTGTCTTTTCCTCCACTTCATGTAATTTTTTGCCTATTTTTTCTTCTTTTTAAGAGATTTTCTTGTTTCCTCTTTAATGGTCTCTATTATCTTCCTAAGATAATTTTTGAGGTCCATCTCTTCTTCATCCTCTGTGTTGGGCTTTTCAGATCTTGCTGGTGTGGAGTCCCTAGATTCTGGTGGTGTCATATTGGTCTTTCTGTTGTTGAGTGTGTTCTTATTCAGTCTTCTTCCCATGTCTTCTTCCATTGGGTGCAGGTGGGGTCTCTCTATCTCCTCTTGTCACCTGGTGGTGTTTGTGGGCCAAGACTACCTCTCCTGGTAGTCTCCTCACTCAGTAATGGTCGGCCGGCGGAGGAAAGGGGAAGAGTGAGGTGTTTCCATACTCAGGGAGCTCCTCCCTGCCTGGGCGGGTCCACTCTAAGCAGGCACAGGCCCAGAGAGATCCACGGTAGGGGTCAGGCCGGTGGAGCCCAAACTGGTTTTTGTATGTTCTTCGTAGTAAAGGATGATTTTGAACTTCATTTTCCCCTGACTCTCCATCCTGAGTGTTGGGATAACAGAGTACCACTGCATTTGGTTCATATACTACTGGAAGAATAGGATTAAAGGAATGTGCCACCACCATCCAGCACCAAAGACTCTTAAGACATTATTCTTGCTTGTGTCCCTCAGTTGGTTTGGGATATGAATTCTTCTTGTTGTTATTGTTTTGAGACAGTTTCTCATAGAATTATAGCCCAGACTGCGTTGACTTCACTATGTGGTCCAGGCTTGATTTGAATTTATGACACTCTTCCTGCTTTAGCCTCTCAAGAAATATAATTTGTTACTAACATTAAGTGCATTGGGATATTTGATTAAAGATATACTCTCCAAGCCGGGTGTTGGTGGTGCACACCTTTAATCCAGCACTCGGGAGGCAGAGGCAGGTGGATCTCTGTGAGTTCGAGGCCAGCCTGGTCTCCAGAGCCAGTGCCAGGATAGGCTCCAAAGCTACACAGAGAAACCCTGTCTCAAAAAACAAACAAAAAAACAAAACAAAACAAAAAAGATATACTTTCCATAACACTACGATCATAAAGTTCTTCCCAGATAATCAGTCAACTGGAAAGGAACACAACCTTACACAAGATATGGTTATTGATGGTATATTATAAATGAAAACAATGAGAACAACTCACATGTGTAGCCGATAACCAGATTGGCCCTTCAAGAAGCTCAGTCTCAGATGCCTCTGAGTCCTGGCCTGAACCCGGAGAGAGGAGGAGCACCTCCTGTCCTCTGTTTTTATCCTACCCCTCTATTAATACCTGTGACTGTGCCCTTTGGGTGGTGGTACAGGTATCCAGGGTCTCTCCCCACAGTCAACATCTTTGAGAATCCTAATCTGGATTAGGACAGCGTGTAAAACAAAGGGAGCTTAGTATATTTCATGGATGCATTCATCCCTCTGCAATTAAAAGATCAGGCCTGTGGAATTATTTCCTCTCAAGATTATTCTAGAATGACAGCTCTTTCGATTCATAACAGTCCATCCCTTCCTCAGCTGATTGAAATGGGCTGCTCGCCGTCTTTTTCAACAGCTTATAAGGAATGCTAAGCAAACTAGTGTAGCAGAAAGAGGTGAATAAAGACCCCCTTTGTTCCTGAGCATGAGCCTTGAGAGAGAACGCTGCTTCCTTGGGACATTTGGTTCATATACTACTGGATGGATTCAGGATCGTCCCTCTTCCTGTAACAGGAATGACCCATTCTCTCAGCACTGCATGAAAAAGCAGGTCAGTTCCCACTGAGTGAGCCCTGTCATGGGTGCCCTACAGGGCCAAAATGCTAACAGCCCAGACAAGTGAGTTTGTTTATTCCTTCTGCCCAATGGAAATTTGCTTCAAACTAGGTAACGGGAGTTATGTGGTGTTAGAAAGTTCAGAATATTGAAATAACATGTATAAAAGAGACTTGGTTGCAACATGCATAAGTGATATCTTGTTTGGGGAAAACAACAAAGAAATAGAGCTATGTATTTCTCAGGAAGTAGAGAGAGAGAGAGATTTTTCACACTATTATAGTTTGCACACCACATCTGAATATCTGTCCAAATGCTGTGATATGATCCAGCTTACTTTTAATAGCTAAAATATGAAAGCTATTTAAATAGTAGCTGTATTTTATTGTTCAGGCAGTAATGACAAGCCAAAATGTCCTGTTCACTACAGATTCTGCCCTTTCTTGGGTACAAATGTTCAGCTCTTTAGCTCCCTCCCTAGAATTCCTTAGCTGTGTTAATAGCATAAAGAAGAAAGTGAAGGGAAACCTGAGGTCTCGTTTCAGCGACTGATTCCGTCCACACTAGTGTGCCTGGCATGGTGATTGTGGCAGTGTGTGTGTGACAAGTCTTTCTCTGTCCCTCTAGCTAGCTCCCAAATAATGACACTGAGACTTCTTTATGAAAGCTCAGCCTATAGCTTAGGCTTGTTCCAAACTAGCTCTTTTTTTTTTTCATAAATTTTATTTAAATTAGAAAAATCTCATTTTACATGTCAATCCCAGTTCCCTCTCCCTTCCATATTCCCATGCCCCCACCCACCCCTCATCCCATCCCCCATCACCCCCCTGGGAGGGTGAGGTCTTCCATGAGGGATCATCAAAATCTGTCAAGTCATTTGGGGCAGGGCCTAGGCCCGCCCCGGTGTATCTAGGCTGAGAGAATATTCCTCCATGGGGAATGGGCCTCCCAAATCCATTTGTGCACTAGGGTTACATTCTGGTTCCACTGCCAGAAGCCCCATAGACTGCCCAGTCCTCCTAGCTGACACCCACGTTCTAGGGGCCTGGTTTAGTCCTATGTTGGTTCTCTAGCTGTCGGACTGAGGTCCATGAGTTCTCACTTTCTTAGGTCAGCTGTTTCTGTGGGTTTTCCCAGCATGGTCTTGACTCCTTTGCTCCTCACTCCTCCATCTCTACAACTGGATTCCAGGAGTTCTGCTCAGTGCTTAGCTGTGGATCTCTGCTTCTGCTTCCATCAGCACTGGATGAAGGCTCTAGGATGGTATTTAAGGTAGTCATCATTCTCATTATAGGGGAAGGGCATGTGAGGTAGCCTCTCCACTATTGCTTAGAATCCTAGTTGGGGGTCATCTTTGTGGTTCTCTGAATTAGCTCTTATAACTTAAATCAACCCATTTATATTAATCTACATTCTGTCATGTGGAGTTACCTCTCTTCCATTTTGTACCTCCTGTTTCCCCTCTGTGTCTCCTGGTATCTCCTGTGTGCCTAGATTCCTCCTCCTACTTCCTCTGCCTGCTCAGAAGTCCCACCTATACCTCTTGCCTAGCTAGTGGACCTTCAGCTTTTTATTACACCAATGACAGCAATACCCCTTCACACTGTGTATAAAAATCCCACAACAAGTATGTGTGTGTGTGCGGGTAGGCACTGTTATCAACAATGCTGTGTTGAAATTCTGAGTTTGGAATTAACTAAGACTGCTGGTTTTTGACTGTGTTGACTAGTGTGAGGTTAAACAACTGAGTTTCCCCTTGTCACTTTGTTTTTTCCGTGCAATGAGTTTTCCTTGCAGAGAGGCCAAAGAAAGGAGATCTGTGTTGGTTGGGAGCTCTCATCGCCTCGCAGGGCTGATGGTTGGCTTGGAAGAGAACAAAAAGAGAATGCTGGCTGGAATTTGGGCAGTTGAACAGTGCGATGAACATGAAGCAACGAGCTCCCTCAGCTCCTCCTGAAGTATTCTTCGAAAGTGAGGGATTCCAGCTGGAGTAGGAGCTTTGAGGGACTCACCATGAACTTTAGGGGACTGGTTTATTGTCTGTGACAGTAAGTTTTTAAGTCATTGTTCCAGTTCCTTTTTACAAAAAAAGGCAGTTGTAATTCTCATCAGAATTCCCAATTTATAAATAAAAAAGGAATTAAATATGCTAACTCCAGGAGTGGCCATTTGTTCATTGATACAGAACTCTGTGGTAGGCATTGTTTGAGATGTGAGAAAACAGTTGGATGAAATTTCAGCCTTCACAAAGCCAGCATCCTAGTCAGGGAAGGAGAAAACAAGCAGATCTCCTGGTAAGAAAGGTTGGAGATAAAATCAGAGTAGAGTAGAGGCTGGGAATCGTGCTATTGGGCATGGGTGGTAATAGGCTGTATGATGAGACCCTGAGTGAAGCCCGAGACAACTCAGAGGGCCCCAGCTCTCCCTTCAAATATGAGACAAGGATGTAAGCATGGCAAATACTTGAATGAATGTTAACATTATGGAGATCTTTAACGAACGAGCCCTTTCAGGTTTAGTTTTCCTCTGAATACACAAAGATTTTTAAGTGCCAGGTCAAATCCTTTGATTGACAGAACCTTCTCCCGCCCCCAGCTGCCTTAATCAGGAAGCTTTCTGAGCAGCAGCACCTTTCTTTGAAGGTTGCATTATTATCATGATGGCCTGGCTGCTTTGCATGTGGTACACACACTCTCCTGCAGGAAACCACGGTTTCTGCTTCAGGAGACCTTGCTTCAGTCAAGTCTGATTCAGTCAACTTACCCCAGCCTTGGGAAATGTTCCTTTGGTGGGAATAAGCTCTATAAATTCCTGTAACTATTCTTGCTGGGGGGAGGAAGAGGCGGGAGGGGGGGACGGGGACGGGGAGAAGAGGGTGCACCTCCTGAGTAATGCAATATATGATTGGTGTATATGCAAATATGTGGATCTTGTGATTGGTTGACATTGAGGCTGTTTTGGTGGAAGTAGAGACTATGTTAATATGCCACATCCCTCTTCTGGCTACATATGTAGGTTATTTTTCAGTGTTTCAGGGTCATCCCTGAAGGTGTCTCTGTGGTAGTCTGCTTTCTACCTTGGGCTCCTGCATTAAGCACCCCAATAAAGGCTACTCCTAAGTGATCATATCTTTTTTTGGCTCTAGACTCACCCAGCAACAGTGCAAAGGCAACCAAGGGATCCAAGGACAGCCAGAGGCTGTGAGGAGCCGCATTCACATTCGCCACAGCGGATGGCGCTGACATCCGCTGCCGGATCAAGTAAACAACGTTGGTATCCATGTGCTCAGTGTTTTTCCACTGCCTAGCCCCGCCTATTCCATGGCGTCATATAGGGTGACGAGTCATCCACCTATCCCAGCTGTACACGCATCGCTCAGAGTTTGTGAGCCTTTATTAGGGGACGGGATTCTTGGCTCGGGTCTCCGCTCTGGTAAGCTTATGCTCTCCTCTCAAGACGCATTAAAGCTTTACTGCAGAAGGATCCGAATGTCCTGTTTGTCTTGCCGGCAAGACTATCGCGCAGGAAAAGAGGCGACAACTGGAGGCTTGGCCCCTGGAAGAGTGCCACAGAGCTAACAAGGGTTGAGAATCATGGGTCTATGGATAAGAATTCCCAGAAAGAAGCTGTGTCTGCAGAAACCGATTGACTGACTAGAATTGTACCACTATGGAGAGATTGGAATGTTCCAGGTCCAGAGACTAATTACCTTATTTGGCACTAGTTCTAGCTTTCTTATGTGGCCATTTCTTGTTCACCTCTGTGTCAGAACTAACATCTTGTGAGTAATATATGAAAAGCTTTTGGAATCCATTGACTTAGTGAGCCAATAGTTTCCAACAACCCCACAACTAAGGAAGTCATCAGATAGCATTGTGGGCCTTTAGAAAAAGCTTCCTCTATCCTGCTGTCCCACCTCTCTGATGTACCACCCATCAATGTATTTTAAATTTGCCTTGATTTATGACTTTTTTTTGTTCTGTAAAACTCCATGAAACTGCTTCCACACTAGGACATGGAATTTGGGTAACCTAAATCTGTGTTCTTGGGCCATGGGCACTCAGAATGACTCCAGAATAAACTATCTCTTATTCCTTCTAAGATGAGAGTTGTTGGGTTTTTTGCATCAATTAACACCAGAAACCTGGGAGCTACAATCCTTTCTGCTTGATGATTAGTGGCTGATGGGCTGCTGGCACTCCAAGCCCCAGGCATCTGAGGGTGGGGGAGGGCTAGGTCTCTGGCTTTTCAAACTTGAGCCCAGCTCAGGGCCCAGAATCATAAGCATGTTGGGGAATATTATTTTTAGGTGTGTGACTTTTGCTTTTGCTGCATTTGTTTAACTCTGTGAAGCTGTGATTGTTTGCCTGTCTAAAACACCTGATAGTCTAATAAAGAGCTGAACAGGCAGGAGCAAGGATAGGTGGGGCTGCCAGGCAGAGAGTATAAAGAGGAGAACTGAGGAAGAGGAGGGACAACAAGAGAAGGAGGGGAGGGCGCCAGCGGTCACCCAGCCACCCAGCCAGCTATGGAGTAAGAGTGAAAGTAAGATTGCAAAAGTAAGAAAAGGGAAACACCCAGAGGGAAAATGTAGATGGGATAATTTAAGAAAAGCTGGCAAGAAACAAGCCAAGCTAAGGCTGGGCATTCATAACTAAGAATAAGCCTCCATGTGTGGTTTATTTTGGAGCGGGGTGGTGGGCCCTCCAAAAGACCAAAGAGACAAAAAAGCAAAAAGAGCAAAAACAACAACATAAGCCCCAAGTGTGCTTATGTTGTGAAAACCCCAAGTGTGCTCTGAGCTAAACACCTACAGGGCTATAAGTCTTTGGTTTTTAAAACTTGGAGACACAGGTGTCAATTCCCAGGGCTGAGAGCCATTTAACCATTGGGTTTAAAACTCAAGCCCATAGTTTCTGGCATTCAGGAACTGCCAAGCCTGAAAAATCTGTTGCTTGCCTGCTGGTGATTTCTATACAGATAGAGCAAGAGGCCCCTTAGCCAGCTATTTGTGGTGAGATGACCCGGAAGAAGTGTGCTGCAAGGACACCTGGGACAAGATCTGGGTGAATGAGAACAGGAGTGTGCTTGCCCTACCAGGGATACGAAGGAAGCTAGTTCTGTTGAGTCATAATGACTGGAGGGGATGGTGGTATGCAAGATAAAAGAATGATGGAGTTGTGGGGTGGAGCAGGAAGGGTCTTGTAGAGTCTTGTAAGGATTTCTGCCTTGACTCTGAGTAAGAAAGAAAGCCATTTGTGGCTTTTGATCAGAAAGCAAGTGACATAATTTGGCTTTTGAAAGGGCCACCCCTGATGACTAAGTGGGAGAATAGCTTTGGAGAGGCTTGGGTGAAAGAAGGGGTACCCAGTTGGGAGGCAACCACACTAAGGTGGCCAATGGTGACAAAGTCTTGCAACAGGGTGGCCATGGTAGAGATGGGAGACGTTCTGGGAGTTTGCCTCCATCTGAAAGCACAGCGAGAGAGTGGCAGTTGAGCTAAGATGTCTGGGCAGGGATGGGGATGGGGGATGACAGTGACCATGGGGTTTGAGACAGCCTCTCACTGAGCTGGGGAGATGCTCATAGTTTTAGATTGGTGTTGAATTTACAACACGAAGTCCCACATGAGACTAGAAACCTAAGAGCAAGGGCTTGTTAGGCCTCGAAGACATCCAAACAAATGGCTAACTAAGGTGACTCTTACACTAGCTGCCAATCTCTCCCTACTTGGGAGTGCTTGCTACAGAGTCATCCTGGCTGGCCTACCTGTCCCCTATCCTAACTGTCTCCAGACCCTGAGCTCTGCTTCCCTTTTCCCAACTTCTCTTTCCTATATAATCTCAGCCAATGGCTATGAACCCTGTTGGCTCCTGATTCCTCTCTTGGCGTTACCCCCTCTCCTTTCTCTCATGGCCAGGTTCAGTCTGCTGGCCTGGTTCAGTATGGACCCTTCCAAATCCCTCTGGCTATGCTCTCCCTCTTCTACAAACAAAACAAAACAAAAAACAGAAAAAACAAAAAACAAAAAACAAAAAACAAAAAAAACAAAAAACCCTTTCTTCAACCATACCTAGGGGCAGCCATGTCCTCATTTTTCACTCAGTGCAACAAAGCAGAGTGATGTGGACTTCAGGGGAGATGCTGGGGATGAAAATCTTAATCTGAGAGCTATGTTAATCATCACCACAGTTGGGTGATACATTTCCAGTCTGGCTGCTTTGGGATCTGATATGCTTATGTAAATATTACGATACTCATGGAAGTGTGGGTTGTAAACCTAATAAACTCAATGGTCCCTAGGGAGGGATTTAATGGAACTATACTCTTGGTTGTTGCCAGGTCCTCTTAAAGGGAGTGAATAGGACTTGTTTAAAGGGCAGAGGGAGAGGAATGGGGCACTTTGCAATAGCAAACTGTTATAAAGCCCTTCAGGCAAAGCAGCTGCCATGTCCTAGCATCACCTGGGCCTGCTAATAAGAAACCATCTAGAGCACCGGTTCTCAATCTGTGGATATCAGATATCCTGCATATCAAGTATTTAAGTGACAATAGCAAAATTGAAGTTAGGAAGTTGCAATGATATAATTGTATGGTTGAGGGTCACCACAACACGAGGAACTGTATTAAAGGGTCGCAGCATTAGGATGGTTGAGAACCACTGATCTAGAGGCAGCCTGTTGATTACCAGTGTTCCTCCAAAGAAAGTGATGGGGAGATCTGTTGCCTATCTGAGATTCTAGCTCTTTCCACTTGCTCCTCCAAGCCATCTGCAAGCAATTCTGCTCTAATTGCACATGACCCCAGGGTAGGGGGAGCTGGAGGGTGTGTAGGCTGGGCTTGGTTAAGTGTGGGGAGGGAACTCCAGCTCTGTGGCTGTGAGGATATCATGATCCATGCTGGATGAAAGACTTTCTGCTTCGGCTTCTGCTATGCTTCTGTAAGTATTCTCGTGTACGGGCACTGTAGGTTGTAAGCCTAATAAACTCATAGGTTCCTGGGATGGACTTGGTGGAATTATACTCTTGGTTGTTGCTGGGTACTTGAAAGGAGGAGGCAGACATTAAGTCTCTTTAGGGAAGGAATTCTCACAACATAAGGAAACAGTAGATTGGTATCTGTGGATTAAAGCTCTTATCTGTGGTTGGGGAGCAAAGTCAACAGCGAGTAAAGAAAAATGTTGATGACTAAAGAGAGTGAGTAAAGGCCCATATATGGATGGTAAAGAGAGTGAGCTGATAAAGGGGAGACAATCAGGTCAGTATATGGGGACCAGGTGACCAGGGACAGTCAGCCTGTGAAGGCTCAGGTGAAACTGGTGGTTTTGAGGCAGGTATGGAATGGTTAGGGGAGATATTTCACAGCTCGGAACTACAGGGCTGCCTGTGGGCTGTGTGGTCAGCACCAGCCCTGTTTATCACAAGCTACTTCATCTTTCTTTTCAGTTTTTAGTTTTTGAGACAAAGTCTCCTTACATAGTTCTGGATGGCCTGGAACTCACTACACACATAGCTGGCTTTGGACTCTTACCAACCATTCTGTCTCAGCCTCCTGAGTTCCAGCATTACAGGTGTGAGCCATTATACCCAGCCTACTGCAAAGTTCTTTCTCTTTGCGCTTTCCTTCTTTCCTCCCTTCCTCCCCTTTCCTACTCCCTCCTTCCTTTTCTGTTTTTTTTTTTTTTTTTTAAGACAGAGTTTCTCTGTATAGCACTGGCTGTCCTAGAACTTGGTCTCTACAGGCTGGCCTGTCTCAGCTGACATTAAATGTGTGCACCACCATTCCCCGGCTTATTGCAAACTTCTCCATCTCCTTTTTAAAAAAATTATTTTATATGCATTGGTATTTGCCTATATGTATGTAGAGTGTTGGATCCCCTGGAACTGGAGTTTCGGACAGTTGTGAGCTGCCGTGTGATTGCTGGGAATTGAACTCAGATCCTCTGGAAGAGCAGTGTTCTTAACCAATGAGCCATCTCTCCAGTCTCATATTACAAACTTAATAAGAGAAAATTTCCACATTAGACTTTTTTCTCTGTTCCTTTCCCTCCCCTTCTCATCATTTCCCCATCTCTTTCCCCTCTTCCTCTCTTTCTTTTACTGGAGATCAAACCCGAGACCTTGTCTACACCAGGCAAGTATTCTACCACTGAGCTAGATTCCCAGGTTTCATTTTATACTGTTAAGAAGCTTAGAACTGAAGGCTTTGCATATTCAAGGCATTCAGCAAATACTACATTCAAGTTAATTGCATTCAATAAACACAATATTTCTTAAATGTACAAATCAGAGTAATTATGTAAAGCTCAGAAACCTATAGGCACTTGAGCAGGACACTACCACTGAGAAATAGTCCTTCTGGTCTCTGCTGGCAAATGGCCCCCTCTGCTTAGCAAACACTGAAGATGGCTGGAGGTATGAGGCCCCATTTGAGATGTTATGGTGGGTAGGGTGTCTTTGATAAAAATTACACGTTGTTTGGTTGCTTGTTCAAAAATATTTGTTCCAAGAGTGAGTTTTTTGCTCTATGCTAATGTAGAATTCCTTAGATAATAATAATAATAATAATAATAATAATAATAATAATAATAATTAATAAGTATATGCTTCAATTGAATTTCTAAGTAGGCTCTTGAAAAAAAGCAGGCAATTACTTGTTCAAGGGAGCTAATTGCATACACAGATGGGTCCTACAGTTACTGATCCCTCATTGCATTTATGGTGACCTGTTTGCAAGAATTCACAAAATCTTGGGGAATTCTTAGGCACAATGGAAGGTTTTAAACGTCTGCAGACACATCCTTGCCTGAGGAGGAGGAGACCAGAGGGAAATCATAGAAAATATAAAAGCTCATTCCAAACACCACTCAGGGGCTTTCTGAGCTAGTGGTTGTTGAAGGTACAGTTCACTTCATTATCTTACTCAAATCATTTCCATCAACTTAAACCGAGAATGAAAAGGGAGACAGCACTTAAAAAACTGAAAATCTGGTTTCTTCCTTCATTTTGTTTTTCTTGTGGCTTTGTTAATGGTGGTTTTTGAAAATGGTTTTGATTTTGATAGCCTGGTTGGAAGAGGGTTTACTTCTTCCCTTTTATTGTTTTGTTTTTTGGTTTTTTGGTTTTTTTTCCCCTGAAAGATTCATTTAACTTACAGGGGTTTTTTGTTTTTTTTTTTTTTTTTTTTTTTTTGTGAAATAATTTGAAACCATAAAATGGATTTAAAAAAAATCTCCTGTACTCAAGATTGTGGTGAGATGTTCAGGAGAGCTTTATTTTTTTTATTTTTTAAAGAGGTGGTTATCATGACAACCCAGAGTTGTGCTATATGAATAGTGACGATGAGCAGAGTAGGGAAGGGAGCTGTCTCCCCAGGAGAAAGAGGAAACAGGCTTTAAGAAATCTTTTTTGTTCAAAATGATTATGGACTAATTGTAAAAAGCTCTGCACAGATGCTCTGCAAGGAAAACTGTCCTGTGCGCAGACCTTCTTGTGTCATGTAAGTCAGTTTTTAATACTGATCAGGGAATGTATCTGTGGAGCTTCCGTCATAGAGAAGTGACTCGACATTAAATTCCCAGGGCATTTAGTTAGTTTTGGCTTTTCAAGATGGGGTTTTCTCTGTGTAGCTCTGGTTGTCCTGGAATTTGCTTTGTAGATCAGGGTGGCCTCGAACTCGGGGATCCACTTGCCTTTACCTCCTGAATGCTGTGGTTAAAGGCCCAAGTACTTTGCATGATTTTCAAACTAGAAATTTTAGAAATCTATTTATTCTATTTTATGGGTATGAGTGCTTTGCCTGCCTGCATGTGTGTATGTATATTACCTTCATGCCTGGTGTTTGTGGAGGTCAGAGAGCACTAGATTCCCTGAATTAAAGACGGTTGTGAGCCACCGTGTCGGTGCTGGGAACCAAACTGGTTCTATACAAGAGCCCAAGTGTTCTTAACCACTGGGCCATGGCTCCAGCCCATGATTTTTATGTTTTGTTCTGGCAGTTAAATATGGGGTCCAAAACATCTTGGGCAAGGAAAGTCTGGAGGAGCCCATAGTGTGGAAGCATCCTTACCAGGACCATCGCTTGAAAGGGTATAGCTTTTGAATGTCTTTGCCTTGAGACTACAGTTTAGGAATATGGTGCTGAGGAACCAGGGCAGCCATACTGAACATTTCTAAGAGCCCATCCTAGTATTGACTTTAGGGGATTCCCAGTGAAGGTCAATTCTTAGAGTCTGGTGTGTTTTTGAATGTTCCTACAGCTAGGGTATGGGTTCTGTTTGTACATGTATTCTGGGACATAGGTAGATGGGGCACTCTTTATTACAGACATATAGTCACTGTGCCACAGTAGCTGAATGGTCTTAATTGTCTTGCATCTACTTGAAAATCACACATAAGATGTTTTGAAGACTATATTTAACTGCCAGCACAAAATGTAAAAATCATGTAAAAGTCATGAATTCCATGTTGAAAGTCACTTATTTCCTTTCAGCTCAATGTTGTTGTCCACACCCCATCATCTGGTTTTACACAACCATTATAGGCTAGAAAAAGCAATTCTATCCTTTGCCTGGAAGGTACCAAGCAGTAGAAATATTTGGCAGACAGCCCTAACAAATATCACACATGACTCTGGGTTTGGGATACTTCCCCCATTGGCTCCAGGAACTGCAGAACTGTCATGGGATAGTCAGACTGTGACCTCACAGCACCTGCACTCTAGATGCTTTTCTTTTAGCATACGGTCTCCTTTGGTAGGAGCTCACTTTAACAATTTCTCTTCTGGGCTGATGAAATGATGCAGTGGGCAAAAATGCTTGTTGCCAAGCCTGATGGTGCTTGGGTGCCATCCTGCCACCTACATGGTAAAAGGAGACAAAGGATTCCTGCGGCTGTCCTCTGACCTCTGTGCTCCCCCCCACACCCCACCACAATAAATAAATTTTTTGAAAATTAGGAAGTTAACTCTTATGATAATATATTTAGGGTGATTTTTTTTTCTTCCTGAGACAGGGTTTCTCTGTGTAGCCATGGCTGTCCTGGTACTTGCTCAGTAGGCCAGGCTGGCCTTGAACTCAGAAATCCACCTTCCTCTCCCTCCCAAGTGCTGGGACTAAAGGTGTGCATTACCACTCCTGGCTTACTCAGTGATTTTACTGAAACTTTGAGAACTGTTACTTATTACATGAAGACTATGTAATTAAACTAAGAATTTCCAAAGGAAATTTTAAGGGCATTTAAAAAAAATTTTTTTAAAGCTAGGATGACTTCCTTAGGGTGAACTTTTAGGAATCTCTTTGACATTTAAGTAGAAATTCACCCAAGTCATTGAATTGTATATAAAGTTATCAGAATTGATACCCACTTCCCTGTTATTACATTAAAAACCATACCTTCTGTTGGGCATTTATGTTGTTTTTCTTTGGCAGCCAGCATCTTTTCCTGTACTCCATGGTAAATCTGATGTGGCAATCTGGCCTGATGTGTAGTCCACCCTGTAAGGGTCCTTTTCTCTGGGAGCCTTGGTTACCTTTCTTTTGCTTGTGACCCACTGTGAAATTGACCAGAATTACTCTGGGATACATGTATAGCACTTTCTGACTCAGAAAGGGCGTATCTCCGTTCTTAGGAGAAGGAAAAGACAAGAAGCAGAGAGAAACATGCAAAACAAGCAAGCAATAACCCCACTAAATCCAAAACATGAAACCTGAGGCTGTTAATGCATTAAAAAAAAACAGAATAGAGAAAATTATGCATATTCTGACTTACACAAATCAAAATTTTGTATGCTGGGAGTGAACTGTGTACCACAGAGCTTGTATTGTAATTATATTCATGCCGTGTATCCCAGGCAAATATCTGGGGTTTTGAGTAGATGTGAGACAGGAAAATATTACCTGCCTAACCATAGAAATTTTTTTTAAATGCCCTTAAAATTTCCTTTGGAAATGCTTAGTTTAATTACATAGTCTTCATGTAACAAGTAACAGTTCTCAAAGTTTCAGTAAAATCGCTGAGTAAGCCAGGAGTGGTGGTGCTCACCTTTAGTCCTAGCACTCATGTGGGAGGCAGAGGCAGGAGGATCTCTGTGAAGCTGAGACAAGCCTGGTCTACAGATCGAATTCCAGGCCAAGCAGAGTTACATAATGAGACTGTGGTGGTTTGAATGAAAATGGTCCCATAGGCACTCAGGGAGCGGCACTATTAGGAGATGTGGCCTTGTTGGGGGTACGTATGTCACTGGGGGCAGGCTTTGAGGTCTCAGGTACTCAAGCCAGGCCCCAGTGTCTCACTTTTTTCCTGCTGCCTGCTGATCTGGGTGTAGAACCCTCAGTGACCTCTCCAGGAGTCATGTCTGCCTGTGTGCCACCATGCTTCCTGCTATGATAATAATGGACTAAACCTCTGACACTGTAAGCTAGCCACAATTAAATGTTTTCCTTTACAAGAGTTGCTGTGGTTATGGTGTCTCTTCACAGTAATAGAAACCCTAACTAAGATAGAGACTTTGTCTCAGGAATTACTTGGTTAAAAATATGAGTCTGGATGAGACAATGCTATAAAGAGGTTTATTCATGATCTCAGTTTTATTGACAGCTAATGGGACTGTATCTTCCCCCTCCTTCTTAAAATTGACAAGCTGTGGACAATAGATTTCAATTTTCATCTCTTCCCTTTTCCTTCATTTAGATCATTAATTTACTTATTTCTTGTCACGGTATCTAATCGAAGGCTGGCCTTGAATTCACTATGTATGTGGCTAGGAAGGTAAAGATGACCTTGAACTCCACCCCACCCACTAGACAGGGTCTCATTATATTCCTCTGGCTGTCCTAGAACTTGCTATGTAGACCAGGCTGACTCAAACTCACAGAGATCCACCTGCCTCTATCTCCCAAGTGCTGGGATTAAAGGCATGTACCACCAAACCAGGTTTAGAAATTAATTTCTAAGATGGGGGAAAAATCAGACAATCTGGTTGTCATCCATGTCAAAATCACAAGTTGTCTATGTTACTGCTATACTCTCCTTTCTCAAAGCCACTAGGGCCTCGTTGTATTGCAGTACCGGTATCATTGCTGTAACTTTGGTAGATTCATTCTTTGTGGGCTTGGGGTAGTTTAGTAATAAATGGGAAAATTAAACTGATTCTGAAATTGATCCCTTCTGGAAAGTTTTATTGGCTTAGGGATTTATGGTTCTAATTAAATGGTCATGTTTCTACATAAAACTGATATGGTGTGCTTTGGGTAACTTAAAGCTATGAGAGGCATCATGAATAAGCCAAAGTACCTTCTACTTTCTCTACCCCACTCCTCTTGGTTATATTTGTTTTGCTTTTGTAGTCTGAAATGTTCCCTAACAGAAAAGCACTATGCCTGGTCACATGGGAATTTGAGAAGAATATTTTATGGTGAGGGGCTTTTCATGCGTACTGTGGGTAATTTATACATTTGAGTCCTTAACTTTTCCTGAGACCCTGAAGATAAAATAGTAAATTAAAAAGGGGATGAAAAATGCCTCTATATTTCATATTCTGGGGAAGGAGACTGGTGATAAATGATATTTTGTCCAATGACCTTAAGCACATGAGAGGATTATGTAGAATGTTGAAGGAGGTTGGAAGGTAGGAAGGAGAAAAGACATATAAATAATGGGGAGTTATTTTTTATTTCTATCATCTTTCCATCCATCCATCCATCCATCCATCCATCCATCCAATCTATCTTATCAATCATCTATCAATCATCTATCTATCAAATGTCTATTATCTATCACTTGTCTATCAATCATCTATCTATATATCGTCTGTCTATCATCTGTCATCTATCTAAATCATTTATTTTTTTGAGGCAGTGTTTCTTGTCTTACAGGCTAGCCTTGAACTTGTAATACAGCCAAGGATGACCTGGAAATTTTGATCCTACTGCTCCCTCCAGGGTGCTGAAGTTACAGGCATGTGACTTTGAAGTCTGTGAGCTCGTTTGCAAGTGGCCTTTTCTACTTTGTCTTCTGAACACATCATCTCTGTTTGGTGATGACACTGTTGTTGATAGAATGACTTGAGTTCATTTTCTTTAAGCAGCATTTCTAACTTTAGATATCCTTGCCTGATTCTTTCTCGATTCTGGAACAAGCATTTCAGAATTTTTTGAAATCTTTTAATTTCTTTGTCTTGAGTGTTTGAATGTACTGATTTTGCACTGTCATTTTTTTTTTTTTTTGGTCAGTCAAGGCTTTCTGTTCTTTGTAGGCTTTTAGTTTTTCTTTCGACATTAAAATCTCTGCTTTCTGCACATTACAGATCTTTACACATTGAGATATGTGACTGTTGACATTAAGGACATTGCTCTTCAAAGAAGATTTAATGTCTTTTGCAAGTTTAGCGTACTTATGAGTGTTATATGTGTCATTGTAAAACAAAGAGGAAGGACTAACAGCAGCTATAATTATAGTTTCACAGTTTCCTCCAAGAGAATCCTTCAACAAGCGAGCAAGCTTACTATTTCTGTAAGGAATATGCTGATTCCTTCTCTTTGTATTTGCTAAGACATTGATGACATTCCTAAGGGCTAAATGGGATTTATTAATATCTGTGCCTTCCACAAATTGTGTCCCTTTAGCACTAGAAGTTCTGTCCCCCCACCCCCCAGATCCTGCCAGGTCAATGAGTGACATTTTGGCTACACAGAATCTGGAAAACAGCATGGTAAGGAGAAGATTTAGCATTTGTGTCAGTGGGATGCTGTGTCCTGTTGTCCTGTTTTTGTTTCCACTGTCTAGTAGCTGTAATACTTCCTCTGAGGATTTGGGCTGGTGTAAAGTGAGACCCTGAACAACCACTCCTTTTTGGGCATCTTCCCGGACAGCAAGTGGCCCCAAATTTGTCAAGAGGTCACGAATCTGTTCATTATACACCTCCAAATAAGAAACAGCAGTACTACACACATTCTCTTCTTTAGTCTCATGCATGGATTTGAAAAGGTTTAACACTGTTAGGTACATTACTCCAGATTCAACGGCTGATCCTAGCATCCTGTGTGTCTTCCCAGCTCCAGAGGCACCATATGCAAGTACTGGGCAATTATATACATTCAGAAAACTATGAAGAATTGGTTTAGTAGTGTGTTCAAAAACTTCCGTTTGAATTGATGTTTTATCAAAAAGAGCACAAATATAAACTTAAGATCTTTATTTTGCCTTTTAGTAGTATCAAAATTTGTAGTTTTCTTTTTGTGAAAAAAAAACTGACTTCTTGTTTTGGATCAAAAATGAGTATATGTTTATCCACAACATGAATCACTTTGTGGGGGTAGGGGGAAGAAAAGGAAAAAGATTTTTTCAACATTCAGAAAACTTGAAAGGAGGCCAATGTTAATAACCTTCAATTTAACATTAGATTATTCTATTATTAATGTGAATTTTAAAAGTCATTATAAAACTAAATAGTCATTAGAAATCACCTTGGGCTGAGAGCTGAGAGAATAATTTTTTACTTCAATAGACTTTAAATAAATATTTAATGATGATAATAGAGACACATAGGAAGTCAGTGGGAAATTTGCATGCATCACAAAGAAGCCATGGAGGATTTTTAAAATCAAATTGGAACCTTTTGTAATAAAAGTTCTTTGACTTTCCCTGTGAGTTTTGAAGTCAAAGCGTTTCCTAGAAATAATCTCATTAAGCTGTAGTGAGACTAGCCAGAACACATAATATTATTTCTAATTTTTAGATCTGGCTGAAGAGGAGGAGTAGATTCACAATAGAGTTGCTGTGCTTGGAAACTTGATGGCAAAACAAGGTTTTAGAGCCTGCAGTTTTTCCATTTCAAATGAGTGATCTTCCAGCAAAACCAAATTGTTGTGATTGTTTTCTCTACTATAATAAACAGAAAGAATCCTTGTTTTGCTCCCTTTTATGTCTCCCATTTTAGCTTCAAATGGTCACATGCAAAAAAGATGTTCACTTTAAAGAGAGTGCTGCACTTCAATTAAGTATAGCCATAATCTAGATTTCCAGCTATGGGGGGTTCCCCTTGAGATGTGTGTAAAAGACAGGTCTTCTCTCCAAGATTCAGATATCAGAAGGGAATTTATTCCTGTTGCTAAATTGTAGCATACAGTTTCCATAATCCAGAATAGGCATATGGGATTTGTGTGTATACAACTTTTATTTCCATTAGAGCAACAGTTCTCAATCTGGGGGGTCACGATTCCTTTGGGGATTGAATGTCCCTTTCACAGGGGTCACCAGAAAGCATCAGAAAACATGGACATTTACATTACAGTTCCTAACAGTAGCAAAATCATAGTTACGAAATAGCAACAAAAATAATTTTATGGTTTGGGTCATCACAACATGAGGACCTGTATTCAATGGTCACAGTGGTTGAGAACCACTGCCGTAGAGGTTATATATGTTTAGTGCAAGAGATTCAGCCATCAAAGCATTTTAGTACTTGCTATATGGAAAAGTCCAGTGAGGCAATGAGCTTTGATAAAGGTAAACCCAGTGGGTCTTAGGACTGTATAAGAGTTCCATGTTGGAGAATTCAGTTGTAAATAATCCATTACATTCCTCAGAGAAACTCAAGGCAAGGATTGGTTAAGCTTGTAGCAGTTGCTGAGGTCTTGGACCAGTCATGGTTGGAAAGACCAAATCTTGTTGGATTTAGGTGATGTGGTTGGAGTCATATGATTGGAAAAGCTGCAGCACCACAGCGGTTGGGCAATGAGAGAAGAATCCCAAAGGAAAGAGGAACGATACTATTGAGAAGGGGAGGGATGCTTAAAAAAAGCCACACTTATCCCTAGTTGTTAGCATGTGTGCCTAGGCAGTGTCCCTAAGGAGAGTCAAGTGGTCAAAATGGTTCCTAGAAGTGTCTACTACTTGGCCTGTAACATTTGACTAGTCTTGCTTACTAGTTTAAATGTGAGTAGTTTAAAAAAATGTGACTGAGTAGTACTAAAAAAAGATTGTGTTTTCCTGTTGGTCTATGCATCTATTTCCTACAGACACAGGAGAGGCTAGGGTGGTTCAGGGGATGGGTGCTATCTCTATAAAGGTACAAAGGTAAGAATAAAAGAAAGCGACCTAGCCAGAGAAATTTGAGGCTGGCTGGAGAAGTTTAGGTGATCAGATAGCAAGAAATAGAAAGTGTTGTGTTCCGAGTGAGAAAGCATCGTCTACTGATTTAACTCAACTAATATTTATCAAGTACTCTTCAGTGCCAGAGATATTCTATGCCTTACACATGTGTTAGTCCATTTAGCCCTTCGCCAAATCTGTGAGGCAAGTAAGGGCAACTTAAAAAAAATGAAAACTGCTCTGTGCAGGTTGATGGACATCAACTTAGAACAGGTGCCAGACAACACAGGATTGCTCCCTGTCTGTGTACATCAGTAATTACTGGTCTCTGTGTGTCTTGCGTGCTCACTGCCATTGTGGGAGGCTAAAGTACAGTGCTAGCAACTTTTGCAAGCATGCATGCTGTATTGTTGGAAATGGGCTTCAAACCAAAGGCACCCAGACCATATGCCTGTGGCGAAGGAATATCAAATTGACTCTTTAGAAAAAGAACATGAGAGTTCAAGTCTCCTAAATACAGTTGTTGTGTGCTATGATATTCCCAGAACTACTGCCAAAACTCAAAAATATGTATTGAGTGAATGACTAGACACCTTATTTCATATTTGAGGAAGGCAAAAAAAAAAAAAGACTGATTACTCTATGAGAAAAGATAGCAAAGGTTTAAAGTAAGAAAACCACATAAAGGGCATCAATAGACAGAATTTGAGAAATATTAACATGTGTACAGGTATACCCCAGGTTCCTATTTTGAATGACAGTGTAGGCAGCACTGTCATTTGCTGGGGTAGCAAATGCAAAGAGGACAGGTATCCAGAACTGTCAAGAGCTCCTTTTGCCAACATGGAGTCTGTTTATACTTGCCAAAGAGGCAACTGAACCGAGAATCCAAGGACAGACTAGTGCTGGTAATATAGGCCAGTGAGAGTAATCGGGGCACAGTGGAAGTTAAAGGCATGAGAGTAGACAAACTCATCTAGAGAGAGCACTGAGGGAGGAGAGACAGGAGGATGTACCATGGGTAGGTGAGAGAAGAGCAGTATTAAGGAAAAGGAGATGGAAATAGCCATAGATGGAAAAGAAACCATGAAAACTGTTGGCAGTAAAGCCGAAATGTAGAAGGGTGTCAGAATGTGTGGTTCTCTGATCTTCTAAGAGCTGGGCTCCAAGTGCAGAAGAGTAGGTAGGTAGTAGGGCTGATTGAGACCTGTATTTTTCTGGATAAAAGTGCTTGACCATATAGGGGCACTGTGTGGCAGACCCAGGCTCAGGATAGAAAGGACAGGAAGTGAGTATAGGAGGGACTTAATTAGAAGTTGGTTAAGGATGGGAGGTCTCAGTGAGTCAATGATGGGGTGTGGTCGGTATCAGGGACTCAATTGCTGAAGGGTTAGGAAGTCCAGGTCAGAATGTGGTGATGAATTTTAGATGTAGGTGATAACAAGGTCCAAAGGTGTGGGTAGGTGTGAGCCATTAATGTATTAGTCAGGGTTTTCTGGAGAAAAATAATCAATGGGTGTTATTACCATAGAGATTATTGTTATCCTAAATTGGCTCATGATTTCGTTTAGAAAATACCAAGCGCTGTGTGACAAGTCAGCAAACTGGAGACCAGGAGAGCCAGTGCTGTAGCTCTGGTTTGAAGGCTGGCAGGCTTGAGATCCATGATGAACTCTTATCAGTTTAAACCTTAGAAACCGAGAAGAACAAGTGCATACCATTGAAGGTTCTTGGCATGAAGTATAAACTTCAGATTCATGTGGTTCACAAGAGAGGCAACTGTCCCATATCATGGGATGGGTGGAAAAGGTTGTCTGGAGAGAAAAGGGTAGGAATAACATCACCTACCTCCCCCAGTGTCTTCTCCCAGGGAAAGGGTTCAATATTTCAAATATTCCCTCCAGTCCTTGGGGACACAAAAGAGGTAGCCTTGTTAATACCACATTACCCTGAAAGTGGACAGCTTTCTTATTCATCATGCCATCCTTGGGAGGCAACAGGAATCCCTTTTACTCATGATCCAGTCACGACCATGAACCCTATAGCCTGTCTTATGTCACTGTTATTCACTCTCTCCAGCTCAGGAACTAAAATTGTTTCTGTAACCTCTTCTCTGGGCAGCCCCTTCAGGTGGAACGTGTCCAACAGTCCTCCTTTGCCCTGAGAACAGTTGAGTTCACAGTTGGGTGAATTGATAGTCTGTTATCTGCTCCATCAGCTGTACTAAGGGATGACAAGAAGCAAGTACCTGCAGTCTAAGGTCCTTAGATGTTCCGAGCAACCAAGTTTGATGACTTTTTTTTTTCACCTGTGGGAATCTGTACTGGACAAAGATAAAACAATTCTGTCCACACTTCTAGTTCCCCAGTTCCAGGAGGGATCAAAGTCACCTGTTTGTTCTAGCCTTGTCATCAGTGGTTGACTGATGAACGTTATCGTCAGTGGGGTTGGGTCTGCTTCACTCATCTGTGTGAGTTGCTTATCTCTTCCTCAGACTCCCTCACAGGCATGCTCAGACACAATATCTGGCAGCTACCTGGGCGCTCCTTACCCAGCCAAACTGATACCTAAAATTAACCAATATGCATTCCATATAGATGGAACTGTGCTTGACAGACAGCTCATACTCAGTAGAGTCCAATTGTGATCTTTATTTTGCTATCATCTCTTCAATTCTCTCCAGGTTCTCTTTACAGGCACATGGGTGGGTCTATAGCTACTGACTCACTTAGCAATAAAATATTCACCTAAGTGTGACTCATGCTTTATTTCCTATAGGTGACTTTCGTATTGGAAAGTGGAAACAGGAAAGCCCTGATTTTCGTAGCCTGCCTGAGTATTCTAACTTCACTTGACTGGGTGTGTTTAAGGGGAGCAGAGTTGAGGAAGGAATATTTGGGATGTAGATCGGAGTTCCTGGACCATGTTTGTCAGCTTTCAACTGCACAGGAAGTCAATGATCAAGTTCATCTGTCCCTGATGAACTTTCTGGTTCTGACTCATCTCAGATGATGATGTAAGAATACCGAGGGTCTGGAAAATGGACCAATAATTTGTATCTCGGATTTAATAGTGTACAAGTTGGGACTCTTGGAGTATTAGTGCCCCTGCAAGGACACTTCCTCACTGCAAATTATTTAGTCTGTATGCGCTTTGGGAGCTCAAATGTTTAGATATCTAGATGTTTCGCAAGCCAGACTGGTCATGCTCAGAAAATGTCTCCCGTGTCCTCTGCTGTGGTTCAGCTTGCACACAAGCTTAGGCAATACTGAAGAAGGTATTGAACAACAAGCTGTGAATCACCGAGTATGGTCAGTTCTGCCGTAGGTTATCCAGTCACTCACCAAACATTAGCCATCATCAGGCTCTGTACTGAGGCCAAGCGGGAGATTTCTTATTTGTTCCCATTTTCAGGGAGGCTGCTCACATTAAAACATGAAAGCAGACTTACATCAATGGCACCTTAAGCTTTTTATTTTTTTCTTCCAGGTTTTCTTTTTCTTCACAGAATTTTAAAGTTTGTAGAAGTCCTGCCCTTCTTGCCCAAACCTCACTTTATGATGTGAGAGGATAAGAAAAATCACTCAGAGAAATCAATTACTCAGCCCAGTGCATTTTGCCAGAAAGGTCTTAGTGTTGTGACTACCCTTAAGTATGCCTGCCTTGCAATGAGCCGTGTGGCCATGTGGGGTGGAGGCCAGGGATTGACAGTGCGCTGAGCTCAGCACACTGTACAACTGGCTGTTCTGACCCCACCTTCCTACATCCATAGGCTCTTTCAGTGAGTCACACCCAGTCTCCATTTCATGACTCAGCTTCTGTGACCTGGTGACTTTCTCACTGTGGCCCTCCGGAATTTGGGTTACACCTTTCCTTCTTGGGTGGGGTGCTGTGGTTGGATTTCCCCTGCCCATCTCCTTTTCCAGCTGTTGGTGGCTTCCTCATGCCTCCATAGACAAGTGACCTTTGGGGAGTGGCAGTATCTGAGAAATCATTTTCCGTTGTTTGACTGTCTTGATAGCTTGAACCATTTCTCCTTTGGGTCTGGATGAGAATTATTTGTCATAAATCATTTTACCTAGTTCAGGGAGGGCCAATATCACCAGATGGTTGATTTTGTGTATTTAAACTTCTCCTCACCAATGAACTAGTGAATGAGTGAGCATAAAGCACCATGTACCATGCCTGACACACAGGAAACATTTGCAAGTGGCATTATTAACCATCATCTTTGTTGAATCTACTGTGAGCAGGCATGGACTTATTTGTCTGGTAAGCTGGCGACTGCTTCATAGGATCTGGGATAGTAGGGACTGATATAGGAGGACAGCCTTTTCTGTCACACTGCTGGGTAGGGACATGCTTCCCCTTATCTCCTTCATACCCTCCCAACCTCCCTCTGACACACCACAGCCCAATTGTTAGCTCTCTCCTTGCTGGCCATGGCATCCATCTCCATGATTTTCCTTCTTTATTTGTTGTGACTGAGTACTTCTTCCTCTCATCTAACTGTGTGTTTTGGTGGTACCTTGTTTGCCTCCTTATTTTCTATAAAAATGTCTTCCTGGGCCATAACTTGCCTATGCTGTAGAGGGCTGCAGTTATGCAAACTCTTCCAGGCATTTGCATTGCCCAGGCACAGCATGATTTACAGAGCATATCAGACGCTTGTAGTTTCATTTCCCCCTCAGGCTTTTTTCACTGCGATCGAATCCCCCTCCCTGGGATGATGCACCATTTAGAGGAAGTGTGATGGATAAGTTTTCCTTTGGAATATTTTCAGAGTGATGTAAGACAAAAAATGTCCTTGGAGCTGTGTTAAGGGTACGGAGGAGCCGTTGTTATTTTATCAAGAATCAAAGTGGAGACAAGTGGTTGAGTGATTGATAAGATTTGCTAAAACTAGGTACCAGCGAGTCAGTCTCTTCTCACCATTTTCTCCCCACCACTCTTGTGTGAGAAATATACATATATATATGTACATATATATAGTTTTATATATGCATATAAAGTTACACATATATTCTACATGTATGTATAGTTGTTTTGCTAAGGTCTAACTTTTCCTTATCATAAATTCCTTGTTTTGGAGCCCTCACTGTTCATTAAACACCCGTTTTGGGCATCAATTACAGCAATCAGTTTTGATTTCTTTAAAGGTGACCAAGATCTTAAAAACTACCTAGGAAGTAAATTGCATGTAGTAGCTGCCTAAAATAGAGTTTTAATACTTTTCTTCCATTCTTTGTAGTTGTCTTACCCCCACACACATGCATAGTAGTTTTATGTATTTATTTTGACAGGATATCACCATATAACCCTGGGTAACCTGGGGCTTGGTATACAGACCAGGCTGGATACAAATTCATAGAGATCCACCTGCCTCTGCCTCCCTAGTGCTGGGATTAAACACATGTACCACCTTGCCCTGCTCTGATGGTAGTTTTAAAGCAACTCATTTTGAGTGTTTCAACCTATTAAGTTGAATTATTACAGCCTTTTAAAACACATAATCACATTGGCTTGCATAATATTGGGCATAGTCAAATCATCCTGATCACAAATAACAGCTGCAATGGGCATAAACAGGCCTGGAGACAAGTGATCTTTATATTGTTCATTCTAGTTAAGAGGCTGTGGGAAGAAGTCAACCTTGTTCTCGGTCAGTGGGCTTTAAAGAACATAACCACAACAGACAGCTCCTGTCTATTATATCATCTCAGTTATAGAGAGCATCCCTTTTAGCTCTGTACATAAATGGCTAAGAGGGAAATGGTATAATTAGGGAGCATTACTTATCCCATTTAAGTTGGGTTAAGTGGTAGAAAGCTGGTTAAAGGAGTTATTATTGAATTGGTTCAAAATTTTGTTTTGTTCAACTTAACAATGGCTGTAAATGTTTGCCAACTGGTTGGTTTTGATCAACTTAGCAATGGCTATTTAACAACTGGCTGGTTTTGAAATTGAAATTGTTTGGAAGTCAGAATTGTTGGTGAGAGTGGGGCAGGATCAGAGCACTGAGCGAGCAGAGAGCTGCCTGGTAGGTTGGGATTTCCCAGAGAAATGCTAGTACATTGGGACTTCTGGGTAGCCATTGGAAGACTCCATCCATGTCTTCTCCTCCAGCTGGAATGGGATACAGCTAATGCCCTCAGACTCATAAGGCCAACTTTGACTAACAAGGCAGTCCCAAGTTTGCCATCTTTCTTTGGGGTGTGTGTTTTAAGGATTGGTACAATTGTTAACTCAGAAGGATGCCACAATCAGAGCCTCTCTTTACCCACTGGTGATGTTCCCACAGCACAATGTTTCCAGGTCTGGGTCTCCTCAAAAGCTGAGCCCATTTCTCTGCAGTCATTTCCCTGAAAACTGCTCCCTTTTGTCATCCTTCTCTTAGCTCTCTGTTCACACTGCCTTTTCCTCATTGGATTCTGTAAGGGGACTCTGATGACTGATGTGTCCTGGCTTGTAGCACACCATCCCGTTCCACCTCGCTATGGCAGTGCTCGTTGCCTTGCACATTCTCCCCGCCCCCACACTCTTGCACACAGCTGTGTCTGGAGAGCTACTTCATGCTCCTGGGTTGGTCCTGACTAGAGTCGGAGCTCGAAGCCGGCATCTGGGAGGGCTCATCTTCAGTTATATAATCTGTGTGGCCTGTGACTGACTGACTGACTGACATGCTTGCAGGAAGGCAGGGAGATTGTTACCTGGGGAGGGCTTTTCAACCCTTTGACTCAGTGTCAGCTCAGTTACTTAACATTTGGCACAGTCTCGGTGACAGAGCTAGGTATACAGATGGCTGCTATAACTTGATGTCAGGATCCTGAGCTAATAGAATGCATATGTGTACATATAAATGTCACTTTTGAAAAAGAACATGGAGACAGCCTAAAATGGGTATAAAGACATTTAAATACACATTCAGGCAATAAAGCAATTCTCAACCTGTGGGTTTCAACCCTTTTGGGGTTGCATATCAGATGTCTGCATTATGATTCATAACAGTAGCAAATTGCAATTATGAAATAGCAATGAAGTAATTTTATGGTTGGAGGTCACCACAACATGAACTGTTCTAAATGGTCAGCGTTAGGAAGGCTGAGAACCACTAACGCAGGGACTTATGATGATCACACAGGCAGTAGGTTGGATCTAGGATTTGAACCAGATTCCTTTCACTTGGCCTCCTTGGCATTTGAGCAGGTTTGAGCATTCTTCTTCTATGAAGAGCTGCTCAGAAAGGGTTGTTATTTGCAGACTTGAAGTAAAGGGATTAGTTCCATGGTTTGTAGACTTTTCAAAACACCACAAAACCTGCTGTTTAAATGAAATCTTGTGCAGTTGCCAAAAATGCAAAAACGACTAAGTACAAAGCTGGTGAGAGCAGGTGGGTGGAGGGCGTTTACAGTCGGTTCCATTACTCGCAGTGTCTCATCTTACGGCCCCTCAAGGCCTTCAGAGAAACACAGTTCAGTGACATGGATTAGTGTAATTACACATATCCATATAATTTACATGCCTCACAGAGGGTGTGTCCTGAAAGATCATTGTCCTTCCCAGGTGGCCAACCTAGGCTCCTCTTCCTGGAGCAATGAGACTGATTCTGCATTTCTCTTCTGGTGAACTAACCCACCCACCCATTTACCCACCCACCCAGCCACCCATCTGTCTGTCCGTCCATCCTTTATATTCTTTCCTTTTTGGTTGAGTATTTGATATGGCTTATATTTATGACCATGTTAGCTTATCTCATCACTGTGATGAAACATCTGACATGAAACTCCAGGGAGACTTTTATTTTAGCATGAAGTTTCAGAAATTTGAGTCCATAATCCTTGGTTGTGTTGATGATGGGCTAGTGGCAAGCAGAATATCATGGCAACAGACACAGCTGGGAATGGGTACAGCCATTAAGAACAGGCTTCCCATGACTCCCTCCTAGAAGATCTCCCCACCCCTTTCAATACCTTCCAATGATGCAATTGTATTATGAATCCATCAAGAGATGAATATTTTGGCTAGGTTAGCATCTTGAGAACCAATCAGCTGGCATGTCCCCAATGCGTGTGCCTGTCAGAGATACCTCATGTTTAAACAACAATGCCATCTAGAATATTCTAAATTTATTCTTTGATAATTAAATATCTCTAACAGCATATCTTGATTATATTCAACCCACGTTCTTCTTCCACTCCCTTTGGCTTCCCAGTGTTTCCTCCTCCTGCCTTCATCTCCTCCTCCTCTTCATTTTATAAGCCCCTGAGTCCAACTAGTATGGCTTACATGTGCACAGGAGCCATCTGTCAGAGCACAGACAATTGCCAGCATCCACATCCCCACCCCAAACAAGTCCTTGCTTAGCAGCCATCACTTGCCAGTGACTACTCAGCTAGGGGCAGTGCCTCATGAGTCCTCTTCTCATCCATGCTGAACTGTTAACTAGCTGTGCTATCCGTCGCTGTGATTGAGACAAAACAACAAACCAAACCCATGGTCTTTTGAGTTGCTGTGGGCTTCAAGACATTGGAAGCATCCCTTGTGATCTCTAAGCTGAAGCTTCATTTCATTGGCTTGATGGAGATGATTCTATCTTCATAACAGCATCAACATGAAAGCCCTTGGCAAATTATATTCACATGATGAATGCAAGCCATCTTCTGAGTTCATCAAATTCTGTTTAAGCAAATATTCCCCCTCCCTTTTTTTGAGACAGGATTCCTCTGTATATACCCTTGGCTGTCCTGGAACTCACTCTGTAGACCAGGCTGGCCTCAAACTCAGAGATCCAACTACCTGCCTCTGCCTCTTGAGTGCTGGGGTTAAAGGCATGTGTCACCACACCTAGCTAGTAAGATATTCTCATTAAGTTAACAATATTTGAAGAATAAAGTATATTTATTAGAAATAGGTGTACAGACATGAGCAAACTTTTTGGGTGATGGAAATACTCTATTTTCATCTAAATGGTGGCAATGTGGATATGAAAGGTGTAAATATTTATGATTTATGTTTAAGAGTCGTGTAATTTATTATATGTGATAATTACACACGACACTGAAAACATAGCAGGATTTGCCAGGTGGCATACGCCTTTAATCCCAGCACTCAGGAGGCAGAGACAGGCGGATCTCTGTGAGTTTGAGGCCAGCCTGGTCTCCAGAGTGAGTGCCAGGATAGGCTCCAAAGCTACACAGAGAAACCCTGTCTCAGAAAAAAAACAAAAAACAAAAAAAACCATAGCAGGATTATGTCAATTACTTCAAAAAAGTCTTTAAGCATAGAGGGGGCCCAGGATCACAGACACCCATTGCCACTGCATCTTCACAGGGCAGAAATAGCATTGATTAAGGAGATTAGTTATTTTTTTCTTTTTTCTTCTGTGTGTGAGACTGTGGTCTATATGCATGTGTTCAAGTGCAGGGAGCATGCGAGTATGTGGTACACACTTACATGCTTGTGTATCTGTGTGTGGAGGCCTGAGATTGACATCAGGATTCTTCCTGGATAACCTTCCCAGTTTAAGGTTTTGATACAAGATCTCACTACATAGCCCTGGATGTTTGAAACTCTGTATTGGTGGTTTTGAACTCAGAGAGAACCTCCTGCCTCTACCTCTTGATTTAAGTAGTCAAGATGTGTACTACCATGCCTGGCTCCTACTTTGTTTTGAGGCAATGTCTCTCAATCAAAGCCAGAGCTTGCCCAAACACTCTCACTAGCCAGCTTTCTCTAGAGATTCTCTGTGTCTGCCTTCCAAGGCTGGAGTTACAGGAGAGTTGCCATATCCTGTCTTTACATGGGCTTGAGGGATCTAAATGCTTGTCTTTTTCTTTGTAGGCAAGGCGTTAACCACTGAGCCATCTCCCCAACCCTAGTTAAAGTTCTTGTTACTGTAACAAAGTATCTGACAAAAGCAGCTTAAGGGATAAAGATGTCATAATTCAGTGTTCATTTTGGTTTATGGTTTCTGGATGTTGTAACTCAGAAGTCATGGAGGAAGGAGTGTGAGACAGCTGGAACGGTTGTGTCTTCAGCAAGGAAGAGAGATGAACACCCATGCTGAAACTATTCTCTTCTTTATATTCAGTCCAAACTCCAGTGCCAGATCCATTTCAGGTGGGTCTTACCAAGTCAATTCATCCAGTCTGGAAACTCCCTCCCAGACCTGCTGTCTTAGTTAGGGTTTCTATTGCTGTGAAGAGACACTATACCATGACAACTCTTACAAAGAAAACATTTAATTGAGGTGGCTAGTTTACAGTTTCAGAGGTTCAGTCCATTTATGGTCATGAAGGGGAGCATGGCGGAATGCAGGCAGATGTGGTGCTGGAGCTGAGAGTGCTAAATCTTGACTCAGAGGCATGAGGAAGTTTACTGACTGTCACACTGAGTGGAGCTTGAGAAAAAGACCCCGAAGTCCATCCCCAACAGTGATACACTTCCAACAGAAGGTGTGGCCCAGACTAAAGGTGTGTCCTCCAGCCTCAAGGTCTGGATTAAAGGCATGTGTCATCCAGCCTCCTCCAACAAGACTATGCTTCCTTCAACAAGGCCACACCTCCTAATAGTACCATTCCCTATGAGCTTATGGGGGCCAAATACATTCAAACTACCACACCTGCCCAGAGGTTTCTCTTATGCATGGGTCATTTAGTTTCTATCAAGTTGATGGCATGAGATCATTAACCATCACAGACTGCTTAGTAATTAAAATGCTGGCTATGTCTGATATCACAACTACTACTGAAGTGTGTGTGTGTTTAAACTAGCTGATATGCACATACTGCTTATGGAGTGATGGACACCACTGTGTGTTCCATGTACAATGAAGATGAATGATGTCTGTTCCAGGCCTAAATCAGTTCTGTTTGTAGTCTCTGTGAAATGTGAAATACAAAGTACTTCTTTTTTAAAAAAAATTGATATTGGGTTTCCAGGGAATCTCAGCTAATCAAAAAGCATATTAGCTTTGTGCTGCTATAATGAAATACCTGAAATAATTAACTTATAATGGGAAAAGAATTATTTTGACTCAGTTCTAGAGGTTCCGGCATGATCAAGTAACCCGATTGGTTTGGGATTCTGGTGGTGACAGCACATGAACAGTTACGGAAGGAACACGTGGCAGTGACAAACCTGTTTACATCATGAACCAGAAGGCGCAAAGACCTAAGGGAAGAGTCAGACCTTGCTTTTGAGGCCTGTCTTGGTTACTTTTCTGTTGCTGTGAAAAGACACCATGACCAAGGCAACTTATAAAAGGAAGAATTTAATTTGGGAGCTCCTGGTTACAGAGGGTTAGAGTCTATGACCATCAGGGCAGGGAGAATATAACAGCAGGCAGGCAGGCATGGTACTGGAGTGGTAGCTGAGAGCTTATATCTTGATCCACAAACCTGAGGCAGAGAGAAGCCTAAATGAGAAGCCCTCCTGGTGATACGCCACTTCCAGCAAGAACACAATCTCTAATCTTTCCAGAGAGTTCTACCAACTGCAGACCAAGCATTCAAGTATGATCCCTTGGGGAACATTGTCATTCAAACTACCACAGAGAAACAGTCCAAATTATCTAAGAACTTCCTGTCAGGCCTGTCCTCCTCAAGTTTTCACCATCTCACAGTAAGGTCACTTTAGCCCAGGATGTTAGGGGAACATTTAAATCCCTACTACATCATTAAAGCTTTACAATGAGCTAATATTTGAATTTGGGGGAAGGAGCCAAAGTCTACACTCCATGGAACAATGGGCTTGTAAATTACTCAAGAAAACAAATTAGGCCAAAGACTTTGGTCACTGTGCTAACATAAGACTCATTCATAGTCTTTTGGTGACAACACTTAGAACAAAGCATTTGGCTTAAAAGGAACAAATACTGGCATTTTGAAACTAATTTTTTATATTTAATTATATATTATGATCTCTGTCTCTCTGTTTTTCTGCGAAGGAAATGTTACCATCTACTTCCAGAAACAATTTGGCTGACTTCTTGGAAATGCTTTCCCCTGTGTTTGTACTTTGGTATATTTTCATTCTTTTCTACTCACAGACTGGCCGTAAGGACAATGGGAGCCTCTCGAGCTCTGAGACTGAACAGTCTCCTATTTTCACATGCCTGGCAGACGAAGAATCCTTTTGAAAGGGGGTGTGTGGGGTAAGGACACGGAGAGAGACCCAAAAGTGTGTGGACCAACTAAGAAAAAAACCATCAGTACTTCCTCCTACTCAATACCATCTTCTCTCTCTGTCACCACCACCATTCCCATGACCTCTGTGTCCGTCTGCACTTCCTATATATCTTCCTTTGCTGCTATTAACATCTCACATCTCCATCGCCACCTCTTTTGCCTTCGCTACCACCATTGCTTCCTCTTTTCCATCTTTTCTCCCCCACTTCCTCCTCTTTGTCTTTTTCCTCTGCCTGCACCTCTACCTCATATACCATCCCCACCACCTTCACCATTTATTCTACTGGTACGTCTACCATCACCTTCATCTACAACTTTTATCACCAGGATATAATTAACCAGCCATATTTAAACCAAGCCATCGACTTAACCCAAAAAGTTATATTGGGATGACCATTGGAGAAATATGAGTTATATGCTTGCATTGAACTGTTAGAAAGTAAAATTTTTCACTGTCGGTTATGGAACTATAAGAGACTAGCCATAATCTAAGTTGAAAATCAAGAATTAGTAGAATAAACACACTATTGTGAAATACAGAGATAAGATGGCTTTGAGTATTCAAAGTAGTTGCCTTCAGGAAATAGGAAGTAAGACTGCAACTTTGATAATTGAAATTAAGTTAAACATTAACCAAAATGCCTCCGAAGTCATGTTAGCCAATTAATTCATTAAAATTAAAGTTTTAAACATTTTAAACAGAAAGGTCGACAGCCAGTAGATGAGCATTTTCATTGAGAATGTATATCAAATCCCAGAATTCTTTCATCAGTAATGTATTGAAGGTGTTAAAACACCCTTCCCAGAAGGGACTATGATAACAATAGATGGTCTTTGCCATACATGTTCCTTTTCTTTCGGGGGATGCTGAATATTTCAGTATGCCAAAAAGTACTAGGTCTGGATCGCTTATGAATAGAATCACAATATAACATTTTGGCAAAACCCTTGTTGGCTGTGGTCCCACCAGTTGCTTTCACCGAACCATTGCCACACCTATCCTGTACCTTCCAGTGTATCATTCTCAGTAATGGGTGTGAGCACTCCCTTCAATTTTTCTAAATTCTAGAATGGGTTTTGTGATGACGAGTGTAGTGGGGTTTGAGATTTGGGATCTAGGTGATCTAGAAATGCTATGGTATTACAGGCAGCTGATGCTGGTAGTGGTGGCAGATGGGTTGTATGGTTTCTTGGTTCTCTGAAAGCAATGCCAAACTGGAAAACTAATAACATTTACAAAGACCTGGGTCCAAAGATTATTGACTTTTTGTTTCTGCCAACATCTTAATGTTTTCAAGGTAACAGGAATGTGTAGAAATCTCAGTAGGCCAGCCCTTGCCTCTTTATTTTCATATAAGGGTAGTTTCTTCCTTATGTATTGGAGTGGGCAGTTGAACTGCTGTCATAGTATCAGGAAGGAGGTTGCGGAAGTTGGAAGAGGTACATATGCTGCTGTTGTCGTTTTGCCTGCAAAGCATATGCTGTGCAATGCAGCGACAGGAAGAGTTGCTACAGCAACTGATGCAAAGCACACACGGGAAGTGTATATGTGCTTTGCTCTGAGCTGAATTTTTTTGAATATAAAGATGTTTGTTGTGTTCATCAATCATATCCTTAATCTCCACATCCCATGCGATCTCTTTGGTCAGAGGCTGACACAGAGACAACTGCAGCTAGAGCTGAAATTTTAGTCTTCGGGGCAATTTTTATTTGCCAACCTGCCACACTATTAAGTGAGCCACTCGTTTGTAAGCTGCCTATCTGTTAGTGGAATCCGTAAACCTGCGCCCTTTGTTAGTCTCGTCGTTAACTGGAAGCAACCAGATGCTCTCAAGTTAATTCCAGATCTTTCAATTTCCTCACTATGAAAAAATGAAGTAACAGTAGGAGATTCAGTGTGTTTGATAACATGACCAGCTCTCACCCGCCTCCCTGCTACTTCAAATCCATTAAGTTGTTCCAAAGCTGTCTGGCATATTTTAAGTGAGAAAATACAATAAATTCGCATGCCTCAGATTGATCAGTTTCACTACCTATTGTAAACCGGATACTTTTAATCCTCCTAAAACAGTGGCTCTCAACCTTCCTAATGCTACAATCCCTTACACAGTTCCTCATGTTGTGGTGACTCCAACCATAAAATTTATTTTCATTGCTACTTTGTAACTGCAATTTTACTGCTGTTATGAATCATAATGCAATTATTTGTTTTTTCCGATGGTCTTAAGTGACTCCTGTGAAAGGGCCGCATAACCTCAAAGAAGTCAAGACCCCCACAGGTTGAGAAACACTGTTCTAAAAAGTTCAAAAGCCCCCTCCTCAAGGAAGTCTTTGGTTATGTTAAAATGCGTTTTTATGGTCCAGAATTTCCTCTCTTCTGAATTGCCTTTACTCCTCTGCTTTCTTCTGCTGTGATGTCTGTACTGTGATTGGCATTCTTAAAACTCTTTGGTCACTGTGCTATGGTAGACCACACCTTTAATCCTAACTTGGAAGGCAGAGGCAGGTGAAATCTCTGTGATTTCAAGGCCAGCCTGGATTACAGAGTGAGTCCCAGGACAGCCAGGTCTACACATAGAAAAAACCTGTCTCAAAAAACCAACCAGCCAACCAGCCAACCAGCCCACCAACCAACCAACCAACCAACCAACCAACCAACCAACCAACCAAACAAACAAACAAACAAAAAGCAAAACCCATTGTTCAGTTAATACTAGTGCCAGAAACACTGAACTAACACTGGCAAGCTCCAATGAGCAGTTCCTTTGGAATGCCTGGATTTCAATCAGGAATCACCCTAGAATCTTGAATCGTCCCTGCTGTAGGGGAAAACACTTACAAATCCTTTGTTTGCTTTTTTGCAACCAGTTGCCAGTCAGGATTCAGAGCATCAGTAGGCTCCCAAACAGGGTGCTTGTCTTCTCTGAATGATTCACACTTTAGGAATTGTCACCAGATCCTAGGAGGCAGCCAGTCTTTTTTCTATGGCACTGTCCAGCTTTGGCCTGGTGTGGCAACCTATGCAGTGACCCTAGCTTCTGTGATCTTGACTTTGTCCCTTTTGTTTACTTCCATTTCCTGCCACTCGAGGCCTTTGCCCTTCTTTTCTCTGTCTCTGTTTTGCTCCTGCTCCTTGTATCTGCTTCCCTTTCATTCACAAGTACAGCTTCTACTCTTGTCCTCGTCTTCTTCTTTTTTTTTTTTTTTTTTTTTTTTTTTTTTTTTTCTTGTAGTGGTCTTCACGGATATTAGTTAGCACCATTCAACTTGTACTTAGCCCTCTTGTGAAGAGCCTCGGGCATTGCTTCAATGTCAGCGTTCTTTTTGTCTCCCTAAAGGCCTGGGCAAAGTTTTGGGTACTTGTGCACACACTGTGGGAAAATCTGCACCAGCCCCTGATTCTTTCACTTACTGAGCAGCCATCAGTTATGTTTTTGATTATTGACCTAGTTTTTATCAGCTGTATGATGAGAATGACACCACTTACATGTTATGAGTAATAAATTATATAAACGTTGGGTAGATGAGCAGGCACTGTAATAGGCACTCAGCAACTGTAAGCCTTTGCTGCTGTTAGGTTTTATTTACCACTGGCTACTGTTGTTTCTAATGCTCCATCCACTTTGTAACTTCTAAGAAAGAAATGAAATATATGTATCAGGGCTCAGTTACACAGAACTTGTTAACTCTGAGTCCTGAGACACATAGGTGCTCGCTGATAGCTCTGGGGAGAGACACCTGCTTGTCTGTAGCTATGATGAATTATAAATTTGCCTCATATTGAAAATGGACTATGACAATCTATTTCTTACATATCCGAGTATGGGAAATTGGGATCAAGACTGATCAAGTCAGGTGTGACCATGGCATGATTTTTTTTTGGGGGGGGGGTCAAGACAGGGTTTCTCTGTGTAACTTTGGAATCTGTCCTGGAACTAGCTCTTGTAGACCAGGCAGGTCTTGAACTCACAGATATCCACCTGCTTCTGCCTCCTAAGTGCTGAGATTAAAGGCATGTGCCATCATTGCCTGGCTGACCTTGGCTTTATTTATTTATTTATTTATTTATTTATTTATCTGAAACAGAGTCTCCTGTAATCCAGGCTGGCCTTGAAATCTGGGCCAAGGTTGACCCTGAACTTCAGATCTTCCTCCTTTTACCTCCCAAGTGCTTAATGTGTTTCTGGGGATTGAACCCAGGGCTTGACAAGAGCTCCACCCACTGACTACATTCCCAGAACCAAGGAATTTTTGTTTGTTTTGTTTTCTTATTCTCCTGAGACATGGTCACACACTGTTAATTCCTGACCTTGAATTTTGTCTCATCACCCTGACACTACACCTGAGTGCTGGTATTAGAGTCATAAACTACCCCATCCATTTCTTAACCACACAAGTATCTCAGGGATAAAAAAATGAATCTTCTGAGGCTAGCCTGGTCTACAGAGTGAGTTCCAGCACAGCCAAGGATGTTACACAGAGAAACCCTGTCTTGGAAACCACATAGTCAATCTCTCTCTCTCTCTCCCTCACACACACACACAATTTTGTCGTGACAGTGAACTGACCTCTGTGAGGTGCCTCTGGTCCTGCACTTTCTGGGGGGTCTGTCACTCCCTCCTCTTCTCTTGAGGCATCCACACTCGAGACATTTATTCTTCTACCTGTGAGAATTTCAAAACAAACCTCACTGTGGAATCTTTTTTTTTTTTTTTTTTTTTTTTTGGCAGAGTTACAGAACTTGTGGTTTGGAGTAATTCTTCCCCACCCATCCCCCATTATATATGTGAAATTCCAGATGTTCTGGCAGGAAAACCCCATAAGTGATATTTTTTTTCTCCCTCATTGATTTGAAATTGTACCCTTTCTCTATATGGCACATGATCAACCAGTTTAAAATATATAATTAATTAAAGTGTTTAATGATCCTGACAAGCAGGCAAATAGATGCAAATTCAGTAGTGTCTACAGAGTGCCTGGGAACAGCCTTCTCTTTACTGGGTCCTTACAGGACACACTGTAGTGAGGATACAGGGGTCCAGGTCCATCAAGGAGTTGGCTATTCCAAATGTGGAGATCTGACACTGAGTGTGCAGTTTCTACTTCCTTCATGCTTGAGCTACAGGTTGTTGGTGGACTTTATCATTAAGAACAAACGGAGAGGCCAGGCAGTGGTGGTGCAAACCTTTAACCCCAGCACTCGGGAGACTGAGGCAGGCAGATCTCTGTGAGTCCGAGGCCTGTCTGACATGTAAAATGTGTTCCATGACAGCCAGTGCTACCCAGAGAAACCCTGTCTTGGAAAACCAAAATAAATGAAACAATGGGAGAACAGGGGAGGCAAGGAAAAGAAAGACAGGGTTACTCTGTAAATTCACTTATTACTTCTGATTGTTTTAGTGTCTTTTCTTTCTGCTCTGTGTTTCTAAGGGCTCACAGAGGTCCCAGGAAGAGCAATGTGCTGCAGACAAAAAAGGTAGGGGCAGCCTATTGCCTCTCCTTTGCCAGAGCCCTAACACTAGGGTGATGATATGGGTGATAGCCAGGGTCCATTTTCTTCTCTGGTACCTGAAAAATTAAAATCAGAACAAAATGATTTTTGTTTTGTTTGAGACAGGGTGTTTAGGTAGCCATGGATGGCCTAGAACTCACTCCTTTGACAAGGCTGGCTTTTAACTAACAGAGATCCACCTGCCTCTGCCTCACCAGTGCAAGGATTAAAGATGTACACTGTCATGCCTGGCAAATGAAATACCTTTACACAGAGTTTTTAATGAAAAATATTATATATATATTTAATTAAGCATAAGATTTAAAACTAAAAATAATTTTTGAAAACCCCCCTTTCCCTGTCACAGAAGAGGAGGGGAGAGGGAGAGAGATACTATGGTGGCAGTTGTGTAGGGAAGTTCATCTGTTTTGGTGGTTCACTTAACTAATTTTGGTCATGGCTACCCACTCTACTGAAATCAACTACAATTCACAGATCTTCCATGACTTGTATAAACTTTCCATGATCTGTGGCATGGAGTCAGCATGGTAGGATGGTTATAGGTGTGTGTGTGTGTGTGTGTGTGTGTGTGTGTGTGTGTGTGTGTGTGTATGTGTGTATGTGTATGTGTGTGTGTGTGTGTGTGTGTGTAAAGTCAGAGACAGAGCTTGGGAGGCAGATAAACTGAATCTGTCTGCTAAATCAGATCTGAAGCTTTACTGATATGCCCATTTGTTCCTACAGTGTGGCTGCTTTTGTGGTTTCGGCTGAAAGTGTCTGTCCTACAGGGCTGAGTGTATTCACTCTCTGGGCTTTTACAGAAAATCTTTCCAGTCTTTGGTTCAAGATAAAGTGCTGTTGTTGTGTCAGGAGTCATTTGAGCTTTTGGGTGAGTACAGCAGATGGAGCAAATTAGGTCAAGAGCTAAGTGGACTCCTGAAGCTCTTCTCAGTATCCTGCAGCAACTGAAAGCTTGGGGTTGCTGGGTAGCAGATTGGTTTCATGCAGATAAAAGCATTGCCATTCAGTTATTTATGGTGGTTTACAGCAAGGCTTGTAGTCACATCATCCTACATGGTGTTTAAAATTTTAATTACATTTACTAATTAAATGTGTGTGTGTGTGTGTGTGTGTGTGTGTGTGTGTTGTGTTGTGTTGTGTTGTGTTGTGTTGTGTTGTGTGTACACATATGCCACAGCATGTATGTGCAGTGCAGAGGACAGTTTTCAGGGGTTCACTACTTCCACCTCAGGGTATCCAGGAATTGAACTCAGGTCATCAACCTTGGTGGCAAGTGCCTTTGCCTACCGAGCCATTTCACCACTGCACATGGCACTTGATGCAGAGTGGATTTGTACAATTTGGGGAGAACAGTCGCCCTTGCTGGCTTCGAAGTGCCAAGCAGATGGATCTGGAAATTAGTCTCCTTTTCCTACAGGAAGAGACGGAACTATTTCATATTTCAGTATGGCCTGATGGGTGAGAGCATTCACGATTTGTGAAAAGGGTTGGTGTGAGAATGCAAGATTGTAATTATGAAAACATACATGAGAAAATTTTAAAAGTTTTATAAAAAGTAGCTCCTTATCCATATTGCCCCTGTTCTTAGGGCAGGAGTAGAGCAGAGGGTAAGGAAGGCTATGGTGATCTAGCACCCTGCACAGCAGGGCTGGCAGTCTGTGAGTGCTAGCAGCTGTGCTAAGACTCCCAGTCTGTTTCCTCCCTTTGAAAGTATGGATGTTAAATGCAGTTATCTCATGAGGTTATTGTGAGTCTGGAGGTAGAGCTGTGACTTTATTAGAATGGTTGCTAACTATTTATTTATTTATTTACCTATTTTCCTATTTTCTTGAGTTGGGGGGTCTCACCACGTAGCCTAGGTTGGCCTCAACCTCTGTTTGTAGCTCTGGACTGGCTTTGAACTCATGATTCTTTTCCCCGTGTCCCTAGTGCTGGGGTTACAGACATGTACCTTCATGCTGGACTGGTATTTGTATTCTCTTCTGAGAAAATCCAGCCAATTCCACAAGAATCTTAATTTCTTAGACTTGTTTCTCAGAATCCCTCCTTAATTTGCCTGGGGTGTCACAGACATGAAATCCTTGGCTAAGTCATATGAAAACACTTCCCTGATTAAAGAGAGATGTGATTGCTATTGCAACGGGGAGTCTCAGCAGCACAGGTACCCTGCAATTATTTAAGCTAGCTACTCATATCCTGCCAGCCATGTCTTTCTGCAGAGAACATGTGAGTCACTGAGGGAATGGAACCATCATGTTGTAGGACTGAACTATAACCAATGGCTTGCCAGTCACAAGAATGGGTTTCTGTCTTTGTTCAGTGCAAGTTTTTACCTGCTTTATTCTCCTTCTGACTTTTGCTTGTCTTTAGTTCCTTCACCTGGAAAAAACAGCTCTGACAAGAGGAGTTATTAAGCTGCTGCTCCAGTTGGCATGGAACACATTCCTTCTATGACCATTCTGCGGTGACTGCCTTACATGGAGTCAGTCACCCTGGCATTTCTACACTTGAGTTTCAGTCACTAGGTCTTGCTTAGGTTGCCATCCATCCAATCCTTTTACTGATGGTACTAATATTAGGCTGCAGAAGTGCTCAGCCACAAGTTAGTGAACCAAACCATTGTTTGGGAGGAGGAAATTCTCCTAGCAGACTCATAATAGTGGATTTGCCATCCATCCATCCATCGATCCATCCTTCCACTGTGTTGTAAAATAATGTTGGATTTGACTTTTGGCTTTTCCTGAATTCCCATTAGCCATCCACAAATCCTCTTCTAACCTTCTTTTCCTTATTTGTTGAATGGAAATAAAAGTCTCTAAGTTAATTATTACTGTCTCTCTGGACTAACATCCTAATACCCCAAACCCTCTTCTGAAGATGCCTACAACACAGTACGAATGTGTTTGGGTAAATAGAAATGCCTCAGGGTCTGTTGCTGATTGCAGCTTGTGAGGTTTCTATCAGATCACATACAGCCAAACAAAAGCAGAGTTGGCACAGCTCAGGCACTTCTTGGAGCTCTATATCTAAATTCCAATGGCTGTTGAAGGTTAGAGAACACAGATTTCCAGTCCCAACACTTAATATTTGTTACACTTTGAGTATATAATGGCTTTTGATTCCCTACATCTCACCTCTTCATCATTAACAAGATGAAAATTGACCTTGGGTTGTTAGAGGGCTATAACAAAGTTTACGACTACAGGGTTAGCTGTGACAATCGTAGCAACATTCGAGAAGAAATAATAATGAAAATCTCAGTGACATTTCTTAGTTTGGGTTTGGTTTTTGTCCATGGCTCAGGATACTCATCTAAGTGTTCATAAAACAGAGGTCTTCTTGCCTCTCCTTTATAATCACAGCACACAAACAAACCTAAACACAGCCTTCATATGTTTCCAGACAGCTGGGGAGAAGTGAGGCTGGCTGGTGGGACTGCTTGTCTCATTTGTGCCCTGGAGCCAAATACAAATAGTGAAAAGCCACAGGCAAGGCAGGTAAGAGCTCAGTTCTCTCAGAGGGGAGCTCTTTTCCCTGCAGGCGCTTCCCTGTTGGCCTCACTGTAAAAGGGGGGTCAGTTACTCAATTCACCCAGATGTTTGCTTCAGGTCTTAATTAACTTTGCAGTGTGAGTCTTGCTGGTGAGAGTAGAGTGGGAGTAGATGGGAGGGATAGGGGAAGCTAGGTGTTTGCTGCTGCCACTCTTTCCCTTTATCTTCTAACCCAGGGAAACTGGAGGAAGAGAGGGGAAGGTATCAGCAAGCTGTAGGAAACAAATGAGTTAACTTGTCATCACCACTGAACACATCAGTTTGTTGCTTTAGTTTCTAGCCTACAGCGTGGAGTCCTAAGGTCAACAAGGAATTTCAATAAACAAGAGGGAGAGAAAAAGAATACATAGAGAATGTGGTATTCTGAGACATGTACATGGCCAGGCAAGCTTGATGTCCTTGAAGGAAGGTGACCTGAAAGGCAGGGAAGGCACCTGGTAGCATAGACCAAGATACACCCCTAATTGTTAAACATCTCCAGGACTTCACATTGTTACTGTAGCATATCCTAACTTGTCCTGACTGATAGATACAGGTATGGATGCATTTCTTAACACTCATGACTTCACAAGGTGTGTTTTTACAAATGGAAGAGAAAAGAACAAAGCCCCAACTTATTGGGGGCATGAAGAAATGTAAAAACACAACAAGCCATCTCTTGTTTGCACTAGGCCAGCAAACAAAGTTCCTTAAGTCCTAAGTTATGCCCATGTTTTGTGATGAGTGATTTTTGAGGATAGGGACATCCATGGCTATTGTGTTGGTCTGCTGGAGCCACCTGAATCTGTGTGGCTTAAACAATAGAAACTCTGTTAACAAATAAAAAGTTTCTCATGAGTCTGGATGCTGCAGGTCCAAGATCCCAGTGACAGAAGTACAAGACTTTGATCAAATAGCCTAAAGTCCTAGGCATTTCCCTCTTTTGACAGTGCAACATGATCTACAAAGTTGATGCCCAAGAGCTGTGCAATAAAGTTACAAAGAAAAAAAACTGTCCTGAGATTTTATGTAAGTTGATAATCTTGTGTTGGGCTGCATTCATAGCTATCCTCAGCCCTGTTTGGCCACATGAAGTCCATGGGCTGCAACTTGGACATTCCTGGGTCAAACAAATGGTGCTGTGTTTCACCAGTCACTGATCTTACCTCATACCACAAAGAACTTGGGTGAGAAGGACCCCTAAAATCTCTCATGATTGTGAGGAGGATAGCCCAGTCCCATTTTAATAGCTGAGAAAAGAAAGCAGAGCTGGTGACAAAGTGACATACACTAGGTCACCCAGGGAATGCATGTCAGAACTGAGAACTCTATTTAGTAATCACCTTTCCATGAGGCTGGAGCTACTGCAGTTTCTAGGAGTAGAGTTTGGGATTAGAATGGATGAGCACTAGTTCTCAGAGAAGACTTGCAGAGTGGGTGATGGCAAACAAGGTATCTTAGGGTTTCTATTGCTATGAAGAGACACCCTGACAATGACAACTCGTAAAGGAAAAGCATTTAGTTGGGTTGGCTTGCATTTTCAGAGGTTCAGTCCATTATCATGATGGGACACGGTAGTGTGTAGGCAGATGTGGTGCTGGCTACATCTTGATATGTAGGCAACAGGAAGTGGTCTGTCTCACTGTGTGTGTCTTGAGCATATATGAGACCTCAAAGCCCACCTGAATAATGACACACTTCCTCCAACAAGACCACACCTTCTCCAACAAGGTCATACCTCCTAATAGTGCCACTCCTTTTGGGGGCCATTTTCTTTCAAACTACCACACAGAGTATTCCAGGAAAGAGGAGGGATGTGGAAGTCAAAGTGTTTAGCTGCTGGCCACTGCCCTCTCTGCTCACTAGCAAAGACAATTTCTCATGTTGAGGTCTGCTTGATGGGGTCTGTCTAAATAATCCAGGAAATAGTGAGGCATCTCCACTATGTCATCAATTAACTTATTTACTGTCTTCTTGGGAATGCCATAATGGATATTCATGGACAGCCTCACAGTTGCAAAATGATTTGCTGTAATTTTGATTTGAGCTCTCTCCCGCAACCCAGCTCAGGGTAGTCACCACACTTTGCTCAACTCACTAAGGAAATACTTAAAGGTTTGAAGAGCATCAAATTAGAGATGCTCAGGGCAAGACAGGGATTAAAAACTTGAAAATTCAGAGGAGTGCCTCTGTTTTGCTGTGGGCTAACTTTTTTTTTTTTTTTTTTTTCGTAGGCAGGATTCTGGGAAGCAGCATGATGATGGGGATTCTATGATAAGCATGACATTTTCTATGACAATTTACTGAAAATGCAAGTCATCAAATTATAAGAAAGGCATGGTAGGGAAAGCAGGGAGGCCTACGCTGCACGCCAGGGTTTTTAGGCAAAGGTCTTGGATCGGGTTCTGTGTAACAAACACATTTGTATTGACAGCCATGAAAGGATTCAGCGTGGTGAATGAGACAGCTGCCTGTACAGAGGCTTTTTTTTTTGCCCCTTATTAGCGGACAAGTTAGTCAGGAACAAAGCATGTTTGTAGGAAGTAAATTGCTGCCAGTTTTAGTCTGAGCTTCTCATTCAGCTGTAGCTGGAGACAGTTGAGAGTTAAGTGTTCCTTGAGAGATTCCTGTTTGGAGATTTTGGTCAGAATGAGACCTGGGGTTTGGTTTGGCCTCCATGTTCCATTTTCAAAATGTCACCCAAATGGACAAAAACAAAAGTGAAGCTGGTTGTTTCCATTTTCTGCTGATCATAACTTCTGCATCACACAGAATGGACAAACAGAGCTGCCCCCTGAGGGACATTTATGTTTCTGGCTCCAAAAAGGAACTTAAAGAGAGTGGATAAACAGCTGTCCTGTTAGGATTCAGAAATGATTTAAAGACACTGAGATGTTGAAGTAAATGGTGATCCCAGGAGAGATTCTCTGGGGTCTGGAGAAGGTCTTGGGAATTGATTCCAGTCATGTGAATGAGAGTGAAGAACTGTCTTGGATCTGGTTGCTTTGGAAATGAAGTTTCTTTTAAGAAAATAATCCAGATAACAGAATAAAATCTCTTTCAGAAACACAGAAATAAAAAATGATTCTGTTGATAAACACTTTACAATGTGTTTAACCCCTTTCCCACCTTGTCAGAATGGACACCATAGCATGCTGTACTTCTGATAACCCAGGGATGTTGCCTCTACCAGCTCCCATCCCTGGGATCTGATACCCAAATGGGTACTGCTCACTGGGAACCTGCAGAGTGAGTGGATGATGGTTAGGTGCCTCTGTATTTTCCTTCTAGACTATGAATGAATTCTTTAATTAGGATCTCAGAAGTAATGAGGACATGAGAAAGCCAAATCCTGCTATGGAAAATGATAGATGCACTCACTGTACTAACTACACAAACATTACAGGTGGCCAGATACTTTATGGACCAACATCTTTGCAAAGGAAAGTTGCTGGAATCTCATCCAGCCAGTTGCCTGGTGTTCCTCATGGTTTCCTGCTGTGCATGGTGTAAATGTCTCTGTATTTGCTTAGTGTCTAGTTATCGTCATGCAACTCAGACCAATACCATGCAAACTTGAAAAAGTAGAACTTCGCTGCTCTCTACTGCCTTTGTCAAGTAATATTTGTTTAAAAATACTGTCCAGATTTTGTGCATTCTCCTTGAGGGGTCCGCCTTCAGGGTGAGCCTTCATCTAAGTTTCCTGAACAGATACTTCATAACCCTACTGGCTAAGGGGTTCTCTTGTCACACACAGGTCCCTTTGACACAAAGTAGTAGGCTTGTGATCTAACTGGCCTTAATTGTTGTATCACTTCCATACAGGGTGAGAGCTATTTCTACCTTCAGTTTGAGGTAGGAAAAATTGACTTGTGGCTGAAGCCTTTAGAAAGACTTTTACATAGGGAAAAAAAAATCAGCACAGTCTTTTTCTCCTGAGGCTCCACCTTCCCTTTCACCATGCAGCTCCATTGCTGAGCATGCTTGTTGCTTTCTTGAACCCTTCTTGGAGGCATGAGGACTTTGTCTCTTCCTCAGGAACCCTTTGTTCCTTCCTTCATTCCTTCCTTTGTTTCTCCTTTCGTTCCTTCCCTCCCTCCCTTCCTCTTTCCCTTCCTTTCTTCATTCTGTCATTCCATCCTTCCTTCCTTCTTTTGTCTCCCTCCCTCCCTTCCTCCCTCCCTCCGTCCCTGCTTTCTTCCCTCCCTTTCTTCATTCATTTCTTCCCTCATTCCTTTGTTCCTCCTTTCTTTCTCCCCCATCTTCCATCCTTCCTGTGACACTGAGTTGGAAAATGAATGGCGAATTTGGCAATCTCTTCCCCTGACTTGGATTTGCCTGAGTTTCATCTGGAGAGTGGATGACTGTTGAGGATTATCCTGTGGCCCACATGGCGTGGCTTCTGAAGTCTAGAGACCATCTGCTTTTCTTTGCCTTCCCTCTCTTCTTCCAGCCAACTTGGATAACAAGAGCTGGCAGCTTTACCAGGACAATTGGACAAATTCTGGCTCTGCTGTTGTCAGTGGCATTGAAGACATTCATCAGCTTCTGAATGATGTGAAATTTAGAAAATATGAATGTTGAGGGTTGAGTTCTATGGCTTGAAAGAATCATTAGCTTCTCAGTGACTTGTCTTTTACCCATGGTGACAGTTGCCATGGTCACATCACAGACACAGAGACTCTTATTTTAGTAAGGAAACTGTCTTGGCTGATAATGAGGTCTGTTTTACCTATAGGGTTGTCAATCTTCCACAGGAACTGTGTCTCACAATAGAAAGCAACAACAGCATGTTTCATGCAGTGATCACCTCTTGATGCTCAGTTAATTGTAAATCATACTTAACAAGATTTTTCTCTCCTTGATCATAATTTATAAAAGAATATAAAATACAAACTGTTAGTTTTAATTCATGTGTGTGTGTGTGATGTGTGAATGTAGGCATCTACATGCCACAGTGCAGGTGTGGAGGTCAGAAGACAACTTTTGGGGTTTCTCTCCTACTGAGGATTGCTAGGATCAACTCAAGTCATTAGGCTTGTTCAGCAAGTGCTTTTCAGCAGCCTCCCTTTATTATTTTTTATACCTTCTTTGGCACCTTCATACCTCTTCTTGTTGATAAGTAGTCTCTTCCTATTGGCTACACACATAATAAAAGCAATGAAAAAGGATTCTGTTCTCCATAGTCCATCTCTGAGCTTACCCCAAAGTCCCATCCCAGTTCTGCTGTCTGTCAAATCACTTTTCTGTTTCTCTAATTCTTTTACTGCCAGACTTGATGAAGACATTTGGATTTTCAAGGTCACAGGCTGACAGGTCACAGGCCTGACTGTTTCTGCAAACATAGCATGTTGGTTTGTAGTTTGTTTTCTACCTCTAATATAGAAGATTAGGGGATCTGGGGACTGGCTGTAAAATCTGTCATTTTCTTCTATGAAGAAATCTTTAGTTACTCTTGAGGGCTGACAGGACCAAGGGTAGAGTCCCTGTCCGGGTTTGGGGGTCCTAGACTACTCAGCCCCAGCTAATCTTTCTGGTCTCATTCTCCATGGTCCTTTGTTTCTTGAACAGTATCATCTGGGTGTGGTGGTGCACATCTGTAATGCAAGCACTTGGGAGGCTAAGGCAGGAAGACCCATATTGGATCAAACAGTGAAACCACATTTCAAAAAGATGTACGTGATAGCTTAAAGTGTAAGCACCAAGCCTTAGAGTACCTCAATTAATATCAGCTTTGCATGGATGTTTGTTGTGTGACCTTGAGGAAGTCTTTTAGCTTCCCTGGCTTGCCTATCTGTGCATCCAGGAGGACTGTTTGGAACAGTCAGGTGATATAATGGTTGGAGCACAGTAAACTGGATAAAGGTCAGCATGAGAGATAACATTATAAGTCAAGGCACAGTTTGCCCCCTTCTTGTTATCTTTCCAATTTTGAAAAATACACATTTATTTATTTGTGTATACATTGGGGTTGCATGTGTGATAGTGCAAAAGTGAAGGTCAGAGGACAACTTGCAGGAGTTGGTTTTCTTCTTCCGCCATGCGATCCTGGAACTGGATTCAGGCTGTCAGATTCAGTGGCAGAGCCATCTCTCTCACCTTCCTTGTTTATTTATTTGTCTTGGCAAGACTGTCTGGCTATTTTACATGTCTAAATCTTTCTCGGTTAAGGTACAGGTCACAAAATATAGCTTCTGTGAAACTTTTGACTATAGCAGGTAGTAATCCCACATTCTTGCATTTTTAGTATCCACTTGAGAGTGTATTGATATACACACTCTTTACCCTATTACATAGTAAGCTCTGATTCTAAGTATATCCTTGCCAGCATGTTACCCAAGGTATCTTGCATGAAGCACTTATTAACTATTTGTTGAAGAATTCATCTCTGGGCTTGGAAGGTGTAGCCTGTTGCTCAGTAATGTTTTCCTTTATTCTTATATGCTATCCCATCACAGGTATTTTTTTAAAATTATTTTTAGTGATGACCAGATCAACTTTTTTTTTTCTTTTCAAGAAATCACCTGTTCTGAAAGAAGCATATAAAAAAACCCAATGACTAACAAAAGTCTCTTGGGGAACTGATATAGCTATTGGCTTATTTGGAAATCTAGATCCACCTTTATTCAAAAGGATTTGAAAGAGCGTGCAACATTAACTCTAATGTGAAATAGGTCAATTATTGCTAAGAAGAGAACAGAGACCATCTCTCAGAAGGAGGGAGCAGATGCCACTGGGCACCTGGGATGAGCTAATCACACGACTTGGTAACTGAATTTGGCTCTGCGTTTCTTGGCAGCTAAAGCTGAAAGGAAACACATTGGGTTATTCATTCAGCAAACATTTGTTGGATATCTTTGGTAAATGGGCCACTGTGTTCACACCGGGGATTCGGAAGAGAGTAAGCTTGGGTCCCTGGCTTTAGCACATCACTTAGTTCTTAGCTGGGGGACAGGTGGGATGTGTGTGTATGGGGGGAGGCGCACAATAAGAGCACAGGGTAAGGGCAGTGACCATTTGTAAGAGGGAACCGGGCAAAGTTTATGAAAAATTGTCATGCATCTGCCAGACTGATTAGTAGGAAAGTGGTCTTCCTGGCACAAGGGACAACATATACAGAGACAGGGGTGGGGGGGTGTTTTCTGAGTGAACTATAAGGTGAGGGAATGCAAAAAGTGTGATGGGAGGGGTTGGTAGCAGCCAGTATATACTAGGCTTATGTGTCGTTCAAGTATTTCTTTAGTTTCCTGCATAAGGAGCCACCAGTACCTTCCTGAGGTGACGCTGGGGAATCTGTATTTGTATGTCAACAGGCCAGAGCATATTCTGGTGTGGGTGTGTAAGCCAGGGGCCAACCTTGGGTGCTGTTCCACAGGAGTCATCTACTTTGTATTTTGAGACAATCTCTCACTGGAACCGGAGGCTCAACAATTAGCTTAGGGTGGCTGGCCTGCAAGCCCCAGGGATATGCTAGTCCCCAACCTCCCTTGTCCCCACCTTCCTCTCTGCTGCCATATCTTTTATGTGAGTGCTGGGGGCCAAACATGGGATCTTAGGCTTACACAGCAAGCATTTCTCTGACTGAGCCGTCTCCCTGGCCCAGACATCTGTATTTTTAAAGCTCATTTTAGTTGGTTTTCCTACCGCCAACCTTGGCATCAGCACTTGATCAGGCTTGCAAGTCACTACTGTGTGGGTGAGAAAGTGTTTAAGCAGGAGATTAAAAACCTCCTGAGGTGTGGGTTTTAAAACCCACTTGTGGGGGCAGTGGTAGCACACACCTTTAATCCCAGCACTAGGGAGGTGGAGGCAGAGGCAGGCAGATCTCTGTGAGTTCCAGGCCAGCCTGGTCTACAGAGCAAGTTCCGGGATAGCCAGTGCTATTACACAGAGAAACCCTGTCTCACAAAAACAACTAATTATCTATCTATCTATCTATCTATCTATCTATCTATCTATCTATCTATAAATAAACAAATAAAAATAAAACCCACCCATGGTCTGGAAACAGGAGGGTGAAGCAGGGTGGGTGTGAGATTGGAGAAGGGCACAGATATGGATTTATTAAGCTCACTGTGTGAAGACTGAACACAAAGAGTCCTCAGACAGTGACATTATCAGAAGTAAAGGCTGATTTTATTTACAGATGTTCTGTGGTTTCTAGGATCTAACACATGACAGAGTCTGAACACAGAACAGGGAAAAACACCTGTGGAGTCCAATAGGCCATTAGCAAATGTCAGCTCTGTCCCCATGTGTCTTTAAATTCCACAGAGCCTCTGTTTCCTGTCCAGAGGATTTTGGTGATTAAGCGAGATAGGGTAGATTCTCTTTATTCTTTTAATGGTGACCAGAAACAGCCAGAAGTTTTTCAGGATCTCAGTAATTCTGAATGCAAAATGGGGGTTATTTTACTTCGTTCCTGGAGGTGGGCGCCATTAATGCTAGATTTGTCTCATGGAATCTGGGGCCTTATGCGGTGGGGGTTGACAAGGGATGGGGACTGCAATGGCAGGGCTTGGCACTATCTAGAGTACACTGGCAGGAATATCCTGAAGGTCGAATTCAAACAGGACTGCCCACTGCAGTGTCCACTTCCTTCACAGGTGGCTTGGTCTTCTTCCCAGTGAGGTCCTGCAGGGTGGTGAGACAGGTCTTGAAGTGCATGGCGACCTAGAAGTAAGGCACAGGTTGTATGGCCTTTCCTGAGTTAGTGTCCCAGGTCCCGTGTCCTCTCTTCTGCTATAGTCTATTTAGATTAAGCATTTGTCATCGGTGCATAAATCACAAAGACAAGGCACATCCCTTTATCCCTTATCAGAGTCCCTATCAAAGATTATGCAGCCACGGTTTAAAAACACAACGTTTTCCTTGAGTATATCTTCAAGTGCTTAATCAATTATATTATCGTTTATTTAGTTGATATTTTTGTTCACAGAAAACAAGATATTTTAAAAATTATTGGAAAATAAAAATCTTGCTATATTTATTTCATATTTTGAAATTTATATACACTGTGAATTGCCTTGAGATAATTACCATACTGGTTATCTCCTGGGTATATGCCTGAATGCTTGTGGGTATTTGTGCCTGTGTACTGTATACATGCTTATATGTGTGTGAATATGTAAGTATGTGTGTATATGTCTGTATGCTTGTATGTGTGTGTTTGTATGTTTGTGTCTGTGTACTGTATACATGCTTATATGTGTGTGAATATGTAAGTATGTGTGTATATGTCTGTATGCTTGTGTGTATGTGTGTGTTTGTATGTTTGTGCCTGTGTACTGTATACAAGCTTATATGTGTGTGAATGTTAGTATGTGTGTATATGTATGCATGTGTGTGTGAGTGTATTTGTGTATGTGAGTGTATGTGTATTTATGTGTATGTATATTTGTGCATGTGTGTTGGGGGGCTGGGGACACTTAAAATTGACTCACTGATTTTCAGGAATATAAAACACTGTGATTAACTATAGCTACTCTTGGCTCTGTTCTTCCTAATCTTTGGTCAGTATTTTCCCAGCTCCTCCCCTCATCCAATCTCTGGTAACCAGAATTTTACTCTCTAAATTTTCTGTGAGTACAATAGTTTTAGATTTGTATGCCAGTGTGACATGAAATAATGGCCTATTTATCTTTATGTGTTTGGTGTATTTCAGTGTTATATTCTCCTCCAGGCTCCTTCACATTGTCTTAGATGCCAGATTTCCCTTCTTAATGGCTAAATTGTATTTCACTGTTTCTATGTTGGCATGTTGAATGGAATGTAACATAGGAGAGCTACTACAAAAAATGTGTGTAAGCTTTCTTTTTTCTTTTCTTTTTTTCTATGGACAGATTCTCCCTATGCAGTTCTGACTGTCCTGTCTTAGAACCCCTTATATAGACCAGGCTGAATTTGAACTCAGAGAGGTCTGCTTGCCTCTGCCTTGAAGTGTTGGGATTAAAGGAGTGTGCCATCCTGCCCCAACCTTAGAAGGTATTAAAGACGTTAAAAGCAGAGTCACCATATGATCTAGACATTCCACTCGTGGGTACTTATCCAAAGGAAATAAACCAGTATGTTGAAGACGTTTGCACTTCCATGCCTGCTGCAGGGTGATGTAAACCAGTCAAGATAGGGAATCAACCTCTATGCACCTTCCCTGACTTCGTTCATTCTAGTTTTCTACTTTCTCTCAAGTATATTAAAATATTTCCTGATTTTCTGAAATTTTAGGTGTACTAGTGTTTTGCCTGCATGTATATATGCGTACCATGTGTATACATACAGAGGCCAGAAGAAGGTGGGAACTAGGGTTACAATGGTTATAAGCCAACATGTGGGGGTTGGGAATCGAACTCAGGTCCTCTGCAAGATCAGTAAGTGCTCTTAACCACTGAGCCATCTTGTCAGCTTCCATAATCGTATTTTAAGTTTAGATTTTGTGTGGTGTGTGTCTGTGTGTAAAATAAAAGGGAGGCCAGAAGTGAGCATTAAGCATATTCCTCATTCATTTCTTTACTTTATCTTTTGAGACGGTCTATGTCTTAGCTAGGGTTTTTATTGCTGTGATGAAAACACCATGACTAAAACCAAGTAGGGGAGGGAGGAAAGGGTTTATTTGGCTTACACTTCTAGGTCATCGTTCATCACTGGAGGAAGTCAGAACAGGAACTCAAGCAGGGTTAGCATCTGATGCAGAGGCCATGGAGGGTATCTGCTTATTGACTTTTGCTTTTCATGGCTTGCTCAGGCTGCTTTCTTACAGAACCCAGGTCTATCCGTCCAGGGATGCCCCCACCCACTATAGGCTGGGCGCTCCCCCATTGATCACTAATTAGGAAAATGCCTTTCAGCTGGATCGCATGGAGGCATTTCTTCAACTGATGTTCTGTCCCTTCGGTCTCTGATGAATCAATCTAGCTTGTGTCAAGTTGACACATAAAACCAGCCAGTCCAGTCTCTCTCTGGGTTTCACTGATTCGGTCAGACTGGCTGGCCCGCCAAGCCCAGAGATCCTCTGGGCTTCACCTTGCCAGTGCTGGGTTTACAGGCATATGTGGATTCTGGGATCCAAACTCTGCTTCCGTTTACCAACTGAGCCCTCTCTGCAGCCATATTGCACGAGGACAATTTATAAACCTTCACACCTGGAATTCCTTAAGAGCATGTGAAACATTTGTAAGGGAATGAAAGTTCATCCAGGGGAAACGAGTTTGCCCCTCCCGGTATTTGTCAGCGGCTATGGCAGGAGGGCCTCGCCTTTCTCTGGCCTCGGTTTCCCTGAGTGCTAAAGAGCCAGCTGGGGATAAAACGGGAGAAACATTGTTTCTGACTGGAGCTTAGCACAGAAAAGGGACACACAGTTAATGACCTTTTGTGACAACCTTATTTTCACAATCTAGTGGGGCCATATGTGGCCTGCGGTGACAGATGGTCCCAATCTGCTGCTGCCAGATAATGGCTTGTTTAGAGGCTTAGGATGGCTGTGACAAGTTTCAGCTGGGCCAGCTGTTGACCCTGTAACTAATGCTTCGTCTGCCTTGGATGATTGCCCTCAACAGAATGTAAAAGGCACGCCTCTGCTGCCCGGGAGGGTCCGCATTTCTCCGCCCGGTGCAGTATTATATGTTCTTTTGAAAAACTATCTCTCCATCTCCCTTTCGCTCCCACAAAGAGCACTGCTCCAGGGACCAGGAAACCCGGATGTTGGTCTCATTCTGTTGGCTAACCAGAGAGGCTTCACATAAAACTTTGGGGTTCCTGTTCCTAAAATGGATCCTGATTGGACCATTTTACGAGTTTCACTTTACTATTGTTGCGGTTTTTAGAATTGTTTGTATCCAAATTGTGGACCAGGAAACTTGGTATAAAAATGGTGAGTATTCATGAGCACACACAGTGATGAGTTCTATGCTAAGTTCATCATCTTCTTTTTGAACAACAGCAATGCTGCTAGGTGTTGGTATTGTTATCTACCCTTTCAAACATGGGAGTGTAAGGAACAGAATCTCCTAAAGTCAACGGCTGGGACAAGGCGAAGGTGGGATTTGAACCTTCACGTCTTCTAGCCTCATGCTATGCTGTCTCCCTGTGCGACTTGGAGATTCAGAGAGGGAAATGAAGTCCCAAAGTGTAAACAGCCAATGTTGGGGAACTTCTGGTTTCTCTCCCGGCAGGCTTTGTCAGTACGCCTGTATTTGTGGTATGTTGGGTTACCACCCTAATCTATGGCAGGGACTAGGGACTTATCTCCTCCAGAGCAAGCGCTAGGCAAGCAGCCTCGTGGAGCTCCCATGATGTGTGTTTGGACTGCTGTGGACCAACAGGGGAAACTTGGGGCTAGGAAGGCATTCTCCTGTGGGAGAAATCACTGTAGACTGTTCACATCTCTTCTGGGCTTAAACCGCATGAGCAGATTTCTCATCTTAAGTTCCTTTATTTAGTTCCCGCTTCTGAAACCTCCTATTATGTGGGCCGTGTGTTTCCTGGTCATATGAATTTGGAGACAGTGATCCCTTTCTGTGAAGAATGACCTCATTCTCCTCATGGAAAAATTACTTTGGCATTTGAGCAAATAGGAATTAAATTGAAACCCAAGCCATTTCCCTGACTGTGGTAACCTTCTCCACCCTACGGCTCTCCAGTGTTTTCCCGTGGACACTGAGTTACATTTCTTCCCCCTCTAGGCTCAGGGTTAGTGTAAGAATATAATGTAAATATTGTCTAAGTGGACCCCCTCTCTTCCAAGCACAGGATAAAAAAAATTGATCATGTAATAAAAAAGAAAGTCTAGATATTTAGTTGACCTTGAAGTGTCTCTGTAGAGGCCCTTGATCAGCTAAATCTTGAACTGGGATTTGAGTCTCAAGAAGATTTTTTTTTTTTTTTTTTTTTTAATGAAAGAAAGCTTGTGAGGGTATTCAATCACTGCCATTGTTGGGTCAAGGAAAGAAGGGGTTTTATGGTTCTCATATGATGCTGCCAGCTTCTTTGTACACTTGTTGATCTTTTTACTTTGATCCCCATTTCTTCCATCTGGCCTTAGTGGGTTGTCGAAGACTCCTTAGGGCCTGTAGGGAGGCTGATTGGATTTAATTAGTGGTGAGCCCATAGTCAGTGTTAGCAAAGTCTGCTTGCAGCCCAGAGGCAAGCCGGTCAGAGCTGGAGACCACGTGAATTAGAGGGGAGCCATAGAGCCAACAGGTGAGGCAGATTCCTCCATTTACTGGGGCGTGAGCAAAGTTCCACAAGGACTGGTGTATATTAGGTTGACGTTATAAATTTAGAATATGATTTTCTGTGGCTTGAGCATGGGTAGCTCTATAGATGAGTGATGTATATCACCACCCATGCCACCTACCCACTCACTGTTCCCAGCAACTAGAAGTTACAGTATAGATATATTAGATCATGGAATGGGCCGGGCCAATAAAGTTGCTGCACCGTTGTAGAATAAGCAGATTCAGTTGGTGTCCTGGCCCTTCCATCATGACCCCAGACTTTCTCTATTCCAACTTTCCTGACATTTTGGGTCACTGAAGTTTTCTGTGGGGAGATGCCCTGTCCATTGTCCATGCTTGTTGGTCTGGTGGCATTCTGGCCTCCACACCCACCACACCAGATGCCAGATAACACACCAGCTGTTATCTGGGAAGTACAATTCAATTGTCCTCTTCCCCACTCACTGCCTCACATTGTCACTTAACCAGAAGATTAAAAGTGAATGAGTTCATATGTGTTTATGTGAATGCCTGTACATGTGTAAACATGCCACTGTGGTTTGAATGTTTGAGTTCTCTCAAATTATTATGTTGAAGAGAAGTAAACAATGTCATCGCTTTGGGAGAGGTGATTTTGGAGAACACTCAACTTTCACATGTAGGGGTACAGCCCTTCCAAAAAAAGACCTGAAGGTGTGCAACTGTAGCTATGTTGTATGAAGACACATTAAGAAAGTGCCATCTGTGAACCAGGAAGTGTTCCTTCATGAGACAGTGAATCTGCTGGCACCTTCAGCTGGGACTTTAAGAACTGTGGGAAAGAAATTGCTGTCACTTGTGAACTTCAAAGTTCCTGGGTTCTATTAGGGTAGCCTCAATGGACGAAGACAGATTTTCTCCTTTTCTCTGAGATGTGAGACAAATAGCACTCTTTTACACACCACGAACTTCTTGTGAATAGATGACCAGCTCGGTTAACTTGGACTTAATTCCTTCGACCTGCAAAGCCGATTCATCCTGAAGAATGGGGTGACAGCAGATCTTATACTCCGCAGATTAAAGCAGAGTTGGAGAGAGGCTGTCAAACTGGATCTGCAAGGCTTTGTTCTATTGAGTGAGGTCATTCAGAGTGAAACTGGAGTCTACAGGGTAAACACTTGGCGTTGTCGAGGCATCCCAATGGCACTTAGCAAAGCTGTCCCTGTATCTTTAGAGGACCCGGGGAGAAATTCATGAATTGACTTATTTTATTTTATTTTATTAACTTCCTCTTCCGGTAAAATCCATATTTGTTTTTAAATAGTAGGGGAATTGAGGAGGGTAGAATGACATCCTTGGGATTGTTTAAGGGACAATGAAAGGAGGGGATATTTACAGCTGTGTCATCAAAATCCTAAAAGCATAGGATGAGTCAGGTTGTCTGTGTCCCCAATCTACTGCAGGGGAGTATTGGGCACTGAGATGATGTGCTGACAAATCACTGATTACTCTTTTCTTTCTTGACCAGACTTTGACATGGTTGGTCAGTTTTCCTCTTGTGACAGACAGTCTTGTCTAGGCTTCCTCTGTATTATACTATACTATACTCCCAGTTGTCGTCTTTGCAGGTTTCTGTCTCTGTGGCTCTGGGTGGTGGATTTTTCCAGAGTTCTCTTTCTTTCCTTTGATTGTTCTTTCACTGACTTTACTAGGTCCCAGCAATGTGCAAACCTATACTTTTAACTCACTGCTTGTCTTTAATTTAAGCCAGACTCACATGTTCATTTGTGTCATTAACATCCCCTCCTAGACATCATCTAACAGATACCTCAAATTGAACATGGTCCAAAGTGGGGCAGTTCTGCCCTTCCCGCTAGTCTACACCTCTTGTGCTGGCCACTGGCCTCAGTGATTCTCTTTTGCTCACTGTAGTCAGTGTCTTTTCATAGTCTGAGGAATGACACTATGAACATTGTACCAAGCCATGTTCTAGTCCTGTCCTTGAATGGCATCCCATTAGGCCAAGAATAAAATCCCATCTCCTTTACATTGCTCACATGACTTAAAATACATTCTCCCTCATTCCTCTCTCTTCCCCACATCCACTCCTGGGCTTCTGTGCATCTCCTACAGGGGTGACCTCTCTAGGGTTCCAATTGCTGCCACCTCCCAACACTCAGCTCTTTACCAAGGCACTTCCCTTCATACCCTGCCATTTCTTTTCCTCATAGCACTCATAAGCACCCTCTACTGTGTTATATTTTTATCACACTTCCTTATGAGAGAAGGGAAGCTCACTGAGAGACTGTTTCCTAGGTACCTGGCAAATCGTAGGTATGTAATGAACACACATATATCACCCATCAGGTATTTCTACAACCAGGAGACTCAGCCATGTCCTGACCTCAAGCCCTCAAGCCCAGACAGATGAAGAGAGGTAGCTAGAGGGAAGTAATCTAGCCCAGAAAAGGTTCATTCACACAGCTCAGAGTCAGGGAAACAGTTGATTTGAACTCTTAGGTGAACCTTAAGCAATTTGCATTTGACCTCTGAGGGAAGGAGCCATACTCAAGTTGGGCAGACTCATTCAATGGTTTTTAGACATTTATGTAACTTGTTCTAAGACTTCAAGGTTTTTTTTCCCCATTAGTGTAAATAAAAATTAACCCCCATTGTCTACATTTTCAGACCAGATCTTTTTTATCCTCTATTTAAAAAACAGAAAACAAAGCAAAGGGGGGATAACAGAAGGAGGAAAACAGTTACCTCTCCTTAGACCATCTTCATTCCCACCAGGACTGTTACACTCCCATTGGTGTATCTAAGAGCATGCATTCTCTGCAGTCTGCCCCAAGGCAAGTTGTCTGCTTTGGGTAATGTCTGTGGTCATCCAAAAGTGCCAGGAAGTGAGGGATAAAGATGCATGATAGGGCAACACATAGAGATGCTCACCACAGCTGAAGAGCCTGTCAGTTATAGATGTGTCAGTCTCCAGCTGGTCCAGGTTTGTTTGTGTCTGTTGTTGCTTCCTGGACTGTCCAGGGAAGAATGATGATATGTATGGTCTCCTTAAAGGTGCTATAAACTGACTGACTTTGTCCAATATCTTCTCAGTGGGAAATACAAAATAATAATTCATAGAATATGTCAAGTTCCTCTGCACTGTAAAAACCTTTAGCCACGAGTGCAAACTACCAGTCAATTTTGTACCCTGGTAGTGGATTTCCCAGGAAAGTAGCAGGGAGTTGGAAAAAGAGTTTTGAAATCAGTAAGTAGGGCACCACTGTCCAGCTTGAGTCAAAGAGCTCTGTGCAAGTGGAATCACCACATGAGGACCTCCCTCCCCGTTGCTGGCATCTGCACAATGTATGGCACACAATGGGCACTCATCTGAGGGCATTTTTCTTCTATCTGCTCCATGATGCATGTTTCACAGCCAGAGAACTAAACCCCTCACGATGCCCACCCATTAGAGAACATTGAATTATTCTCTACACATATAAAGACATTCACATTTACAATTTGATCTCTCTTAATCCTAAATCAACATGGGCCAGATGTAGCTCAGTTGGTGCTTGCCTACCTACCCTGTGTAGGGCACTGAAGCACACAAGAATGGGGTGTGATAGCATGTACCTATAATCCGAACACTCAGAGATGCATGCAAGAGGAATTGAAGTTCAAGGTTATCTTCTGCTACGTAGTGATCTGAGTCAAAAAGGAGAAAAAGGAAAGTGAGCATCTGTGGAAGAAGAAGGTGGGATGAAGAGGGGAGGAAATCCCATATCACAGACAAGCAAAAGCAAGTCAAAGGGTTAATTGAGTAGTCCAAGGTTAGTGGAGTCAAGTCCCAAATTTAAGCTGGATTGTAAGCACTTAGTCTTGCAGCCTTGTGCTATTCGGCCTAAGAAACATGCTGGGGTTTACTGGCTTGCTGGCTAGGTTTTCGTCAGCTTGCCATGAGCAACGGTCCTTGGGGAGGAAGGCCCTTCTCTTGAGAAAAGGCTTCCATCATACTGACCTGTAGGCATGTCTGTGGGACATGTTTTTGATGAATGGTTGATGCCCAGGTCCAGCACATTGCCAGCAGTGCCAACCCTGGGCAGGTGGTCCTTGTTTGAATAAGAGAGCAAGCTAGGAAAGCCAGTGAGCAGTGTTCCTCCACCATCTCTGCTTCAATTCCTGCCTCCAGATCTTCCTCCCCCCCCCCCGCCCCCCCAACTCGAGTTCTTACCTTGGCTTTGAGAGTCAAGGATGGACTGTGATTGGAATGTATAAGCCAAATAAACTCTTCCCTCCCCAAGTTGGTTTTGGTCATGATGTTTTAGCACAGAAATAGAAAGACAAACTACAATAATGTATAGGAGACCCAGAATACGGCAGTGTATACACAGACAACCCAATGGAAGTATTAGAAGCATACTGGGTATACTTTCTCCCATTTTTATTTCAATATCTGTTCCCAAGTTAGGCATGACGCATACACCTATAACCTGATGACTCCCAGAGGCTGAGGCAGGAGGATCACAGGCTGGAGTTCAATCTTGGGTACATAATCATACTGTGTCTCGAAGGGGAAAAAAGTATTATTATGCCCATTTCATAAACTGTGCTTTCTTTATTTAATCCATTTATTGGGGCCGGAGAGATGGCTCAGCAGTTAGGAGCACTGGATGCTCTTCCAGAGGTACTGAGTTCAATTCCCAGCAACTCCATGATGGATCACAACCAACCATAATGAGATCTGGTGCCCTCTTCTGGCCTGCAGACATACATGCAGGTTCTGTATACATAATGAAGAAATAAATCTTAAAAAAAAAAAAAAAAACAAAACACCACTTATTTGCTCATTCACAGGCATTTCTTGGGTTTTTCCTATCAATATTAAGCAGCATGACAGGTGCTGAGAATGCAAAAATCCAACATGGATACACACACACACACACACACACACACACACACACACACACACACACACACCTGTATGTATGTCTTAGGGTTTCTAGTGCTGTGAAGAGACACCATGACGACAGCAACTCTTATACAGAAATTATTTAATTGAGGTAACAGCTTACAGTTCAGAGGTTCAGTCCATTGTCGTCATGGCAGGGAGCATGGCAGTGAACAGGTAGACATGGTGCTGGCTACATATTGATCAGAAGGCAACCGGAAGTGGACTGTGACAGTAAGCAAAGCTTAAGCAGAAGAAATGTTAAATAAAGCCTGCCCCCATAATGACACAGTTCCTTCAACAAGGCCACACATACTTCAACAAGGCAACACCTCCCAATGGTGCCACTGAGCTTATGGGAGCCAATTACATTCAAACTAAACACACACACACACACACACACACACCCACACACACACACACACACACACACACCATATATATGTATATATATACACATATATGCATACACACATAATACAGACACACACACACATACTCAGGGCCTTTTGTATGCTAATGTCAACACAGATGTACAAATAATCACAATGTCGAGTTTCTGGAGGCCAGAAAGGAAGAAGTGCTAGAGGAAACTCAAGAGGGCATAAAGTCAGACAGATGGCTTCGGTAGGGGAAATAATTTCAGGGCCTGTAGAGGAAGGATGGGTTGGCTGTACCCTCCAAGCCCCAGCTTCTCATCTGTAAATGGTGCAGTCGGTAGTGAGTGTGTCCCTGGCAACTCAATAAATGGAGGCTCTTATTTCTATTACCATGCCATTCAGGGGGAAAAAAAACCCTAACTACTTCATTTTACAAATCAGACATCATATAGGACAATAAGGTAAAACAATTATTCTCAAATTCCTTGCATGTAGTTTCCAGATATGAGTTTAAAGGGCACACGTGTGGATCCCAAGTCCTGCTTCACACCGGGAACAGTGAGTTCTAGAATTGGTTTGTACAAACTGGAAACAAACATGTTCCTGCCTTCTCTTCCTTCTTGATTGTTTCTGGAAGGTGACACTGGAGGTTTTCCTAGAGACTGCTGTGGTGCTCAGAGCACTTCTGGTTTGTCGGAGGCAGTTCATTTCGGTGTGTCTGCTTTTCCTCACCTTTGGGATCTGTCTGAGTTTATCAGTTCTCCTTTTTCGTGTGCGTTCGCATATTTAGTTTCAAAGCAATAATACCTGGAAGTCATAGGGAATGCTAACTCAGGAAAGATAGCAGAATCTTTGAAATCAAGCATGGTCCACTGCTGAATTATCTTTTGGGAGTTAGTCCGTTTCTAACATTTTAAAAGCCTCTCCAGGCCTCTGACATGATACTTCTTGTCAATCATGCTATGTACCCACCATGCTGTCTCTTTGCAGCCTGCATCTTCCTCAGAAAATGAGAAGCACAGGAGAAGATGCCTGTGCTGTAGAGACTTTGCCCAGGTGTGGGTTGATTTTGTCTTGCTTAGGAGGAGGGTTGAAATGACAAGGGCAAGCAAGACTCCTGAGAGAAATTAAGGCAGGGTTGCTTTGTTAAGACTTTTTTTGGGAACAGAGATTCAGATAACTCAGCGGTCTAAAGTGAACCGAGCCCAGAGTTTTTATCTTACTTCCTCTCCAATAACAGCTCACATCTCCCAAGCCTAGTGCAGAGATTTGGGCTCAGCAGGAATTTAGAAACTCCACACAGCACTGGTATGCTGATTGTGACATGTTTCACCCCTGGAGAGAGAAAACACAGGGCTGTCAGTAGGAAGGGTGAGGTGCATAAGCTGTGTCCACCACCCTCATGCATGGTCTTTGGCTTCAGCCTCTCTCAGGTTTTACTTTATTTTATATTTATTTTGGACAGAATGTAACATGGATGGGCTCTAGCCCAGTTCCTAATGAAGTTCCATTTCCCTCTGAAACCAAGTGTGTATGGTCTGCATGGTCTACCTTCCTGTCAGAATTCCGGTCTTCCAAGCTCCCACCAAAATGGCCCACTAGCCTCTGAGGTAATAATGAGTCACATTCTTTCCACACACTAGTCACAGAGGCCTAAGACCCACAAGGTCAGGTCTGTCTCGGCAACCACCCTACTTCTTAGTACCAGCCTTTTATTTTCTAATTTTAGTTATGTGATCCACGGAGTATGTGTGGAGGTCAAATGACAACTTGTGGGAGTCATTTTTTCCCTCACCATGCAGGTCCTGGGGATCAAATTCAGGTTGTCAGGCTTGGCAGCAAGTACCTTTGTCTGCTGAGCCCTCTCATTGGTCCTTAGTTATTTCTTGTTTCTGTAACAAAAGACCTGACCTGCAATTTAAGGCATAGGTTCTCAACCTATAGGTCACAACCCCTTGGGGTTGAATTATCAGATACCTTGCATATCAGATCTTTACATTATAATTCATAACAGTAGCAAAACTACAGTCATGGAGTAGCAATGAAAATTATTTCATGGTCAGAGTCCCCACAACATGAGGATCTATATTAAAGGGTTAAAGCATTAAGAAAGTTGAGAAGTACTGATTTCTTTTGGTTCAGGGTATAAGAAGTTCACTGTGGCAGGGAGGCATGGTGGTAGGAGAATGGAAAAAAGTTGGAAAGCAGACCAAGATGAATGCTGGGGTTCCACTGTCTTTTCTCTCTTGTATTCTGTTGCGGAATATTGCTCTAGCTATGGAAAGATGGGTTACATTTGTTTATGCTGCAGAATATTACTTTAACTGTGTAAAGGTGTGTTACATTTGTTTATGCTGCATTTAACATGTAAGGATGTGTGTTTAATTACATAAAGATGTGTCGCATCTGCTTTACCTTGACTTTGAAAGGTACCTGATTGGTCTAATTAAAAGCTGAATGGCCAATATCGAGGCAGTAGAGGAATAGGTGAGGCTGGCAGGCAGAGAGGGTAAGTAGGAGAAGGAGTCTAGGGTCAAGAGGAGAAAGATAGGAGAGAATGAGAGAGAAAGAAAGGGGGATACCCAGGCCCAGGCAGCAAGGTAGCCACCACCCAGCCAGATGCAGATGAAGCAGAAAAAGTAGGACATACAAAAGGAAAGAAAGATAAAAAAAGCTCTGAAGCAAAATGTAGATGAAAAGAAATGGGTTAATATAAGTTACAAGCCTAAATTTAGGTCAACCACTCATAATTGATAAAAAGTCTCTATGTCTTGATTTGGGAGCTGGTTGGCAGTTCAAAAAAGCCTGCTACAGCATTCAGTCTAGGAACCTAGCCCATGGGATGGTGTTATCCACATTCAGGGTGCAACATCCTTCCTTAGTTAAACATTTCTGCAAACCCCTGATGATATAGTCAGAGGTGTGTCTCTCAGGAGATTGCAAATCGGTCAGGTTGACAATGAAAATAGCCATGGCAACTAGAGTGCATTGTTTCACACTCATAGACATTTGATGCCATTACGAGTGAAATTTAATGATTTTTAAAACTATTACTGTTAATGACATTTAAGAAGGCCTCTTTCTTTGCTTGTTTAAAGATAGTTTGCAGTGTGCCCTAAAGATGCCAAAACTAAATTAAATAAATTTATAAAGATAATAGAAGTAGGGACCAGTAAAATTGTTTACAGGCTGGGGAAGAGATTGTTCCTTTGTTTGTTTGTTTTATTGGTTGGTTTTTTGAGACAGGGTTTCTCTGTGTAGTTTTGGAGTCTGTCCTGGGATTCCCTTTGTAGACCAGGCAAAATATACATTGCTATTAGCTGCTACAGCCTCAGCTCTGGAATTTAGTAGGCTTTGGCTCAGGTTCATTGACACGACTTACTAAGATGTGGAATCTAGTTATTTCACATCTATATACTTCAATTCCTCTGACAGAAATGACAATGGCATTCTTACATAGTTGCTAGAAGAATAAGTTGTTAGAAGAAAGCTTGGTGCAGCAAACTTAGACCTCCTACTGATAACGTTTGAATTGGAGGCTTAAGAGTGTTAAGGAATGGCAGTGTGGTGGTCTGAATGAAAATAGCCTCCATAGACTCACAGGGAGTGACATTATTGGAGGTGTGGCTTTGGTGGAGTAGATGTGGCCTTGTTGAGAAAGTGTGTCACTAGGGGGTGGGAGTGGGCTTTGAGGTTTCAGATACTCAAGCCAGGCCTAGTAACTCACTGTCTCTTGCTGCTGTCTGTGGATCCTGATGTAGAACCCTCAGTTCCTTCTCCAGCACCATGTCTGCTTGCATGCTGCCATGCTTCTCACCCTGACAGTAATGGACTAAATCTCTGAACTATAAGCCAACCTCAATTAAATGGTTCCTTTGTAAGAGCTGTTGTGGTCATGGTGTTTTTTACAGCAATAAAACAGGGTCTCATGAATCAACTCAAAGTTTGCTAAATGCTCTAAGGAATATTTTATCTTATTACCTACAATTTGTTCCATTATAATGTCTGTGGGAATCATTGCAACAGGAGAATCGTCATAAGGGTCTACATGCAGTTCATGTTTATCACGTTCTATCGTAGGAGAAGCTGTTAGACTTTTCTATATTTTTATTTATGGGAATAACTGAAATTAAGGGGTAAGAGTTTGGGGAGCTTAACCTGACTTTTATGTTTCTCCTTCCTTAAAATACTTTTGTTGTTTAAAGAGAAGAATGCAGAAGGATGATGAGTTGAATAATTGTAAAACATGAAAATTGTGATGCAACTGGGTATTTAAAACCATAGGCTTGACATCTGTCCATCCAACCAGTCATGGCTCAAAGATCCTTAAAAAAAAATGCTTCTGTACTGAACATATGTAGACATTTTTCTCATCTTTATACTGTGAACAATAAGATATATCAATGATTTGCATAGCATTTATATCACATTAGATATTATAATTAATTGAGTGATTTAGTAAAAGATAGAGCTTATATTGTAATATATTATGTTATAATATTATGTGCCATTTTAAATGACGAACTTGAGCATTTGTGAATGTTGGTGTGTTGGGAGGCTGTCCTGGAAGTCAATCCTCTGTGGATATTGAGTGATGAACTATTTATTGATGGTATGTTTACAGAAAATGTGTGCTATTGACCTAATGGGTGTGAGAGAACAAAATGGCAGTAGCATAAGTAAAACATACGATAAAAGGCCCTTTCTCAAAAGCCAAAACAGAAAAGAAACAAATATGAAATACATTTTATGCCTGGCATAGGATAGGTAGTCAGTAAAAAAATCCACATTAGAAACCTGGAATTTAAGTTAAAAAAAAAAGTACCACCTAAAACCAGAAGGTATAATTTTTAAATATTCAGAGACAGCTCTCCATTGAGTAGCATGTATGGGCATCTTTGTCATTGCCCTGTCTTATCTTCTTGTCTTCTCTCAATGCCTTTGAAGGAAAGAGTCTCCAAGTAACTCAACTTCTGAAAGTTCCTTTGCCTTAAGCCTTGCTTAACCATAGACCTATGTCCTGATGCCCTGGTCCTGATGGTTCAGCAATGACTGAAGTCTTCCTGCTTGATCTGGCATGGCCCAGAGGGCATGGCTTGCTGTCAACCGCCAATGGGATTGATTCAAACTGTATGCGTTGCCGGATAATGAGATGAATAAATGGCTGAGGTGCCCCACACAGTGAGCTCTTGTGTTCACATAATGTCAAAGGTGACATTTTCTATTCAGTGTCTTCTCCATGAGGCCAGTGAGCTCCTCAGTCTCAGAGGGAATTGGAGTGGAAGAGATCACATCTTTGATTACACCCTGGATCACAGATCACATCCTTATGCTAGAACAGCAAGCACAACAGGGACTGGACTCTATATTGTGAGCTCTTTGGACTAAGGCCAAGAGTTACTTCTGCTTCTTCACCTAACTGTGGGTTCCTGGGAAATGCTAGCCCTGATTAAAGCTGCCTTTCAGTTTGTGTGGAAAATGAAGCCACAGCACTCAGCTCCCATGCCCAGCCATTCCACCATCTACCATGGTGACCACAGCACTTAGATCCCATGCCCAACCATACCACCATCTACTAGAGTGGCCAGTGCTTTGTTGTTTTTCTGTTGATACTAGTTTAGTACACCTGTGGAGGAGCCATTGTCAGCCATGGTGTTCATGGACAATAGCGTGACATGATCACCTGTGAGCTACATCACAAGAAACTGATTTGTAATGAAATCTAAATAATGAAGTTCACAGGTAGATTCACTAAAAACATCTGTTAGAGTTTTTATTGCTGTGAGGTGACACTGTTGTAATTAAAAAAAAAAAAAGTGGCTCAAGAGAGAAAGACACCATGCAACAGAGTTCAATTGGAGGGATTTTTTTTTTTTTTTTATTAAGGGAAAGGGATCATAAAAAGGAGAAAGGGGGCAGGGGAGTCCAGCCTCCAGGGACAGGAGCAGGAGCAGTGGGAAAGAGGAAAGAGAGGCAGGGAGAGGGAGAGAGAGAGAGAGAGAGAGAGAGAGAGAGAGAGAGAGAGAGAGAGAGAGAGAGAGAGAGAGAGGAACAGAGAGAGGGAGAGAAAGAAAGGAAGGAAGGAAGGAAGGAAGAGAGGGAGGGATGGGAGGTGGGCAGGGCCCTTTTAAAAGGGAACATAGTGACTAGGCACAGGTGGTGCTCTTAGTGGCTGCAGCTGAGGGTGCATCCTGTCAGAAGTCCAAAGGCAGGCCAGTATAAATGCCTGAATACTAACAATCGTGACCACAGCAACTCTTATAAAGAAAACATTTAATTGAGGGGGCTTGCCTATAGTTCAGAGGTTCAGTCCATCATGGAGGGGAGCATGGCGGCATGCAGGCAGGTACGGTGCTGGAGCTGAGAGTGTTACATCTTGCAGGCATCAGGAAGTTGACTGACTGTCGCACTAAGCGAAGCTTGGGAAAAAGCCCTCAAAGCCTGCCTCCACAGTGACATACTTCCTCCAATAAGACCACACGTCCTTCAACAAGGCCACACACACATCCTAATAGTTCCATTCCCTTTGAGGGCCATTTATTTTCAAGCCACCATGACATCTAATTAAAGCCTTTTTAAATGTTTCTTTTTGATTTCTTTAAAACAGCTTTGTTGGATATAATTGATATCATGTGAAATCATTACCACGACCCAGAAAAGAAATATTACCTAATACTGCTCAATGTTCTTCTGTGCCCCATTCACAATCCCCATCACCCCCTCTGCTTTTCAGTCATCTCTGATCTACTCTTGTGTTTCAGGGATTCTTCTCTACTGCAACCCCTTTCCCCTCTGAGCAAGTTTTATTAGACCCTGCCCTCTCTCTCTCTCTCTCTCTCTCTCTCTCTCTCTCTCTCTCTCTCTCTCTCTCTCTCTCTCTCTCTCTCTCTCACACACACACACACACACAGATATGTTATGAAAATCAAACATTTACTACTAATAAGAAATAAGGTATTTGAAAGCAATTTTGGGAATTTTGCCCTCCCATTTGTGAAATCATTGCTATGAGGCTCTCATAAAATTTTCTTCACTCTTTCAAAACTCTGTGTCAATTATGGTGCTACATCTCTTGTTCCCAAGATTGGCAGCCTACATTTCTTCCCTTTCTCGTCTTCTTTGGTTTGTCGGTCAAGCTAGGTATATTTTATTTATTCTTACCAACAGCTAATACTTGGTATGACTTTAGTTTTCATTTTTCTGTCTCATTGATTTTTCTCTCTGGCCTTTATTATTTCCTTTTATAAATTTTTGGGATTGGTTTGTACTTTGCAAACCTTGTTTATTTATTGAAATGTAATTAAGTTTATTGATTTGAGACCTTTTCTAATATTTAAAAAACAGTGTAAATTTCTCACTAAGCTATGCTTCAAGAATACCACAGAGCTGATATAGTGTTTTCCTTTTTATTCAGTTTATGATATTTTTCATTTTCTTGAATGTTTTTCTTGAACCCAAATATTATAGGGCAGTGCTAGAAAAGGAGGAAATTGCCTATGGCAGGCTATAGGAATTGTTTTAGGTACGAATAGGACTCTGCTTAGTGACTGGGTAGGAAGGAGGTAAGAAAAGGGGCCAATGAAGATATGGAGGGTGAATGGGGACAGGAGAGGGATTTTGGAGAGGTGAGGGCATTCCTGTTCCAACTTCCGGTTTGGTAAAAACAAGAGTTAGGTTCTACTGTGATAGGTGTTCTAGAGGATGGGTGAGTTCAGTGTGGTGAGGATTTGAAATGGGATTTATGGAGAGCAATGATGTGAAAAGTCACAGTTGCATTGCAATCATGAAAGAAATATCTAGAGATGAAGAGTGTGTTTATAAATTCACCTTGTGCAATTTTCCTCCTATGTGACCTATTTGCTCAAGTGAAATATCAGAGGGGAAAAACCAGATTAAGGGATTATTTCAAGTCAAGGGTTTTGGGAGATTCATTTGGAGGAAGAGCAATGGCTCAAGAAGATGAACCTGATTGATAGAGAATGAAGAGGACATTTAGGCTGACGGAAAAGCAGATGCGACTTGACTGGTCGGTTGGTCAGCACAGGGATGCAGAGAACAGTGGGTCAGAGGATTAACAGTTGTCATGAGGTTGAAAAACAGGTTTGAAGGATTAGCAGAGAGAACAGGAAGTTTAAGTGGGTTGTGTGGTCAGTCTGTGGGATAGTGGAGATTAGGTTTTCATCAGTGAGACAGTTCTTTGCAGTGACCAGTTTCAGGGTGTGGTTATGCTCGTGGGTGACAGAACTCAAATAAAACTGAGGTTCTTGGCACCAGGAGGCCTAAGAACTGCAAGGCAAGACATTTTATGGGGCATCCACCTGGACTCTGAAATCACTCAGGATGAGACTATGACTAAGGATGTGGGGAGATGTGAATCAGAAGTTGTTTCCTACTTGGGGGTGAATGGGAGGGACTGGACAATACAGTGAGAGAAAGATGTTTAGGATTATATAATACAAGCAGTGCTATGGGATCAGGTTTTATTGGTTAAGATGAAGAATGACTTAATAGGATACTAGAAAGTGAGTTGAACACTAACCTCTAAGTCCCTTGGCAAGTGAGGCTTGGAATGATCCTGGACATCATTTAGACATCAAAAAAATTACAGGATTTTTCAATTACTCCCTTGGCTTATGATGACCACTGAGATCAGGTAAATTTTTTTTCGGGGGGGGGGGTGTATCGCAAGCCCTTTGAGCCAAACTGCACCCCTTTTGTCTTACTCAGTTTTCAGGGGCACAGTGAGAAATACACATAGGTAAGGCAATTTCCAGGAAAGGGGGGGAGACATACTCAGTGAGGTTGGCTGGTTATTCATCAAGAGCCAGCAATTAGGCTCTAATGAGATAATCAAAGCTGTGCTGAGGGAGACAGCGACTGGTTTGTAGCATCCGGGGGAGCGCTGAACATCAGAGATTTCACACGCAGCACTTTCCTGATTCAAGCACATCAGAATTCATTTAGTTAGCAGTGAGCAGAGGCACCCCACTGGCTCCCTTAATTACAACACTGGGGCACTCTATAAAAACACCAGAGGAATGCTATATCTGGTCCTTCATAAATCATGTGACCTTACATCTCCTCTTGGGTGGACATTTGATTGCAGAACAGGGCAGAATTTTTTTTTGCTGGACATGCAAACTTACTTCATTCATTTAATCATTGAGCAGAAAATGTACTGTTAACTGGGATGATTGTTTTTCACAGTTCCCCCAGTATTTCTATTCTTTCCCAGGCCAAGGCTGAAGTACCCCTGTTTTTAACCACTTTTCAGGGATGTAGCTCTGAGCTGGTTCCCCTGAGTTTTGGATGGGGCCTTGGAGGGGGTGGAGTTCTATTCATTTCTGGTACAAATGATAAGAAAATGAACAAAAAACAAAAGCACCCACCGAGCTTCGAGAAAAAAAAAGTTTATTTTCTTTCCTGATATTACATGGCTAGATAATCAAAGGTTAACATAAGAAAGATTAAGGCTGGAAGCCATACTGTGATGAGGAGAGCCAGCCAGGATGACTTTGGAAACCCGTGTGGCAATTTTGGGGGATGGAAGGAGGGTAAGAATTACTGGTGTCCACCGTGTGCTTTGCGGGTTGGATAAGCAAGTTGATTCCTTTGCATGGCATCTGGTATGGAGAGGAGCTAATTGATATGTTTTACATACCTGTCTCTCAATGCTGCATCACTTTTTTTTTAAAATGCAAAACAGGACATTTGTTCTAGTTTCTCCATATTTCTAGATCAACTCACTGCCCTTTCCTGACCACTACAGCTCAAACCAATTCCCGAACCTGTCTAGGTTGTGGCCACAGCTCATCCCAATAAGATGCGTTTTCTGATACAAGTGCAGGAAGCTCCCCCACCACCCCCCTTCATGTCTAGCTCCTACTTTCAGCTAGCCTCTGGCCTGTGCCACCATAGCCCTTGCTAGCCTGTTAGGATGCCGTGTCTAGGAGAGGAGACTCCTGTTTGCCTTCTCATCTCTTTGAGAATATTTTTGTAGCATCCCACCTTTCTCTTACTCCAGAGTGGCAGATCTCAACCTTCCTAATGCTGTGACCCTTTAATACAGTTCCTCATGTGGTGATCCCCAGCCATAAAATTAGTTTGTCACTACTTTCTAACTGTAATTTTGCAGCTGTTATGAATTGTAATGCAGGATTTCTGATTTGCGACTCCTAAAGAGGTCTCAAACTGCAAGTTGAGAAAATGCGCTGGAGTCACTGACTGGAGCCATAGCCCTGATCTAGCTTGTTTTAGTCTCAGAGAAGGGTCTGCCTAGAATTCTGCTGCTGAGTGGCAGTCAATCCCAGTACTTCCAACTGGCCCTCAAGTACCTACATTTTTCTGTTTATCCCAGGCCCAAGTAGAAGTAGGCACTTGAAAATAAACACTGACCAAGGGATGTGGAGTATTGAATTACACTTCCCCACAGACCATTGCAGTAACGTACTGTGTTCTTTGTGAGAGTATGAATGGGTCAAGGTTTTTTTTTCAGTTTGCAGTGGCCTGGGAGAGAGTTTCATTACTTTCTTACAGGTGGCTCTAACAGAACCTGAGTACTTCATTTGGTGATTAGTTCTCTCTCCACTTTTCAGGGTGGTCTTTGGGCACCTTGCTTGATTTCCCAAATTAGATTAGACTGTGTCTTGACATCACATATAGCTTGGACTTGAAAGCCTCTTTTATACTCTTCCTCCACAATTTGGATTTGAGCTTAGACTGTTGGATATTGAGATAAAAACACATTTTTTTTTGTACTGTAGACCTTGAGATTTGATGTAGTTCTTCTCTTAGACAGCAAGTTCCCATTACAAAGTGATTTCTTGCTCAGTAAATATACAAGGCAGAAAATATAAAGCATTTACAAACCCACTATATTTTCACTTATATCAAAAGCTATGTTTTTTTTTTTACAAAATTTTCCCTTTACTCAAAATGACAATCATTTATAAAAAGATTTATTTCTTTCCTTTTTTTTTTTTTTTTTCTAGACAGGGTTTCTCTGTGTAACAGTTCTGTCCTGTTACCCTATTTGTAGATAAGGCTGGTCTCCAACTCACAGAGATCCACCTACCTCTGCCTTCCGAGTGCTGGAATTAAAGGCATGCACCACCATGCTTACTCCTAAAAAGACTTCTTCTTCTTCTTCTTCTTCTTCTTCTTCTTCTTCTTCTTCTTCTTCTTCTTCTTCTTCTTCTTCTTCTTCTTTCTTCTTCTTCTTCGGTTTTCGAGACAGGGTTTCTCTGTGTAGCTTTGGAGCCTATCCTGGCACTCACTCTGGAGACCAGGCTGGCCTCGAATTCACAGAGATCCGCCTGCCTCTGCCTCTCGAGTGCTGGGATTAAAGGCATTTGCCACCAATGCCCGGCCTAAAAAGATTTCTTTATTCATTATTTTCATATGTGTTTGTGTGAGTTTACGTGCACCATGTTTATCCAGGGTCCTGCAAAGACCAGAAGGAGGCATCAGATCCTCTAGAACTGAAGTTACAGGCAGTTGTGGTCCTGCTAGTGTGGGTTCTGGGAACTGAACCTGGGTCCTCTGCAATACCAATAAATGCTCTGAACCACTGAGCCATCTCTCCTGCCCCAAACTGGCAATAGTTTTATCAAATGCTATTGCTGGAGTTGTAGCAACTGACGACATTCACTTGGTTGAACAGAAGAAAGCTGGTATGAACATTTAATGTTACCCTTTGAGCACGAAGGTTAACTTCTTAGCTTTTACAGTTGCTTTACTGCTTGGACTACGCCACATGTATCATAACATTCTGGATTGCCTATTGCTCCTAGAGACACGGCTTTCCCTACCTTGCTAAGATTAAGCTGTTTTGGCAAAATTCCAAAAGGAATCATGTCAGATATACGACATTATTAAGTAATTTCGGGGAAAGAATAGAGTTATAAGATTTCCAAATATCACCATAATCCATGTCCTCCTTCAGCCCTTGATGCCCCCTGGGTGTCCCCTGAATGCCTCCTCCTCCTTCTCTTCCTCCCACAGTAAGGAAAAGAGGCCATGACGGAGAACAGAGAGGGGTATATGGAAGAGTTTCAAACGAGGAGAGAGAAGGGAGGACTGTAATTATATTATAATCTCAAAAATAAACAAAAGCAAATACAGAGTTTGAGAAAGGAAGTGTCTAAACTGAGGCTTCAGATTATAAGCAAGCCATCACTGGCCAGGGACAGGTAGGAGGCAACAGATTGCAGCTGTTTTATAGGGTGGCCAAATACATAAGCTTAAAAGACAACCACACATTCTCCCAGTTTTGATTGGTTTATAATCACACCAGGTTCATGAGCACATTGTTTAAACTTGCTTTTCCAGAACCCCATTAATCTTTGCTATTGGTTCATCTCCTGTTTCCAAATATGAGCTCACCCGGAGGTCTGCCCAGTGGAGAGCAGCTGTGAAACATTTTCCTTTCTCAATCCAGGAGGAGCAGTGTGGAAGAGCCCTGGGTTGGGGCTTGTTTCTGAGCTTTTCAGAATGAATCACAGGAGTGTGGGGAATTTGGTGTGGGTTACGAGGCAAGGAATTATCTGAACATATTCACTGTCAGAACCGAGGGCTTTGGAAAGGACCGTAGCCCGTGCCCTGGAACACAAGCTCATTGCAGGGCAAGATCGGAGTTACAGATCCTGGCTCTTTCTTCAACCCTTTTGTATCTATCTCTCCCCAGCTGACCTCCCTATTATTTCAAAGGTGATTTGGGGTAAGATTCAAAACCATAATCTAGGGAGTGAATTCGGGGCCATATTTTTCTTTTCAGTAAGGGTCTGAATTCTTCTCTTTATTCCCCATGGACCCATCTGGTTTTTCTTTGCCCCGTCAAATAACAAGGACACTGATAGGTTTGCTCCTGTTGGTCAAGTTTCTCATCCCTCTGACAGCACAGGTTGTTTCTAGACCATGCATTCTAAGTGTACTGCCAATACACGTTTCCAAAGACTGATTGTTTCTTACTTTAGTTTTTAAGAGGTAGGATGGTGCTTTTGGTTTTGTGATGATCTTTTTCTCACTTTTTTTCTAGTGGTTTCAGCTAATTGAGTCCTCAGCCTCCCTTGTTAGACTTGTGATGGATGGGGCACCATGCTAAGTGTCCCCCATGTCTGAATGCCCCAGAGGCAATAATAATGAGACCCTTTCACAGTCTGAGAAAGTTTAGTTCCTCTAGCTGAATTTACACTTGCTGAACTCAGAACTGATGGAGAGTGCTCAGACAGAATCAACTGGAGTATTTCTTCCAAAGTTCATGATGAGAGAAGAGCAAAGGGAACAGTTATTTCAAAGTGAGGTTGGTTGTGAAACCAGAAGGAAGGCGAGGAGTGTGCAAGGGACTTGCGGGAAGTGATTCAGTGACTTGAATTTCCTTCTGTGTTTGTATATGGTGTACCTTTTCAGCTGTGCCAGTGGCTTGAAAAATAAGCAAAGGGACAATCCCTCTTACAGAGGGAAAGGAGGGAGGGAACAAGGGCAGATGCTTCCTCTTCTCCCTCCCCCCCAAACTAACTGAATATGCAGTGCGATAGGTATGGCAAGTTGTTTTTCTTTCTGGGGTCCCGTGCTTCACATATTACAAGCTTTTTTTTTTAACCCTTTCTACAATCCTATAAGGCAGATACATAAACACCCCATTTTAAAGACTCTACAATTCAGGGCTGAAGAAGACGAGATGTCCAAGGTGGCATGACAAGGACACAGAGGAACCGTTCTGCCTGATTTCAGCCCACATGTTCAGAAAGAAGCACGTCTGCATTCTTGGCTCAGGGTGTCAGTCCAGTGTCCCTCTGGAAACCAGTGCCCTGTCCAGCTATTATTGCAAAGTGATAAGGTAACTTTAGGTCAACAAGGAGAGCAGGAGTCACCTCTGAAACACACCATTGCCAGCTCAGCCTCCTCTTATGGGACACAGGTCGAATTAACAGTTCTAATGATCGTTTAACTGTAACTTCAAGTTCTAACCAAATGAAAATATACAGAGATTTATTCTTTTAAGAAACACTGAGTTAGCTGGGCACGGTAGACCTTTTTCGAAATCAGATTCCAGTCCTCTAAGATAAGTTACTTGGAAAATGTTTAGTAATATGATATGACATACTGAAGGCTGGACCGGGTGCACATGGATGTCCAAGGCAGTGTTTAAAGATGCATGGAGTGTCTTAACAAAGAACTTACAGTGTCAGTGGTGGAAGAGAGAATTACTAAGGGTAAGGGGGAATTTACATGAGTATTATAGTTCTAACTTGTAATGATGCCCAGGGAAGGGCAAGGCTTGACTGGGGCTCCAGTGTGCTGTTTGAAGAAGGTAGAACTATGGGGTCTTAGAGAACTGAAAGAAGTTAGGCAGTAGAAGGGATGGAAACACCAAGGAGAGCAGCTGTTGTCATTTATTCCCACCTGGCTGCATACCCAGGGGAGAGTCAGGTACACAGGGAAGGAGTATTGGGAATATCTGCAAAGGCCCAGGCCTGGCAGGCATGCACAAAGCAATATGTGGCCCATCAGCTGGCTGTCATCTGGATCAACATTGGGATGACAGGGTGTGTTCAGTGTGGTTTCATATGGCACTAGCAAATGCTGGCTTTAAAATCTTAGTAATGTCTAGTTTGTTAATCCCTTGCATTATAGAGGCATGCGACTGAGGCTCCCTGAGCCAAACACGATTAGAGATTAGAGTTCTCTCTAAGAAAGGTGAGACAGGGTCTCTGCTTATTTAGTGGGGCCACGAACATCTGCAGCTTCTCCCTTTCCAGCACAGAGAGTCCATAAGGGGTTTTAGAACCTCTCTGTGAAGCTCTACTCAGCCACATTAATTCTCTGTTCCATGGCCCCTTTGTGTGTGTGTACATATTTTTTTTTTTTTTTTTAAGGATGGTGGTGGCCATTTCTTGTCATCCAGAAAGCAAGAAACCCTAAGAAACAAGACAAAGTTTTCAGTGTCTTTTATGACTTAAGCTCAGAAGTCATGCGCTGCTGTCTATAAATATCACAATGGCCCAGGAAATTGAGAGTCTTTAAAGACGTGAGAGAAATTAAAACACATCCCATCACATGGTGAAGGATGTCAACATCTGTCTTACTTCCCTTGTTACTATCCTGTTAGCATTCATTCCAGCTCATAGAGGTTATTATTCAGCACGGTGTGGCAGTCACAGCAGCAGGAGCTTGTCACACCTGGTCATATTGTACCCACAGTCAGGGGGCAGAGAATGACAAATGCTTAGGCTTAAGTCACTTTCTCCTTTTTATACAGCCTAGGATCTCAGCCTAGGGAATGGTGCCATCCACAGTGGGAGTGTCTTCCCATCTCAGTTAACCTAAGCAAAATGACATCTCTTGGGCATGCCCCGAGGGATCATCTCCAATGTGATTCTAGATCCTATTTAGTTGATGATTGAGAGTAACTATCCCAGTATCATGTTGTAAGAAGAGTATGCAGGATAGAATGTCTATTGATATGGCGGTATTTAGAAAGTGCAGTCTACTACAACATTGAAACTATGAAGCAGAGCACAGTTTCTCACAAGCATTCATACTGAGAATACTCAGTATTTCTTTTCTTTTTTTTTCTTCTCTTTCCCTCCCTCTCCCCTCCCTCCCTTCATCCCTCCCTCCCTTCCTTTCTTTTTTGAGACAGGGTTTCTCTGTACTGCCCTGACTGTCTTAGAACTTGCTCTGTAGACCAGGCTGGCATCAAACTCACAGAGATCCTCCTGCCTCTGACTTCTGAGTGTTGGGATCAAAGGTGTGTGCTACCGTGCCCAGCTAACTCAGTGTTTCTTAAAAGAATAAATCTCTGTATATTTTCATTTGGTTAGAACTTGAAGTTACAGTTAAACGATCATTAGAACTGTTAATTCGAGCTTGTATCATCCATCCTTACTTGATATTTATGTATTAGACCCCTTGAATTGGGAAAATGATGGGGGAAGTGCTTCTGTGTATGTGTGTATCTTACTGGATGATAAATAAAATACTGTTTGGCCAATGAGACAGCAACTTAGACAGGACTAGGAGTCAAAGAGGATTCTTTGAAATGTATTAGAGAAGTGGTGATCCAAGCAGGAAGTGACATAGCAAGGAGACTTCTATTTAAGCAAGGAGAAACAAGAAGTGTCTCCCTTTCCCCTCTGCTCTTCCTCCAGCGATGCAATGTGATCCACCGGCAAGGAGGCACACCAATGGAAGGTGTCCGATAAGGTAAGTCTTATAAAATATATAGATTTATGATAAATAAGACTGAGCTAACAGATGAGAAATCCTAGTCATTGGCCAAGCAGCATTTGAACCTAATACAAGTTTCTGTGTATTAATTTGGGCCCTAACTCGGGTGGGCAGCTTCATAAAGAGCCGTGGGGCTCAGTGGCTTTTGGTGGAAAGATTTATCGTAACAGGAGAATTTAAATGTTTTTACCTTGAAACTATCCCAAATTGATACAAAATTTAAGAGTACAAAGATTCACCTCTATCCATCTTTCTAGTTCAGCAGTCTTCAACCTGTGGGTTGTGACCCCTTTGGGGGTCACATATAAGAGCTTATATTATGATTCATAACAGCACAATCACAGTTATGAAGTAGCAATGAATAATTTTATGCCTGCGGGTCACCGCAATGTGAGGAACTGAATTAAAGAGTCACAGCATTAGGAAGGTAGAGAACCACTGGTCTATACGCATCTGTTTTAACATTTTGTCTCATTTTCTTTTATGTCCATCTCTCATTTAACTCTTCTAGACCCCCAGCATCATTATCAAATTCATGGAACTTAAAATATATACAGTGCCACTTCTTTTTTCCCCTTAAGCCAGTGTCCAGTCCTGGATCCCAGGTTGTATTGAGTTATCATATATCTCATTATGTAGCCTAGGCTGGCCTGGATCTAACACTATAGTCCAGGCTGGCCTGAAGTTCACCCATTCTACTGCTTCTACCACCCAAGTGTTAGGATTACTAAGCAAGCTCCTCTTCTAGCTTCAGGGCAGTTCTTGTTTAAGACAGTCCTTGTACAATTTTATTTCTACCCTCACTGAATCACAAAGCGATAGAATATAGGCCGCAGGACTGTGCTTAATGGATATGGGAGGTTCTGTTGGACACTGAGCCAGGAGGGTGGGGCCCATACAGGACAGCAGGAAGTCTAACCACAGAGGGAGGTTCAGCATGGGTGGAGCATCACTTCTGAAAAAGCTGGTCAGCCCTAGCAAACAAGGAATCCCATGTTGAAATAATGTTTATACCATCTGGACATTACCAGCCCCCAAATCACAATATTCCAAGCCTAGCATGGCTTTGAAAGTTGATTGTGATTCTTGGCTTCAGCCCCACTTCAAGGAGTCCAGTCCATCTGTGTGTGGGGCAGATTTCCTCACATCACATGGACCCGGGGTTAATTCTTGTCAGTCCTAGGACTTTCGATGACTTAGTCTCCTAGTTCTTAAGATGGAGGACTAGGAAGGTCCTTGTCTTGGCCCTTCCTAATTACATCTTTTTGGATGATTCTAGTTGACTGACTGTATCTCCAAGCCCTTTATGGTATTGACTCCAGTTTTCTGGTTTGTAATATAAGGAGTCGGGGCTGAATTACCTCTACTGGGTTTTATGTTCTGGGAAAACCTCTTTTGCCTAAATCTTGAAAGTGTGAATTAAACTCACAGATCAAGATAAATTACCCAAAGGGCTAGACGCATTACAGAAGTAAGATTCTCAGAGCCCCAGCAAGCCTGCTTTTTGGAGCAGGCTTTCTTTTTACAGCTGTGAAGAGAGCCATCAGCACACAAGCTATAACTTCATATGACTAATGGTAACCATGGCGACCACTAAATATTCCTTCTAGACCTTGCATCTGCACAGCTCACTGGAGCAGAGGAAATAAATGTTGCTGCTTTGAAAAATGATAAAAATAATCCCAACTAGCTACAGGCTGGGAAAGAAAGGAGAGATCTTACACCTGAAGGTCAAGCCGTTTCATCTCGGTTTCTGCTCAGAGCTTTCATGAACCTCAGGAAGTTTGGTACCCACGGAATTGGAGGAGTCTTGGTCCTGAGGGATTATCATTAAGAGAAGCACCTGAGTCATTTTTAAAGAGAATTCTTGGGTCCTGACAATATATGGTGTGCTAGTGTGATGGCCCCTGTGTTGAAATTAGAACACTCAGAGACACCCTGCCAGGCATCCAGCATCTCAGGATGTCACATTGTGTTATTGGTTTAAGGGAAGACTATAAGACTGGCCAAGGTCAAGGGAGGTTCAGAAAAAACAGAGCTGAGGAATGAGGAGGTTTGCCTGAGAAAGCAGGGCATGGGAAAACACAGGCAGAGAGAGTATCAAAGAATAATGCTCTGTGAACAGAAACCTGTGCAGGGCAGCTGGACACATAAAATCTGTGAGTTAGAATGGAGAATAGGTTGATAACATCTTGGGTAAAGCCAGGGCACCCAGCCAGGAATCCTAAAACCCACGAGAATAGCCTGGGGCAGCCACACAGGAATATGAATGGACCTGTCCATCATTGGTTATGGGGTATGAGAATCTGGGAACACTGTGGCCTGTCTCAAGAGATCAGTGCATTCTTAGCAGGAGAAAGGACATGTCCACAGCTCTCATCTCACACTTTGACACAAGCAGGAATACCTTTCATGCAATGAGAGGCAAAGAGAATTTCTCCCTCTTTTCATGAAGGAACTGTGGATTCACTGAAATGTGACATCTCTTAATTCTTTTTTTTCTGTATATGAATTTTTTTATTAATTTATTTCTTACATTCCAACCCCAGTTCCCCCTCCCTCCTCTCCTCCTGCTTCCTCCACTCCCACGTCCCATCTGCTCCTTGGAGAGGGTAAGTCCTCCCCTAGGAAGTCTGCTAAGTCTGTCACTTCATGAAATGTCTTAATTCTTAACACAGACATGATATGGCTTGGCATTTCACAACCTCTGAAGTTATGGGTGACCTTTTGAGAAAGAGGGTGGAAAATGCTAAAGAAATGAAAGCTATACATGCAATGACCATGAGAGTGCAAACCTTCCAAGTTCAAGATTGATACCGATGTCTGTGATGGTCTCTGGAGCCTTGCTCCTCCGTGGTTCCTTTGTGTGTGGTTTGTAGAAAGTTGTCAATAGAAGGCAAACAGTTGGTGCAGCAGATTTGAACATGGGGTGCAGAGGACTATACACCACAGTCTGTCTTCAAAGTGAGACACACGCCTTTTAAAGTGACTGGTCTGTCTCCCATGGCACCCTTATCCTCAACTACTTCCAACCCGAGTTGTGATAGACACTAGTATGTGGAACTGGCCACTAAGCCAGTCATTTGCTTTAGAGGAATCTGGGCTCCATAGACAAATGACAAACTCCTGCTGGGAGTGAAAGCAAGGGGGCCAATGGGATGGCCAGTCTCTGAAAGAAGGAAAAGCCAGCACACAGACTTGACCCCAAAGGTGACTGGGTATTGCCCAACAGAACTAAGCATTTGGGCTCTCATAGGAAGCAGAGGGTCATCTTAGCCTTTTGAAAATCATAGTGGCCCTCTAGATTATTGAATCACTAAAAGGAAATACGAAAAATATGAGAGAAGAGTAATTTGCAACCCTAAGTCCAGATAGAGCCGAAGAGACATTTCACAGAGTGAGGTCAGCCTATGAAATACAGTCTACGGGGAACTGCTTTGATGCAGTATGAGAGGCAAAGAGAATTTCTCCGTCCATTTATGAAGGACTGGAGCTTTAAATATGATGAAATAAATTGGAGACAGGCAAATTAACTTGAGAAAAGACATATAAGCTTATTAATATGAATATGCACAGGGGATATACACACAAAATATAGAATTCACAGAAAAGCCAGATGGTGGAGGTTTCAATGCAGTCTTCACAGGGAAGACAGAATGGGTGTGTGTGTGTGTGTGTGTGTGTGTGTGTGTGTGTGTGTGTGTGTGTGTGTGTAGGCATAGAGAGAGAACTAATGTATTTTAGCATAAATGAGTGGTTCTTCTTAATTTGGTTTTCAAATGTCTTTCTGGAGTCCAGGCATTAAAAGCTTGCTCCTCAGCTTCATGTTACTGGGAGTTGATGAGAACTCCCAGTGGCAACTCTTGGCAGCCTGCTTGTCATGGCTGCTGTGTCTTTGGGGGTGGGGGGACTTCAGAACATGGGGCATGAGGTGAGCAGCTTTGCTGTGTTACGTGCTCCTGCCATGATCGTGCTGCCTCAGACCCAAAGTAACTGCCATTCAGTAATGGACAGAAGCATGGGTAGACACTGTAGAGGTCTCCTGGCCAGCAAAGGCACTCTAAAGAGACAAACTTAAAGATGGTTATCCTCCCTTTGGCTATCAGGCTATTGACACAATGGATTCTGAGAACTTGGGATTTCCCCAGGAATCTCATGCTCACAGGGTGAAGCATGTTGGGTTCATTGTATGAACTTAGGATGAGAAACAAGGAGAAAGCACAAAACGGAATAGGGGATGTTCTCCACATGCTCATGTTTTGGAAACTTGGTTCTCAGGAGGTGGTGCTTGGATGGTTTATGGAGGTGGTTGAAGGGGGCCCTGACTGGAGGAAGGGGAGCACTAGAAGCCTTTGAAGGGTCTAGTAAAGCCTGGCCTATTTTGGCGTCACCCAACCCTTGCTTGATGTGAAGAATTTTCTCTGCTACTTACTTCTGCTTCAGTCATATTTTCCAAGCCCGTGGGGCCACAGGGCCCAGAGACTGAATTCTTTGAACCATGAGACAAAATAAATGCTTCCTCCTTTAAGTTGTGTCTGCACAGAAGTCTCACAATATAGCACATTACCCAAGGCCCGTGTTCCACAACATCTGTATGCTTCCTCTCAGCTGTATCTGCTTGCCTCCTGGAGACAGGGACCAGAACAGCAGGGGCACTCCAAAGATGGAAGATGCCTGGAGCTGGGGCATATTTCCTCTTTGAAGAAGGTGTTCAGGCAGATTTATCTGGACATGGCTGCAGCTCAGATTTACCTTATGAGCACTTGTGTGTTTATTTGCTTTTTCTATGTAGTGGTTACATGGGATATCAGGTATGTGTAGATGGCATAGCCTTTGACTAGGAAGTGCTATGCCTTGCATAATGATTAGCTGTATAATTTTCAGGCTGTTGTCCTTAGTGTGTATAATATATTCTGGACAAGTTTGAAGTGGTAGTGGTGTACCTCAGAACTTAGAGAAGCCACCACAGTGAGACAACCTAAACAGATGCACTCACCTAGAGGGAGAACGATGGGGGCAAAGCAAGGGTATTGCTACCATTCAGGGTATATTGTCTAACCTCAGTGCATCCACTGTCCACTGCAAAGAGCAGTGGTGGGAGGGAGACCAACATGTGAGCTTCTAAGTCAAGATCACAGGGCCGAAGATTGGGACTAATGCATCCCAGTACCTGCCCCTCTTCCCTCGGCACTTCTAAGGGGCTTGCCTATGTGCACTTTCCTTTTCAGATGTCTAATTCTGACTCCGAAAATTGCTACTTTCAACTCCTTTGCCAGATGGCTGAGGAAAGAGCAATTGACTGTTAGCGCTAAATGTCTGTGTCAGAGCCCGAAGCAGCCGATTCCAATTAACATAAAGAACAGAGTGGTTCTCCTAACAAACCAAAGCCATGACATATGAAAGGATGGAATTGTAAAAGTAAAATGAAGGGCTGTGAAGTGGGGGGGTGGGACGCAACCTCCTAGCAGAGAAAGGCAGACACTTGCCTCAGATGCCCGCCTCACGGTTGGGGTGTTGGGGGTCTATGGAATGAAAGGGGAATATCAATCAGTCTCTGTGAGAGACTTTACTCCTGAGGGTTCACCCTGTGCCCTTGGTGTCTTTCTGCTTAGCTGAGCAGAAAGAGAGTGGATCTGGGAGTAGCAAGACAGGCGTGTTTTGTTTGTTTGGGTGGGTTGAGCCATGGCTGTCTCCATGTGCTCAGATGTGAGGCACTTCATGGAAGAGGTGCTGATCTTTTAAATAGATGGATAAGATGTGGTTTCTTTGAAGTTATTTTTTACAGGTAAGCTTTGAGATCAAAATTTAAAAATCTTGACAGAATGGTCGTCCATCCTTCTTTCCATCTGCTGTTTCTTTCTTCCCACAAGTAATCATTTTAGTTTCTATTTTTCACAGTGCTTGCATAAGTGAACATATATTTTTTATTTCCCGTCTGTTCTTTCCTTTTCAAAGGATGGGATATTATATTGCTATTTTGCACTTTTTGGGGCTCTTTCCATAATAATACATGGAGAGAGACTCCTCACTCTTTTTTTCTCTTCCCTATATTGTATTCTGTTACATGGATGCCCTGGTTCTTTGGCCGGGGCAGCCTTTTGTTCAGACCCTGGGTTCCTTCAATTTTGTTCTGTTTCTATAACAAGTATCTCTCTGGCATATAACTTCTACAATTGTGGGTTTTGGTCCCTCTGGGGTTATCAGACTGACCATAGGGGTCACTGAAAATTTTGCAACAGTAAAAGGTTTGTGAATGCCCAGCCACCAAAAATTAATTCAAAATCAAGCACATAATTTGAGGTGTGCCCGGCCATTCTCTTCCACACGTGAACTCATGACAGCATGAGTACTGAACATAACATTCACACTTTACATTACATGTGGCCATGCTACTCAGGGTCAAGGGACACTGTCTGTGTGCCTTGGCCCAGATTAGAGACTATAGTATGAGTTGTAGTGTTTTTATTGCATAATATTTTCTGCCCTTGTAGAAGCATATAGTTTAATTACAGAAAACAAAGGATTTGAGTAGTTTGATTTTTTTAACCTTCATTCATAAAAGTGCCACCATGTACTAAATCTCTATGTCTTTGATGTGCATTTTGTTAGCATGATTGATGTTTAGAACTTACTTATTTTTATTTTATTCAAATTAGGAACAAGCTTGCTTCACAAGTCAATCCCTTCTCCCTCTCTCCCCCTCCCCACAACATCCCACCTGCCCCTAGCCATCCCCCCTCCACTCTCCAGGCAGGGTAAGGCCCTCAAAAGGGGCTCCCCAAAGTCTACCACATCATCCCAGGCCAGGCCTAGGCCCTTCCCCATGTGGGACAGAATTTCTAACAAAGTCCTCTATCATTTCTTGTTATGCGATGTGGTATTCTCAGCTTGACAGTTGCAACACCAAAATAGCCATGGATTCTGAACAATGCTGAAAATGGACTGCATCACGCAGTATCATGTATTCACTGGGCTTTAGTTCTTGCTGTAGTAATAAGCAGTCATTTCCATCTCATTGGCTTGCAAATTTACACTCATCTTTAATGGGAAGATGGTGTGTGTGTGTGTGTGTGTGTGTGTGTGTGTGTGTGTGTGTGTACATACCAAAGGATTGTTTTTAAAATAAATCACTTTAAGGTTTGTTGTATGTTTGTTTGTGTACCTATAAACCCAGAGCCATGTAAAATTCCTTGGGTGAAAAATGGCTGTAAGTGGAAAAGGTTTTGGGAGCCCTGCTCTAGTGGATGTCTTTATACACACAGCCTGAGATAAGTCTGCAAAAGAAACTGTGGGATACATTCCCAGGGCATGAGTTTTGGTTCCAGTGCATCTGGGGTTTGCAGGTGTCTTTCATGGGGCTGTAATTTTGCATTCCTTCCAGTACCATGGGAAATGATTTCTCTGTAACTTTAACAGCTTGAGTATTGTCAAACCTCATAGGTTTTAATAACCATTAATTTGACTTTGCTTTTGGTGCCCGGCAGGTAAGTTTAAGGTAGTTCAACTTAGATCTGTATTTTTCTCTCATTTCTTGAATAACAAGAATTCGTTATTCAATGGTAATAATGGTAATATATTACCATTGGTAATATAAAATGTATTTTATATTACAATATGTATAAAAATATATTGGTGATAATATATTTTCTTTTTCTGTTTTCACCATCTCTCAGAGGAGGATATTAACATTATAATGTCCAAGGAAAAATAAGTAAATAAATAGATAAAGTAGAAATAAAAAAATAGTAACCCTGGGATGCTGGAACTGATATTACACCGACTTAATTGATAAAGAGACGCAAAGCAAGTTGCTTGAAAGAAAGTTGCCTGGAATTCAGCTGTCTGCAAAGCCCATGAGTATTTTGGCTAGATTATATTTGATTTCTAACTAGGCTGGTAATGACTATCATTAAGAAGCCCCGACAAATCTAAAGTCTGAATCATTGGTGGCTACAAGAGGAGTTTGTTTGTGCTTGAGTGGAGTAACCCTGCCACTAGAAAAGGGGAGAAACAAAGGCATCCCACCAGGACCTAAGGGAAGAAATAACCCCATTTAAACATGTTGATGGTCTTAGGGTCAGGGGCAAGGTTCAGAGGCAAGGCTCTGCTCATGTTGGAAACCAGAGCCTGGAAAACCAGAGCCAGGTGAGCAAGCCTCACTTTAGGCGCTGAAATGTAAAACACAGGATACCGTTTGACTTGCCTCCAAGACAGGCTTCTGAAATCCTTTCTGGAAGGATTTCTCAAGGTGAACTGCTGCTGGGACAGAGCCAGGTCTCTGTTTAAAGCATTTACACCAAGTGTACAGTAAATACAAATAGATGTAGCTCAAGGAGAGAGCTGGGGATTTGGCTGGATTTTAAAAGTACCCATAGTTAAAAAGTTGTGGGAATTAAAAAGACACCAATATTCATTTTTGTTAGTCAGGCATACAGAGGAGGGGATTTCAGGAAATGCAGGGAAGCATTGGAGGTGGAGTCCAAAGAGACAGGAGATTGAGATCAGAATAGACATTGCTGCTGAGGAGACAAAAGGACACCCTAAGTTACAGTTTAAAGAGTGAGAATCAGGCAGGAGTAAGGGCTGTGAGTGGCAAAGGGATTCTTCCCATGCTTTGTAGAGAATGAGAGCTCAGTGTGGACACTGGACACAAGTCTGACTCAAGTTCAAGTCCTGTATATATATCAGCTCTTACCATGTGCTGCAGGTGGGACGTGGGCATGTGTTGCATGGAGCCTGGAGACAGCACTTCGTGGGACTATGTCCACTCAGACTGGATAGCTTAGGAAATCATTTGAATGAGAATGCAAATTATTTTAAGACTCATTGACTTCTTTTGTAATAGTGAATTTTACCGCATATAGAAGAATTTATTTTTTAACTATCAGAAGCTATTTAACTCTGAAAAGGACAAATGGTCTTTGGTGACCATTATCAGTTTAACCTGTGGGCCAAGTCACGAAAACGTCGCATGTGTTAGCACCTACATGGTGCCTACGTGGTAGGCTGTTTCCACTGCCTGCTCAGAGCTTAGAGACGCCTGTTATCCCCTACAATGCTCAAAGAGCTGGTGCTAGGGGAAACCGTGGCTTTTTTGTGTGTCTGACGAAGTCCTTATGTCAACTCTATTCAAAGCTGATCGGGAAATAGACTGATCTGCCCAACTCTGCTGTCTCCATTTAGATTTGGCCCAGTTTTCCCTTAAAATATTTTTGTGTCTGGATCTAAGTCAGGTTGCTACCCTAAAAATGGTATGCTGGTAGATAAACTACTCAGTATTGTTAAAGTGAAACCTGTAAGCTTTGAAAGAAAGGATCATGGTTCTGTTCAGAAGCTGTTAGCTTCAGGTTTTAGACTCATCTTTGAAGTCTCATAAGCCCTAAGAATAGGCCCATAAATTTAGGAGACAAGGGAGTTTTTGTTTTTGTTGTATTTCTATTTCTTTAAAAATTTGGTCTTGGTGGCACACACTTTTTAGTTCTAATACTTGGGAGGCAGAGGCAGGTGCATCTCTTTGAGTTCAAAGCTAGCTTGGTCTAAATGTTGAGTCCTAGACCAGCTATAGCTACACAGTAAGACCTTGTCTCAGAAAACAAAAAATTGGGAAGGAAGTTGTTCTTTGGTCTTTTCCCCTTAAGCTGTTACATTCTCCTCACAGCAGCACCTTTATCCAATCAATTGTTGATTGGGGGTGAGGATGAGGAGGTGATCTCATGAGACCAGGGGCCATTAGCAAGGTTTCAGTTTGGCTCTTCATCTGCTGAGTGTAATTTGCTGCTGGCATTTTTCATGCTATTAAGGCTTTGGATTATCAGAAGCAAAATAATGTGGAAAGAGCAAAACCTTCCCAGAAATTGTAAAGAGCCTTTACCACAAATAATTGTCCTTGTCACCCCAGGGAACCACACTCGATCTTATCAGACACTTGAACTGAAGATGAGCACAGTCAGTGTTTACAAAGTTGGTGGCTGTAAGAATCACCGGGCAATCTTATCAAGTGACTTTTGGGTCACTGTCTACTGCACCCCAACTGGAGCTACTTGAATGTCTGTTCTAAAAGGGTGATGGCAGGAAACACCATTCATTCGTTCTTTCATTTGGTCAATAACTCATATTATGTAGTATGTGTCAGATCCAGGCTAGATGCTAACAGGCATCAGCAGCAGAAACAAATCTCATGACATGTATGCCATACTTGAGAATGATAGTGATTAAAGGGAAGAATAAGACCTATTAGGATTGAAATGGAAGTCCCTAAAGAGGAAGGGGGTTGATGACTGTGAGTAACAGATAAAGCACAGCACCATCTGATCATTTGGAAACCTCACCTTTACTCCAGTGACTTGACTTGGAGTTCTTTCTCCTGTCCCCAGGCTAGTGTTATCTATCACAGGATGGATTAAAAAGACAAATTGCAGAGCTTTTGATGCAACAGTTATCTATGCTCTTTTCCCTCTGTAAGTGATGAAATCAGGGCTCAGAGAAGTTGCCTGACTTGTTCTGGATTTCATACTGGTTACCTCCAGTTACAGGTAGTCAGTGTTTACCATGAGGATTACCAGTGAGGGGAACCCCAGTAGCCCTTGAATTGGTAGAGACCTACACATGGATGTTCCTGGTCTCACATGTGGTCAACATTGACATCACCCAGGTTCTCCAGGCTCCAAAACTTACCTTTCATTCAGAACTTGGCAAAAGTTTTCCAGCCTGTAATCAACGCAAGTGTAGCCTTTCATTGGCTTTCTCTTACCTCCTCTGTTTAGCTACTGCTTGGTGCTTTTTCTGAGAGGCTTGTGGCTGCTTCAAAATGCTAGATCTGATCACATTGTTTAATTCTAACTGTGGGCACAGTTCCTTTTTGAAGCACCTTTGAGACCAATCGATGTAGTTAACAAAAACAGTAGTAGCAAAGGTTTGAAGAGAGCAGACAGGAATTATTGAGAAGGGGAAAGGGACCTGCGTATGAATTCTGGCTAGAGTTCCCTGTGAAGCTTTCCCAAGGAGGCTCCTTTTGTCATTTTTCTATTTTAAACTTAGTAGTAAAGCTCAGCCTTACTACTCCAGTACAGGGACCAGTCAAACATATAATGGCCTTTGACAGTGTTTTTCTTACCTCAAGCATTGACTGTTAGGTCTTCCCTGGGCTTAGAATGTAAAGAAACCTTACCTTTTCAAGAAAGATCCTTTATTATGAGTTAAAGATCACCATGGTCAAGTCCTTCAGAGAAATTTCCTCTTTATAGTCTCATGTTTCCATTTTAGACTTCAAATTGGGCTTTGTTTTTTTATGTAATTAAAATGTTCCATATGAGAATACTGTGGATAGCCTAGGCCCAGCCCAGGAAGATGTTGTGGGATTTGGGAAGCCCTACCCAAATTTGGAGGACCCTACCCTCCATGGGGAGTGGAGGGGGGAGGGGGCTAGTAGGGGGCTAAGGGAGAAAGGGAGAAGGGATTGCCATGTGAAATTATAATTTCAGAAGAAGGTACCTGTAATTTGAGTCTGAAAGCCATGAGAGAGATGTGGAGGCAAAGAGGTCTTGAAGTAGTCTCACCGAGAGCAAGAAGAGAAACTACAGGAGGGAAGTTGGGAAGACCTGGGCTACCATGTGGTCAAACCCAGACCTAAAACACACGAATATGAGCAAGAAAGGGCTGCTGGGATCAAGGGAAGAGAACTGAATTTTTCAAGTGTTAGCTGAACTTACTAGGTTACTTAAAAAAATTAGGGTAGTGGATTATTGTAACAATAGATCTTTCTGCCAGCTTTGTGAGTTCTACCCACCACCACGTTAGGGCCCCAAGTAACTCACAGAGACTTATATTAGGTACAATGCTGCTGGCCAATGACTAGGATTTCTTATTTGCTAGCTCAGTCTTAATTATCAACCATAATTATTAATCCATATATTTTATAAAGACTTATCTGATCGAGGACACCAGGGACATGCATCCTCTCTTGTCAGGCTCACATAGCTGCTCCAGAGAAGAGAGGAGGATGAAGAGGAAGAGAGTGATTTCCTTCTTGTCCCTGCTCGTATTCTGAGTCTGCCTGCTATGTCACTTCCTGCCCTAATCACAAGACTTCTTTTTATTACATTTCCCAGAATCCTCCTCAACTCCTAGTCCCACCTATCTTGCCTCCCTATTGGTCAAACCGTGTTTTATTTACCAACCAATAAGACAAACATATACACAGAAGAACTTCCCCCATCAGATTATCCTTCTGACCAGCCTTACCCTACCTTTCTTTTAATAGCTAGCAACATCGATGTTTCAGGTGTTGGAACATCAAAATGGTTAACCTGATGTCTTAGCACTTTTTTTTTTTCAGAAAAAGCCTTTTATTTTTTTTTATTGTTTTCCTTTTTTTCCATTCATTTATTTAATTCATAAGTAAAGTCATGCACAATTATGATACAGAATACAGTATTCTCACAATGGCATGGCTAAATTAAACCAATTAACATGTTATATCACACATATTCATCATTTTTGTTTTGAGAACACTTAAAGTATACTATATCACAACTTTTAAAATGTAGCATATTGTTATCAACCATATTTATCATGCTCTCAGTAGACCTCAAGACTTCAGAGAGTCCATGCCTCTTGTCCAACTGCAGTTTTATATCCTTAAACCAATCGTTTTCCCACTGTTAAAAGACCCACATTGAAGCCTAATAGCCACAATTCTGCTCTCTGTTCCCATAAGTTCATCATTTCTAGGTTATACATAAAATTGAAATTGTGTGACATTTGTCTTCCAGTGTGTCACTTATTTTTTTTTTTTGGCAAGCATATAACTTTACTACTTACTAAAGATGAAATCACATTTGCATGCACAGGTGAGCACTCACTGAAACACCTTGGATTCATCACATATTTGAGTTTCAATTAGCTTATATATATGTATATATATATATATTTATATAAAAAGAGCAATAATGGCAATATGTTATGCATCAATAGCAGCAACAGCTTTTCCAGGTTCTGCAGTCCTCTGAACAAAATTGTAGAGACATCCAGCATACTCCATTTTAAAAAAACAAAAAACAAACAAAAACAAACAAACAACAACAACAAAGTAAAAAGCAGAATCCAAGAAAACAGGAAAGTTCTGTTACTCTTGTGGTACTTGGCACAATTTTTTTTTTTAAATTAGTTTCTCAGTCATCATCTGGGAGGAAACCATTTTGAGCAACATCATTAAAAATAGCTCTGATAAAGCATGGTCACTACTATGTATCATAAAGCAGGTCCACATATGAGTGAGTACATATCATGTTTGTCTTTTTGTGATTGGGTTACCTCGCTCAGAATGGTTTCTTCGAGTTCCATCCATTTTCCTGCAAATTTCAAGATTCCATTGTTTTTTTCTGCTGAGTAGTACTCCATTGTGTAAATGTACCACAATTTCTCTATCCATTCTGCGGTTGAGGGGCATCTAGGCTGCTTCCAGTTTCTGGCTATTACAAATAATGCTGCTATGAACATGGTTGAACATATGTCCTTGTTATATGAATGTGCTTCTTTTGCACTTTTTGGTTTCTTACCTAACTTAATTGTCTCTTTCTCAGGAAAAGAAAGTGTTATTTCCAATTTGACAAATTAACAAAATTAACCCATAGGAGAAATCTAGTACATGTAGTGTGATGTTTTACTCTTTTATTTTTTTGGGGGGGGGGCTACCACCCAGCTCCCAAATAACTCACAAAGTGAGGCTTATTCTTAGTTATGAATGCCTGGCCTTAGTTTGGCTTGTTGCTTGCCAGATTTTCTTAACTAAAATTATCTCATTTACCTTTTGCCTCTGGGATTTTTCCTTTTCTTACTTCTGTAATCTTACTTTCACTCTTAGTCTGTGGCTGGCTGGCTGGCCCTGATGATCTCCTCTTCCTCTTTTCTCCTTCTGTTTATCCTCTCTGCCTGCCAGCCCCACCTATCCTTGCTCCTGCCTCTCTATTGGCCACTCAGCTCTTTATTAGGACCATCAGGTGTTTTAGACAGGCAAAGAATCACAGCTTCACAGAGTTAAAAAAAAGTCACACACCTTAAAATAGTATTTCCCAACAAGAGCCCATTTACCTAATACCAAGCCATATATATCTCTGGGTATGAAAAGATGAACATATCCACACATAGATGATATAATTGGCATGACAGTGGTCAGTGCTGGATGTCAAACAACGTGGGGCCTGGTCCAAACTTTACTCATAGTTGTCTGATCTGGCTGGGTTACAAGGTATTTTTTTTTTTTTTTGAGTCTGCTTCCCATCGTTAGGTGAGGGCTGGTGATAATAGTATTCACCTTACAGAGGCATTGAGAATTTTGAGTAAGTACACACAAAGCTTATGGAGGAGTGGCTGGTGCACAATGCTGGGTAGGTTTCGGTTATTATTATGGCTACATTTCCTGTCATCTGATTTTGCTGTACATTTCTGTTTAATGGTGTTTGAGATGGAGTGGGAGCTGAAGATTTTATTGTTAATGAGTTTGGCAAATATTGGGTTTTCTCTTCCCGAAGATGTGTGTGTGTGTGTGCGTGTGTGTACATATTATGAGCACATACATGAGTCTATAGTGGTTTTTATAATATGCTTGTTAATTTCTATATTATACAAGAGTAGATTGAATTTTCTTTTCAGTAATGCTGAAAATGTTCTGCTCATGGGGCAGGTTCTTTCTCATCCTAATCAACAGCATTAGAATGTTACCCATATGTGGGAGCAATTTCAGTGAACATGTGAGCCCATGGAGTTCCCTTTATATTAGGGCCAAAGGAACACTTTAATTTTCTCTTTGTTACATTCCAGACACATGCCAAAGTGTACTGGGAATAGCTCTATGAAATAAAGGGGCCTTTGCAATTCAGCACCTCCTACACACAGCTAATTAAATAGAATGAGAGGCAAGAGGCAGACAAGAACGAAGCTCATAAATATTACACATTTTTATTAATAACACACAAATGAACTTAATTAAAACTTCATTTTCCATGAGTTACAGTCTCACAAATTTGTTCCCTTGTCTGAAGGCTCCACTGGGAGTAGAAATGCCCTGGAATTTTAATGTAAGAAGTCTCCCTGTTACCTTAACCCATTCTCTTATTTTGCTGCATCTTACTCAAAGCTCTTCAGTGTCATGGAGCCGAGTGTTTACATCTTCTGTTTAGCTGGTACTTAGGCGTTAGCATCTATATGCTATCCCTGTGCTCTTTAGAACTCCAGAGGAGCCTGTGGTCATGGTAACAGGTCTTGGCACTTTAAAGATTTAAGTCAGAGGTTGAGAAGAGAGAGCTCAATCAGTGGTTCCCCCACAAGCCCTAAGACCCGAGGCTGACCATCAGTGCCCACATAAAAAGCCAGGGGTGGCATGGTGGGGTGTATCCAAAGTCTTAGCACTGAGAGATGGATAGGAGGGTCTCTCGAGCTTGATGGCTAGCTAGTCTTCCTAAATCAGTGGACTCCAGGTTCAGTGAGAGATCCTCTCTCAAACACTGAGGCAGAGAGTAAAAGAAAAAGCCATTTACTATCAAACCCCAGTTTCCAGGTGTACACATATAAATATGCATGGATGCACGAATAAAAATGCAAATACTGCCCCCATCCCCAAAGAATCCAAATAAAAGTCCATATGCTACAACATGGATGTGGGTTGGTCCCTAGTAGCTCAAGTGTTGTGGGCTGGGTCCTCAGCGGGGCGATGGTGAATCCTATTGAGAAGTCCTTAGGCCACGGGGAGCTATCAGGGCATCCTGTTTTTGTTGGGCATATTGTCTTAACAATCTCTGAATCACTGTCTCACTTCCTGGCTGGCAATGTGATTCCTTGCTCCTGCTCACACTTTCACTTGATGCTATCTCCCACGAGGTCCTCATCAGAGCTGACAGTGCTGGGAGCTAAATCAACCTCTTCTCTTTATAAGATTTCCCAGTGGATTAGTTACTTTTCTGTTGCTATGATAAAATACCCCAACAAAAACAACTCAGGCTAGAAAGAGTTTATTTGGACTCAGGGTTCCATAGGGATAAAATCCCACATGGAGGGGAAGGCATGGCAGAGGAACAGGAAGGCAAATGATCGTATTTTCATGGGTTTGGGGGAGAAAGAAACAGAGACAGAGGAGGAGAAAGACAGAGACAGAGACAGAGAGGAAAGGACAGAGAGAGGCAGAGAGAGAGACAAAGACAGAGACAGAGACAGAGACAGAGACAGAACTTGAAATGGGATAAGCTATAAAACCTCAAAACCAAGCCAGGCAGTGGTGGTGCACACCTTTAATCCCAGCACTCAGGAGGCAGAGGAAGGTGGGTACCTGTGAGTCCGAAGCCAGCCTGGTCTACAAAGTGAGTTCCAGGACAACCAGGACTGTTAATACAGAGAAACCCTGTCTAGAACCCTCCGAAAAGCCCCCCCCAAACCAAAACCCTCAAAGCCATTTCCAGTGATGCACTTCTTTCAGCAGGGCTCTGCCTCCTAAGGATTACATTATCTTTTTTAACAGCACAGCCATCTGGGGAACAGGTGTTCGAATACATAAGCCTATAGGGACATTTTTCATCCAAACCACACACTCAGCTTCTGGTATTCCATTATAGCAATGGAAAGATGGATTAATGTGTCATTTAATCACCACAATCTAAATTAGTTCTTTGGGTCGTCCATTGCCCATAGTTTCCTTCATTGTACCTAAGTGAACATGTGGATGTGTGTTTTTCCTGTGATTATTTTTCAAAGTTTATCTGTTAATGCAAAGGTTCTTGAGACCAAGGACTGTGACTGACTTGTTCATCATCCATTCCTAGAGCTAAGCATCCCTCTGACAAATAGCATGCCCTTCAGAAAGTGGGTTGTGTCCTAGGGCATCACTAAAGCTTTGAGTTTTATGAATAGTTTATTATATCGAAAATAACAATTGTAGTACAATTTATAGTTTAAAGTATATTTTTAAATGTTGACAGCTAGGTGGATTCATGATTTTTTTATTATAGTTGAGATAAAGAACAGCTATTACCACTTCCCCAAATTCCCTCATGCCCCTCTGACCCATTCCTTATTTCACATCCACCCCTATCTCCTGGCAACCACTAGTGTAGTATACAGTCTTTTCCTGGAGGGGTTCCCTTTCTAGAAGGTCATACACATGACATCATTGATAGTGGGTAGTCTTCTGTGTCTTCTGAGATACTGTCACTCCTCTGTGTTGCTATAGGAATCAAGAATCTGTTTTTCATCTGGAGACATGGCTCAGTGGGAAAGAACTGTGTAATCATGTGTAATCATGTATAATCATGAGGGCCTGTGTTCAAATCTTAAGAATCCACATAAAAAGCCATTCATGGTGTGGGTATACCTGTAACTCCAGCACTTGGCGTGGGGTAGAGCCAGGAGGAAAAAGGTCATGATTGAGCAGGACAGTGATGTTATCCAGTGGCCTCCACGGAACCCCGCTTCCACCCACACATTCTCATATACCACATAACAGAGACCACATGTAGACACTTTGTGCACACACATAAAATATTAAAATAGTATCCCTTTTTTATTACTGAGAATTAGAGTTTTACAATTTGTTGAAGATACAAAAAGGAATATAAACTTGGAAGAACATGTAGAGAGGCCCAGGGACTTTCATGATATCGCTCAAGTCTCAAGGTTATGACACTTCTGCTCCAAATTTGAAGATAGAGATTTTGTCCAGGGTCACGAGACTCAAAAATGGAAGAAGTGGAATTTAAAAGAAGTGTCCTCCATATGACATCCCACATTCTTGTGCCATTATCCCCTGGTTCTCGAGCTTACATCTCTAATCCACATTTCCTGATGATCATTTTGCTAATAGATTCAACAACACTCATTCACTTTCGTTGCTTCTGAAGGCTTTTGCATATTACATGCCTTTCTTGCCGTTTTGTAATGCAAAGGGACATTTCTTTGTCTCACAGCCGTTGAAGAATTGGCAAATAGAAATGGCTGGTGTGGTACAGGCATAGAGAGTGGTCTGTGTGACTGGGGAGGAAATTGATGTTTGGAACCTGTGTGGGCTAAGGGCTGAATCCACAGTGGCTTTGAAATGAAAGTGGAGGGAAGGAATTGAGGCCCTTGAGCAAACCAAATCAAATCAGTTTGAAGAGAAGGCAGTGGCTTTTCAGATTAATAGGGATGAGGTGGTACAAGCATGTTAAACATTTGCCTCTTTGCAGCTGACCATGTGTCATTTTCTCAAGGCTGTGGGCAATGGGCATATGTCTTAGAAGATGATTTCACAGCAGCAAGTTCTTGCAATGAGCTGGCTGGCATTTTCTGGCAGAAATTTAAAGCTATAGTGCTATGTCTCAGGGTTCTAAGGTCAGCTTATCCCTTGTCAGAAACAGAGAGCATGGTGTAGAGGGATAGCCTGTTGCCCCAGAAATACCTGGAAAACTGGATGTCCTGCTTCAGAGATTTTTAGAGCTGTTGACTTTATGGCATAGCTCTTATTTATTCCCCAGGCTGGTCTTCCAGGAGACAAGGGCTCAGAGAACTTGTGCTGTCCTGAATTTATTTTATGTTCTGGATTTTATCAGATTGCTTTGTGTTGGTCTGTCTTCCTTTTGGTGAAGCCTGCGGATTATTAGACTCAGAACTCTCTGAGGAGAGACTTGTGTCTCATTCAGCCTGTGCCGAGGGGAGCTTTTCTTGGATGGGGATTTGTGTGAAGTAGGCATTCAAAATGTTTCAGGAATGAACGAGCAGCTGGAGTTTATCAATGAGACACGGATTCATAGATTATGTCTGTCTTTTCTCACCAGTTCTCAATCTAGTGCTTTATTTGGTAGTGGAATTAAAGTGTCAATAATTCAGTAAATATAAAGGTAAAGAATTAAAAAATAACATGGAAATCCCTGTTACCATAATTCAAACAAGCCCCTTCCCCAAGACCAAAAACTGCACCGTGTCAAGAATGGTGACACATACCTGTAATCTCTGCTCAGAAGACTGAAGCTTCAAGGCCAGCATCTGCTATCATCAAACAAAGATGGTGACAACAACAGATGATGATGGGCGATGATGACAACAACCTGTAATATAAAAGAATAACAAAAAAGCAATGTTATATGTAAATTGGTTTTCCCCCTATATTGCATACCGCTGTCTTAAATGTTAGGTAAGGTTTGGTTAAAGCTTACTAAATTGGTTCTGCATGGTGTGTAGTCCGAACAGTTCTGCATTTGGCCATGCTCACTTTGTTCATCTAAGGGATGCTCTATTAGTAAGATCTTAGCTGTCAATTACCTACGTTCTCATGATATGTCTCTTTGCCTTATGTTGTCATGTCCACAGCTTAATATATCATTTTTATTTTAGAATGCCAATGAATTAGGCTTAAGGTAATTATGAAATTATAGTCCCTTCTAGAAAATATTTTTCATCATAGTTTTTTATTTTTTTAACAAGACTTTAAATGATGACAAAATAATATATTACCTTTAAATTGGCAAACGTTACTAAATATGGCTCTTATCCTATTATTTTTATTTATTTGAGACCAGGTCTTTCTATGTGGCCCAGCCTGGAGTTGAATTCCCAGTCTTTATGCTGTAGCCTCTGAGGGCTGGGATTCCAGGGGTGTGTTCCCATGCCCAGCACTGAGATTGCTCTTATGCTGTGCTATTACTGGACTGATTTATTCAGTGGGAGAGTGTCTTAGCTAGTGTTTCTGTTGCTGCATGAAACACCATGACCAAAAAGAAAGTTGGGGAGGAAAGGGTTTATTTGGCTTACACTCCATATCACTGTTTATCATTGAAGGAAGTCAGGACAGGAAATTAAACAGGGCAGGATCCCAGAGTCAGGGGCTGGTGCAGAGGCCATGAATGTGTGCTGCTTAATGGCTTGCTCCTCATGACTTACTCAGCCTGTTTGCCCATAGAACCTAGAGTCACCAGCTCAGGGATGACAACACCCACAATGGTTGGACCCTCCCCCATCAATCACTAATTAAGAAAATGCCTTACAGCTGGATCTTTTGGAGGCATTTTCTGAATTGAAGTTCCCTTCTCTCTGATGACTTTAGCTTGTGTCAAGTTGACATAAGACTAGCCAGGACAGATGGTTTTCTGTCAAATCCTGGTAGTCAAAGGAACTGACAAAATTTTCAAGTTCATTGCACAGTTCCTACTCCACTGGCTTGTGATTTTCCCATAGAAGTGTGGTAGGGCTCATATATATGTATATATATATATATATATATATATATATATATTTTAATTAATTTATTTTTGCATTCCAATCCTAGGTTTTTTTTTTAAGATTTATTCATTAATTATGTATACAGTGTTCTGTCTGCATGTGTCCCTGCAGGCCAGAAGAGATCACCAGATCTCATTACAGATGGTTATGAGCCACCATGTGGTTGCTGGGAATTGAACTCAGGACCTCTGGAAGACCAGTTAGTGTTCTTAACCACTGAGCCATCTCTCCAGCCTGTTAGGGCTCATATTTTAGAACAGTTATTTGTGTGAGCCAGCTCATTACTGCTACCTTCTTCTTAACAGTGTGCCTTCTAGAACGTGTCAGTTTTGATGAGAATGGGAAGGGAGTGTTGGTTTAATGCTTGAGCTAGCATTTATACAATGTAGGTCTGGGGGTGTGGGTGTGTTGAGAAAGGAGATGGCTAGGCTTCATAGTGACGGTGGGCCATGACCATTGAGGTGTCCTGAGGGCTAGGATGTGCTCTGCAAGGGAAGTAAGAATGGATAAAAAAAAAAAAAATCTATCTATCTATCTATCTATCTATCTTCTACCTATCATCTATCTATCTATCTATCTATCTATCTATCTATCTATCTATCTATCTCCCCTCTGTCTCTGTGTTATATGTACGAATTCATGTGAATATGTACATGCATATATGAGCAACTGCTAGGAGGCCAGAGGTCAGTGTTGGATGTGTTCTTTAATTACTCTCCACCTTTTCTTTTTGAGTCAGAGTCTCTGCCTCAGCCTGGAGCTCACTGATTTGTCCAGGCTGGCTGGCCAATGAACTCCAAGATTAGCCAGTGCTGCCCAAGTTCTGATGTGGTTACTGGGAATCACAGCTCAGGCATCTCAACTCATTTAAGGCACTATCTTTATCAACCTTTGGACAGCCCTATTCCTTCATCCCTTTCAGGCCTGAGGATGTGAAGCTTACTTCAGGAAAATACACACAGAGATGATAACCCATTTCTTAATTTCATCTCCAAATAGAACAACCTTCTAACTGAGATCATCTGCTGGGGATGTTGGGGGTAGGGGTTCTATCTCCAAATGGAAAATGAAGAATATGCACACCCAGTAAAACTTGGCCTGGGCGAAAGCCTGCATGAGTCTTCCTTGTTTCCCATTTTCCTCTAGTCCCTGCTTGTTTGCTCGAAGAGGTGGTGGAATCAGGCACAGGGGGTGCTGGCCACCTTGCCAGCTCTGCTTCACTGCCACATTCAAGCTCTCCCTGGATGGCACTGCCCTAAAACCACAAGAATGAAGATCTAATCAAGTCAGTGCTGGCTCTCTGCCTACCACTAACTAGTCTGATTCATTTTTTCCATTGTTGATAATAAAACACAAGTGAGCCTTCGATTTTCTTGCCTGTTGAGCCCAAAGCCAGCATCTGATGCATGCTCTCCCCATCTTGCCTTTTTGTGGTGCTATGGAAAGGGCATTTGCTAACAACAAGCAGAGCTGGCTGCTGGTCCAGGCTTTGCTTGTCACGTTCTGTCCATGTTTAACCTCCTTGATTTGTATTTCAAATGGTGATTTTGACCCCTAATGTTGGCCAAGTTGGGTAATTCTCTAGTTTTGTAAGGTTGAAAGCAGTTAACGAGCTTGAATGAATCAGTGTTTTGTGCTACCATTCTAAAGGACTAAAGGGTTTCCAGCATGGGGTTGGTGGAGGATGGGACTTTAGGGAAGCCGTAAGGCTGGAATGGAAAGTTAAAGTTTTCTAGTGACTGGGAGGGAGAGACAGACAGACGCATGCACATACCCACACACGTGCTCACACAGATACAAACATACCCTCAGGAGGCTTAGATTCTATTGCTGGTGGTCCTTATCACACGAGGTTTCTGACCTTGCCAAAGAAGTTGACACTGAGACAACTGGTGTCTCCGCTAGAGCCAGTGTGGGCTGCTCTGACAATCAGAGGGGAGCTCCCACCTTGGAGAGAGGTGGGAGCCCTGGGCCTCTGCATGGGGAATATCAAGGATGCATAAATAAAATTCAAGGTCTTCTCAGGAATGGAGCTTGTGGTCAGAATTGTTGATGGAATGAGAACGAACATAGGGAAGGCATAATGTTTTACCTACCCGAAGGATGGAGGTGTGTGCTTTAGAGAGGTACGGATGTATTTCCTGAGTAAAGCCTTCCACTTCCTGTCTGTGCCTTCCGGGTCCCTTCTGAGGACACTCGGAGCTGGAGCTACATCCTAGGAAAGGCTGGCCATTGTGGGCAAGGCCTGGGGTGAGCCCATGGTAGGTTGAGTACCAGAGCAGGCTCAGGCAGGGCACTGAGAACCCTTCAGGTGGGAATCACCCTATGGGGGGGGGTAGCATCAAGGTCATAGCAAGCTAGATTTTACTAGCCAGAGCCTCTAATGTGTTAGCAGAGGCCATTGAGTGATGTGTTCTCGGTGCTTCTTAAGGCTCGGCCTGTGCCCCCCACCCCCTTCTTTTTCTGAAGGCCCACAGATAGAATTCTCCTCCACAGAGAGGCAGGGAGTGGCGTACTGCCACTTGTCTCCAGCAGTCATGACTCCTAAAAATGGAAACCTGTGCTTGGCTCCTAGGCCAGGTTCTCCCGCCACACTTCACAGGTGCTGTCAATCATGGCAAGAGGAGCCCGCCTAAAAATAACTGGCAGCTGGGCCCCCGCGAGGTTCAGCAGAGTGCATCGCAGCGTGGAGGAAATCGGAAGTCGGCCTCTTGGGTTCTAGATGCTCAGCTGTGGTACGGTTGCCCAAGCGCCCTTCAACTCGCATTATTCTTAGTGTTTCTCAGGGCAGCCTTTGCAAGCTCTCACCGCCTGTGAGAGGTCACCAAGCATAGCAGCTTTAGGGAAAGCAGAAAAGATGAAGTGTACCGTGATGCACTTGTCATGTTTTTTTTTTTTTTCCTTTGTTGTTGTCCTGTTTTTCCTTGTTCTTCCCATCAGACCCCTCCAAGGCGGCCTTAGCTTCCAGGCATCATCTTAGAAGGGCAGTGACTATATGCTTCCCAGGGCCTGCCCTTCCTTAGGGCCCCCTTTCTGAACCATCACTTCCTCTTCTTTGTGAAGACTGATAAATTTATCTTTCAAGAATGAAGTTAATTTGATAAATGAATTCATAATATAGTATAAAGAAGGTTGGTTTGTAATTGCCTGTCACATGGACTATGCTTTATGTGTTTGTGTGTGTGTGTGTGGGGGGGGGGTAATGAGTCCATGCGTGCAGAGGCCAGAGAAGGTAGTCTGGTGTCCTGTTCTATCACTCTCCATATACTCCTTTGAGACAGGGTCTCTCCCTGAACCTAGAACCAGGCTAGTGGTGAGCGAGCCTCTGCTCTCCAACTTCCCAGTCCTGGGGACTCTGGTACACATGGCCATGGCCTGCTTTTAACATGGGTGCAGGGGATTTGAACTCAAGCCCTCATGCTTGCAAAATTACATGTTTCTACTATTCACTCATTCCCCCAGCCCCCATGGTCGCATTTTTATTTTGATGAAAACATAATATTTATAATAGGAATCGCTTTTTAAGTCCAGTACATAAAGTACATCCACTCCGTGGTAAAGCCAATCCCTGAAAAATGTTTCCATCTTACAGAACTGAAGACCTTCATCCATCAGACAGTAACTCCTCATTTTTCCCCTTCTCTCAAATCAGTATATCTGCCATTTTTCTTTCTATATTTTCAAACTGCTCACTTTAGATGGCTCATACAAATGGAATACAGTGTTTATTCTCTTTTAGCCAATATGATATCCTCAGAGTTAGAACAAATCCTATCATAGGACAGAATGCTTTTCCTTTTCAAGACAGCATACCATTTCGTTGTATATAAATATATATAAATTGTATATAAAATACTCTATAGTGCCTCTGCTTCCCCTGTGCTGGGATGCTGGGATTAAAGGAATGTGTCACCACTGCCCTGCCTTGGACATCTTTCAATCAATACACAAACTCCAGCAGAGTAGCGCATCACCTACGGGACAATTGACTCAGTTGCTCTCCAAGGCAGAGCTATGGCTACCTTCTCTCTACCCTACTCAAGACTAAGATGAGCCCCATTCATGATGCAGGAGCTTGCAGGTGTCCGGTTTCGTTCTCACAGCTTTGTCTCTGGATCATGGTCTTGCTTCTGCTTCAGATTTTAATCTTCTCTTCTGGCCATGTCACTTGTGATTTTTATTCTCGCCAGCTTGGCTGTTTACCTTAATTTCCCAGAAGGAGCCACTGGCTCCAAGTTCTGATACTGTGTAACACTGAGGCTTAACTCTCCCTTTTCAAAAGTTCTTTGGGCTCTTCTGCCCCAGTGCATTTGTTTTCCTTGCTTCGGGGTCTCTTGACAGCTAAATTCACCATTTTATGCCTTCTTTTCTAACCCCATTCCCTTATCTTTCTACCTCTGTCTTCTCTCTCTGCCTCCCCTTCTCCTTTCCTCTCTTCTTCTCCCTCTATGGCTCTCTCCTTTTTTTTTTTTTTTTTTTTTTTTTTTTTTTTTTTTTTTTTTTTTTTTTTTTTTTTTGTGTGTGTGTGTGTGTGTGTGTGTGTCTATGCACAGGAAGGTGAGAGACTAACTTCTCCAGCTACCCATGGGAAAACTGTCCACCTCCCCTGAGACTTTGTTTATTGTTGGCCTAGAGCTCACTAATCAGGCCAGACTTGCAGGCAGGACAGCCACAGTGATCTTTTGTCTCTGCCTTTCCAGTCCTACGTTTACAAGACCTGCTACCACACTTCTATATGGATTCAGGGGATCAAAAGCAAGACTTCATGCTTGCAAGGTCCAAGTGCTTTAAAGATGGAGCCACCCTCATAGCCACATCTCTGTCATTTCTAACTACTATTTCTCCAAATCTCTGTGCTGACCAGCTAGAACAGTGGTTCTTAACTGTGGGTCACGACCCCTTTGAAAATCCCCTATCTCCAGAAATATTTACATTATGATCCATAACAATTGCAAAATTATAGTTATGAAATAATTTTATGGTTGGGGGTCACCACACCACGAGGAACTGTATTAAAGGATGGCAGCATTAGGAAGATAGAGAACCACTGCTCAGGACCATGTTGGACTGATTGGATCTTGGCCCCATGTTCGTGCCTCTTGGCCTCTTGTTTCTTCCCCTATGTCTATTGACTTCCCTTCCCTTTGAGAGGGCCAACAGAAACCCAAAGACCTAGCCCAAACTTCCTTCCACTTGTAATGGTTTTCAGGAGCAGGAGACTATGCCCAGTCTCCTGAATCCAGTCTCCGCCCCCCCCCCATACTTCACAATTCCCCAAATGCCATATTCTGTTGTACATCTCAAGTCAAATTCCACTGTTATTCCTCCTTAACAGATCCAAATCTCAAAATATTTATCTAAATGTCATACTTATTACCCATCTACATGTTCCAAAGGTGGGTAGAGACCTAGGGTTTTGCTTTAGCTGGTTGTCAGCTGCCCTAGAAAGGTCAGGGTTGGAGGGAACACGTGTGCTGCAGATGCCCTGGAAATGCCAGCAACCATCTGATACATGCGTTAGGGGCAGGATCACGGAGTGGGTAAACCTTGGAAGAGCTAGGATTCTGACAAATGTCTTCCCTTTGTTTTCTCTGTGCAGTCAAAAGCAACGCTAGCTGGGGAGTCAGCAGCTCCTGCTGATATATGCTTCTGTTTGCTTCAAGGACACTTTACCCTACCCATGGGGAACATACTTCCTGTGTCCCCACACTGCTGGCTTTCTAACTTGAACAACTGTTTTGTGCCTTGCTCCCTTACTGTGCTTGCTGTTTGTGGCACGTCTAAAAGGGATGTAAAACCCTGAAGCTCTCAGCTGTAACAATATACCCCTTGACCCCACCTACATGGTTGAGACCTCTGCTGCCTCTCTCCAGACAGATGTCTGAGCTGGGAACCTGCTCTGAACACTGAAAAGTTGTCATAGAAGTCACTGTGTGTTACTTCCGCTGACTATATATGGAAGACTGGAAGTGGTATTATGAAACTAATCCTATAATCCTTTTCCTCCTACCAGAGGAACAGTGGAATTCTGTGGGCTGGAGAAATTCAGGCAGCTGGCAGTTGAACTTTAAGTACCACTGTAGCAGACACCAGCCTTCCCTCTCAGTCTCACTGGCCTTGAAGTGATGATAATGACACATTCGGAGCAGCTGGAGATTTCTGTGGAGCCAGACTGCAGAGGTGACCATAAGGAAGAGAGTGCAGATGAAACAGGAAAAGGTAAAAGCATTTAGTTATAAAAGCTACACAAAGTATTGAGGTCAAATATGATACAGGTTAACAGAAGTTATTGTAGCTATCTTGTCTACCTCAAAAGGAGCTGTAGATATAGCAGTGGGTACTAATATCATCTTGTCCTGGATCAGCAGAATTGTGGTCATTCAAACCCAAAGGGGTGCGACCCACAGGTTGAGCACCAATTTTTAGAGACCAGGCTGGCCTCAACTCACTGTATAACCTGGCTAGCCTTGAATTCATTGAAATCCATTGCCCCAGTTCCCTGAGAACTAGAATTACAGTGTTTTTTTTTTTTTTTCCTTCTTCTGTGAATTATTCAGATGCACAGAAAGGACAGGATGATATTTTATTTGAGCTTGAATAAGGCTTTGCATTCACTTGATGTTTTTCCTCATCTAGAACATGTTTGCCTTTTCAGTGTTTGACAAAATTATCAGAAAATACTATTTCATCTGATAAAAACATGGTTTCTGAGATGGTTACCAAGATTCTTAACATTCTGTGAAATTATTCAAAATAAGATCGCAGTTAAATACAGCCTCTCAAAAATATATTCCCTGATTACATAGATCAGGATTAGAAAACAAAACTCATGCATCCCAGAATTTCCAGAGTGAAACCACAGCAAATGTTTTATTTTTAAAAGCCTTCCATCATGAGAACATATTTATTTTTAAAAAGCAGGTGATCTTTAAAAATGGAGTAATCTTGGCCAATCAGAAATTCATGTTATAACTTAGTCCATAGTGTTTTAGAAACTCAGTTACTGAATGTGTTCTAGCATCTCTTCCCTGGACTCCAGTTTGAAAACAAAAATTTGTTTTATTTTATTAAAACAGGCTCTCACTATGTAGCCCTGGCTGGTCTGGAACTAGGCCATCCTTGAGCTCACAGAGATCTACTGGCCTTTGCACCCCAAGGGCTTAGATAAAAAGTCATTCAGTACCACACTCTGCCCATTTTAGTTATTAGTTATGTGTTTGTTTATATGTGAGTATATGCATGTGAGTGTAGGCACAAGTGGAGGCCAGAAGAGGGCATTGGATCCCAGGAACAAGAGTTACAGTCAGTTGTGAGTCACTGGGAACTGAACTTTGGGTTCTCTGGAAGCAATCCCTCTTAACTACTGAGCTGTCTCTGGCCCCCTTCTCATTCTTCTGTATAAAGTAGACTTTATACAGAAGATACTATGTTTATTCTTTCATTTACATATTTCATTCATGTTGGTGAATTTGATTCATGTTTTGTGTCAGGACCTGTGGTAAGTTCCAAGAGAGTCAATTTTATCTGGCTGTGGATGTACCCTTACACTGTCAAGCTGCTTCTCCACGTGCCTGAGTTTTGGCCGTGTGAAGATAGCACGCAGAACTGAACTGTAGAATTGTTCTTCATCTTTAGTATGGTGATTGTGGTGGCTCCCCTAAAGAGATTGCTCTAAAGTATATGTGTGATGACACAGGTGAAGTATTTACGACAGCTGATGGCATATAAAAAGATCTCAGAAAAACCAGCTAAAAAAAACAAATGGAAAGAATCAGAACTGTCTGGCCACCAAACACCTTTCAGTCTACCTAACTACCCGCTGTCCACACTGTGTGGTTGAAGACCTAGTCTCACTGTGGATAAGTGTCTAACAGGAAGAATGACTAAACTAAGGTCTCTTGATTTTTTTTTTCTGTGTGGTGATTTGAATGAGAATGGACCCCATAAGCTTATGGATTTGAGGATTAGGAGGTAGGGCCTTGTTGGAGGAGTTGTGTCACAGGGGGTGAGCTTTGTGGTTTCAAATGCCCCTGCCATTCCAGTTGGCTCTCTCTCTGTTCATGGATCAGATCTAGCACCACACCTGCTGTGGCAGTCATGGCTCACCCTCTGAAATTTTAAGCAAGCTCTCAATTAAATGCTTTCCTTTTCTGGGTTGCATTGGTCATGGTGTTTTACCAAAGCAATAGAAAAGTAACTAAGACAGCCTCCCACTGAAATTTGTATTGCAGCAGATGCCAGAGAGGCTGAGGATGGGTGAGCAAAGTGCAGTAACGCAGAGCACATGGCAAATACAGCGTGTATGGTGGCAATATTCACTAGACTGTTACCAGAGAAGTCTCAGCAGTGTGAGAAACTTCAAAATCCTGCTGCACTGAGTGGGCTCTTTTTATTCCAGGTAAGAATAGTCTGATTTCTTAAAGATGTCATGCTGGCTGGCCGTTTATGCATGATGTGATTGCTTGGATTGAGTCCACCATAAATAAGCTCCATGCTAACAACTCCTTGGCTATTTATTGATTGGATGTAAATCACATCCAATCCCTACCCACTGTTCACTCTGACAGGAGTTTTTAGAGTACCACGGGCATCCTCTTAGGAAGGGAGGGTGATGAAAGCTCAGCAAACATCACCCTGATTATAAGCCATCTTCTTTAGTCCAGGAAAATATGGAAAACCCATGCAAAAGTATGAGGTTCTCAATACTCTCCTGTATGTGAGATCCTGGCACTCTGGACAGCATCATACAAGCACATAAACTCTTTAGAATCTTATGAACCACAAGGCTTTTTAACTCACAGTTGGAACAGAAGGCAGCAAATAGCCTGCTCAAAGTGGGCTGAGCAATTGAGATTCTGCTTGTGTTTGCCTCTCCTCACACCTTCAAGGTGATTAAAGGAATTTGAAGTGCCCAGTGGCATGCTTTGAGATCAGCCTGTTACTGCCTGAGAAACTGCACACCTCTTTAAATGCCTCGGTGACAGACTTGAAGAAAGCAAACATCCCCAGCTAAGCAGCCTACAGCCTATGTGAAGCATCTTCCACCTTAGGAAGAGAAAACACAGGCAGGACAGTTGATGAGGGAAAACAGAAATCCTGTTTTGAGTGAGAACCCATTTGATTAATGATGCTATAATTCTTGGATTTGAGTGGAGGATTTCTTAAGTATTCTATAGCTCTAGAGATTGGTGCCCTGTGCTTTCTAACAAGTCATGGTGATGAATCTCAGTGCTGCTGACTTTGCCTGAAGCGGGTATCCAGGTCAAGGATGCTGTGGTCCCTCCTTCAATGCACAGTACAGCCCTGTGATGGTTTATATCGACTGTTAATCATCAAGGAGACAAACTTTAGGACTTGTCTGTTAGGGATTTCCTAGGTTAGTTTTATTGAATGGAATACCTACTGTAAATGTGGATGGGACCACTCCAAGGGCTGGGGCCCAGAAGGAGAAGAAGATGGGAAACTGATGCCAGCCAGGGTTTACCACTCTGCTTCCTGGCTGTGTACACAGTGGGTGAACTGGGTGACACTGTCATTTCTTGCTGAAAACCTTGAGCTAGGCTGTAGGAAGGGAAGGAATGACAGTGTATGGTCCTGGAATAGCACATGTGCTTAGATGGTGATAGTTTTTACAAGATTCCTTGGAGAGCAAGCATGTAGGAATTCCTGAGGTGGAGCTTCGAGATGGGAGCAAAGGGTCAATATGAGAAAATGCATTTGAAGATTACTCCTGGCCTGGTAGCTTCAAGGCTTAGAAGCACTTGACCTTTTAAGATAACAAAGACAAAACACTGAAAGGCCAGAGTCTGATGAGGGACTATGACAATGAAAGATGGTGATATTTGCAGTCAGAACAGCAAATTATCATATGATTTATTGTCAAATTAATTGTAGAGTTACAGTGGCCAAAAAAAGGGCTCGCTTAACTATATGTGACAAATTATAGGTATTCAGCAGTGAAATGGGGCCTGAATGGGCTGAATTGACCTAAACTGAGTACAATGCCCAGAATTCTATTTAATCTAATGGTCTTCAGATTTCCAAAGTCTGAAAATATCTTTACTAAGCTCTGTTAAATGGTCCTTGACCTTGAGGCTCTTGTCTTACACTGTGGGTAATTCCAGCAGCCAGGGGACCCACTCTGGTTCTTTCTTATTCCTAGACTCTTTCTCTCGGAATGAAAGTTTTAATTAAAAAGATGTTGAGCATTAGAGGCTGTGACACTCAGGCAGATGATTCCACAGGACCTCAAGGGACTCGCTCTAAAGTCTTAGCATTGGTCAGCCTGTGATAAGTGTCTGCCTACTCCAAATATTGGTGCACACAGCAGGAGATGTGTACATCATACCTGAGATGCCATGTCTCAGGATAGGGAGGGCCCTCACACTGGACATGCCCTTCTGATCTTAAAGTATAGGTCCTCTTAGTTGTGGACAGTCTTGTTAGGAAAGAGAAAGAGGTCATGGAGAAAAAAAGCAAGTAATAATAATAGCTAACATATCTGAATGCCTACCATGCACACAGTACAGTACAAAATCTGTTAAATACTGAAATCATAGAGACAATAACAGCCAAGTTCCAAAGAATTGGGGTTGGTCATCAGTTCAAAATCACATAGGTGATCAGCTGGGAACCGATGTCTGGACCGATGTCTGACTCTTGCTAAAGCTTTCTCTGCTTCATCGAATTGTCTGTTGGACAACAAGCAATGCTAGCACCCAAAGATGACTTCCATACTGTTTGCAAGTGTAGTGACTGTGTTGCCCAGAGGATTTACAGTTTAGATGACTGTAACTTTGTGGCCAATATATGCCATTCTTGTTTTAGTAAGTTGATCTCAACATGTTAAACTGAAAAATAAACATACAAATCAACCACTGTCCAAAGAATCTCTAAATGATAAAGGATGGGGGTTGAGGTGGTTCATTATGAGGTCTGAGGATTATATTCCTTTGGAAATGTGAAAAGGTTTCTTCTCTTTCCTGGTATTTTAATACATAGGCATCTCAAAGCTTACAAAGTAATATTACTGCCTTGTCAATGGACATAACACAAGGGGGACATAACACCAACTACTTTCCTTACAGAAGAAAGCCATGTGCTTATGCATAGCCTGTTGGGCACAGCTGCCCAAACCCTTCAAGGTCTGCCTACTCTGCCCAGCTGCTACATTAGCACTCCATTCATCTGTCAGTCTCCTCTGGGGGACTGGAGCTGCTCTCAGCTGAATTCCTGTTTCTACTCTCACAGCCTTAAATGCTCTCCCCATAGAGTGGTTCTGATTATGCCCCTCCTTGCTTAGCATCTTCAATGACCCTTGCTTTTTGGAATGAAACACAAGCCGACTACTTTTTTTTTGTTTTTTGAGACAGGGTTTCTCTCTGTGTAGTCCTGGTTGTCCTAGAACTTGGTCTGTAGACCAGGTTGGCCTCAAATTCAGAGATTTGCCTGTCTCTGCCTGCTGAGTACAGGAATTAAAGGCGTGCAACACAACTGCCCTGCTATAAGCCTTCTACTTTAAATGTTAATTCTCCTCATTTTCCAAGCTCTTCTCTCTCCCAGGCTCTCCATACAATGCTTTGTGATGCCTGGAATGCTATCCCCAAATTATTTGCTGGTATAGGGGACAAGCATGTGTTAACTCAAAATATGAATCTGATAAACAAGTCTGTGATAATTAAAAGCAGAAAATATAAACTAAGTTCTCTACCTCTTTGTATAAGGGTGGAATCTAAATTCTCCTTCTGGAGGTGGCTCTGAGACTGCCCTAGAGAGGTCAGCAAACAGACCTATCACCCCCAGATACAGATGGCTTGTATCTTAGTATGGGTTAGCTTAAGATGGGTTTTGACTTTACAGTGTTACAAAAGGTGGTATATGGATCAGTGGAAACTGCACTGCAAATTTTGCATCTTGACCTTGGGCTAAGGGATCCGCAGATGAGCATTTCTTGCAATGCAGGGCAATGGTAGTGAGCTGCACCTGCCAGCCATGTGTGGGGCCATGAGGATAAACAGCCAGTCCTCGTCAGTGTTCTGCAGGTTAGTGATACCCAATGGACACTGACTTACAAGGTTCTCAACTTACAATAGACTTGTGAGGAATATCAACCTGTCTTGAGTCAAGAAGAAGTGTCTGTAGTTGCCTTCTCACCATTCTTCACTTTGAAAACCTGATCCAGCCATTTGTTCTCTCATTTCCCAACAGATTTCTTATTCTTTGTTAAAAGTTCTGTATAGGCAGGTGGTGGTGGCACACACCATTGATCCTAGCACTTGGGAGGCAGAGGCAGGTGGATCTCTGAGTTCAAGGCCAGCCTGGTCTACAGTACTAGTTCTAGGAGCCAGGGCTACACAGAGAGCCCTGACTTTGAACAAGAAAACAAGCTACCCCTTAAAGTACTGATCTCTGTGCACTCTCATGTGTTACCTGCATGATGCACATTAGTCAACAAGTTTGTTCTCTTCTTGTAGTAACCATGCCTTTAAAAAAAAAAAAGAGGTCTCAGCTGAGAATCTTCCAGAAAAGGCTGCTTCCCTCCTTATACCTGGGACAGACTGCTTTCTCTCAGCATGCAGGCCCTGACTCACAAATCAGTATAAGGATAGCCAGCTATAGAAAGTATCACAACCAAGCACCGCCCACCCAACAAACCCATTGTCTCCTTCAAGTCACCATCTTCTGTCTTAAGTGCTTAGCATTGGCTCACACACTCTCTTTCATCTATGTTTATCACGGATTTCCATTCTTCAATGGTTAAGGGTTTTGTCTTTGTTACTGCTGTATTCTCTGAGATTACAAACTGCCTGCTTACAAAAAAACTACTCATTAGTATTGATAAGGACACTGGATTGAGGGGCTTGAGACAGTCATTGTTCTACTTCTGGGTTAGCGGGTGTGTGAGACAAATCAGATTGCTTGGTTTTCAGTTCATCGTTCCCTCTATGGATTAGACTTATCTCTATAACTATATTCTAAGCTGTTTCCTTCTAGAGGAGTGGTTCTCAACCCTCCTAATGCTGTGACCTTTAATATAGTTTCTCCTGTTGTGGTGAGACCCCCCCAACCAAAAAATTATTTTCATTGCTACTTGATAACTGTTATGAATCATAATGCAAATGTCTTTGGAGATGGAGGTTTGTAAAATGGGTCATGAGCCATAGGTTGAGATTTAATGTTCTAGAACATGGAATGGAGCCCTCTGCTCTTCTTTTCATAAGCCCCAAGGAGGTATTGTAATAGTGTAACCTTGCAAGAATTTATCATAACTGTAGTAACCTTCCTTGCAAGCTTGTGAGAAGGAATCTTTGTGCTGCCGTGCTAATGCTGAACTTGGGGCCCTAAGGTGAACTGTATGTGTGGAAAATACCATACAGAGGTTTTCACTGGTAATGCAAACTAATGGTCAATTGAGTAAAATTATAGATAAAAATCTAGCTCTGTTGGGTTTTAGTCCAATTTGAAAATTATGTTTTATGACTTTAGAGACCTGCAATCATCTTAATAGAGTCCATGAATAGTACTTGTTCGTATTTAAAATGCAGACTTTTAAATTCCATTCCCATCACAATGACACATTTTATAGATGTGAAAACTTCTGAAGGACATTAATTGACTATCAGAACTTTGGGATAAATACCTAAAATGTATATTCATAAATATAGCAAAACTTAAAGCTTTTTAAGAGTTCGATTACTATGCAAAAATAAGATTCTTATTTAGACTGAAACATTTAAACCAACTTCTCAAACATGTTTTATTTTATTAAAAATATTATTTTATTTCACCTGTATGGGTGTTCTGTATAAATGTATGTCTGTGCACAACATGTTTGCCTCATGTTCTTTGAGACTAGAAGGGGACATTGCATCCCTGGAACGAAGGGGACAGTTGTTAGCTGCTATGTGAATGCTAGCATTTGAATCCAGGTCTTCTGGAAGAGCAAACAGTGTTGTTTAACCCTTGAATCTCTTCAGATCCTGAACATGTATTTTAAATTGTAATCAATAAGCTGACTTGTTATTATAATAGAATAAAATTTGTTAAATAACACAAGACCAATTGATATCAAACATACATATCTTTATATAAGAATACATTTTTGTCCTAGTGCATAATTTTACATTTAATTTAACATCTTCCTCATGTTAAAACATGCTAATTAGCCATAAGAATGATTAATTAATCTTCTGCTACCCTTGTTGAGTCGTGTGTGTGTGTGTGTGTGTGTGTGTGTGTGTGTGTGTGTGTGTGTATGTGTGTGTGAATTTAGACTAAATACGAGGCGCCCTCAGTGGTAGTCCACATCAAGAATTCACAGTCCAAGTGTTGTCAGGTCATGTTTAAACAGTGACGTTGCATTCCACAGGCAGCTTTTGTGAGCAGTTAGCTATCTTTATGTCAGCTTAACACCAGATATTTTGTCTAATTAGTGTAGTGATAATAGAGATGCTTGGAAATAGAAATGTTAGCAAATAGATGCAGGAGCAAGCTCTCGGTGTTCTTGCTATTAAGAACACGCCGTTTGGCTGAAACATTTGAGACATTTCCTGTTTTCAGTGGAGAGAAAAAAGATCTTGCTAGCTGTTCATTTTGCTCTCTACCTGGCTTCTGTATGTGTGGCAGAATTTGGTTTGAGTCTTCCTATTAACCCAATGGTGATGATATGGGTCAATAATTTACAGCTACTGTTTTTATGTTGTTGTTTGTTTTTAACCAAAAATGGACCTGGTGTGTATTCTTAACTAGCTAGATGTGTCTTTCCATGTACTTTGCTCATAACTTAAGATGCAATGAAAACACCATGACCAAAAAGCAAGTTGGGAAGAATGGGTTTATTTGGTTTACACTTCACTTTGGTTTTCACTTCATCATTGAAGGAAATCAGGACAGGAACTCAAGCAGGGCAGGAACCTGGAAGCAGGAGCTGATGCAGAGGCCATGGTGTGATGATGCTTACTCTCTTGCTTCCCCTGGTTTGTGCAGCCTGGTTTCTTACAGAACCCAGGACCAGAGCCCAGGGATGGCTTTACCCACAGTGGGCTGGGCCCTCTCCCATTGATCACTGATTAAGATACAGCTGGATCTTATGGAGACATTTTCTAAATTGAGATTTCCTTCTTTTCAGATGACTTTAGCTTGTGTCAAGTTGACATGAAACTAGCTCTCACAACAGCAAATTTGTAACTTGAGGTAGAAGTGATGGCTGCACATTAAGGATCTTTAACCATCCGTGCAGGGAAGTCTACATTCCCTGTTTTATTAATGTACTTCCTTGACCCCTAAGTATACATACAACCTTTTCGTTAAGTTTTAGCAACTGTTGAATTTGATAGACTCATGTTTTTCTTTTTCTTTTCTTTTCTTTTTTTTTTTTTTTTTTTTTTTTTTTTTTTGTTTTTCAACACAGGGTTTCTCTTGTGGCTTTGGAGGCTGTCCTGGAACTAGCTCTTGTAGACCAGGCTGGTCTCGAACTCACAGATATCCACCTGCCTCTGCCTCCGGAGTGCTAGGATTAAAGGCGTGCGCTACCAACGTCCGGCTGACTCCTGTTTTTCATCTCATATGTTTTTAGATTCAAATTATTCTATATTAAAGTATATTAAATTTGGGTTCTCTCTCTCAAGTCTTCAGAACTCAGCCATGTTACTTGTAATCAATATCAGATGAACATAGGCCACGCGGCTCTGGAATAGCCTGTCTGCGAATCATACCACCAGGCTGTTGGTGTTTTGTTCTGTGGAGAAAAGTGTCAGAAGCCCAAGCTCCATGGCAGGGCACCAGGCACCTGGCTGGTACCAACATCTCCATTCAGAAAACAGTAGTTCATGGGGAGGACAAGAGTGAAGGGGAGGAAGAGAGGAGAAAATTACTTCTACTTTGATTATCCCATTGAGATGGTTCTAGACAAAATTATTTAGCAAGGAATGGAAGAGAGCACCAGTCAAAGGTAACTAATCTCAAAGTTTCACTCTACCAATCCTTTAAAACAAAGTACCTCTGGGGAATCATGTTTAATGGATTCGACTTTACTAAATGAATGGCAGTTGCATCATAACTTATCTTTCCACATTTATTAATCAAAAACCTACCATCCTTGGCAGTTTCAGCCAAAGCAGAGGAAATTGGGACGCAACTTAGGAATATTTTCCCTACAAACGCGTTTTCTCTGCATCATTTCATATTTTAAAGGAAATACAGATGTTCAGACCTCACACCAAACCATCCCAAATATATAACGCTTGTGGCATGCTGCCCGAATCTGCTTTTTAGCACGTATGCTCCTCATCTCTAGGTGGGCCAGATCTCTGTGTTCTTTGATCTTTACTTGGAGAAGTGTACTCCCCTGCATATTTTCAAATATCCGAAAGAGCTTTCCAGACCCTTCTGCACTGACTCCACAAAGACTTCAGGCTGTGAACCCCTGTGCCTGCCCCACCCGTGTCACTGAAAACTCAGTTCAGCTGTCCAGCCTGAGGCACTGCTCAGAGGGCTCTGACTCAGGTGACCCTTTTGTCATATCTCTTTTCCTCCCTGTTTATTTAAGTTAACCTCTTAGCTGGCTCCGGGAGTCAAAAGTGCTTTTGTTCTCTGCATGAATGGTTTGATTCACATCACACCAATGTTACTTCAAAGACAGAGACGCCTCTTACCTTCGGATAATCACTCCTTCCTCTTGCAAATGCCATGGTCTGGCAGAAGAAGGACTTCAAAGATTTTGTATTTTAACTATTTCAGAACTCCCCACCCCTCCTTCTCTCATCTAAAGAAATCACACGCATGCATGAAGGCAATTTCCCGAGTATACTGTTGTATTACAGGCTGTGATTTACAAATTAGATGTTTGGAAAGCCCAGATTTCCGGATTATAGTGCTGCAGCCTCTGACTCTAGAGGAGTGGGATGGGGCCTAGGAAACCATTGAATCAATAATCAGCTAGGTCCTTGAGTCAACATTTAACTCTGAGCCGTATCCCACCCCCATCACTTGCCAATGGTTAGAAGTTGAAGTGACAAATTCATGGTGTCCTTTCTCTGTCTCTTGATGGAGATAAAATAAGAGGAAGGAAGCAAAGGAGGCTACTGGGCCTTTGTGGACCCTCCCTGTTTCTCTCTCCCAGTCTCTCCTACTCCATGGTCAATTGCTGTGGGTGTCTTACAGTCTGACCTATAGCAGATAGCTTGACTTGTCTCCTTGCCTTTGTACACTCTGTTCTTTCATCTTGGAGTGTGTGTGCGTGTGTCATATTCTTTCTTTTGCCTTGTGAACTATAAGACCCAATTCAAACCTCACCCCCTTTGTGAAGCCTCCCTAACTCCCCAGGTCTAGTCAATTCTCTTCTCGCCCAATATCCAGTTAAACTTTTGCGTTAAGTAAGCATCGTGGTGCTGAGAAGTGGACATGCGCTCTATGGCCTGTAACTTATTTATCACATTATCACAGATGATGTGATAGGAATGTGTATTATGTAGAAATAAACTAGATGCCAGGGGACCATTAGCTAAGTGTCCCAATCAGGTGGGACACCAAAGAAAGACCTTACAGTAAATTTTCTTAGAAGTATTATAGCCAAATCATTTAGAAATTAATGTTTAACTTGGAGATCAAGGGATAGTAGAAATAGTTTTCCATGGATGAAGTGAGAGGTATTTGAGATAAGCAAATTGTCTAGAGGTTGGGGTGGTGCATTCTGCCCTTATATAAGTGGGATATGAGCATGTCTCTTGGCAGCAGCCCAACACCCTTAGGAATGTGACCCAGGGCCAAGCCTTCCTTTAGCTATGCATTCCCCTTACTTAAGAAGAGGTACCTAGATTAGATGGTTAGCTGAAAGCCGCTCCTGGAACACTGTCCCATTTGCCACAGGGAGACTTTCATGGAAGGTCCTGTTCCTTCTACTCAGAGAGCAGGAAACTGGGACTTTGCTGAGCTTATAGGATCGGTTGAGTGATAGTGTGTGTGCCTGGCTGATTGTATCTGTGCTAGTAATACTTGCTCGGCTGGGTTTGTCTGATGTTTGCTCTTATGAGAACACTCGTACAGTGGTGAGGTTGTATGATGGGCACCAATAACTTTCACTGACCTCCAGTCTAAAGGTTCAGTAGAGTCTACCATGAGTACCCCATGCCTATGGATGTCTGAATTGTCTTGAGGCAGCCTTCTTGTTCATGTTTGAATAAATGACACTTTTTCTTGGAGTGGTTACTCAATTAAAGGCTGCTTTGCCTTTCACTAATTACAACTATAAAATAAACAAACAAACAAACCAATCAAACGTTCTTTAACTGTTTCATAGAATAACCTGCATGAGGATTTTATTTAAGCAGAGTGGTAACAGTCAGTTTTGTTTTATTAATATATATACAACACTTGTACACATTAATGAGATAGTGTGTGATAATTTGATGTGCTTACAATGTGTATAATAGTCAAGTCAGGGTCATTTACATTTCCATATTTTATTTATATCTTTGTACTAGCAGCCTTCTAACTCCTCTCTTTTAGTTCTTTGAAGATACAACAACAACAACAGAAATAATAAATTTTAGTCACCATACTGTGAACCAGAATGTATTTTCCCATTTAACTATACTTTAGCATTTAAAAGCCAGGCTCTGTGTTTCTTTTCTCCCTGCCATTCCTAGTCTCTAGTGACCACTCTCCTATTCTTTACTTCAGTAAGATCAACATTTTTAAGTTTTTACCTATGGGGAAGAACATGTAATATTTGTCTTTCTGTGTCTAGATGATTTTGCTTAAATTTCTTAAATTTTATTTTGTGTGTATGGGTGTTTCCCCTGCATGTATGTCTGTGTACCACTTGTGTGCATAATGCCCGTAGAGGCCAAAGGAAGGCACTGGATCCCCTGGAGTTACAGATGGTTGTGAATTGCCATGGGTGCTGGGAATTGAATCTGTGTCCTCTGGATGAGTGGCCTATTCTCCTAACCACTGAGCCTTCTCTCTAGCTCCTTATAAACTATCAGAGTTTGAATAATAACAGCTTTAATTCCTAAAGCCTGATAATATGGACAAACTTTGAATCCAAATGATTAATAATAGCTATAGATGAAGCCAAAGCTTTTGATGAAATATGCTTAAAAATGAAAATACAAATATATGAAGTATAATGCCAAAATACGGCTTTATGGAATGTCTTATTATCTCTCCTCCCCAAATGACTTTGTGATGCATCTGATTTATCTTCTCATTTCATGCATCCTGAACAAAGGAAGCTTTAAGAATAGCTCATGGAAATGCAAACAGTGCTGTTCATTTTTCAACACTGTCAAGAAAATCTAAAGAAATTATAAGCTTAAAGAGCTCTGCTATTAGCCGTCTGTCACGAGCAGGGCTGGATGCACACAGTGACTAGGCTGGGCTGCACAGAGTGACTAGGCTGGGCTGCACACAGTGGTTAGTCTAGGCTGCACACAGTGGCTAGTCTAGGCTTTACACAGTGGCTGGGCTAGGCAGCATGCAGTGGCTGGGCAGCATAGACTGTTAAGCATCTCTAGGAACATTGCTCACTGAAATTGCTTGGAAAGATGATTGAATGTTACTTAAGCAGAGCTTTACACACAATAAATAGTACATTTGCAGATTGCTGAGAAAATTGATGAAAAGGATAACGTTCTATTTTGGACTCTAAACAAAAGGCAATTAATTAGTAGAAGCAGTTTGAATTACAGAAAGGCTATGCCTAGGAATGCCCATCCGACCCAAAGCTTGCAGCCCAGGCTGTAACAACTGCTCCTGGTCTTGGCAGAGCTGTAGCTCAGTATCCTCACAACACAAAGGACAGTTAGAACAGGGACTCCATTTCCAGACCACAATCCCCTCCCAGGGCTGGGTTTCATCGAGCCCACTTTTCTTTTGTTACCTGGCTTCAATTTTAGGCTATGTTTCAATTTCCCAATGAATTTAGAACCACATTCTGCCAACATTTAAGGCTCCCATCCACCATCAGATGTTTTAAATGATCTTAAGAGAGATCGTTAATGGAAATGCTAAGGTTGTTACAGACTTTTGGAACAAGCCTTGTTCCTATTATGAGGAACTGTCGGACAGGATTATGCTTTGCTGTGAGCTTTGATGGATGGTTCCAGACATCAGCAGTTAGCTAACATTTTCAGTTATGGTCTGGATAGTAAATATTCTAGTCTCTGTGGGCCATATACTTTGTTGTGACATTCCCCAAACAGCCATAGAGAACATGTAATGTGTAGTAAATGAGTGTGATCATGTAGTTTCCAATGAAACTACACTGACAAAAATGGCAGTTGCCTCAACTGACATTTGGGCCCAAAATCACTATGGAATTACTCATGCAAAAACAGTATTACGGCAAAGGCACACGTTTGCAAGACTAAACCATGATGTCACAGGCAATTTCATACTATACACTGCATCGGAAAATTAATGTTTTTTTTTCCTATAGAGGAAATCAGAAGTCTTAGACAGAAGTCAGTTAAAAACAACCCAAGCATTGCTTTGTTGAACCTGAGGGTGGTCGGTTAGTTCTTCTTAATCATCTTCAGTTAAAGCGTCCACTCACTGGAGTGACAGACACTTGCCATTCCTCTGATGACCTGAGCATCACACTCCCTGAAATAGTCAAGTTGTAAGCCACACTGTTGTCATTTGGTCAGCTTTTAAGAAAATGATTCCAAGGTATTGTTCTGCCTACGTTAGCATCTCTTAGGGGTGACTCAGGTGACCAGTGTGCAGACAAGTCAGTGACAGCACTGTTTTAGCATCTGGAAAAGTGTGGAAACTTCTACATCTGGGAACCACTAAACACTCCTTAGATACTTGGATTCTAAGGTAGTTGGCCACACACACACACCTGTAGACACACAGCTGCTTTGAAGGCTGAGGGCAGAGTCTTTAGCCTGGAAGTTTGGGTCTAGCTTGGGTCTTATTTCTTAAGCAAGCAGACAGACAGACAGACAGACAGGAAGACAGACAGACAGACAGATGGCAACCAAGCCTGGCCCCATCTCAAAATCAGACTCTCAAGTAACAGGTTCTCCAGGAGAATCACACACACACACACACACACACACACACACACACACACACACACACACACTAAATTGGGAAACAAGCCCTGGTTTGAGTCAAAGGATTTTGTTATCACCTCTTAAACTGTAGGCATACCTGATGACAGTTTGTTCTTCAATTTGTGTACTTGGTCATAATTTCAATTACATAAGCATTGTATAACTGATGAACTACTGGGGCATAAAGGGAACTATTCCATGAAACTAACATGGGAATTTTAGAGGACAACAAGGGTGAATTGTGTAAGACTGCCTGCCCGATGGGGTGTGACAGTAGACCATAAGCTGTGCAATTCTAGCCTGAAGTTTTGCAGTCATCGTACTTTATAAACAAGTTCTTTTAGGAATGGAGGGGTTTGGTGTTTCATACCAGTAATCCTGGCACTTGGGAGGGTGAGGCATGAGGATTGTTATGAATTAAAATCCAGACTGGGAAACAAAGTGATGCCATTTCAGTTTGGGGCTATAAAAAGAGATTTTGCTGCAAAAACCAAACAAAGAAGACAAACTCCAAATTGACAAAGACAGGAGTCCATTTTGGCCCCCTAGACTGGGCTTGAATGAGAAGGGTTGTTTGAAACTCTACTTGGCAAATCTATATTCTGAAAAAGTTGCACTCTGTATACTGGCATAGGCAAACATAAAGATTCAAAATATGGATCTTTTATTATATTTCGCTTTATTTTGTTTTTACAATTAGTGAGATTTTCATTCACTACTGCTCTGGGTCACACTGGATATGAAAGCAGCCACTGCTGCTGTTCAGTTCCCCATTGTCTCTCTTCTTAGTATAGCTGATCTTAATCCATAGAAGTTATTCCTGAACTTCTGGATGTTACTGACAACATTCAGAAGTGTTTGGGGGAGTCACATAGAGTCTACCACTCACTACACCATTGGTTCTCTAAGTTCTGTGGCCCCTTAATACAATTCCTCATGTTGTGGTGACCCTCAGCCATAAAATTATTTTCATTTCTATTTCATAACTAATTTTGCTACTGTTATGAATCATAATGTAAACATCTGTGTTTGCCGATGGTTTTAGATGACCACTGAGAAAGGCGACAACTGCTGATGTAGATCCAGCAGGCCTCCAACTCACAGAGAGCTGTCTGCCTCTGCTTCCCAGGGCTGCCATTAAAGAGATGCACCTCCTGGGTCATGGCCTATGGAGTGAGATGCACAGCACTAGACCCACAAAGGGGACTGTTGGGAAGGCAGCCCTGACCCATTACTTACAATTTCAGAAAAGAAAAAGCAGCAAAAAGTCAGAACACAGCCCAAGGACCAAGAAGGCTTCATACAGAATGAATTCATTTTGTAGAATGTAACTTAAAAAAGTATCATTACACAAAGTAACAGAAGTCGCGGTAGCCATGCTGACCACATTTTGGAGACCATTCTTCTATATCTTGCCAGAGAGGATGCTAGCATAGGACCTCTGACATTTCTTTCCCACGCTTCTACCTAGGGGTCCTTTCCTGACAGCATATTCTTCACACTGTGGTAACTCTAGTAGCATTTATCTCAGCATGTTATAGTTAGTATTTATCTTTTATCATTCCTGGATTATGAATTGGCTCCTCCACGCCATACCTATGATGGTACTTGCCACAAAGTGGTGAGTCAATTGTTTCTGGTAGAATGAATGAATGAATGAATGAATTGCCTCATATATCTTTATGTGAAAGGGAAAACAGAACTCACTACAGGAAGTATACTGTTCCACCCCTAGAGGATTCTGCCTGAATATTTATGCTGAGTTGCCAATAAGGTAGCAACACACATCAGTAATGAAGCCCTGTAGGGTTGGCCATAGATGCTTGCATGTTTTGACATCGTGAATCCATTTATTTTTGTAGTAGACTTAATTAATATTGATTTTTGAGAAAGAGAATTTCTGGATAATAAAATGAGATTAACTGTTTTTACTCTGGTGTATTTTTGCTGAATATTTTGTTGTAGCATGTAGCATATCACAAAGCCTTTTGTGTGTGTGTGTGTGTGTGTGTGTGTGTGTGTGTGTGTGTGTGTGTTGGTCTTTTGAGACAGGGTTTCTCTGTGTAGCTTTGGAGCCTATCCTGGCACTCGCTCTGGAGACTAGGCTGGCCTCGAACTCACAGAGATCCGCCTGCCTCTGCCTCCCGAGTGCTGGGATTAAAGGTGTGCACCACCAATGCCCGCCAAAGCCTTTCTTTTTTAATTTGACCAAAGGAATTTTTTTAACCAATCTAAGAAATTAAAAAAATAACATTTATGTCTAAATAACATTGCTGAACTAATAGAAAATAATAGCTATGAAGCAAGAGAAGTATTCTTTGCTTTGGAAAAGATAGTAAAAGAATCTCCTGTATTTGAAATTATGTGGTTATTTTTGTCTTGTCATTAAACGTCACTAAGTGCCAGTAATGTGTGTTCATTATAATTAATCATAATGCCCCTTTAATAATATTCTTTTATAAATTTGAATTTTAGAAGCTATAATATGGGACTCTTCAGGAACAGGATAGCATACTCGGTACCAAGACTCCCATAATGCTTGCATTTACCCTCCTGTGACTCCACAAGAATGTTGTTGGAGCATTTATTCACATATAATCTTGCAGACAATTCTGTTAATTTGTTAGCTAATATTCTGGCCTTCACAAATGAACATGGCCATTCTATTTTTATGTGAATGGAATGTGAGGGCTAGGATGCTTTCCATGTGCCGTCTCCCTACCTTCCCTTTGGGACCATTGCAGTACAGCTATTGAATGGTGGCACAGCTAAGGCTCTGAAGCCAAGCAAGCTGGCTGAGCCTTGTGGGCATGGCCCTAAGCTCAGCCTTTTGGAACAGTGTCTTCACCCTTTTAGCTAAAGTTTCAAGTGCAGCCACTTGGCCTGCTTTATAGACAGTGGGGCTTTCTCATGAAGACACATGGTGCTGTTAAGAAACATCTTGGCACCTAAATGTTCTTCCTTTATTGTATTGACTCATTGTGATTTTCAATTATCTTCCTTTAGATTAAGAAAATAATTCTGTCTAACAAGGAAAAGTTCAGGACCGGCAGGTTCAATGCCAAATACCACTAAACCTTTAATAAGAGAAAACACCAAAGCTTCTCAAACCATTGAATAAAATACAAAGGGAAGAAGCCATGCCAAATCTATTTCATGAAGGCAGCATTACCTTGTCACCCAAACTGGGTAAGGCTACAGCAGAAAAAGGACACTGTCGATCAACCTCCCAAATGAACCTAGATGTGAAAATTCTGAATAAAATTTCCAGCAAACCAAATCTAAGAACACGTTAAGAAAATCATATACTATGGGCATATTGGTTTCAGGATTGTGATGCAAGGTTGGTTGAGTATACACAAATCACTAACTGTAATACGTTACACAAGTACAGGGAAGGAAAACTCATGCAATCTTTTCAACTGATGCAGGAAAGACTTCGAACAAAGCTCATATGCCCTTTGTGATGGAGGCCCCAAAGAATCAAGAACATGGGAAGCACACCTTAATGTGAGCAAAATATGACAGACCCATACCCAACATATAACAAAAGCATATTCTCTAAAATGTGGAATGAGAGAGGTGCCCACTGTTCTGCTCTTACTCAGTACAGCACTTGGAGTCTTCTAGGGGCAACAAGACAAGCAAAAGAAATGAAAGGGATTCAGACAGGAAAGGAAGAAATAAAATTCTCTCTGCATGTGAACATGATTTTAAAAGACCTGGAAGACTCCATCAGAAAACTTCTAGACACAATAAACAGTTTCAGCATAGTAGAATAATAGAAATTAACAAGGAGCATAAGACAAAATGAACATAAAAGGAACATAGTACAAAATTAACATATAAGGAACAGAACACAAAATTAACATATAAGGAACATGATACAAGATTAACATATAAGGAGCATAAATAAAATTAACATACAACATTAGTAGCTTCTCTACAAACCAACACTGAACTTGCTGAGAAAGGGAAAAAAAAACCATTCACAGTAAGCTAAAAAAGAAAGAAAAAGACCCACCTAGGAATCAACTAAGAAAACAATGGCCTGTGCAGTGAAAACATCTAAGGCAACAAAAGAGACAAATTGGGTGAGGCAGTAGAAGAAGAAATGACCATGACCTCCCAGGCTCATGGTTGGCAGAATTAATATTGTGAAAATAGCTTTATTACTTAAGGCAGTTTACAGATTTCGCACAGTCCCTGTCAATCTCAATGATATTCTTCAGAGAACTATAAAAAAAAACATATGGAAATCCTTAAGATTCATATGGACCCACAAAAGACTCCCAAATAACCAAAGCATCACTGAACAGTAGATAGAGGTACCACAAATACCTGATTTCAAACTGTATTACAGTCATAGAAACAACAAACACCCTGCATATAACTGGCACAAAAATAGACATATAGAGCAACAGAAAAGAGAAAGAAGCCACAGAGCTACAGTCAGGTTATTTTTGAGAAAAGAGTAAAACACGATCTTTGGAGAAAAGATGGCTTCCTTGAAGTGTGGGAAAACTGGATTTCCACGTGGATGAGAATGAAACTAGATCTGCATCTCTCACACTTCACAAAAAGCAATCTAAATTGGATTGGATATCTTAATTAAGGGCCTGAACTTGAAAACTGCTGGAGGAAAACACAAAAACACTTCGAAATAGAGGCAGAGGCAAAAGATTTTCTAGAAAAGGCTATCATAGCACAGGGAAAAGTGAGCTTACCTGAAATTGAAATGCTTTCGCACAGCAAAGGCAAAATTTACAAAAGTGAAGAAACAGCCTCAAGAATGGTAGGGAATATTTGCCATTTATATTTCAGATAGGAGATTAGTATGTAGACTATGTAAAGAACTGAAAAAATACCCTTCATATCTCTAAATCAACCAATCAATAAGTGGGCTCATTAACTGAGTAGTTGAAAATGGTCAATCCACAATCAAAAAAGTGGGCTGGGTGTTGGTGGCACACACCTTTAATCCCAGCACTTGGGAGGCAGTGGCAGGCGGATCTCTCTTTGTTAGGCCAGCCTGGTCTCCAGAGGAGTTCCAGGATAGGCTCCAAAGCTACACAGAGAAACCCTGTCTTGCAAAACCCAAAAAAAAAAAAAAAAAAAAAGAAGAAAAAAAGAAAGAAAGGAAGAAAGAAAAAAAGTGTTTAACATCCTGAGCTACCAGGGAAATGTGTCTGCTTTGAGAGGCTAAGCCACCTTAATCAAATCAGTGCCCACCAACAAGAAATCAAATGACAAAAATATTGGTGAAGATATGGGCAAAGAGGACCCTTTAAACATTTCTGGTGGTAATACAAACATGTGCAGCCACTGTAAAAGCCAGTATGGAAGTCTCTACAAGTCTTAGAATAGAACTACTTATATGACCCAGGTATGTTAATCTAGTACTCTGAATCAACACACCATAGAAATAGTTGTTAATCTGTGTTTATCGCTGCATTATTCACAATAGTTAGGAAATGGAACCAGTGCATCAACAGATGAATAGATAAAGAAAAATGAGATCATGATATTTGCAGGAAAATGAATGGATATGGAAATCATTTTCAATCATTGTAGATCCTAGGTTTAAGAGAGGGGAGGAAGAGATCTTCAGGGAGCGGGTAATAGAGGGTGATGGAGTCCATGTAACATGAAAGCAGAGAGAGGGGCTGTTTGGGGAGGGGAAAGGGTGGAAGCACACAGGACACAGGGAATGAATTAGGACAAAACATAATGGCATGTACATATAAAAATTCCATAATGAGGGCCTGAAAAGATGGCTCAATCAAGAAATTGCTTGCCACAAAAGACTGACAACCCTAGCCAGGCATTGAGGTGCCAGTCTCTAACTGCAGTGCTGGCAGAAGCAGAAAATGGCAGATACCTAAAGCATGCTGACTGACAAGGACCCTAGTAAATAGGAGAGCTTCAGATTTAGTGAGAGATCTTATCTCACAAAATGCTAGTACATTCCTGTTATCTTAGCACTTGGTTGGCAGAGACTGGGGGATCTTGAGTTCAGGGCCAGGGAGATGCTACATCTATCCTGATGCCTTGACCCGAAGACCAGAGCAAGTAACTGTTAAGCTTGCTGTAGGTTTGTCTTCCTTGAAACAACAGCATAGTTTAATTTTCACTTCATGATTTTGGTAACTGGAGGTCTACAGAACTCAAGACCCTGGCGATGAGAAAAAAATGATGTTATTTATTTTAATTCCCATTGAGTCATCTAAAACCTATTATGTGTTACACATTGTGATTAATACTCAGGATGGTAAGATAAAGAGGCCGAGAAGGTCCCTAGTTCCATGAAGCCCATTGCTCTGGATTTAATGTGACATTCTAAGAAAAAAAGCAAATGTGCAATTAAAAAAGATTCTGTGACCATAGTTTGTCAAGTCAATGAAATCCAAGGAGGGATCTGAGGGCTGTGCTGATGATAGAGCAAGTCTCCCTGAGAATCGGGGTGCCTACCTAGGGTATCTCTGGGGATGCTGACAAGGAGGCATCAGCTGCCCTGTCTGGATGCTACACCCTTAAGAGTTGTCTGGAAGACAGGTTGACCTTTCATGATGTTCTTCTCTCTCCTTTGCTCAAGGAGGCAAAGTTGAATTTTCTAAGCCATTCACTACCTAAGTCAATAACTGTTCCCAATGGCCCAAGGGTAAAGTTCTGTACTGTGGACTGTGTTCTTACTAGAGTGGTAACGGTGATCGGCTGTCACCTTTACAACTTTATGTGCCGTAAAATTTAATGGAAAATGTGCCCCTTCAGTGAAACCAAAGAAACCCACAAATGGGATAGAGAAAACCACACTGTTACTATGGTAATGGCTTTGCATTGGCAGCTGAAGAAAATCATTTAGCAAAGTTATAAAACCGTAGTAAATATTGGACAGCTTTATGGAAATGTAATAAACTGAAGCCATACATCACAATGCACTAAAGCTCATTTTACATATATGGCACATAGCAAAATTATAATGCAGATGAGGAATAAATGACCTATAAATGTTAAGCACATAGTTAAGCATGGAATATGTCAACCAGGGTCTTTGTGGTTTTTGTGGGTAATACATTCAAGTTAGATGAGAGAAACACTGCCCGTTTCTACTCCTATGTATGGCATTCCCTTTCAAAGGCAGATATAGAGCAAAAATCATATCCATTTTCTTGTAGATAATCAGGTAAGGTGTAATGGGAGACTTGCAAGCCCTTGAGCTTGCTTATGAATGTATGAAGGTGAATGCCAGTAGCCCTGTTATCCAGGTACCAATACTGCTCAGCCTAATCCGAAAGAGAACTGCATTTTGTGTTGCTTGCCACACACTCCACTTTGTGAGAAAACCATGGATTTTACTCAGGAAACACAGCTATTGCTTTGTCTTGTCTAGATACCTCTGCAAGGAGCTGAGCTTGAGGGTGATTTGGGTAGCACCAGCCTGGGATGGAGAAGTATTTCAGTTCGAAGGGAGCATTTCCCACAGGGAAACAGGTACCTCCTCAGCTGGCTGGCTCAGCTCTGCTACAGAAGGTAGGAGAAGGGATATAGGCTTTCAAAGGCACAAGGAGGAGCCATTTCCAACAAAGGAATGGAGGGTGTGTGTGTGTGTGTGTGTGTGTGTGTGTGTGTGTGTGTGTGTGTGTTGTTGTTGTTGTTGTTGTTGTTGTTGTTACAATGCAATTCAAGCATCTGCTCTGTGACCAGGAAGATACACTGTATTCATAGCATAACCAAAAACAAACAAACCAAAAAAACCCCTATGCTAATTAGTTAGCTATTATGTTGTCAAAATTCAAAACAATTGAGTCAACCAATCAGGCAAAGCAAAGCTATCCATCTAAGAACACCATCTACTCAAACCTTAGGGCTCTTATTTTTCACACGCAGTCCTAGATTTGCAGTAGCAACAAGCTGCATGGAGGGTTTCTGTGCTGCTTGTGCACCAGTTCTCAATGACTCACAAAAGCCTTGCCCACCGCTTCGCTTCGCCTTACCGTCTTCCCATCTCTCCAAGGACATCACACAGTGCATAGTTAACTGCGTTTAAAAGAGGCCCATGGTCTTACACTGATAAAAGGGATTTATTTTTATTTATTTATTTTTATTTAATTTAGAAAAAAATCTTATTTTACATATAAATCATATTTTACTTATAACCCTTCCTCCCATGCCCCCTACCGACCCCCATCCCACACCCCATCCACTCCCCAGGGAGGGTGAGGCCTTCCGTGGGTGCTCATCAAAGTCTGTCACATCATTTGGGGGAAGGCGTGGGCCCTTCCCCGTGTATCTAGGCTGAGAGAGTAGCCCTCCATGGGGAATGGGCTCCCAAAGTCCATTTGTGCACTAGGGGTAAATACTGTTAGAGGTCCCATAGACTGTCCAGGCCTTCTAACTGACATCCATATTCAGGAGGCTTGGTTCTGTCCAATGTTGGTTCCCCAGCTTTACGACTGGGGTCTAGTGAGTTCCCACTTGCTCTAGGTCAACTGTCATTGTGGGTTTCTCCAGTATGGTCTTTTTCCCTTTTCTCACCCCTCCTCCCTCTCTACAACTAGATTCCAGGGGTGGAATCTCTGCTTCTGCTTCCATCAGCTACTGCATGAAGGCTCTAGGATGACATTTAAGGTAGTCATCAACCTCATTATAGGGAAAGGGCATTTAAGGTAGCCTCTCCACTGCTAAGCAGAAGAATTGAGAGCAGCATTTCTTCAAGAGTATTGTTACACAAAGTTGCTGATGTGGCAGGTGACAAGTACAGGCAGAAAAAAAAACCCTTCAATAAAATTAATTACTTGTAAAATGTTCCAGGTGTCTTCTATAAAATTTAAATATATGCTTGGATACATGAAGTGATGGTAGGTGAAGTTGTTACTAAGGAGATGATAACAGGAACATCTCTTAAATGCGAGGTGCTAAGAGCTTTGCATGCATCATTTCATTTCATATCTTTATAAGGTTTAAGGTAGGCATTAATCTTAACTGTGTTTTCCAGATGAGGAAGGAGATGAAAAGAATAGCTTGCTGAAGGTCATGCGACAACTCAGTGACTGTCCTGAGACTAAACTTCAGTGTACGGAATCTATGTGTCCTGTTAGACACTTGTCCACCATGCTGAGATCTCTGTGGTTTAAGTATTGTTCCAGCGAGTGATCCTTTCAATGGGAACAAAGCTATATTGTTAGCACCATCATAGAGTTAAAACAAGGGTGTAGCCACATTGCTAAGTCCCAGGATTGATATGCAGCATGCCTGGGCTGTCACTGGATGTGCAGAGGGGTTATCGGGAGTCTTCGGTGAGAGAGGAAAGCAATTATGCTGAGCCCATGTCAGTTCTGACCTAGAGATAAGTGGTGAGCTGGGAAGTAAACCATGGTGTGGAGCTGGAGAGAAGGTGGAACTCCAGATGGGGATGGTATGGATGATGAAGGGCTGGCTCGGAAAGAAAACTGTAAAATTGGAACTCTAGCTAATACATTGTATTGAGACAGGATCAGTAGCCCCAGTGGGAGAAATTGACTAAAAGAAATAAAACATCATCAGAGCTTCCACCTTCGGAAAACCATGGTTAATCATGTGGTACAGTTTCCCTTCGTTTTTTTTTTCCACTCTGCGGAAGAGATTTGTGTACACAGCTGCCTCAAGTCGTATGTGGTCTTCTCCCCTGCCCCCAGTATAGCCACATGTTAAATGCTTTCCATCTTAAAACACTTACCATAAGCAAATGTGTTTCTTTTTTGGCTTTAAGTGTCACACTGATACAAAGCATATGTTTTTAACCTGTCTTCTTCCAATTCCTACAGGTGGGAAAATTCATTCTGAGCATCAATTTTAGCAAACTTGGTGTGCAATCTTCCTTTCCTTATTAAGGTATTCACTCTTTCAATGGAAAGAAGTGCTTAGACTTTTACTTTAGCATATAGGACTTGCCGGTGTCACACTTTGGGATCATTATCAGGTACAATAACAATGAATGGGTTTATAAGGGCTATGTGGGCAGGACACCTCAGTGTCCTGACGGTTGTTCTAGTGAAAGGTACTGAGTTTCCAGGGCAAGGGTAGTGTACACAGCATGGGCACGCTGAGAAAGGAATAATGCCCTGAAGGATAGGATGACGAGGAACGCTCATATTCATCACAGGACTGAGATCATTACACTACCTAAAATTTACTGTTTTATTTAAATTGTTATGTTTGTAGTTAGTTGAAACCCCAGTAACTGGATCTGTAGGAAGCAAAGCCAGGGATAAAGAATGACCACTGTGGATAAGGAAGAGTATGTGTGAAATATGTACTCAATGTGAAAACTATGTATACAGAATACTTCTTTGCAACTTTGGCTCATGCTGAGACACACCGGGTGAGTACTCTCCCCTCCCTATCCCTTTGATGATCATTTCCTTTCATTTGTGTTGCCTATGGAGGCATTTGTAGGATTTAGTTGTACCTCTCATTGAAACCTGGCTCGAGTTGCCCAACATTTTGTCTGTAGGAGTCACCCACACTGCTGTTTGAAGCTTTTAGTGGGTCAAAATATTACTGTATCATTCTTTTCAATGATTTAGCACACAGTAGAATGTTCTTTTCTGCCATGGTTGAGATAAACATGTTCTCCTAGTTTCTTGAAATCCCCTCTAATTTCAGTTCTATTTTGACAAAAAAGAGATATGTTTAGTGATACCCACTGAGCTTTTCCTTTATGATTTTGTTCATTCCTTGGAATTGCTCTTCCCCTCAGGGTGCTGATAAATATTTGTTCTTATTTAAGCTCCATCATGTTTTGATTTCTTTTTCTCTCATTCTTTTGTTTAAAAAAAATAAGAAAGAAAGAAAACGGTTAGTATTTTAATCCACCTGTGTTTATTTTGGTTTATGGTCTGATTAGATTGATTTTTCTTTCCAAATACTTGTTAAGTCATCCTTTCCCATGTTTATCTATACTGCTTTCTTTGTCTGCTTTCTTTGTGTGATGGGGATAAGACAGAGGCTGGTGTGTGTGTGTGTGTGTGTGTGTGTGTGTGTGTGTGTGTGTGTGTGTGGTAAGAATCACTTAACTCTCAGTATAGTGCTGGCCAGAAGAGAAGTCAGGGTCCAAGAGAGTTAAGGAGGGTCTTTTCTGGAATGGATAATTGAACGTTCCTTTTGTTTTGTAGGTGGGATGGGTACCTGCCACAGAATGAGTATAGGGGAGAGTGTGATTATTTTAGACAGAGGAAACTGAAGGTGTTTGGTCATCTGTAGTTCTAATCTGGAGCTCTGGAATCAGTTTCAGGTCTTCCTTCAACTTGCTTTTTTATGGTGTCTCACAACTTACATTTTATATATTTTGTTTACTTGTGAGTTTGTCTATAAAATGAGAATCATTTATTTCATGGGGTCACCACAAGCCATAGTAAGATAATGCTATAGCATGGAACTCAGCACTTACTAAGCAGATGGTAAACATTTGCTGCAGATGTTAGTCATTCCAGATGAAGGATCACCCAGCATTCTATCCCAGCTGTCCACATCTAGGTGTGAGAACTCAGGCCTAATGGCTCACACTGTGTGACCGTATGAAGAAAAGAAACAGGAAGTGTTGAAATAAATTCAGGAGTAGGGAAATCATTAGGTCTTTTGGAAATAAAAGTTGTGAGCAAGTGAGTAGCATGGGACCAAACCAGGGTCTTTCTGTGTAGCTCTGGCTGTCCTGGAACTTGCTCTGCAGACCAGGATGGTTGTAAACTCAGAGATCCACCTGTCTCTGCCTCTCAAGTGCTGGAGTTCAAGGTGTGTGCCACCACTGCCTAGCAAGCTTGTCATTTCTGTAATTAGCAGCTGAACTTCAAAAAAAATTCTTTCTGATAAGGAAAAATTATTAGATTTCTTCTGCATCCTCAGAGTTCAATTCTGAAAAACACCTTTGGAACCTTTTTTACTCAGATCGCTTTCCACTGTTTTTTAGTGTTTGATTTTGATTTCCTTGACAGAACACAGTTTCATTTCTTCCATAGAGGTGGCTGAAAGAGCTTCATGGAGAAAGAGTATCTTGGAGACAGGGCCCAGAGCAGTGCGGCCCAGAGCGGTGTGGGGGGGCAAGGAATACCACAAAAATCATGCCATGGAACAGACCTCATGTAAGAGATGTTTATTGGGGAGGTAGAAGGGGCAATGTAAAATGTCTGCTTCTGAGTGGTGATGGAGACAGTGGTGGACCAGGTTGTGATGGCAGGCTTTATAAGGCTTTGGAGCATGTGTATAGATAAAACACAGCACAGTTGGAGATGGTGGAAACATGTCCCACTGGCCCTCAGTGATGACTGGACATTGACCCTTAGTCATTGAAGGTGGGAGGAGTCTGGCTCCGAAATGTGGTCAGAGGACTTTTGGAGGTGCTTAGTACATGCAACAGTGGCATCTTATGAGTTATGATTCAAGTGAGCATGATAGTTAAGCAAATGAGTACAGGGGCTGGAGAGGTGGCTCAGCAGTTAAGAGCACTGGCTGCTCTTCCACAGGACCTGGGTTTAATCCCCAGCACCCACATGGCAGCACCTGCCTACAGCTCCAGTTCCAGGGCTTCTGACACCCTCACACTGATAGACATGAAGGCAAAACACCAATGATCATAATAAAATAAAATAAAAAGAAGGTAAGTTCATCTGTCCCTCTGTTGATACACAGAAATTTTCTCATTCATAAAGAATGAAATGATAACATTTACAAAATGATGGATGCAACTGGAGACAATCAAATTAAGCAAACCAAGATTATCTCAGAAAGACAAATATTGTATGTTTTCTTTCTTTTGTGGTACCTAAACTTTGTGTAGATATATGATATTATGTATGCATATAAACATGAGAATAGAATCAAAATTGTCTAGGAGAACAAAGAGATTAATGGGGTTGGGGGTAGGGAGTGTGGAGGGGACTATGTTCACCATACAATGTATATGTGTATAAAAGTGTCCTTGCACAGCACAGTACCATGTAAAACGTATATGTACAATGAAAAATTTAAAAGTAAAAGAAAGGTGGGGGGCAGGAAAGAGTCTATGCTCTCCAGTGGCCCCTTTGTTTATTTCTAGCTTGTGTGCATTCAGAGTCAGTAAATGCTGCCCTGGCCAGCCAGTGGTTGGCTTCTTGTTGTGTGCACAGAGTCAGGATATAATAATATTATTAGAGGTCTAAAGAGAAGGTTTCAGGAACTAGACTTGCAAGAATGGGCAGCTTGCTTATTAGGCCTTCATGTCGGACTCAAAGCAATGCTTTAGAAGTGTGTACAGATAAATATCTCACTGTTTGGACCAGCAGACAATTGTGTTTTCATTTCAGTAGGAATTGCAACTCAGAAGTGGGTTGAGGACATAAACATTGAATAGTAAAAGGCCCAGAGCTGGGGACTGGAGAGATCATTCATCTGTCTCTTCTCTGCAGGTGAGAGGAAAATCAGGTCTATGTAGGTGCATCGTTGAGTTGCAGGATTGGAAATTCTGTTTGGCTTGCTTATTTACTACCCTTGTGGACAGCATTATTTATTTCATGTACAGACTCCTGGACAGGATTTTATTGTTAAAGCATCAGGATGAATATTGTTTCTATCCATAGATGAAAGAAAATATAAGCTTGATAGTGGTGTGATATTGGACTGTCAATTTTGGCATCAGGCAGGCCTGGCTCAAAGCCCACGTCCACTGCTTGCAATCCACTTGACCTTGGGCAATCTGCTTCATACCTCACAGGAGCCTTTCCTTCCTTATTTATAAATAGAAAAATTCGTATCTTCTTCCAAGTGGTATTCTGATAATTTAGCTTCACTTTAGCCTCTTTCATTCCTCTCTCTCTCTTTCTCTCTCTCTCTCTTTCTCTCTCTCTCTCTCTCTCTCTCTCTCCCTCCCTATCTCTCTCTCCCTCTCTCTCTCTGCTAGTCCTTTGTTTTTTATTTCTCTTTTCCTCCTTCCCTTTCCCACCTTCCTTTTCAGTGCTAAGGGATTGATCCAGTGCCCATTGCTAGGCAGATGTCCTCCAAATGAGGCAGTGGTTCTCAACCTTCCTGATGCTGCGACCCTTGAATACAGTTCCCCATGTTGTGGTGATCCCCAACCATGAAATTATTTTCATTGTTACTTCATAACTGTAATTTTGCTACTGTTATGAATTGTAATGTAAATATCTGATATGCAGGGTATTTGATACATGACCCTATAAAAGGGTCATTTGACCTCCAAAGGGGCCATGACCCATAGGTTAAGAACCACTGCTCTGAGGTATTGCCATCTGTGGTTAACCTTTAAAACAACAGACTTTCTAGAACCTACTGATTATATTATGCCCGAGTATAGTGAAGAGCCCCAACTGGCATGTGTACACATCACTATAACTTTTTGTTTCCTTTCCTGTATTATCCATTTTCCATAAATAAGCTGCAGTAGGATATTACTGAATGGTCATGTTGGTGATGAGTGAGGAAAGGCTAGATGGAGGGATCAGGAGAGGAAGGATGGTGTGTGTGTGTGTGTGTGTGTGTGTGTGTGTGTGTGTGTGTGTGTGTGTGTAGTCCCAAGTCCATCAAAGAGTTCTGACTTGCTTTGGTATTTCATCCACATGAGGAAATATAAACAGAAGACTGTGTTTGGTTATGACTTGTGGAAGCCATCAGCCTGCTTCAGGTGTCAGGTGGCATGTAGTTTTGACATTGACTTTCACCCACCAAGGCACGCAAACCCTGTTAGGTGCAGCATTTCAGAATTTAGATTTCCACTCCTGATTCTGAACCAGAGGACAAAAGCTGCAGGAATTAAATGGGGCCAGGAGCATAGACATGAAGATGACCATCATGGAAATAAAAGGCAGACAGCCCAGCACTCCCCAATTGATGGGCTAGTCTTACTCCCTTTTCCCCTCAAGAAGAATGCTTGCAAATTGCTTCAGCAGGCTTTTCCACACAGCCTGCTCTGAAGATGATTTCCTTGATTACACATCTGCCAAGTTCAGCATCTTCAAAACACCAGGTATTCACAGTATCTCAAGCGTACTAATTTCATTTCAGTGCCAACTGATGGGAATTTGAAATGTTGCTATAGTGCCATACAATTATTGTCAAGAGACACTGGGGATATGTCTAAACCTTTTGCTCTCATGCCTTCTAGTCTCTGCTAGATGAGATGAGATAGTGAAGAGATGGGGAATTTCATTTTATTTCAAAGCAAAGTTCTATGCAGACATCAGGATAATTGCCAATTTACTTGGTTATCTACATCAACCCACAACTTGGGCAAGAGGTAGTGAGTGGGTAAATGCTTTTAAAATTAAATGTTTTTTCCTCTTTAAGCTTTTTTTTTTCTTGAGAGTCAAGTCTTCTTGAGAACACATACATTTCTTTTTAAAGTGTTTGATATTCAACTCTTTTGCATTTTGTGCCTCCAATTGGACCCTTCCCTCTAGTTTTCTAAAAATCCTGTTTCCATTTCACCTATGGCCTGGCTGAGACTTCACAAATCTGAAGGATGAGATTACTACTCCATGTGAGATGAGGTGATAGTGTGGACAGGAAGGGAAAAAGCATTTGTTCTACACATCCTAGCTTTCTTACATTATTGGACCATAGCCCATGTTTTCTTGTATTTATGTCCTGGATAGTTTTATGTCAACTTGACACAAGCTAGTGTCATCTGAAAGGAGGAAGCCTTAAAGTAGAAAATGTCTCCATAAGATCCAGCCATAGGGCATTTTACTAAGTAGCTGATGGAGGAGAACCCAGTCAGTTATGGGTGTGGCCATCTGTGGGCTAGGGTGTAGTAAATTCTATAAGAAATCAGGCTGAGCAAGCCATGATGAGCAAGTCAGTAATAGAACCCCTCCATGGCTTCTGTATCAGCTCCTGTCTCCAGGTTTCTATCCAGTTTGAGATTTTGTTTTGACTTCCTTCAGTGATGAACAGTGATTTGGAATCATAAACCAAATGAATACTCTCATCCCCAAGTTGCTTTGGTCATGGTGTTTCATCACAGCTATAGAAACCCTAACTAGGACATTCACTGAAAGCCACTTGGTAGACCTTTGTATCTTTTTTTGTAGGCTTTCATGGATAAAAGAAAGAAATTATTCAAGCATTTTAAATATTTCTCAAATTTGAAATGTAGAAATGTTGCAGGTGAAACAAACAAATGGAAGGGCCAAACTTGAGGTAAGCCTCATTTGTTAAGACACAAAGATTTATTGGATTGTTATTTAAGTCAATAACAGTCTTAGTTACTTTTCTTTTCCTGTGAAGAGACCTATGGCCAAGGTAACTTATAGCAGAATCAGTTTGGGGACTCATAGTTCCAGAGGTTAGAGTTCACCACCATGACAGTCATGGCAAGGAACATGGCAGCGAGCAGGCAGACAGGATGCTGGAGCAGTAGCTGAGAGCTTACATATGATCTACAAACATGAGCCAGAGAGAGCTAACTGGGAATGGTGTGGGCTTTTTAAACCCTCAAAGTTTACCCTAGTAGCACACCTCCAACTGTTTAATCCTTTGCAAACAGTTGGAGATCAAACATTCAAATATATGAGCCTATGGGTGACATTTTAATTCAAAACCACATTGATATGCAATCATTCATTCAAAATGATTGAGTCATAATTCCAGTGTTTCTTGTGAATAACCAGGGCCAGCCAGAAATGGCTTCAGGTTGAGAATTCTGTTCAGAACACAGATATATGCTTGGAATTTCCAGTGTATCATTCTGTATTTGACCCACACAGGAACTGTTATAGAAATGGAATGAACAATTATAGAAATGGAATGAACAGTTTCCTCCAAACATGGGGACACAAGTAGACCCACTCATGGATATGTCTGCATAGAAAAATGCAAAGGAAAAATATTTGTTCTCTAGTTTATGAGGGGACCCAAACTGCAATACATGAGGACTTCAATATACTACTGGCAGGGCTAATGGTGACAGCTATGCCTTATGGAGAGAAATTTCTAGAACAATCTTCTTGATAGGAGTAAAGATAAAGGAAGGAGAGACTTTCTGAAGTTAGAGTATTGGCAAATACCAGGGAAAACTAATTTTTTTTTTAAAGTATGAATCTGAGCTAAAAATGGTGTAGGTCTGCAATCTTTAGGTTATGGTTAAAACTGACAATTACAATGTGAAAGCAAACATACACACATACAGAAAGAGGGGGGAGGAGTGATGGAGGGGGTATAAAAATTAAACAGTGGCTCAAACTCTTCCATCAATACTTTTAATCTGCCCATGGTCATTTGAGTCACAAGCACCCCTTGGTCACCGTGACAGAGCTAAATCCATTCTTTTCTTCCTCTAGACACCCCAAGTTATTTTTATTTCATTCTATGTCAATAGCATCTTTATTCTTCAAGCCATCTGGGGTTAAAAAATGAATACATGTTGATTCTTCCCTTTCATTCCCAACATCCAATCAGCTGATGAATCTAATTACCTTTGAAATCTTACTTCACATATCTTTTAACTCTGTTACCATGGCACTGGTTGACAGGAATCCTTCCTTTGCACTTGCTTATGATTTGTAAATACACTTCCAAATTAGCCACTGACAGCTGTCTCTTGGCTTTTCTATTTGTTTGGTAACCAGAGTCAGCCTTTGAAAACATACATCTCCTTGTCATGTCTCTCCCTTGCTCGCCAACGTTGGGGCATCTCATTCAGTGAATAGACGTTAGACTTCTTCCTTAGCCCCACCCAAGCACCCACAAGCAGGGTCCAGTCTACTCTCCCACAAACCCACCTATGTTTACCTTCTACATGAGCTCTACATCATTAATACCCTGAAAATGCTACTTGTCATCACCTTTTCTTCTTCTAAGGCCTACTTCCCACATCTTCTTCATAAAGTCTTTCCTCTGCTCTGATGCCCCTAGTCAGCTATGAGCCTCTGACAGCCTAGTATCCTAATTTATATTAATGTCACACCATGCTTGGCCCTGCTAGTGTTAGTGCTACTTTGGTATGAGATTTGCTGATATGATGTGCACCAGTGATACTGTGTTAAACACTTTATTTCCATTATTTCATTTTGTATTTAGGACATCAAGTCAACCCTAATATATGATCTCAATTTAACAATCAAGGAAATCAATACTGAGTAAGTTGCTTAGTGACAAACAGTATGTTAAGTCCAGATCCATTTTGTCCTAAAGTACAGAGTATTCCATTAGACCAGCAGTTTTCAACTTGTGGGGTCATGACCTCGTCAGGGATCCAACAACCCTTTCACAGGGGTCTCCCAGGGATATTGGAGAACACAGATGTTTACATCATGATTTATAACAGTAGCAAAATTACAGTTAAGAAAATTGTATGGTTGAGGTCACCACATCATGAGGGATCTGTATTAAAGGGTCCCAGCATTAGGGAGCTCGAGAACCACTGCATTAGCTCATCCTGCCTTTGTGTGGTCAAGGCTGACTGATAAATATGCTTGTTGTGACTCCTAAAGCAGTGATGGTAATTTGCATGTGGTGGGCTTCCATGGAATGTAAGCTTGAAGTTGCTGACAGATACCTCATTTTATGTGGAGTCTGAGATAGAAAAGCAGCAAGATCGGCTCTTGGTGACATTATTTGAGCATCTTCATCAACCTAGTTCTAGCTTTAAACGTTTCAGGTCCATGAGCCAGTTCAGTCTTCTGTGAGTTGGATTTTTTGTTTAATAATTAAGTTACTATAATGGTAGAGCAGGGAGAATGGTGTAGTACACGGTTTTAGCAAGGCAATGAACAAAATTTGATATTATAGGCCTATGGACAAGAGAGTGAATTGTGGATTTGTGTTAATAGTTCTTTATTAATAGAGAGGGAGGGCTAAGGATCTAGGAAGCAAAACTGTGTGGTGGCGGCTTGAGCAATTTTGCAGAACACAACTCTTCACACCTAGGGATGGTTCTGCAGAACACCCTCTTCACACCTAGGGATGGTTCCCCACAGCAGGGTTTCCAGGGCTCTCCTCACCACCTATTGAGAAAGAAGGAACCGGGGTGTTGCAATCAAACTTGGCAGAGATAAATGTTACGTTCTACATTAAAAATCATTTAGGTAATTATAGGACACAGTAAATTTGTTGGCTCAGAGCAGTGTTAGATTGATTGGTCCCCAGAGTGACACAGTTTTGAACAATTTGATATTCTTAGCATGCTAAGAAGACAGTAGAAGGTACTTAGCCTTACCAAGTAGCAGGCTATTTGGCCAACTGGTTGTGACAGTGTCAACAGTACCTTGAATGGCAGTGATGTGATTGGTTTAGAGTTAACAATGTATTTGGGACATTGGAAATTTTAGTGTTCAATTTTCAGCTGATTGATCTTGCGCTGTCTTGGTTTTTCGAGTGAAAACCCTCAATCTTCGTATTTGAATTATTTATGGTTTTAATGTATTTTCCCTTATAAATGTAAGCCATTTACAGAAAGGTTCTAAAATACAGATGAATAAAAGAACAGCCACAAAAATCTCAAAACCGCACCCTTCCATGGGCACACTATTTACCTGAGGTAGGAACGGGCTATGGGGCACATGGAATCCCCATCAGTAGATTTTAAGTAGAAATGTGGAAGTCTATTAGAAACATGCATCAAAGTTTTATAAGGGAGAAAGTTTGAGTTTTATAACATCCATTTTTCAACTAAAGGGTTCTAAGGAAAAAATACAATGACTGTCACTTGTGTAGTTTTAATTTACATTCATTTTTAATGTTAGGCTGAAAAACAACTTCTAAAATCCCACCTCTGATTTGTAAGACATTCTGTTGTTTCCCAAGATATTGGTTCCAAGGCCTATATTTGATTTCTGTACTAAAGTAAACCCACCCACACGGCACACTGAACCTCAGTGGGTTTGACATTTTCTCTTTTGAACAGCATCCAGCATTTTGTAGCTTACTGGAAAAGTCTTCACCGAATGACTCAGCTAGTCATGGAAGCAATTCTTTCTGTGTATTTCTTCCTTTTTTTTTCCTAAGAATGAACATAAAGCACATTATTTGGGGATAAACAAATCTGGAAATGTTTCCAGTACTATCTTTTTTTGTGTGTGTACAGGCTGCCGAAGAATAACTAAAAATTCTTGACTGAGATCTTGCTTCCTACCTAAATGTTTCAGTAAGTACAGTCTCACTGAGTAGATTTCCAAATTTGCCAACTGAAAATAGAAAATGAAGCTACATTCCCAGAGGAAAAATTGGGCTTGTTTTGTCTTCAGGATGTCCAGAATTCGCCTGACATGGTTCCACCCACTGTGTACACACTTGATGTCTCTAAACAAAGTTGTGTTAAGTCACGTTACATCTCATGTAAAGTCACTGGGCTACCAGAGGATAAAGACCTCCATTCTTCTTCCTTTACCTTCCTTCATTTCCCAATAAATTTCAGAAAACATTCCCAAGTCAGTGTGGTCTTGTCATGCTCAGAATTTGAAATTGTTTCATCGTTTGAGGAGTTGTGTGTTGAGTGTGCTTTTATGATAATCCCTCTGTTTTGAGCTAACCATACACATTTGTGAAACTTTTCACTCTCTGTAGGGAGAGACCCTGATTACAGGTACTGCAGACCACGCCCATTTGGGTGTGGTCACAGGTACATAGCAGGGTGTGTAAGAGCAAGGGGGGCCAACATGCAGTCTCTCTCTAGGCTGAGCCAGCACTGGGAAGCATTCTGGGTCTGACCTGCCCAGGGTGCCACCTGGTCACTGGTTCCCTTGTGTGAGTGTATCCCTAATAAATTACCCGTTATTAACCTATCTGTGACTCCATTTGTTTTCCTCGATAACGATCCTTTAAAATGTGTGTGTATATGTGTGAGCATGCGCAGCACAGTGTATGTGGAGGTCAGAGGACAACTTCTATGCCATTGGTTCTCTTACCTCCTTTACATGGGTATCAGGGATAGAACTCATGTGGCCAGGAAATATACTTTTACCTGATGAAGCTTTTCAGCCCCATTTATTTATTTTTAAAGTCAGAGTCTTAAGTAGCCCAGCCTGGCTTCCAAGTCATTTAATTATAGTCAAGGATGACTGAACTTCTGAACCTCCTGTCCCTACCTCTAGAGTTCTGGGATTACAGAATTTGCCACCAACTGAGTTTATATGGTACTAAGGATTGAGCCCAAGGGCTTCATGCATGTTAGGCAAGCACTCTACCAACTGAGCTGCTCCTTTATGTCTGAGTTGTTCTTTACGTAGAGGACTTTTGCAACTAGCCAAGTGCTTTTAAAATTATGAACTGCTATTCTCATGCTGGCAGTGCAAAGGAGAAGACAGGACCACAAATTTTGAAAGAATGGGAATAAAAATCAGAGTAAGCTACTGAACATTTTACTGTAAATGATAGCTACCATTCTCAGAGATGTACTGCAGTGTGTGTTTAGAGCAGGAATAAAGGCTAAACTGGTCTCTTTAATGTCTTCGGGGGGCCAGGAAATGAAGGGATGAGGAAAAGGGAAGGTCTGCAGGCAGAGGGGCTGCTATGTTTAAAACTGAGCTCCAGATTTTATTTATTTTTTTGACTCTCCTTTCAGTGGGAGAGTTACTAGCCACAGTGAAGTAGTGAGTCCCCAGAAGTAAGTCAGCCAGGTCTCCTGGGCCGGAGATGGATTCCTCCCATTTTGTTTCAGGAGTATGAACCTAAGTGAAGAGTGTGCTCATGAAGCTAGTGAACTCCAAATCCTCCACATCCCTCATCGCTGACCCTCTCGTGTTTAAAGCCTGCCTCTGCATTTCCAAGGGGAGCAATAATCGGTCAGGAAGTAATGAGTATAACAGACACCTGTCTCCACTCTGCAGCAACTGTGTCAATGAGGGTTTAACACCTGCACCGGGATACCCAGGAGAAAACCACTTAGTTCATGTCTACACTTTCCTCTTTCTACTCATAACTTGTAGTTCTTTTACTTGTTTTTAACATTTATTTATTTATTTACTTATTTAGTGTGTGTGTGCATGCATGTGTGCCAGCATGTGTGTGTGTGTGAGTGTGTGTGTGTGTAAACATGTGTGCCATGGGACATGTATGGAGAACTGTAGGCAAAGTTTTCCTGTCCCAACCACCTGTTCTTCCTAAATAACTGACTCAGAGACTTAATATAAATTATAAATACTCAGCCAATAGCTCAGGTTTGTTACTAATTAGCTCTTACAACTTAACTGATTTCTACTAATCTATGTGCTGCCCCAATGCTCATGGCTTTTACCTCTATCTCATTTTGTATGTCCGACTCATTCTCTATCTGGCTGGTGACTGCTCTGACTTTGCCCTTCCTCATCCATCGTTCTCAGTTTGGCTTTCCTGTCTAACTTTATCCTGTTCAGCTATTGGTCAGTCAGCTTGTTTATTAAACCAATCATAGTGTCATATATTCACACAGTGTACAGAAGGATTATTCCACAGGAGGATAGAGAATTTGGAGAGTTGTCTCTCTCCTATTATGTGGTTTCCTGGTAATGAACTCAGGTCATCAGGATTGGCAGCAAGCTCCCTTAACTGCTAAGCCATCTTTACATTCTAAAAATCTATTTATTTTTATTTTTTATGTGCATTGGTGGCGTGCCTACATGTATATCTGCATGAGGGTATTCAATTCCCCTGAGTAGGAGTTACAGACAGTCATGAGCTATGGGTGCCAGGAATTTAACCCTGGTCCTCTGGAAGAGTAACCAGTGCTCTTAATTGCTGAGCCATCTCTCCAGTCCCTCTGTTTTACATTTTTGATCATGCATGTTTTCTTCCAAGAACAAGAGTCAACAAACCTTTGTAAAGGACCAGATATAAAATATTGCAGTATTAACAAGCCATACAATCCTTGATAAAAACCACTCAACTCTGCCATTGTATGTAAAAGCAGGCATAGGCAATTTATTAATGAACATGTGCTCCGACAAAACCATACTTGTGGACACTAATATTTGTACTTCATGCAATTTCATGTGTCGTGAAACATGATCCATTCTTTTGATCCCCCATGGTATCATTATTCTTATTCCTATTAAAAAATGGATAGCAAACCAGGTTATTGATGTAGGCTGTAGTTCTTAGCCCTTACACTAGAATGTTAGCTGGTAGCCGTATCTTGAACTGGCATTTTTAGACAGTATATTGTGAACTTCAATGCATATGTAAATGATCTGGGGTTTGGCAAAAATGGAGATTCTGTCGTGTATGTCCAACAAGCTGCCAGATGATACAGCTGTTGGGGACCTACACATCACACCTAGAGCAGCAAGATTTGCAAATATCACCCAGTTAGGCTCATCCATGGAAAAGAGCCTGGATTTGAGAGGGACTGGGTGGAAGTGGAGGGCTGTGGCATAGCTGAGTTGGGAGGCTTGATGATTGTCCAGGAGTAGACCGATGCAGGCCTAAGTCAGGCTTGGTGAGGTTGGATGCAGGAAGTCTTGGGGATGTGGGCTCAGCTGGGCGTTTTTGTTACTTTTTCTCACCACGGCAGTAATATCTGATAAAAGAGATTTAAAGAAGGAAGGGCATATTTTTGGCTTCTGGTTTCAGACTTTTCAGTCTGTTATAACAGGGAAGGAATGGCATCACAGGCTTATGATGAAGGCTTACTCACGTTGTGTCTGGAGACCAGGAAGCAGAAAGTGTAACAGGAAGGTGACAGGAACAATACAGCTCCTCCCCTTTCTCTACCATGACTTGCTCCTAGTGACATATGTCTTGAAGTTAGATCCTACTTTATAAAGGTTCCATGATGTCTAGATAATTTCCTTATTGGGAGACCAAGTGTTGAAGCACTTGAACCTTTGGAGGATATTTCTTGTTGATACCAGTAGCAGATCTTAGTTGCTATAAGGATAGGAGGGGTTCAAGGGAGAGGCTTTGTTAGTGAGTGGTGCCCTTAGCAGAGGTCACAGTGATCTATGCAGAAGTGGGTACAAGTGCTCAAGCCAGGAAAGAGAATCTGGGTTGGAAGAAGATAGAGAGGGGTACAATCATGACCTGCATCTGCAGTACTTTGAGTTTGAATCCATAGAATCCAAGAGAAGGTAACAGGCACATATAACTTGAGGGCCTTTTGGCTAAGATTAAGTGTAGAAAGTGACAGGTAATTGTCCCGCGCCCGCTCTGTATTCCTCGCCAGCAAGAAATACACGCAGGACACTCGGATCCTTCTGCAGACAAGCTTTAATGCATTTTACCAGAGTGGAGACTGAACAGAGACTGAGCAGAGACACTAAACTAAGAAAACCATCCCTTATAAAAGGCTGACCAGCCGCCTGGGACGTATTACCCTATGAATGGCTTCAGCTCCTCAGGCAAAAATGAGCCACGGGATAGGCAGAGATCAAAGGAATGGAGATTACCCAGCGCCTGTGAAGTAATTCACACCTTGGTGTCTTCAGGCAACATTATAATGCAGGAACCGGCTTCCTACAGGTAATGACAGAAGGTGGAGTGCTGTGTGACACTTGCTGGTCCAAGAATGAGCTGTTTCCCATCAGCAGAGAATGAGACCTCAGTCAGCATCATTGCCAGGTGGGAGGAGTACCAGCTGCTCGCAGTGACTCAGGGGAGCCAGTGGAGCTCCATCCCTTGCACGTGCTCTTATGTAGATGCTCACTCTACTCTTGTGTTACAAAGGACTTCATTGCACAAAGCCAAATTTTGCTCAAAAGCTCTTAAGTTTCAAGCTTATGGATCAACTTATGTTGAATATCCTGCTATCAGGCCCATCTTCTCAGTGGCTTCTTCACACACTGGTTTAATTTATTCTGCTAATAACATGAAGGAGTCCTTACATAGCAAAAGAATTTGTTCTTTATATGAGATCATAAGCTTTCTCAGATGAGGTGAGTTTTCTTTTCCCTCCTTAAGCACATTTTTAATTTTGGAAACTCTGAGGAAAGAGAATTCACCTGAATTTGTTGGAGGACAGTCTGTCCTTTAGCAAAACTAACCCCAAGTATAGCAGTGATGCTTAACCAGCCAAATTCTTGGTCTCCTCTGCCCTTAATCTCTTCTTTTCATATATTCTATGCACTGTCACCCAATTAATATTTCTGAAGCAAACCCATAATCCTATTACTTACTCCTCAATACACTCAAATGGTTCTCAATGGTCTGCAATGAAGCCCACGCTCATCAGATGTTTTTCAGGGACACCCAAGTACCACCACCCAACTTTCATACACATTTCTGTAAGTCTCCCCAAATAACCATACAGACACTAATTATTAATTACAAATGCTGGTCCGATAGCTCAGGCTTGTTACTAACTAGGTCTTACACCTTAAATTAACCCCTCTCAATCTATTTATGTGCTGCCACGTGGATCATGGCTTGTAACCTCATTTTGTACACCTCCTGCTCTCTCTGTGTCTGGCTGGCTACCCCCTGACCCCACCCTTATGGCCACCATCCTCTCAGTTTGATTCTCCAACTTCATCTCCTTTTGCTTAGCTATTGGCCGTTCAGCTCTTTATTAACAATGAGAGTAACACATCTTCACAATGTGCAGAAAGATTATTCCACAGCAGAGGAGTTTGGTCCATCTTATTTGATGCTGGATTTCTAGTGCCTAGACAGGTCATTGCACTGAAGGTACTCAAGAAGTATTTATGGAATAAATAAATAAGTGTGTGGATGAAGGCATATTTAAATTTAAATGCCATTGTAAAAATACCTAAAAATGGGTTGAAATAAAGTGGGCTTTTGAAGTTAGATTTTTTACTTTTATTTCTTCCTTGAAGGCGGTTGCAAATGCCAACTATATCTATTTGAACAGTGCCTGGCTCCTGGCTGCAGAAGTGATCCATTAATCTACTGAGTTGCTGTTATCTCTCAGCTATTGTGCCTTGTGCCTTATAGAACACCTTATATTATTTGTCCATAAGAATTCTATGAGGTAGTTATTATTCTTTCCATTTTTTTTTCTGCTGGAGGAGCAGAAGCCCAGAGAAACTTTTCCTCATCACAGATTGGATGAGTGGCAGAGCAGGACTTTTAAAAACAAGTCCTTCTGCTGCTCTCAGCATCTGTGTATGTCAATTTTGTGATTAACAAATAAACTGCAAAAATAGGAAGCAAAGCCATGTCTACTTGACTTGAAAAAGTTCACATTTTCATCACAACACTGTGTGGTCTCGATATGCTGCTATATAGAAAGTGCTGAATGAATGAATTTTTAAATAAGTAAATGAAATGGTTAATGAATTAATGAAATATCTAGTGAATGACAGAGCTAATGATTAAGAATAAGCTAATCTTCTTTTGGGTGTGTGTGGGGGGTGGTGGTTTGGAGACAGGGTTTCTCTGTGGCTTTGGAGGCTGTCCTGGAACTAGCTCTTGTAGACCAGGCTGGTCTTGAACTCACAGAGATCAGCCTGACTCTGCCTCTGCCTCCCCAGTGCTGGAATTAAAGGCTTGTGCCACCACCTCCTGACATGAATAAGCTAATCTTAAATTAGGGATGTAGCTCAACTAGTAGAGTTCATGCTTTGTAAGCACAATGCCCTGGGTTCAGTATCTATTATCACATAAAACCAGGTATGGTGGCACACACCTGTAATCCTAGCACTTGATGGAGTAGGCACAGGAAGATCATAAGTTCAAGGCCATCTTTGGTTTGCCTGGAGAGTTCCAAGCCAGTCCAGAAACAGATCCTGCCAGTAAATAAACACCTAATTGAGCAATAAGAAAAGAACAAGCTATTCTTCCCTATCAGAAAATAAAGTCAGGTGTCAAGCACCAGCTGCTTTTTTTTTTTCTTTTTAGATCAAGGCTAATTCCAAAGTAGAAATAAGTCCAAATTAACAAAGTATTTCACTGCTGTCAGGAGAACAGACAGGTTCTTCAGTCATGTCTTTAGTCATGGCTCCACAAATGCCACTTGGAAGATGGTGTATGGTGACAGGCCTGGAACTACAGCAGCCAATGGGGCTTGCAGCCTTGAGCCATCAGCAGCAGCAGATCCCAGAGCTGGGCAATACCAGCTGCAGTAGAAATCTAAACTGTTCTATAACCCCCATTTCATGCTATTTGAATCACAAAAGTATCCACATTTAAAACTACCACGAGAGAAACTCAAGGTGTTCACTGGTTGTCAACAGCATCAAAAAGAAGCAACAGTGACTCTGCATCTTAAGATCTTTTAAAGTCAAAGGGCATGTCCTGCCTTTTATGTGACCTTGAAAAGTTTCCTCCCCTCTTCAGGCTCCAACTCAGTGAGTGCTCCAGCTCATTGAGTACCGTATCAGTTGGCTTTAAGAATTACATAAGAACTGCATGGGTAGCATTTACCACCCTGATCAATATGGACTTTAATTATTAAATCAAGCCCATGTTGTATTGACTGTACTACTTTTCAGCACACTTGAGAATTCCTCCCAAGGCATGGACTGGGGAGCTAGAGTAAGGAACTGTTCCTGGTAAATGCTCCCATACATATTTTATTTGCAACAGCCTCAGAGGGATCTGGAGTCCTTAGCATTGCTTTTTGGTGTGTTTGGCTATTCTCAGATACCTTACAGAGCACTAAGAGTCTGTTTCAGGCAGCACACTGACTGGACTGCTATTGATTTTGATCTTATTTGTATAGGACTAAATCTTAACTCTCACTATTAATACAATAATAAAAATTCTTAATGGGTATTATATAGTTCTGAGACTACCTCTGCAGGGTAAAGATCATTGTCATCACTTGCAGATGTACAACCTGCATTCAGATTAGACTGTGTGATTTGTCATCCACACATCTTAGACCAGAAGTGACAAAGCTGTGTCCTAAACCCAGATCTGCCTGATTCCAAGGATTTCTTTTGCTCTGAACCACACAGATGTTGCACCTTAACCACATGGACAGAGGCTGCCATGCTCATGTCACTAGTAGGTTTCAAGTGCTAGAGCAGTGCAAACATTCTTCTGCTGAAGGTCTAATGGAAGAACAAAACAGAGTTCTTTAAGGATGTCATAGCTCTGGAAGGGAAACAAACAAACAGGACATACAACATGAGGAGAGCCTGACTTATGGGTGTTTTGGAAGAGAGTGGGCGAGGGCAGACTTTGGGGGAGGTGATGCCTTATCTTTCTTAGTCTTGGAGCATGTAAGCATCAGAGCATGTGAGCATCAGCCAGGTGAATGACTGGGGTGATGGTGGGGAGAAATGTTCTAGTAAGAAGGCCCAACATGTTGTACAGTCTGTAGGGAGAAAGATGAAAAGCCTATTTGGAGACCCATGAGCAGCTTAATGCATTTGGAGAATGGTGTAAAAGGGAGTCAGTGGACACCATGGGTTTGAAATAAAATTAAGAAAGATGGGCTTTATATAGAGGATTTTCATATTGTTACAGAAAGGGATTGGGTGCCTGTGTACACCTTAGGGCACATGTGGAGATCAGAGGACAACTTGTGAGAACTGTTTCTCTCCTTCCACCTTGTGGGGTTCTGGAGATCAAACCTCAGGTCACCAGGCTTGGGGCAAGTGCTTTTACCCACTGAGCCATCTCTTTGGTTCTCTCTTAAAATTAGTTTCCAAAGTCGTTGAATAGTTTCATAATTCTACAAGGTGCAAGCTGTAGTTATCACCATTATTAGTTTAGAGATGAAGAACCAGATGTGAAGGAATGGGACCATAGCTGTTTTGTGGAGTTGGGTTGTGAATCCAGGAGTTTGGCTCCAGAATTCCCACTTGAAACCTGGTGGGCATAAACTCTATGGAGAAATGGGAGCATTAGACACCATGAATGAAGGTGCAGATTCCTAGACCACACCCTCAGGGACTTTGACTTACTGACTGTCCCGTGGGTTTGCACTGTGGGCATTTTAGATTATTCTTTGAGCGATACATTTGTAGGTCATTATGTTCATTTACTCTTATTGAAGTCTGCTTGTCCTACTGAAGACAAAGAAAAAAAATGTGAAAAACAACTTTCTGGAGTGATCTCTCTATTGATCTTCTAACATGTTATCATTTGTCTGTCTGCCTTCCTGTATCCATCTATCTAGATATCTATTTATGTATCTATCTAATCTATCTAGTCAATGTATATATGTATGTATGTATCTACCCATCATCTATCTATCTATCTATCTATCTAACATCTATCTACCTACCGGTCTTATCTATCTCACCATTATCTCTCTACCATTCTATCATCTACCCATCTATCATCGACCTATCTTTGTACTCTACCACATCAACCCTATTTACATATGTAAATCAGTGTAATTGAAATTCAAAGGCTAAATCCATTCAGGAATAAATTTGTGCTAATTGTGGGAGGAGATAACCTTGTCCTTTTGTTACTAAGACTCTTTTTATCTAAGATGACATTCTTTTAGAGTCCCCATATGGGAGGTCACAGCTAATATTTATTGCATTAGTCACTCAAAAATATCTAGTTTTAAGCCGGGCGTTGGTGGTGCACGCCTTTAATCCCAGCACTTGGGAGGCAGAGGCAGGTGGATCTCTGTGAGTTTGAGACCAGCCTAGTCTACAAGAGCTAGTTCCAGGACAGCCTCCAAAGCCACTGAGAAAGCCTGTCTCGAAATCTTTTTCCTGTAGTTCTTTTAGCTCTCTGCTGCAATTCTCACAGTTTTGATACAAAGATGTGCTGTCAAGGCGCAGTGCCTCTGACATCATAGCTAGCATGAAAATTATTAGGAGTTGTATTTTTCTATCTGAGGTAGACAGGGTATTGTGTAACTTTTTCTTTATCTATATTTAATTAATCAGAAGGCATCTGCTTTTAGGTTTAAACCGTGTTCCCATCCACTCTGATAGGGAAGCAATGTTAACAATAATGTACCCAGAAAGCCCTAAGTGGTCACAGTGACCTCTAAACTGGACAGATTCACACATCCTGGTTTTCCCCATTAAAGCCAGTGTCCTCTGACGTGATGGAACACAACTTTGCTGGGCTAACTCCTGTCACTTCTTTAATTGAGAGAAATGGAGTGGAAGATGGGTGCTTCTGCTGGAGGAGGGAAGGGAAGGAGTTGAGATTAGCTAGAGGAGAGCACAGGCTTGTTAGCAAGACTGACTGGCTCACAACACTGGGGGTGGGGGGGGAGGGGGGAGTCGGAGAGGGAGAAGCTTGAGCCAGAGCAATGTCGAAGCCAAAATGTTTGAGTGAGTGTGTGCAATCCTTTCTATGACCTCCAACTCCTTTGGAGTTGACACCCTGTGTGCTCATGAATCTTCAAACAAGTGGCTTTCCTTTTACTGCCTTTTTTTTTTTTGTCAGACAGCCCTGTGCTAGGAACTCTGCATTTCTAGGCCTAAAAAATCGATGAGGGACATTCCCAACTAATGCTTTGTACTATTGAGGCAGCCTGGATGGATCTCACCTAGCTCATAAACTCTCCTGTAAGAATAACATGGTTTTTACAACATGGTTTCTTTAGGTAGTGGGTATACCAATGAACTAAACCCTTTTTGAACAGAATGAATTGATTTCCTGTGGCAAGATGGAATAGTAGAGACCATGTTAACATTTCCAACTGGATCACTGAAAAAAAATTAAACCAGGCTGGGGCTGGAGAGATGGCTCAGTGGTTAAGAGCACTTACTGCTATTCCAGAGGACCTGGGTTCAATTCCTTGCACCCACATGGCGGCTCACAACTGTCTATAACTCCAGTTCCAGGGGACAAAACATCCCTGGCAAAACACCAATGTACATAAAATAAAAATAAATAAAATTTAAAAATTAAACCAGCCAAAAATATACGAAGGGAATTACACAGAGACCCGACAATGAAGGCCAGAGCTACAGGAGGTTAGAGACAAACATGATAAGCTCCATCTCGCCTCTGACTTATGCCTGGACTGAATGAGTTTCCAGTTGCTGTGCCGTGTGGGTGGACTGGAGCTCAGATGGAGTCAGTGAACTCGGGGAGTGAAGGGGATGAATGTAACTTGGGAAGAACAGAGACTGTGTTTACTGGACAGTGTCTAGGAGGGGAGGGAGTAGTGGAGGAAGCAGAAACATCTGCTGAGGATTGAGCAGCTGGTTGACAGGCATATGGGTGTGAGAGCCCCCTGCTTTCTAAAGAACTATCCAGAAACCTTAAAAGGAAGAGTGTCCAGGGCTCATACTACCAAATTATCCTCAACGTACTAGGGAGGTATCAGAGAGCGTTGCTTTAGTGTAGGAGAGCGGTGGTCCCTACACCCAGTGCTCCTTTAGCACTGCATAATGAACCTCAGGAGTGTGATTCCAGGTGAGAAACTAGTTCCAAGGAATGTAACTGTGTCTTAAAACAAGACTGAGAAAGACCTGAGGTTTGGAAAAGTTCTCAGCATCCTCTATGGGAGATCTCAGTGTCTGGCATTGGATGAAAGATTAGCAGTCATTCAAGGAAATATGAAGATAGGAAGCATCATGAAGAATAAGATCTGTCCAAGAACTAATGCAGGTCTTGGCAGACAAATGTCTTTAAATAATTACTGTGTCTTTATTGTGTAGTCAAAACTGAAGATTAAAAAAGTAATAAAAAGAGTTTCATTGAACTTGCAGACCTGAAAACTACAACACTTTGGAAAAAAAAAAAAAACACTGTATGAGATGAACACCATCTCAGACATTGTTAAAGAAATATTAGTAGGGGATATGGCTCAGCTACAGAGCCTTCCTATCACACAGAAGGCTCTAAGTCCCGGCTGTGGCTAGTTTACATAGGGGGATGCAGGCTGGAGGATGCTATAGAAACTACTATGAAAGAATTCCCATCAAAAGTCCTACATAGCTGTGGACCCTGTGTACTATATTACAAATGAGCCAAGTGAGTAGCCCCACTTGTTCAGTAATGGCAGATCAGGTGGGGGTGGTCATTATTACTGATTAGATCTGAGGCCTGCTTCGTTGGAAGAAATCCATACCTGGCACTGTAAACCTGGTCAAAAACCCATGGCCGAGGAAGTCATAGGTCCTAGTGGGAAGCAGACAGAAGCAGGAGTGCTTCTGTCTCACTAAATGGACATAATGTGCCCATCTTATTATCTTCCAAATAATTATATTTTGCCCATAGTTAAGTGCTGCTGTTAGCTTTAGTCACAGATGTGGGGATCAGTAACTGCAGAGACTCGTAACTGTGTTTCTTTTATGAACTTGAGTGCCCTTGTGTTTGGCGCTTAGATGTTTAGAGTTGCAGTTATCTTCTTGCATTTTTCCTTCAACGAGAATGTGGTATCCTTTCCTATCTCTTCTGATTAGTTTTGGTTTGAAGTTTATTTTGTCAGATATTAACATGGCTACCCCGTTTGCTTCTCAGGTCCATTTTTCTCGAAATATCTTTTTCTAACCCTTTACCCTGAGTTAATGTCTATGCTTGATGTTAAAGTGTTTCTTGGATGCATCAAAAGAATGGATCCTGTTTTCATATCCATTCTGTTAGTCTTGTGTCTTTTTATGTTGGGGAATTGAGACTGTTGCTGTTGAGAGTTATGGATAAACAGTGTTCATTGATAGTCTAGTTGCGCAGTCATAGTACCCTATCACCAGTGTTCTCTATGTGTGGGGACTGTCATTGGGAAGCATATGTTGAGTCTCTTGTGTTGTAGATGGTTCTAGCAGGAGGTACTGCAGCAAACCAGATGCCCCCCAGTTTTAGTGGGTGGAAACATGTTAGCTGAGTTTTACTTTGAGATTAAAGAACTTGAAACTTAGAACGTTCAACTGAGCCAGGTGTGTGTGGGGGGGGGGGGGGAGGATGCATGCCTGTAATTCCAGCACTCGGAAAGCGGAAACACAGAGAGCAAGAGTTTGAGGGCATCCTGAGCTAGCTACAGACACCTTGTCTCAAAAACAAAAAAAAATCACACACACACACACACACACACACACACACACACACACACACACACACACACACACCATGTTCCAAATGACTTCTTTCTCTGATTTGAAGAGGCTCACTTCAGAACCATGGGCCACTGAACTTTAAGGAGTGTACCTGTTACTGAAAGTCAGAGGTCTGGCCACTCCAGGCTGACAAGCAACCGGTCATTTAGTTTTTAATTTGCATGTGAAGCCAGCATTTGAAGTAAGGTGCAGCTGAAGTCCAGAGCCTTCACTTTCAACAGAATAATGATGTCACACTGTAAAGGCACAGAGGGGAGAGGTTGAACTCTACCCACTACCCCCACTTCATTGCTTTCTACTAGTCTAGTTGGAGCTACTCGACTCCATGCTGAGACCAGACAGTTTGTTCTTTGGTTGTAACAGAAAACCATGCTGAGCCGACCCCCTTTTTAAATGTCCCCAGAGCACCAGGAGGTAAAGGGCACAGATTTTCAAAGCTTGCTCAGCAGGGCATTGAAGATTGAAGAGCTGGATGAGATGCAGAAGAGGTGTGCAAGCCACTTTGGGGGTGGGGGTGCAACGCTTGGGCTGGGTGAATTCCTGATGAGGGAGCTATAGCCTGGGGGCTGTAGGGAAAGCTCAGACCCAGATCTGTCTGCACTGGCTGCTATACTAGGGCTGCAATACTACCACGCTAACCCCTCATGGTCCCTGGGACCTGCTGTCATCACTGGCTTGCAACATATGCAACATCTGCTTTTCTGACAATGGGTAGAGAAAGAATTAGAGATATATTCTAGAACTGGTGATTGATTAAAAAGCAGCCTTATAAAAAGTAAAGAACAATCTGTGGATCATGTTAGAAGGTCACTTTAGAGCCCCTTACTGGCCTCAGGAAAGAGAAAAAAAAAATCACTTCCACATTTGTTTTTGATGAAAGTTGTTTTTTCTGGATCACTGTTAAGCCTCTTCCAGCTTTTGGCAGGAACTGCCTTCCTGGGCCCCGCTGGCTCTGATTGACAGATCACATCTTCCACAGGGCAACAACTGCTCTAAAGAATTCTGGAAGGGCTGCCTGTTTTTGTTACCGTACACTGGAGGAAGTGCTACATGTCATTACCCTTCACACCGGCTCTGCACAAGAATATTGTCAACAGAGGGTGACTCCCATTCTGTCTCCTCCCTTCCCCGGGATGTCTTCTGGCAGAAAATATGCACTGGTTTCAAAGGGAAATGGATATGAGACACAGGCATTGTGGAATATGGAACAGAGAAGGGGAAAAGTTTTCTAATGTTTAGAATGCCATACTATAAGAATTCCAAGGACAGTGTTTGTATGAGACAACAGGTATGCCTGTGATGACTGGACATGTGCGCTTTGGGCTTTGAGGCTGGCTGTGAGTACCAGGAAGGTGTCTGGCACTGGGCAGAAGAGTTGAAAGCCAGATTGCACTTTGAGTTTCACTTTCAAAGTTCTTATGTGGCCATTTTCAGTGTTACCAGTGGACTTTTATGGTAATCAGGGCATCAATTATTAACTAACCAAAAACCCATCCTTGAAACTAGGAAAGTGACATGTTCTTGGAGTAAACATTTGTAGTGTGTCAGACTCCAAGGATATTATCAGAAGTAAAGCAAAATGCCTGTTAGCAGGAGGCTAAGCTTACTAGGATGACTGTCATATAGCTCCTGATAACGTCTCACATAGAAAAGGAGAAATCTGTCACCCTGCATGCAGAGATGCCATGGGGTATGTGGTGGTTTGAAAGAAAATGGCCTCCAAAGGGAGTTGGCACTATTGGGAAGTATGGCCTTGAGTAGGTGTGGTCTTGTTGGAGGAAGTGTCACTGTGGGGGTGGGCTTTGAGGTCTCATATATGCTCAGGTCATGGCCAGTGAGATAGACCACTTTCTGTTGCCTTTGGATCAAGATGTAGGACTCTCAGATACTCCTTCAGCACCATGTCTCCCTGCACACCTTCTTGTCCCACTGTGATGATAATTAATGGACTGAACCTCCAGACTGTAATGAAATGTTTTTCTTTATTAAGAGTTGCTGTGGTCTTGGTGTCTCTTCACAGCAATAGAAACCCTAACTAACAGGGTGTCACGGCTTCCAAGGGCACACAGTCATGTGTCAAAATGAACCACATCTTCCCAAAGAACCCACACCATTGAATGGGAGATTTAAAACATTTGTCTGAAAGCAGACATTAATGGGAAGAAATACATTTCTTTCATTTGATCTACCCACTCTTCTCATATTGAAGACTTTTGGGGAAAGGTTAGGCTGTGATTATAAGCTTTGGTAAACAAACATTGGAAACCTGAATGAGTCCTATGAGTGTTCCCCTGTCCTTAGTGCTAGAGGAATAGGTTTCCTGCTATTTACATTCACGGTACACAACGTAGTTTGTGTTTACAAAATGTGTAAAATCCCTTTGGTCTTCCGGTAAGGCAGTGTGCTCTCCCTGCGTTGGTGATGAAGGAGTTCGAGTTAGGCATAGCTGTGAGATGAATTCAATTCAGTGACCTGATAAAAAGTCCAGAATCTGATACATGGTTTCAGACACCAAGTCCATTGTTTCTTCTGCTATGTTGGATAGCATCTCTGTCCAATATTTAAAACATTAGAAGACCTAAGTAAAGGATCTCGAGTCACTTTATGGCTTGTCTCTATTTTCTGGCTATCTGTGTGGAATTTGAGAGCTGAAATGAGAGAGGGACCTTTGGATGATGCTGGCCATGACATTCCCAGGACACTGGAGGAGGAGACAATGCCCTTTTTCGTATCTTGGAACTCTTAGGTTAGTGGTTCTCAACCTTCTTAATGCTGTAACACTCTAATACAGTTCCTCATAGTGTGGTGAACCACTCTCCAACCATAAATAATTTTCATTCGTACTTTATAACTATAATTTTGCTACTGTTCTGAAACATAATGTAAATGTCTGTTATACAGGGTACCTGATATGTGACCCCTGTGGGTCATTTGCTCCAAAATGGTTGAGAACCATTGTTTTAGGTGAAAAGACAGAGGTACTAATGAAAGGAAGTCTGGTTACACAGGGAATACAGTGGGGACAATGTGGGAAGCCATCATGAAAGGCTCTAATGTTCAGGCATCATTAGACTTTTTGCTTTCTAGCCGAGTGCCTTTGGTATAGATTTTGCTCTTTATTTTCCCTCAGATGTCTGTGACCTTGGGATTACTGTTTTCCCATCAAAACTATACTAGCTAAAACTGTATTATGAAAAAATTTAAGATCCCCCATCTTAAATTAGGCAATCTGGAAAGACCATGTTGATGTTTATTGACAAACAATAGGCACATAGACGTTGGCAATGTTAAATTCTATTGCACATATATCTATATACTTTTATCTATATGGCATATAGATATGTTCACTTCTGCTGTCAGATTAGTATAGCACTGGCCTAAAAGATCTTAGATCTAATGAGAACAATATTAGCATAATTCAAGATTGACAAATTAAGTGATGACACCTAAGAAGTACCACACTAAACGAATCAGGGTACATCTGCCGATCGTTCTTGGCAGGAAGAGGGTGACTGGTCCTGAACAAGAACATTCATGGCCAGGACAATGGTCCATGATCACAGCCTTCAGAATACTGAATAGTATGAACATCCTTGCCAGTTTGTAGGAGACAGCTTCAATGCAGCTGCTCACTGGAGAGGTCCCTGGAGTAACCATGGATTCATGTGACAAAGCCAATGAACGTTATAAGAGAAAGGCATGAGCAATGTCAAATATTCAGTGCATTTGCTTTTCCCTGGAAACCACTGAGCATGATGAATGCCAGGTTAGTATAGGTGGAGAAATTCCAGAAGTTTGGAAGGAAATAGAGCATTGCCATTGGGAGGCATGATCTATTGCCAGGAGGGAGGGCATAGGATTAATTGCTGAGGTGGGGTACACAAGTTTATTGGGTTTCAGGAGAAAGAGGACATTTCTGGAATCCTTCCTAACGGTATTCTGATAGGCCATTTTCTCCTCTACAAATACATGACAAGCAAATAGGGAGAAAGTTATTAGCTTGGTCTAAACTTCATGAGGTGGCTGAATGTTACTAAAAATTTAGGAATTCTGGAATGGAGCGTGTGTAGAGGCAAGGGTACTTGCATTCTGTACCTGCTGATCAATATTGTGACCTTCTGTGAAAATGAAATTAAATTAAGAAAAACAAAAGACTAGGAAATACTAGCGAGCAAGTCAAGCAGGGTTGGAGCAGCAACCAAGGTATGGATTTTATCCCTTCCTGGCTCTGTAACCTGGAGTAAGATTGCCTTTCTGGACTGCCGTTTCTGTAACTATTGTCTAGATTATCCTCTGGGTCCCTTCTTGCTGGCAGGTGCTGTGATTCATCTCCGAAGAAAGAGCTGTGTACACACAACAGTCTCTGAGGAAGGCACAGTGTTTCCAACTGATAAACACCCTGAGTTATTTTGCCATCCTCCCCCCCCCCCCCCGCCCCAAATCGACACTCTGTTATTATAGATCTGCAAGAGCAGGTGTGTGAATGGCAGTGGAGTGTGAGCTGAAGGAAATGATTATTGTTAGCAGGGAAGGGGACCATATGGTGAGGTAGAGGATTAGTCATGAAGGCTGAGCTGGGGATTGTTTCTCACCGTAACTTTAGCAGCATGTCCACAGCGAGACCCTAGATATGCATTGTCTTACTCACTTGCAACCCAGAAAATGGCTGTTTAGCAGGGGCTCCCTTTATAAAAGCGACTGCTATTAAGAGTCTAGAATTGTTAAAGACAAACACGAAAGGCAGGAGGCCGATGTAGGGAGTGCATCTTCTCCAATCTACAAGCACACAGGTAGAAGCTTCCCCTGTAAGTATGGTTGATTTCTTGCAGGCGTCTGTAATAGCATAGCGTAGAGCATTTCTCAAGATTACCATGGAGCATAAGGCAACCCCTACCACCTAAGGAGACCAGAGTGGAAAAATCCTTTCAGCAGTCCTGGACTGCCTCTAGATACTCTCCTAGTTCCTTGTGTCAAGCACAGAGCATCTGGTCCTGAGCCAGGAGGGCTCTTCATTCACAGCCACAACATGACACTGCAGATAGTTTCTATCTTAGCCTTCAAAAGAGTTCCACCAGACAGAGTGTTTTTCTTTTCTTTTTTATTCAAAACACCCCCTCCACTTGCATATTTTGAAGAAGGTATTTTTTTTTTTACTTTTTTTATTAGTTCAAATTAGAAACAAGCTTGCTTCACATGTCAATCCCTTCTCCCTCTCCCTCCCCTCCCCTTGCAGCCCCCCCCACACCTCATCCCCCCTCTGATCCCCAGGGAGGGTAAGGCCCTCCATGGGGGTTCCCCAAAGTCCGTCATATCATCCTGGGCAGGGCCTAGGCCCTCCCCCAAGTGTCCAGGCTGAGATAGCATGCCTCCATGTGGGATGGGCTCTCAAAGTCCCTTCTTACACCAGGGATAAATACTGATCCACTACCAGGAGCCCCATAGAGTACTGAGGCCTCCTCATTGACATCCACGTTCAGGGGTCTGGATTAGTCCCCTGTTGGCCTCCCAGACAGCAGTCTGGGGTCCATGTGCTCCCCAATGTTCAGGTCAGCTGTTTCTGTGGGTTTCACCAGCCTGGTCCTGACCTCTTTGTTCTTCATTCCTCCCTCTCTGCAACTAGGTTCCAGAGTTCAGTTCAGTGTATATCTGTGGGTGTCTGCCCCTGTTTCCATCAGCCACTGGATGAGTACTCTAGGATGGCATATAAGGTAGTCATCAGTCTCATTATAGGGGAAGGACATTTAGGGTAGCTTCTCCACCATTGCCCAGATTGTCATTTGGTGTCATCTTTGTAGATCTCTGGAAATCTCCCTAGTGTCAGATCTCTCCTTGGACCTAAATGGCTCCCTCGGTTATGGTATCTCTCATTCTGCTTTCCTCTATTCTTCCCCCAACTCAACCTTTCTGTTTCTCCATTTCCTCCTCTCCCCTCTTCTCCCCATCTCATTCGACCAGCTCTCTCTCCCCGACCCTCATGCTCCCAGTTAGCTCATGAGATCCTGCCTCTTCCCATTCTCCAGAGTCCATGCATTTTTCTCTTGGAGTCCTTCTTGTTTCCCAGTTCCTTTGGTGATGAGGATTGTAGGCTGGTAATCCTTTGCTCTATGTCTAAAATTCATATATGAGTGAGTACATACCATGTTTGTCTTTTTGTGACTGGGTTACCTCACTCAGGATGGTTTCTTCTAGTTCCATCCATTTGCCTGCAAATTTCGAGATTCTTTTCTTTGAGTAGTACTCCATTGTGTAAATGTACCACATTTTCTCTATCCATTCTTCAGTTGAGGATTCGGGCATGCAGATGATTGCAGATAGATCCATATCTATCACTATGCACAAAACTTAAGTCCAAATGGATCAAAGACCTCAACATAAATCCAGCCACACTGAACCTTCTAGAAGAGAAAGTGGTATCTCCCTCGAACAAACTGGTACAGAAGACTGCTTCCTGAAGATAACACCAGTAGCATAGACATTGAGATCTACAATTAATAAATGGGACCTCCTGAAACTGAGAAGCTTCTGTAAGGCAAAGGACACAGTCAGCAAGGCAAAACGGCAGTCCACAGATTGGGAAAAGATCTTCTTCACCAACCCCACATCTGACAGAGGGCTGATTTCCAAAATATACAACGAACTCAAGAAGCTAGTCTCTAAAACATCAATCAATGAAATTAAAAAGTGGGGTGCAGAACTAAATACAGAATTCTCAACAGAGGAATCTAAAATGGCTGAAAGACACTTAAGAAAGTGCTCAAAATCCTTAGCCATCAGCCGAATGCAAATCAAAACAACTCTGAGATACCATCTTACTCCTGTCAGAATGGCTAAAATCAAAAACACCAATGACAGTCTATGCTGGAGAGGATGTGGAGAAAAAGGAACACTCCTCCATTGCTGGTGGGAGTGCAAACTTGTAAGACTACTTTGGAAATCAGTATGGCAACTCCTCAGGAAAATGGGAATCAGTCTACCTCAAGATCCAGCAATTCTTCTCTTGGGCATATACCCAAAGAATGCACATTCACACAACAAGGACATATGTTCAATCATGTTCATAGCAGGGTTGTTTGTAATAGCCAGAACAAGGAGGTATATTTTTGACAAGTGCTTTTTCTACGGACTGCATTGTAATTCAGCCTCTTTAAATCCCTTGTCTGGCTAAATATTATATATATTCAGGACTGCAGTGAGGGATGGTCCTGCCTGAAGGCCTGGCTGCACAGGTGAATTTGGGAATGGAGGTCTACACCCTCCTCTCAGCGGGTCCTTATATCCTAAGGGCTCTTTCCAATTTTATGTTAGCTTGGTGTGTAGAGACCTGTCAAATAGTGTAGGAAACAGATGTTGCTATATTGACTCGAGTCTCCAAGGTTCTGAGCTTATGAATATTGATTGATATTTGTGATGTTTAACTTATACTTTCTGGGATGGCTCTGTTTCTGGTTCTTTTTCTTGGTCTTAGATACTGAAAATGTGATTGTGTGTGTGTGTGTGTGTGTGTGTGTGTGTGTGTGTGTTGCCCATGCATACATGCATGATCAATGTTTTTCAAATCAATGTACATGGAATGATCAGGGAGGAGGGGTGCTTGGGAAGTTGGCTGAGTTAGTGCTTAAGAGCAAGCGATGCTGGGCATTGGTGGCGCACGTCTTTACTCCCAGCACTCGGGAGGCAGAGGCAGGCCCATCTCTGTGAGTTCGAGGCCAGCCTGGTCTCCAGAGCGAGTGCCAGGATAGGTTCCAAAGCTACACAGAGAAACCCTGTCTCGAAAAAAAACAAAACAAAACAAACAAACAAAAAGAGCAAGCATGAAGACCTGCATTTGATTGCTAGTACCCACATTAAAATCTGGGCGCAGCAGCATGCACTTGCAATCCCAGCTCTGGGAGCCAGAGAAAGGCAGATCTCTGGGACTCACTGGCCAGCCAGCCTAACTTCATTAGTAAGCTCCAGGTCCTAGTGAGAGACTCCACTCAGTGATGTAGTGGCTCCTAGGGAATAACACTAGAGGCTGTCCTCTGTTCTCCACATACATACATATGCATGGTCTTGCACACACACTAATTATCTAAAGTATTAATTAACAATAAATATCCACATGTCCTTGGGAACTAAGATTCAAAGGTCGGAGGTGATTGATGTTTAGTTAAGCTTTATAGTATCAAGTTATCACATACAATAAACTGCTGCCAACCTTTATGCACAGATCACTGATTTTTTACACATGTGCATGCATGCTCATGTGTGCATGTGTGCACATATGTGTGTGCGCGTGCGTGTACACACACACACACATCTGTATGCCCACAAACCACCTAACAAATGAGATATTGCCAGTCCCCCAGAACATTCACTATGTCCTTTCCCAGAAACCTCTACCCCGTTTGTCCAGAGACATTCCCTGTTCCCAACATTCCAAGTCATCTACATTTTTTAACCAGCTGCTCCCATAATCCTAATTAAGAAACTTTTTTCATATTTTGAAAATCAATGTTTGACTCTAACAGGTGCACGCTAATCTCCATACTAGGCACTAGGAAGTCTAGGAAGGTTTGCAGTAAGTCGATACAGGATACAAATGAGTTCAGTATTAAGGCATCATGAGGTCTTAAAGGTCATATGAGCGCTATACCACGGTGGTGTTAGCTACACAGAGAAACACTATCATGTACATCAGAACATTGTGAACCCCTTATGCAAATGCATATCACCTGCAAGAAGGGCACCGTGATCTCCATACAAGGCACTGTGAGCTCCATACAAAGCACTGTGATCTCCATACAAGGAACTGTGAGCTCCATACAAGGCACTATCAGCTCCAAACAGGGCCCTGTGAACTTTATACTGTGTAATATAAGCTCTACAATGGGCAGTGTATGTTATTTACAGGGTATTATGTAAGCATGAGCCATGTACATGGCGCTATTACATCTGTGTGTTGCACTGTGATTTTGCTATAGAGAACCAAGGACTGTATGTTCCTAGTTTAGATGTTATTCACACTATGTTTGAACTGTGTATTAAGAGCTGCATGTGGAACACTGTGGCATTTTGACAGGGAAATATGAGTTTACTCCAGAGAAATCTTTTTAAACACAATCTATGAGTTGATACCATTGCACAGAAAATTTGTCTGCAAGCTTTGAGGTGGAAACTTGTGAGCTATAGTTAATAAACTGAGCAATCTTATTTACTTGAGAGATTTGGAAAACCCCTCCAATCAGAGGGAGATGTATCTGGAAGGTGGCTGGTGAGAAAGGAAACTCTTGTCCCAGTAAAAGAATTGTAATCTGCCTATTATGGCAGGGCGTTTGAGGTTGTTTCATGAACACAGTTTTGAGAGTGGGAAGTATCCGTGAAGCTCTGCATCCAGTTGAAGGTAATGGCATCAAGCTTGATCTAGACAAGCTGTGAAGACAGACTTGCATCTCAAAAACCCCAGTACCAGCCCTTCAGCCAGGAAGGCAATACTGAACACCTGCTGTGTACTTTCTAGGTGGCACCCATTGCACTAGACTCTTTTTGTGGATTCTTTCCCCATGCCTCTATTCACACATTCAGAAGAATGAATTGAGCACTTGCAAGCTCTCCCAAGGTTAGTTAGAGTGATGGTGGGACTTAAGTATTGACTCACTCAAATGCTAAACATAGCTTCTGGACTGCTCTAGTTGCTTAACAAAATACAGTTAAGGTTTTTAGTTGAGCGTGTGTGTGTGTGTGTGTGTGTGTGTGTGTGTGTGTGTGTGTGTGTTCATGTGTGTGCTGGTGCACATGTGAATATGAGGAAAGTCCATTAGCATACGAGGGCACATGCATGTGGAGGGTGGAGGACAACCTGGGTATTGTTTCTCATTGACCTTATTTTTGAGGTACGGTCTCTCACTAGCCTAGATATAATCAAATAAGGCATCCAGGAACCCACTTGAGTTTGCCTTCCCAGCATTAGATTCCCAAGTGCCTACTGCTCTGCTCAGCTTTTTACATGTGTCCAGGGGATTGAACTCATGTCCTTATGCTTGCAAAGCAACCATTCTATGATGGAGTCATTTCCTCAGTCCACAATTGTTTTGTTTCTAATCATGGTCAAACACTAATGTCTTCAGACATGTCAAATTTCAAGCCCCAGTTACTTTTTGTTTTCTCCCTTCCAATTCTAGGAATTGAGCATTGGGTCTTGTGTATCTCTAGACAAGAGCACTGTTCCTGAGCAATGTTCCCCGTCTGTGTTCATTGGTTTTAATTCATGCCTTTTAATATATAATTTGGAGGTCCAAGTGTTTGTGGCCATCAAAAAGCATGTACTCAGTCTCAGAGATAAAGTCCAGCATAGATTCATAAATTGGTAATCATGTTTATATGCCAGGATCTTGTGACTTTCATAGGGCCCTAAAGCCTTGTACAGCTGAGTTTCATGATAGTAATTACATTTCAGAACTTGCAAACCTGAGGACAGTAGCTGGCCCAGGACAAATTCACCATGTCGTTACCAGCAAACCCAGGTCAATTCCTTAATCAACTCCCTGTTATTCTTTTATTTAAGCTGCAGCTGCTGATATAAAGAAAGGAACAATGGATGAACAACCCACGTGGAGTTTATTTACCAGAAAGGGGGGGGATGGGGGATGGGTAGTCAGCCAACCCAAGAGGAGCCAAAAAGAAGGGAGGAGAGATGGGAGGCAGGACCTTTTTTAGGGGAGGTTGCATATGCACTGGGGTTTTGCACCTGTGCAAGAGTCCTCACAGGTGGCAATGCATGGCGGGTGCTTGCCCCGTCGTTAGGGGGCGGGGTCATCCAGGTGTATTGTTCATACACTCCCCCCTGCTTTGGTCCCTGCAGCCCTACAGGAGTTTCCATCCTCAGGAATCTATACACTGTTTTTTTTCTTACTTAAAAATTTAAAGAAGGAACATGGGTATGGAGGAAAACCTCACTCGTTGTCTACTTTTATTGTTAAAACAATGCACCTAGTAGTAAATATTAGCATTTAAAGGTCCGGTGCTTCACTGGTTTACCATAAATATGAGTGGGAAAACAAAACCATCCCAAGGATATTTCCTTAGTCAGCCCTTAAGATGAGCTAATAGGTGCCATCACCTGTGTTATGAATGGTTTAATTTCCTTTTGCTTCTTTTTGTCAAACAAAACCCAGGTGTCATGTAAAGACCAGCCTGGTCCATAATAGTCTTCTACTTTGTGATAATATTACAGCATACTGTTTATGTGGTGCCCTGGGGATGTGCCTGTTTTTCCTTACAACAACAAACACTGTTTTCATGTCACCCACTGATTTAATCTTGAACCCTTTCCATGCATCTGGCATGTACCCCACTAAAGAAAGGGCAATTTAATCTCTATAGCAAAGTAATGTTAATTCTTTGGTCTATCCAGATTGAGGCACATGTATCCTTCTCATTGGTGAAACCAATTAATAGTTGAGGAACTCTCATAAGTATTTGGAATTTATTCAGCCATCCATCATTTCACTAGAATATGTGTGCCGTGAGGAAAGGGGTTTTTTATGTCGACCATTTGTGTACCCTCAATACAGGGAACCCAGTAAGTGTTCCATAAATGTATAGTGAACGAATTGAACCTGGCATCCATCCATGCATTTTTTACCACCCAGCCTCAGCTGTGATGTATGTACTTTTAGGTGCAAGGGAAGAAAGAAGACCTCCTCTAGGATGACTGGAGTTCAGTTCCCTGTCCAGTCAGTTCATACGTACTGAAATATATCATGGCACTTCCTTTTCATCCCTTCTGGGGGTAGCTCTCATAGCCCTGGAAGGTGCTATTCATGCTACTGGAGGAGAAAAATAATCACCAATCACACCAAGCCATCACCCTTGCCAGCAACAATAGAGACTGTCCTGGTAAGACATGTCCACTAATGCAATAGTGGCTCAAACATGGTGGGAATAACCAACCACCTTCTAATTAGATTTAAGTCCTGTTCCACAAGATGAAGCCTATACCTGGCACCATTATCAGGCCAAGAAATTATGGCTATATAGGTAAAAGGCTCTAAGGGAGAACTTACTACTCTTATACCGCTAAGTGGACATATTGAATGGTCTCCGATTGCCTTATTGTTATACCCACAGATCAGTGAATCTCTCTAGCCTCATCTGAGGAGATTCTATGTGTAATAGATGACAATGCTAAGACTCACATCTGGCTGAGTCTAAGGGTCTGAAGAGCGCTCAGCTATAAAGGGAACATATATAATGCATCCTGCCCCCCACCCCACCTCAGACTCAGGGATCTTTGTAGAAAAAGGTGTATGAGCTGGAGGTGATGAATGACCTGTACAGGCCCAGTCCAGACTAAATCCTGGCATGGAAAGGGGAGTTGGACACATAATCCCACTCCTAGCTGTGGAGCTATATATAATTCTTAGCTGTTGGTGTGTGTGTGTGTGTGTGTGTGTGAGAGAGAGAGAGAGAGAGAGAGAGAGAGAGAGAGACCAAAGTGCACACACACACACACACACAGAATAAGAATGATTTCTCCAGGGGGATAGCTCCTGTTAAGGTGACCACTCTCAAGTGGAAGACCACACAATCAGGAATATTTGAGCTGCTCAGTAGCAATGAGGGACATCCCAGACCTTTCTCTGTAACTATCATTTTCATGATATAAATGAAGTCTCTATGAGACTGTTTTAGTGACTGGCTGTCTCAGTGTCTTGTTATATTTCTTTAATCTCATCATTTTTTTTTCAGTTCATTCTCCCCCCCCCTTAACCCCCACCTCCTGTGCCATGCTGGGTATTGAACCAGGGCCATGTGCATGGCTGGCAAGTGCTCTACCTCTGGCCTACATTTCCAGTTCTTGGTTTTGTGAAACAGCATCTCATTAGATAGCCAGGCTGGCCATGAGCTTGAGCTCCCTCCTTCCTCAGTGCTCTCCCTAACCAAATGCTTGGGTCATAGGTGTGTATTATCACACCTGGTTGTCTCTGGTTCTCCTTTATGAGGTCTGAAAACTCTAGGATGCACTTCTAATAAATGACGTGTAGTGCGTTTGAATCTTCCACTGGCCTATAAAATGAACACATTTTTAGATATACTGAAGTGATTCTGCTTTGAGTGAACTGGGATTGCCCAAGGCTAGACAAGGGAAACAGGAGGTCTGAACCCGCAGGCAGTGAATAGTTGTCATTGAAGCCATGGTTGCTTGGATGCAGCTAGATCTCATGTCCCATTTGCATATATCATGGGATTTCTGCTTCCCTGATCATGAAATTAATTATCCCAAAAGCTCAGACACACAATCCTATAGATCCTTACAGCCATTGATAACCAAACTCCATGCAAAGTCAAATCTTCATAGATCATTCAAGTTAATTAATAGAGTCATGGATGCCATTAAGAATCCGGGGCCCCATGCTCACTGGGTTTCTATTTTGTTGGTCCTCTGGTGCTGGGCTAGCAGCCTGGCATGCACAGGGGCGTGTTATTCACAGTGGCAGAGCAGATTCAATGGACTGGAAGACAGGTGTGTTATTACCACAGATGGCTATTTTAGCTTGCTGGCAAACACTAGGCCCCACTTCATTCATTCCATGGGGATTTTGTTCTCCGTATGTGCTGCCGAAGCATCTCTTTGGGGATTAGGTCCAATCATTAGGATTCAGGTTCCATATTTCATAGGAAAGGACACTGAACCAGACCCAGAATCATGGTCTGAAAGCTCATATGTTACATACAGTAAAACCAGCTCTGAACCCTAGCTTGTTTCCTTGTTCAGACTAGCTGGACCACCCTGGTCAAGTGACCGAACCTCTCCGAGCTTCTGTAAGCATGGTAATGACAGTGCTTATCTCATAGAATTAAATGAGATGTTTCCTTTTTCTTGTCCCATACAGTGTCCCACACTCAGGAAATAATATACATGTTGTTATATTATTACTCCGATTCACTAGGGAATAGAATTTGAATAGGAAGTGATGAGGAAGAGAAAATGAATTTTGGTAAAGATGTCCACCTGTCATGTTTAGCTGTGCCACGTTTTGGAATACAATAGAGGGAGGGTGGATTTTCTCACCCTCATGGAGCATTATAGTCACCGGCGGGGTAATTATAAACAATATTTGTATAGTAATAAATATATACAATAACCCTGTGCAAATAATATACAACAAATTGGATAGTAAATGCACTGTGCTATTGTGAATTAAAGAGTCTAGCGAAAGGAATCCACACCCATGGGTGGGGAGAGCCAGATAAAATGGAGCAATATGTTAGTAACAGGAATCCAACTATGTCTGCTCTTCAGACTGTGAGTCCTCAACAGGATTGGATTTGCTTCTAATAAGAGCATCAGACAGAAAACATTGACTAAAAGCTTACTCTGCGGCCAGCCCTATTGAAAATGTATTGTATTTAATAACTTTTAAATCCTTACAAAAGCAGGCATTATTATTTTTCCCATTTTACAGAAGTTGAGACTAAAGAGGAGACATGAAGTAAACTGCCAAAGGTCACAGTTGATAGCTGAGCCCAGCCAGTATTTCAGTGCTAAACTCTGCTGTCCCTGCAAGGCAAGGAGTTAGGATGCAGCATGATATGGATTTTGGCTATGGAGAGGACTTTTCACTTTTCAAAAATGATGGGTACCTCAACATCCTGCTGTCACATTTCTATTTTCTGAGTGTAAACACTGTTAGGGTGGAGTAATTGGTATTCATGTGACAATTTCTTCATTTCAGTCACCCACTGATAGAGAAAATAAGAAATATTTAAAAGTGAATATATCATGAATTGTAACTATGTATACATATACACATATTTATGCATGCATGAATTTATCTTTCAGGGAATTAAACTTAAGGGCCTTGTACATTTTAAGCAAGGGCTCCATTATTGAGCTATGCTATAGCCCTGACAGAAACAAATATCTGTATTATCATTCCTTTCAGGAACCTCCATTTGTTTATCCAAAGGTAGACATATACTCTGCTTGATGGACAGTGAATTTGCAGTAAGTCAATAGTGCCCTCAGGATTTGTGACCTGAAGGATTTGTTTGCTGATTGGTTTTTGTTGTTATGCTAAACCTACACAGCCCAGGTTGGATTCAGTCTCACTATGTACTTAAGAATCTTTGAACTCTGGATCCTCCAGCTGGGTTTTAGCTATGTCTCTCCATGCCCACCTAGGAAAGGTCTTTAAAATAAATTCTTTGTTGGATTTCAAAGATGATCTTTGTACTAGAGATGGATGACCTCATCCAGTAGGAAGGAAAAGACAAAGTATTTCTTTTGCAGATATTTTCCTAACAACTAGTTTCTCTTAGGTAGATTCTAGAGGAAAATTCTCTTATTTGAAGTTTTTTCAGTTCAGAGGACTTCCTGTCGGCAAACTTAGAAGAGGTAACGTAGATCATGAAGGAAGGGAAGAGTCAATCGTGATAGATCAGCGATTGTGTCTTAACCATTTAAACCTTCTACTGAGCAGTGGTGCAATGGAGAGAAATCATGACCACCCCCACCTTCCTTTTCTGGGATTTTGGTAAAAAGTAAATGAATGATTAAAAAATAAAATACTCAGAACAACAGGACTCTGAGCTACACACACACACACACACACACACACACACACACGTACACCCATAATTGCATGTACATACACACAGACTTCTAGATGTACCACGCACTCATACTGTTGTAATTTTAAAAAGCGGTGCAAGAGAGAAAGATGCCATGTGACAGAGCACATGCTGGGGGGGAGGGGTTATTAGGGGAAAGGGCATGGGAAAAGGAGGGAAGGGAGAGGGGAGACTGGCCTCTGGGAACAGGAGCAGCAGAAGAGAAAAGAGAGGCAAGGTGGGCAGAGAGACAGGAAGAGAAGCAGAGAGAGAAAAAGGAACACAACACACACACACACACACACACACACACACACACACACACACCATGTACAACCGTGGAGGGTAGAGTATCTATATATATATAGAGAGAGAGATGGGACAGTAGGCAGGGCCTTTTAAAAGGGAACGCAGTGAATGTGCACAGGTGGTGCTCATAGTGGCTGCAGCTGAGGGCATATCCTGTCAGAACCCCAAGGACAGGCCAGTACAGATGCCTGAATACTAACACATACAACACCACCCCCATGCACATACACACACAAAAATAACAGCCACTGATATATTTAGCACTTGTGTGAGTGCTGGCTTTGTAGAGTAAGGAGGAAAGTAGCTGGATGTGAGTAACTGGCTTTGATTAGGACTCTGCACTAGGTAAAGCAAAACTTCAAATAAGTAGTCATCCAACCTATTTCTACCTCTCAAGCTTTCTTAATAAGGAGAGAGAGGGGGAGGGGGAGGAGTGGTGGCTGTGGGAGTAGGCAGGAGGCATGCAAGGGGCAATAGGACCAGTGCTGCAGACAAAGGTGGCAGACAGACTTCTGCAGAGCTGTGGCTCCCATTGCAGTGTGACCAGAGGTGCCAGATACTCTACTCTCCACGGTTGTACATGGTGTCTGGTGCACTTTTGTAATATTACTTTGATTTTGTAATCATATTAAATATTGCTCAGAAACATTTTTCATGTTGTACAAAGTCTATTATTCTCATCTTATAAATGTAGAAACCTGCTGGGCATTGGTGGCGCATGCCTTTAATCCCAGCACTTGGGAGGCAGAGGCAGGCAGATCTCTGTGAGTTCGAGCGCCCAGCCTGGTCTACAAGAGCTAGTTTCAGGACAGCCTCCAAAGCCACAGAGAAATCCTGTCTCGGAAAACTAAAAAAAAAAAAAAAAAAAAAAAAAAAAAAAAAAAAAAAATGTAGAAACTGAGACACACTGAGCAAACAAGTTGAAAAGACAGCTTCTGCACATTTCTTCCTTCTACAGCTTGCAAGTTTCCTACCGTCAACAACCCAGTGCCAGGAAACTCCCAATGGGAAGGGTTCATTAAGATTCATTCTGGAGGAGGAAGGGGAGGGAGAAGGGATAAGAGAGACCACTGTTCCTTTATTATTTCCTTTCTGTTTTATGAAACAACCACCTTTTAAAAGAAAGTGAAAAGAGACTGGCATGCTACAAATCTGGCATTTGATAATTTTTCAGTTAATTACGAATGGCATTTGTTTAACATTTAGGCAATCTGAAAAGGAGTTGCTGAGTATTAGCCGAAGCAGTAGCAAGAGCTATTCTAGGCTCCTGGAACCACGAGTCAAGGTAAATAGAAGCCCTTTTATTAGAAAAGGGCACCAGGACAGCCTGTGAAGACTTGTGCAACTTGAGCTTTGACTTATACCCTTGAGAACTGGCCCAGCCTCAAGGTAAGGCTGACAGGACAGGAAATAACAAGTGATGCTATGGAGAAGTGACAGGCTTTCAGTTGCTTTTACACACAGAAAGGCTAAAGCTGAAAGGGAAGTTTGCTGTGACCCAAAACATACATGAACAAAGGCGAGAAGTGAATTGTGACCAGAAATTCCCTAGTCTTTCCTATTGACCCTTTGCTGAGGTAGATAGTCTAAACAGTAAATGTATCAGCAGAATATCAGCTTGTTGTCTATAAACACCGAAGAGAAGCCTGGGATATTGATCAGGTATTAACTTTGGACAAACCAAAATGAGAAGTAATTGCACTTGACCTCAGTGTGTTAAATATTTATCTACTTACAAGCAGAGAACATTTTGAGAAGCCACACCACACAGAGAGCTATATAATGTGAGTGAAAACTGTGCTACCTGTAAATAAGGACAAGTAGGTGAATTCCACAAAACAATGTTGGTTTTGCCTTTGTTTTCAGCTTTAATTTTCAAACACTAGTCTTAGTAATGGTCCCTATGTTAGATCATCTAACAAAAGAAAATGGGGATCTTGGGAGAAAATCAGTGGAGGAGAATTTGGATATGGGTAGATGATGCTTACCCGCCCACATTCAATGTGCATCTCCCATGGACTCATTCCCAGATTCACTTCACAGATTAGCCTTGCCAAGAAACTCCTCTTTTTCCTTAGTGGAATAAGCCTGTGTCAGAGATGCCCCAAGCAGGGTCCCTGACTCCTGCCACACAGCTGAAGGAGCAAGACTTTCTTGTAAGCATATAATTCAGTTGTAGTGGTTGATCTGATTCGATTAGAGACCGAGCTAACTTCAATTTCCACATTCCAGGAGAGAGGGCTGGCCTTTTACACAGAGCCAACAGACCGGTGGTCCTGACTCAAGCCATCACTTCTCTGCAATTAATGAAAACACTCAGAAGGTGATCCATGATGCACAAACAAATTTGTCTGACTGACCTCTAGCAGTGAGGAACAAGACTCCTTTGAGCAGGGATACATGCACCAAATGCTAAACTGGGGTGTGTTTACTTAGTAAGTAGGTGACTCAAACCAGACTCAACGTTTAACATGGACACACAGACTTCTCTGTACTTTGGGATGTTTTGAGGTATGGCTAGACTAAACTGTTGGCAAAGCACAGATGGGCAGTAGTACCTCCTTTCCCTTGTCTATACACTGGTTCATTTTTTGGCTATAACACAGAACTGATGACTTTTTAGGTATCACTGGACACCATTGCTCAAATAGCATTGCAAGGTGGCAGAAGACAGCTAGACAATCAAATATATACATGCCATAGTAGAAAGGTAATCAGACAGACAGTTTGGATGGGCAGTTCCCATCAGTGTTTGGAGTATTGGCCTGGACAGCAGAGCCTTCTAGAGAAGGAGAAATCGCCCATGGTTCTAAAGGAGCCATGTCCAGTGCAAACATATCCAGTGAGAAAAGGCAAAAGCCTTACACTTTAGGCTTTCAAACTTAATGCTGTCAAACCTGATTTCTGGAGCAGATAACTAATGGATATTTTTTTTGGGGGAAAAAAAGTTTAGATTCTGGGTGTGAAAAAAATTTCAAGAGTTTGCTATTCCCTGTTGTCAGGAAACCTGCCCCAAAAGACCTCCAATCTTTCAGAGAGCGGCTGGTTTTGTAGGGCAACAGGTTGAGTCAGTCAAAGCAGATTTACCAGAAAGCAAACTGCACACAAAGCTGCCTTTCTTCTCTAACTGAAGTCCTGCAAAGGGGTGTGCTGAATTCCCAGCTCTGCTCCCCCAATGAAAACAGTTTTGCATAGTATTTGCTGCACGAATGTCCCAATTTTCTGGGAAAATGTCGCCTGTGAAGGCTGCTTGTACCACTCCCTCCATCCTGTGAGAGGATTTTCATCCCTTGACATATTTGTATTGTTGTGAGAGCTGGAGACAGAGAGACATTCAGTCTGATTGAAGTCCCATTAGTCCCAAACCTTAGCTCCTCTATAAAAACAAAACTAAGATGTCTATGAAATAACTCATTAAAAAAATTCAAAACCTTAGGAAAATTTTCTGAACTCAATGTTTTTGAAGGCAAGGTATAAGTCACATTTAGGTATGATCAGATGTGAAATTCACCTGTTATGTTATCTCAAGCTGGATCAAATGTGATTCCCAGGGAACTCTGTGCCCCTAAGGGAATGGGAGGGGCAGGAAGGACATGCTATCATTCTGGGGGCCACACCGAGAGTGCATCCTTTTTATTGGCCTAAAGGTTGGATGGCACACCCTAATTAGCTTGGCAGATGGTAGAATGCCTGGGTGAAGCACATGTTGCTTTCTCATTGGCTGGCTATAAAGGGCTGTCCTTTAAATAGAACATGAGGCTAGTGAGTGGTTCAGGTCCACCAGCCATAGGCATGTGCTTGCTTTTGTTGGTCTAGGGATGAAAACAAGTGTGATGACCCATGATTTCTCACCAGGTCCTACTTCTGCCCGAAAGGGTGAGCTGCTCAGTTGGCTGGGAAGAAGAAGCTTTGCAGTTTGGCTGTGGAACAGAGGATGTTCAGATAGAAGGAAATCCTGGTCCTGATCGAGTTATTACTGAGCTCTTGCCCATGAAAATAACTGTGCAGCGGTTCCAACTTTAATGTAAGCCTCATCCTGGGATGGGTCCAAGTCACCTACTCAAGGCTGTAGACACACAAGGGAAAGGATGTTCTGAAGCCTGCTCTTTTCTCCTGTGTGTGAAGCTCAGTCCTGTTCAGCATAAAAATTAGGATCCCAGACTCTCTTCCTGATGTCTCCTTCCTCCCCCCTCTCTTCCTGGATTAAGATGGAAGCATGATAGTGCTGTTGCATAGTGGAATGAAGATGGATTGCAAAATCAGAATTTGAGGTTTAGTTTTGCCGTATGTTGGCTTTGTAACTTTAGGCAAATTTCAACCTCTTCGGGCCCCTAATAATGCATTTGTAGAATTGGAGTAAATAGTGTGGGTTGGAGAAGAAAAAATTGCTTTAGAAATAGAGGGAATGGGTTTGAATACTGGTTCCTTAGCCTTTGTGGCCAGAAGACAAGGCATTAATATCCACTTTATAGGAGGATTGAATAGTCTGTCTCATGAGACAGAATGCTTGAATGGAGAGGTGTGAAAGTATCTAGAAACAATGTCTAATGTGCTGCAAGGCACACACTAATGTTATTTTCTTTGTTCATCCTCTGGGAAGTTTAATGAGAGTCCAAACTCCTTTGATTTTCAGGCATCAAGGTCTTCTACTCATGTTGTCAATAAGCTCTTTGAGCTTAAGAATTAGAGTAGGTCAGAAGGCATTTATTTGTCCTGCTTAGTGGAAGGGAATTCTATGGGGTAGAAACCTAGAAAACCACATATAAACAGCATATGAATATCACTGTATGTTCACTTTCTTGGCTTCAATCACAGTATGCAGTACAAAATTACAATGAAGATGAACTCAGTATGCAATGTAGCTTCCCCACTGGTCTCTGCACTGGCATCTAATCCGACTTCCCTGGCACACAAGCCAGCCTGATAGAATCACCAGGGACAGCCTTTTCTTAGTTCACCCACTACAGGCATCATTTAAGCCTTAGCAAGCCTCTTTCTGTGTTCTCAAGTTCTGTGGGCACTCCAGTGAAGTTTTAGTGTTTACTGAGATGAAGGCTTCCTGAGGGTGGTTTGTTCTACTTTCCCCACACATGGAAGGCAAGGAGAAGCTGCTGTTCTGGAGACTTCTGAAGAAAGTGCATGTTTTCAGATGCAGGTGCTTGGAGGGCTCCCAGTTAGGAAATGGTTCCACCAGCAAGACATAAATTGCACATAATTAATTCTTGTTTTCCTTAAGCTGATGAAGTACTGAGGCACTTGGATGTTTAGGAGTGGGGTGAATGACAGATGAAGGGACAGTAAAAAGGGATAGCTCCTGAGGCAGATGTTTCTAGAGTAGGAACAGGGAAGACAGACAGTTGAAGAAGGAGAACATGGTCAGCTGTGTGAAACACTGCAATATGCAACCCAGCCGAGTCCATTTGTCAGTGTTGGGGTCAAGAGTTACTGGGTGGATTTATGAGAGAATGAGACGTCAAGACACTTATCACAGACAGCTTTCCAGTTATGCCATTCTCTGATTTATGTTGTACTCAGTGTACAGCAGTTTTTAACATCATTATGTCACAGAGAGTGAATTTGTGATGGAGAACTGGTGTTATCTCTGCTTTTGTACTCATCTTTTCATTGCAACAAATACAGATTCCCCAGGACAACTTAGGAAAACCAAGCATAGGGTAGCAGAGATGAGTATTTTAGTGGCTAGGAACACCTGCTGTTCTTGCAGAAGACCTGAGTTCAGTTCCTAGCAGCCATGACAGGTGGCTCAAAACTGCCTGGAAATTCAGCTTCTGGGGTCTGCTGTCCTCTTCTTAACTTGGCTGGCATATGTGTACCAATACATACCAGTACACACAAATAAAAATAAAAATAAAATAAATCTTAAAGGAAGGAAGGAAGCAAGCATGCTAAGTCAAAATGGCCTCAAGATCTCTCCCAACTGAATTATTTTGGTGAATTCCATTTCCATCCACTTCCTGCCTGATTGTCCTCATGGCAGCTATTATTTCTGTCAAGCTTGTAAAGATGACAGGTAACAAAATCACTTAGGGTTATATTATAAGCATCTGAGGGCCAACGGACTTGATACAGGCCCAGTTTTTGTTTGTTTGTTTGTTTTTTAAAATGTGCCTTACTCAGGATATGCATCTCTAGCTCCCACTACATCCAACATTATGGAGTCCTATTGTACGAGCGGTGGAAGTGGGTAATCTAGGGACTATACCTGGAATCTCCTCTCTTTCAACTTGGGGGACCTCCTTTAAAGAAAGCCTTTAAGGTTATCTTCAGGCACTTGCCAGAGGTGATGGTACCACTTTCAAGATTCTCCTGCTTGGAAAATTCTTCAGTTCCCCAGAAAATGCTATAAGAGGCTTTGATGTTATAGAAAAAGAAGAACCTATCTTCCTATTTACACTGCACTTGCTGGTGGGTATTTCTCTAAGCATTTTAATCTCTTTCCCCTGCTGAATTAATTTTTATTTTAGATCAGCCTTTCTAAAATACAGCTCGGTGTGTTCTGTTTTATGTCACCAGAAGCCTGACTGCTATGTAGAAGTGGGTCCTACAGGGTAGGCAGCCTGTTTATAATGGACAGATAAATCTGTTTCCAGAAAACTGTGCATTCCACAGCAGCCCTGGCATATCTGACTCTTAAACAATCTCTTTGTTTGCTCCCCAAACAGAAGGCGGCCAAGTCAACCAGTGTGTTCTTCCAGCATTGCAAGGGCATTCCCATGCAGGTTTCCAACTTTTGCTTAGATTTTTTTTTTTTTCCTGAGCTGCTGTTGTACAAGTTTAGTGTGCTTTGGGATGTGTCATGTCTTATTTTTTTTAAGGAGTCAACTGTGCTGAGAGACAGAAGGTCAGTTTAGGCAGCTCTGGGATTTCATTTCGGGAAATTCCAGGACCACAGCTCAGCTTGCTCTGCACATCTCCGTATCGAGCTGCAGACCGCTGTTGTTGCAGCTGTTGAGGAACACAGAGCACACTTATTTTCAATCAGCTGGAGCTTCCTGTACGTGCAACCAGATGCTTTTCTTATTGCTACTCAACTGAGATTTTTGTGTGTGTGTGCAAGATTTATCACCTCAGCTTTAGTGTTACAGACATGTGGAATATAGACCCCTAGCATCTGATGATGACTCTAAAACTCAGACGTAATGCTCACAGAAAACTCTAAGATGCCAGATGCCCCCATTAGCCCACCCTCTACCATTCGGTGGGTAGCTCCATGCAGAATAGGGAAATGGGGTGAGGATTTGAAAGAACATGTGCACAGCCTCTTTCCTTGTATTCTAACCACAGCTGTGCCTCGTGAGAGACTTATGTGAGATACAAGGGGAGTTCAGTCAGAACCTTGACACCAGCTCCGTTGTTTCAGGATCAGAATTTAGTGATCTACTCATGGTCATGTGTCTGATCACACTTTTACACTCATATAATGCTTTTGCTATATTTGATCATGGGGTTAAAAGTGTCAAGACAGTAAGCAATAGACAAGGAATTTTTGTCACAATGGAATATTTATTCTTATAATTGTTTATGTAGGGGTCTGAGAACATTATGTTTAATAGCAATAGCTCTAATATGATCTGTTCTTTCTGACCTTGTCAGAAGTCTGTATTTTCCAAAGATAAAACTACACATTATAATCTGTCTGGATGAACACTCATGTGCACACATTTGCATTTGTTTGTATCAATAGTTCATTCATCTTAGGGACAGGAGGAAAATGTGTCTGGATTTGCAAAAATGAACAACGAAGTGGCAAAATAAATTGTCCCAGTATATACCTAGGTATTTAAGTTCTGGTAATTTATGTTTGTTGCAAGCAGCAAAATCATGCAATACTCCCATTAATCTTTGTGAAAGCAGAGGCAAAATGGCTATATTCTAAAATAAAAAAAAAAAGAATGCCATGAAAAAATTCAGGCTTCACTTCCCACTCCATCTTCCCCCTTTGCCCAATAATATGCATCACCATTGATGAGCATTTTGGTTGTAAATCCTGTGAAATAAATTGTCTCTGTTCTTCTCTCGGGATCACATGCTGTTTCTTCTCATTATCCTTTAGAGGTGTTGGATCTCTTGGCCAAGTCTGGCTCCAAACCAGCAAGCCACACTCTTTGCTTATTGCCCAAAACCATCTGTAAGAAGGATGGCTGCACTTCAGAGCTACTGCCCCACCCAGCTGATGGTTGATTCCCTTACCAGTGGTTAGAACTGTATACTCTGGAGTTGGGGTACCTGAGTTGGAATTCAGGCTTTCCTCTAGTTCTAGCTGGACAGTCTGGGACTATTTATTCTGAGTACCATATATATATATATATGACAATGTGGATGCTAACAGCTCTTCTCTTGAGAACTGCAATTGAGATACAACGTGTACATTCAAACCTGCAGAGGTGGTTGCTTTTTCTGTTACTGCGTATGCAGTTAAGTCTTCTTAACTCAAGAGAGATACCTAGATTAGTGGTTCTCAACCTGTAGGTCGTGACCCCCTTGACAAACTTCTATCTCCCAAAATATCTACATTATGATTCATAGCGGTAGCAAAATTATAGTTATGAAGTAGCAATGAAAATAATCTCATGGTTGGGGGTTCAGCACAGCATGAAGAACTAAGTATATTAAAGGGTTTCAGGGTTAGGAAGGTTGAGAACCACTGGTCGAGATTTTCTGAAGGTTCACATAAAGGGAACAGAAGTTCCTGGCAGTCTGCACAGGTGTTCTGTGGACCTGTCAGTCATGGAGTTGTTATTGTGTCCTACTGTCTTGACTTTTAAAGGACTAAAAGAGAGCACACGGTTATACACCTAAGGGTATCCATGGTCAGAAGAGCTGACCTGGGTCACCTACTGAACAAAAACCATCATTCTTCATTCATATTCTAACTTCCTCCCCAGAAAGGAAAACAATACTAGTGACAACAACTCTTTGTCTAAGGTGCACTCAGGCTAGATAAACAGATAAATAGAGCTGTGACCAGTTCTTTCTTCTTCTCTACCATTCATTGGAGTGCACAAGCTTATCCCTCTGAAGTTCCCATTTCCAGGCTGAAAGCCCTTCCTGTGGGTGTAACACTCTTGTGTTTTCCCAGTAAACTAGCTACGTCCGCCAAGATGACTACTCTTAGTGTTTTTTTTTTTTATTAGCTTTCTTGAATTTCATATTAATTAACCATATTATGATTCTTTTCTGGCTTCTTCAGCTCTTGGGGGTAGGGAGGGGTTTAGTTTCATGGAAACTTCTGAGGGGTTAAAAGCACTTGCTGTTCTTGCAGAAGACCCAAGTTTGGTTTCCAGTACTCACATCAGGTGGCTCCTAACGGCCTGACTCCAGCTCCAGCAGACCCTACACCCTCCTGGCCTCCACACCCCTGTACACACACACACACACACACACAGAGAGAGAGAGAGAGAGAGAGAGAGAGAGAGAGAGAGAGAGAGAGAGAGAGAGAACAAAAATTGTTCTTAAAGTATTAAAATTATCTGAATTGAGGTAATACAAATGGAGTAAAGGAGACTTACTCCATTCATACATTCTGCTATTTGGGTATCTGAATAACATGGATGGGTATCTGAATAACATGTTATTCATTTAATGTGATGATGTGATGTCATAATTAAAGGAAGACCAGAGCCTGGGATGTAACTCAGTTGGTAGAGCGCTTGAATAGCATACAGGAAGCCCTGAGATTTATCCCCAGTCCCACATAAAATTGGATATGGTTGTACTTACCTGTAAAGCAGCAATACCAGCATATGGGAGGTAGGGGTAGGAAGATCAGAAGTTCAAGGACATCCTCAGCTATATAGTTAGTTCAAGGCCATCGTGTGTACTACATCTCAAGACCATACAACAAGATATAAACTTAGAACAGCTCATGGGCATCACAGTTTTTAAGACTTGAAGACACGTGATGGAGAGCATTGGATGATGCTTTGAACTGAGGTTTATAGTATTCCCATTGTTGGAAGTCAATAGCAATTTCCATTAGTAGAAATTAATAGCAGTTAGCAATGACAGTAGAAAGGGAAATGCTGAGAGGAATGCCCAAGATGACTGGATTTACTGAGTCTAGGACATCTATGATAATTCCCCCAACTTAAACCTACTGTTAGGAATCTTTTCAGAGTACTGCTTAACATGTTATTAAAGGCATGGCACTCCACTAGAGGCTAACTGCTGAAGAGAATCGAATAGCCTGCACCTCATAGAGGTCAGCTTCTTCACCATCTATAGTTCTTTATGGGGTTTCCCTGCTAATCACTACTAGAGATATTTAGATTTTTTTATTCATTTATTTTCCTCACTTATCTTCCAAAAGAGTCTCTACCAATAAAAAGGAGGCCACATCCTCATGTCTTCAAAAGAAAAGTAAGCCCAGGGACCTTCCCTCCCCTTTCCAATTTGGAGTATGAGATTGGTATGTAAACCCACATTGTTTCTAATGGAGATATCATGGTGAGGGAAGAAATTAAAGATTCAAGTGTAGGGGCGATGAATAAAATGTAGTCAAACACAGATGATGACTGAGAAACTGAAGGATTACAGTTGCAGGGAGGATGGATAAAATAACCACACACAGATGATAACTGGGATCATTTTCTTAAGGGACTCCACTTGAGGAAGAAAAACTTTAATTGCTGTTACAAAAACATTCATACAAAGTAGATATTAATTTTTAATAACACTAGTAGAGACTATATTGTAGAAAGTAGAAGTAGCTGTGTGTAAATTTCTGGTGGTAATTTAATAGAACAGTCCCAAGTGGTTAGCTCAGGCCAATATCTAATGAGGACAAGGATCTCATCTCTGGGGAACTTAGGAGGGTGTGCCTGCAGAAATATCACACTGCATGAACTAAATTGAATTTTTTCCACAAGTGTAAGGTTTCATAGAGTAGATGGATTTTCTTACATGCACTTCAATTTCACAGCAAACCTGGCATAGAATATCTGAACATGGAAGAGAGCATTAGTGCACGATATGTAATCCCTTTCAAGATCAACCTCAGCTACATAGTGAGAGTGAGGCTGCCCGGGAAATATGAAACTCTGTCTCAGTATAAATTACATCCAATAGAAATGAAAGGTAAATTTCATCTCTTTCTGCTTCTGCTATGGATTAATCCAGCTGTATTCAGGTCCCCCTTTTGTTATAATTTTATTTTTTTAAAAATAGGACTAACACTATTTGATTAAATTATATCTTTGATATAACAACATATTTAATACAATTCGATACAGTAATGATATAATGATGCTATTATGTCCTTAAATTTCAAAATGGTTATACTGTCTCCACACTCAGGGCTTTCTGCAACTCCAGCGTGATGGTAATGAAAAGCACAGCCTGAGTATCAACATTTTCAAAGCAGCCGACTCTTTTATGCTGATTTAAAAGGAAATGGCACCCAAAGGGAGTGACAATATTAGGAGGTGTGGCCTTGTTGGAGGAAGTGCGTCACTGTGGGGGCGGGCTTTGAGGTCTCTTTTTCTCAAGCTTCCCTCAGTGTGACAGTCAACTTCCTGATGCCTCTGAGTGAAGATGTAGCACTCCCAGCTCCAGTACCACATCTGCCTGCATTCCGCCGTGCTCACCACCATGATTGTAATGGACTGAACCTCTGAAGCTGTAAGTGAGCCAGCCACCCCAATTAAATGTTTTCTTTATAAGAGTTGTGGTGGTCTTGGTGTCTCTTCACAGCAATAAAAACCCCAATGAAGACAATTTTCTAAGTGTCTTCTAGTTTTGTGGGTTTTTTTGTTTTTGTTTTTGTTTTTGTTTTCTAATCAGCTCTGCTATTTCTGGTTCTTAGCAAAATTGGTTAAAAACCAAGTTTGTCATACTTAGACATAACACTCTGGCAAACTGAGATATTTAAAAAACTTAAGTCTTATAGTGTAAAGAAAGCACTGTGCAGCATTGAGGACTCTGTCACTGGTCAATAGGAGGTCTGACTTACACTTGTTTCAAAGTAACATTCTGATTCTGGGATGACACAAATAGTCCAATAAGTCCCACTGAATGTCATTCCATTCATGAAATAACCATGAGGATAGGCAGTGTGGCATCAACAACAGAACCTGGTTTCAGGTCCCAAATTTTACTCCCCTGGGTGACATCATTGGCAGTCACACCTTTTTATATAGAACTAGTCCATAATTACTAGGTCCATAACTGCTAGATCAAGCATGCTCACTCATACTGGGTTTCATCTAGTCAGCTAATGACCTGGCTGTCTGGGAAATCCAATATATGTAAAGTACAGAATTCATATATCCCACACAATATATGTTCTACTGGGGAAAATTTGGATTGAGAAACTTTCTTCCAGGAAATTCTGATGGTGTCAGTACCCACGGTAGAAAGGCTTTGTGAAATTCTGATTTGAAAAGAAAGGGTTTTTTGAGGTAAGTCTAACCTATTTGTAGTTCCCAGCTAGCTCTACCAGAGAAGTCAGTTGCTTCCAGCAATGTGAACTTCTCCCAGAAAAAAAAAAAATACACTCCTCTCACTGAGCACACAGCTTCCTGCTTGTCAGTTTTTGTCACGCTTAAAATGGAACATTTCAGTCCTATAAATGTACACCTAGTCAAATCTTCTGAAAGTGGGAAGGTCTGCAGGTCTTTAGTATCAGCTTGCTTCCTGGAGAACCAAATCTGCAGCAATCTCTTGGTCCTTTGGAAAAATATGTGCAATACCCATCACCACGAGACTAGAGAACAGTCAAGAATTGCAGAGAAACAACGAAGTCTCTTGCTGCTACTGTAGATTTCTCCAGCAGAGCCATAGAAGTTTGATTCCTTTTTTGCAATAATTTTTATTAACTTAATATAATTAATCAAGTTATCTTTTGTGTGTGTGAGAGAGAGTGGAAATTGAACATGAATCTATCGGAAATACAGGCAAATACATACAGTTCAGTCTCTTTCCCAGCTGAAAGTACACCAAGTACATGGCCAACCATACTGTGTTTGCACAAGGTTTGTAATCAGTTGAAAGATTACCATTAAAAATGCTGGAGATAATTGTTTTTATGTTTTATGAAATGCCCATTTCACAAACTATAAGCACACTTTTTTTCAGACTCACTGAAACTTGATTTCAGGCTTCATCCCATTGTCCCTGTGTGAGTCAGCATATCTGAGAGTTTAGAAGTGTCCTGCCGAGGACATGGTATTTTATAGATTGTCTAGGAAGAGAAGGTGATGGACACTAACCCCCATCTCTGACTAGAGAAGGAGCTACCTGACATAATGAGGGATTAGCCATGTGAAGGAACAAAGGGAATGCATGATTTTATATCCTTTTAATCTTTTAATTAATTTTTTATAATGGTGAAAGTGAGTATCCTTGTTCTAGATTATAGAAAAAATTTCACGTGTCCCCATTCACTATAGCATTGACTATTGACTTATTTTTTGTGTTGACAAGTATAACTTTTATCATTGATCTGTTGAGAATTTTTGACAGGAACGGTGTTGGATTGTTACTGAAGTCTTCTGTAACTATTGAGGTAGTCATAAATGTCTATACTTTGTTGTATTTGATTAAGTGCATCATATTTATTGATTTGCAAATGTGTAACCATCATATCCCTGGGATGATTTCCTACTGACCATGGTGAAAATCTTTAAATGTTAGATTTATTTTGCTAGTGCTACTGGAATATCTTAAGATGCTTTAAACAGAAAGTCCCAAAGTATTCCCTGTCTGTTAGGAACTAGAATGTGAGCTGAGCCAGCCTGAGCCTGACCTGAAGAAGTGGGAATCACACACTTTTCCATTGCTCATGGAATTGACATGGCTTTGTGATCATTAATTCTATTATATCTCCAGGAGCCTTTGCCACAAGCCATTGAAACATGGGAGAGAGTAACAAACACTAATGGGTATCTGTGAAGATCATATTGAGAATACTGAAGATTTTCTCAGAGGTGATAAATACTAAGATATGAAGTAGTGACTGGCAAAGTTGCTTTTCATTGTTTCACACCTAGTATTAAATTCATACTTAAATTCCATGTTTAAAATGTATTTTTAGCACAGGGATAATTATTTACACTTTAATTTTAGAAGTCTGGAACATTCAGTGAATGGCCAATAATGGAAATAGTGTTGGCTAGATCCCCCCCCCAAAAAAGGGATATGAAATTGGGGTGGCAAGAGAAATGGATAGCCTATCCTATTTTAAAAGTTTGCATTCTCAGGGGTGAAGTTTTTTTTTTCTTCCCATAATTAATAAAAGCTATAAATTTCATTATAAACTCCTTACTACATGGGTTTTTAAAGGATGGAACATCTTGCATTTTTAATCATTAATGGTTTCTCTCAAATTACAATTATGTTCTTAATCCCTATCCTGCTAGCTGGCAATTTTCTGATGGATTGAGTTTTCATTCCTCTCCATTTCATTAATTGCGTCTTGTAGAGCGGATAATAATAGAACCTTCAGAGCAGCACTTTGCCAACTGCAAAGGTTATGAAATGCCAATGAGCCCTTTTAAACTGCTGTCAACTCATTGCAAGACTTCCCAGGGTTCCATAGTTCCTTTAATATTTCCTTGTTTTCTACATGATCTTATTTAGGAAGTATTTTTAATGATTATCTTAAATATCCTTAGAAAGAAACGATGGCTCTATGTTAGCATGCTTACATACTCATCTTGTTTATTTATGTCAACAAACTGAGTAAGGTATTTCAGCTTTGTATTTTCACCAGTGCACTGTTCCAATGGCTGAGCCAGATATCCACTGTAAAAGCAAATTAAACAAAAATAAGGAAAACTACCCTGAATCACAGTGGGAGGACTTTCCCTTAAATGCCATGATTGGCTGCTTCATCTTTATTGTTGTGTTTTTATAATTCCCCTTACTTCTTCTCTGTTATTTAATTAGATACAACGTTGCTCCCCCATCCCCTGTCAGTTTTTCAACTAGTAAATTGTAATTATGTCATAATAATTCCATTATCCATGTAAATGCTTGGGATGCCCACAGTTACCACTTAACACCTATTACATATGCTAACATGGGGGAAATGAATATATCAGTTGAGAATGGACTTCATGAAACTGCTATAAATAATATCTCATACATCCGTGGTTCTCAACCTGTGGGTGGAGACCCTTTGTGAGGGGAGGTTGAATGACTCTTTCATAGGGGTCACCTAAGACCATCGGAAAACATGGATATTTACATTATGATCCCTAACAGTAGCAAAATTACAGTTATAAAGTAGCAATGAAAATAATTTTATGGCTGGGGTTACCACACCATGAGGAACTGTATTAAAGGATTGCAGCATTAGAAAGGCTGAGAATCACTATCCTACATGGAGACTAACAGAATCACATTTTATCTTTCCAATTAACTGCCCAGGATAGCCTTCCTGGCCTTCAGTATGGTGATTTGGGTCTTCTTGTATATACGCCTAGTGCACTCCTTCTCAGTTGCTAGACATTCCTGAATTAGTGGTTGGTCCCACTTGCAAATAGGTAGATTGAGAATGAAAGGGTAACCAGATTCTATAGATCATTGCATCAGTGTCCCTGCTGTAAACGCTTCCCACAAAGCAAATAGATTTTATTCGCTGCTGTGGATTGGCCCTTCTTACCTCTATTTTAGGTCTTTGAGATTTGAACTCATGATTATAGCTCTTTCAGTGTAGTCTTCCCAAACTAGCCAAGGATATTTATGAGGACTATCATGTCCCCGGGGTAGATGGGGATGAGCCTGTAGGCTCAGCTTTGTTGTCTTTCCTATTAACCTCTGGACAGGGAATCACCCAGGTTATTAACTACCCAGATCGCCAGTCCAGAACTTTATTTCACACCTCTCATGCCCTTGGCAAGATTGCTTCTGTGAACTGATAAGATACAAAATGCTTAGAATATTTACAATTAGAATTATTGTTATTTAAATAGTGTGTGTGTGTGTGTGTGTGTGTGTGTGTGTGTGTGTACATGTATTTCATGCAGGTCAGAGGACAATTTTTGGCAATCAATTCTCTGCTTCCACCATGTGGGTCCTGGGAATCAAACTTCATATCCAGGCTAGTCAGCAAAAGTCTTTCCATGCTAAGTCATCTCACCAATCTGAAAATTATTTTCTCATTAATTTTATTCAAAGGGCTAATCACTTAACATTAGTTGTCAGAACTTTGGCAACTAACTTTTAAAAGCTATATACAATCTCACCCCACCCAGGTGTGAACACTGAGAGCTGCAACAATGACTGGCTGATAAGATATTCTCACTAGTTCAATAGTGGCACAAATGTAATGTGGGTAACCAACCATTTTACGATTGACTCTTAGGCTCACAGCATGATATAGAACCCATACCAGGCAATGTTAATAAGGCCAAAAGCCTGGGCCTAGATACGTCATAGGTTTATGGGAGAACCTAATGCTATTACTCTGAAAAATGGCCATAATAGTCAAATGACTACCAGTGGCTTCTTGCTACACTCAATCTGTCAGTGCATCTCTCAATGGCAATCAACATGATACCCTCAACTGGTCAACTTATAGAGAATAAGATCCACATATCACACCTCTTTCACCAAAACTCGAGAATAATTGTAGAAAGATGAGGCAGAAAGAGGCAGAGGTGGCAACTTCAAGGAAACTGTTATCCAGACACAACAGGTCAGTTGTTTCTATGAACTCACAGAGTTATAGCATATAGTTATAGTTATCATAGCATCATACAAGATCTGTACAAACTCGAGCCAGACAAAATCCAACATGAAAGGAGGGAGGTGAGCATAAAGTCCTCATCTAGCTGAGGAGCTATTGACATTTGGTAGCTGCTAGAAGAGGGAAAGTCCATTGTCTTTAATGGTGTGACCCCTGCTAGTTTAGCCACACTCTAGGCAGGCCCCATTCCCAAGAGCAGTTGGGAAACACAGAGTAGATGTGATAGGCTTGAAAAAAAAAGAAAACTCAGAAGTAGGGTGGGTAGAGAGGTAATGGTTCAGGGATTGGTTCTGAGTGGAGTTTGGGAAGGGTGAGGGTAATGATGATTAAAATTAATTGTATGAAACTCCCAAAGAATTAATAAAAATAACACCCCTGTCTTAAAAAATATAGATATAAATATAACTACATGTGGCATTCTCATCAAAATTGTAAGTTTGAAATTCTTGCAGTTTTCCTTTGAAAACATGTTTTATTTGTACAGTGTTTATGTTTCTGCTCCTAAAATATGAGTTGTGAGAAAATAATTATTTTCGAGCATTTATTTTCAAATAAAACATTTTGTTAGGGATAATCTTTAATCCTAGTAAACAAAAGACAAATATTATTGGAAAAATGTTTTTCCTCTTTACAAGATTTTCTAGTACTGAAGTCTTCTCCATGTGTTATATAAATATTTTGATTAGTTAAATACAGTCTGTGAACTTGGAAAAGAAAATGCTGAGAAAATTAATAGAATTTGCTTTTACCATTTCTTGTAAATGAGTATTTCAACATCAGTGAGACATGTGCTTTCCATCCTTAAACAATGATCCACCCCAGATATAAACTAAACAATGGGTAATAACAAAAACTACTTAAAACTCCATAATGGCCCAAACCACCATGATGATGTGTTGTGACTCACTAACCTTGGTACAAGAGCACTTGACATTGTTGGGAAGGCACTGAGATCATTCTCAATGCTTATTGCTTAGATTCTCGGCACAGGGACATCTATAACTTTTAGCTCAAGATGATGACACCCTCAGAATCTTTCTGCAACTAGTCTATGCCTGCTGCACTGATTTTATGATAATGTCTCATGGTAGAGAAAATTTCTGCCAGCAAGTTCACTGTTGCCAAAGCCATCTTGGCCTTGGGAAAGGCCGGACAGCTCCATTAATCTTAATGCATGCTCCAAGAGGGCCTGTTCTTTTCTTCAGCTTGCCTTCTCAAATCTAGGTCCTTCAAGAGCATTTTCTCACTTTAAGCATTTTAAGATTTGGGTTTGGAGAGATGGCTCAGCAGTTAAGAGCACTGGATACTCTTCCAGAGGACCCTGGTTCAATTCCTAGCACCCACATTATGCTCACAACCATCTGTGACTCCAGTCTCAGGGTATCCAATAGCCTCTTCTGGGCCATTGGGGCACTATGTATACACAGTGCACAAACATTCAGGCACACACACACACACACACACACACACACACACACACACACACACACACACACACACAAACTCAAAAAATTCAAAGGAATTTAAAGATTTTCAAAGTTTTTGAGATTGTGGAGAAAAGAAGGGGAATGATACCTCTATGGCCCATCTTAAAATTCCTATCACTATTCTAAATCTCTTGAGATTCCTTTTGTCATGGGCCCTTGCTTCATTTCTAGTAGCCAGGAATAATTTACTTTCTACATATTCACTTGTCTTGTTGTCCCAGCATTCAGACTCCTGTGATGTTGAGCCCCTGATCTAGAAAAGGAACTAGATACTCCTTATCCTTAGGGACCGAGATTATCTCCCAGCCTCTTCCATCATGTCTTTTTGATGATTGATAGTGAAAATGCCAATTCTTTTTCTTAAGGCAGTACTCCCTTCCCCAGTTGCAGTGTATTGAATCCCTGAGGTTTTATTTCATGCAAAATTTTCCTAATGACAGGAAAATACAGCATTTGAGCTGCAGGAACTCCTATCTAGACAGGGCTAGTTTAAATTCAGTTTGCTTTCTTCCTATCAGTCAAATGATTCGAGGATCTAGTTTTAGCCATGTTAACTTTAGTAGTACTAAGTACCCAGAACCTAAGTTAACCATCCCAAACAGCTCATTTGCTTTTCTCTTACTATACATACCAAACATTGTGTATGGGAGGTTGGGGTGTGGGGGGGGGTTGGTTTCAGTTTTTGAAAGCTATTTTCATGTGCTCTGCAGGTAGAGTGTGAATTTGGTTAATATCATACCAGATTTACTTTCATAATCATCTAAGAATGTTGACTTTTTTTTAGGCTGTGTAGATAGGTGAATTTTTCAGAGACAATTCTAGTGTGACAAGCATAGACTCTGTCCACGCCACTCTGTGCGATACTTCACCTTGCTGGACAATACCCCACTCAGGGAGAGCCCTAAGTCTGGGCTGTGCAAGGCTGTGCCTGCAGGCTTCTAGATATGAGGGTCTGGGGAAGGAGTCTCAGAGGGGAATGTATGAGCCTGGAGAAGATCAACTTGTGGGCATAAGTGCAAGAACCAGTTTTAAATATGCCGAGCTAGCAATCTCATGCCATCAACAAACTCCTTTGTTGATTCAAAGAATGTGTGTGTGTTAACTTTCCATTTGGGAAAGCTAAGGTCAAACGACCAGTTCTGAGGCCTGGGTTAATAAAATACATGGAAAAGTTAGGATTGAACAAAATAAATTGGCTCCTAGGAAGGACCTTTAGTAATAGCGGCTCAGTACAAGCCATCGGCAGAGGCTAGGGCTCAGGGCATATGAGGTTCTGGGGTTGCCTCTTCCTGAATGATATCTGAATATATCCATATTTGCTCCATCACAGGAGATGAAAGAATATAATACCAAAGTGTGACACTAAGGACATGGAGTTGTGTGCTCTACTAATTGGTTTGAGAAACTATTTTAGGCACTGTTTTCTTTCATCAGATTACGCTGTTGAACTCTAATTGGTCTCCCAACTGGCATGAGTAACCCCTACCCCAGACACATATCAATCTATGTCATTCCCAATGAAATCCTTTCATTGTTTTCCATTTACCTAGCAGATTGCTATCAAGGCCTTGGCTACCCGGCACATCCTTCAGGGAAGTGTGGCTCCCAGTCTGTGGGTCAGTTTCCCGTCTAGCCAAGTACTCTACACTTGCTTACATCAGTTTCTTTCTTGTTTCTACCCGTTTACCTCTGTTGTCTCCCTAAACCCTTTGTCCCACTCTGTTTCCTCCTCTATTTGGGGTTTGACTTAAAGTCTTTTTCTCCTAGGGCTTTTCTCCTCATCAGCCCAGGTGGGTTCGATGTGGCCAATGAATGCCACTGTTCTCATGGTCCTTGCCGTGGTCTGTTGGAAAAGCCATTTCATGCCCATGTTTCTTCAAGTGTCATAGTCCATGTTGTACCTCCTATATGTTGCCTCTTTCTATAATCATGTGCTTAACATAAGTGGTGAATAGGTGGTCAGATGGATGAAGGAAATACCTCCTTGGGTAAGAGGAAAGGCTGCAAAGGATATTTAGGAAAAGCATGGAATCTAAAAATAAAGGAAAGAAGACTTTACCACCTTTGGTTGACATAGTCTTATTCATAGTCTAGATAAAATAGCATGATATGGAAAAAGAGAGGTTGGGAAAGAGAGACAGAGATGGTGCTGTGGTGGGGAATCAGTAATGTAGGGGTTCACTTTTACATTTTCCCAGCTGTGTAAGCATGGCTACATGCCCACTGTTATCTTTAATGTTTTGTTTTGTTATCTATCATGGGCTCTTTTACTATATGGTTTGTTGTGAAGGACACGATTTGGGGGCTGGGGAGATGGCTTAGTGGGAAAAGGTGCTTATTCCACAAGAGTGAGGCTGAGTTGGAGCCCCTAGAACCCACATAAAAAGACTGGACACATAGTGCTAGGGCCTGTGATGGTAGCATTCCAACAGGGAGATGAGGGGTGGAGACAGAAGAAACCCAGGAAGTCTGTGGACCAGCTCACCAGGCATGTGCAGCAGAGAAACAGTAAGGAAACCCTGTGTCAGACAAGGTAGAAAGTGAGGACCTACATTCAAGATTGCCCTCTGACCTATGTGAACACCTAGCATATTCGTACCCCCACACATGAATTTGCTCTCTCTCTCTCTCTCTCTCTCTCTCTCTCTGACTTTCCCTGTCTCTCTCTCACACACAGCATGTACACGCACAGGTATCACTTATAGTACAAGACTTCACAAGTATTTATACTTTGTAATAGTCAGCAGACACACACACATTGAATTTCTGGACATACACTCACACACTTACAAAATATAAAATGTGTTTTTGGGATATTTATGAAAAATGTAGGTTAGAAAGTCAAAGGCCTGAGGTTTGATCCTGTTTAGATCATTACCTATGTACTTAACATGAAGACACCAAGATTGCCCTTGTAGACTGCATTTATGCTGATAAAGGCTTCTTACAGAAGTAAAATACATTCTATTAAAAGGCTGTCAATTTTCCTAAGAAATAAGTATGCTAAAACATAGAAGGAAGAGTAATAGTCCAAGTTAGATGTCTGGGAAGCTAACATTCACAATATCATCTACCTTACCTGTAGTCCTCTCATTATACCAAATAAAATATGAAATAAAGATGCTATGCCAGAAGTTGTTTTGAGATAATAAGGCAATGTATAGAATAAATTATTATTAACTATGAAGCTATTGAATTTCCAAAGGAATCTGTTAAACAATACTTCTTTCTTCCACTCCATGGGTTGCTGTGGCTCCATGGCTATTGCCTTTCTTCCTCCCTTTTTCCATCATCTAGTCACTTTTTGATTGTCCCAGATGTACACCTTCTGCTTGGATGTATCTGCACAGTGTTTTAGAACAAACAGACTGCTTAAAATCTACCCAGTGCTTGCTCATAGCTTTCTGTGTGTCGCTTCACTGCTCACCAAGATGTTTCCAGTAATAATGTTCTGTGGGACCCAGTGACTGTCTTGTCTCCTGAGATGTCTTCTCTTAACACTTGGCTTTTCAGTTGCTGCCCAGAGCACCCATTCCTTGGTGCCCAGGCAGAAAGGAAGACAGACTTCTGCCTCCCTCCTAATGCTAAGCAAGCAAGGCCAAGTTCAGTGAAACAGCCTGGGAGATTCTGATAGAATGGAGTATGGGTGGCTTTCACAGCTAGACCACCTGCCTTTGGATAGTGTGTGGCTTTCTGTTTTTGTGCTGTGCAATGGATAGATGTCTGGCAACACAAAAAGAGAATTTGGCATGTATGGACAAAACGTAACTCCTTTTCAGGGTAAAAAATCGCTTCAGTGGAGAACCTGCTTAGTCTTGTTACATTTCAGCCTCCTAGGAGAGAAATGCAGAGCCATTTATCCACAGTTGTACTGTCTGGGGTTGGTGTGTTGAACAAGCTCTTTTGTGCATATGTGCGGTTTTCACTGAGACCATTAATCACTACTCGGAATATTTGTTCTTAGTCTTATCCAAATTGATAAGCATAGCTGTAGGGGAATCTATGTGGAAATTCAAATTTCCAAAGGTTTGGCAGTTTCTCTTTAATTGGTCCTTGGAGTATCTCAGGTTTCTCTAATTTATCTTTAAGAAGCTGGGCAAAATTCTGGCAGTAGAAGCAGTTTTCTCTGGCCCGATAAATTGGAGAAAACCACCACTCAGGCACTTAAGTAAACCTCTTGCAAATGCAGACCACTTCTGAACAGGGATGAGCCCTAATGTACCCTCCAGCTACAGACACAAAAGTCATTCTTCAAAGATAAAAATGCCCCAGCTGTGTTTTTGCTTGCCGCTTTGACTCTCTTCTTCCAGGCAAGAACAAGGGAAGAAATCACACTTCTAAGCCAACGAAAACAGATTCCAAAATAAGTTATGTTCAAGCTGTGATTCTGGGGGTCAAGTGAAAAATGATGTTACAGTTTCCAGAGTGCCTTCTGCATGGCGCTCTCAACCAAGGATGACACAGCACGCTCCACGAGGGTTCATTGTTGGAAGTGCCCAGTGCTGAGTAGATACAGGTGTTTAGAAAGAGTCATGGCAAAGAACTGAGTCTTCTAAGATGATAACATCGTTTATAGAGACGTACCTAGGTTACAAATCTAGACTCCAGAGTTGTATAGAAATGATTTATAAAAAAAAAAAAAAAAAAAAAAACTTTACTTTTAGGCTCTTTGGCTATGTCACTTGGCAATTTTATGACGTAATTTTCTTGTTTATAAAGGGGGATCATAATGAGCTCCCTTAGTCATAAAGCTGTTCTGAAGAATTAAGAAATGTTTGTAAGGCACTTGGTGAGTATTCAACAGTGTGTCAACATGCAATTGCTATTGTTACTAGCAAGATGTTCTGGGCCTGGACTGCATCTAGTTCCAGAACACTTAGTCATAGACTGAGCATATCTAAATACTGCAGTTGTCCATATCCCACAGTTGGCTATTTTGTCTTTTTTAAAGAACACGAACATTGTTAAGTTATACTTTTCAAAGGTGGTTACAGTAGTATTTCTCCTCTAGTGTGTTATGTGAAAATGTCCCTGGAAACTACACTCAGAAAGAGGATTCTGACTTTGGGTGGGCTTATGACTATGTCAACTAACATAAAATAGTAGAAGTGACACTGACTTCAGAGATCAGGAAGGGCTGTCACATGATTGACTGGGAGTGCTATCTGTCTTCCCTGAGGTTCTCTGACACATTCTTCATTTGGGTATGTAGGTTGGTAGGACAGAGTATACACGCCTCCTGCCCCTAATGCTACTACTGTGTCATGGGATTCAGAGCCTACTATCAAGTCCCTGCAAGGAAACATTCCCTATTAAAGTCTTAAAGTAGGTCTGGAGAGATAGCACAGCTGTTAAAACACTAGCTGCTCTTCCGGAGGACCCAGGTTTGATTCCCAGCATCCACATAGTGGTTTACAACTGCTTGTAATTCCAGTTTCTTGGACTCTAACACATTCTTTTGGCCTCTGAGAGTACCAGGTATGCACATGGTACACAGCCAAACTTGTAGGCAAAACACCCAACACAAAATAAAAGTAAAAATATCCTGTAAGAAAAAAAGTACAAGTCATGAGCCCAATGCTATAGTTGGATGATCCAAGACTTATATAACAAGCAATACAAGGTTACAATTCTGAATTAGTGCTGTCTACTTGACTAGTTTGTACCTAACTGTGCTCAGCAATTGGGATTCTACTGATATTCTAAGATACCATGGTTACTGTTTTGTAACCATGATAATCACAGAGCCCAGAAGATTGGCTTCTAAGTGGACAGTGGAAGACAGTTGATTTTCTTGTTCTCAGGATTCATCACTTTGAGCTCAAGGATCTAGCTGGACTAGACCTTCCAGTGTGCTGCCAAGGACGAGGAGCAGGGAGGGTATGGTCTGCAAAAGTCACAGACACTAAGCCATGAGAACAGGAGTGTTGGCAGGTCTTCCTGGGCCCCAAATAACCTTTCATGTTGTTCCCTTTTCAGCTTGGGAAAGACACTGTCCCTGATCTCTGGCTTTTAATTTGCAGCATCGGTCAGGACATTCATCTCTGTTTCATACTAGACATTAAAAAACATTGATCAGACAACGAAGACAAATGACCTGTTCTGTTCCTTGGCCGTCACAGAGCTTTCAAATTCAATAGTCCTGCCAAAACTATTCTAAAACAGCGTTTTACCGTTCCCCTGGGTGAACACAATGCAATGCCCTCCTGGGCCTGCCTAGTCGTTTTCTTATATCTCATGGACATAGCCTGGGACTTAGTAATTCATATAAAGGCTTTCATTCTGATGTGTGTGTTTCTTCTAAGTGTTCCTCTGAGTATACCATGCTGTAATCAGCTAAATACATCCATTTAGAATGCATTTCTCACTGAGGGAATTTAGCTACAGTTTAATACAAATGAAGCTTATATTTTTCCCTAATTCATTATAAAGAAGGTAAACACTGTTAATATGCTGGCATTAGAGGAAACTCGCAGCTTTGCTCATGTTGGGAGACTTCATTCCCCAGGGAGACATAAACAATGTCTACCCCCTCCTTGTAAGGTCAGTAACAAACAAAAGTACCATTCCACTGAAGTTGACTCTGGGGACCGGGGCTTACTTACAGTGCATGGATAAGGGGTTGCTTACAGGAGTATGAGTGACCCCAAAGCTGCTGTATTAAACTTTCTTTACCCAGCATAGATGATGGCTTCCATGTGGTTTCATTGATGGAGCTTAGCTTCCAGGGGTGGCTAGTTTTATGTCAGCTTGACACAAGCAAATGTCATCTGAAAAGAAGGAACTTCCATTGAGAAAATGCCCCCATAGGACATTTTCTTAGTGATTGATGGTTGAAAGATGGGAGAAAGCCTTACCCATGATGGGTGGTGCCATCCCTGGTCTGGTGTTCCTGGGTCCTGTAAGAAAGCAGGCTGAGAAAGCCATGAGGAACAAGCCAGTAAACAGCACCCCTCCATGGCTTCTGTGTCAGCTCCTGCCTCCAGGTTCCTGCCCTGTTTGAGGTCCTGTCCTGTCTCCCTTCCACGAAGAACAGTGATGTGGAAGTGTAAGTCAAGTAAACCCTTTCCTCCCCAACTTGCTTTTTGGACGTGGGTTTCATCACAGCAATAGAAAACCCTAATTGAAACACTTCTCTAGCCTATGTACTCCATCACCTCCTATGACCCCTGGAGGTCACGTTAATTAGGGCAGAACTGCATACAAATGGTTGAGAGGTACAGAATATAGCAGCTGGAATCTCTGATGACAGTACAATGATTCTCTCCACCTCCTCTTTTTGTAAGTGAATGTCAAGATGGAGATGGTCCCTTAAAGCAGGCAGGGCTGACCTAATGAAGGTGGCAGCTGCTTTGCTCAGGGGACAGTTCTACAGTAATCCCCCTTTCCGGTAGCTATGGCAATTCATGAACTTAGGAGAAGTCTTACTAATCAGGTACTTGAGGGGCAAGAATCCACAAGTTTCTCTTATCTGATTCACAGGAATAGGAAGAAAGTCATTTCAAGAATTTGCAGGAGCTATTTATATTTCCAAGAACAGCTAATATTTGGAATGACAGAGCACCATTTGGCTTCTGGGCAAATTAAACTCTTGATTCTGGTAGGCCCTGTTAGGAAAAAGCTCACACAGATGGCTTGGGAAGTGTCCCTGATAAGAACAGTGTAGGCTCAACCTGAGCTCCACCATCCAAATAGATGCAGATTCAGGCAGCTTTCTATGCATTAATTTCTCTATTTACAAAACAGGAGCAACCATCAGTAAAGATGTGATAATTAATAACATATTACATATAATCTGTATTAGTTACTCTGTAAATTTTTATGAATGAACAGTTCACTGTTAGAGTAAAATTATACATAATGTTATAATAGTTACTCTGAAGGTTTTATGATTGCACAACTTACTTTTTAGAGAATACAAACAAGATCTAATCCCATTCCAATGGTTCATTAAGATAATCTTGACAAATATAGTATGTACTCACTCATAAGTGAATACCAGACATAAAGCAAAAGACACCCAGCCTAAAATCCACAACTCCAGAGAAGTTAGAATCCTCTTCCAGAAACAAATGGAAGCAGATACAGAAATCTACAACTAACCAGTGGGCCAAGCTCTTGGAGTACAATCAAAGTGAGGGAGGAGCGATAATATGAACAAAGGAGTCAAGACCATTCTGTGGGGAAACCCACAGAATCAGCTGACCTGAGCTAGTGAGAGATCACTGACTCAGGTCTGACAAATGGGGAACCTGCATAAGACTGAACTAGACTCCCTTAATATAGGTGACAATGGTGCGACTGGGACAATACATGAGGCGACTGGCAGTGGGTCCAAGATCTAACTCTAATGGACAAACTGACTTAGTGGAGCCAATTCTACATGGAGAGATACCTTGTTCAATCTAGACACAGGGGTGTGTGTGGGGGGTGGAGAGGCGCCTTGGTCCTGCCTCAACAAGATGATGGGACAGACTTAGTAGACTTCCTAAGGGAGGCCTTACCCTCTCCAAGGAGCAGATGGGAGGTGGGAGGAAATTGGGGGGAGCAGGATAAGAGAAGGGAGGGGGAACTGGGATTGGAATGTAAAAAATAAATTAATAAAAAAGTAAATGAAAAAATCTTGACAAGTTATTTGAATAAAGATGTGTTTTAATTTCTAGGTTGTCCTGCTGAAGGTGGTGTCTGCCTCTCTAGACCTTCAGTAGAAAGTTCTTCCCAGAGCTGAGACTCCTAAATGCTCATGGCAAAGACCTTCTTCTATCCTTCCTCCTGACTTACACTCGACTCCAGCAGTTTACACTGTGAATTCCAGCCTGCTTTCTGCTTTGTGCAGAGACCACTTGATTCTGGAGAGGAACATTCCTGATGTCCTCAAAATACCAATGTAAAAAACCAGTCCTGAGTTTCCCAAACTCAAGATGTAATGGTACTTTAGCTCTTGGTTACTTCAAAAATCTACCCAAATATTGCACTAATGTCTCAACTGCCATGCCCCTTTCCTAGATTCAAAGTATTTTCTTAGATTGGGTCTTTTTCAGATCTAGAGGATAGTGTACAGGTAAACAGCCTCTTAGCAGCAGCAGTTGTGAATGACTACAGAAGGCCTCAGTGACACACTCCCACTCTAGTGGCTGAACTACAAGAATAGGACATTTATGTCATGACACCCTGTGCCAGGGCAAGTCAAGAGACTTTCAAGTGAACTAAATCTACATAAAATCAGATCTTAATCACTGCCCTTAATCACTAGGGCAGTAACTGATTGCTGCATCAGCAGGAATCCTGCTGGCTTCTTCTTTGTGCTGTTTCCTTCTAGGACATTGCTAAGCCAACATATCACGGGTGCAAAGTAATTTCAGGGCCTACTAGCAATTGGCATTTAGAAACTAGTAACTAGTACTGGATTCTTGACTCTCATCCCACAGTGGAACATAATGCTATCTACGAAGAAGCCAATGGTGCAAGATAAATTTGAGCTTTTACAGTGAGAATTTGCTGCACGCTTGTCTAGAAGGAAAAGTATCTAGACTCCACAGTCTGGTGTCCTGGAGATGAAGCCTACTGTTTGCTGAGTGTTCTGACTTCCACTGTGGCTGCTGGGCATTTGCCTCACAAGGCTCCTGTGATGTGCAAACCCAGCAGTAAAAGCATAATATTGATCTGAATTTCCTCCCACTCTTAGAATTGGGCCTTCTGTTCATTTTCTGTTTCTGCAAGCCTGCAATTACAGTGCTTTAACATTTGAGTAAAAGAAAATGCTGCAGCAGGGTCACGTCGGCGTGCATGGTTCCTCAACGGTCTGGAGGTTAACATTATAACTCAGCTTTTTGTGCTTGAGTGAGATTATATAATGTCACATTAAAGTATATAACAATTGCTATAAGTTCCTTTTCCTTGTAATTAATGTTGCATACTCAGTGCCCAGTTTAGGGCCTAGTAGATCTTCCTGGTGCCTTTCACTCATCTCTAAGGCAAGCAACATTACCTGATGATCACGAATGTCCACTCCTTGCTTGGGTTCGGATCTTGCCTTTACTACTCAATAATGAAGTGATCTCATCAACAAAACTGGGGGGGGGGACATTAGTTCATTTGTTCATTTGTACTTGCTGAATGCCCTATATGTACCAGAAACTTTGCTCTTCACACATAGTATAAAATATTATGTGGTCATACATACATTTGCACATGGAGGGTACTTCCGGATTGCTTCCTTCAGATTTATTCTAACTTTGGTAGTGAATCAGGTTTGGCTTTTTGAAGAAAAAAAATCCAATTGTGTATGTTATGGATGTGTGTTCATGTTTACTTGTGTTAGGGAAGATGATAAAGTACAACATGAAAGTCAGGAGACAATCTTAGGTGTCATGTTCTTACTTTGCCCCTTGCTTGAAATAGGGTCTCTTGTTTGCTCCTGCTAACACCAGGCTATACGACAGACCGGTTACCAGGGGTATGCCTGTCTCTTTCTCCCATCTTGAGTAGGTTTGCTGGGATTACAGATGTGCTACAATATCAGCCATTGCTTGGGTGTCTCAACTCAGGTCCTTATATTTGCTGGTAAATGCTGTATCCACTGTGCCATCTCTGATAGCCTGAGCCAATTTTTTTTTAACTGTTCGTTTCTTGCTTTTGAAGTACCTGATGTCATCCTTAGCCTGAAATTCTTTGCCATAGTCCTTAACCTCTACAGAGCACTGCAACCCACTTTCCTGGGTTTCCCCTCTTGGTCAGTTTTGCAGAGGCCTGCCTGTTCCCTTAGGTTCTTCTTGTCATCATCCTTAATTGGGCGGATGTTATGCTCAACACAAAGGGCCTTTCCCACTTGATGCACATAGGCTCATCACAATTGGAGGCAAGCACACAAAGCTGGGTTTGGTACTTGTTGAAGGCCTTGGTAACCTCGCTGTTTGTGCTACAACAGTGGTTTTCAACCTCCCTAATGCATCAACCATTTAGTACATGTTGCTCATGCTGTGGTTTACCCCCAACCATAAAATTATTCTCATTGCTACTTCATAACTATAATTTTGCTACCATTATGAATTGTATTGTAAACAACTGTGTTTTCCAATGATCTTAGGTGACCCCTATGAAGAAGGTCATTCAGCCTCAAAGGGGTTGTGACCCACAGGTTGAGAACCACTGTGCTAAACCATCATAGTTAAGAGCATTCTCTAGCCCATGCCCTGAAGCAGTACTAATGTCCATGTCACCTCCAGCAGGAGTGCCTTCCTTGACCATGGTGGTGGCTTATGGGTGAGAATGAGTCTTGAGCACCATGAAAACTCCACTTTCCTGTCATAGTAACAGAGAAAGAGTTATTTGTTGAGTTATTTTAATCTTTGGTAATCACTAACAGATTACAAAGTGCTTAGAATAAATGAATCTAATATATGTACTTATTTTCTACTCAATAGATTGGGTAAAATAATATATAGAATTTTTAATTAAAGTGTAAATTGTGAAATTATACTTGAGCATTGTTGACTAGAATTATTTAAAAGGGCTATGTAAGAAGCAATTAATTTTTTAAGCATAATAAGCAGTTCTTTTTTTCTTTTTTGTTTGTTTGCTTTGTTTTGTTTTGTTTTTCAAGGCAGGGTTTCTTTCTGTAGCCCTGGCTGTCATGCAACTCACTCTGCAGACCAGGCTGGCCTTGAACTCACAGAGATCTGCCTGTTTTTGTCTCCTGAGTGCTGGGATTAAAGGAATGAGCCACCACTGTTGGACAATAAGCAGTTCTTATGAACAAAGCAGTCAAGAGATTTGAAGTTCACATTATCATGGAAAAATTAATGGCAAACATTTTTTTGAATCTGGAGAGGGTAAATTAAAAGCACATCTGAGTAATGAAGAGCACAGATGCAGATTTGGGGCTGGGGAGACCACTGATGGGTTGAAGAACTTGCTGCTCTTTCAGAGGACCTGGGTTTCGTTCCTGGCACCCATGTCCAGTGGCCTACAACTGCCTGTAACTCCAGCTCCTGGTGGATCCAATACCCCTTCTGGCCTATGCCAGCTGACACACATGCATAAATACCAACTAAAAAAGAACAGAAACTTGGAGTAAATGTTTTTATTTTAAGCAATGTATTTGCAAGCAAAGGAATCAAAACATACATGAAGGGATTATAAAAAGTAGCCTGTTAATAAAATCAGCTGTTTCACAAATTGGAAAAGTTAAAATGTGTTAATAATTTGTGAATCTTTTCCAATTATACTGTGTCCAACAGCTTGTCTCCTTTGGGTCTTTTCCAAAGTCTTATCTCCATGAAATAAATTTTATGATATAAAGCTGGTCTTTGTGCCCCTCAGATATTTTATTGTTTTATTAAGTCTATGCAAAATTTCAAATACAAGGGCATAAGGGCATAAATAATTTTTTTTAAATTGAAGTATTGATGTTGGGGGAGGGGACAAAAGAGGAATTGGGTGGGAAAGTGATGTAATTATATTTTAATTAAACATTTTTAGTAAAAATGCAAAACCTCAAAACAGAAAAAAAAATAAATAAAATTATGGTCTTTCGGAGGAATTATTAACACAAATGATTCCAATATCAGCCATATCATGACATCACTTTAAGTCAATCTGTTACTCTTTAAGAATGCCTTGAAATGAATTCTATTGACAAGCTATAATAATTTAAGAAAATAAGTTCATGTTTTGTGCCTATATGCATGTTAGAGTTGTTTATTCTAACACGCAGGGACAAGCAGTCCCTTGAAGACTGGTGACTCTAAAGGCAAGCAGTGAGCTTGAAGGGTTCTTCTTATATGCACTTAGTGTCTCTTGTTTCTAGGGAATTCTTAAGGCAGAAAAAGAGCTAAGTTCTTTCAGACCCTCAGAAGCCCTCCTCCTCCTCCTCCTCCTCCTCCTCCTCCTCCTCCTCCTCCTCCTCCTCCTCTTCCTGCTCATCTTCTTCTTCTTCTTCTTCTTCCCCTTCTTCTTTTGTTTTTTTCCTGGTGTGGACCCAAAGACTATACTAATTAGATTCCCTCTCAATATAGAAAAGGCTACAGCCCATGGATTTCAATTATAAACTCTGGTTAAGACCATGGCCTCTGTTGAACCACATTAATTCTCCCAGCTGCTTAAATAACATTAGTCAAAATAAAAATCGAGTTGTGACAGCATATTGTAAGCAAGCCATTTTTAGTTGGGAACACGTGGAGATGGTTAATGTGTTTGTTGAAGGGGTTAGTTAGTGTGATAGGTTCTTCGAGTTGTAATTGTATTTAGACATACTCTGTACAACATTGACAATGACAAGGTAAAAAACATCCTTTGTTGATTCGTGAAAGCCTGGGGGAGAGTTAGGTATGTGTTGATCTGGGCATTGAAATGGCTCTTAAAGCACAATAACAAAGGGTCTCGGGACTCAACTTCAATCAATGTTGCAGATGCTGACCCGTTCCCCTGAGGAATTTATCATTAAGAGAGGAAGGAGGTGAGCCTGCACTGTTCTCTGAAAAACTGAAAACTGATATGTGTCCATCCTGCTGGGCAAACACAGAGCTTTTGAAATATCTTGAGAACCTCTACGTAGTTTTGTACAAGTGGGAATGATGTGGAGAGTTGCAGTCAAGATTGACATCAAGATGTTCTTGAATAGATTTCCTAAGTGATCACATGCTGGTAAATGTACAACTTTCCGGAAATGCCCTGCTCAAATATCATAGCAGCCACCTAGCTACCTTCAGTGAAGTACCAAGCAGAGACTGTGTACAAATTAGATATAAATATATATCTCACAGCCATGTGACCTACCTTCAAACTCTGATGAATAAATGAGACAACTCCAAGCAAATGACTGATGAAAGCAAGGGTCGGGGGAGGGGAATGGTGATGGTGGTGGTGGTGAAGGATTCTTCTCTAAACAAGAAACAAATGAAGACATTGAAAAAACTGGTTCATTCATAGTGAAAACACAAGCAATACTTTATAGATGCTAATCTCTTGATTTCAGCGATACTTGTGTTTTCAAATTGCGTCATTAGATGCAGTGAGCATTTCAGAGAGCTGGTACAAAATATTCTTGAATGAACTGGGACATGATCAAAGTATAGGAAGTTTTCCCTTTTGGCTCACTATCTAAAAGCATCAGCTCTGGCATGAGGAAGCTTTCGTGAAGGAAACTGTGACTATATTATTTTTGGCAATGGAGTTTGAACATTTTTTTTTTTATGTGCCAACTCTTAGCCCTTTGCATGGAGTTCTGGGAGCTTCACAGTATGGTCCAAACTTACTTCTTCAATTCTTTCTACGTGCATGTACCAATACTTTGAATGTTTCCTACTCCATAATCAAAGGAATCATTGTCTATTGTATGAGAACCATAACCCTCAACTTTATGTGCTGGCTTGTGCAGTTGATTATATGTCCAACCTTATAGTTTGTGCCCAGCCTGTAACCCTTCCACCATGATACATCTCCAACTTTTCTAGTGCTTTTTCCCTTTTCAGTAGTTATTAATCTGCACACCTTACTTCCCATAAAGTCTTTTCTAACTGGCATGCCTAGGCTGTGTAGCAATTCCACCACTAAGAGTCACATAAAGAAAACTCATAATATTTATTAAATGGGTGTTCAGATTACAAATTAGAAAGTTTTCTATAAAAAAGATGCAGAGAAAAAAATTTTTCATTAGTCTCTAGCTGAATTAGTTATTTCTTGCCTTGTGACAAATGACCCTACAACCTAGCAATTTATAATATATATATTCATTATTACACTGTTTTTTTTTTTTTTACAGATCTGGTACAGATCTGCTGTGTCCTTGGAGTTATAGTCCATCACAAGAACCGAAACCTCACCTGAAGGCCTGACTGGGGAGGATGATAGAGGGCTTCAACTCTTGCTTTTTATTTACTGGACACTTGCCAGTTTCTTGGCACATGGATTTCTAGATTTCTCGAACATGACAGCCTAGTTCATCCAAGTCAACAGAGAGTCTGCTAGCAAGACAGATGTCACAGTCTTAGGTAGCCTAAGTAGGAAAGTGACAGCATACCTACCTCTATTAGCCAGGGTTCTCCAGAGGAACAGAACTAATAGAATGAATTAACATTAAATGGGCATTTATTAGAGTGGCTTACAGGCTGTGGTCCAGCTAGTCCAACAATGACTGTCTCCCGATGGAACGGCCAAGAATCTGATAGGCAGGATGTCTCAGCAGGTCTTCAGGATATGTTGGATTCCAAAGAAGCATCTTCTAACATTAGTGAAAGAATGCCTCGGCATCATGATGGCTGAACTTGCCAGCAAGAGTGAGGGTGAGCAGGCCAAAAGCAAAAGCTTCATTTTTCTGTGTCCTTTTCTGTGGGCTGCCACCAGACATAGGGTAGATCCAATCAAACAAAATTCCTCAGAAGTATGCCCAGTTGCTCAGGTTTTAGTTGAATCCAGGTAGTCAAATTGATAACCAGGATAACCATTGCACCACCCTTGCCAGAAAATACTGGCTTTCCAGCCTTAGATGGCAATCACATTCCAATGGAAAAGGCTACACCAGGGTGTATATCACCAGGTGGGATGGGAAGGGTATCTTATAACCTAGAGAAGTGATTCTTAACATTCCTAATGCTGTGAACCTTTAAAACAGTTCCTCATGTTGTGTTGACCTTCAACCATAAAATTATTTTCATTGCTACTTTGTAACTGTAATTTTGCTACTGCTATGAATCATAATGTAAATGTCTGATATGCCATTCCCAAGGGGGTCATGACCCACAGATTGAGAACCAATGTCTTAGAATGTATCTACTACATCTGCTTGAAGGCTTGATGCACATTTGATTTTTAATAGAGCTTTGTCATCAATTATACTTTGCTTGTCTAATCAAATTTCTGCATTGTGGAGATCATTTCTTTGAAGTCCACATCAAACTGGTCCTTCTCGTTAAGATAATCTTTGATACTATACAATTGAGAATAATCCTTTCTTTCATTATATACCCATAATATATCATACCCTTCCTTGTTCATGCTTCCTTGAATTTGCCAAGATTGAATATGGTCAATCTGTCTTTGGCTATCTTCATGTTTCTCTTTTTCCTCAAACCAAAAAAAACCAAAACAAAACAAAACAAAAACAAACAAACAAACAAACAAACAAACAGGAAAATCTTGAAATGGATAGTAATAGAAGACTTACTTTCTGAAGTCTCAGTCTCTCAGACACTTCGGCTTGGGTGAAAAGACAGATGATGGGAAATGAATTTCAGAGAGCATGGTGGAGTTAAGCCAAGATGGTCATTTATGTTAGAAGTTTCAGATAGTAACAACTCCTCAGATGCTCCTGATACAGTGCCTGTTGCACAGTGAGAGTCCAGTCAACAGTTGGTAGCTTCCTTTTTCTACTTCTCTCCCCTCCACTCATCCCCGCCACACACTCTATTTGAAAATGCTACTCTAGGTAAAATAGAGTGAAAATCTGAAGTGGTGCCAACAGGATTTGCTGATAGACTCAAAAGGGAATGGCTTTCCCATGAGTTTCTCTGAGGCTGGAAGTCCCTAATTCACCTGTATGAAGGTTCAACTTTTTGGCATTATGACACAATGTCATCATCAACAAAGTTCATGTTCAAGAACTGTACAAGGAAGCTATAAAACAAACAAACCAACAGCAAAAATCCTCAGTGTTTTCAGTAAGTTTACAAGTTTGTGTTGTCCACATTCATAGCTGTCCTTGACCACATGTGGCTGAAGGAACACGAGCCAGACATAACTTGCTGGAGCATGGCTAACTGGAGATGGATTCCCAGGAGCGCTTTCTAGAGGAGAGAGCCCATTCTCCCAGCTGGACTCTACATCTAATTTTCTTTTATACAACCCAGAGAAGCAAACATCATAGACAAAAAGAGACAGAGAGAGAGGCTAAAAAATGGCCATAAAATAATAATAATGATAGTAATAGTAATAAAGGACAGTTAAAGACAAAGCAGTGAAAGTTATCAGGGTGTAGGTGTTGCATGCCTTTAATTCCAGCCCTCAGGAGGCAAAGGCAGGTGGATCTCTGTGAGTTTGAGGCCAGCCTAGTCTACAGATCAACTTCCAGGACAGCCTCCAAAGCTACACAGAGAAACCCTATCTCCAAAAGCCAAAAAAAACCCCAAAAAAGCCCAAAAATGTAAGAAACTAGCTGAATGATGACCATGCCTACAAAAAAAAAAAATCAATAAAAGAAAACAAGAAGAAGAAAAGGAAAGGAAAATAAAGTGAACCATAAACTAAGACCATTGCGATAACACATAATTTGAAACTAAAGGTCAGAGAGAACAAAAGAACAGCCCCAACAAGCTAATGTGATTAGGGGGAAAAAAGTAAACAGTGATTTCAAAGTACAGGAGGTTGCAAATCAACACCAGCTGAATTAAATAAGCCACACACGGTCCAAAGATCAGTGGGGCGTGTCCCTGAGCTGCTGCCAAAGAGCTGAGTGCTCCTGGGGTGGCCCCGGTTCCACCCTAGCTGTTCTCTGGGTTCCAATGGCAGCTGTCCCCTGTGCTAAGCAGAGGCCCTCCCTGACTTCTCACTGGTTTCTCCTCTCTCTCATTTCTGGCTTCCTTTCTCTAGGATAGTCTCTACTCTTCCAGGTGTATAAATGTCACCTTGTATTCTAACTGCTAGCTATAACTGAGAGAACAGAGTTGAGTGTGTCCCAGAAATGGGTGTTTGTGATGGAGACTGCCCCCTGCCTGGCTGCTTTTAATAATAGCTGCAACACTAACATGAAAGGATGAATATTAATTGAACATTTTTTGGGCTGGGTATGAAGTTTATGTTTTCCAAGTAAAATTTCCTAGGAACTATGTGTTGTTACAGACAAGGAAACTGGGGCTGCCATGGGAAAATGCTGTGCCCGATGTCACAAGTCACTTTCAGCATTTAGGCTTTGGAAGCCGGGTTCTGAAGCCTCATGCAACACAAACTCCTTTGAACAAATTAGGGGTTTGTGGGATGGTGATCTTTTGTCCACCATGTTAGCAGAGAGCAAGGAATAGATTGACAACGAAGTTCGCCTAGGAGCAGCAGGGGTTACATGTTCATGTTTCATTCCAGATTTGTAGATTGCATCCTAAGCCCCTGGTATTATAGTTGTGTGTGTGTGTGTGTGTGTGTGTGTGTGTGTGTGTGTGTGTGTGTGTGTAGACCCACTTCTTCATAGGCAGCTTCATACACACCTGTTGACCCTTAATCTTAGACTTCTGGGTTTCTAGAATGGAGAGAAACATATTTCTCAAGTTTCTATTCCACCTAGTTGGTGGCACTTCATTACAGTATCTTTAAGAACTAAGAAATTAGAATGAGAAACAGATATTTCAAAATTTTTCTTTTGCTTTTGAGTTCTTTCCTCTCTACCATATGTTGTGAGCCACACCTGCAGCCCCATAAGGCGTTCCTCCATTTGGACAAATCCTAAGCAATACTAATCTCATTCTTTGATGTGGACATAAAAGGCTCTCACTGCTCCAAGGTTCTCTTGTATGTCACACTCTGGCTGCTAGAAAGGTGACTTAAAAGGTGATTTGCAATATCTGACTCTCAACTCCCATATATATGTCACTCTACTTAAAGAAGGCTCTTTGAGTCAAATTAGTTAATAGATAATGTTTTGTTCTTAAGGCATTTTAGATGTTTCACAAATATCCTCTTAATAAAAAAGTGTGTTGGGTCGATTGATACAATATTATATAATTATTAAAATGTGGCTGCTTCCTAAGGTAAATAACTAGGAATGATTAATAGAATATCTTCCCAGAGTCAAAAGGCTAAGTATTATATATGATTTCACTTACATTAAATATCCAGAGGACACAAATCTTTAGATACAGAAAACACATTGATAGTTGCCAGGAATTAGGTAGATAGAAGAATTTCAATTAGCTATTCAATGGAGTTAAGATTATATATTGAAAGCATAAAAATTTTGAATCTAGACAGAGGTGATGACTGTGTAATATTATGAATACACTAAATCTGAGTTATGGCTGCATAATTATTTATAATTTCATTTAAATTATTATTAGTAACAATAGGATTCTAAACTGAAGGGATAAACTTCCTTTCCATTTAGGTGATAAGGGTTGAGGTCATTGTGTTGAGGACACCAAGTCAGTTCTGGGCATCAGAGCAAGACCTCTTGACCATTGTCCTGTTACAATGATTCCTTCATGCACAGTGTAGGCAACGGACAACTCTCAGGAGAAGAGCATGGCACAGCAAGGCTTACTTTGCTCCATTGTCACAAGATAGTCCGTGAAGAATAATGAAGGATTTGAAGAGACTGAGACCATCCTCCAGTGTTCTGGACAAATGTATCTTTTATAACCTTGTGTAATTTCTGTGGGATTTACTGCTTTGTGGAGCTCTTGGCCTAGTGGTGGAAGCACAAGGTATGGTTCCGAGTGAGAAAGAAACAGTCTATGTTTTGGCATCGCTGTAAATCACCTGAATTATAGCAAAGGAAATAAGTTTGTCTCAAAGGAGGATCAGACAGTGTGTTCAAGTGGCTGAAAACAGCAACATTCCCACGGGCCCTTCTAGAAAGTTCTACTTGGAAGTTTAATAGTGAAGGGGCACAGGTTTCCCATCAAAGGCTAAAGAAGTAGTATAGGTAACTGCTGAATATGACATCTTGTGGGCAAAACACAGACCTTCCCTCCGGCACAACACCACCTGGATGCCTGTCTCAGGGCCCTGAGCTTTTTCACACATCAGCTTATAAGGCGGGGTCATTAAGCAATGTTTGAGTTTGGCTGGGACAATGACCATCCCTGACATTTGGATCAAACATCAGAGGTTGTTTCCTGCTTAGTGTCCTTATAAAATTCTTATTTACAAAGTTCCGGTGGTTTTCAATTCCCCAGTAAGCTCACATTTATCAGATAAAATAATCTAGATGACTCATAGGCTTTCTGAATTAGAGAGCACCTAACTTCCTCCTTTCTAAAGAAGGATCCAGAAGGTGAAGTTCAGAGAGGTTGATGGGCTCTAGCTGGGGAACAGAATTACTCACTACCTTATCCCACAATGCCTCACTGGAGCCTCAGGTCCAGTCTTTTGGATCTCTTGGGATTAAATATTTTCCACTGTTCTAATTGGGAAGAAATGAAGATGCTGGGGGGGGGGGCCTTGGCACTTTTTTTTTAATGTTTTAATAGAGCAGTGTTTTGTGTCAGCACAATTCAACAGTATTTTCAACAGGAGCAAGGACCCTGGGGCTTTCAGTTGTTTTCAAGCCTTCATCCTACCCATGCTCCTCCTAATACATCTTGTCTCTCATGCTGTTCCACTTGAGAGCTTGTCTGGCCTCTGCTCCAACATTTGGACCTCTCTCTCTCTCTCTCTCTCTCTCTCTCTCTCTCTCTCTCTCTCTCTCTCTCTCGTGTGTGTGTGTGTGTGTGTGTATGAGTGTGTATGTGTGTGTCTCTCTCTCCCCCATACTTTTTTGTTTTGGTGTTATGTTTTTATCCTCTCCCTGTCTCTCCTTTTATCTCTGACTTCCTCCTTCCACCTCTCCCTCTTTCCTTCTCTCTCATCATTTCTCTCCTCTCTCCTCTTTTCCTCCCTCCCTCCTTCTTTTCCCTCCTCCCTCTCAGACCAGAGAATATATGCACATATTTAATGGTTTACTTCTTTCACAATTGGCATTGCACACAGGTTTCTAAACATTTAAACTTAACCGTATTTATTATTACTCTGTGTGTATAAGTACTGGCTACATGCATGCAGCGGTCAGAAGACAACTTTGAGGGGTTGGTTCTCTATTTCCAGTTTTACACAAGTTCTAGGTGTCAAACTCAGGTTTTGTCAATGCCATCTCACTGGCCCTACACATACATTTTTATATTGACAGAAAGTCTTATTATGGCCATTTCAAATGGCTCCATACAATTTCCTTACTCAAACTTGACAAAAACCATCTCTCAAGATGTTTTTACTTTTAAAAGTAGAATTCAATTTAAGTTTGCTTTTGGGCAATTTGGCTTTTAGGTCGGGTCTGGTTGCATGCTCTAGAACAATATCAAATCTTTCTAATCCCTCTTCTATAAAGGAGCTCTTGGTAATTTTTTTAAGCTATCATATTCTTCTTAGAATGTGTCTTTTCCAAGGCAAACATCCTCAGTTCTGTCCATTGTTCCTCACAAGTTGTGGTTTCCAGACCGCTCACTAGACTGCTTGTTCTCTTCTGGATGGGACCCAACTTGTCAGTGTTCTCTGTGAAGTATGGAGCCAGAATTAATTACTGTAGTAACAATAACCATAATAATAACCACTGTTTATCCACTGTGCACAGTGTTCCAGGAACTGGGCACAAAGCTTAGCTCACTTAATCCTCACAGAACTCTCTAATGTATTGGTTATTATTCTTATATTTTTAGACGAGGAAACCAGTTTAATATGCTAACTGGCTTGTGCAAGGTCACACAAATAGGAAGTGACAATGCTAGGATTAAAATATGCTTCATGTTGTGACTAAAAACAACTTCTCCTCTTTTTCCTCCTCCTATCCCTCCTAATTTGTCTTCTTCTTCTTCTTCTTCTTCTTCTTCTTCTTCTTCTTCTTCTTCTTCTTCTTCTTCTTCTTCTTCTTCTTCTTCTTCTTCACAGTTTTGTTTATTTTTGTTATGTGTGTGGGAATTTTGCTTGCATGCATGTCTTTGCACCATGTGTGTGCCTGGTGACCATGGAGGCCAGAAGGGAATATCAGAGCTTCTAGACCTACAGCTACAGGTGGTTATAAGCTGTTATATGGGCTCTGGAAAGTGACCCTGGGTCATCTGAAAGAGCAGCCAGTGATCTTAACCACTAAACCATCTCTCTAGCTTCCTTTCTTTGTGTGTGTTTGGGATATGCATTGCATAGGCATGGTGCAAGCCTGTGAGTGGGTGTGTGCATGTGAAGCCAGAGGAAAACACTGGGAGTTTTCCCCTGTCAATTTCACCTTAGTGACTAGAAACGCACCAGAAGCTACCACTTCTGCTAGGCTGGCTGTCCAGTGAGCTTCTGGTATCTAGCTGTCACTCCCCCCAGTCCTGGGAATCCAGGCATGCTCAACTATGGCCAGCTTGCAGAATAAGCACTCTTATCACTGACCTACCTCCACAGTCCCTGTTAGGAACATATTAAAGTTGCTCCAGAATTTTCTGGTCATGCAAATATATGGTCAAGCTACCAAATTTTTATGCTAACACCTTAAGATTTCTGGATCATTTTTGGTGATTTCAATTTTATGGAAAAGATGATGGAGCTCAATTCTTATAAGACATGTTTCAAATTTCCAATTTGCCCATTTGTAAAATATCTATTGAATCTTTATTTCATGTCAGATATTACTTTAGGAGTTAATAATATTGATGTAAGTAAGGTAGACGGAGTCCTCCTTACAGTGGGCTGACTTTTTGTTGAGAGACACATTCTAGAAATTAACTAAATGACTTCAGATGGTTACAATGGCATAAAGAAAATAAGAAAAGTATATGTTAGAGCAAGACAAGACAAGGTAAGATTAGGTGCTGGGACAGGTTTCTTGCGGGGCAGTGCCATTTGGTCAGAGACAGGAATGAAGAAGAGAAACCAGTTATATGAAGAATGGAAGAAAGAAAATGTAGGCTCAGAAATGGGAAGGGCTAAGGTCCTGGGACTGGAATAGGCTTAGTTAGTTCAAGAAACAAAGAAGCCTGTGTAGTTAAAAACAGATGGAGGATGGGAGGGTGTGGAGGAGGAAAAAAGATACTGCTAGGGATAGATGATGTAAGGTCACATGGTACATGGTAAGGAGTTTAATTCTTTTTTTTTTCAATATGAGGACATACATAGCTTGATGTAATTAATCTTTTAAAAGATGGCATCGTCTAAGAGGGGCAAGAATGAAAGCAGGAGGTGAGCAGGAGGTTATTGGAAGAGTCCTGTGAGAAATGGCTGGCAGTCCTATGAGATATGATAGTACTTTAGGTCAGGTGGTGCTTAACTCAATTGTGATCTCTGGAAAGAAATGGGTGAACTCAGAATGATAACAATAGCAAACAGGTGGATAAATAACTGCTGGTTAATTAAACAGAATGGGGTAAGAAATAGAATTTGATTTAACTCAAGAGTTTTGGGTTGGTGGGCATATTGAATCTACCTTATATACATTATGTATGGATATACACAAATCTACAGATACATCATTGATATTAACTAATGCTTACAAAAAACATCTGTGGTATAAGTAGTATTTTCCTCAGGATATTTCAAAAAAAAAAATCTAAGATTGAGATAGACTAAAGCTCTTGCTTTGAGTTATTTAGATATTAGATAAGGAAAACCATGGTCTAAGCTGAGAGTGCCTGGCATCCAAAGTAGCTCTTTTTCTTTTTTTCCAGTACCACCCCCTGGAACCCTGGTAAAGATTACAAGTTTCTGAGAGCTTCAATGTAATTAAAGAATCCCACAGTGTTTTTTTTATAGAGGACACATTCTGCCCTGGTGTGGCCTGGCCTCCCTTGGGAGCCTTGAAGGTCTCAGGCCCGGCTTTGCAACAGTGTATAAGGGATTTAGATACACTGGGTAAAGTAAGAATTTCGTGGAATGATTAAGCAGATGGAGAAAATAACTTCTAGGAATGGTTAAAAGATTGCAGTTCAGCCCAGTAAACTGACTAAAGAGGACATAGTCCTCGAGTGTAAGGGAAAAAAAAAATAGAAGAGAATTTCTACTGCTATTGAAAGTAGAAAGAAATTTCACAAAGGGACAAGCGAAGAACAGAATTTAATCCTCAGAGCCATTCTTTCCTCTATGACAGTGGTGGGTGGGATGACCATGTATCTGACTTTTTATCTCAAAGAAGGGAGCATAGACTAAGTGCAAACTAAAAATCCACGGAAAACATTCCTTCATTCCTCCAGTCCTCTGGGGACCTTTAGCTTTTTATAAGACAAGAAAGAAGTAAGTCTAGGAATTTACAGTTTGAATTCTAATTTACAATGAAATCTATGTTTCTCTGGAACCACTATGGTAGGGACAGTTCCTCATAGTCATTGTTTAGCTGGGAGCAGAATTCCTTACTCCCTGAAACATACTAGCTCTTGTGGTGTTCTGGAGGCTGGAGAAAGGGGAGCCCTGATGCTGTCCCTCACCATCGCCTGGCTGCCGCTTCACTCTGAAGTTTGGGGAGACTTAAATTTCACACAGCAGCTAGTGATTTCCCTGCATTTGCCACCATGTCTACACATTTGTCAGTGAAATCAGAGAACGAGGCTGCTAAATAACACAGGGACAACTGCTCACTGAAATGGGTGTGGTATCTTCCCATAGACGCTATGAAGACGCTATCAGGACTTGAAGGCGGAGAGCCTTAGTGTATCAGCCACATCCGGGTTGAACACAAAGCTCCGGCCGCTGAGGGAAAGGCTTCCTGAAAAGCACACCTGTCCTTGTGAGACATCTCTCAACTGTCACATTCATTTTCCTGATGTTTTTGGCCTTTTGCTCTTGCTTCTCTTGTGCAGTTGGAAGGCTGTCCAATGTTCTGAAAGTTAAAAGGAAAAACAAACAAACAAACAAACAAAAAACAATCTAAGAGAATGTATTTTCTTAACCTAGGCTATAATGCGTCTCCACAGGACAGCCCTCCTGCTTTCAGTCTTGCATAAAAAGACAAAGCAAAAAAAAAAGGAAAGAAAGAAAGAAAGAAAGAAAGAAAGAAAGAAAAAAACAAACACACCTGCAAAAATGGGACTTGGTCCATCCAGGAAGGACATAGCATTTTGCTTGAATGTGCAAAAACTGAGTAGGGTGTTGTCTGTCCCACGGCTCTCAGCAGTCAGTTCCTGTGGACCCTCTTTGAATTGAGCATGAGTCACACATGCATAGAGAGAATGGGGCATCAACCTTTGTTTGGTTCTTTGTGGTTTAGGGATTGCTAAATTTGTCCTAACGGAAAGCTTGATTGTTTCCCCTTGTGGGGCAATTTATTAGCATTTGCCTTTAAGCTGATTGCATCATTCTTTATTCATAAATCCATAGCCAGAGTGAATGCATATAGAAAATTCCTATGGGTAAAATAGTTCCGGCTCATCTAGTCATCTAGAAGTATAATTGTTTGGGAAGTATTGGAACTGGAGTAGGTAACTTTGAAAAGGATGAACATGACTTAGTAAATATGTGCTTCGTACCAGCCACTGTGCTGGGTGATTTTTGAAGGTGATTCCTCAAGCATTTAACATCCCCTCAGTGCAGGCTTCCAACAGCCTGTCTTTGTGACACAGCAGAGCAAGGACCAGAGAAATCAAAGAGCCTGTCACAGGTCACAGTGAGAGGCTTCAATTCATTCTCATTCCTGGGTAGCTGTGGTGTCTGAGTCCCCTCCATTATGACAACCTGACTCTCCAACAGTTCCTTTTGTGACAAGCAAAGTAAAAAGGCTAACAGTATTCCTCCCCCCCCCACTTATATTTATAAGGAAACCATTTCATAGTTCTGAAAATGGGTCCAAGCTTCTCTTTATGTGCAGAGGTGAGATGCATTTTGGGAGACAGAGGTCTTCTATGATGTGGGGGACTCTGGTGGCAGTTTTGTTCTTTCCACCTTTCATGCTGGACTTAAGCCTTCCAGCACCTGGGAAGAGTTTCTGTCTTCTGTCGTGGGGCCCTGAACTCACTCAACTGCTGTTTTTTTGAGAAATAGGTAATTTTTTCATCAGATTCTGATGCAGGCTTTCCCAAGAATCCCCAGGCTGCAGAGGGGAAAGGAAAGCCAGAGATATATTTAATGGAAAAGAAAAGGAGGTTTGTCAGGAAGAGAGCGTCTGACAGCAGAGGCAGTGGGATCGGAAATTATCGCGCTGCACTGACTTGCATGACCGGAGACTGAGTCACGTGGCTAAGATATGAAGGGCAGGTTCACACTTTGTCCTTTCATTTCCTCTTGAAAACCAGAGGGACCACACTTGTGCCAAACTCAGTGATGCGTTCCAGGATTTGGCCGTATACTTCCGCTCTTGCGTTCTTGGTGTTCCATTTGCTGTTTTTTGTCCACAGGAGAGGGCCACAGGGAGCCATGGAAGGTAGAGTCCAGTGGAAGGAAATTATTGTAACACACTTTTAGGAGATACCATGGCCCTTGCCCTCTTCTCTCTTTTTTAATACCTGTTTTTTGGACCTGCCACACAGCTGCCTTCCAGCCTGAGGATTTTGATGGATTCACTGTTTATGCCAATCATCCTAGAATACGTAATCCTCTCACCTCAGCCTCCTGAGTGCTGGACACAGGAGTTGATCATAGACAGCAGTGTCTAGACATTTTTATTAACTAATTATAAAATACCAGATCAAAAAAGAAACCAAGACGAATTTCTCAAATGAAGTTGTTGATGTTCCCAAACACTGTGCTGCCCTGATTTATTCACGTCTCTCTGCTGCCCTGTGTGTCTAGGGGCAGATTGGAGGGCGCTTCTCTTTACCCATTGTTGTGCTTTCACAAGCTGCCATATCGGATTTACCAAACGACTCAGCAAGATGCAACACTAGAACCACCACCTAGCCTGGAAGAAAAAAGTCCTGTTTATAACTGTCATGCAGAGGAAAGGGCAAAGCCATGCAGGTTGCCCTTCCCACTCCACTGGAGCTAGCCGGCCACTCCTTCCTGTCACAGAGGGCTTCTTCTCTTCTTTATCAACTGTGTCTCTGTTTCTCATATATATAAAAAAAAAAAAAGAAAAAACAGTCCATCTGCAGTGCCGTATGTGTGCAGCTTTTGCTAGATCTTCCAGCCCTCCTGGCCTTCTACTCCCTAGTTGCTTCTGCAAGTCTGCCAGATTCTGTTTCCAGCGAGTAGATTTTATTTTCAATGAGCATGTACTTTGTCTCTTTGAGGACTGCAGCAGTCACGGGTGTGTGTGCTGTTGTAAATCACAGTTCAAACCAGTTTCTGCCATAAAGATTTATAAACTTATTGGAAGCTCAAAAGTTGCTAAGATGGATTTGCTCCAGTGGCATGACTGTCTCAGCAAAGGCCTGCTTCATTCCCCTTTCTCTAACTTCCAGAGGTGCAGCCTCATGCTAAGACTGCTATGCTCTTGTCCCTACAGAGCTGACAGGTACCAGGTCTATATACTCTGCCTCCTAAACATCTGTTAGACCCCCAGAAAACTCAGGTATCCGGGTTCCCAGGCCACGACCGTGGTCACCCCAATTACCAGGCAGATTCGAGAGCTTGTTGCAAACTGCACGAGGCTTTGAAAGACCCCCGAAGAGGTACTTTCGTAGAGGGAGACCCGCACCCAGGAATCAGCGAGACCACGAACTTGGATGCAAAACCGCAAGAGGCTTTATTGGAGATACGGGTACCCGGGCGACTTAGCTTCTGTGAGGCCAAGCGCGCCGAGCCAAGGGAAAGGGGTCCTTATATAGGGAAAAAGGCACAAGCTAGAAGCAGGGATTCTATTGGATAATTCTAATGAGGCATTGTACAGAGCTATTCCCATTGGTCAATGTAAATGAGGCGCTATACAGGGTTATTCAAATGAGGCGAAGTACAGAGTTATTCAAATGAGGTGAAACACAGAGTCTTTCAAATGAGGCGAAATACAGAATCATTTCTATTGGATGGTTCAAATGAGACACAGAGCCATTCCAGATCAGCATATTCTCAAGGTCTGGTGTCTGGTACAACAGACTCAATTCCCCCCCCCCTCCGTGTCCAGATGGCTGACCTTGGGGGCGGAGACCTTGGGACGGAGTGTTTCTCATCGGGCGGGAACTCAGGGGCAGGGCTCCAGGCCGGCTCACTTGGTGTTCGTTCTCGTGCCGGTCCACCTGGTGCTCGTTCTCGGGCCGGCCCACCTGGTGCTCGTTCTCGGGCCGGGCGTGGAGGAGACAAAATTAAGAAAGAAAGGGCTAAGGGGCAGGGGTCTTTCAGCTTTATTACAATTTAATGAGCTAACCCCATGTTAGCTCGGGTCTTTCACCCACCCGCCATGGCGGATGGTTCACAAAAGACTCTGAGAAGCCACAGGACCAAGATCTTATAGGGCAGCGTAAGGGGAGTGTCTAGGGGTACGCACAGGCTCACTATTGGTGTGCCTCCAGCCTTGGAGGGATTGCCCTGTATTGATTGGCCAACTGGTTGCTATGGCTCATAGGCCCTCCCAGGATGGTTGCTATGCTTTACGTCATTGCTGTGTGCTTGTCCGTAAAGTACATCCAGGGTCGTAAAGCATAGCGCCACCAGCTAACTTGTGATTGGTTCCTTGTCACAAGACAGGCATCTGACTTTCTAGTGTCCAGGACAAGGTCATACAAGCATGTGTTTGGCCGCTATGACTGCCGAAAGGGGAGCTGGTCCCTTCACATCTAGATGCTATTTACTCCAAAGCCCAGCAAACCTCTCTCCTCCCCACTGGCCCATGTGGGGCCAAGCAGTAGGAATACTCAAATTCTATTAACCTCTAAAAGCACATCCTATTGCTAGCCAGGGAGGAAGTCATCGTCATTAGGGCTCTTGTCTTACCCACATGACAAAAATAAAGGTAAGAAAAGCAGCCTGCCTGTTGGAGCTCCAAACTGAAGATCGATTTTGTTGGTCAAGTACAGTCCTGTACCTGACCTTCCCTGCAGGTTCAAATCTCTACAGCTCCAGGATTAACTGTAGCCCTGTCTGAATAGCAAGGCTATCTATCTTTATATTAAGTTCGAGTCTATTTGAAAGTGGTTTGTTCTCCATTGGTACACACTGCTTTCTTGTGATACCTACTCCTTACCTGTACACATCCTGGTTTCATGGCTTTCTCTAAAACATGGCTCTGATAACTTCATTGAGATCTTCTGGACGCCTTAAGACAGAATCTGAAAGGCAAGAACATTGAGACCTTAAACATTCAAGAGTTAGGGTATTTAATAGCACACTGTTTTCTATAAATGACTAGAAACTGAGTTGTTATGGCAAAGAATGTAGTCTAAATCACATTGGATTGACAAGAATATGCTAAAGGTGGTTCCAGGCCAGATGACCAGGCTGATCTTAGAGTTTTAAAGAATTTTATGAGCAGGCTGGTAAACATAGCCATTATTAAATATTGCAGTATATTAACTTACAATGTAATAAATTATATGTATTATAACATTATTAAATGCTTCACAGCCTTCCTTAATTGTTCTGCTACATCTCAATATGTGTGGTTGAGGATGTGGAGGAAATAGTATGCAATGGCATGTCACCATGAAACTTTTCTCAACCCTGCATTCAGTGACAGAAGGCAGTGAGCTGGATGTTGCCCAATGAAGGAACACTGACATCATAGAAAGTGATAGAAATTATACATTAAGGCTTTACATACATCAAGAATGATAACAGTATGTTCATTGTTAATGAGTTTGCAATGACATAACTCATGTAAGCACGCCTTCAATCTTAGGACTCAGGAAGCAGAGGCAGGTGGATCTGTAAGTTCAAGGTCAGCCTGGTTTACAAAGGAAGTTCCAGGACAGCCAGGGCTACACAGAGAAACTCTGTCTTGAAAACAAAACAAAAAGCAGCAACAAAACAATCTGTTTCTTGGGCTAGAAAGATGACTGTGCAGTTGAGAATGCTTACTGTTCTTGTAGAGGACTTGGAATGTGTTCCCAGCACCCACGTGAAATGTATCACAGTGTCCTGGAACTCCAATTCCTGATACCCTCTGGCCTCTGAGGATAGCTGCTTACACATGGTGTATATAAACTTACACAGGTGCACACACACACATAATTAATTGAAAAAAAGAATCTGGTTCCTCATAAGCTAATCAATCTGGGCTGTGACAATCTCCTTCTCGTCCTTATTAATATATTAATTAATGCAATTATTGATAATGAATATGTTAAGTGTCATATAATCTTTAAGTACTGACTCGGCAATCCTTAGAGTATGAAGTAATACCACACCGGAAAATTGGTGTAGAACCAGGAAAAGATAAAGGCTGGTGAGGCATTGTTGAGTATGACATGTCATTTAATGCCTGTGTAGGACAAGTGTTCCTTTGGACAAATGTGCCCTATCCCCTCGTTGGAACACTATGAAGGAGAAGGTAGCACTCACTCACCCTGAAGTTTCTACTAAGCCTCCATCTGTTGTCACCTCTCTACTTCCTTGTATTTCTTTCCTCTTCTACCTTTCACCTCCAACATGTGCCAGATGTGACCTTTGTTTTGAACCCCAAAGGCCTTTGAGGTGCCACTCTGCTGTGACTTTTGCCTCTTATCTGCTTTCCCTGTCATCGGCTCCTGCCTCTCTTTTTATCAGTGTTCATACCAGGCCCCAGGGTTGACTCTGTACCATTCCCACTTTTCTCTCTACAGCTTTCAACTTTCAGTCTTACTTTCCCTCCTTCCCTTCTTGTCTGCCTTAGCCTTGCAGACATTGCTTAGATAAAGCCACAGGAAACATTTGGAAAAGCTGACAGTCATTTTTCTTTTACTTGTTTGCTTGATTCATTGGAATTACTTGTTTGAAGGCCGGCATTAAGGAGTTCACCAGACCCAAGATAAAGATAAATAGGTGTTTTATTGGAGAACAACTTACACAGATAAGAGTAAATAATCAATGTGGTGGTCCTGCTCCAGAAGATGCAGTCTCTGCCTTTCCGATGCTCTCAGAGACCCAAGAGAGCACATGCTACTCTACTGTAAAGCGATCACATCCACACCTGAAATCACGCCCAAAGGGTGTGGCTGCCTCTTCAGGTTCACTGGCAAGATCAGATGCTACTACAATTCCCCGTTCAGTCTAAAGAAGATTTTAAGCCTGATGCAAAAACTATATACAATGATAACAAATGTCAAGTATATTCCAGCAGAAGGAATATTAAAACCTACAACCAGCAAGAGCAATACTGAGCAATACTTGTTACTATCCTGCTCACCTCCAATATGTGGACTGCAGGTATGGGATACATATCCAAATGGAAAAATTACTGTGTACAAATTGAAAAAGAAATTTCAAATTTGAGGAATAAGATGTAGCTCAGATGATAGACTCTTTACTTAACTCACACAAAGCCCTGGGTTTGATTCCCAACATGCACAAGCCTGGCATGGTGGTACATACCTGTAATCTTAGCACTCTAGAGGTAATTGTAAAAATCAAATATTCAAAGTCATCCTCACTTACACATAGAGTATGAGGCTAGGGTAGCTATGTGAAACCCTGTCTCCAAAGATAATTACAAATACAAGCATGGAGGAGATCACAAATCATAAGGAGGTGGGAAGAGGATGATTAAAGATGACTACTCAGGCTGTGTTTTGGGAAACTTTTTAGAAGCTTGGTAATTCCGATAGACAGAAAAGTCGAATTTTAGTTTATATTGTATCTTATGCATTAGTTATTTTTCCATTGCTGTGATAAAATATCATGACCAGGCACCTTATAAAAGAAAGAGTTTATCTGGACTTATATTTCTAGAGGGTTAGAATCCATGATGGTAGAATGAAGCCATGGCGTCAGGAGCAGCAAACTGAGGGCTCACACCTTGAACCTCAAGCATAGAGAAGAGTCGAGCAAACTTGGAATGGAGTGAGGCTTTAAAACCCCAAAGCCAGCCGAGCGTTGGTGGTACACGCCTTTAATCCCAGTGCTCAGGAGGCAGAGGCAGGCAGATCTCTGTGAGTTCGAGGCCAGCCTGGTTTCCAGAGCGAGTGCCAGGATGGGCTACACAGAGAAACCCTGTCTCGAAAAACCAAAACCAAACAAACAAACAAAAACCCTCAAAGCCTGTCCCCAGTGGCACACTTCTTCCAGTAAGGTCACACCTCCTAATCCTACTCAAACAATTCCACCAACTGGGGACCAAGTGCTCATGGCTGAGATGATTGGGAAAATCTTATTTAAACTACCACACCTTGTATGCTCCTAATTATTTCTTGGACATCTGGTTTTTGTAAGTATATCGTCTTGCAATTTCATTAAGGAAAGAGAGAATTCCAGCAACTCAGCATGATTTTATTCTTAACGGACACATAACACTGAGAGGCCCCTGTGGACCTTGTGTATTAAAAGTTTGTCATAGATCTTTGTTGGGTGAAAAGGGTAATAACTGATCCATGACTCAGTTTGAAAATGATAGTCTCTATGGAAGGGAAAATTCCAGTTACCTTTTAGAGATTCATATAAATGCAGGAAAACACATGTCTTGACCTATTTGGCTAGTGTTTCTCAAGTTTTGTCAGAAGGGAATTGGGTCAAACCGAAGTAGTGTGAGTTTTGTGAATTTTGCTGAGTTGCCAGGTTTGGAACTGATTAATGAAATCTGACTTCCTCTAGAGTTTGAGAACTCTTCCATCAGATTGCAGCAGCATTATCTTTGTAAATGCCTAGTGTATAACTGGTGGTGGTGGTGAGGTGTCTCTAAGGCTCCAGCCTCCTTACCAGGGATGTGACTGGACCCTTTCTCCATATTTCTGAGCATCTGGGAGGGAAGATAAGCTTGTCGAAATCCTTCAATGCTTGAGTCTTTTCTTGCAAACTTTGTAGACTCTCCACACTGCGTATGACTCTTAGTAAAAAGTTGGGATACTGGTTTATTGAGGCTTGGGGCATTTTATCCCACAGGTATATATGAGGAATTTTTCTATGCCAGGAAATATGTCACTGATAAAATAAAAATTCTGTACTATTAAAAATGCAAACAAACATATAACATGAGATATAAAGCTTAATGGATGATACATATATTATTAGTCTAGGATCTATAAAAGATGTATACAGCATTACAGCTAAGGCAGACAGGGTGTCCAGGGAGAATGTAAGGGTATCCTGAAGGGAGATTAATAAAGTGAACTGATTTCTTTGGGATGCAAGGAAGAAAGTAATGATTAAGGTGAAATATATCTCCAGGATTAAGGTCCCTGTGATGAAAGGTGAGGATTGATTAAAAAACAAAACAAAAAACTGCATGCTGTTGTAGCTGAGAAAGTAAGAAAGTGATGTTTGATGAGGCTGGTGAGGAAGATGGCCTAGGAAAGGAAATGGAGAATCCATGAGACCCTGGAGGAAACCTAAGACAGGGCTATCGCTCCTAAACCTGGGGGAAAGAGAACTGAAGGTTGATCTGCTAAATGCTTCTCAGAGTACAAAATGTCATTGGTAAACTGCTTAGCTTGGGCAGTCTCACTGGTGAGGCAGGGATGAGTGCTGTATTGAGATGGATTAGGAAGCATATTTAGGAACGATGTAGAAAAAGAAAGGACTAACCTCATGGTGCTTTTGAAACCCTTCGCTGTAACAGAGTGGAAGATAACAGGATGGAGGGAATGAGTGGGGCTGAAAGATGTTTTAAATGCTCCAAATAATGAGCTCTTGAAATGATCCAGGTTAAGAGACATGCATCCCCAAAAAGTAGAGCCAGTCAACGGGAAAGTTCCTGCAACGCAGAACAGATGTGGTATCTTCGGTTAAGAGTCATGTTTTGCACCTGGAAGAGTGAGGAATGCAATGACATGGACAGAGGCAGATATATGGTGACAAACATGTAAATACCCTGAGCCTCAGCAGAACGCTGCAGGCACCTCCAGCTCCTTCCATCATGGAGGGCTTATCTCTGGAGGCTTTCTGCTTGATTATCGCCTGTTGACATTGGTGCTCATGAACACCAAAAGACCCTCTAAGGACACAGCTCTCTGGTGGCCAACTAGGCCCACCTCTTAATAGTCCATCCCACTATCAGTTCCTTATGGGTGAATTCATTGATGATGTTGATGCCCTCATGATCTGACAGCTCTCTAGGCCCCACCTTGGAAAAGTGTACTGGAGGTCAGGTATTTGTGGCAAGGGTAGGACTATCTTCTTATCCAAAACATAATGAAGTGTAGTCTTAAGAAAAAAAGAAAAGAGGATTTGTTTAAGCATACTACTTTGGTCAACTACAAAGCTAGAAAGAATAACCTACAGGGTCACAAGCTAATATTTGGTTTCTTTCTTTCTGTTGTCAAATATGGCATCTATAGACAATTTTGGTTTAAAGGATTCAAAGGAAGCATGGCTTTGAAACCCCAAACATGGCCTAACTTTATCTCCATGGTGCTATTGGACCTTTATGCTTGGCCCTGGTATGTACTTTTGTTGAGATTCCATTGGGCCTACACTGTGGTGGAAAGTGCCAAGCTGGCTTAGGATACAGGTCGTTTGAGAACTGTCTTTATTAAGGAAGGTTAATTGGTCTTCTCCAGGGTGGTAGCAGCCAGCCACAGCAGGATGCTCTTACGCCTACATAATGAATATTAATGTAGGAAGATCAATAATAAATGGCTCCACTCCTCACCCTGCATTGTACTTTGTGATGGTTAGATGCCCAGAGCTGCAGGCAGAGGGGCAGGATCAGCTATTTCATTCTCTTCCTGTAGCACTAATGAGAAAAGCTGAGGAATAGTTTTCTCCCTACATTCTCTGCTTGCATCAAATCCTTCCTGGTCTCTCCCGGGCCTCCCTGATGGCACTCCATGTAGGAATAGTGGATATCTAACTGTGCTGTGGTTTGCAGATGTGCAGTGCGCACCTAAGGAAGGAAATTTAGCCTTTGCACTCTTGGAATCAACTGACCTAATTAGTGTATTCAGACCTTTCATCATGAGAAAACAATTCAGCCCCGCTTACAGCTAACGGAACAAATGAGAAATCGGGAGCTTGCAGTGAAGAAGCCGAATTTATGGCACTGGGACAAAAGCTTCCATGGTTGCTTTGGTCTAATGAAAGGATAAGGCTGACTTTATACAGTAAAAGTTATGATTAAGGGACATTTTTAAAAGAGAGAAATGTAACGTTATTTCATAACAAACAGAAACAGGCAGAAGTCATCTCAGGCTTGCTCATCAGCATAGACAATGCTGTTTCTGCATCTTGCACAATGCACACTGACTTGCTGCTAAAGTATATGTGTGTGTGTTAACATGTGAAGCTCCCCTCAAAAACAGTCAGACCAACTCGATTCTCGCTGGGGCAGAAGGTGGCTGCTGCTTTCATTGCATTCATGCCTTTCACTGAATGAATGTCTCAGTATCGTGTAATGTCCAGCTCTTGGTGATGACATTTCAATACTGAACAAAGAAGAAGAAAATCCTTGTGGAGCTTTGGGGAAAATATGCACAAAACAAGTAAAGTAAATATGTTATTCAGGATTTTTTTAAAAATGGAAAGGAGACATTGGAGGAGAAGAGAGAGGGCAAGAGTGCATGTTTGAATAAAGTGGTTGGCTAGATGTCTAAGCAAGTGATTTCTGAGCAAAGGCTTGAGGGTTCTCAGGAAGCAGGCCATAGGTACCCCTTAGAGAATGAGTGTTTCAAGGTGAACAAAGCCAGTGCAAGGGCCCAAAGGCAGGAACACACTTGGGAAGTACCAGAAACAGCAAGAAAATGGTGTGGTTGGGCATGGTGTGCATGCCTATGACATCAGCACTCAGAAGGGGAGGACACAGGTAAGCGGAGAATTCAGAGTCAGGCTGAGCTACATAGCAAGGCCCCATCTCAAAAAAGCAAGGACCAAAGAGATAGCTCCATATCAGAGGGCTTGCCTGGCATGAGCAAGGCTCTGGGTTCCTTAACCAACACCCCCCAAAAAGAGTAAAATTAAAAGTGAATAAGAATAAGAGCAGGAAGAGGGAGGAGAGGGAGGAAGAGGAAGAGGAGGAGGAGGATTGTGATACTGGTGTGGATAGGATGGGGTAGGCAAGGGAGAGGTCCTGTGGGTAAGAGGAGAAATGGGGTTCCAATTGAGTAGATTTTTCTAAGGAACACCAGTGATGTCCTGATGTGTGTAGGTAGGAGTAGGCTTACAAATTCTCTAGATTAAATATGAGATTTGGTCAAGTCTGTAGCTATTAACCAATCCACAGCATGCTAAGATGAGTCCTCAAATACTAACTGCTGGTGGAATAGATGACAAGGAGAGGCCTGCCTGGGTATCTGCAATTTTCAGCCTCATTCCCAGTCCAAACTCCCTTTCGAAAGTAACCTAGTCAACAGCGAATGCAAATGTCCCCCCCAGGGAGAAGCAGAAGGAACTATGGGAATAGTTATAACTGATGTAAGAATGGCAAAGATAATCATAGCCATGGTATTAATATTATACCAAAATATGTGTTGTTTCATACATTTGAGAGAATCTGTTATGTTAAAATGATGATCTTATAAATTATTTTAAATTTAACAGAATAATTGATTATAGTGACTATTACTATGGATATATATATATATATATATATATATATATATATATATATATTCACCTCTCTAGGCGTGGTGGGACCTGGGAGAATAGAGCTGATAAATGAGGCCGACTAAAATCTCATGCAGTAGTCAACTTTATTTAGAGCCTCAGACAATTTAAACCCTGAGGGTTAAACAGAGTCACACGGATAATGTTCTTGAGTTCGAGCTCAGGAGAACCAGCCACATGTGGCAAAAACATGGTTTCCCATGGAGGCATATAAAGAATACTTTAAACATTTAATTGGAAAACAGCAGCAAGCAATAACGAGTGATCTGAAGTAAATTCACTCCTATCCACTCCACCTGTGAGGAGCATGAACCACATTCCAAGAACAACTGTGTTTTGTAGGTACTGAGGTCACAAGACTCTTGTCTTCTTGGAGTGTTCTCACAAGCACTCCGGATTCTCCTCACATGGCTCCATTCCTGGACCATGTTCTGACAGTGTATAGTACTAAAGATTAAAGGAACTCAAGTTTCATATCCATAAAATTAATTCGATTTATCTGAGCTGTATGAGTATCTTAGAAGAACTTCTCAACCAGATGTTTTAACCTTGCAGTAAATGGAAAGTATTAAGTTTATAAATGAGGTTTGCAATATTTGAATGTGTCAAATTGCAAAATTTGTAAATAAGAAACAACCAATGTTATTCAAATCCCTTCCTCACCTTGTTCTGTTAGCTTGATTTTCATTTAGAACAAGGTAAAACTAGGTGTGGCTGTGCACTCCTGTAGACCCAGTCCCCGGGGCAGGGGCGGGAGGTGGGAGAAGTTCAAGGCCATGTCCAGCTATATAAGTTCCAGATGACACTGGGCTATATGAGGCCCAGTCTCATGAAGAGGGAAAGAAAAGGGAAAGAAAGAAAGAAAGAAAGAAAAGAAGAAAGAAAGAAAGAAAGAAAGAAAGAAAGAAAGAAAGAAAGAAGGGAAGGAAGTGAAGGAAGGGAACAAAGGGAAGAAAGAAGACAATATGAAAGGAACGGAGACAGGCAGGCAGTTGGGTGGGGTGAGCAGGTGGGTAGGAAGGGAAGGAAGGAAGGAGGGAGGGAGGGAGGAAGGAAGCCAGCAAGCAAGCAAGCAAAGTTGGTTTCCACATCTGTATCTTGACTGTAAAGAGCAGTAACAAAATGTCCTGAAAGAGAAAGGTAACGAACAAGCAAGGTCTTGCCTCACCTTTTCTCCGCATTGACTATAAACCACCCTTATCTTTGTCTAAAGCTCAAAGCCTTCAGCAGCCGGAGGCAGGGAGAGTTCTAGAACTCCATTTTCTCTGGGGCTGTCTTTGCTGCCCTGGTGTCCACCCAGCCTTTAGTTGCAGCATGTATTTTAATGAAATTGCTATGTAGTAAATCATTTTCCAAGAGGCTGTGGATGTAGCTCAATGGCAGAGCAATTGCATAGCGATGGCTCTACATGTGATCTGACAACTCTGGGTTGCTCCTAGCATGTGTGCAATGCTACCCACATTCTCCATCCTGCTGTTGGGAGGCGGGGGTTCTTTGGATCTGGTTTGTGGATCTGGAATACTGGAACTCAGCCCAGGCAGATTCATTTATTCCTGGAATTACGAATTTTGCAATCTCTCCTAGAGCAATTACTTTCTCATTATGTATCCTGTTTCTTGAAATTTATCAATTTATGGCCAAAAACTGTACCTTGGGTAATTAAGAACAGCCCGCTCCAGCTTATGTCAGGCTAATGAGGCACCAATTAAAGGCTAGTATTCATTCACCTGAATTAATTAGATAATCTCTTTACTCCAGTGGCAGTGGTGGGGAGGCAATCTTTAAAGTCCTGGAGGTTACACTGTATTGTGAGTTCTTCTTTTGATGCATTGAAGAAACATGTGATAAACCACTTATTTTGTTTTTACTTCAGATCCACATTGAGGTGACATTTGGGGGGTTTTAGGACTTGCTTATTTTCCTATGCACACCTATTTCCCCCAAATACAGGGAGAAGGATTGTAAATGCCCCAAAATGAGCTCACACACAGCTTGAAGGTTGAGTGCCCACGCCCAGACTCCCGCAGTGTCCTGTAATTCTGCACACAATTCACATTTGTGACTTGGGTTTCGTATGTTGTGGAGGTTGTTCCCTGTAATAGTAGACATGTTTCTGCTACTATCTGGGGAAAGTGATGAAGTAATGAGGAAAGGAGCTCTGCTTTTGTTCACAGGAGTGAAAGGAACCTGAGGGCTCTGAATGCCTGTTTCTGGCTGTTTAGAAGTCAGTTATAGAGGTGCTGGGTCTGTTTAGTTTTGGTGTATTATGTTTTTATTTGTTTGTAAGGGTTTTTTTATATAATAAAGTATATAGAAAGTTTTAAATTTAAAAAAGGGAAATTTCGGCAGTTCCTTCCACTTTCTTCCTGTCCTGAGCGCCGAGGCTCCGGCTGCTGGTCTCTCGCCACTTCCCTCGTGCCATGGCCCCGAAACGGCAGTCCACGCTCCTGCCCCAGTCCAAGAAACCCAAGTCGGTCCCCGCAGCGAAGCGGGACGACAAGCCGGCCTCGCTCGGCCTGCCGAAGGGAGAAAAAGAACAGCAAGAAGCAATTAAACACATTGACGAAGTACAAAATGAAATAGACAGACTTAATGAACAAGCCAGTGAGGAAATTTTGAAAGTAGAACAAAAATATAACAAACTCCGCCAGCCATTTTTTCAGAAGAGGTCAGAATTGATCGCCAAAATGCCAAATTTTTGGATAACAACATTTGTCAACCATCCACAAGTGTCTGCCCTGCTTGGGGAGGAAGACGAAGAGGCTCTGCATTACTTGACCAGAGTTGAAGTGACAGAATTTGAAGACATTAAATCAGGTTACAGAATAGATTTTTATTTTGATGAAAATCCTTACTTTGAAAATAAAGTTCTCTCCAAAGAATTTCATCTGAATGAGAGTGGTGGTGACCCGTCATCAAAGTCCACGGAGATCAAATGGAAATCTGGAAAGGATTTGACAAAACGCTCAAGTCAAACACAGAATAAGGCCAGCAGGAAGAGGCAGCACGAAGAGCCAGAGAGCTTCTTTACCTGGTTTACTGACCATTCTGATGCAGGTGCAGATGAGTTAGGAGAGGTCATCAAAGACGATATTTGGCCAAACCCCTTGCAGTACTATTTGGTTCCTGATATGGATGATGAAGAAGGAGAGGCAGAAGATGATGATGATGATGATGATAAGAGGAGGAAGGCTTGGAAGACATTGACGAAGAAGGGGATGAAGATGAAGGTGAAGAAGATGAAGATGATGACGAGGGGGAGGAAGGGGAGAAGGATGAAGGCGAGGATGACTAGCACAGAAGACTGATGGATTCCAACCCTCTTTTTTATTTTCTTTTATTTTCAATTTTCTCCAGTCCCTGGGAGCAAGTTGCAGTCATTTCCCTCCCCTCCCCAATCCCTCTTGTGCTCAGTCGCCCTGTTTTTGAGGTCTCTTCTCAACACCATGGTTCTCAACTTATTTGGGGGGAAATACCTTGAGCAAAATACAACGAGAAAAGAATCTCCACTCTTCTGTTCTAAATTCATTTTTATCCTTGTCTCAAACCATGGATTCAACACCGCCAATGTGCTCTGTGGGGGGAAAAGAAAAGCCCTCTGGCTCCCTGGGCTCTGCAGGAGACTGGGGGGTGCTAGGCCCCTGTGTAGTAGTGCATTGAATTCTAGCTTTTTTCCTTTCTCTGTATATTGGGCTCAGAGATTACACTGTGTCTCTATGTGAATACAGACAGTTAGCATTTACCAACATGTATCTGTCTACTTTCTCTTGTTTAATAAAATGAAAAAAAAAAACAGAAAAAAGGGGGGGTTAGAAGGTCAGCAAGGGTGGGTTTGAGGTGTCTGGGGGGGGTCAGTGGGCATTGTGACAACATGGCTTCTCCTTTGGCATGTTTAATTGTGATGTTTAACAGACATCCTTGCAGTTTAAGGTGACACTTTTAAAATAAAATTCTCTCCTAACGATAACTTGAGCCCTGCCACTCAATGGGAGAATCAACAGAACATGTAGGGTTTTATTTGGAAATGACATTCTCTGTTGTAACTTTATTTTTAATTTTTTTAATTTTTAATTTTTTATTTTTTTGGTTTTCACTGGAAGGAAAAAGATGCTCATTTTTAAATGTTAAAGTATACAAGTTGCTTTGTTACAATAAAACCAATGTGTACACACACACACACACAAAAGGGAAATTTCTGGGGAACCATGTATACAGTAATTGTCAAATACTGCCAAAAACTTGAAAGTGTTTTTTTTTTTAAGCCAACAAAAACAATTAACAAAAGGTTTTAGAATATTTTTCTAAATGAAAAGTTTTGGGTTATTCTATGTGTTTTTTTAATCTATGCTGGCTTTGTTGTTGTAGTTTTGTTATGTTTGAGACAGGGTCTCGATGGCTGTGTATCCCTGGCTGGCCTAGAACTCGTTAGGTACACCAGGCTAGTCTCAAACTCAAAGAAATCCATCTTGCTCTGCTTCCTGAGTGCTGGAATTATGGGTAAACACACCCAGTCGATTTGCTCTTCTTAAAGAGGGCATCCTTGAGCCATCCAAATACTCTCCTGGGGAAAAAGTGTTTCCTCTCCTTAAAGTCCCGGTGGTCCTCCTGCCTCACCTCCTCTTCTAGCCCAGGCAGAGTTGTTCTGTCATTTACATTGTATTGGAAACTTGCTAGGATACAACACAAAATGTTATTATTAAAATGTTTATTTATAATTCTCTATTAGACCAGGGAATCTCTAAAGGCAAGCACCATTGAAACACGTGAGAGGATAAAAATTATGTGGCATAGGATATAAATATTATGTGATGATTAGCTGTTATTAGCCATCTGTTTGAGAAATTTGTACAGATATCCCTGAACTTGCCTAGCAAGCACATTTTTTCCTTGACATTTTCACAACACAGTTGACATTGAAATCTGTGTTTATAGCTCTAAGATTTAGTAGTCAGGCAAAAACTTTAAAAATAACTTTTAAAATCATTTACTATCTACCAGTGTGTATATGTAAGTGGGTCATAGATGGAGGGGCATGTGTGGACGGCAGAGGGCAACTGGCAGAATCCTGTTCTCTTTTTCCATGACTGAATTCTGATGACTGAACTCAAGTCATCAGACTTGGCAGCAAGCTCCTTTACCTACTGAGCCATCCTGTTTACCTGCACAACCTTTTTTTTCCCATTAGACAAGATGTTTGATCACTGGGAGCCCATATTTCAGACAACTTGATATTAATTTCATGTTAATTTGCTTTGAGTTATTTACAAGTTATTTAAACTTGATTTGATTCTCTTTTGGGGGTGGAGCAAAAGCACTTTTTTTTTTATTGCTAAGAGGTGAAAGGCAATAGGTTTTGCTAGCAAGTCCATTGAGGGTTCGCATAGGTAAGAGACAATTTTTGGAGTACTAGACCGTGTAGAGAGCTGTATACTTTCTGGAAGCTTCTTTTAATTTGGGACAAATAGGGTCTTTCATCCTCACTTAAGGCCTCTAATTGTGTCAGATATCTCTCATTCTCATAACTAAAATAGCTCAGTGGGAAAAGAGGGGGTGGTGACAAGGACAGAGTGGAAGAGACATAAAAAAACGAGACTGATGTAGAGAGGGGAGGAGCCTAGGTTAGATGGAGCTGGGAGGGAGATATGGAAAATAAATGCGGCCTTCTGAACCCTCAGTAACGCAATCATTTGAATCAGGATAGACACAAAGGTGAATTTTCTATTTACCACCAAATGGCCACCTATAGGACCTCAAGCCTTTCACCTTCACACTCTCACTGCCCGAGAGGTTCTGGTTAGTGTGGAGACACACTCATTAGAGAGAACTTGTGTCAAATTGTGCCAAAGTCAAATGGGTACGTTTGCAATTTTTATTTTGCTTTATTGAGTTCTTCTCTTTTTCTTCTTTAGACGTAGCTAATTTGTCACTAGCTTCACTTGTCTCTGATGTTAGAGTTTACATACTATTCTCACTTTGCATTCTCTAATCCACTTCTCCCTAATACTTCAGTCGGAGTCCTGAGGAAGTTTCAAGACTTCCAGCTTTTCTTCTCATAGCCGCTGGAGGCTGACGGTGAGCCTATCTGGGCTACCAAACAACTCTATAATAAAAAGCTTGTGAGGAGAGAAGCTGGCTCTCAACATTCATATCATAATCTTCCTCTAAGAGCCTTCCACTACACCTTATTCTATATGCATCCTAAATTCTGCAAGCTTTGAAACTAGGGTGCTGTTTCGGGAGACTACATTGGCACTCATTAGACAGTCACTAAGGCAGATCTGGTAGCGTGTACCTATGATCTCTGCACTTGGAAGGCTGGGCACAGGAATTTCAGAGAGTGAGGCCACTTTGGTCTACAGAGTATACTGGCTCAAGGCCAAGAAGAAAGAAAAACATCACTGGTTTCAAGATATTTAAATGTGTTTATGACATACATATGACTGAACCAAGCAACAGTCAATCAGCCAGGAATAGTTTGATCTGTTTGCTTTGTATTGTCCCCATTAGTGAAGCCCCATATCCTGGGACCACTTGGAAAAGGGGCTGATGGTGAAGAGAAAGACATGGGTAGGGTGTTATGCCTGCCACTCATGCCCACTCACACTCCTGTTTCTGTTTTCACACAAGTCTATTGTGAACACAGTACTTTGTAGCTTATTACATTAAAAACAACCTGACAGAAATTATTAGGGTTGTTTGAATAATGGTGCACTAAATACAGTTGTTTGAGGTGTTTCGCCATCTGTTATGCTCTGACTACAGAACAAAATTGAACAATTTTGTGCTGTGGGTTAGATTTTATTCCCTGTGATTGGGGACTGTGCTTTCTTTTCAAAATATTCACATAATTTACCCCATTTGGTTTGTAGTTGCAGAGCTTAGAGCAAATTTTCTTCTAGATGCTTCATACCAAGTTGACTACCCTGCATGGAGTTCACCATCCATGAACATCTTCCAGAAGTTCTGGGGGTGGCCAACCCCACCTAACTCACAGGGATGTAAGGTAAATAAAGAGATGGTTTGCCCAAGGAAAAGTTGATTCCATATAGAATGCCAAGACTGAAAAAAATGTCCATTTCTTTTTTTTTCCTTTAAATTTTTTTTATGCAGTATATTTTGATCATATTTTCCCTTTCCCAGCTCCTCCTCACCTTCCTCTCCATCTCTTGGTTCTCTGTTAGATACCAATGTTATTATCGAATTTGTGTCTGAAGATGGAGACTAAGTGTTGTAGGTACACTGGGCCCTGCATTGGTATTCTGGTTTGTGTTGGGGACACACACAAAGAAACACTAGACCATCTATTCTATCACTAACAGTGCTGCCCTATAGATAGGTAATGTCTGATCTTTAAAATTATGAAGGAGGCACAACTTTTAAAATATTAAAAAAGAATCAAATGAACTGACATTATTAATGGATTTTATTTAACTGATACATGCAATTTCAGCAGATATTAGCTATGACATTTACTGATGACTTTTCTCCCTATAACAAATCGTCAAATCTGACCTTTATTTTATTCTTCTAGCCAATCCTAACTGGGACTAGGCAATTTTCAAGCATTTTCTAGCTATGTGTTCCTAGTGGCAACACCAGCACAGTAGCCAGTCTTAGCTCAGTTATAATCTCCTGAGATCAACAGAACAAACATTCTTACATCTCAGACTGTACTACAGTCTTCATAGCTCTTGTTTTGGAAGAAGGGTCACAAATTGTTATTCCTTTCTCAAAGCAAGTCATTAAATGTCAGGTTGAGGTTCAGACATAATAGTCTCTCTCTCTCTCTCTCTCTCTCTCTCTCTCTCTCTCTCTCTTTCTCTCCCCCCCCCCCCGCTTACTTCCCCCCCCCGTCTGTGTGTGTGTGTGTGTGTGTGTGTGTGTGTGTTTATGTCTGTAGTTTCATATCTTTCCATACTTTGTATATACTCTTTTTTGTTTTGTTTTGTTTGGAGGCGTTGAATGAGTTTGATACCAATTTCCATATTTTCTTTTTGAGAATGAGATAGCCTAACCTACCTGATTTGAGTCAATTTAAAATATGGGCTCTGGCAGTCTTTACTTTGTAGACTTATGCTACTGTTTTCCCGGATGTCATTAAAGAATCTGTTAAGGAAGAAATAAAAAGCATCTACTCCCAAACAGGAACCAGTTTGCTTTTTAGCCTCATGGTCGATAAGATCATTTAACAAGACTATAAACTGCTTAAAGCCATGTGATTATTCCTTAGTCAAAATGTTGATTTGACCCCTTATAAAGTTGTTCATCCTCCACATTGTTCCTGATAATATTTTGTTCATATTATGTCAAAATTAGATCTAAGTTTTATCCTGATATTAAGTTCTTAGATAAAAATATCTAGATAATGCATTATAATAAAAAATACATTAAATAGCTATTGTGTTTTTATCTCTAAATCTCAATTTATACCAGAGAGTGATGACTTGGCATACATACAGACATTAATAGTTTTAAGTGAAAATATAAATTCCTTTTGCTACAGTTATTCTGCCTTTTGGAAATGCTTATCAAGATCGATAATTATTGACCACCCCAGGTTGATACATGATACTGGGGAGAACTACCTGTTCTTGCTGCCCATGTTCATTTCCCATGGCTGTATGGCAAGTCACCACATGTTTATTAGCTATAAACTAAGCTATTATCTCAGAGTTCAATCAGAAGCCAGGGCAGGGCATACTTCAGAGCTCTGTTCAAGATCTGTCGAGGATAAAATCAAGATCTCAGATGAGGCTGATATCTAATTTAAGACTTAGACACACACTCTCTCTCCTTTTTTTCTCTTCTTTCTTTCTTTCTTTCTTTCTTTCTTTCTTTCTTTTTTTTTTTTTTTAGTGCTGGGTGTTGAATTAGAGCCTTTCACATGCTAAATATTCCCAGCCCTAGTTATATTATATTATATTATATTATATTATATTATATTATATTATATTATGACAGGGTCTTGTTAGGCAGTGGTGGTGCACATACCTTTAATCCCAGCACTCAGGAGACAGAGGCAGAAGGATCTCTGAGTTCCAGGACAGCCAGGACTACACAGAGAAACCCTGTCTTGAAAAACAAATCAAAACAAAGACAGAGTCTCACTGAGTTGCTAAGTTGCCTAAACCAACTTTAAATTCACTCTGTGTCCTAGACAGGCTGTAACTAGCCAGCCTTTTGCCTCAGCCTCCCCAGTGTCTGGGATCACTGACTATGCTACCATAACCAGCTTAGCATTACCTTTCAAGCATATGTGACCATTGAACGAATTTACTTCCCTCCTGTAATCAGACTTAAATATCTTCCATGTGAAGGAAAACCCCTTTCTACCACACATCTCCTCTCAGAAAGGATACATTCCCTCTTACAGTAGGCTCACCTATGAAGTCAACCCCTTTTATCAGTCCTGTGTCACTGCAGGGAATGGCGATGTGACAGCCATCTTCAATTCTCCCTGTCAAGTTCTTGGCTTGCTCCAAGCCATCTCTCTTCACTGACGGTTGTTGATTGGCAGAGCCCCATCTTGCAGGGAAAGGGGGTTATCTGAACAGAACAAAGCTGAAAGTCTTTGTGGTGGGGCTTCAGAATGCAATCAGAAGAAGAGACGGTATTTGACTTCTTAGGTGAGCTGCAGGAAGAAAGCATTTGGGAATTGTGAAGGTGTGGTGTGGGGGCCATGCAAACTTTCTGCTCTGGTCAGTTCTTTGCTTTGGTTCTGGGACTTGCTCCTGAAGGTGAGTGTATGGGAACCCGTCCCACCAGCCCATCTACCAGTTCTCTGTACTAGCAACTATACTCACTGCTTACAGCCTGCTAGTTATACCTGCTGTTTCCCAATAAATAAAAAAGAGCTGCAGCAGATTGTGGCATTTTCAGAATAGGCCCAATATTCTTTGGAGGGCATAATATCTTTGTAATAAGATGGAACTCAATTAATTTTTCCCTGGTGAGAAAAAAATTAATATCTGTGTTACCAGAAAGGATTTTATGTATATTCATCCTTTATTATTGCCTTATTTGCATTTTCTAGTACATGATTAGTTGGAACATGATTTTTTTAATATAGTCAGTATCAAAACAATTGCTTCTGAATTTTATTCATGTCTTAAATATCATTTAGACTTCCTTCATTCACGTTGTCTCCCTTCCTTGACTCATACTGGCACCAATTAAAGATAGGTAAATAAATGTGTATAAAGTAATCATTAGGATGGACACTCAGGAGGCAGAGGCAGGTAGATCTCTGTGAGTTCAAGGCTAGCCTAGTCTACAGAGGGAGTTCCAGGACATCCAGGACTATTACACAGAGAAACCCTATCTCAAAGAAACCAAAAAACAACCCCCCCACCCCCAAAGAAATCATTAGTACTCGATCTTGTGAAACCTGGGCTTGCTATTGAACTTGAGATATTAAAAATCATAATTGATTCTAGTATTAATAGTAAATCCCAGTATTAAAATAGTTCTCCTATTAAAGTAGTTGCCTCTTATTGTTTTTGGACAAGAAGCTTATTGCTCATGCTATCAGGCACTCCCTCCCAGCAATGCAAAAGTCACAGAGTCCCATTTGCTGGGAAGGCCACGAGATAGCTGATGCCATAGACACTGAGTATGCTAGGACTTAGAGGTAAGCAGCTCCCTAATTAAGCAGCTCTTAATTAAATTGCTGAGATATGGTTTTTTCATTACTTTAGCTAAATCAAGGTAAACTGAGTCCTTCAGAGTGTATTTTCTAATTGACTTAATCTATGTTCTAAGCATAACCTCTGGCAAGAGTGGCCTGGAGAGTACTGTTGAGTAAGTGTGACCTAGACTGTATGGTTGAACAATCTCACAGTGTCAGAAGCTGTTAGGTGATCTCCCCACTTCCTGGTTTTTTGGGTGTGGCTGGATCACATTTCTAATCTCTTTGCTTGTTGATCAGGACTGCCATTTAGTTGTTAGATTATAAGCAGAGGTGATGTGTGTGTCTTCCTAATATAATCGGTAAACATATCCCTGACTGTCTCTGCCCTCTTCCCAGTTGAGTAGGTTGAAAAGTATTTCCAGATTGTTGACAATTATAACTTGCCCTTGGTAAAGCCATAAAGGATTCCAAGTCTCTGAATTCTCTTAACCAGAGGTTCTCAATCTATGGGTCAACCTCACCCCTTTGAGGTTGCAGATCAGATATTTACATTACTATTCCTAACAATTGCAGAATTACAGTTAGGAAGTAGCAATGAAAATAATTTTATGGAGGGCTGGAGAGATAGCTCAGTGGTTGAGAACACTGACTGTTCTTCCAAAGGTCCTGAGTTCAATTCCCAGCAACCACATGGTGGCTCAAAACCACCTGGAATGAGATCCGGTGTTCTCTACTGGCACACAGGCAGAAGACTGTATAGACTGTATATGTAATAAATAAATAAAATCTTTAAAAAAATAATTTTATGGTTGGGGTCACCACAACATGAGGAACTATATTAAAGAGTCATACCTTAGGAAGGTTGAGAGGAACTGCCCTAAATAATTTGGAAGCAGCCAACCCAGAAATACTCATGGGACCTTTAAAGGAAAAAAAATAAGGAAATTAAAATTGAGGGGCATTATATATTATAGCAACTCTCATTACTTTTATTCACTAAACTTATACAAGTACTAGGCAGGCAATAGCAGCAGCTATCTACTACAACAGCTAATATAAGGATCTGGGGAATACTTAACATATATCCATGTATGAACCATTTACAGGGTTTGTGGTACCTTAAATAATACCTCCATGTCCTAATCACAGATGTTCACATATTATTTTTCATAGTTAAGAAAAATGAAGTTTCACAGCCAGAGGTCTTTAAATTAAGAGACTGTCCTGAATTGCCCAGGCTCACTATGTACTTATTACCTGGGGTCCGGCCTGTATTAGCCCCACGCTGCAGGAGCCATCTATTCCAGACTGATGTTACTGGAGCTGAGATCAGAAACCAGCTGAACAGGCCCGGGTCCAACCTTGAGTGGGTGAGTGTGGATGAGGGAAGGCCTAGCTATCCAATGATGTTAAAGATGAGACAGAGACATCTGGTCATAACAGGAGGATTCCCAGTCAATACTGGAGATCACAGTTTATTGAAGCATCATCTTAAGTAACCATCCAAAGATGGCAGAAGACATCTGTTATCATGTATAAAGGACTGGTGTCAAATATTTCCCTTAATTCTAGAGACACTCCTAAGCAGCATGTACTCACTAGCCCTCAGGGTGGGTGTAGACTGCCCTGGCCCAGGTCTTTTGTTATAAAGAATAGGAGCCATTTCCCACCAAGGCTAGGTCATCCAGAGGTAATCAACTGGCATCTAAAAGACAATAGAAGTTCTGAGCTCCAAGAATCCGTGGCTGTGCAGAGCATATTTCTAGAATATTGCATGTGGGCCCCTACAACTGATAAAAAAAGATCTTAAAAATGGAAGAAGGCAAAAGTTAGAAAGTGGTATGAACATTAGAAAGATTCACCTTGCTGTTGCTAGTTTCAAAAATAGAAAGTAGAGGGCAACAAGGTAAGGAATGTGAGTGGCTTCTAGAAGTTGGAAGAGTGAAGAGTAAAGAAGAGATAGCCTATCCAGTCTACAGCAAAGAGTTCAGGCTGTTCCTGCTTAATTTTAGCTGATGTTTTGACTCTGAGTTGATACCTTAGTCTTAATCAGATTGATCTCTTTTACAGAAAACAATAAAATAGGTAGGTCCAGGTGTGGTGGTGTACGCCTTTAATCCCAGCACTCAGGAGACAGAAGCTGGAGAATCTCTGTGAGTTCGAGGCCAGTCTGGTCCTCAGAACAGCCAGGGCAACACAGAGAAGTCCTGTCTCAAAAAACAAAACAAACAACAAAAAACAAACAAATAATGAAATAGGTAAACACCACCGGGCTTGACTTGATTCTCTCTATTACAATATATCCTTCTTCCTAGAGAGTTAGTCTTCATTGTCAACTCAAGTGGATTTAGTTCCTGTCTTACAGAATAAAATACAGTATACTGTTTTAAGGCACCGTATTTATGATAATTTGTTAATGGGACCACCATTAGCTAACTTCACACAGCAAAAAACAAAGCCAAAATAAACAACAAAACTCATCTCATTCATCAGCTCAGGGGACTCTGTACCCAAGTTTTTCACAGAACAGCATTGCAGGTTCTCTTTTCTATATTATACAACTAAGACCTCTCAAAATTGCCCCATGGCCATTAAGGGCTGGAAGAGCTCGTGACACTCAGGAGGAGAGATAAGAGCTGCTGACCCCCAGCAGAAAGAAAGCCATTCTTGTAGTCATAAGATGAAAAACTTCAAAGAGGCTACTTGAGACCCATCCTGATAGAGTATGTCTTAAAAGCGTGATGCTCTGTACAGTCAAACATCAAGGACATATTTTATTGATTCTTACTTCCTTTCCCAAACGACTGAATAGCAGCACTATGCTATATGGAGGAGCCAGGTTTTCTCATCAAGAGCTAGAGGCTACAACAAGACCTGGAATCTGGTTCCTACTGAAGCAATGCTCTCTTGTCTTTTTCTGTACACGTCAGGCACTGTTTTAAGACCAAATGCTCAAGACCTCTTTTAGAAAGTCCAATTAGCTTGATTTTCAAGTTGAGGAAACAGGTTGAGAAATCTCCAGACTCAAATGCAGATGTGTCTGATTACAGAGCAGATTAAGAGTTGTTTCCTATGGGTTCAAGAGATGCTTTTAATTTCTTTTTTTGAAACCTCAGATGCATGACTATTACTTTGCATTGTGACACATCTCCTATGCACATAGACACACACACAAACACACACACAACACACACACACACACACACACACACACACACACACACACACACACACTTGGTTCTTCGAGACATAGCCTTGTAGACCAGGCTGGCCTCGAACTCACAGAGATCCACCTGCCTCTGCCTCCCTAGTGCTGAGATTAAAGGCATGCACCACCACCACCACTCTGCTGATCTTGTACAGTTTTAAATGTGCTAATATACAAAGTAAAAGGAAGGAAAGAATTGTATCCTAGTGTATTTGTGAGTTCTGTGGAACATTCACTCGATAATATCCAGGAAAGAATAAAAATCCCAGGGCTGCAGTTCGAGAGGGAAATAAATCTTGCCTACAGATGCCCATTTAACCATCACTGGCATTTAGACTGAACTTGATAGTCATAGAGCACAATAATACCACTTTTTAGTGTCTTGGGTTTCTACTGCTATGATGAAACACCATGACCAAAAGTAACTTGGAGAGGAAAGGGCTTATTTAATCTCACACTTCCAGGTAGCAGTCTGTCACTGAGGGAAATCAGGGCAGGAACTAAACAGGGTAGGAACCTGGAGGCAGGAGCTGATGCAGAGGCCATGGAGGTGAGCTGCTTACTGGCTTGCTCCTCATGGCTTGCTCAGCCTCCTTTTTTTTTGGGGGGGGGGGCATTTCGAGACAGGGTTTCTCTGTGTAGCTTTGGAGCCTGTCCTGGAACTAGCTCTTGTAGACCACGCTGGTCTCAAACTCACGGAGATTCACTTGCCTCTGCTGCCCGAGTGCTGGGACTAAAGGTGTGCACTACCACTGCACAGCAGCCTGCTTTCTTAAACATCCCAGAAGTTCTTGCCCAGGGGTGGCCTCACCTGCAATAGGCTGGGTCCTCTAACACCAATCACTAATTTTAAAAATGTCCCACAAGCTTGGTGACAGGCCGTCTTACTTAGGTATTTGTTTAACTATGGTTCACTCTTCTCAAATAACTCTAGTTTGTGTCAAGTTGACAAAAACAAACAACTAAACAGGACAGATGATGACCTTTAAGTCCACCAGGAAAAAATACTTTTGTAGTGACCAACTACACATTTACATGTGTCTGGTAATTAGACATACCCTATTAAATACAAGGCATTATGTTGTTTTCAGTTTCATCTTCTCCTTTGTAATTCTACCTAGTTTTAAGTGTCCATGAGACTGGTTACATGGTCTCACAAACAACTCAGCTGTGATGCTAAATAAATGCTTACTGCCTTTAGTAAACTGAGGCAGAGTCTGCCAAAAGGTGCCCACTAACCCTTATGGGCATGGAGAAAGGTTCTCTTGGCAGCCCATTTGGACATGTAGACATGTTATGCTTAAGCAAAACTTGAGACACCATATATTTCAAAAATCTAAACTTTCATATTCTTTTGAGAAATGGGAGATCTCTGCTGGTCGTTCCAGTATCTATTGGCTAGCATTGACTGAGCCAGGAAGGAGCTGCTCCCGGCTTCTCCGTGGTCTCAGCCTTCCTTTATCTCCCTGACACTGAATATAAGCAGCCATTTAAGACTGGGCTTGTGTGTTTGTGAGTGAAAAGTATTTCTTTACTACGTGCATGATGGGAAACTAGAAGTAAGAGAGCCTTGTGATTATTCTCTCAGGCTACCTGTCCCATTTATTCACATTATCTGAAAGCCCTTGGACTGTAAAGATGGAGAGATGGTAACAGTTTACAATAGAAGGGAAAACTGCCCTAGAAAGACCCTACAATTACTAGTTGCAAATCCCTAAGTCTATAATATTAAAACCCCAGGGGTCAAGAGCATCCAATACAGGCTGGATTTTTTTTTAAGACAAAGGAATTTGTGAATCTAATTAGCAAAACCTGCCAAAGAAGACTCTAATCTCTTCTGATGGCTCATCTCAGTGACCCCTGCTGGCAAGAAGAAATACAAGGGTTAGAGAGAAAGATATGTGTGTGGAGTGGTGGGTTAACCCTCAAGCATCTAATAGAGGAAGATACTAGCTATAGTATCCATATATTATTTTCCCAATGGCATCTTTTGGTTGAATAGGATGGTGACCTCTCTTCTGTTACTCTCAGGTGGAATTGTGTCCACAGGACAGGGTAGCAGTGGACACCCTGTCTTACAGGCAGCTGGCATTGAGCAGTCTATTGTGAGTTTATCCACCCACTGGTGGAGCCAGCTGGCTTTGTTCCTAAGCTCAAATGTGACATGAATCAAGGTGTATGATAACTTATGCTTTTGATTCCAGAATTCAGGAAGCTGGGGTATCAGGGTTGCATATATTCAAGGCCAGTTTAGGCTAAAACCTTGATACTTATAAGCAAACACAACCCCATAACCCAAACAATCAAATAAACATGGTGTGACAATATTCTTTTTTCCGCCGAGACAGGGTCTTACTATGCAGCTCTGGCTGTCCTAGAACGCAATATGTGGACCAGGCTGGTCTCAAACTTGAAGAGATCTGCCTATCTCTGCTTCCCAAGTGCTGGGATTAAAGGGGTGAGCCACTACACCCAACTGTGACAGTATTCTTAGTCTTTGAGTCTAACCAAGTCTTGGCTATTGTTACTCATTATACTTCATTAAGATAGATAAGACTTACTCTGTTGGGACTGCTAGTAAAATATACCACAGGCTGGACAGCTTATGAAAATAGAAATTAATCTGTTCTAGGGACTGTGAAGTCTAAAATCAAAAGCATGAGATTTGGCAATTGGTCAATTATTGATTCATAGTTGGTTTCTTCTTGCTGGGTCCCAGTATGGCAGAGATGGGAAGCAATCTTTTGTTTGGAGCTCTTTTATTTTTGAAACCTTTCCTTGTCATTTTCTTTGTGGTGCCGGAAATCGAACCTACTGCTTTGCCCATACCGATTACTGTACCACTGCATCCTGGCCCAAGACTTGAACTTTATTTTATTCTAAATAAGGAAACTAGTCTCTTTCCTGAGAACACCATCTTCAAGCTCTTGCCCTCTTATCCCATCACCTCGGGGATTAGAGTTCCAATGTCTACATTTTAGGGCAGTAACCACAGACATTCAGTTCATAGTCAAATAGGAGCTGATGTCCTAGGAATAAGCATAAGTAAGGTTAAAGCATGAGGTTAGACAAAGAAGTCATGTAATATTCTGCATTAACTACAGCTACTTCCACAGTGCTGGTAATATCTCATTCGAGAAAATTGGAAATGCTAAGTTTTAATTGCAGCACCAAAAAAAGTAAAATATTACTGAAGAATTAATGACTGAATATCAAATTAGATGATTTCATGAAAGGAAACAAAGTAAGTCCTGTTATGATTTCCACTGAAATAGTAAAACTCTCACCCCAGACTAAAAATCATTTTAAAAGGATTTCATCCTTCCCAGTAATCTTTTGGTTTAATGGGAAAGAAAGAAAGAAAGAAAGAAAGAAAGAAAGAAAGAAAGAAGAGAAAGAAAGAGGAAACAAAGAGAAAGACAGACTCTTCTCACTTAAATGTCTTTCTTGGAAACAAGGAGAGAGCGATGACTTTCTTTTGTTCCCTTCAATCCCCCGGGAGCAACAGAGACTGGAGCAGCCCTGCTTTTCATCTGCCCGGAAACAGCACACGAAGTGTGTGTGTATGGAGGGGGGCAGTCTCTTTTCTTTTTTTCTAGTCCCTGGTGATCTGAGCCTTTAAAATCAATCTTCCCACTGTGATTTTCCAGTGTCCTGACTGCCACAACCCGTGTTTATACTTTATATACCATGCTTTTCATGTCTTACCGTGTTGGCAAATTAGAATGAAGGCTTATTTCAGACTGTTCCCAGATGGATGAAAAGGTCTCTAGTTCTTAGACTGTAGATAAAGGTAAGCTATATATATAAGAATAGCTTTGCCTAGAATTAATATATATGAAACATCCTGTGCATTAAATAGCTGGGATTACTAAAAACTCCAAGACCTAAAATTAATAACAAACTCCAAGGCATTTTTCAATGACTGAAATAGTGCATATAGATAATATTATAGATGTACTAATTACAGGAAAACTTGATTTCCCTACATAGATATTATAAAGTAATGAATAGGACAAAATGACCAATGTGATATTGAAGGGGAAAATGTATCACTAGCTTATTAGTCTAAAGACTGTCTCTCTTCTGCTCCAAATGCATCAAGCAAATCCCCGTATTCTGTGAAAAGAGGCCCATATTGGGTAGCTAAATTGTAAATCTGTTCCATATGGAACTTTCAGTCAAGAGAAAAGAGGAGGTCTCTTGGGAGGACCCAGAAGATGGGGGATGCTCATTTCTAAGCTGAGCAGCCAACAGACAGTTTAGAGCATACAGCAAGAGGTCCATGGCAGCTGCTATGGGCTTGAATATGTTCTCCCCCAAATTCAGGTACTGTAGCTTAATAGGTCATGCAACGTCATTAAGATAGGAGGCCATGAAGAGATGAGGCCTCTTCCTCTCTGAATGGAACTAAGGGTTGTGAACATATGACTCAGATTGTTGCTTTAGAAGGGAAAATAAAGAAGCAAGGACCGCAAGTGCTCAGTCTGGTGATGTGTACACTGTCAGTAGTTGTGGCAATGCCAGTAGGGTGTCTGGTGGCCATGAAAAGATTGTTGTTCTGGCAAGGCCATCCTCATTTTGGTGGCGACTGGCTGTTTGGTTGTTGTTGTTGTTGTCATTATTATTATTATTATTATTATTATTATTATTATTATTATGCTTGGTCTTGACTCCTACTCATGTTTCCAGCAATCCTGGCTCATTTGTGAGCCCTTGATAGGTTTTAGTTTATTGTTCCTCAGAGGAAGCAGCCGTGTGTGTGTGTGTGTGTGTGTGTGTGTGTGTGTGTGTGTGGTGTGTGTGTGTGTGTGTGTGTGTGTGTGTTGTGGTGTGTGTGTGTGTGTGTGTGTGGTGTGTGTGTGTGTGTGTGTGTGTGTGTGTGTGTGTGTGTGTGTGTGTGTGTGTGTGTATGTGTGTGTGTGTGTGTGTGTGTGTGTGTGTGTGGTGTGGTTGTGTGTGTGTGCTGTGTGTGTGTTGTGTGCATCACATGCATGTGCCTAAGTGTGTAGAAATATTTAATTATATGGAGTTAGTTGGCTTACACAATTATGGAAGCTAATAAGTCCCAACCTCTGCAGGCTGGAGACACAGATAAGATGGAAGAATTTTAGTCTGAAACCTAGGAGGTTTGAGATGCAAGAAGAGCCAGTGTCCAGCTGGAGTTTCAAAGAAGGAAGAAGCCAGTATCCCAAAGACAGTCAGGTAGGAAGCTTTTTCTCTTTCTCAGGTCAGACTGGACTTTTTGTTCTATGTATACCTTCATCCCATTGGCTGAACCCACCCATGTTGGAAGGGAATGCAATCCCTTTTGATCATTCCACCAGTTAACACATTAATCTCATCCAGAACCACTCTCAGAAATATGACCAAATATCTGGATACAGGGCAGACTAGGCAAATTGAAATATAAAAAATAGCTGTCATTATCTTTCCATAGATTCCTTTCTGTTTCAAATGGCTAGATTTGGTTTCCATTGCTTGCAATGATGTCTTGGTGGATCGGTCACGTGGATGAACTTAATTCACATAAGAAACTATTTATGGATCTCGAATTGTGTGTTAGTCACTGTCCTAGAAGTTGTAGACATAGCAGTGAACATGATCCATGAGATCTCTGCCTCTATGGAGTGCAGGAGGAAATACAAGCCCAGTAGAAAAGAAAATAACGGAATAAAATAGTGTCAGTCAGCAATAAATGGAAACAATAATAGGCCCATGGGAAATAAACTAGTGAATAAGGCAGGGCTATTTTGCATTACCAAGTTAGAAGATCTCTCTGAAAAGAGTCGATGTGAGACCTGAATGTGAAAAATAAGGTGGCCAGGGGAAAGAGGATGCAGGCAGAGAGCAACAACCAACAGTCCTCCCGTGGGAGGAGCTTTGTGTTTGGGCAGTAAAAGGATGCTATAGTTTGTCCAGGTGTGGGAGAGGGCGGTAGATGAAGGTGAAGACAGACAGATCTGACACATGTAGGTCTTACAAGCTATGAAAAGAGTCTAGAACTTTCTATGAATAGTCGGTAGCCACCTGTGGGTTTTAATGAAGGGAATGAAACCTATTCACATGTAGAAATAAGCTCTTGAGGAACTGTGGAGGTACATCATGAAAGAGCCAGGCAGAAGCCAGTAGCACTGTCAGCTGCATGTTGCCTGGAGTCCAGGTGACCTGAAACAGGCCCAAGGGTTTTCCTACGGGACTTTTTGTCTCAGCTATACTAGATGGGGACACAGAGCAGAGACAGATTGCTGAAGGCAGCTCATCTGGCCCCTCAGCAAAAACAGTTTATATTAATTCAAGGGCACCAGGCGCCAGAGCCGCCATGTAAAGGCTTGAATAAACACTTCCATTTCCCAGCAATTGAGAAGGTCAGTGCAGTTTCTTTGTTCAATTTTGTGTAATTTTCCATTCCATTCAGCTGAAATAAGCAAGCAGGCAAACATTGCCGCTCAATTTTTTTTAGTTTTATGTTAGCAAGAGACTATAATGCCCCGAGAAATACAATTCATTTTCCTCACACTGAGCTGTTTTCTTGGTTAATTCAAGGTTCCATGACAAAGAATGTTTTCTTGAGATGATTAAAATAAATGGGCCAACACAAAACCACCATATAAACAGCTGCCCTAATCTGGAATACTTATGCACAAGTGTACAGTACAGTCTGTGTATATTTAAACAAGCTGATATTTTGGAAACACATGCTTGGTGTTCCCTTGCGTTCTTTATAATAAACACAGTAAAATCAACAAGAGTTATCAAGCACAAATATTGATTATATATCACTATTTATTTGATCCTGTTAATACCTCTGTAACCATTTCTAGTTTGGAGTAAAGGAAGATCACATGAGGACAGGTTAAGCAGTAGTTCTTATGATGCCCTTCAGAACAATACAGACTGTTTTTGTACTATTTAAAATCCTTAATGGAGAAGTAATTAGGGCATTATCTAATTAATAAAGTAACTCACTTGTGTCATCTCCACATATAGCCACATAAAGCCATTTCTACAAGAAATGATGGGTTAGATCAGTCAAATGACTGTCAATCCAGTTAACATAGTTTTCAGTCCACTGGACATGAATTATTTCTTCCTTTAATAAAGGATTCAGTGAGATGCATTTTATATTCAGGTGTGCTGAACGCTTTAAACTCACCTTACATGTTAGATCCTTGCAGAATCAAGTTTTCTTTGTTGACAATAAAAAGTCATGGCAGTGTCAACTCAATCTTGGGCAAAAGATTGGAGTCAGGTTAGCAAAGGGGCAGCTCTGACTTCATGGAAACTCTGCTCTATATCAGATGTTGTATCAGGGACATCACATTTATTAACACTTTGGGGTCAGCCTGGAGTCCTGCATGGCAAGATCTGTAGCCTGCAGATGAAGAAGCTCCAAATGTTTCATAAATATTATGTAGTTTAACCACGTACCAATTTGTATCACCGGTCCCAAATAGTTTGCTTGTTCAACATGTTCTTGCTAAGTTTACTATAATAGTCCATAGAATGAGAAGTCGAAGCTCCCTCCCCACCCCATTCTGTCCCATCCACTCTTATAAAGGCTTCACACCACATTTATCAATTCACTTAGAAATATGTATACAAGGAAAATCAATATTATTAAAACTTATCTATGTGATGTGTAGTGGTAGAAAACTTTAGGAAAATAAATGAATAAAAATGAAATGTTGTACATATTCATAGCAACATAAAAATGGCATTGAGAAATCATTCCTTTCCCTTTAGTGTTTTTTTTCCCACAAAATTCAGACAATGTTCTTTAACCAGTCTTATAGTCTGCTACATATCTGTAATATTATATTATTATCATTTTTCTAGTCATTATGTGTTTTTTGAGTTGTTTTAATTTTTGTATGGTACAAATGAATCTTTTGGATATACATTTGGATATATTCTTAATCATTCTTTCACATATGGATAATTTAATTTTAATCAATTAGTCTTAGTTTTAACCATATTTGTTTGCTTTTTTTGTTTGTTTGTTTTCTATTGAGACAGGGTTTCTCTGTAGCTTTGGAGCCTGTCCTGGAACTCACTATGTAGACCAGGCTAGCCTTGAACTCATAGAAATTTGCCTGTCTCTGCCTCCTAAGGGCTTGGATTAAGGCATGTTCCACCACCACCCAGCTAATTTTAACTGTATTATAAAACACATCCCTATTTTCCTACATTTCTAATTATAAATAAATTTCCATAAGCATAATTAGAAATATCCACTTTTCTTTTTAATGTATTTTTGGTGTGTGTATGTTATACATATATGATTATAGGTGTGCATTTCCACATATATAAAGGACATTTCTTGTCCTCTGCCACTTTCAGTCTCACTGCCTTGAGATAAGATCCCTTATGGAAACGAGCCAGGCTGGCTAACCAGTGAGCCCCAGTAAGACTCATATCTCCACCCCTCTAGAGAGTCTTGGGCCACCCCGACCTTCTACATGGGTGCTGGGATCCGATCCTGGGTCCTTGTGCTTATATACCAAGCACTCTTACCCTCTGTGCCATCTCCTTAGCCCCAACATACATTTTAAAGCTCTGGCTGTATCATACCAAATTTCTGTGTTTTTTTTTTCATTAATATTGTAACAGTTTGTTCTTTTACTGTCTTCAGTGTATCACCTGGAAAATAATGCCTAACTTGAGAAGCAAAAAACCCAGGCCTCAGGCATGCTAGGCAAGTACTTTACCAACATCCCCAGCCCCAGGATTTTAAAATTCAAACACAGCTTTTATAATAATAATATTTACAAGTCATTTATGGAGTGTTGCATTCTAAGAACACCAATTTCATAATTTATTATTATAAAGTTACATTTTAAGGTTCCTTTGGAGAATAAAATTTCCAATGTGACTTTTAGCTTTTTCTTTGGTTTGTTGTTTTGTTTTGTGTTTTGGAGACAAGAGCTCCCCCTAAGTAGTCCAGGTTATCCTTGAACTCGCAGTAATCTGCCTCCATCTCCTGAAGCCTGACCTTACTATATCACCATACCTGGCTCAGTTTTTCTTTCTTTTTAAAGTAGTAAATGTTTCATGTATTGTAATTGTTTTGCTTTGGATAGTTAAACTTACTAATCTTATTTTATTTTTGTTGTTGGTGGTGGTATTTTTGACTACTTAAAAAATAAACAGCTTGTTGTAAACTTTTAAACTGTTGGATCTTAATTGCCTCCTCCCCTCCTCTTAATTTTTGGACAACCTCATACATTCTACATATTGTGGTTTTATCTTCTGCGGGACAAGCTTGTCCTGTGCATTGTAGGGTACGGAAGTCAGTATTCCGTTATTGAGGTATGTAGCCTGGAGGACTTGTGGAATATTTTGCTGAACCTGATGAGTACTACAGGACAAATTAGAATACACAGGAATGATACTTTCTGTACTGTCTTTTGTGGTACTCAGAGCTTCACTGTCACTGTCACATGCTCTATCTAGAATGTACTGGTGAACACAATCTCTTACTACAATTATCTGCAATTCTGTGTGGACATGGGGATGTTCCCTTTATTTCTAATGTTGTGATGCTATTTTATCAAGAATATACCTTTAGTCCAGTAACAATACGGTAGAAAGAAATCCCTTTTGAACTTTGGTTCATGGCTGCCTCTTATCTTTGCCATTCCTGGATACTTGTCTATTTTGAAGATTTTGGTGGGCAGCTTTTAGTGTCTTCCAACATGCCCGATCCTGTTCTAGTTAACCACAAAGCATCCTTGTGGATGCTTTTATACCTTCTCATTATCTGATGCCATCTCTATGACTTCTTCTACCTTGCTATTGATGACTATGACACTCCCCCAAATCTTTGTACTGGTCCTTCCTTTCCTCCTGACTTACAGAGTTACTAAGTCATGCCTATATTCTTTTTATCATTTCCTCCCAGCTCCCAGGGCTCAGTTCTGGAATGCTAACTGAGGATCTATGGGAGGTGCCGGTAAATACTGTTTTGGGAAGTAGAGGAAATCCTTGAACCACTAATTATGTTTATTTTTATCTCACCCTAAATTGTTTTTTGTTTTGATAGAGTGCATTATATAATTATGATAATACAGGTATAATTTTGCAATAAATAAATACTCATATTTATTTATTAAGTGACCCATTCTTTGGGTTGTGCCAGAGATCCAGTGGTTTCTGTGCCGGAAGTTTATTGGGAATGTTCTTCGTATCACCACCTGGAGGGAATAGAGTGGACAGGATTGCATCATGATTTGTAGTATATTTAGCAATGTCTTCAGACATGCTGGCATCTGGTAGGTGGAGACCAAAGTCACTACTGAACACCCTATAATACACAGTGTGGCCATCATAACAAGGGATTAGCCAGCTCAATGGCTAAAAGTGCTGAGTCTGTGGAATTCTGAGGTAAAAGGAGAAGCTGGCATGGGTGGGGGAAGTCAGAGACAAGGCCTGAGATCTGTGGAGTTAAGAGGGTCTTTGCAGTGTCTTCCAAGGGTGGTCTGGAGCCAATGGGCCTGTCACTTTACACCAAATGCCCTTGGTGGGAGGCATTACCTCGGAAGAACAGCTCCCTTTGGTCAGTGGCAACCCTGAGAGAAATGGAGCTATGAACAGTTAGCTGCCAAACAGCACAGATGCAAGAAGCTCAGGGCTACCACTCTGAAAAGGCTGTGAGATGCTGAATGCTGCCCCACAGCAGTCACTGTGTGGAATCATTGACGAGCTTCCTTGCTCTTCAAGCAGCATCTCTAAGTGTTGTTGTTTTTCTCTCTCAGATTTTGAAATTTCTGACGAAGGGTCTCACATAGCCCAACTTGCTATGTAGCTGGCCATGTGCTTCTGATCCTCCTGCCTCTACTTCCCACGTGCTGAGCATATATGCCCAGATTTTTATTGTATTTATACATTTTAGAAAGATTTATTTTATTATTTTTAATTATGTAGGGGGAGGTGGGTGCATATGAGTACAGGTACCCATGGAGGTGACAAAGTGACAGATCCCCTGCAACTGGAGTTACAGGTAGCGTGCTAGAAATCACACTCGGGTCCTCTGTAAGAGAAGCATGAACTATTATCCACTGATCCATCTCTCCAGCCTGGGGCATCTATATTGTCTGTGTATGCCCATATAGGCGTGCATGTTCCTGTAGGGTGGTTGCACATGCATGTGTGCACGTGTGTGCATGTGTGTATATAAACCAGAGGTCAACTTCAGCCATTGCTCTTCAGTTGTTATTCGCCATGTTTTTTGAGACAGGCCCAGAACTTACCCATTTGGCGAGGCTGGCTGGCTACCTAGTCAGGGATCTTTCTGTTTCCACCCTTCCGGCACTGGATGCCATGCATGCACCACCATGTCTGACTTTTTCCATGCATCCTGGCATCAAATTCAGCTTCTCATGCTTATGTGGCAATAATTTAGCCAATCAAGCTATCTCCCCAGCCCCTTTTATTAGATTCTTAATTGGCAACAACTCTATATTTATTTGGTATATTGTAACATTTGATATAAGTTCATAAAATGAGTAAATCAAGCTAACTGACAGATTATCATATCATACTTAATGGTGACAAAACCATTTAAATCCATTTGAAGCAATTTGGAAATATCCAGTTCATTACAGCTATAACTCCGAGGCACTATAGATTCTTGAAGCTTCCTCCTCCCATTTGTGCTTCAGGCTTTGTTGGATGTCTGCCTGATCCCCACCCCAGTGCCTCATTGACTTGCTTCTTACAGCAATTTCAGGTGGAAAGAAAACATTCCACGTCCAAACCTCCAGTGCTCCAGTGCATGTATTTTAGAATGTTGATCTTTCATTCATTGTGTAACTGTGTCCCTCCGTCTCCCTGGTAAGTCAGCCTGGGAAGCCTTTGGCAGACTACAAGCTGTGAGCTGTCTTTGTCGTTGTGTTTCTCTCATTTCTACCTCATGTCCCCCCTGTTGGGGGAATCACAGGAGGCCACGGCACTGATGGGAGGGTTGGCCGATGACAGTGTAGGGGATATTAATCCTACAAACCTCGATTCATCGTGATTTTCAGATTTCCTTTCAGCTAGTTCATTTCCTTTGCTCACCAGTGTTGTCTCAGTTCCTATCATTCCAGACACATGTAGCTTCTTGCTACACGTTCCTTCTTCCTTCCCCTCCAGATTAGGTGGCGATTCCTGCTTCGTACCTTTGTGCTTGTAGTTAACTCTTGACCCCTGGTAGTGTGACCTCTTGTCTCCTTCAGTTCTCCAAAGTTGCTCTTCCAGAGGCTGCCTAAGACCATCAAAGATTATCCTTTGAAAATGGTCATTCTGTTGCATTTGAAAATGAACTGATAGACTCTCATGTCACCTTCCTTTTAAAAAGTTTCCCCCCCACTACTAAATAACACAGAAAAGAAAGTGGTTGAGATGAAAAAAATCCATTTCAGATATGCACTAGCCATCATCTAGGGCATGAACAAGTGCAATTTGCTATACCCACAATCTACTTCATTCTGTTTTCCTTCACTATATTAAATTTTATAGTGATTTCTCCTTTTAAAAAATTTATAATTTTATTTTTATGTCTATGAGTATTTTGTCTGCATCCGTGTATATATTTATACCATGTACATGTCTGGAAGAGAACATCTAATACCCTGGAACTGGAGTTTCAGATGGTTGTGAGCCACCATGTGGATGCTGGGAATTGAACCTGGGTCCACTGTAAGAGCAGCATGTGTTGTTAACCTGTGAGCCATCTCAGGTTATAGCTCTGATTATTCTTTTTCTGTAAACGAAGGCAGAGCTTTTCTGTTCCTACTATCCCATCCTAAATAATCACACAAAAACGTTTATTAATTACAGAATGCTCAGCCTATTGCTCAGGCTTACTACTAACTAGCTCTTACAACTTAAATTAACCCATTTCTATTAATCTACATTTTGTTACATGACTTGTTGCTTTACCTGTTCTTTAGCACATCTTGTTCCTCTGTCGGCTGGCTGGCATCTCTCCTGACTCCACCCGTACTCCTGTGTTTTCAGTTTGGCTTTCCCACTTAGCCTTAATTCTGCCTTGCTATAGACCAAATTAGCTTTAGTATCAACCAATGAGAGTAATACATATTTACAGCATACAGAAGGATCATCCCATAGCACTTTTCTTTGTAATACAGTTTTATATATAACACTGTATTCCTAAGCATGATGGTATCATTATGCCTTGGTTTAGATGCTATCTTTTGATGACACTCTTTTGTACTGTTGGGTAAGTTGAGGTTAATTCATTCATTCTAATGTATACTATTTCATTATATATATATATATATATATATATATATATATATATATATATATTCAACATTTATTTGTTTTACTAACTATACATACTGGAGATGCTTCTAGCTTTTGCTGATTACAGTTTATATTAGGCTATAAAAACTCCTTGTGAACAACTTTGACAAATGGTACATGCATTTATAATGGGTACATATCTAGAAGTAGAAGTGATGAGTCATTGGTTCTGGTTTTGCATATTTTTAACCTAGTGTACTATAGTCTTCCAAAGTGATTCTGCCAACTTATATTCCAGCCAGCAATATACCAGAGTTCTCATGTTTGGTCTTCTTGCAAACATCTGTAATAATACTCTTGCTGTCACTGTTTGTGTGGGTTTGTAATGGGATCAAAACTAAGAACAATTTTTTCATTTTCCTGAGGAAGATAACTATTTCCTGTTGGATTTATGGGCATTTAGATATTTTGTGAATGTCTATGTCTCTTGCTCATCTTTTTAGCATATTGCCTGATTTTTGTTTTACATGTACGTTTTGGCCACAAGCCTGTAAGCACACTTGCTGGTGGAGGCCAGAAGATGGTGTCAGATTCTCTGAAACTGGAGTTGCAGACAGTTGTGACTCACCGTGTGGTAACAAAACCCAAGAGCAGGAACTACTTTTAACTACTGAGTGCTTCCCCCAACCCTCTTTGCCTTAGTGGTTTGAAGAATTTTTAAATATGTATTTTAGATACCATCTTTTAATTATTTGTCCTGTAAATGTCATCTCCAATTTTCATATTCTAAAAATATCTTGATAAAAAGAAGTTTCAACATGAATATAACTGAAGCATTTCATCTTGTATTCTATGATAAGTTTCTTTCATTGCCTGTTTGGGAAGTAGCCTCTATTACCAGATTTGATGATACTCACTGTAATTGTTGGTTCCAGCAAACCTGGGCAGTACTGAGGCCTTCTCAATTAAAGGGAGGAAGTAGGGGAGGGGAAGAGAGGAAAAGAGAGAATAGGGGGTGGAGGAGGGAGAAAGGGAGGGAGATAAGGGAAAGGGGCATGGGGATTAGGCTAGTTGAAACAAGGATAGGAGAGTAGAGAAAGAGTGGGAGAGGGGAGGAGAGGGGAAGAGAGGAGAAGGGAGAGTCTAGCTCCTGAAAACAGTCTTCTATGTCTTGCTGTAGAAATTTAAAGTTTCATGTGCCATATTTCAGTGTGAAGTCTACTGGGAATTGATTCTATGTATGTTAGGAGGCAGGGAATTAAGATCCTGCTTTGTCTCCAACTGGGTTGTCCACTTAGCCAGAGCTAAGAATTACTGAGTTTTCTCTAGGCATCTTCAGTGGTTATTTCATTGATTATCATCTTTCCACACACAAGGTCATTTTCCTTTTCTACTATGTTCTATCGGTATAGTTGTCTACATCTATTTCCTTAGTTGCTATGAATGTCTAGTAAGCTTTGATATTAACACAAGTAGGTTATAGACCTGGTGTTTCCTTTTCATACCTGTGTTGATAGTTTTGGTCCAATGTCATTTTCATTACCAGCTTGCAAAGCATACTGGTACTCTGGTTAGCAAGAAACATCTTTAGAATGTTCAAAAGTGCACTTCCTCCATGTGTTTCTCTCCTTTATTATTTAAAATTAACCTAAAAATATTTCATAGTTTCCTGCAAGGAAGTCTTCTTGCACATCTTTTTCCAAAAGCTGTGTTGCTTCCAGCTACTGAAAATGCCATCATTAAAATGTTTTCCTTTTCTAACTTTCATTGCTCATTGTATTAGTTACCATTTGTCACTATGACCAAAATGCATGACATGCAATGAACATAATTCTGGGATGACAGGGGCATGCCACTGCACTCTTGGGTTCTGGGGATTTGAACTCGGGTCCTCCAGCTTGCACAGCAAACACTTTCCTGGTGGATATTAGGCAAATCAACATTGCTGTTTGCATACTGTTTCTTTTTCTTCCTGCCTCAATGTTACCCTATCTTCATCTTCACACGTAGCATGCATCTTACTTTAAAATGAGATAATTGGGTCTTGCTTTGTCTTAATTAACTCTAGTAATCTTTGTCTTTTAACTGTACTGTCACTTTGTCTGAAATTTTAAGGCTTATTTAGGAGTATTCCTTCTCTGCATAATTCTCTTTCTCCTCTTCCTCCTTTTTCCTCCTCCTCCTCCTGCTCTTTCTCTCCCCCCCTTTCTGAGACAGAATTTTATCATGTAGCCCTGACAAGCCTGGAACTTATTATTTAGCTCTAGCTGGACTCAAACTCAGAGATCCTCCTGCCTCAGTACTGGGATCAAAGTTGTGTGCCATTATGCCTAACTTGACTTTTTAATTATACATTTTGGTGTTAATTTTTCTGTCTTGCTATTGAAATTAAAATTTATCTAGTTTATGACACTATACTTAAAGTCCCTATCGATTGCTATGAGATTGTCAGGTTAAGGTAGAGTGGCATAATGTTGCTACCTTTATTCATCCCCACCCTACTCTTTCCTCTACTCTATAGTTTTCAGATGTATTATATATCCATACAGAACTCCAGAGACAGCATTTTTAAGTTTTTTAAATTATATGCATTGTTTTAATTAAAGGGAAAAATTAGTTTTAAAGTTTAAGCAAATGTTCAATCAGTTGATGGATTTTTTTTTCTTTCTTTTTAAAGATTATGTTATAGCCGGGTGTTGGTGGCGCACGCCTTTAATCCCAGCACTCAGGAGGCGGATCTCTGTGAGTTCGAGGCCAGCCTGGTCTCCAGAGCAAGTGCCAGGATAGACTCCAAAGCTACACAGAGAAACCCTGTCTCAAAAAAAAAAAAAAAAAAAAAAAAAAAAAGACTATGTTATGGTGGTTGGTTTTCTCTTTCTTTCCCTCCCTCCCTCTCTCCCTCCCTCCCTCCCTTTCCCCCTTCACAATTTCACCATGCTTCTTAAGTAATCACCTCTCCTTTAGACTTCCAGTGGCCTAGGCATTGTGACTGGATAGGGATGGGCTTCTAATTCCACTGCCACCACCTTGGCCCTCATTACCTTACATGTGAACCATGACAGTTGTTAAGGGATGCTCTTCCCTCCCATTGCTCTTTTCACTATAGCTCTCATACCTCAGTTACTGAGTTAGTCACTGAAGGTACATCCCAAGGATTTCCAAGTCCAGGCAGTGCAGAATCCCCAAGTTTAGAAACAATCAACACACATGACTTGTCATGTGAACTGGCAGAAAGGAGAGCCCATCTTCAGCCATTTTACATTCCGAGCAGTGTCTTGTTTTGGGCCTTTCATGAAGAAGATGCTCTGTGAATATTCATTAGATTGTTGGCTGAACAAAGAGACTCTTTTAAAAAGGCACAGCAAGGGGGAACTTGTATTGCTCAGACCAAGTTATTACTCAGGAAACTAATGACAAGTAACAAGAGAGGCAGTTGGCGGTATGCTAGTGTTTGTCAGCAAAAACAAACAAGTAACTCTGACCAAAATAATGATTTCAGCCAGTTAGAGACCCAACTGGGAAAAGGATGAAAAGGTTGAATCATCCAAAAACCTGTCTATCACATTACATCATCAGTTTAATCAAGAGGCAGATGGATTTCAGAGTGAAGACAGCTAAAAGTAACCTGTATTTGCAACATTAAAGTCATTTAATAATATTCATACCACTGCCACCAGGACAGTGCCCGCTCATGGATGGCTTTAAATACCAGTTTTATTTCCGGGGGGGGGGGACAGGGGAAGTAAACTGAGATACTAATTTTAATACTGACCTTGTACAAACCAAAGGGAAGTTTCCTCAAGTGACAACAGGGAGTGGGATGTCAGCTGGATTTCTACAGTGACTACGACCTAGTGAGAAGAAGGAGCTATGGGACACTTAGGAGCAAAAGAGCACTGTTTAATTAAAACTGGCTAAAGATGGAACCTTAATGAATTGCAGTCTCAGGGCAGAACTGGAGACCCAACGTCCCTCGGGGAGCTGTCAATAATAAAGATGCAACTATGTGAACCAATGGCTCACGAGATTGAACTTGCCTTGGATTATGTCTCGTGTTGCTTCCCAGGGTGTAATGATTTGGCAGAGAAATCACCTGGCAGAGGGCACTGAAAAGAGCTGCCTTCTAATTGCATTGCCACCTTCTGTAAATCTGATAACGAGTTAGTATCTGATCTGCAAGAATTAATCATGCAGTCAGAGAGTTCTACATTAAATGTCACACAAATGGAATTTGCACTCGGTGGATGCAGCCCAGTCACAAAGCCTGTGAGGTAGCTTCATTAAAAAAAAAAAAGAAAAAGAAAAAAGAAAAGAAAAAAGAAAAAGAAAAAGAAAGAAAGAAAAGAAAGAAATCAGTCTTGGATAAGAGAACCCAGATCTGCCATTATGTCTACACTGCTTGTCTTGATGGACCATAAAGGGTTTTAATCTACTGGAAGGACATAGCCTCCTGATTCCCCTGCAGCATCTCAGATAGATTTAGGAGTAATTACAGGTTGTGTAATTCCTTGAGGATCCTTGCAACAATACAGCTGTGTGAGTTTTCTACATTTGCTGTAGCAAATTACCATAGACTTTGGAGGTTAAGAGTTCATTATTTTGTGATTATGGGGGTCAGAGTCTGAAATGGGTCCTCTTCTTGGGGATGCTAAGAAAAAGCCCATCTTCATGTCTTAGCACTGAGTCTCAGTCTGCTGGTCTATATTCAGTGAAGGAGCGGGCCGCCTGTCCTTCCCTCTGAATACTACCTCCATTTCCACCTCTCCTGCACAGAGTGCCCATCTTTCTACCTGCTTTCTGGGAAATTTGGTGTGATTACATTTGGTCTCTCCAGAACGATCTTCTATCTCAGGATCCTTAAATTAATCCACCCTCAAGGTCCTTTTAGGCAACATTTTCTCAGATTCTCAAGAAAATGGAAATTATATATGTATGTATGAATAGATGATTATCTAGGTGTTCATGTAAATGAGAGAGAAAGGTTTGCCCTCACCAAGACAGGCTAGTTAGTACAACCAGTCTATGGGTTCATCGTCTCTTCCAGAAGTGTCGTGGTAGAGCCCACAATAGTGTTCAGTCAAGTATCTGGGAACCTTGTGGGCCTGTCAAGTTGATGTATAACCTTAATCTTCACAAGGACCCAAAGGTTTGCTGTAAAACTTGATGACATTTAGGCCTTGTGTTTACTGGTTTCCTGAGTTAAGACAGTCATATCCATGGCCAGGTGATAATTCCAGAAGAGTATCACAGAATGGCCCAAACGAGCAAAGGAAATCATTTGCCATGTGCAACAGGAATTCTAAGCCTAAGCTTAGAATTATTTTCTTCACAGTTTGTACATCATCCTTCCAGCTTTCCAGACAGGAAGAGTCTAGCAAAGGAAGCACCAGTCAACTTTTATCCACTCACATTCCAGACTTGAGCAGCAGGGCCCTCTGTGGCTTCAGGATAAACACCGAAGGACTAGCTCTTGCTTTCTATCTAGTCTCTGAAACAGAGGAATGCAAACATAAAAGCACAAAGTTAGCAATTCAGATGTTTTCTTCAACAATCAAAAATCTCAAACTTTAACCTTCCCTTCATCAACCAGTAATTAGCTCAGGCCACCTGTCTTGTGGTTTCCAAGACATGCCCTCTTGCTCACCCAGTTTCCTTCCTCAAGTCTCCCAATAGACAACTAAAACTAACCAGTGTGCTTCACCTTGCCAAGATAACAATGATGGTTTTCATAAAATTATGCAAGTAGATGCAAATAACAGTTATGTTTGTAGTTCTTATAAGCAAATTGATTCTTTTAAGTCTAATTTACCTGTGGCCAAATCAGCCTTAAGTCTGTTACTTCAAAGGCTAGCCTTTCATGGCACACATAACTTACCAACATGCAGGTCAAAGGTTATGGTCTCTGTGTTTTATATGTGGACTCATAGCACAGAAAACTAATCTTAGGAGAAAAGAAGGTCAAACTGTATGCACAGAAAGAGACACAGGCAAAATCTGGATCATTCTAGTTTCTTTTTGGAGCCCAGCCACATTTCTGTGCTTGATGTGGCCACTGATCTTTGTTGAGAAAGTAGAAGGGTTAATTCAACGTAGTGCTAATGAGTTATAACCAGTTATAATGTACGTGATTACCTATGCATAAGAACTGTGTCTGTGAAAGAAGTACTTCTATTAAACTAGAAGAGACAAGTTTCATTAACCCAAAGACATAATTATAACCTCTGGACTATAATTAATCAAATCTTAGTCTTATTTCTTCACTAATTTATAATGTGTCTTACAGTATAGTAAAATAAGATGAAGTGCTTGAAACAGCAACAATAAAATTCAGGACACAAACATGAAATCTGAAGGAGAACAGTGCATGAGGAGGACATTGGAAATACTTTCTAGAACTGAAATGTGTTAATTTCAGACATTGTTTCAAACCTCTAAGGTATACTCGGGAAGACTTTGTTCTCCTCAGAGAGGTGTATTATTGTGAGAAAGTCTGGGTTGTGATTTGCTAAATTTGAAAACTAAGAAAGCCTGGTAACTTTATTTTTGTAAAAAAAAAAAGGAAAATCACCTCAATATTTGAAGTAAAGATAATTTTTTCAGCTAGGTTTTTAAGCACAAATATTAATATGCTGGGGCCTGACAGTTCTAACACTTAAAATATGGCTGTCTCATCATGCAGTAAATCCAGGTTCTGTGGTCAGGAGAGATCATACTACCCAACAACATATTATACTGCTAATTCACAGTTTTTTCCATAAAACTGCAAGCAGGACCATTCCAGACATCTTGTTAATGAGCTTTCTTTGCTTCCTCTGGGAATGGTGATGGGGTTTGCCCTCAGTCCATCTGGAGGCAGTAGGAAATCAGACTGACTAGGTTATAAATCCAGATGAAACCTCCTAGGAAGCATTTCTTGTCTGTGCCATCTGTTCAGGCTGAGCTGGATGTGAAATATAAGGTGTCACTGTCACAATCCCTGGAGGACTGTCACCAAAGGAACCTCCTTCAAATTGCCTTCAATTTATCACCGGCTGCTTTAATTCCTCTCCACTGTGTTCATCATCGTGTTGTCTGCCTTCAAATTCCCATTGGTCTTTAAACACATCGCTGACCCAGATGACCATCTTGGCACACTCAACAAGATCTTGCCTGCTTTCTCAGATGCTTACACCTCCCTGCTGCTAGATATATCTATTTATGAAAAACACTTGTCCTTAGCTACCTAAGGAAGAGCAAATCTTTATACCTTCTCCTTTGCAGGACACATGGAGTCCTCAGTTTTCACCGATGTCAAGAAACAACTGTAGTTGTTCCTTGAGTTTTATTTTGTATCTTCCATGAACCAGTGAGGCCCTTCCACCTGGCGTGACCCCTCGTGTTTCTTAAGTTACTATCCTAGCACATCTGTGGATCTCCTAATTCTCTGTTGTTATTAATGGCACTAAATTTAAAGGAATATTTACGATTTCTTAAGTACCCTAAGGAAAATAGGTTTTGATTTTCTTTCCCTTTCTTTCCCCTTTGAAAATGAACAAGTCTTTGTCTAGTCTTTCTTTAGAACATTCTCTTCATTTGTCCCTTCCTTTTTATTATTAATTTTTATTTATCCCTGGACTGTGGCCTTCATTGCCTTACATGTAGGCTATGGTGTTATTGCAGGGTCGCTTTCTCACTGCATGACCCTATGTACCATAGCATGGGGGCTGAGCTGCACCCGTACATCAGTTACCAGGGCTCAGTCACTGAAGCTGTACTCCAAAGCTATCCAAGCCCCGGGCATACATTCCAGGAGACTTTGACCTTGACAAAGCCCTAGCCTGACACTTCAGAGGCCAGATCCAACAGAGCAACAGAAATGATGCCCAGTTGCTCCTGGAATTCTACATGACCGATGATCTGTGGCCTTCTTGGGACTTGACCACAGTCACAATGAATGTTCATTGTTGCATAGGGAGTGTTTCTAATGAAGCAAAGATGCCAGTTACTTGAGGTTTCAGAAATGCTCTCATCCTTTGTACTTTCTCATCTTCTTCCCAGTTCTAGTTGCACTTACAAAGCTATGCTGGGTGAAGACTGATGCCTGTAAAATGTATAGCCAGGGTAAAGAAATTCTTTGTATCCTTTGCAAATAGTCTCTGTTGTCTCATATAAATAAAGAATGCTCATCCATTTAGCTTGACCTACTGGATAAGCTAGGCAGTGACATATTTGTAGAAGCAGTTGATAGGATGGGTGGAAGCTGTCAATACATTAATGTATGTATTCTAAAGTTGTGACTGTGGCACAAAAATTTCCAAAGTCAAACAGACTTAAATGATTTCTGGTATTTACTATAGTCATAGATAGTTCTGTAGCTCTTGTCTAATAAATACACATCTTTGTCTTCTGACCAACCATAGATCTAGATAAAGGAGGTTACACTTCGAATATTTAAGTATTTTATGCCTTTTTATTTAGGAAAAATTGGGCAATATGAAGAATATGATAATTATGTGTACAAGTATTATGATGAAGCTCAAGGATGTAGTTTAATGGTAGAACACTTGCCTCAAATGATTGAAGGCTCTGGTCAATACTTAGCACTACAAAAGTTTAAATCAAAATAAAAGAATAGGACTATAAGTGATATAAAAACAATCATATTAATTTAGGAATTTTCCCCTGCTTTCTACACCATGATAAAGTTTATTTTATTTTGAAATTCTATATGACACAATTTTCCTTTTCAGATGAATTTTATAAAAATCACAGTATTTTTATAAAAGCACACCAATTAAGATGTGAAACTTAAGACTTAAAATCTTAATTCTAAGATTAAGGGTTTTTCTTTTGTTCCTTGTAAAATAACCTTTTTTATTTTTCTGCTTTAAGTTTTTAGATGTATCTTTTTATCAATGTCAAATGAGGCTGGCCCACCATCAGAGAGAAGAACAGTTGAGAAGCAGTTGTCAGTGACCAAATACCAAAACGTGGTTTGTTGAGCCTCTAATCAACATCTTTATTAAGATGTTACATTCATCACACCAGAATCTGGTGAACTTTTGACTAAATTCATATCTCAGTTGTGTAACTTGTCTTCTACATTGATGAAGATCCGAATAAAAGTTGACTAAGAAACCCTTAATTGTGTTGCTCCATGAAATGTAGCCAGAGACAATAGAAAGCCACAAATCTGGGAAAGATAGAAAATTCCCCTAGACCACAGAGGTTGTTACAGATGACATAAGTATTGTGAACGTCGACTGTAGCATCAAGCTAGCATCCTCTGACAGGTCCCAGCTGGATGGGAAGACAAGCTATTCAGCTCCCTGGGGTACATGATTTAATTACCAGAAGTAAAACTACACATTTAGCTAAATAGAAAAAAGCTCAAATGAATCCCCATTGCTCTTTGGGGAGTCCTCAAGATTGTGATCAAGGCTGTGAATTGCAGCATGTCATGGCATACCTGATTGCTACAAGCCATGGTGATTTGGAACAAATTGTATATCCGAAATGTAAAAGAAGGTTTAGATCAATCCTTCTGGAGATGTGTTGGTGGGCTGATCAGATATCCTGAGATATCTGTCAGGAACTGATTCCATTCTGAGGGTCTTCTGTCTATCCACACAATGTCATAAGCAGAGAAGGGTCAGGAATGTGCATTGTCCCATGCTTCCTAGTGGCTGTCACTTACTGAAGCCTGCAGGTTTGTTTGTTTGTGTTTGTTTTTGTTTTCAGGCTAATTCTGAACTTAGAATAAAAAGCAAAAGAAGAGACTTAGTGTAGTGGTGCACACCTTTAATCCTAGCACTCTGGGAGGCAGAGGCAGGTGGATATCTGTGAGTGTGAGGCTAGCCTGATTTATAGAATGAGTTTTAAGATATCCAGAAATACAAAGAAAGACTCTGTCTCAAAACACACAAACAACCCCCCCCCAAGGAAAACAGCATGTAGACCCTCTTTCCTTTCAGTGACAAAGTACAACAATCAACAAAGAAAACAGGGCAGGGAAGAACCAAGTAGTGATGCTTACACTGGAAGCAATTCTCTTATAAAAGTCAACCATGTCTGATGATTAAGATTCATTAAAGGAAATGTGTCAGGTAACAGAGAGATGATAAATGACAAGAAAAATGAGGGGCTGAGGGCCCTCAGTTGTTGAAGTATTTGTCTGGCAAGCTTCCATCTCTAGTAGTGCATGAGCCAGTGGTGGTGGCATTTCATCTATTTTTTAATTTTATTTTTTAGGCAAAGACTCATGTAGCCCACTGGGGTTGGCCCCAAACTCACTGTGTATCTGAAGATGACCTTGAACTTCAAATCCACCTGACTACCTTTATCTCCCAAATGCTAAGAAATGGGGCAGGAGAAAGGCAATCGTCCGCAATCTCTGCCTCTTACAATCTTCCTACCCTCTCTTCTTTGAAGTTCCTTGAATCTTGGTGATGAAAGGGTGTGCTATAGATGTCCCTTTAGGCTAAGCACTCTCAGCCAATTTTTTCTCTGCACTTTGCCCAGCTGTGAGTCTTTGTATTAACCTCCATCTTTTGCACAAAGAAGCATCTCTGATGAGCCATGAGGGTTTCATTAGTCTGTGGAGGCTGATGTCGGGTATCTTCTTCAATCACTCTTTCCCTTACTTTTTGAGACGGGGTCTCTCATTAGCAAAGAGCTCACCAATCAGTTAGATTGGCTGGCTAGTGAGCCCTAGGCATCCTCTGTATCCTGCTTCCCCAGTGGTAGAATTACAGGCAAACACTACTGTACTTGTTTTGTTTTTGTTTGTTGGTTTTTGTTTTTAAAAAAAAAAAAAAAAAAAAAAAAAAAAAAAAAAAAAAAAAAAACATGTTGGCACAGTGTAGCCTTAGCTGGCCTGGAATTCACTTTGTAGACCAGGCTGGCTTCGAACTCACAGAGATCCTCCTGTTTCTGTCTCCTAAGTGCTGGGATTAAAGCCATGCACTACCACGCCTGGCCCCATGCTTTTTTGTTGTTGGGTTTTTTGTTTGTAATATCTGTTCTAGGGCTTGAATTCAGGTCTTCCTTCTCATTGTGGCAAGCACTATACTGACTGTTCTCCCTTTTTACCTCAAGACCCACATAGTTTTTTTCTTTGCTGTTTGTTTTTCTAGAATGATTTTAAGATTCTTTGTATAGAAAAGTGATTATCTCATGAACCAAACAATAAAATTGCTCTAAGTAAACACATGGGGGCATGCTGCTGAGGCTTTTATTGCCTAAGATCCCAGAAGTTCTCAAACTTGATCTTCCCTGGTGTTCATGGCGGTAAATGGAAAGGACAAAGAAGACAATGGCCACAGTGGAAGTATAGATATTTCCATTTCCTCACCTTGTGAAGGGACAGAGACCTTACCAAGTGCCTCAAATCCCAAAGTTAAACTGGCCTCCTTTCTCATAGGTAGGCTCAATGGGAACGCCTAACACACACACACACACACACACACACACACACACACACACACACACACACACACACTACAGAAAACAGAACTGTACTGACCCATGGGCTGGCTCAGCCACTGTGTCCCTCCTTTTATAAGTGATAGGGTAGTCAGTGCAAAGTAGTTTTTGTATGGCCAGTACTTAGACCCTAGTACTTCTTGGCTTCCCCTGGTTTAATGATCTAATAATAAAAACAGGATACAGTATACTCTAGTACCTTTCATTTATAGAGCTTAGTAAACGTCTTTTGTGTCATCTTCCTCATCCATCCCATTTTTCCTCATATGACATTTCCTTATGTTTTCCTCTGTGAGCAAATTGGGTGATGGGGCTGGTAATGGGTTGGTTCAAATCAAAGTCTATGACAACCTCAGTCCCATGAAGACTTCCTTAGGTACACGAGTCATTATAAAAATATTGGAAGAAATGACAAGAGCTGCTGTGTCTTAGGAGAGTGGCAGTGGGGGAGCCTGGCATTTGGAAGCAGCTCGTTGGCATCTGCACACAATGTCTGAGTGGAAAGGAAAAGATGTGCCCATGTAGCTTGCTGAGCTGTCGATGGACCCTGTGAACCGAAGCAGAGCTCGGAACTCATGGAAATCAGATGCTCTCCACTTGTTATTAAACCTGGGGTTATTGCCACAGCACTTCGTGATCTAAAACCCTCCAACTACTGCCCCCGAATAGTATAAATACAGTTTCTCAGACTACTTACTTTGACATTTCCTGGCTCTCAGAAAGCACTCCTGCTGGAGCTGATGGTAAAGTCCCCTTGTGGTGTGATTGGGTTGAGCTGCGCTGTTGAATTTTTCATGTTCTTTGCCTGACTTGCAGCAGTGGGTGGAGTGAAAAGCCAGGAGGCAGGGGTCAGGAAAGATGCTACACATGCCCCTGTTGACCTCAAGGCAGCCCCTTCCCTTCTCCATGCCATCAGGTGGCAATGCTGCCGACTTCATATTCCTTCAGGTGGGCAAGGTAACAGAGTTCTGCTGCAAACACCCCTGTCATTCCCTCCCAGAACATGTCATTCTTCTTTTCCCGGTACACTGAAAGCATAGCTGATTCTATTTAAAGAAATGATTTTGTAGATTGGCAGACTTTCAGCAGTGACAGAGATGGCATTGAAACTCATTGTGGTAGCCTCATTATCCCAGGATATGCAAAAACCTTGTTTAAAAGGCTAGTCAATGCTCAATCAAAATTGTGCCTTTCATAAAACATTCCTCTGATTGTTCAATCATCCCATATTGTGGAGATCTGGAACCTCTTTATGAAATGTACCATTCCCAAAGGGATTTGAACTATTTTCCTTATATGTTTTCATTATGAGCTGTGCTATGCTGATCCTCTGTAATTCAGAATGCTTGATGTATTTGGTGTCATCTTAATTCTTACAGTAACCTCTGGGATAAATATACTGGTAATATCTTTTATTATTTATTATATAATATATTTTTATTATTTATGCTATTATATTGCAGATAGAGAACTTGATGTTTAGGAAGGTAGAGTAACATGCTCACATTCACAAGGCTGAGAACAGACTCTGGTCTGTCCAGTCACCAAGACTGTGACCTCATCACTAACTTCAACCTTACAGAATTAAACATAAATGATACAGTTTTGGAAAAAGGACTTCATTGTCTTGGAAAGGAAGGTATTATGAAGTAAAAATACTTCATCATTTTCCTCCTGAAGTGTTAAGGAGAAGTTCTCATCTTTGCTATAGATTAAATGTTGTTTACTACTGAATTTAGGTTGATAAACAACCCTATAGTAAAGTTTTTTGGAGGTAGAGATTTTAGTGATATGAAGTCTCATTAAATAGGACTCTTTAAAAAAAAAAAAAAACAACAAAGACTTCAAGAGCTCCTTTGCCCCTCTGCCATGTGGAGACACAGCAAGATGGCTGCCTTCAAGTCAAGCACTGCAAGATGGCTGCCTGTGAGTCAGGAAGTAGCCTTTACCACACACTGAACTCTTCACTGCCTCATTCTTGCAGCTCCAGAAGTATGGGGAACACATGTTTGTTATTGAAGTCATCATCTATGATGTTTTGCTTTGTTTTGTTTTCTTGTGAGTCTATGTACATTACAACCATGCCCTCATGTTTTCTTCTTAATGTGCAAACCTTATCAAGAAGATAAGTAAATCATCCAGCTCATATCTCCCTCTGGGTTTTAAACAATAAAATATTATAAGATTCTCAACCAGAAAAATACAGCAGCTTGGAATGATCTAGAACCTAGGTCACCCTTCAAATTCTCTGTGTTTTTAAGCTATTTTTAAGTTAAGCTTTTTGGGGGACACTAATATAAGAATGTGAGTAGTAGTAATAGTGTAATAATCATAAGAGCTGTACATATCTAGAAAAGCTTCCATTATTATTGCCATTTTTATGTACTAATGCATAAGACATCTGGGGACATTTCAGTACCAGCTGTAAAATACGGATAGATATTTATGAACAAATGGGAGGTAATGGACTATTTAATCCTCATAACCTGTGAAAAAAATCTGTGAAGTAGATACACTCATATTACAGATGGCAAAGTTGAAGCAAAGTTATATAACTTTGTATAGGTCAAACACAGGGTCAGAATGAAAGTCAGGCATCATCTTTGTCATCTTCATTCTCCATCATCCCTCTCTCTACAGCTTTCTATGTTTACACATTAAATCGGCTGCCTATTGCTATTATGTCAAGTTATCTTCTGTTCGTTTTCTGGAACACTTTACGGTGTTATTAATATTCACAACTATGGCTCATATTTTAGTAATGTATTATTATTTTAGGATTTACTTACTTTTATTTTATGTATGTAGGTGTTTTGCCTGCATGTGTTTGCCGTGTGTCTGTATTAACATGGAGTACTGAAGAGGGAGCCACACCCCCCCCACCCCCCGGAACTGGATTTAGAGATGGTTGTGAGTCACCATGTAGGTTCTGTGAATTGAACCTGTGTCCTCTGGAAGAGCACACAGTGCTCTTACCCATTGAGCCATCTCTCTAACCTTGCACTCACATTTCTTTTATGTATCCCCATTTCGTAGCAGTGTTTTTAAGTTTCTGCACGTTTCTTTCAGCTCCTTCACTCCTTTGATCACTATAGAGTTACCGTGTGGAGAACATACTATCTGCAGTGCACTCTGAGAGGCCCTGGAGAGAGCTGTTATACAGTGGCTGTGGGGCCACTTTTAATGTAAATGGAGAAAGGTACAGCTCACTGTGGGATAGAACATGGTACGTACACAGCATGGTGAAGTAAGGGGAAACTAAGCACTGTAGGAGTCAAAGGGCTCATTTCTGTCAGGAGAGAGATCAGGAAGCAGCAAGAGAAAGGAATGCTTGCTATGTGAGATGTCATGTTTGAGTAGAGCTTGGAGACACTAAGCTCAGCACTCTCCTCCTAAAGGCAAGAACACCATGAACCGGGAAAGAGAACCGACCTCCCAAGGTCACATTCTGCCATCTGTAACTTGCTGCTTCTAAACCTCAATGCTTGTTTTAGTGCCTTTGTTCCGAACAGTTCTGCAATAGTCTCCTGATTAGGTATTAGTTACTTTGTTCACACTTTAAAGAAGTTCTCAGAAGGCAAAACCAAACCAAAATAAAACAAACTAGGAAGTTAGGAATTAGTAAAAATCATTAAGGTGATTCAGTGCTGACTAGGCAACTCTGGTGTAGAGCATCACAGATTCGGTGCCAAATCTTGCTTGGAAGAGGAGAGGTAGCAGATGGAGTTTTGTGGTGGGAATGACAGCAGGTAAGAGCAAACAGATGGGCTCCGTAACATAGGAAGACCACCAGCACCACACTTTCCAGGCTTCTTTGCCCATGTAGTTAGAAGATAGCATTCAGTTGTTGTAGAAATTGTGTTGAGCTCAAACTACATACGCAGTGTAGTGCTCATAAAAACACAATGGTTAACGTGCTAGAAAGTTTACAAATCAGGCCCTTTCTGCATTGAAGCTTGAGAAATGTTGTAAATATCAGACAGCTACAAAGCTAGCAGCACGTTAATACAGAAGGGCAGGAGTAAAGACTGTAACGGAAACATGCATCGTTTGTGGAGAACACTGTGTTTGAGATGCAGCTGGTATAAGAGAGCCAGAAAACCAAACAAGTGTTCGATATACCCGGCAGGTAGCTCAGAGGCAGGCAAATGGCTTCAGTAGGGTGAATGGCAAATGTGTGTCCTGCATCCTGTGCCGTGGAAGAACTGTGAAGAAGGAAGCAGAGGACAGGCGAGATGGCTTGGGTCATAGTGTCCACTGCAGAAGCATGAAGCCTGAGTTCACATGCCCAGAACTCACATAAAAAGACAGGAGTATTGGTACCTGGAACCTCACACACAGATCCCTGAAGCTCATTGGCTAGCCTGTGTAGTGCAATGTATGAGCTCCAGACTCAGTGAAAGACCCTGTTGCAAAGAGTAGCAGTGGAAAGATACCTGACATGGACCACTGGCCTCCTCGTGCACATGCCTATATGTGCATGCATCACTTTAGATATGCATGCACCATATGCACACCATACCACACACACCAATAAATCAATTAGTTAAAGGGGGGGAAGAAGGTGGTAGAGTCCTGTCCCCCGACTCCCATCCCCTGCCTCTACCCATGGCAGCAATTCGAGGCTGGAAACGTGCCACATAAGCCCCTTTCGATCTCCCACTTATTTCTATGAGCCAGTTTCCTACAAATCTCATGGTCAGTTGTAGACCTTTCCTCTAGATAAAATTCTTTATAGATTAAAATTTCCCAAAGTATAGAATTTATGCGAGGGATGGGATGCAGATTTAAATTAGAACACATGTGATATGTATGTCAATCATTTAATAATTCTGTAAGATTGGCTTCTACTTATGACAAGTAATACTGATTTGCATTTTTGGAAGGTAATCATATTTGTGTGCTTACATGCCTGGATGTATGTTTAGATGTCAGAGGTCAGTGTCAGGTGTATTTTCTCAATTGCTCTCAGCCTTAATTTTTTATTTTTTATTTATTGTTTTTGAGATAGAGCTGTAGATGCTGCCTATCTCCACCCCCACCTCTAACCCCACTGTTCCTCACAGCCCTGGGTTGGTGGCATGATTTTTACATAGATTCCAGGGATTTGAACTCAGATTCGAATTCTTTCAAGGCAATCACTTTACTAACTGAGCCATATCTCCAGCCCCTGATTTGATCTGTATTGCATTAGAATTTTTCCTTAAATTTTTTTGTCTACATGAAAAATGTATGCCAAGTTGTAGGAAAAACATCAAGTAGTTTTCACTGATGTGTGACATCTTCAATTCATACAAGTTTTGCAGTTTGTAGCTTTGATTGCTATAAAATCCATATGGGGGATTCATTTATTTACTGAACAAATATTTACATAGTACCAACTGTGCCTCTTGCTGTAGGAAGTGGTGAGAAACTTAGCAAGGAGAACAAAAATCTTTGCTCTATGCAGCTGAAATTTTTCTGAAAATATTATAAAATGACATGTAAGTAAATTGCATAGGTTATTAGTAGAAAATGAGTACTCAAGAAAGATCAATAAAGCCCAAGGAAGAAAACTGGGAGGGCCAAGGGGACAAATAAGATGAGATGGTTAGGCTTCCGTTAGAGAGCTGGAATTTTACCAAGGTCCTAAGGGGCAAGAGAATGAAGATTACAGCATCTTAGAGAAACATATACTACTTTACCATTGAGTAAAACCGATGTACCCCAACACTGGTTCACACAGCCAGACCCACCCAGTAGGAGAGAAACACATTGGGGGGGAGTTTCAATTTCATGGTGGCACTGTCACTACAAAAGAACCCAGAAAGAGTGTCTTGAGGGATGAAGGGGGGAGCAGTGTATTCTATTTGGGTTGCTGTTTAACACTGCTGGAGAGACATTCATGTAGAAACTCAGCAAGTGAAGGTGGTTTGGGGTTTGGAGGAGTAGAATTGAGATTTGTTTTTTCATAACTATATGTTAAACAGCTATAGAGGTGAGAGAGAAGGGGTGATCAGAGAGCCAGTAATCCCTTAGTTCTGTAAGAGACAGAGCACTGTCAGTTACGGAGTCCAGACCAGGCTGGTCTCGAACTCACTGAAATCCGCCTGTCTCTGCCTCCCAAGTGCTGGGATTAAAGGCATGAACCACCACCACCTGATTCTCAGTACATATTTTTATATTGTACTTTAATGGAAGCTGTTAAGAAATCATAGTAAGAATGTGAAGATATTGCTTCTGCTGGAACCTGAAGTCAACAGCCAGTTGATGAAAGAGATGCTGGCTTTTCCATCATAGACTAAAGATACATCTGGTCCAGGATTCAGGGGAGCTGACCCAGCAGGAGCAGCTGGCAGGAGCCCATATGCTGTCCTGTGCCAACAAGGTGAGCCTGCAGATAAATGGCAGTGTGCACAGCTCCAACCATGCTCAGCACCCTGCACTCACATTCCAGCATGAAAAAAGACAGCTATGTGCTGCATCCCCACTTTAGAAATCTTATGCCAAATGATCTCAAAAGCCATACTATCCTAGAATTCTGCAGAGAATGATTTCTGGGAACTACAGTTCCAATTTAGCCAAACTGATACAATACAAATGTATGTGGTATTTAGCCTAAAGTTTGATGAGGATGGTGTTCACACGTCCCCCAAGAGCCCACTGTTGGCTAGACTATGGGTTCAGGAACCTGGGCTTATTGAAATTTCTTTCAATGTTACAGCCATGGTAACAGGATTGACTCAGTGAAGAGATCCTTGATTTTTGTTGAGGCTTACTTGTGCCAGTGAGTCTAGGATTTTCATTGCCTTTCTAATGTATTCTTGAAAACTGTCTATTTTCTTTAGACACCAAGAGATCATCTTTATAATATTCTTTGTAATATTATATATAAATGCACATAGTGTTAGATTTGTTACACATGCCAGTAATTTTAGTCATGATTAATCACATAAAATGAATATTTTTTCTTTGAAATCAAAATTTTCCATCAATTTTAATTGATAGAATTGATTAAAAGATCTTGCTATTTACTTTGTATTTTTAAGCTCCTTCATTATTACTGTTGATTTTCAGTTTTGCCCTTAAAAATGTTTTAAGCCATTGGGGAACTTTTTACTCACATTGTCTCTTGATGTCTTGACCAATCATCAATTCCATAGCAAGGTGGTAGCCTGGAGCATTTGCCCATGTGCCCAATGGGAAACCCTTCCTATGACAGAGCCAGGTAACAAAGTTGACAACCTGGGGACTGTTATGCAGAGATACATCATTTCTGTGAGAGCTAGACAGCTAGACTTCTGGTAACTATTATCACAAAGAAATTGCCTCACAGATTGTCACTGAATGTGTTATTATTCCATTGTCAAGTGGTTCTCAAAAATCTCATATCTTATAATGAGATGTGATGACAGAAACTCATATGCACATAAGTAAAAATACAAAGAATTTCTGCCTTTTTACTTATTCTCAAATTTTACATGAGACACTTTATGATATCACGGGGCGGGGGGGGGTAGAAACTTATGGAAATATAGCATCAGAAAAAAGCTATTTTTCAACATACTTACTAAAAAAATAAACCTCTGCCCATTGAGAAAAATAATTCTTACACAGCCTGTATTTTATAGGAAGTAAACACAGTCTATATATCTTCCATATATAGGTCTATCTACAGTCTGTCTTCCATATACAGGTCTACCCACAGTCTATCTTCTATATGTAAGTCTATCCACAGTCTATCTTCCACATTCACAGTCTATCTTCCATATATAAGTCTATCCACAGTCTATCTTCCATATATAGGTCTATCTACAGTCTATCTTCCATATATAGGTCTATCCATAGTCTATCTCCATATATAGGTCTATCTCTTTCCTGTATCCCAGAGCCTGGTAACTGTGAATCTGATTTTTAGGCAACATTAGGAATGTTCTGAAATACCATTTAGCTGTCCGTTTTAAAATGCTTTAAAAGGTAAATTATATGTCTTGGTATTTGACTACTTTTTTTTTAAAGAGCAATATGTTCAAAGGTCTTCCTTTTGGCAGAGTGAACACAGTGTCTTCCTGGAACTGAAAAGCAGCAGTGTAGAAAGATGGCCAAAGCAGTGGGGAATGAAATACACAATGCCAGCACACCAGCAGGCAGCAGCATGGTGGCCAGGTTAGGATTCGGCCTCTCTCTTAAAAAATGTCCTGTGAGTGTGTGTGTGTGTGTGTGTGTGTGTGTGTGTGTGTGTGTGTACAAGTGCAGGAAGGAACATTATCAACTAACTATACAAGCAAGTTTTTTTGTCTCTCTACTTCTTTGTTGGTAGTGCTGGGTATGGATTTTTGCATCTGTGGAGTTTCCTAATATAGACATTGAATTTAAGTGGAATATTTGCTTCTCTGTGACTTTCTTTACTTAACAGGATGCTTTCAAGTTTCACTCATGAGTTTATGAGCACCCCATTTCCTTTGTAGAAATAATACTGTGCTTTGTTGGCTACTGGACATGCTGTCATCTTGCTCTAACGGAGTGATGTGTGTTCCCCTCACTGTCTCCTGTGCATCCTTCCACAGTGAACTCAGTGACCACTCCCTCTGAAATTCTCAGAGACCTCATCCTAGATGAAGTCATATGCTTTTTAAGCCCTGCTTTTCCTGTGCACAGCTTTTATCACAGTTGATAATTACACATTCATCTAGGGGTATTTTGACTAATGGCCCCCACAACTAAATCCCAGGATCGATGAGACAAGGAATCATCCCGAAATTAGTTTCCACACTGTTCCCAGTCGATACTCCAGGCCCTGGTACAGAAACCTTTGTCACACAAACGTTGTTGAAATTATGTTTTGCTAGGGAGCTGCTCGGCAGCTGCTTTGTGTTTTGTCTCCCCCTCCCCATGGTATTTTGAGTTTGTATAGAAAGTGTTCTCATGGAGAAATTCCACTTTGGAATTTCCCTGACAGAGAATAAAGGCAGGGTTGTTGTGGGGGGTGGGGGGGGTGAGGCTCTTACTGCATGAGTTGCAGCAGCCGATGTTTATGCCACCTGTGGGCCCAGCTCCCAGAGCCACTGTTCCATTCTCTCTCTGTTATGCTCTGTCTCCATTTCTTGGTTCCATTAACTTTCTTATCTCGACATTAAAAATAATAGTGATTTGTTATCAGTAATTATCTCTCACTCATCTTTCCAACGTTTATAATGTAACCCTGATTGGAATCTGCTGGGTTTCTCTGGTATCTGGAATGTATTGATAGTTTTCTCTGCCAGAGAGATGTGTTCGTGTGCTGGAATGTAGCCTTCCTTGGTGCAGGGGCATTGACTTTTCTTAGTCTTCTCCTGAGATGTGTAATGGGATTAAAAGTAGTTTTTTCTCTTTCGTGATCATACTTTATCTCTCACTTAAACCATATCCTCTGTGTGAACATTTGCAGTTCACACAGTGCTGTCCTATCTTCAAGTAATTATGTCTGGAAAGCTGCCAGCCATTATCCTCTTAAAGTGATGGCAAATTCTTCTGTAGTATTTTCAGACAGATGACAATTAAGGTGAGCCCCCCAAACTGCAATCAAATTTCAAGACTTTCTTTGGGGATTGTGCATAATTACCTATGAGAAGTTTCTCCTGTAGGGTGGGTTTTATACTACAAACAAGCTGCCTGGAATTTTTCTCAATGAGCCACAGATTAATAGACAATTGCATCCAATAGACTATCATTTGCATATAGAATCACCATTGTCTTCGGGTTTTGCTTATTGTCTAACTTATTGTGTCAATGTAATGAAAGCTGCATTTGTTTTGCTGTCCCAGATGTAGCCAAAGCCCTGAGTGGTTTTTCTCTTACTCTGGGTATGCTTCCCTCCTCACCCTGACAGAAACTCTTGAAGGACAAAGGATTTATTTCTGATCATGGTTTCAGAGATGATCAGTCCATCACTACAGGAAGGCTTGGCAGTCTGGGCAGAGGATTCTGGGCTGGCGGGATGTGACACCATAGTTCCTCACATTTGCTGGGTGGAGAAGCCAAGAGCTTGAGACTGGAAGCAGTCTTGCAACCCTCAAGGCCCAACCACAGTGACCTTTGTCCACCAGTAAGGTCTCATGTCCCAAAGGTCCTGTAACCTCCTCAAACAATGCCAATTAGTTGTGGAGCAGATGTTCAAACACATGTACACCCATGAGCCTGGGGAGGACAGTTTACCTCCAAAGCACAACAGGAGGCTTGGGAGACTCACTTTGGATAGTAATCACTGATGGTAAACATAGTGGTTCAAAAAAAAAAAAAAAAAAAAAAAGCAGTGGTTCTTTGGCCTCAAGGGTTGTCAATAGTTTAATTAACTGTGCTAATGTAGTAAATTAAGGCAGATTATCTAGCCAAAGATGTATTGGCAAAGGAAGAGCCAGAGGCACACATTGATAGTTAGATCTAAGCTTTTAGGACAGACTCCAAGCTTAGTGAGCCAGCTTAGTATCAATTCCTGATTGTGAGAACGGCTATTGGAATCTAATGCAGCATTTTTTAAAAACAAAATATAAAATTTTGCTTATTCTGGCCAGAATTCCATGTTTTGTGATGTTTATCTTTGTACAGCTAGGAAGAAAATGAGTCAACCAGGTAACATAATTATTCACTCAGCTTGGATGTGGTATTCATTGTAAAATTAAAGTTTGGGGATTGGAGAGATGGCTCAGTTGGGAAAGTACTTGCTGTACAAGTGTGAGGACCCAAGTTTGATTCCCAGCACCTATATAAAAAGGTGAGACATGGTAGCACACACTCATAATCCTGGAGCTCAGGAGGCATACAAGGGAAGATTCCTGGGATTTCACAGCTAGCCAGACTAGCCTACTTGGCTAGCCTCAGGCCAGTGAGAGAGACTGTCTGAAAAATCAAAGTGGGCCAGGCAGTGGTGGTACACACCTTTAATCCCAGCACTCTGAGGCAGAGGCAGATGGATCTCTGTGAGTTTGAGACCAGCCTGGTCTACAAGAACTAGTTCTAAAACAGCCACCAAAATCACAGAGAAACCCTGTCTCAAAAAACAAAACAAAACAAACAAACAAACAAAAACTGGATATCACCTGAGGAATAATACCCAGGGCTGACCTCTAATCTACACAACACACACACTCAAACACACACACACACACACACACACACACACACACACACACACACACACACACACACACACACACACACACACACACACACACACACACACACACACACACACACACACACACACACACAGACACACACACACACACACACACACACACACACACACACACTCACACACACACACACACACACACACACACACACACACACACACACACACACACACACAGAGTATAGGACAGGAGGTGATTAAAAAATAATGAAGTGGGGGAAAACCCACCAAGAATGTGACAGGTATTTCTAGTCTGGCTTGGGAGGGTACGATTATAGACTTATATTCATAGAATACAGCTGACTCCTTTTTTTTTTTTTTAAACAGGGACAACAAATGGGTGCACAGTCACTGGATATCCCCTCTTGTCTAGACTGAGACAATGAGGGGGTTTTTGTGTCTATGGACTGTGCTCTTAGCATAAAAACAGCCTCAGAGTTTGGGCATGCACCAGCCATCTTGGGATACTGATTAAGTTGGGAGAAAAAAAAAATACAGAAAATCAAAGACAAATACTGGAAGGAGATGCCCATTTAGTCCCTCAACTGCTCTTCCACAGCAGCTGAGTGTCTGTCAGTCCTGGAATATGGCTTTGGGGTAGACATGCCATCTAGTTTATATCTTGTTCTATTCTTATTAATATCTAATCATTTTAGTTCTGTTACCCAAATAACCAGTTAACAGACCAACAGCCTTCTATCATGCTAGCTTATCTATTCTTTCACCTTAGGTGGCCATGGTAGGTTTTTTTCAGGCTGCCTCTTAAAGGCAGTATCTGGGAGGAGATCACTCATTCCCGTTTGCTATAAGGGGATATGTAGTAAAAAGACCTGTTTAATGCATCACACTAGAAAACAAACTTTCAATTATTCCAAGTGTGTCCCTTCCTCCAGGCACATTGTTTTGTTTGTGTGCCTGTCTGTTGTTTGTTTGTTTGTCTGTCTGTCGTTTCTGGAAGACAGGGTGTCCTTCAATATATTGATGTTGGAAGATTCCAACAGTGAGGTCTGTGGCCTTTATAATTATGAACAATTTCTGTACAAACCAATGACCAGATCCTAACTAAATCAGTCTTGTAGAAACCTTTGTCCAGCCAAACAGCCCACAGAAAAGTCAATGGAAATACTAAGGGCATTAAGCGCTCCTGGCAGGTGGCAGCTGAGCTTTAATGGAAGAGCTGTTTGAATGGGGGGAAGACAGGCTCTTCATTAGTTCCCCCTCTTCCTTCTTTTACACACCTTGCTGGTTTTATTGTTTCACATAGTCTGAAGAAGAAAAAAAACAGGGTTTTTTCAATCTCAGTGCATCCTTGGAATCTGGGGTTTTAAATCTCCTAATTGGGGACATTAGGGAATTTGCAAAGGAGGAGGAGCAGGTCCCCTAATTATCTTAATGGCTGTACTGCACTGTTGGAGGCTTGGGCTTTATTTTAGCTCAGAGTCTCTCTGGGGACTGTGCAGGTGCCCTTTTGAAGTTCAGGTGGGCAGGAAGCACAGTGTAGAGAACACCCCAAAGCAGATCGTTGGCTGACTCCCTTCAGAGCTATTTTCACTAATAACATGTGTGGAAGAGCACTTGTACCAAATCCAACCAGAAAACAATTGACCGTGTGTGTTGAATGCAACACAACACGATATTTATTGTCCACATGATGACAATCCAAAGTTTTAAAAGAATTACTGATCGTCACTGAGTCAATCTCACACCTGGTGGACATCCTTTGGATCTCCCCCTCTTTCCATAGCTCTTTTTTTTTTCTTCTTTTTTTTGATTCATTGTCAGGACTACCCCATTTCTGGGGGTTGGGTAGGATTCCATGTGATGGCTGTGATGCTGTAGGTATATATGCCTGTGTGCTCCTGAGCACGTGTGTTTTCTGCTTATTAATCTATCATCTCTTCATATTTTCATCACAGAAATCAAATGAGTTCTCTTGGTCACACAGTCTCCTGAGCCATTCAAACTGAACTTAGCATCATGCCCGCTCAGAACTTTCTAGACGTCTAAGGGTTGAGGGTGTGGCTCAGCATTTCCCTGGGGGTCTGCAAGGCTCTTGCTTCTATCCATAGCATCTAACACCGTCCAGTGTGAAACAGACAAACAAAATGTGTCAAACATTCCTCTCCGGTATCCTGGTTTCAGTGTAAGGCAGTCATTCGCTCACCACCATCTTTGCCCCATTCCCTGTTCACTCTTGAAATCCCACTCCTAACCACTTTATATTCTCCCCAATAAAATGCTATTTTGCTCAGCTAATTCCCCTTAGAGTACCGATGTCTGATTTGTGTGGTTGAGTCAATTTCTGGCTAGCTTTGTTTTGCATGTCTCTTTCTACTGGAATACAAGCCCTAGTAAAACTGCTTCTTCTTGCTGTGAACTGATAGCAGTGCCCAGAACATGGTGGTTATTCAATACAAGTTTATTAAACAAGAGACTGAATCAACAACAACCCCATTGTCTCTACAGTTCTCACATCATGCAAACACTTTAAATCCCCTGCTGCTACCACCTTGGCACTATAATTTCTCTTATCAGTGGCTGCAGTAACGTTGAGTAGCTCTAATTGTGTCTACTCTCACTCCCTGTAAGTCATTTTCTCCCTCGCTGTCTGGGGTCTTTCTAGTCTGCAAATTGCCTTCTGTCATTGGTCTGCTTAAAACCCCTAGGTAGCTCTTCCTCACAATGTACTTTTCTGCAAGGATTTGCCCTCATACCAGGAGAGGGTTCAGGCCTGGGGGTGGAATCTGAAGCTATCCACCTGCCTCCAAAGAAAATGCCTTAACTCGTATTGTGCATCACACAGATGGATACTGGACCAAAGGAGATCAAAGTCTGAGAAACAGGGATGTTGATGAAGGTCAGGTAAACTCATTTGATTAAAAACCTTAAGACTGGTGCCTGGTGAGCTTCCCTCCTCACCTCTTGCCTCTCCCACATCCACCTGGACTAGCTCAGTTCTGTTCCCCAGCCTCCCTGACCTGTTCCCTTCAAGACCCAAGAAGTGTCTTCCAGGCACAATCACACTTTATTTCTGCCTTAGTTTTGAGCTGTGATACAAATTTGGCTCAGTGCCTGACCTCAGTAAACATCTGTGGGAAGAATTATTGAAGTGATGAGAAGGTGGCTGTGTTGGGTAGCATGCTTGCAAAGCAAGCATAAGGACCTGTGTTCTAAATCCAGCACACGCATAAAAATTCTGAGTATGGTGGTGTGCACTGGGGAAATGGACAGGATGGTACTTGGCCTTATTAGTTGGCCAGACCAGCTGAGTTGGTGCTCTTCAGGCTTAATGGGAGACCTTGTTTCAAGAATTATAATGGCGTCTAGCATGGTGGCACACATCCTTAATCTTAGCACTCAGGAGGCAGAGGCAGATAAATACTTGTGAGCTCAAGGCTAGCCGGGTCTACAGAGGGAGTTCCAGGACAGCCAGGGCTCCATAGAGAGACTCTGTCTCAAAACAACAACAATAACCAAAAAAAAGAAAGAAAGAAAAAGAAAAAAGAGGAGAAGGAGTAAGAAGGAGAAAAGGGAAAGATGAAAAACTTAAGGTGGACAGTGATTAAAAGATATGGACCTTTAGGCCTCACATTCATATGCACACACACACACACACACACACACACACACACACACACACACACACAATCATGTATACACACACACATAAAACCAGATAATTGTTGAACAAATTAATGGATTACTGTTGTTCTAAGTAAGTGCTCATGTAAACCTTTAAGGTGTCAAATGTCTGAGAATAATTAATATTCTACTTTATTTTAATAGTCCCTTCCCCTATCCTTTATCCCTTCCTTCCCAGTACATAACTTCAAGAGAAATCCATTAAGGATTAAGCTTACTTCTGAAGAATTGGAAACTCATCTCAGACCTGGGACTAATGGTCTCATCTAAATCTGCTAAGGCCCAGCATTGTCACTCTGCATCTAGAAAGCACACAGGAATCTAATATTACCTTCAAAACCTTTGGAGGGACATTAAACCCACATTGAAGACAATGCCAACCTGGATGTGGTACTGTACTAGAAAATCAGTTTTCCCACCCACCTGTTTCTTCCGTTCCTAACAATGTACTGTAAGATGCTACAGCTTGAACTGTGAAGTCTTTTCAGCTGGGCTTTCTTACACTGACCTTTAAGAGAAAGAGCATTTTTGAAGCAAAGAACATCTGGGCCCCTACAATTTCAAAGTATCTTGGAATTCTTTTAGCTAAAATCAGAAATCCTCTCCATATATTTGCTTTTCAGTCCTGCATGGCAGATGTTCCGCAGGAAGGTTTTGCATGTGGACTCTTTCTAGAGAGGAATGTGGTTCAGTCATTAGAAGTTCTGAATGGGGAGCAGGGGGAAAACAAAGAGGAAAAGAAACAGAGAGGCTCTGGCCCCAAGGCCAGTCCTGCACAGCTGCCTGCAGCAATTGAGAGAAGATTGAAGTTAAGCAGCTGTGAGTCCCATCTCTGAGGGCTTCTAGTCCCTGACCAACACTGACTCAAATATGTGATTCAATACCACTTGGACAACTATAAGACTGAACACCAGCCAGAGTGGGTCTTTTTATGCAATGCAGATGCAAATAAAGTCTAGATCAGTGGTTCTCAACCTTCCTAATGCTGTAACCCTTTAATACAGTTCCTCATGCTGTGCTGACCCCCAACCATAACATTATTTCATTGCTACTTCATAACTGTAATTTTGCTCCTGTTATAAAATTACATTAAGTAATTGTAATGTAAATGTCTGATATACTGGATATCTGTTATGCTGCCCACAGGAATCACAACCCCCCAGGTTAAGAATCACTGGTCTAGAGTATATATTGAAGTAATTTCTTTATAAAGGCTAACTTTGAATTCTTCCTTAGTTTTATACCCGTTACTGACTTACAAGGTGGATTTTACTACACACGGGCTATGGAGTGAGTTGGTATAGTTAACAGGAGATTAATTATTTAGAATGTTTCTAAGCTTGCTACAGTTTCTGGTCAATAATGCTTAAAAGAGATGATTACATATTTTATTAAAAATTCATTGTGTTTTTTTTTCACTGTTGTTGCTATAGGATGGAGCATTGTGCTTTGTTACTGTTGCACACACTTGTCTGCAAGCATTTTTTTCTTCAGATTGCCAAACGCAGGCCCTACAAGATCACACAGCCTTCAGCTACCACAGCCCCTGTCCTGCACAATGACTCTCTCTGTAGCCCCCACACGGGGACGTAGCAGCTTGGATGTGGGCTTCTCCCAGACACAGCCAGAACATCTTCGTTTTATCCTGCATTTTGAGAGAAGGTTTTAGAAGTGTTCTGAAGGCTTATAACCTGTACTTCATAAAGAGAAAGCTGGGCAGATACGTAGACATGTGGATAAAGTGGTAAATAGAAAGCATACATAGAATTTAGTGTTGTATAAAACAGATGCTTTCAGCCAGGAAGATTTGTAGTCGTGATTCAGTTTACACATGGAATATGCAATGTGTTATTTCACATGAATTAGTGCAAAATACTTGTTTGTACCACCACAGTGGTTTTTCACTAACTTCATTTTGTGGATGAAATGAAGAGCTGTTGCTGTAATTAAGTGCATTGCCGTGGTCTTTTCCAAGACTGGGGTTATTAGCTAGCAGCCCATATTGAGAATCCATTTCCTAGACATCTTGATTGTCAGGGGAGAGAGAGCTGGTGGCTGATTTAGCAGCTACTGCTCTGCGTACCAGAGCACTGATGGATCCAACCACTCCATTTTTTTCACATTCTGAAGAGGAGGTCATCCCACCTTACATTTGCTGAATGTGAAGTGAAATTCTCACACGTTATGTCACCCCAAACATCAGTTATTAACTGGTTTCTACAGGAAACAAAGCCAGGGATGGACAGTGGACTTTGAGGGGGGCCCTGCTCCGTCCTTGCGGTCCCTCTGTTACCACAGTCCTGCCGAGCTTTTCTCTTATTTGTAAAAGTCTTAGCATCGGTAGGAAACAATTTATGCCTTTAAACTTTAATTAGTAAATTCCACACGTGCTTATATCTATCCTTTTTCATTGTCATTTTATTGTCTTTCTCTCAATGACAAATACTTTCCATGAAACATTTTAATTTTTATATGTTCCACTCCAGTTCTTTTTTATTTTATGTGCTTTGGTGTCTTACCTGACTGCTCTTCCAGAGGAAAGATTTTAATTTTAAAGAGTAAGCATCATGTATACGGATTCCATATTCATCCTCTTAGATTTCTTCTACTCCGAATTTCTTTCACCCGAGCATTTATTTTCCTTCTTAGCTTCTCCTGCTGTTTTACATTTGGCTGATAACCAGTTTGTGTAATTAATAACCTTATCTCTCTGCATATGAGAAAAACAAATTTAATGCATTTTAATAAGGAGGTTGGAAGGACAAGGAGACATTTTATTGCCATGTTGATTCTGATAAGACGAGAAATAACATGGTTGCTCAGTGACTACGCATAATAAATAGTATTTGTACACGTACTTCTTATTACTTCTGGTGTCAGAGCTTCAATATTTCTTATAAATATATTTATGACAAGCTATACAGTTTAGAATTCTTTAATAAGCCATTCTCACTAGTCTCTCGGTCACTTTATCTTCATGCCTGATCTTAATCTTGTGTTTGTAGTTCTCAGCTAACCAAGCTCCAGAGCTGCAAACCAGGAGACCAGTTCCTCCAAAACTTTGCTGTTGTCTCCAGGGGGTGGGGGGAGCTATTTTCTTAGCTGCACAGGAGTGTAGAAGAATGGGAGAGGTTCTAGAAAGATCAGTGAAGCCTCTTCTAGTTACAAATGCGCCAACTGAAGTTTATACACTATTGGGATGGGGATAAGTTCCTCATAAAAACAAAGCAAAAACTGTTTGAAGGTTTTGAAAGTTTAAGGTTCTTTAGAACATGAATATTTAGGGCTCTATTATCTGTGGCTACATTTTTATATACTCCACGTGACCTCCTATTCCTTTGAAATCGGGGAAGCCTGTGAGATCATGCTGGGATCATAACAGAAGAGCTCTGTGAAGAGTATCCGAGTTGCCTCTGCCATTATTTCCTGCCCATTGATCCTGCGATGTGAGTTTGTCTGTTATCTCATTCTGCAAAGAGAATTGTGTGTCCCCTAATGGTCAGCCCCGGGCAGGGCCACACAGGGTCACAAAGCTAAGGAAGGTAGGAAAACAAAACTTGATCTTCTGGATGATTCTATTTGTTTGTTTGTTTGTTTGTTTACTTGTTTGTTTCTTTGCTTTCCACACTGTCCTTTTAAGTCAAAGGTAAAAATGAGTGGGAATGAACCACAGCACTTTTCACATAGTGGTGTGATCAACTCCCTCCAGCTAGGGGAGCTGATGGTGAGGTGAGGACTAGGGGCTGTTCTCCATAGTTACCATGCCAGTGTTTAGAGCAAGGGGGCCTTTGGGGTAGAAACATTACCCTCTGTTTGGACTGCCTTCCACTTTCAGTGTATCCTCATGCTTCACTTGTGGTGTTGACTATATCCATTTATTCTTAATGAGCAAAAGAAATGTCTGCCATCTTCTACAGAACCCAATGCTGTTCCAGCTTCTCCAACATTTTCCTGTTCTGTAATTCCATAAACACTCAATAACTCCAAGTGATGAGTGAATTCCATGAGTTGGTTTTAGGAAAAATAAGAAGCTTGGAATCGGGCATTCTTTGAGAAACTCTTTCTGCAGTCTGTCTTTTTCTCTTCCACCTGCTCTGGTTTCTTTTGCAAAGCAGGAATGCTCAACCACCTCCCTGGACTGTGAGCTTTAATTAAGGTTTAAAGAAACAATGCTTTCACTTTGGTAGTCTGTCTAATTAATGATGTTCCTGTTGGAGGTTGAAGCAGATAAATAAGGGATTTATACCTTTACACCTATTTTCAGAAACACTTTTAACCATTTCCATCCAATATTCCTTTCCTTCTTCCAAGAGGAAAGTTTAATTTCATAGGATTACAGACCATTACATATAGATATTGCCTGATGGTGCAGCATGCATGACTCTCGTGCACACAGGAAGGACAACATGTTTATTTATTAAATAAGTTATTCACCATAGCAAATTTTAATGGTTTTCAAACTAGAGAATTTTTTTTTTATTTTCAACCCTTAGACATAGCTTTGACAAATACCTTCCCCTTAAGAGTTTATTATGGAAAGATTTCAGTTATAACATTTCCTTTTTTATTTGTTTGTTTTTGTTTTTGTTTTCATTTTCTTTTTTTCTTTTTCCCAAGACAGGGTCTCTCTGTAGTCTCTGCTGTCCTGGAACTCACTCTGTAGACCAGGCTGGCCTTGAACTCAGAAATCCACCTACTTCTGCCTCCCGTATGCTGGGATTTAAGGTATGTGCCACCATTGCCTTTAAGCACACTTTCTTTCATGTGTGCTTTAGTGACTCTGAATATTAAGTGCTACTGGCATCTCTTTTCCTGAGCTCAGCAACTGAAGACAGCATCATCGTTGACTCCTGCCTCAAGTCAGAGCAAACGTTTTTTTGTCCCTCTTTTCTCCTAAGAAAGAAAATCTTTATGTGTTCTGCATGAGGGTTGGGAAATAACAAGGAGGTCATTGTTCTTCATCCTGCCTAACCTGAAAGGTAGGGACTGTTATTCTTTCAAGCACTGCCCCCTAGTGGGTAAAATATTAGCGTTTTCGGAGTTGGCATCTCAGTGCTGTTTCTGAAGTGTCACCGACCCTGTTAATCATGTGTGTTGAAGCCACTCTTAGAATGAGAATCCCTGATAGCACAGGGACCTTTACCTAACAGTCTCACTGAGCAGGAACACTGAATAGATGAGAGGAAATATGTTGTAGCTTTGCACAGATCCTGGGAGCTTGGTGTTAAGGGTGTATGTCAAAAATGAGGCAAAAAGATCATAAGAGCCAGAGGTGGTTGACCACTCCATGGAAACAGTGTCTTCCAGACACAAGGACTGATGCACATATGAACTCACAGAGACTGGGGCAGCATGCCCAAGATCCGCACAGGTTCAAACCACATGACATCCCTTCACAGAGAAAGGGAAGTGGGCACAAAGTCCCGCTCTAACCAAGAAGCTATTTCCAACTGACACCAGCTGGGAAAGGTTTTATCCAGTGGAGTGACACTGGGTGTATGTCAACCAGACTCCAGGACAGGTCATTATGCTCAAGATTAGTTGACCAGAGGAAAACAGACGCCGTGTGTGTGTGTGTGTGTGTGTGTGTGTGTGTGTGTGTGTGTGTGTGTCTGTGTCTGTGTCTGTGTCTGTGTCTGTGTCTGTGTGTCTGTGCTGTTATGGTTTGAGGTTTTGTTTTGTTTGTCTTTCCAGTTTGTTTTTGTTTTTTGGCTTTTTTGTTGTTGCTGTTTTGAGATAGAGAGAAAAAAACAAAAGAACATGAAGTTGGTTGGGTAGTGAGATGGGGGATCTGGGAGGGCTGGTGGAGGGGAAAGAATATGATTAAAATATATTGCATAAAATTAAAAGTAATTTCAAAAATATAAAAAAGAGGGCATATTGCTTGCCGTTTTCAAAATTAGTGTTTCAAAGGCAGCACCATTATCTGGGCAGACTTGCTATTCTGAAATTATTTGCTGTATGTGATGCAAACACAGAAACTGCCTTGAATTACTATGTACTTACTGGCTGGCCATTCAGTGGGCTAGTCCTCACTCTGCATGTCTCCTTCATGTTTACTTCTTAATTTTATTGAGGAAGCATCCTGTGTGAACCCATGAGTGAATTTTTGTATTTTCCTGAACTGGGGAGGGAATACCGGACTTGGTAAGGAGACACTCTGCCTGAGGTGCCTTTCCTGACCCCACCTTTGCTTTAATTTTAATTTTCAGGTGGGGTCTCACCAAGTTTCTCAGGCTGATCTTGAACTCACTTTGTGGCCCAGACAGGCCCTGAACTTGTTATTCTCCTGCCTGAGCCTCAGATAGCTGGAATTACAGGCCTATGCCCCCAGGTTCAGCTGTGTGTATGTTTTCAACAGAGACAGAAAGTCCTGGGTTGTCTTTTGATTATTTGGTCTTTCTAAACAGGTTTCCTTTGCTGTAACACAGGATCCATAATAGCTCCTTCCTGACATTATTTAGTAATGAATCTATGGAATGACAATTGAGAAAATACTGAGCAGGTCCTAACTCTTCACAAACGCTCGATGAATATTAGGTAGTCTGTCAAATATTTTTTGTAATATTCTGACATAACCTCTAGAAGGTTCTCCATCTTCCAGCTAAACCACAAATGGTGACTCTTCAATGCAGCACACAGGATGCCATTCAAAATTCATTTCAGAGTTCCCTTTGCTGCATATGAATAAATCTGTGCTCCACAGGCATGCTGGGCTACAGTCACACTTCCTAGTCTCTGGGGGATTTTTGTGTTTCACACCTCCTTAGGGGACAGTTTCATATCAGGTGTGATTCCATATTGTGGAGCCAGATTTTATGGCTGCTTCAATACACTCAAGAGCACCGACAAGCCAAACTGAATGTTCCTCTATCAGTTCCCAGAATAGTGAGCTGACCTCTATGTCCACGGGAGCAGAAATCACAGAAACGTAAATGACGCCTCCTGGGAAGCTAAGACTGTGGGATAATCTGTGATGCATTCATACTTTCATCGCCTCTGTGTTAGGTCTAAAGTCCTTCAAGATTATAATCGAGTTTACAGCATTTCTCCATCACTACATGCTCCATTCTGCCATAAACCAGCTAATTGCACAGCTGGGCATGTCTTTGCAAGACAGTTCTGATGGGAGCCTGCCACAACTTGCACTTCTGCTCCTCTGAAAGGTGCCCTTGAGTCTTCCTTCTTGCTCAGTGTTCTGTGAAAGGGACTGAGCTGCCACCACCTGCTCCCAGCAGCGTTTCATTACAGCCATTCAAACCGTCTCTGTCAGCTGGTTTCTTCAGGCTCCTATCTTTGCAGATCTCTCCTGGGCTGCATAGGGAGGTCATGGGTGAGACTAGAGCTGGGGTCAAAGGTCATTGGAGGGATTCAATTGTTGCTTTGCAAAAGCCAGTGCAGCAGCAAATCTCCAAATTCAGGCAAATGGACTTGTCGTCAGATGTAGGAAATCCTAAGTGGAAGAGGAAAGGAAAGATATAACGAGTCAGTTTTCAGATGTACACTTAACAGCCGGCACAGTTTAGGAAAAGGTCAAAGTCTGGCACTGTACTTGTTAGGACTAATGAGCTCAAAGGAGAGTGGGAAACTAAAATGTCTTCTTAATATTAAACAAATTCTGGTGGAAAAAACGAAAGACTTCATGTTTTTTAAGCTGACAGGGCGCATGCTCGTGGAAACTGAACTCACACTGCCACTTGTATTTTTATTTATTTAAAAAATATTTAATTATTTATTATGAACACAGTGTTCTGCCTGCATGTATACCTGCACACCAAAAGAGGGCATCAGATCTCATGGTGGTTGTGAGCCACCATGTGGTTACTGAGAATTGAACCCAGGGCCTCTGGAAGAGCAGCTGGTGCTCTTAACCACTGAGCCATCTCTCCAGCCCCATGTATTTTCCTTTTTAAAGCAAAGTGAGGCTAGGTTCTCACCTCAGTGCTTCCCCCAAGCAAATGGTTGGGCCAGTTTTCACTGTTCTCATGGGGCATTATAAGCAGGAATCTTCTGCAATAGATCCCACTGGAAGTCACATAGTTAGCATTTATTTCTGTAGAGTCAAAGCAGTTATAAAGATCAACAAAGGACTTTTTAAAAATAATTTACTTATTTTTTTATTTGCATTGGTGTTTTGCCTGCATGTATGTCTTTGTGAGTGTGTCAGAAGCCCTGGAACTGGAGTTATAGTCAGTTGTGAGCTGCTTTGTGGGTACTGGAAATTGAACTCAGGTCCTCTGGAAGAGCAGTCAGTGCTCTTAACCTCTGAGCCATCTCTTCAGCCCTGACAAAGAACTGGATTTTAAAGAATTGTAATAAAATGTTTCATAAAACAAAAAGGAGGAGCAATTTAATGGTTCACATGATGGTGACTGTTCAGAGGGTGAGCAGCTAGTGTGATGGGAGTGAGAACCTCATTTCCAGTTTCAAGATCACCTTAGCATTCTTACCCTCACACTGGCAGCTGATCAGTTATTGCTCACAAAGTGTTTTCCTCAGAGTCATCTCAAAGGCTAAGAATTAAGCAAATGTTCTTGTAAGACTGGATTAACAGAAGGAAAGATTCTCATTTTACAAAGTAACTCTAGAGGGCTGAGGAGATGACTCAGCAGTTAGGAGCACTTGCTGCTTCTTCAGAGGACACAGGTTTGGTTACCAGAATCCTCATGGTAGCTTACATTCATCTATAACTCCAGTTCCAGGGAATCCTGTGCCCCATTCTATCCTCCATGGGCAGCAAACATGGGTGCAGTATTTTGGTGTGGCAGTCAGATACCTGAGGACATCCATAAAGCCTGAATTAACATGTAAGAACTACTATGCCTTGGGGACTCCCAACTCCCTGATGAAAGCCATGGAGAGAAAGCCATCAACTGCATGCTTTATATCTGGGAGGCCATATTAGATTACTACCTGCCAAAAAGAGAAGCAGAAAGATTCGGGCTCTCAGAATTAGGCATCCTAGGAGATTCTATGTGTAGATGGCTTGGTTTCTCTGTAGAGAATTTGGGTCCTTTTGCTGATATCTTTTTTTTTTTTTTTTTTTTTTTTTTTTTAAGATTTATATGTATCATTCTGTCTCCATGTATGCCTGCTGGCCAGCAGAGGGCACCAGATCTCATTATAGATGGTTGTGAGCCACCATGTGGTTGCTGGGAATTGAACTCAGGACCTCTGGAAGAGCAGTCAGTGCTCTTAAACTCTGAGCCATCTCTTCAGCCCCTGCTGATATCTTCTTAAACCAGCCTCTGTGGCATTGTAATAAAGCAAGAGAAGGATTTCACTGAACTCACAGGACTCCTGCAGCTCATTTCTTCAACTTTTCCTGAGGCTATACCAACTGTGACTGTAAGGTGTGTTTGGTGGCTTTCAAATTCAAAAGCCCAATAAAGAGTGCAGCTGTCAAAAACAAATCTAGGACATACTTCAGGAGATAACTTTCCACCCAGTGCATTATTCATTCTCTCAACAAATACTGTGTAACTCCTAGCTGCCTGTCACTGTTGTAGTAAGTTCAGGATATACTACAGTAAGTGAAACACAAGCAAATATCCCTTTCCTTGTAGACTTGTGTTACAGCATTGTAGTTTACCCTCAGTCACACTCACACACACACACACACACACACACACACACACACACACACCTTAAGCAACAACTATAAGCGAAACATTACACCATGCCTGACAGCTGCAAATAAAAATAAGACAATTATTTCTAACTCCCCCTAAACAGAAATGATTACAGCTCAGCGAATAAAGGTTCTTGCCTTGCAATCCTGAATACCTGAGTTCAGACATGAGAACTCACAATAGAAATAGAAACATACAAGAAAAAAAGAAATGATCCAGATGAACAGAATCAAGAATGAACAAGGAAACGTAATAACAGGCACCAGAGAAATCCAGAATATTAAGAGAGTTCTTTGAAAATGTGTAGCATAGGGGCATTCCCAACTTAATGGAACTCCATTAAGTTGGGAAATCTAAAGAAGATGGATACATTTCCTGATTTATCCAAACTACCAAAGTTAAACCAGGAAGAGTCTAACAATGTAAATAAGCCTGTAACAGAGGAGGAGGCTGGAAGGACAGAACCAGCTCCACAAAATTGTCTTCTGATTTCCATGTGTACACCATGGCATGTGCAACCCCCCCAATCATATACACAATTATAATTAATAATAATGTTAGAATAATTTTTTCTCCCAGACAACAGATTTTTTTATTTCAAAATTCCATTCCAAAGGCCATCATAGAGGCTATGCCAAATAGGTATTATCAATCCAAATAGAAGACATGCATGTTACAGATACAAAAACCGATGGTGGTCCTGGAAAACAAGAGGACAGATAGGCAATGCTATTTCCAAGATGAGTAGCCTCTCAAAGGCCACACACTTGTCTTAATGCTGTACCAAGTCCATCTTTAATCCTTGATAATTTTTAGGCAAGTGGCTAAGGCTTTTCATTTACACCCAGCTCTGCAAATGGTGCAGCAAGCTCTGTAAACAGAATTGCCCAGTAGCCGAGCATCAAGCTGCCAATGCCAGGAGGCAAAAGGAATCTGACCTGGGAAGTTATTGATTGTGGCAGCTCTAATGTGTGTAGCTTGGAGACCCTTGGGGTTTTGAATGCTCTGGTCTCTCGGCCAGCCTCAGGGAAGCTTGGAATGCCCCTATGCTAAAGTCAGTGGCTATTCTGCATAGTAGAAACTGAGAGAATAAGAAATTCATCTCTAATCTCTTCTAAAAGCTACCTGAGTAGCCTTGAATGAGTTAAGCCTCTGCAGCTTCCTCATTCATGAAATAAGGTGATAATCCTGAACCCACATAGCTCCTGGAATTGTGACAATTAAGCTGACAAGAGAATTAAGCACTTTAAATTCCCCACAAAGGAATGCATTCCACTAACTAGAAAGACTAAAAATAATTCTATTAACAACAATAGTCCTCAGGCAGTGTCCTTAACTCGGGTCCTCTGAAGGCAGCTATGGCTACATGCTATCCAGGATCTGCCAATCAAAGTCGCTGACATTTATCTGAGATACAACAAATAGACAAGCATATGATGTGTTTTTTTTTTGTTTTGTTTTGTTTTTCTATGAGTTAAAACATTACAACTTCCTTTGTTTGCTTACACTGCCTCATAGTTAATTCATATATTCATGCATTTATTTAAATCTGTCTTTTTTTTTTTTTTTTTTTTTGAGACAGGGTTTCTCTATGTAACCCTGTCTGGCTTGTCACTCTGTAGACCAGACTGGTGTTGAACTCAGAGATCCACCTGCCTTTGCCTCCCAAGTGTTGAGGTTAAAGGCATGTGTCATCACTGCCTCGTTTATTAAATGTGTCTTAAACATGCTTTAGTGTGCACTGACTAGACTCTATGGTAGGTGGTAGAGAAGGAGAAGTAGAGAGTCCCTTTCCTGAAGGACTTCACCGTGTGTAAACTGGAGATGGACACAAGTCACAAGTAATGGCCTTGTTTAAATGTCTTAAGCTTCTTTGATCCCAGGGGAGCAGGGAATTTTGAATTCACCCACAGCCAGCCTGGGAAACAGAAAATGACCCTGTCTTTAAAAAGCTAAACAAAAATAAAAAGTAGTCCCAGACAGTAGTAGATGAAGCTCCAGTGGGAGAGAAAAGCACCATTTATAGGATGCAGGGAGAGTAAACGCTTCTCTGAAGAAGTTACATTGACTTGCAAGATGCTCAGTTTATCACATAAAGAAACCATACATGGCAGGCTGATGAGATGGCTCAGAGAATAAAGACTCTTGCTGCCAAGCCTGACAACCTGAGTTCAATCCCCGTAACTCACAGGGTAGAAGGTGAAAACTGAGTCTCTAGGGTTGTCCTCTGACCTCCACACAAGGGCCATGGCATGTGTGTATGTACACACATACGGGGGGAGGGAGGGGGGAAGAGACATATACATACATAGACACATGTATACACACACACACACACACACAATAAATAAATAGGTAATGTTACAAAAGAGAAATCATATAATCAGCTCCCCTCTACTTGTGTGTACCACCTTGATGGACCAGTATTCTTCAACATCCATCACTGTATCCCCTGAACTACAGGCCAAAAGAAACCTCTCTTTCTTTAAACAAAGAAAACATGATAAATCAATGTGATATGGATTCTAAAGATGGGGTATAGGACCAGAATTTGAAAATACCCTAGCACCTATAATGTTGTGGTGTGGGGGGGGTGCAGGGGGGGGGGACTGTCTTTGGAAGGTGGTTCATCTCTTCTACTATATGGGTACCGGGGATCAAACTCCAGTCACCTGGGCTTGGCAGCAAGCTTAACCCCTACGCCACCTTGCTGACCTCTCATCATTTGCTTTTAAAACCACTACATTGTTTTTGTTTTCTAAAAGCCCATATTGGTTCACTGTTTATTTCTTCCATGTTGCTGTGTAACCTTGGCAATTTGCCAAAAGACCAATGACCAGAGTTTTTAAGCCTCCTGAGCCTCAGTGTCTTCTGAGAGTGAGGTTGTTATACTGTGGTTCAGTCACACTTGCTTTAAGAAAACATTTCATCAGGACTTAAACTTGTGAAAATGCACAAGGCCCTGGGTTTGATCTTTATCTATTTACACACACACATGCACACAGAAACACATAAACATACATATAGACACATGTATACACACATGCAGAGACACAGAAATACACACATACATAGACACACACATACACATACATGTGCATATACATCAATGCATAGACACACACATACACACACTTGCATAATACACATACACACATATATATACACACGGACAAACAAATACATACATAGATATACATATACACACAGACACTCACAGATGTACTCATGCATGCACAGACACAGACACAGGCATACACACACACACACACACACACACACACACACACACAGAGTGATACTGATCCTAGAGTGCTGATCTATAGTGGTTTTATATTCATTTTTTATGATTTTTCAGAATTACCAATGACAGAGATCAGTATGACAATTTGCTTGTACGATGGAGTTGACTCCCAAAAGTTGCAAGGATTCCTATGGACTAATTTTTTTTTTTTTGTAAGCACTTTGCATGGCCCACCTCGGTAGAAGCTGATAATGCAGTGAGGTGTATTTAAATTTAATTCTTAATTTATAGATGAGGATTGTGTGTAAAACAACCCTGGGCCCATTGTTAACCTGGGCCTTAAATTAGCCACAGCACAGAGTCACAGCCCCACAATTCTGGACTCTGAAGTCATCCCATGTACACACACATATTTAGAACACTAGACATCTTAAATTCACTGATGAATTCACAAAAGCCACGCCAAGATTGTCTGGATATCTAGAACTGTCTAAACTGCCATGATTCCTCTCCCCGAGTTCACGGGTGTTCTGGGTTTGTAACCCATCTAAACTCCTTTCTTTGGGCCTGTGTCTTGTGTAGGGCCTCTTTTCTACCTTAAGGATTCACTTGGTGGCCATGTTGACTAATAAATGCATGTGTTGGAGGGGGCTCTGTCACAACTAGAAAAAGTTTGATAAGCTAATCCCTGACTGGCCTCTTCTTTCCATGTTACTAATCACTGGCCTTGAAATAAGCTATCTGTTGGTACTGGCATCATATGCCAAATAGTGAGTTCCTAATGGACTTGGAGCCTCGGCTGTGGTACATTTGTCTCTGCCTTTCCAGCCCCACCTATGATGCCTCCTGTCTTCCTTCCCACTCTTGTTCTCTTCCTCCTTTTGTCACATACTCTAAGTGTCCACAGATGTCAAGTGTAGGGAAAGACATGTGGCATTAACGGTCTAGTGCTGCCCTGGGTATACTTCCTGAAGAAGATAGGGCCCCTCACTGGGTTGTTGAGCAGGCTGCCCATCTAGATTTGTCACAGCTCAGGGCCTATTCTCAATCCAGATAGCTTGACAACTCTAATGCTGGCCCGATGCCACCCAGGATGCCAGTCAACAGGCCATCTAGCCATATCAAGTGCGGCTGTTCAGGGCAGGAATCCTAGCCAGGAATTTCTAAACTGCTGTCTGTGAGAGGTTCAGTGCATTTTGGCTGGGCAGGAGTTCCAAAAATAAACACCAGATACTGTGGCCATTTGTTTGGACTTTGCAGAGTGTTATTAGTCATTGGGGGTAAGAAAAGGACGGTGGAGACATCGGCAGGAAATGAAGTCTAATTAATTATTCTGACGGGGCAGGGGGAGAACTGAACCCACTCTTCCCAGAAGGACTAGAGGGAATTTAGGAAATGGCTAAAACAGCATTTGGTCTTACCAAGTTGTTTTTATTTCTTCAGACACTGAAGCAATCACAGATGAAACCAAGCTAAGTACATGGAAAGTAAACAAAATAGAGATCCCAGGAGTGAGCACAAACCTTCTTAGAATACAGTTGTAAGAGAGTCAAAGTGAAGGTGTTTGTTTCTATCTTTAGAATTTATTTCCTCTATATGATATTTGTGAGAGAGGGAGAGAGTCAGAGAGACAGAGAGAAAGAGACAGAGAGACAGATATATAGAGACAAAGACAGATAATCAAAGATGGAGACAGAGACTGAACCTACGGCCTCTTGCATGCTAGGCAAACACTCTACCACTGAACTATATACCCAGCCCTCTTTCCACTTTTTATTTTGAAACAAGGCATCACTAAGAAGTTGCCTTAGCTGGTCTTACATGTATGATCCTCCTGCGTCAACCTACTGAGTACCTAGGATGTACAGGCCTAGGCTACTAAGCCAGCCCACTCATAGCCCCTAATAAAGGGATTTGGTGCATTGTACTTCCAAGTCCAAGGTTTATACACCCGTTTGGATTACTAAGGTCTCTTGCCTTAGTGTTAGCATGTGCTTTTTGTTTAAAAACATCAGTTTTTGATCCAACCAAATTAGAGCTAATCCCTGCCTTCCCACTGAAAACACTATTTTCCCTCTGTTCCCATTTGTGTATATGTTATAGAAGGCAATACTATTATAATTTCACAAGAATACAATGAAAAATATGTAAGAAATTTAGCAACGAAGTCAAGCTTAAATGCACACAGCTGTCATCCCAGCTACTCCCGAGGCAGAGGCAGGAGGATCACGGAGTCAGGGCCTGCCAGAACTACAAAGTAAGTTCAAGGTTGCACTGAGAAACTTAGTGAAGCTTCTTCTCCAAACAAACATTCTTTTACAGGATTGAGAATATACTTCAGTGGTTGGGTTCTTGCTTTCTAAGTGACACAAGGGCTTCCTTTGGTCCCTGAGTAAGGAGGGCAGGGGCTGGTGGGCAGGAAAGGAAAGAGAAGAAGAGGAGGGTAAAAGGAAAATGAAATTAGGTAAAAGTCTCCTTAGCATCAGTAAGTTCTCAATAAATACTACTGTGAAGTTGATCCACTATATTGATTGCTGTGGGATATTTGTATACTGTGTGAGGGCGTATTTCTGTGATTGGTTTAATAAAAAGCTAAACAGCTAATAGCTAGGCAGGAAATATAAGCAGAACTTCTGGGTAGATAGGAAGAAGGACGAGGAATCTAGGGGTGTGAGAAAGATATGAGGAGACACAAAGGATGCAGGATGGGCATTACCCCATAGAAATGGGGTAACTTAAGTTATAAGAGCTAGGTCAAAATAAGTCTGAGCGAAGGCCAAGCTTCCATAATTAATAAGTCTCCATGTCATTATTTGTGAGCTGGTGGCCCAAAGAAAAATCCAACTATAATTGATGACTCACATAGACTAGAAGTTTGTTTGCCAAGCCTAAATGTATCTTTAACTTTTTATGCTTATCTCCATGCCCCCCCCCCTCATCTCCAAGTGGTGTGATGAGCTTAATTCCTATTAGATTGTAGTAGGCAATTGTTCCCTTTTAGGGAACTGACCAAGCTAAAAATATAAGCAAACAAAGAGGGATTTATAATCAGATGAGCTTTACTGACAATACTTGGTCAGCACCAAAAGCCCATCCCTTTGTCATTTTACTGCTCTTCTAGGCAGTTTCCATGTCTTCTGTCTGTCCTATGCTGAGAGTGCTGTGTGCCAGTGTGTCTGTGTACATCTCTTCCCAGCCATTGTCACCAAAACCCTTTCAGTGGCTTGACAACAGCTCAAGGGACTTGAAAGTGGATGTCCCTCTAGTGGTCTCTGAAGGTCATTACCCTTAGAAATTTATGGATGCTGTACTTCCCAACTTTATCCCAAAGAACCAATTATTAAATATTTATCAGCATGCGACTGTCCCAGGGTAATTTAAATACCCAAAGTGACGTATGCAAACATTTACCATTGACTTCAGTGGAGACTTTGAAATATGACATTTATATACATTCAGCCAGCGCCCCGCCCACCCTCCCCCATGTACTCACCATTTTTCAGCATCATCTCTGATTCATTTGTTTGTAGTACCTGCACCCTTATATAGGTGACTGACTTTCTGCTTCCAGACCAATACAGAGTCTCTCTCTGTAGCTCGAACAGGTCTTAGAGTCAAGATCCTCCCATGTCAATGTCTTGCGTGTTGGGATTATAGGCACACCCTACCATGTCCAAGTCTCCAAATTCCTAAAGGACTATTGTTTTCATAGTCCAAACCTACATCTGTCTTGAATGTGTTAAGGGTTTAATGAGTATTTGTTGACAGAATGAAGTATATTCTACACATTATTTTTTTCCAACTAATTCACACCCACCAGAAGTGGGTGAAAGAGAAAATTACAACAAATTTAGCTTAAAGATCTTCTCTGTGTTTCATCAGTGATTCTGGACTTGGGCAGCCCCCAGAACTAGGATATATTCAGAGAGCTCTGGGCCTGAAAAGAACACTGAATACATTTCCAGATAAAAGCAGGAGTGGGGTCCATAAAATAGAGACTGGCTTCCACTCCCTGTTTGAATGCAGTTTGAGCCATGGCTGCCTACAGCTGCATGAAGCATGGCTGTTGTGATGGGCTTAAGTGGTACAGCTGTTTGTTTTTGCCACCGTATGCTATTTTAACTTTTCCCTTTGTTAAAATGGAATATATGCCCTGCTTCTAAGTGCTTTTTTTTTTATTTTTCCCATCAAGCATAAAGCCTCTGAAATTTAAAAAAAAAAAATGTTTACTGGGTCTGGAGAGATGGCTCAGCAGTTAAGAGTGCTTGCTACTCTTCAAGAGGACCCAAGCTGGTTCCAACCCCCACAAAGAGCAGCTCACAACTACCTGCAGCTCTGTCTCCAGGGGAATCCAACACTCTCTTCCGGCCTCTGTGATGGGCACGTCACTCATGTGACATTTGTGCACACACAATTAAAAGTAAAATCTTTTAAAAATCTGCTTGCCTTTCCTGTTCTGACTCTATATTTTGTTAGCTTAATTCACAAGCTCTCTCACATTGGCCTTAGGGAGCAGAGAGAAAATGTCTTTCTGACATTAATGTGTTATGAATGTTCTATGCAAGAGTTTGAGATTTTTTCAATACATATTAGTTTAGTTTAATGTCCATGAACATTTATTTGAGAACATAAATCAAAGTAAGATGGCTATTGAAGAATCACAAAGTGTACAAGGGAAGATATCCAGACCAAAGCTCTTTGGAAGAATTTATCCCTTTAATTTTCTTTAAGTAAAAACCTTGTGCTCCAATTTAATAATCTGATATATCTGGAACTCCTTTTCTCCTCAACAATCGTCCATGGCCAAAAAAAAAAAAAAAAAAAAAAAAAAAAACATGAGACTAAACAAATTTGGGACTTCATTCCCACTAGACTCTTCTACCTGACTTTCTAAGTCCTATGGCATCCTGCTAACCAGGGTCTTTCCCCTCTTCTCTTATTATGCAGCCCACATGCGCTGCTCCAGCCAATTGGGAGCCTAGCATCCCAAACATGCGCAGATTCTGCCATCTCTTCATTCTATCCTTTGCTTACTGAAGATGTCATTCTCCTCACATTCCCATGTACAAAAGCAATGGTAATCTTTTCAATCACACTCAGTCTTTTTGTTTTCCACACTGCTTCATCTTCTCATACTGTCAGGACCTGCCCTTCATTTCCTTGACATTTTAATTCCCAAAGTCCGTGTTGATGGGTTTCTTTATTAGTGAATTGTGTGAAAAGTCAGTCAATATGGACCCCGCAAGGAAGACGATGTCACTGTGGGTTTCAGTTACCTGCAATTCTGTTTACTACCTGATCTTTAACATTCTTCATGGCACCATCATATACATGGCAAACTTTAGATTTTCTAGTGTGTGATATCTAGAATGGTGTTTTCTCCCTCCTCAACTTGTTTTTCCTCTTTTACATTTTTTATACTGGACTTGAGAGGACAACTGCAGTCTAGAAGTCCAATATTTCAAAAGGTCATGGCTTTCATGGACAACAAAATACTATGTCATATAAACTTAACACACAGTTGCTAAAACCTGATGACAGTACAAGAAGATATTTTCTTACCGAGGTCAGGGATGCCTTCTGCTTAGAGATAATGTTACAGGAAAAACAAACCTAAGAAAAAAAGTTGATAAGCCAATTTGAAATCATATATCTGTTTAGCTGTCTCTATTTATAAATAACTAGAAATATGTTAATTCAGAAAGTTTTTGAAATTGAGGGTTGTCTCAATTTTAGTTTGAATGAATATAAAATATCTCTGTAGTAAAAATAAGACAACTGAAATTTCAGATCTTTTTCTATGCAATTAATTCCTCATAATACATTAGAATAGTTGGATGGAAATGTCAGAACTAATTAATATCTCCAGCTTGCATTTAGCTTTGGTCTGTCCTCTTCTTCCTAGAGGACTTAATTTTCAGGTTTTTAAGGTTCTTTTCATTTTAGGCCATGTGGTCATCTTCTATTTATAGATTATCTTCTACTTGTCAATCTCCACAGCCAGAAGAAGGTGCTGGAATTAAGATAGGGAAACCCAAAGGATGATCTCTGTAGCTAACCTTTTCTTTCTCTTGCTCTTCTTTTTTTCTAGTAAGCCACAAGATAATCCTCCCAGAAGTGCTGGGAAAGCATGGCTTGTGGTATATCGATGAATGCCATACTAAATGCAGGGACAGTGAAGGCAGCCAGCCCTTGAGCGCTTCCTTCTCTCTTCCACGCATTATGCTTTGCATACAGCTTCATGAATCAAGTCACAGATAATGCTCCTAAAGTTTTGTTCTTGCATGAAGCACAGTTGTTTGTTTGTTTGTTTGTTTTTAAGAATTTGCAGTGCTGGGCGGTGGAGGCACACGCCTTTAATCCCAGCACTTGGGAGGCAGAGGCAGGTGGATCTCTGTGAGTTTAAGACCAGCCTGGTCTACAAGAGCTATTTCCAGGACAGCCTCCAAAGCCACAGAGAAACCTTGTCGAAAAAAAAATAAAAGAATTTGCAGGAAAGGTAGTATAATCAAACTGCAATTGGCTTTTGACATGCAACTTTTTTTCATAGCAAAATGAAAGGGTGTGTGTAATTGGTGATCCTCCAGGTATTTTTGGGACAAGAGGAGGAATAGCCACTTGTGCTTTGCAGCGTTTAATTATTCTGCCTTGTCCGATTAGCAAATCATGAGCATTGTCTCACACAGCAGGCTTCTAAGTGGCTTCAGTGAAGATGTCCAGTGAAAGGTAACAACAAATTCTATGTCACTGCAGCTAAAGTTGCCATCCTGAAAGCTCTTATTCGTATTTTTGCTTTCTACTACAATAGGTTGACTCAAACTTCCCAAACAAGTCAATTGTGCTAAATGTATAACAGAAATAGCAAAAGCTTAATTCTTGCATGGTCTCCCTCTATCTCATTACTCTTAATTTTGTTTTTCTGCTTTCACCTTTAAAAAAAAATAGTAAGTTGTTTCTCTCCCTTATGAATTTCCTGCGGTGGCTTCATTTCTGTTTTCTGCCAATTTTCATCTAATTTAGCATGAATCTCCTCTGGCCCACTTAGGATGCACATTTGGCTTCTAGTCTATTTCTGTTCCTGTCATATAAATTTAGTACAACTCAAATGCAGGAACCCAAGGTTTGAGAAGAAAATCAAATGAGGAAAAGCATTGTAAGTGGGCAGAGTCTCTTCTTGGGGTGGGGGGGCATTTGTCTCTGGAAAAAGACTTTGGCTACAAATACCATTAAGTAGGTTAGAATGCCAGTGGGAGTTGCCGGAAACACAAGTCTTCAATCTCAGCACTCAGGAGGCAGAGGCAGGTGGATCTCTGTGCTTTTGAGGCCAGCCTGGTCTACAGAGAGTTCTAGGGTAGCAAGGGATACACAGAGAAACCCTATCTCAAAAAACAAAACAAAAACAAAATCAAAACAAACCAAACCAAACAAACAAGCAAACCAACCCTCTGGATTGTACAGCCTACCCTAGGAAATTCTGGCCTGGGATTGGAGTTTCAGGGTCAGTCTCCTCCAGAGTCTGGCTCCCTCACTCATGTACAATTTCAAGTTTCATTTCGTTTCAAAAGAGATTGCTCAGAAACATCATGTTTAAGTATGAATGAGGATGAAATCTGTCTTGAAATATCCTTTTTTTCTACAAAAAAAGCAGAAAAATTCATTCTTGTTTTATGTCATGCATCCAAAACATATATGTATATATGCATATATAACTCAAATACATTGTACAACCCAATGTATCTTTAATTAAAAAGTTCCATTTATGGATTTTTAATCTAAAAGTTCGATTTATGAGACATCTAGATAATAAAAGTAAGAATTCAGTTGAATTCATATGTAGTTGGATTCTCTAAATGATACTTTCTTTGAATTTTTTTTAAAGATTTATTATTTGTATTAGTGTTTGGCCTGCATGTATGTGTGTGTACCATGCACATGCCCGGTGCTCACTAAGGTATGAGGAAGACATCAGGTGACCAGGAAGTGGAGTTACAAATGTTTGTGAGCCACTCTGTGGGTGGTGAGAACTGAACCTCTGTGGGAGCAACAAGTGCTCTTGACTGCTGATCCATCTCTCCAGCCCCATGACCAAAAGCAAGTTGGGGAGGAAAGGGTTTATTTCACTCACAGTTCCATATGAGAGTTCTTCAAAGGCAGTGAGGACAGGAACTCAAGCAGGGCAGGAACCTGGAGGCAGGAGCTGAGGCAGAGGCCATGGAGGAGTGCTGCTTACTGGCTTGCTCCCTGTGGCTTGCTCAACATGCTTTCTTATTGAACCCAGGACTACCAGCGCTGGAGTGGCAACAGCCAAGATGACCTGGGCCCTCCCCCCATTGATCACTAATGAAGAAAATGCCCTATAGTCTTGGCCCAATCTTTTGGAGGCCCTTTCTCAACTGAGCTTCCTCCTCTCTGATGATCCTAGCTTGTGTCAAGTTGACATAAAACAGTATAAGCCCCCAAATAATAATTTCCAATAAGTGGAATCTAGAAATAAATAGCTTTATGCATAGTTGTGAATATATAGTTTTATAAAGAATTACACCAAAGGAATTCTGGACACATAGAAAACCTGTCTATTTCTGGGTACTTCTGAATCTTCAGTCTGTTAATAAGATTTAAATTTTAGTTGTACTGGGGTTTTAATTTATTATTTTAGTATTCTTGGACCCTATCAAAAGGGTCTCGAATTATGTTTGGATTTGTTATCACTACCTAATATTTTTTGTACCTCTTCTTTTGTTTGTGTCTGATCAACAAAACAAACAAAAAGCTGCAATTTGAACTGACTCATGACATTCTACACTCATGAGTAAGATGTGTTTAAGATACCCATGTGTTTAAGAACAGGGTCCCTTCAAAAATTATTCTTTTAGCTCCCCCACTTCCCTTTCCTCTCACCCTCTTCCTTGCTTGGCTTAATGTCAGGTAAAGTGTCCTTATGGTTTAAAATGAATACGTTAGGATAGAAAATGGAGATACTTTAAGGAAATTTGAAAAACCTCCTAAGAATAATTTATCAAATCACGGTGTAGTTCTCTTAAAAATCGCTGCATTACAGATTTCTTTACCGGCACGGACTACATACCACATGGGCACTAATAAACGTCCCCTGCCTGATGGACAGCTGTTATTATCAGTTAAGCTGATTGGAATGGAGAACTATGACCAGCTGCAGAATGCATTCAGGAGTGGTGAGAGAAACTGGCAGCTGCTATCCCAAGTCTATAAATATTTTTAATTAAAATTTGCCTCCTGGTTCTCAATTTGTGTAATAGCGAGGAATTTTAGTTAGTAACTTTAGGGGTAAAAAGGATATCTTTCTCTCCAAAAAAAAGCCTCTTAACTCTTCCATTAACAATGACTGTTAGCAATAATGGTGGCATCCTGCTGCCTGATGGGAAAATAGCTGCCTACAGACACTTATCTGTACCCAGTAATTTCAAAGTTTCTTTACTTCCTTTAAATGCCTTCATATTTAGACACGAGTCCCCATTTTCCATCAGACATTTGTGGGAAAGGTGAAGAAAGAGGATGGAATTATCTTTGAAGTTTCTAGCTAAGAGGAGCAATGAGACACCCACTCCCGACACACACACACCCTCCGTGCGTTTTCTCACTGGAAGTCTGCCCTTCCAGCTCACTGGCTTCTTCCTTCACTTTGACAGTTCCCTTTCATCCCATCAACCATTTGCTCTCATTGTCTCTGCAGTTGAGTTCCTAGTCCCTTCTCTGCATGCTCTCCTTAGATAGACTCAAGTTCTTTTTGTGGTTTTTATAATAATGATGCAAATGTACCCTTCTACAGTTCTGCCTCTCACCTAAACAGGATGCATCGGGATTGCCCTAGGCACTTAATGCTTTTTAGGGTCCACATTCCTGCTTCTCTAATCTTGCTAATCTCAGTTAATGGCTCCTACATGCTCATTACTGAAGTGTTACCTGAGACTTCTCCTCCAACCCACATTTTCTTGACCAAATCCTACCACTTTGCAAGTCTTCATAGTTTTACCTCCTAAATATTTTTCAACCTTGTCACCTCTCCCTTCATCTCTCCTGCTAAGCATTTCAGGAGAGCTGAAAACTTGCTTGCAGAGCATCCAGCAATGACCTCCTCAAGGGCATCCCTGTCTTCAGATTCAGCCCTTCAAATGGCCCATCTTCATAAAATAAACCCTGATCACATGTTTTCCTTCAATTAAGACTTCATTGGCTTTCTACACTCTCTAGAATAAGTTTAAGTTTTCAGCATGGGCTACAAGTTTCCTCCTGGGTAGGCTGTGAGGTTCAAGCATTTGTACCTTTTAGGGCCATGGCAGATTGGGGAAAGATTCTGAGGACAAATAAGACAATGCTTTATTTGCCTGTACACAGGCTACAAGGCAGGTAGATGAAGTAGTCACCCAGGCATATGCCAGCACATACAGTCTGCACACATATAGACTAGCACATAGGCTACATGGATGTAGACATATAGACCTATGGGTTGACATACATAGGAAAACTAGCAAAGGCACCCACCTTTGACCTCAAGGCCATATTTATAAAGAATCACACAAAATTGACATTGCCACAACTAGTGTGAGGAATCTTGTGTCATGGATTACAACACTATTTGCTTTGAGTTCACTGGATATATAGAGTGTCAGCCATTTTGTGCTGACTCATAGTCTTCTGGATGTCCAGCATTACCCAACTTGGCCCATGTAGGATATCCATTTCAGTACCATGTTGTTTGAATGTAAACTGGCCCATTCAGTTTTCTGTTCCCTACAGGGTTGATTTCTCGAGCCACTCTTCACTGTTATAGTTCATGCCTAATTGCATTGTTCTTTAGTAGTTCCTCATACAGTAACTAGCCTGTGTAAAAATCGCTTCACATTCACATTAAGTGAAGTCTTCCACAGATGCACGCCTTGTATCTCCAGGGAGGTCAGAAGAGGATGGTGGATATCTTCCTGTATTGCTTCCATCTTAATTTTTTGATTCAGGGACTCTCACTAAACCCAGAACTCAGCATTTCAACTAAATTGGCTATCCCAGAAATTATCTGCAGCCTGCAACACTGGAGACACAGGCATAAGCGGCCGTGTCTGGATTTTGCATGGATTCTGAGTTTTCAAACTCAGGTCATCTTGTTTACATAGCAAGCATCCTTACCCACTGAGTGATCCCCATGACCCTTAATCACGTATGGTCATTGTTATATTTACCAAAGAATATTATAACCATTTTTACAAGCTCATGGCTCTAATTGTGATACTCTCTGAGCAAAAGCCATGTCTAACTTAATATCCTTTCCCACAGTTACCATCACAGGGACATAAATGTCTCATTATAAAAAATTATTACAAAGAAAGAGTTTCAAATAATAAAATTAGATCAGTAGTTTTGGAAGTCTTAACATTAAATAGGCAATTAAAGACATTAGACTTTTTTAAAGTACCCATTGGTTTTATTTGATGAGATAAATACTTTACTGAAGGCTGGAAAGGAATTGTGTCTTTTATTTACAGATGATATTCAGTCAAGTCCATTATTCTTGTGTAAGATAATGGTACACTGGATTCATCTCTCATTCATTTAATTAGTTCCTCTCTCATGACTGAAGATTTATGCTTCAGATATCTCCATAAGATGATATCTTTTATGATGTATCATCAATGTGTCTGTTATTGCAATACAAACAGCCTTTCCAACACATTTATTTGTGAAGAAATGTTAAGCCTTTCTTCACTGAGAAGCCAAGACATAGATGCAAATCTAAGGAACTGGACATGGATTTTAATAAGTACATGGGAGAGAATCTGCTTGCTTACACGGTTGTCTGTGTTGTTTGCCGGCAGAAATACAAAAGACTACATGAAATGTTGCTTAGTCTGATTCTCTGTATTCAAGTTGTAATCAAACCTAATTCTGTGAATGATGCCAATTGCTAGCTAGGCAGCCATAGTATGGAATCTTCTCAACACAATGGCTGTGTGAGCATTCTCTATGGCAGTGTCAGCAAGGTTAATGTGCCGTGAGGACTTGCCTGACGGAATATTATACAAAAGACTGTAAAATAAGTGTGCATAATGTGTGTAGGAGATAGGAGAAGGAATAAACAAAGAATGAAGAATGGAATATTAAAAATAAACAAGTGCAAAAGTGGGGAGCCAAATAAAATGTCAAAACATCAAATGGATTTAGCTAACTTGAAGTGTGGGAGACTACTATTCTGTATTATTTCTGTATTCTGCCTGTTTTGTAATGACAAAATTTGAAATCATTCTCTATTGTTTCCTTTTGCAAGTTTCTGGTAAACTTCCAGAATGTCTCTGGCAATTAGGGACACCTACTGGGTTCACAATGCCTAGCATCTTACATTTTCATCTATAACTATAGTTACATTGTATTGATGGGTTAACTATGGTCAATTATAGTCTAAAAGTTCCAAGTATTGCCTGTTTACAAAGAAAATTTTTAGTTTTTGGAAGATGAGTGAATTGATATAATGTCAATTTAAAACCCAGGTACTATTTATGGAATTATCAGAAACACAAAATTAGCTTCTTGAAACTTGGTGAAATTTGTTTCTCTCTCTGGTTATTAATCTCCTTGCTAGAGAAATATTACTTTTAATAAATAATCCAGTGGCTTAAATTTAACTCTGATACCAATGCTAACTCCCTTGAACAAAAGTAGAAAATAAATAAATTTGGGCAATTTGAGTTTTGTTTTTTATTTTTCATAATGTAAACAATACTATAAACAAAACAAGACCCAGGAGATCTGTATGGGTATACAGAGGTGCTAGGGACCTTATGGTTTAAAACAGGTCCTCCAGCCGGACCATGGTGGCACACATCTTGAATCCCAGCACTCAGGAGGCAGACTCACGTGGATCTCTGTGAATTTGAGGCCAGCCTGGTCTACAGAGCTATAGAAGCCCTGTTTTGAAAAACCAAAACCAAAACAAACAAAACAAAGCAAAAACATCAGCATTTCCATTTGGTCTTCAGAAGGAGGAGGCTTAATTCAACTATGCTCTTTAGCTGTAAGGCTGTTGGAAAGTGATTAAATCTAGATTGTCATTAGGATGGCACCCTCATGACTGGAAGCTGGTGGCTTAATAAGAAAGTGACCATACACAGGCATGTGCCACCATGTGCCACCTCAGGGACTCTAGCTTCAAGGAAGCCATCACCTTGAACCTGAACCTCCAAAACAGAAACTCCCTTCCTGGAGTACTTGGTTGTAATAATAACCTAAAGCAAAGAAACACATGAGGAAACTAAGCCTCCTTAAATTTACCTAAAATTACATTGCTAAATGTTTTAGCAAAGTCTTGAGCTGGTATTTGATGTTAGAGCCTTGGTTTCATATGAAGCAAAGAGTATCATAGATAATACATG